>NC_064560.1:88145960-89395960 GCF_937001465.1 Orcinus orca
GCATCACAGGATCGCTTTGGCTACCCAGGACCAAGGCTTCAGATTCACTTACTGCCTGCCAAGGAACAAAGGGCTGCGCGGTGGGGGTCACTGAGGAGACAGGAAGAGAGGCAGGCACGCACACTCGCCAGGCAGTAGTGGAGGCACGCGCAGGGGGGTGGGGCGCGGGTCTGGCTGTGGACTGCTTAAGGAGACCCCACAAATTCCCGATGCTAAGTGGGCCTGAGAACGACCTGAAAGCCTCTTCCCAACTTAAGGCTGATGTTATTTCAATGAAAAAAATATTAACTTCCAGATAGCTCCAGTGTGGGCTAGTTCTGTAAAAGCTAATTCTACAAGCGCGCCAAGGGACTGCAGGTACTTGGGCTACACTTGAGGAAGTGTCCGGAGTTGGCGGAAACCGCCCATCCACTCCGGCTCCCAGAGGCGCTAGGTTGCAGCGGTTTAGCTGAGACACACACACAGAGATGTGAGGCTTTCTAGAAAACGATGTGGCCGAGGCCCCAGGCTGGGTCTCGACGCGCGCCGACCGAGACTCGACCAGCTCTCCGGCCCCGGGCAGGAGGTTGGCGAGGCTAGCGTGGGGTCGCGCGGGCTGGGTGTTCACTCGCCAGTCCCCAACTGCCGCAACCAAGAGAGCTCGGGGCCCCGACTCCAGGACGGCCAAGGTTGACTGTCCCAATAGTTTCCAAGTAGGAGGGTGGAGGGGTGAGTGCTGGCGCTGGGACGGAGCAAATCCCCCAGGAAAAGAAGAAGACAGAAGGAGGCGCAGCCGTCGGCACGAACTAGGCGCGCGCTGGCTCCCTCAGTCTGGTTCGGACGCAGCCCCTCGGCGCCCCCGACACACCCACTGCGCCCCGCCACCCGCGCCAGCCCGCCCGGCGGTCCTGAGGGGGCCCGAGAGGCTGGCAGCGGCCGGGCCGGGTCGTGACCCCGCGGGCTGGGCGCAGAGGGCGCGCGGCGCGGGCAGCTCGGCTCACCTGGCGGTCCGTGTCCCGGAGCGGCCGGTGGCCGCCTCGCCTCGCCCCCGCGTGGTTCCCGGCGCCGGGCAGCCCCGAGCGCGCCGCATGGACGGCCGCCGCCGCCGCCGCCCCGCGCCCGTCCTGCACGGGCTCCCGCTGCGCCCGGGTTCCGCGTCGGGCTGCGCGGGCGGCTAGAGGCTCGGGTGCGCGCGGAGAACTCTGGCTCTGAGTTTGCGATCCCGAGAGCCGGGATCCGCGCTCCCTCAGTCCCTCCTCCCTCCCCCACTCTCGGCCTCCTGCTGTCATCTGGAGCCGCTCCTGACGCCTCCTGGCGGCCGCGTCGGGAAGCACCGGCCCCCAACCCACCCTCACTCACCAGAGGGGCCCCTTAACGAGGACGAACGCCACAGATCCCTCCCTGGGTGAGAGCGGACAGACATCATTCTGTAGAGGGGAGGACAGTCTAGACCGAGGAAAGGAGGGAGGAGGGTGGCGAGATTGGAAGGAAGAGCGGTCCGGGCTGGCCAAGTAAGAGGAAAAAGGGGTGAGACCAGGAGGTAATTAAACTAGGGCCAGATGGTGGAAGGCCTTGAATTCCGCGCTAATCTTATCCTGAGGTTTGTGGGAGCCATTGAAGGACCGAGGCACAGGAGGGATGGGGGCATCCTTGCGTTTTGGGACAACCATTCTGGCTACAAGAGGATGAGGATGAGGCTGAAGCAGGGAGCCAGCAAGAAAATTTTTGCTGTAAACAAGAGCGGAGAAGAAGGCAGTGACTATAAGGGCAGCGACAGAAGAGCCCTCCTGTAAGGGGCGCACAGTCACACGCGCACACTCACACAGAAGATAATACTCACTGGGCTCCTTCTAAAGGCAAGGGACAAAGGACAAGAGCCCTCCACATTCTAACTAGGGTTAGACAGCATGGGGGAGAGAGAAAACTCGCTTCTGACAGCCAGAGGGATTCAGCATTTTTCTTGTCTTAGGGTAATACTGTATCCCCACACACAGAAAAAAACCTGCTGCAAAACAGTAATAATAAAAATCAAACTTTGATCTGTATATCCAAGCCCTTCTTTTTACTAACTGGCAAATATCGTCCCAGGGAGGGCATGACCAAAATAACCCAGCTAGCTAATGGCCGGAAAATTACTAGAGCCCAGTTTCTTGGTTCCTAATGCAGTGCTACATTCTTTCAACTCAAATGGAGGCGTTTAAAGCTAGTGAGGTAGGAAATAGAATGACTGTGAGAAAATGTCCCTCCTCTCCCAGGAGGGGGTAAGGGTGACCTTAAATATTTGAAGAGGTTGTCCAGATACAGGTAGACTCCCTAAATGAGTCAGCCTGTTTGATTACGACTGCCTCCAAAGCCTGCCTGCAGGAGTTGTTTTGAAAGTGCAGGTGCACGGGTGGGACAATGAAGGTGGCAGTAGAATGTAAGCTCCCTGCCCCAGAGCCAGGCCGATCCAGGGACGGGTGTGGTATGTGGGAGGAGAAAGGAGAGCAGCAGGGCAGATACCTCCAAGGGAAAAAAAAAAATAACAAAAGAGAAAGTGACAACCCAAGAGATTAGGCCAAAGAAAATCACCAACTTTGAGTGCCGACTACTGGCCTGGAGCCTGGGCAGAGCCAGTTCTCCCTGATTCAAGCTAGTTCAAATAGGATGAAATAATTCCATACTCGCTCACACAGATTTTGATTGGTGGTTCAGTGGGATGAAATGAATTCTGAGTGTCATGAGTCCCTTGGGTCCAGATTAAGTGGCTCTAACAGCTCTGACCAGTTTAAACCATTTAAAATGATAGAAAAATTATAAAACATTGGGATATACTTAATGTCCCAATGAATTGGACACTTCAAATGGTTAAAATTATGTAGTGTATATTTTACCACAATTTTTAAAAAGAAAAAAATAACTGATAAAACTTCAAAATGGATTGATTTATTAATTTATTGAAGAGATATGTACAGAGTGCTGAGTAGGGCCTTGGTACTCAGAGGTAAATATAAAATGACGAAAACATTCCAGTCCAAAAGACGCTCAGAGAAAGGCGAGAAAGGTGCAGAATAGAAAATCATACTGGTAGGTGGTAGGTATAACTGGGGCATCTGCAGATCCCCAACTCATGAGAGGGGATCGGAAATCCTGGGATGTTCTGCCTGAGCTGAGCCTTAAAGGATGAGGGAAGTTCTTCAGGCAGGCCATGGTATGAGCAGGGCTTAGGAGCCAAGGATATGGAGTTTTTTAAAAACTAATTTTAGACATACAGACAAGTTGCAAAAATAGTACAAAGAATTCCCTTATATTCCCACCCTTCTTCCCTTGATGTGAACATCTTACATAACCAGAGTGCAATTTTTATTGACCAAACTTAATCCAAGTGACCTAAGCTGGCTTTTCAGAGCTGATTCTGATCTACTTCAAACTTGTTCAAATAGTTGTGACCACATTTTGCTTACATGTCACAGAGTGTTCTCTTTTTTAAAGTCAAGACTGTGAAATCTAGTCTCATTTTAAACAGAGATATTTACATTCTGTATAGACACAAGAGAATATTAATTATACAAAGTCAGCAAGTTTTAAATCTTTCAGTCCTGTTGCATTTCTACTTTTACCCAAGCGTATGGGTGTGCATGCATCAGATTGGCAGAATTTGGTCCTCATGTATAAACAACTAACCCTCTCTAGCAGAGAGGACAAAGCAGAGTGGGTGCCTCAGATCCCAGTCACAGGCCACCCCGCGGTCGTCCAGCTCCCTGGCATGTCAGTGTCTTCTGTACACAACATCTTGGAGGGCAGTTTGTCAGTTACCCTCGTGCCTATCTGCAGTGTTAAGGTGCTCACTACTCATAAAATAGCCCATACTGTTGTTGGAGACTTTCTGTTACAAAGCCCCCTCTGATTGTTAACTGAAAGCTTTTTCCTGTGACCACTGCCCATTGGCCTTAGAAGTGGCTCCTAAGCTGAGAAACAAAACTCATAACCCCTCTGTCAGCTCCACATATATAGGGCAGCCCTAGTTTCCACCTGCTGCCACGTATAATTAGGAATAATTAGTGCCCCCTTCACTCCATGGTCCAGGTTGCTATGATAGATGACCTGGTCATCCTGCGCAAGACTGCCACCACCCCACCTCACTAAGCCTGCCCCCTGCCCAGCACCACATGCCCAGCATCCCACCATTCCTCCTGGGGGTCCCCAGCCTGGAGCATAACATCGGCACTAGTGAGGACTTCCTAATGGTGGGGGACCGATGGCATACTGCTGAGAGCGGCTTCCTGGGATTTCAGAGCATATGGGACTGGAATGAGCGCCCAGTGTGAACAGATTGCAGGAAGGCAGCTTGGGACAACCGGACCTTTTGGGGGGAACATATGAGTAACACAGCTTCTGCACTTCACTAATAAGTACTGAGCAGGAATCCTTTTACCAGCAGAATATTTCTTGGGGCTAGAGTTCCAGAAGTTACGCTTTGAAAAAATACTGCTCTCTACTCTTGACAAACACTTATGTTTTCATCCTAATGGCATTTCTGGGGGTTGTGTCCCAGCAGGGAAGAAAACCCCTCCATTATCCCTTCTTTGTTAACATTTGGAGGTGGAAGGGAAGCAGACATGTAGTCCAACCCCTAATTTCAGGCTCCAGCAAGATACCGGGTACCGGGAATAATGCAAAATCGTTCTCTTCATTTTCTTGGTTGTGAACGTTTGTAGACTGCAAAGTCAAGGCAAGCTTGTGCCCAGTGAATAATAAGGAAATAAGGGAAGCGTGATTTAAACAAAACAAAATAAAACAAAACAGAACACCACGACACAACAGAGTCCCTCGCGAGCTGGTAAACATGTAGTTTTAAGCTGCTTCTGAGAACCTTTCGGTGAGTGTTAAGAAGCCTTCCCTCCCCTGCTTGCCTCCTTAACTTACTTCTTTCTCTTCCTCCTCCAGGGCATCTGGGGTATGGACCTAAAAACCGGGTTCCTCCCGAGGGCCTGCCTGGGGCTGGCCCCCACTTGGCCTGTAAGAGAATAGCTGTACCACAAGCTCAGAGGACAGCAGTAAAATGACTTCTCGATGGAATGTCGGTTTCCGATGAAGTGTCTTCAGGGAGTCTTCAGGCTATGTTCAGGTTATCTAATTCCCCTTACCTCTCGTACTTCACTCTCATTCCCTTTCTTGTCTCATGGCCAGAAAGAGGAGATAGGAAGCCTCAAGTTACCTGGTACAAGACAACTTTTGGAATCCCAAATATTCAGATTATTTCTCTTTTCCCTCTTTGCAAGCGGTAATACTCACAGCTAAGAGGCATCACCCAGGTTGAAGCTGCTTCTGTCCAGGAGCAGCAATGCGGAGCAAAGTAGAAGGTGGACATCACAGCCTCCGGATCCACAGGCTCCCTTTCTCCTTCTGGCGATGATTAACTAGGCAAAGACAATGGAGAGCGATGGAAGAAGTCCGTTTGCTAGCGCCTGCTCCTCTCACACATGATTGGTCATTCTTTCATTCATCCATCCAACCTATACTTATTGAAGCTGACTATGAATGATCGAAGGGAGGATGAGAAACGTTAACCAAAGTCAAAAGGGGACAGGGTGGGAGAGATTGTTCTAGACAGAAGGAAGCACACTTGCAAAGGCCCCGAGGGAAGCGTGATGCACCTGGGGAACATAAAGAAGGGCTGTGTGGCCAGGGCTCAGGGAGAGAAAGGGAGGAAGTGGGGCAGGGGGATACGTTTGACTGCGTTGAGTCTTCCAGGAGGGGTTAACGAGCCTTTGACAACCACAAAGGCACAGGCATGTCCCATCAGAACAGACACAAGCCACAGGCTGGGGCAGGGTCCTGGGACCCCCCTGCTGCCCTAGATGCTGGATGCCCCGCTGCTGCCCTAGATGCTGGATTTCGGGAAGGTCCAGGGATCCCAGAGGGGAAGAAGTGTTGGGGGCAGCTCAAGTGTAGTGGCTATTACTCAACCAATCCCAAAACATATCATTTCATGATCGATAGGGAAAGCTGTCCTGTGCAAATCTGTTAAAGGTCAGTGATGTTTAGCGTCATTTTCATGAGCTGGGTTATTTTCAAATGAGCAAGAGGAAGCCTCTGAGGTGTTTTAAGCAGGGGCTGGCCTGACCAGATCTATGTTTATCCAAAGGGAGAGAGAAAAAAAAAATCCTTTGGTTAATTAAAAAAAGAAAGAAAAAAAAAGGTAATGTAAAAACATCATTTCACAATTCTTTTGTAATGCAAAAATAAATGCAAAACAAAACAAATCCATCACTCTAAAGGAATGCCCTGTGTTTGCCTTACCCTGCTTCCTGGGAGACTCTCCTAATAAGGTCTTGGCCTTCACTCATTGCCCATGCTGCCCTCGTGACCGGCACCACAAGTCTCCAAGACGGCCGCAGGGTTACAGGTCTCAGCACAGAGAGCAGCGTCTCTGTTTGAGGCTAATCAGCTTACACGGTGCCTGAAATTGCTGTCACCTTAGCCTCATTGGCAATTTTCCCTCTTTTATCAAACTGGCTTTCTTGTTGAATGAACTGATTTTTATAAAGTCTCAGAGATACCACATATCCAATGAACACGGGCCAGATATGGTTTGTACATAATCCCAGGCACTACAGACCACAAAGTCAAACAGTCTCTAGGTTCATTGCTCTACTTTGCCAGTCATCTTTGTCTTGCCTCTATTGTCAATATATAGAGACCTACTGTGTGCCACTTGTGACATCTGGCCAGACTTTGCTGCCAAGATTTCTATGGGTCCTGCATTCCTTTTTTTTCTCTTTCCTGTTTCCTGTTTCCTACTCTCTGCGTGATGGTGGCGTCTTCTCCTTGTGAGAAGCACTTGAGCGTAGTAGGAGAAGGCAGATATCCCCCAACCTCCACGCCAGCATCACTCGCTGGCCGTGTCGATATCAAAGTCACCAACCTCAGAATTGCAGTCCCCTCATTGAGAAAATAGGAAGAACATATTTATACATGTTGGAAGAAAAGGGGCTCACACCAACTCCTGAAGCCCCTTCCAGCTGTCAGATCTATTATTCTCTCAGAAACTCTGCATCAGGGAAATCCTGTGGCTCATTTTGGATCCATCTGGGAAAAGATGACATACACAGAGAAGCATGTGACTTCTTTTGTAAAAATTTCAAGCTGCATTTGAAATGCCTTCTTTTATTCCTGCAATGTAGAGAATTACCACACAACTCTAGTGCCACATTATGGCTTCAAGAGAAAACTCCCCACAGCCTGTGTCTTGAGGCTTTAAGACTCCCTGACTTAGCTGCTGTGCTCATTTGTTTGGGAGGGATGAGAGAAGGCCTGCTGTGTGTGTGAGCCCTGGAATGGCTCCGATGTTCCCCTTGAAGTAGCTGTCAGTCCAAAGGCTATAGGATCCATGTCCATGGCCAGCTTCTTCCTAAGGTCACCTTTCCCTATTTCAAATCATGGAGTTCTAGAGGCGGAAGAGGGCATTTCTTCTTACGCAGATAACGAGTGGCAAACATTCATACTATGAGTATGTGTGTGTTTGACTGAGAACAACCCCTGATAAGTGCTGGGCTGGTGCCCTTTCCATTACCGCATGGGGGCCAGGCCTTGAGCTATTTCAGGGAGCCGTCCTTCCCCTTGTAAGTTCATGCGTGGAGACAACTGGGGTCTCATGCTGTCAGAAACAGCTCTCAAAGCCACTAAAAACATCTTGAGTTTCAGCTCTCATACACATTAAAGCTGAGGACTTCGGGCCCTACTCAAAGCGTATTTAATCTAATCAAGTGGTGTTTTCCCTTCTTTGGGGTTAAAACAAAAACACTGCTGGATCTCCCTCATGGGCTTGTTTGGAGGCTCGGCCCTGCAGTATGGACACAAATTTCTACTACTCCGCATGCCTTGCCTCTTTCTAGAACTCATCTATGGATCTCAAGTTTGTTTAGGAAGAGTCCGGAGGCGCGGGGAGCATTTCTTCTAAAGTGTTGGGAGGACTACTGCCTCCAGAGCCGGCAGCCTGAGCAGTGGGGTTGCTGCCTCACCTCTACTTCTCCAAGGGAAAGGACTGCACCTGCTCTTGTGCCCTTCAAAGAGCAAGCCGTGTGAAGGTGGAAGTCTTTAGACAAGGCAGAGCTACCCCTGCATCAGCTGGCATAATACATTTCAGGGCAGGTGTACCATGAGTATGAGAGTAGATGGAAGGCTGCAGAGTGGGGTGGTCTGAAGCTACGATTCAGAAAAACAGTAGCAGCTTGTTTTAATCTGCTTCTAGCCGTGTGACCTTGAACATTGTCTCCACCTCTCTGAGCCTCAGTTTTCTCATCTGCAGAGTGGGACTAAACACTCACACCTGACTTCTCTCAAGTGGGGAAATGTGTAGAGCGCACTCTCATGCCCTCTACCTTCCCTCTTAGAATTCTGAGAGAAGGTGGGCTGTGTCCATGGTCAGTCCCTTCTGTCTGACTAGCTATATTGTTGTTTTTCCATTGTCACTGGAACATTCCAAGGATGAATGAAGGGTGTGGGATCAAGCAGAGAACAAACGTAAGCAAGAACAAGCATGTAGACTAATATACAAACTTCTGACCCAGTCCTACAAATGGAAAATACCACACAGAGGGAAGGAAATCAAATCACCCTGACATGCAATCAGATACTGGTGCAGGTGGACAAGAGCCCTGGTTGCTTTTTATTTTTTCTTCTCTTTTCAATTTCTTTCTTTTTCTCTTTCTTTCTTTTGTTCTTTTGTTTTTTATCATTCTTTTATTCTTTTTCAAAAAAGAAAAATTAACTTTGTGAAATTGGGGGTCAAGCTTTTCATTTGTCAGCAACTGAAGTTCCCTTGAAGATAATAAGAAACACCTTCTATAAAATGACTTCCTGAAGAGGAGACATCTGAGCTAAACAAGTGTGCACCTGGGTCCTTGCTCTGCTCACTCACTAACGGTGTGACTCTGGAAAAGTGCCCTAATAGAGCCTGAGTTTTTCAACTCCAAAGAGAAGACAACAATTCTTGAGGGCACGGTTTGGGCAGTCATTACTATTTCCCCTTTAGGGGCAAGAGAAGATTTAACTTCACTGTCCCCTTGAAGTTAAATGTGGCCATGTGATTTTCTTTGGCTGATGGAATATGACTTCTCATTTTAAAAATAGAAAGAGAGAGAGAAAAATAGAAGGACGGGAGGAAGGAAGGAAGGAAGGGAGGGAGGGAGGGAGGGAGGGAGGGAGGAAAGACAACAGATGCTTTAAGTCTCAGTTTACCAATCACATTTCCTTCCCACTGGTGCCATGATTGTAGAAGCTACGGTTAAGACGTTGCCTTGCTTAGCCTGGGTCTCAGAGGTCTCTGAGGAGCAGAGCACCCACCACTCCTGTTGGATGTGTAGCATCTTTTGCTGTGTTAAGCCACTGAGATTTGGGTTTGTTTATTAATGCAGAAAAACCTAGTATACCATGACTGAAACAGTGGTTGTTACAATAAAATGTGATGGTGTTTGTAGATACAAGTTGGCAGTGGCAATGTGCTCGAGAAGCCTTGCTATTTCACTATCCAGAGGTAATTGTATTGATTAGCCCAAGTTAAGGGGTAAATTCTGGGCACGGGTTAGGCAGGCCACAGAAAGCTGCAACTTAATCCAGACTACTTGTCTCCACCAGGGGGCAGAATCAGGAAAATCCTAAAAAATCTCCCCCAGTAGTTCTGCCTTGGTGACCAAAATATCCCGTCTACCTTTGAATAAGCTCCAGATAAAGGGTCAATCGATGTCCTAAAAGGGGAGATGCCTAGGGAGATTTCACAGGCTCTGGGGACTTGAGTGATGCTCAGGGATGAGCGGGCACAGTAGTGGGAGGGGTCTCGAAGAGCAGCAATTTAGAATGAGGCCTGCATTGTGGTGGGGGGAGGGGGCATCCTTGGCAGTGGGAAGTTTAAGGTCACCTCGGTATGTGGTCCCTGTCTCTCCTTTCTTGCCTTAGTAGTTTTCTTCCTCACACCTTCCGTGATAACTTCTCAACTCCAGGCTTCCATTTCCTGGATATCCTAGCAGACTCTTCAAGTCAGTGTGTGACGGAGGGAACCATCACCTCCCACAACCAAAACCGCTGTCTCCTTATTCCAGGCTCCATATCTGGGTGAAGGGCAGCTGTCTTCCCAATCGCTTAGGCTTAAAATCTCAGAATTCTTATGGCCTCTTGGGACACTCTCTTTTCTTCCTGTTAATGTGAAAGGGGAGAATGTGAACAAGAAAAACAACTGAAAGTACTGTACAGGCCAGGTAAGGTGTGGTTCAGTCTTAATGTGAATTTGTTCCTCTGAGAATTTGTGTTTGGGGGGAATGTCTCTAATTGTAGATTCAGAAAATAGGACATGGACTGCCTAATTCTTTCAGGCCATAATAAAGAGCTATTGCTGGTCAATGAAATTTTAAAATGTAACACACACACACACACACATATATATATATATATATATATATATATATATATATACACACACCATTTTCCACATAGCAAAAGACCAATGATTTAAATGAGATACTGATTCCAAAAAAGATGCAATAAGGAAGGGCACACTAAATGCAACTATAAATCCTGGACAGAATGGCGGGAGTAGCTCTCTGAGGGCCCTGAAACATAAATTGTAGCAGGCAGATTGGGGAAGGACACCAGGATTCAAAGTTCCACTAAGTCAGCAGTGAGTTTGCCATTTTTTTCCTCTAGTGTTGCCCAGTCTGGACTCAAAGGCAGCCAGAAACTCAGAAGTGTGCCCCAGGGGCCGACAGAAATAGCTCCAAGAGAGTCCTCTGTTTCTGGTCCAAGAACTAAGAAAGGGGACTCCTAAGAGTCAGAGAGAAAGAGAGGGGAAATCCTCTGGTTTTTGTTTCTTTTTTTCCTTCTTTTCAGCCTCTCCCACAGGCAGCAGTGGTGGTGGGGATGGGAGCGGGGGTGGTGGCAGTGGTGATGGGCAGGCACCTAAAGCCCTGAGGGAGGAAGGAGAACCATTCTGTTTGACCAGAGGAGCAGTGATCAGAAGAAGGTGAGCAAGTCTCCATTCCTTCTTTTCCTCTCTCTGTCCTCCTGCCACTCGACTCCAGACACAGTAACAGTCACAGGAAGTATGTAGCAGAGCCAGCAAACTACAGACCAAGCCTGCTGGCTAAAGGACTAGGAAGAAGGCTCCAAGGAGCCAAAGGTGTGGGCAAGACCATGGAGAATAGGGATATTAAGAAAGAAATCCATGAACTTAATGTATTAATTCCTGGGTTCACCTGCAAGCTGAACATGTATGGATCTGACTTTAAAAAGCATACCACAGGTTTAGAGAACTGAACTACAGGTTAGACCAAGATTCTGCCCCAAGACTGCCCACTGGGTGGCACACACACAGGACTGATGTGAATAATGCTGCACTTTGAAAACAGAACTGGTATTGGAATCATAGCCCACAGAGGCAGTTCCACAGAGGTTGGAACTTACAGCCAGGATATAACGTGGTTAATTGCCTGCTTCAAAAAAACAAGCAAACAAAAAAAACAATGTTTCTTTAAACCAGATTTAAACCAGACTCAGAGTCTCATAATATCTCAAAATATCAAGGATATAGGCCAAAATTTCTCAGCATATGAAGAATCATGAAAGTCTCAACTAACAAGGAAAGAGAAGATCAACAGATATTAACCCTGAGAAGATGCAGATGTTAGAATAATCAACGATTTTTAAAGCAGTGATTGTAACTATGCTCAAAGAAGTAAGGGTAAGCACTCCTGAAACAAAAGAAAAACAGAAGGTCTCTGGAAAAAAAAGGAAGATATAAAAACAAATGAAATGGAAATTTTGGAACTGAAAAGTACAATAGTTAAAGTATTGACTTTAGTACAGTAAGTCCCATACATACGAACCTTCAAGTTGCGAGCTTTCAAAGATACAAACGGGCATTTGCATGTCCAGTCACGTAAGTTAGTTCACGTGTCTGGTGTACATTGTTACATGAGTGCATCCTCTACAAGTGGTTGTACTTTTGTGTACTTTACTGTACAGTACTGTATAGAGTACAGTAGTACAGTATCTTTAGTTCAAGCCCAGGGTATCCAGAAGCAAGTGTAAAAGCAGCGGTGATGTAGCTGGTACTGCTAAGAAGTGCCAAGAGATAACAATGGAAACAAAAGTGAAAATAATTGAGAGAGTGGAGCGAGGGGAAAAGGTGGTAGACATCGCTTGTTCTTATAACATGAATTGTTCAACCATCGGCACGATTCTGAAGAACACGGACAAGATCATGGAACATGTGAAGTCTGCTGTGTCAATGATGTCAACAATAATATCGAAGAAGCATGGAAAAGAGATGGAGGAGATGGAGAAACTTCTCAGTGTGTGGACGCAGAATCAGCATCAGCGTCGAGTCCCTCTCAGCTTAATGCCAATTCAAAAGAAAGCTAAAAGCCTTTATGAAGACTTGAAGAAACACAGCGAAGAATCAGAGGGCACATT
The DNA here is from genome assembly GCF_937001465.1 of Orcinus orca. NCBI lineage: Eukaryota > Metazoa > Chordata > Mammalia > Artiodactyla > Delphinidae > Orcinus > Orcinus orca. Next base: position 88,158,387 of record NC_064560.1, read on the forward strand.
TTTTAATGCCAGCCATGGCTGGTTTCATCAGTTCAAGGCTAGAGCCAACAATCACAACGTAAAAGTAAGTGTCAAGGCAGTGAGTGCAGATATGGTAACTGCCCGGGAATTTCCTGAAATGCTTCGAGAAATTACTGATGAAGGCGAGTATTTACCTGAGCAGGTTTTTAATGTGGATAAGACAGGACTGCACTGGAAGAGGATGCCAGACCGAAGTTACATCAGTAAGGAGGAAAAGTTGATGCCAGGCTATAAAGCAGCAGAGGATAGGCTAACTGTTGTTTGGTGGCAATGCTTCCAGTGATATGAAGGTGAAGCCTCACTTAGTTTATCATTCAGAGAACCCAAGAGCCCTTAAAACCAGAGCCTAGGAGTACGGGGCCATCACAACGGGTTAAAAGAAACCCTAAAAGTTAACCCTTACTCCTGGGAGACCCCGGTGGGGTACAAATGCTGGGTGAGCCCAGCACATCCACAGTACATTCCCTAGGACAGAGACCCAGGCCTGGAGATAACATGCTAGATGCGGCCTGCAGCATCACCATCTGGGAGAACAGGAGGGGAGAGAAGCCTTTAACAATCTGCCATTACCCCAAAGAGGCCTCACTTAGCCAGAAGATAATATGCTACCCTGGAACTGTGTGTTACAACACAAGAAAGGAGCCACATTTTCACAAAATGCGTGGGTTCATGTTTGTTTCATTAAAAATTGGGCTGCACCAGAAAGACAATATCCAGCCTCATCCACCATAACACAGGCACCAGTCCACTCCACCAGGAAGCCTACACAACCCACTGAACCAACCTTAGCCACTGGGGGCAGACAAGAAAAACAATGGAAAGTACGAACCTGCAGGCTGCAAAAAAGAGACCCCAAACACACTAAGTTAAGCCAAAGGAGAAGACAGAGAAACACACAGCAGATGAAGGAGCAAGGCAAAAACCCACCAGACCAAACAAATGAAGAGGAAATAGGCATTCTACCTGAAAAAGAATTCAGAGTAATGATAGTAAAGATGATCCAAAATGTTGGAAACAGAATGGAGAAAATACAAAAAAACGTTTAACAAGGACCTATAAAACTAAAGAGCAAACAGACAATGAAGAACAACACAAAAATGAAACTAAAAATTCTCTAGAAGGAATCAGTAGCAGAATAACTGAAGCAGAAGATGGGAAAGTGAGCTGGAAGATAAAATAGTGGAAATAACTACTGCAGCGCAGAATAAAGAAAAAAGAATGAAAAGAATTGAGGGCAGTCTCAGAGACCTCTGGGACAACATTAAACACACCAACATTCGAATTATAGGGCTCCCAGAAGAAGAAGAGAAAAAGAAAGGGACTGAGAAAATATTTGAAGAGATTATAGTTGAAAACTTCCCTAATATGGGAAAGGAAATAGTCAATCAAGTCCAGGAAGCACAGAGAGTCCCATACAGGATAAATCCAAGGAGAAACACGTCAAGACACATATTAATCAAACTATCAAAAATGAAATACAAAGAAAAAATATTAAAAGCAGCAAGGGAAAACAACAAATAACATACAAGGGAATCCCCATGAGGTTAACAGCTGATCTTTCAGCAGGAACTCTGCAAGCCAGAAGGGAGTGGCAGGACATATTTAGAGTGATGAAAGGGAAAAACCTACAACCAAGATTACTCTACCCAGCAAGGATCTCATTCAGATTTGACGGAGAAATTAAAAACTTTATAGATAAGCAAAAGCCAAGAGAATTCAGCACCACCAAACCGGCTCTACAACAAATGCTAAACGAACTTCTCTAGGCAGGAAACACAAGACAAGGAAAAGACCTACAAGAACAAACCCAAAACAATTAAGAAAATGGTTAATAGGAACATACAAATCGATAATTACCTTAAATGTAAATAGATTAAATGCTCCATCCAAAAGACATAGACTGGCTAACTGGATACAAAAACAAGACCCGTATATATGCTGTATACAAGAGACCCACTTCAGACCTAGGGACACATACAGACTGAAAGTGAGGGGATGGAAAAAGATATTCCATGCAAATGGAAATCAAAAGAAAGCTGGAGTAGCAATTCTCATATCAGACAAAATAGACTTTAAAATAAAGATTATTACAAGAGACAAAAAAGGACACTACATAATAATCAAGGGATCAATCCAAGAAGAAGATACAACAATTGTAAATATTTATGCAACCAACATAGGAGCACCTCAATACATAAGGCAAATGCTAACAGCCATAAAAGGGGAAATCAACAGTAACACAATCATAGTAGGGGACTTTAACACCCCACTTTCACCAATGGACAGATCATCCAAAATGAAAATAAATAAGGAAACACAAGCTTTAAATGATACATTAAACAAGATGAACTTAATTGATATTTATGGGACATTCCATCCAAAAACAACAGAATACACTTTCTTCTCAAGTGTTCATGGAACATTCTCCAGGATAGATCATATCTTGGGTCACAAATCAAGCCTTGGGAAATTTAAGAAAATTGAAATCATATCAAGTACCTTTTCCAAACACAACACTATGAGAGTAGATATCAATTACAGGAGAAAATCTAAAAAATACAAACACATGGAAGCTAAACAATACACTACTAAATAACCAAGAGATCACTGAAGAAATCAAAGAGGAAATCAAAAAATACCTAGAAACAAATGACAATGAAAACATGATAACCTAAAAACTATGGGATGCAGCAAAAGCAGTTCTAAGAGGGAAGTTTATAGCAATACAGTCCTACTTCAAGAAACCAGAAACATCTCAAATAAACAACCTAACCTTACACCTAAAGCAATTAGAGAAAGAAGAACAAAAAAACCCCAAAGTTAGCAGAAGGAAAGAAATCATAAATATCAGATCAGAAATAAATGAAAAAGAAATGAAGGAAACAATAGCAAAGATTAATAAAACTAAAAGGCTGTTCTTTAAGAAGATAAACAAAATTGATAAACCCTTAGCCAGACTCATCAAGAAAAAAAGGGAGAAGACTCAAATCAATAGAATTAGAAATGAAAAAGGAGAAGTAACAACTGACACTGCAGAAATACAAAGGATCATGAGAGATTACTACAAGCAACTATATGCCAATAAATTGGACAGCCTGGAAGAAATGGACACATTCTTAGAAAAGCACATCCTTCTGAGACTGAACCAGGAAGAAATAGAAAATATAAACAGACCAATCACAAGCACTGAAATTGACACTGTGATTAAAAATCTTCCAACAAACAAAACCCCAGGACCAGATGGCTTCACAGGCGAATTCTATCAAACATTCAGAGAAGAGCTAACACCTATCCTTCTCAAACTCTTCCAAAATATAGCAGAGGGACGAACACTCCCAAACTCATTCCATGAGGCCACCATCACCCTGATACCAAAACCAGACAAAGATGTCAGAAAGAAAGAAAACTACAGGCCAATATCACTGATGAAAATAGATGCAAAAATCCTCAACAAAATACTAGCAAACAGAATCCAACAGCACATTAAAAGGATCAAACACCATGATCAAGTGCGGTTTATCCCAGAAAAGCAAGGATTCTTCAGTATACTCTAATTAATCAGTGTGATAAACCACATTAACAAACTGAAGGAGAAAAACCATATGATCATCTCAATAGATGCAGAAAAAGCTTTTGACAAAATTCAACACCCATTTGTGATTTAAAAAAAAAATCCCTCCAGAAAGTAGGTACAGAGGGAACTTACCTCAACATAATAAAGGCCATATATGACAAACCCACAGCAAACATCATTCTCTGTTGTGAAAAACTGAAACCATTTCCTCTAAGATCAGGAACAAGACAAGGTTGTCCACTCTCACCACTATTATTCAACATAGTTTTGGAAGTTTTAGCCAGAGCAATCAGAGAAGGAAAAGAAATAAAAGGAATCAAAATCAGAAAAGAAGTAAAGCTGTCACTGTTTGCAGGTGACATGATACTATACATAAAGAATCCTAAAGATGCTACCAGAAAACTACTAGAGCTAATCAAGGAATTTGGTAAAGTAGCAGGATACAAAAGTAATGCACAAAAATCTCTTGCATTCCTAACACTAATGACGGAAAATCCGAAAGAGAAATTAAGGAAACACTCCCGTTTACCATTGCAACAAAAAGAATAAAATACCCAGGAATAAACCTACCTAAGGAGACAAAAGACCTGTATGCAGAAAACTGACAAAAGAAATTAACGATGATATAAATAGATGGAGAGATTTACCATGTTCTTGGATTGGAAGGATCAACATTGTGAAAATGACTATACTACCCAAAGCAATCTACAGTTTCAATGCAATCCATATCAAACTACCACTGGCATTTTTCACAGAACTAGAACAAGAAATTGCACAATTTGTATGGAAACACAAAAGACCCTGAATAGCCAAAGCAATCTTGAGAAAGAAAAATGGATCTGGAGGAATCAAGCTCCAGGACTTCACACTATACTACAAAGCTACAGTAATCAAGACAGTATGGTACTGGCACAAAAACAGAAATATAGATCAATGGAACAGGATAGAAAGCCCAGAGATAAACCCACATACACATGGTCACCTTGTTTTTGATAAAGGAGGCAAGAATATACAATGGAGAAAAGACAGTCTCTTCAACAAGTGGTGCTGGGAAAACTGTACAGCTACATGTAAAAGAATGAAATTAGGACACTCCCTAACACCATACACAAAAATAAACTCAAAATGGATTAAAGACCTAAATCTAAGGCCAGACACTGTAAAACTCTTAGAGGATAACATAGAACACTCTATGGTATCAGTCACAGCAAGCTCCTTTTTGACCCAGCTCCTAGCGAAATGGAAATAAAAACAAAAATAAACAAATGTGACCTAATGAAACTTAAAAGCTTTTGCACAGCAAAGGAAACCATAAACAAGATGAAAAGACAACCCTCAGGATTGGAGAAAATATTTGCAAATGAAGCAACTGACAAAGGATTAATCTCCAAAATTTACAACAGCTCAATATCAAAAAAAACAAACAACCAACCCAATCCAAAAATAGGCAGAAGACTTAAACAGACATTTCTCCAAAGAAGATATACAGATTTCCAACAAACATATGAAAGGATGCTCAACATCACTAATCATTAGAGAAATGCAAATCAAAACTACAATGAAGTATCACCTCACACCGGTCAGAATGGCCATCATCAAAAAATCTACAAACCATAAATGCTGGAGTGGGTGTTGAGAAAAGGGAACCCTCTTACACTGTTGGTGGGAATTTAAATTGATACCACCACTATGGAGAACAGTATGGAGGTTCCTTAAAAAAGTAGAAATAGAGCTACCATACGAGCCAGCAATCCCACTACTGGGCATATACCCTGAGAAAGCATGATTCAAGAAGAGTCATGTACCACAATGTTCATTGCAGCTCTATTTACAATAGCCAGGACATGGAAGCAACCTAAATGTCATCAACAGATGAATGGATAAAGAAGATGTGGCACATATATACAGTGGAATATTATTCAGCCATAAAAAGAAACAAAATTGAGTTATTTGTAGTGAGGTGGATGGACCTAGAGTCTGTCATACAGAGTGAAGTAAGTCAGAAAGAGAAAAACAAATACCGTATGCTAACACATATATATGGAATCTAAAGAAAAAAAAAAGGTTCTGAAGAACCTAGGGGCAGGACAGGAATAAAGACGCAGACGTAGAGAATGGACTTGAGGTCACAGGGAGGGGGAAGGGTAAGCTGGCACGAAGTGAGAGAGTGGCATGGACATATATACACTACCAAATGTAAAATAGATAGCTAGTGGGAAGCAGCCACATAGCGCAGGGAGATCAGCTCCGTGCTTTGCGACCACCTAGAGGGGTGGGATAGGGAGGGTGGGAGGGAGGGAGACACAAGAGGGAGGAGATATGGGGATATATGTATATGTATAGCTGAATCACTTTGTTATACAGCAGAAACTAACACACCATTGTAAAGCAATTATACTCCAATAAAGATGTTAACAAAGAAACAAAAAAACAACAACAACAAAAAAAGAGCCAAGGGCTCTCTTCCTGTTGTGTGGAAGAGCAACCCCAAAGCTTGGGTTACACAGGCCATTTTCCAGGACTGGTTTGTCCACCACTTTATCCCTGAGGTAGAGAAATATTACTTGGAGAAAGATGTCCTATTCAACATTCTTTTGCTCCTCAACAGTGCTCTGGGCCACACCCCATTCATGGATGACTTTCATCCCAACATCAAAGTAGTGCATCTGCCACCGAATACTATGTCGCTCATCCAGCTTATGGACCACAGAGTTATAACGACTTTCAAGAAATATTATTTACGTTACACTTTTCATCAGGCAGTAAAGGTGAAAGATGGATCAGGAACAACCCTGTGACAATTTTGGAAGGACTATAACATCTACAAGACCATAAAAAACATTGACTTTGCTTGGCGTGACATTACAGGCTTCACCCTCAATGTGCTTTGGAAGAATCTTTGCCCACAGTTTGTTCACGATTTTCGTGGATTTGGGAAGGTGGATGAAGAGTCCCAAGAGGTCTTCAGCAACTTAGTGACCCTCAGCAAGAAGATGGAGCTAGATCTGCAAGTGGACGCTGTCACTGAACTCCTTGCTGTGCAACATGAGGAGCTTACTAATGAAGACCTGATGGAATTGGAGGCCCAGAGAAAGGCCGAAGAGAGCCAAGAGGAAGAAGAAGTAACTGAAGAACCGAAGAGATTCATGACTCAGGAAATGAAAGGGAATTTTCTTTATTTGAGGAGGCACTGTTAGTTTTTGAGGCACAGGACCCAAACATAGAATGATACATGAAGGTTGCAATAGCCATTCAGAATGTAATCCAGTGCTACTGTGTCATTCACTGATGACGAGAAAAGAGCTACTACCCAGACATCACTGGATCGTTTTTCCAAGAGGGTAGATAGAATTGAATCCAGCAAGGAACCAGAACCTGTGCCATCACTGTCAGGCGTGAGTGAAATTGCAGCTTGCCCTCTGTCTCCTATCGCTGACGATCCTTCAGCTCTACAGTCTCCCACCTCCTCTCCCCCCTCCAGTCAGTAACGCTTCTTGCCTGTTCACTCGATGTCAGCACCTGTATGCCAGCTGCTGTACTGTACTACTGTACTTTGCAAAGTACTGTACTGTAAGATTTAAAATGTTTTCTTTATTTATTTTTATTTTTTTGCGGTACGCGGGCCTCTCACTGTTGTGGTCTCTCCCGTTGCGGAGCACAGGCTCCGGACGCGCAGGCTCAGCGGCCATGGCTCACAGGCCTAGCCGCTCCTCGGCATGTGGGATCTTCCCGGACCGGGGCACGAACCCGTGTTCCCTGCATCGGCAGGCGTACTCTCAACCACTGTACCACCAGGGAAGCCCTTTATGTATTATTTTTGTGAAAAGTATTTTGTAAACCTATTACAGTACAGTACTATATAGCCGATTGTGTTAGTTGGGTACCTAGGCTAAATTTGTTGGACTTACGAACAAACTGGACTTACGAACGCACCTCAGAGCATATGTAGAGGACTTACTGTACAAGGAAAACTACATTGCATAATGATAAAAGAGCCAATTCACAAAAAAGACAGAGCAATCCCAAATGCATATGTACCCACAACAGAATTTCAGAATACAAAAAACAAAAACTGATAGATCCAAATGGAGAAATGACAAATCCACAATTAGAGCTGAAGACCTCAAAACTCCTCTCTCTGTTATTGATAGTATAAGTAGAAAGAAAATCAGCAAAAACAGAAGAACTGAGCAATGCCATCAACCAATGGAATCTAATTGATATTTGTAGACCCCTCCACCCATCAGCAGAATACACATTCCTTTCAAGTACACATGGATCATTTGGGGGCTCCTTTGCACAAAACAACTCTTCCCCAAGGGAACAAATGGAGATGTGATGGATGGTGAGAGTATAGCAGTGGAGAGGCATTTTCTAACTTCACAATCTAGCCTCCCAGAGGACACTGTGGGACCATGGGCAGTGCAAACTTTGAAATGAAAAGGCAGTTCTCATTTTAATCCAATTGCAAGCAGCTTAAAGAATCGAGCACAAGTTCATTTGCATAGAATTGTTGAAACAAGTTTGATCTGATCAGACCAGGGCTGCAGGTTTGTAGGTGTCTGGTTTTGAAACACAAAATCCAGTATTTACTTTCAGTCTCTGAAATACATTTTAAAAATGTTGTTCATACAAATTACCATTCCACTTCAATTTTACTATTAATTGTATTATAACTTGTATTCTCATTCAGTTTCTACACCTTTTTGTTCTCCTTCGGTACTAGTTTGCCATTTGGATAAATAAGTATGATTAGGTATCCGTTCAGGGGGCTCCTAGGTCACCAACATAGTTCTGAATTTATTCATTTTTGCACTGTCCATCAGTATCAAATTATGATTTAATCCAGAAATTATTTGAAAAAAATATGAAAAGGTTTTTATTAGAGAGCTATATTCAGATCATGGAAAGATGGTTCAACAGTTCATGAGTCAACATATTTTCCATAAAAGCAGCACCACCTTGGGACAGAGTCCCCACAGATCTGGAGAAATCATTTCTCTTTGAAAATGTCTGCTGTTGTAGGTCTAGCTCCTCATTAATTACTTTTGATGAAGCAATTCAAATCTGGGTAATGACCCCATGAAAAAAGACGTTCTCCCAAAAGACCAGTGAAAAGGTCAGAGCCTGGTCATGTAGTTCACTTTCACTGAGGGAATCTCTTCTCTAGATGACTGGGGAAATTTTTTTTTTGCAGACAACCTGCCTCAACTTGATTAAAACTTGGGAAACTCAACAGTGTAAGAAATAATTTTAATGCTGAGAGAAATCTGTAGACGAATGGACATTACAGATTGCTGAATCAGTAAAGAGCTTGCTTTGGATTTTATATACCTCTTAATGATCTATGAAAGCAAAAGGTAAATTATAAGATATAATGTATAATGACATCTATAACCTATCCATCTCTTTCTTTCCTCCATAAATAGTTAATAATATATTTTTTAAGCAATGGTGCCAGATCTGGTTTAAACTGGCTAAAGCTGATTTTAATCAGCAAGGGCAACACTACTGAAATCAGAGCTGATTTGATCCAACTTGAATCAAGCTACTTTGACAAATGTGATTTTATCTTTTAATTTTTATTGGAGTATAGTTGCTTTACAATGTTGTGTTAGTTTCTGCTGTACAGCAAAGTGAACCAGTTATACATATACATATATCCCCTCTTTTTTAGATTTCCTTCCAACAAATGTGACTTTAAACTGGTTTAATTTAGTTAGAATCTGTTTGCTCTGCTAAAAATCATTTTTTATTTATTTTTTCCCTAATATGAAGCAGTGTCACCTGGCTGAATCCAGTTTCCTCCTTCTGAACCATTGTGACTCAATTCATGTTGGTCTGACCCAGTAAGGACAAGTTAGAACCAGGCTCATCTGGTCTCAATCATCATGAATTGCTCTGAATCTAATTTGTCCTAAGTTGGAATGTTTTATCCTATTTGACCTGGGTTTATCCAATTTGAACCAGGAATGTTGGTTTTGACCTGGTTAGAACCAGTTAAAAACTGATTTTGACCAATTTGGAATCTGTTTGTTACTTTGGTTACTGCTGAGAACAAGTTGGTTTCTGTTAGAAATCTGACATTCAGAAATGGCTCAGCTAGTCAGAGCCTACTGTGAAACACACTTATTCAGAAGAAGTCAGAACTCTTCAGTCTAATCTGAAACACTGAAAAGAAAAAAATGGGGATGAAAAAACCTATAGGTTAGGGATTAAAAGGGGTGGGGGAGAGAATGGAAGATATTGCATCTATACTCTTATAGATATAGGTTAAAATGGGAGACTCAGGGTCAACAGATGATTTTTTAAAATATGGATCGGGCTTCCCTGGTGGCGCAGTGGTTGAGAGTCCGCCTGCTGATGCAGAGGACGCGGGTTCGTGCCCCGGTCTGGGAAGATCCCACATGCCGCAGAGCGGCTGGGCCCGTGAGCCATGGCCACTGAGCCTGCACGTCCGGAGCCTGTGCTCCGCAACGGGAGAGGCCACAACAGTGAGAGGCCCGTGTACTGCAAAAATATATATATATATATGGATCAAGGTCCCAGAAGAGGTATGAGGGCCTAGAATAAAGAGACTGGGTCAGAAACCAAGTAGGGACAAAGGCATGTTGCAATTAGATTGGAGGGAGACGGGAATTATATGGATGTGGTATCAGTTTTAATAGCATATGAAGACAATTTTAATTTTTATCACAGCACTGTGACTTTGGTTAAACGATTTATGTAGCTGATTATATTCTTTTGACAATTCTATCAGTTTCCCAATAGCTACAGTTTTCCCCCTTGAGGCATCTGGAGAGCACACTCACATCTGTGTCCTATCCTCATCATACCACACTTGTCCCCAAGGAAGGATGTGAGGACGAGAGAAGGGCTAGAGGCCGCAAGGGAAGACAAGTTGCCAGAGTTCACAATGGCCCCCTCAGGAGACCCTACTGAAAGGACTCATGTTCTGGACTTGTAGCAGATGATCACCTCTTCACCACTTCCTGCTGTCATGTAAGAAAGTGTCAGGGCTGTGGCAAAGTCAATCATCACCAGCCCTTCAGTAGAAGTGACCCTCGTGTTAGGGTGACCATATGTCCTCACATGCCGAAGACAATTATGGTTTACATCTGAGTTCCCAATGTCATTATTAATAGTGGCTCCTATCTCTCCCTAAGTTGTTCCAGTTTGGGCAACAAATTATATGATCAAGCTACCTGAGGCCCTGTCTCCTCCTGCCTATGACTCTCTACCCCTTTCTCTTTTCTCTTCTGCAGAGATTGCATCCATTCTCATAGCTTAAAATTCCCTCTCTCCAGAATTTTCATCTCCATCTTTTTTTCCCTGGGATTCAGTTTGTAATCTCCACTGGATATTAAAATAATAATTCACTCGGTGCTGGTAGAAATGACCCAGAACCAACAGGTGTTGTTTTGGCCTCATTCACCTCTGCCACCCAGAAACGTGTCACCTGAGTACTTATTGAGCCCAGTCCCCACACTAAAAAGAAAGATGGGAAATATTTGTTGCCATGTTGGAAAATAAAAGGGTATTTGCACACGTTGCTAGGGTTCCTCTGGAAAACATCCATCCAAGAATCGTTCCAGAAATTCCACTTCAAGGTGTGTGTTTCTTTAAGGAAACATTGCGCTGCTGAGAAGGAACACCCTGCAAGGTGTCACTAGCTGTAGGCATTGCTACGGCAGATGGGCCTTATTGTGGAACAGCAAAGAGCCATGGGGGAAACACATGAGCGGGCAGGGCGCCCGCTCCACCTCTGAGGAAGCTGTAATCAGATAGCTGACACATTTCCAGAGTGTGCTCATTAAAGACACCAACTTCTCAGGCTCCAGACCCACAGCAAAGACATGCTGGAAGGAGAGACGTGCTCCACGCCAGGATCAGGAACCAGCCCACATTTCGGCTTGAGCCCCGAGCTCCCACTCTAGGCTGATTTGCTCCAACCTAAACCCTTGAGAGAATCGAGGTGTTTGCCTCCTTTGGGAGCCTGAGAAGAAGCTTGGAGTCAGGTCAGAGGTGGCGGTCAGCAGAGGCTGACATGCCAGCCTGGAAATGGGCAGCTTGTCCAGAGTCAAGTTTGGGCTGATTCAGAAACCTCGCCTGTGGAAAGAAGGGGATGAACTCCAGTGGGAATTTCTGAAACATGAGCTCATATTCACCGAGGAGAAGGAAGTGCTTGAGGTATGTCTATTTTTCTTTTTTTTTGACTCTGAAATATGGGCCAAACTCCATTGACAAAATGGTTTAAGACCTTTTATTGGAAAAATAAAAGTTAAAAGAGAAAAGAGAACTTGCATGGGTTGAACACCCACTGAGGGCTAGGCTTCTGCTGGGTATGGTAGAGAGTGGAGTTTATTGGATCTTTACACAAACATCCAAGGGGGAGCGGCAGCTGACCTGGAGTCTCTTTAGTCAGGTATTTAATTCACCTCTCTGAGCCTTGGTTTTCACACGTGTGGAATGGGCTGACACTCCCCAACCAGTATGCACTGCAGGATGATTCAAAACATTAAATGAAATCATGGCAGAAGCTGTGAAATGTACAGCTCATTGAAATGTAATTTAACTTAAATTTGGAGGGAGGTGGGCTGACTCTTCCACTGACTCCTGGATGTTGTTCTGCTCAAGAGTTTTAGGAGAGGTGGTCTGTCATGAGTCAGGTAGACACTGAGATGAGGATTCCAGCACTTATAACTTACTTGGGGGGTGAGCTCAGGAAGCATGTGAGGGAGACAGGAGGTGAGACAGGGAAGAAAGGAAAGCTGATGACGGGTGTGTTAATGAGTGTGTTAACACTGTGGGCAACTGGGGCTCAGTCCTGCTGGGGACCCTCTGGGAAACTGTGGAACATAATTCACCTGGCACCTCTGGCCTGTCCCCTACTGGTAACGAAGCACATTCTTGGGCTGGAAATTGTCCTTAGGCAGAGACCTGGGAAAACATTCCTTGTGAGGAACTGTCTACCAATGAACTCTAGGGCAGACCCAGGGGCTGTGGTTGGGGGACCTGGAGCATCTCCTAAAGAGAGTCCCACCCTCTCGTCCAGAGAAGGAGGAAGGGAGAGCAGCAAAAGTGAAGCTGGACAATTAAGACAGCAGGAGAACACATGGAGTTTGCCCCATGTCAAAGCCTAGATTCGAAAGAATGGAAACCTGGGCCTCCAGGAGTACAGTGCTTCTCTCTTATCCCACTTGTACTCCTCCCCTTCTCCACCCTCTACCCCACATTTGAAATAGGAATCCATTTATAGGGGCAGGGCAGGAGAATTGGAGGCCGAGAGTCCTCACAACTCTTTCCTAAGCAATCATGGCTCTTTTCAGCCCCATTAGACAATGGAAGGAGCACTTGATGGTGCCCACATGCAGAATTCTTAAGCAGGGGACCTTAAATTGATTTCATTGGGACTTTAACTGGTAGGGAAGCTGCTTTCCTTGGGGGCAGTATAATCTAGTGGTTAGGAGCGGGAGCTTTGGAGTGAGACCAGGCTGGGTTCAAGGCCCAGTTCCATCCCTTTGTAGTTGTGTAACCTTAGGCAAGTTTTCTTCATCTTTTTACGCGGAAGTTTCCTCATCTGTAAAACTGGGTAAAATACCAGTAAAGTCTCAAAGGGTTGCTGTGAGAGTTAAATGAGTACGTAAAGCCCTTATCACAGTATCTGGTACATAGTAAATGCTCAATAAGTTCTAGCTATCATTATTTCTCACTCATTTAACAAACACTTCTTGAGCCTCTTCCATGTGTCAGGCCCTATTTCAGGTACTAGTGACACACTGGTGAACAAGACAGACTCAATTCTCGCCATGAAATTTAGAGGCAGACAATAAGCAAGTAAACAAATTAATAAACCTTATAATATCAGGCAATAATAAGTGCTTGAGATCTACGTAATGTGAAGAAGTAAGAATGCAAAAGATCCTGGGCAGCATTCTAGGCAGCAGGTATAGGAAATATGAAAGCCATGAGGTGAGAATAAAGTTAGTGGGTTGAGAAAAGGCAAGAAGGTTGGTGTAGTGAGAATAGGAGGACAAGAGAGAGAAGTGAGAGTGAGAGGCAGCCATGGTAAGGACTTGGGTTTCATTCTAAGTTTTGAGCAGGGGTTGACATGATTTGATTTGCATTTTAAAAATATCCACTTGGGTGGCCAAGAAGAGAATAGACTGGGGGAGGGATGGCAAGAGAGGAAGCAGAGAGATGAGTTATGAGGCTATTGGAGTGGCTCCAGAGAGTGATGGGCGTGGCTCAGACAGGTGACATCAGTAAGAGTGGTGAGAAGTGGTTGAATCCGGGATGTATTATGCAGATGGAACCAACCAAACTCACTGATGGTTTAGATGTGGAACGTAGGGTAAAGAGAAAACTCAATTACAACTCATAGGCTTGGAGCTTGAGCATCTAGGTAAATGGTGGTGCCCTGGACTGAGAGAGGGGCGAACTGGAAAAGACACAGGCATGAGGAGGGGTTCTGGTGGGAAATTCAGAGTTCTATTTTGGACATACAAACTATGAACTGCCCAGCAGGTGTCCAAGTGGGCGTGATAAGAAGGTATTTGGCTTAGGGGAGAGGTCAGGGCTGGAAACATGTTTGGGGGTCATTAGAGTATGAACAGTATTTAAAATCATGAGACTGGGTAAGATCACCTAAAAGTGAGGGGAGATAGAGAACAAGTCTGATGACGGAGAGCAAGAACACCCCGACATTTAGAGGGAAGAAAGGGGAGGAGAAGCCAGTAAGGGGCATGGAAGAGTAATCAGTGTATAAGTAAGCCAGGAGAATGGGCTACCTCAAATTCAAGAAAAGAAAGGGTTTCCAGAAGAAGGAAGTGACCTCCTGCATTAAATGCTAATGAGAGGTCAACTGATATGAAGATAAGAGATGACCAGTGCATTTAGCAAGATGAGAGTTGCTAATGTGCAACTGGGGCTGGTTTTCACATTTTCTGTGAGAATTCTGGCTTCATTATTACCGTGGAGACTAGAGACTGACTGAAATGGGTCAAAGAAAGAATAGGAAGAGGGGAAGTAGAGAAAGGAGCAACAGCTGTTTTGAGGAGTTCTCCTATAAAGAAAGCAAAATAAATAAAAAATAAAGAACTGGAAGTCGAGAAGAGATTTATTTATTTTTTAATATCTTAAGGGACATTATAACATATTGATATGCCAATGGGATAAACTGCTAGAAATGAGAAAGTTAATGATACCAGAGAAAGATGCAAAGTCCTTGAAAGGAAAGAAGGGATAGGACCCAGTCAACAGGTGGTGGGTTGCCCTGGCCAGAGGCAGAGGCAGAGGCAGAGGCAGAGACAGGTCATCCTTTGCAACAGGAAGAAATGCAGAGTATACAAATACAGCTACATGAAATATTTCTGTATGCTTAGGGAAATTGGTTTTTTTTCCTCTGGAAAGTTTCTGAGATTTCAACTTAAGCACCTATTCAGTGGGTCAGCTGGGGCTGGAGGTTTTGTGCTGCCTGCCAAGCAGTGATTTGGGGTTCAGCGGCAATCTCAAGAAAGCAAAACCAGGGGACCTGAGGTTACAGACCACATTCTTTTCCATTCTTGTAGGCCTTAAAAAATGTTGGATTGGCTTGAGTTACGAGAAACTAAAATACACTTGTTGAAGACCTCCTTAAAAGATATTTACAGGGGCTTCCCTGGTGGCGCGGTGGTTGAGAGTCCGCCTGCTGATGCGGGGGACACGGGTTCGTGCCCCGGTCCAGGGGGGAACCCACATGCCACGGAGCGGCTGGGCCCGTGAGCCATGGCCACTAAGCCTGCATGTCTGGAGCCTGTGCTCCGCAACGGGAGAGGCCGCGGCAGTGAGAGGCCTGCGTACCGCAAAAAAAAAAAAAAAAAAAAAAAAGATATTTACAGATGGTGCAGAAAGCCATTAATTCTGGGGAATGAATATAGCTCCCACAGTCTACTGAGCAAATCTGTCTGCAGATGGGAAACGTGTAAGGATAGAACCCTCCACCAATGTGGGCTGGGATTGGTCCATCGACTTGTCCTCTGTTCAATAATATGCCATCTTCTTAGTCCTACTTACTGATCTTACCATGTTAGATGGCAAGCTCCCTGAAGGAAGAGGTTGTGTCTTAGTCAGTACTCTATGGCTTCTCCCAACCACCCCAGGTGCACAGCCAGTGTGTGTCAGTGCAAATGATGGGGTCTCTTCTCACAGTCCTTGGAGATGGGGAGCAGATCCTCTAGATATGAAAGGAGACCTTCTTCACATCATGGTTCCTTAAAGGCTTCTGACCCCAAATACCTCAGATAAAGAGACTTTTGAAGTTAACAATGAGGAAAAGCTGCCAGATAGGAAAGTCGGGAGTTCTAATATACTCCTCTGATCATCTAGCACTTCCTGTAGTGGTAATAATGAGATTTTCCGATTTTCCTACTAAGCTTGTAATGTTGGAAGGATGGGGGGCACATTAGCCAAAAGTCTTACTCTCAGCCTATCCATCATGCAGAGGCGGAACACGTTGAGTGGTTTCTCTTTTTGGATCTGAAGCTACTTGTAAGAACCCACCTATAGCAACCCATGAAGGTCCATGCTGGGTCAACAATCATGAGTGGTCCCTCGATCCTATTCCACTGTTCAGTGGGGGTGATAAGACTTCTATCAGCAAAAAGCTCTTAGGGCTTCCTGGCCCCTCATGCATGGACATCTCTCTTTCCTTCTCCTACCACTCCCTTAGGTCCTGCGGCCACCAAGACACTTCTATTCCTTTATTCCCTTCACCTCCACACCCAGGAACCCCACTTTTCTTTGGCCTTCTATGGGGCCTGTCAGACCCATGGACTATTTTCTTCCAAAGCAAATCAGGACTAGGAAATGTAGAAAACCAGCCCTTGGAGTCAAAAGTCTATAAGATAAACACATCTTCCAGACTTCTGAGAATGACCTCCTCTCAGTATGCCTCCTGTGTACTTCCCAAGGCCCCTTCTCATATCCTCATGGATGTAGGCTATGTCTGCAGAAGGGAATGATGCTGGAGAAATAGGCTCGTCCTGCCAGGAAAGCCTCCACACATGAGTGGCTGTCTGGGAACCACAATGCGGTACATGGCAAGTTGCTTTCTAAGACCTTGAAGAGCACATACAAGCTGAAAACTTGCTTTTCTCTGTGGGATGGTCCAGAAATGACAGCAGGCTTCTAAGCAATTCTTCATACAAGGTGGTAACTGCAGCTGGAGGAAGGAACCATGAGTGAGGAGTGCCCTCAAGCTTGGATGAGTTTGGTCTTTCAGAGCCAATCAACACACGGGGTTATGGACAGAAAAAGCCACCTTACAGAAGCTGAGGCCCACAGGCCAGTGCATGACTCTGTGTTAATAAACTGATTGCATCAGCATATCTAAGGAAAAAGTGTGTGGAAACCAGGTAACAGTAGGTCAGCTTGGAATCTAGAAAAACCTCAGTCAGAAAGGCACGCTTGGGACAAGCCCATCTACGCCCTGCTGAAGGGGTCTGTCCTGAACTGGACCTGTAGGCCAGTGCATCATCGTCACTCTGCTGCTGGCTTAGGAGTTGAACTGCAAACACCCATGGAGTTCTGAGCAGCAATCACTGATAGATCCCAGTACTCCTTCCTTGTCTCTGATCTGCCTCTGCTCCATGATAGGTAAGTAGAGACTGAGAATAGCATGCACATGGGGGTAGGGTCCTGGTACAGGGAAGCAATTACTCTGTGAGACAGGGCACGGGACAGGAACAGTAGGGGTCACCAAGAATAGGTCAACAGAATTATCCAGGCTGGAATCAACACCTTCCTTTGACCCTACCTAACTGAAGAATTTTTCAAATTCTTTAGTGCAGAGGAAGCTGGTCGTTAATATTTTTTAACATCTTTATTGGAGTATAATTGCTTTCCAGTGTTGTGTTAGTTTCTGCTGTATAACAAAGTGACTCAGCTATATGTATACATATATCCCCATATCCCCTCCCTCTTGCGCCTCCCTACCACTCTCCCTGTCCCGCCCCTCTAGGTGGTCACAGAGCACCGAGCTGATCTCCCTGTCCGATGCAGCTGCTTGGTCATTAATTTTAGAGCTCAGCCCTATAGTAGGTATGGTTTAGTGTTGTGCGGGGGTCCCCAAGACCACCTCCAGGTTCAGTGATTTGCGAGGACGCACAGAAGTCAGCATATGGTCGCACTCACGGCTATGATTTATTATAGTGAAAGGATACAGAACCAAGGCAGCAAAGGGAAAAGGCGTATGAGAAGTCCAGAGGAAACCAGGTGCAAGCTTCCAAGAGTCCTCTCCCAGTGGAGTCGCATGGGACAAGCTTAATTCCTCCAGCAACAGGTTGTAATAACACATGTGAAGTGCTGTCTATCAGGGAAGCTCATTAGAAACTCAGCGTCCAAGGTTTTTTGGGGGGCTGGTCATACAGACACCCTATTGTATCAACATTCCAGACTCCCAGAAGGAAACCGCGTGTTCAACAATAAACCACATTATACAAACAGGACAGGCACAGTGAGCTACGCTTATCATTTAGGGTGAGTTTTGTATCAGTCTTGGGAACTGTTTACTGGCCACGTTCCCACACACCAGCCAAGGGCCAACATGACAAGTGGGCTTTTCTAAGGACAGCAGTCTCAGGCTTGTTACGGTAACCGTTCTGCACAGGCATATATAATTAAACTTACGTTATCTATACTGTAACAACATAAAGTTCTTATTCAAAAGTATAGGTTCAAACACATCTTTTGCTATCTTCTTAAAGTGCTAAGATAAAGCACTTCTCCAGATAATGCTGTGGATATAGTTTTCTACCAGGAGGACCCCATGTGCTGCTGCCATCGAGAATCTAGTGCCCCAAGCTGGCAACACAGAACCTAAGCTATACCCCGCACCCATTCCCGCCCTGGCCTTCTACCAGCACTGTGCACTGTGACCCCCTCCCGAATTGGACTTTAAAGCAGCCCACCTGACCTGGAACGCTAAATACCGTTCACAGAATATCCCTTTCTCATCCTTCTCTAAACCCAAACTGACCAGCATGGGGATCCCAAGTCCTGGTTCTGAGACCTGGAAGGGTCACAGCCCTCACCCTGAAGAACTGCTTCAGGGACTTTCCTGAAGCTCAGAGAGGAGCCGTTCCTTCTGAGCCACATAAGGCTCCCTTCACATGGCTTCCTCCTTTCTCCATGTTTCAGCCTCTACCCCACCTCTTTCTACAGTTGGGACGTTATTTACTTATTTTCACTTTTCTGAAGCAAGCTGTTACTCTGGCTCAGGCTGGGTCACAGTGAAATTTTTTTTAGACAGTTTCTCAGATATATGAACTCAGTCACCCCGAAATCAACCTTGAATCTGTGCAATGGTAATGACTCAGTTTCTCTTAGACCCATGGAAATCCTAATCCCCAGCCCCACTTCACACAGTAATGACTTTTCCCAGTTTATTTTTCTTTTCTTTTTTCAAAGGACAGCGTTTAGGGAAGCAGTGAGGGGAGATTAACCCTCTTGAGTCTACCTAGCTCAATCAGTCCATTCATGGAAGCCAGATTTGGGTGCCTTTCCACATCCAAGAACATTAGCCCGGTAGGAATTCCCCTTCGGTTTTTTTCTTCCTCCAAATTTAGAATCTGGGCTGTGTGTGGGGCTGGGGGTGTTTCAGGACAAATGACATCATTTAGACCCATAGAAACAGATGTTCAGACTTTCTGTGCTCCATGAACTCAGCTTCGTGCCATCTACTGGAATGGAAACTGGCCAGGCCATCCAGAGGGAGTATCTAAGATGAGTGGGTGGGATTGTACTGCTTTTCTTTCATTAAAACAGGAAGGGCCTGGGCTGGAATATGTTAGTGAGGACATCCAGAAATGGGCATGGAAAGCAAGTGCTCAAACCCACAGTAGGTAAAAACTCCAGTCCACTGAGCAGATTTGCAAGCAAGATGCTGAAATAATTTTTCCGTTCCACTTCCCTCCCTTCTCCCCCACCTTCAGAAAGGCACAGGATATTTTTAGCAGGAAAAATAAATGCCTCATAAAAATACCATACAGGGGACAGGGCACCCTCCCACCGGTTTCCAAGAGATCCCTGGAGTGACCATGAAACTAACAGACTTCAAAGCCAGTATTGGGACTGCACTTGCTAGTCCCTCTGCCAGAAACGCTTTCCCCCAGATATCCTCATCATTCACCTTTCAATTTCTTCAGGTCTTAACTCACACGCTACTTTCCTGGTCACTCCTTCAACAAAATATAACCATCCTGACATTTCTGTGGTCCTTTCTTTCCTCTATTTCTCTCCTTAGTGCATGTCACCATTTACCCTACTCTAGTGTAAATGTATTTATCTTGTTTATCTGCCTCCCCACTAGAATCTAAGGTCCATAATAGCACAGATCTTTGTCTCTTTTTCTTTGCTTTTGCTGCTGCATCTCTAGTGAAATCTTCCATTGAATCGTTAGAATGAAGAATGATGAAACTGTGTGCTAAAAATCCACCATCTCTCCTGAGTTCCCTGCCGTATATGTGACACCACTACTTGTCACATCCTCCAGCTCATGCGAGGTCTCCTGAGATGCTCACACCTAACTAGACACTCAGTTGTGCCGCTTCTTCCCTCAACATGGATCTTACTTCTGCCGACTTAATTCAGTCTCTGCTTAAGTCAGAAAACCATGACAAACCTCTCAAAGTGGTGCAGGGCAAGTGGCTTTGACAAACTTCAGACCTCTGCTTCCTCATTTGTAAAGTGGGTGTAGTAACACCCCTTCCATTAGGTGGTTGTGGGGAGCTGAGGTAACCTGTCGATAGCATTTCTCCCGGTGCCTGATACAAAAGTTAACACTGCTTCCCTTCCCTACTGTGTGTGCGCCATTCTGAATGCCTCTGATGGCGGCCAGATTCTCCTGAGGGCCTCTCCCTTCAGTCCCTTCACCGAGCAATCATCTCGTCCACTACTGCACAATTTCTTCAGTTATCCTCCGGTTCAAAAATCCACATGTTCCTTCCGAAGAAGGAACCTTTCATTGAACCCAACCGCACAGAGTCAAATACAATCAAACCATATGAATTCACGTGGCCAGCACAAACAAGGTGATTTCTTAGCAGGAGGGGCTCAGGAAACCCTCCAGTGAAGATGAGGGCTCCAGCTTCCCACAAAGTGTGTGGTCAGTTCATCATCCGAGCTCTCTGAACCACTTGTAGACCTTCAAGCCCCATGTGCTCTTCCCTGTCTCGGAGCCAGCCTGCAAGCTACCCCCTGAGCCTAGAATATACCTTCACCAATTCAGGACCCTTCAAACAACACCATGCCCTTCAGGACCCATAAGGTAGGCTCTCCTTTGAAAAGCTCGCTGAGCTCCCTCCCAAAGGTGGCTTAGCTGCCCCTCTCCTATGCCCCCACCACCTCATCTGCTCACCCCACCGTGGCATGGACCATGCTGAGTGGCATCTACCTCCTCAACCTGGGCTGTGAGCCCTGGTGTCCTATCCCTCCACGTGAACTCAGACAATATTTGGCACATGGTAGGTGCTGAATAAATGCTTTTTGAATAAATGAGCAAGTGAGTAAGTGAAAGAATGTATAATTCAATAAGTGAATAAAGAAATGCAACACTCTATTAAGTGGAGGTGTGTGATGGCATGAAGAGGCTGGAAAAACATGCCTCTTAGGAACAGACCCAAGATAGTACCCATCCCACAGCCTCCTCTCCCAAGTCATCCCTTCCCCCTGCACACACTTGTTCTCCCTGAGCTGCCTCACCCATCCTGGAGGCTTCCATTCCCATCTGGGTGTCAATGACTCCCGAAGCAATGGTCCCAAATTCTGTGCCAAACTTAAGACAAGCTTTTCTTGCCTAAGGATTTTCCATTTTAATTTTTGAAGACCCTGCTTCCTCCATGAGAGATCTCCTGTCTCTCTGCATTTGGAGAGTTTGCATTCTGGAAATAAGCAACTCTTTTCGTACAGGCCCGAACCTCCACCAACGGAAAGGCAAATCCTGCTACATCACATTCCAGAAGGATTTTAGCAGGTTTGCTGAAGCTAAAGGCATCCTCTATTCCCATGGAGATGTGGTATTTCACAGTGACAGAGGACAGAGAAGCAAAATTAAAGTTACTTGCCTTGAAATGTAGTAGAAAATGTAAAAACGCAAAGTCTAGATGTGTAGGGCAGGAGCGGGAACTTCTGGCCTCCAGCTCTTGGCTCAATTTTCGTCCAACCTTTGGCAAACACAACAAATCACGGTTACATTAATGAAGAACGATTCTTATCAGTCAGTAATCACCCAGTCTGGAAGTTATCCAGAGCCCACTGGAAGGCACTTGGGTGGTGATACATTTTACAAGCACGTTCTCATTGTTCTACTTCATTTCAGAATTCATTCTGGCTTCTTATCTTTCAAACCAATCCTCTTTTTCTCCAGAACCTGTGTTAACTTTTAAAGGGAATCCTTTGCTTTCCACTCTTATTTTACATTGTTGACTGAAGCCTTAAAGTCACTAGATATAAGAGCTGGAAAGACCCTGAGAGATTATCTGGTCTACCCCGCTCGTTTTATGGGTGAGGAAACTGTCAGAGGTAACTTTAACTTTGAATTTTATGAGGCCTATTTGTGTTGACAATATGATTGATTGTTCTGCTTCTGAGACTGAAGATTTGCAAGGGAAAATATTTTAAAAAAGTCAGTGCTCTTCCTAATGGGTGGGAGCATGGAGTACCAGCTCTCACTGCTGTAATTTTCCTGTACCACACCCTCTGAGGATATAATACAAGATCTCTCTACCTGGTGTAACCCAATCACAGTTGGAAGGGTTGTAGGAAGCTGCTACTCTTCTTAGAGAGGAAAGTATTGAAAGGTAGGAAGTCACTCTCTGTCCCGAGGGTGATTCAGATTGACAGAAGGGACTGCAGACCTCTGAAGCAATAAGATGTCCAGTCAGCTGCACCCACTATTCCCAAAGGAGGTTTCTCTTAGGGGTTCTGGCTGTTTGGACCTCTTTAAATGAATCTGCTCCGGTACACTATAGCTATTAAATCCCCCTCCCCATTGAGCAGGGAGGCCACAGAAGGTTCCCTGGCAGTGAGGCATGACTTGGTTTGGAAGCAGTCTACATCACAGGCTGTGGTGTATGACACCAGAGAGCTGAAGCTTGGATTCATTCTGGAAAAGGCACAAGGTTCAGAGCTAGAAAAGCAAAAGCAAAATCTCTAAGCAGAGCCAATGAAAAAGATCAGGAATGGAGAACTGGTTTCATGTCAACTCTGGCTGGTAGTGCCTGCCTGGAGTACTGTGTTGAGAAGGGCTGTGAGGCTGTGAGATAGTAGAAAGGAGCACTGTTATAGATTAGTGATGCCTGCATTAGGCCCAGGATGAAGAAGAACAGCAAGCATTCTAGACCTTTTCTTTCTCTTTTTTGATTTAATTTTATATAAGAATTACATATATACAGTTTTAAAAGTCAAATAGCGCTTCCAAGGTTTATAATGTAAAACAATAGTCCTTTTCCCACAGTCTTGCCAGCAGGCTCCCTCTCCTCATTGAAGAAACTATCTTTACAATAAACTTGGGTTAGAGGGGACTCTGGAAATATTAAAGTATGGAGATTATTATGAGAAAAATCATGGGTGATTTGAGAGTAAAAGCAAGAAGCTATTGGCCCTATTTAGAGTACATAGGAAATAAAATATAAGGCAGGAAGCTCCCTGACATAGGTCTTGGCAATGATTTTTTGAATCTGACACCAAATGCAGAAGAAACAAAAGCAAAAATAAACAAGTGGAGCTATATCAAACTAAAAACCTTCTGCACAGTAAAGGACAATGAGAAGACAATCTACTGAATGGGAGAAAATATTTGCAAATCATATACCTGATAAGATAATATCCAAAATATATAAAGAACTCATACAACTCAGTAGTAAAAAAAAAATAAACAATCTGATTGAAAAATAGGTAAAAGACTTAAATAGATATTTTTCCAAAGAAGACATACAGATGGCCAATGGGTACATGAAACAATGCTCAATATCACTAATCAAAGGGAAATGCAAATCAAACCAGTGAGATATCACTTCACACCTGTTAGAATAGCTATTATAAAAAATAAGAAATAAGTAGTTGGTGAGGATGTGGAGAAAAGGGAACCCTTGTGCATTGTTGGTGGGGATATAAATTGGTGCAGTCACTATGGAAAACAGTATGGAGGTTCCTCAAAAAATTAAAAATAGAACTACCATAAGATCCAGGAATTCCACTTTTGGGTATTTATCCAAAGAAAAGGAAAACCCTAACTTGAGAAGATATATGTACCCATGTGTTCACTGCAGCATTATTTACAATAGCCAAGAATGGAAACAACTTAAATGTCCATTGATGGATGAAGAGATAAAGAAAATGACATAGATAAATAGATAGATAGATAGAAAATGAAGTATTATTCAATCATAAAAAATTATGAAGTCTTGCCATGTGGGACAACATGGATGGACCCCAAAGGCATTATGCTAAGTGAAATAAGTCAGACAGAGAAAAACAAATACCACATGATCTCTCTTATATGTGGAATCTAGACAGAAATGGAAACAAAAAACCAAGCTCACAGATATGCAGAACAGATTGGAGATTGTCAGAGGCGAGGGGTGAGGGTTAGGAGAAATAGGTAAAGAGGGCCAAAAGGCAACAAAACAAATCAGAACAAACAAAAAATATCCCGCGAGGCTATATTTACATTACATTCATGGAGAACTTATCCACATAGTCACTCAATAAATATTTAAAGAATGAATAAACACGATTTTAAAATTTCAACTTAATATTCTAAGAATAGAAACAAAGAGTTTTATAGAAAAAAAAGAAAAGAAAATATAAACTCACTTTTATCATCCAACAGGGATGACAAAATGGTAGCGTGGGTTGAATGGTAAACAATATTCACCTGTGGTAGCAAAGCCCTAAACTGACCACTTAACCATCGTCAAGGGAATGGGGTGGGGTCAGTACCTCAGGGGTGGTGGGCATGTCAGTTCCCATTACTGGTAGAGAGTGGATTGGGTGAAGCACCTGGCCACCTAATAACCTAAGATCATAGGATGAAACCAGTAGTCTAAGATGGGGGTTAAAACTCTGATGGATCAGGCAGTAGTTGGGGGCCATCACATAGGCAGGTCTGGGAATTGTTGATCACTAGGCAAAGGGAAGGCCTCTCTGTCCACTCCTGGGAGCCAGCCCAGAGGCAAGAATGCTTTAGGAGCAATCTGGATGTCTGTATGGAGGGGTGACTCTCGTCACTCGCAAAGCTGTTACAGATCCTCTCTCCTGATGTTCTCCCGCCCTTGTGCGTGGGCCACAGGGGAGGCTGTGAATGATGGCACAAAGTACTTTTTCTGTATCTACTCAGATAATCATCTCATATTTCTCTTGTACTCCTTAATATAGTGATTTGCATTGTTTAATTTTTCAAATGTTAAACCAACCCTACATTCCTGGAATGAAATCCTCTTGGTCATGATGTATTATTTTTTCATGTATCAGTGGATGTGATTTGCTAAAATATTGTTAAGAATTTTGGTATCTATGTTCCTGGGGGATTTGGGATTGTAATTTTCTTTCTTATAATGTCTGTTTGGTTTGGGGATCAGAGTAATGTTAACTTAAAGTCTGAGTTGGGAAGTGTTTTCAATTTTCTGGAAGAGTTTATTTAAAATTAGTTTTCTTTCTTAAATATTTGACAGAATTCACTAGTGATGTCATCTGAGTATGAAGTTTTTTTGGTGGGAAGGCTTTGAAGTAAAAATTCAGTTTCTTTAATGGATACAGGGCTATATGGGTTATCTATTTCTTCTTGAATAAGCTTTCATTGTCTGGGTCTTTCAAGGAATTGGTCCATTTCATTTAAGTTGCTGAATTTATGTCTGGAGAGTTGTTCATCATATTCCCTTTTATCCTTTAAATGTCTGTTGAAACTGTGATTACATCACTTCCTTCTCCTAGTGTCTTCTTTTTGTCTTAATCAATATGACTAGAGATTCATCAATTTTATTGACTTTTTTAAAAAACAAGTGTTACATTGGTTTTCTCTTTGAGCTTGAATTGTTCTATTTTTACTACTTTTTTAATGTGGAAACTCAGGTCATTAATTTGATACCTTTCAGACAAATTCTAAGCACTAATTTACTAGCATCCTACAATATTTGATATGTTGTGTTTCCATTTTCATTCAGTTCAAAATGCTTCCTGATTTCACTTTTGATGTCTTCTTTGATCCATGGGCTATTTAGAAGTATATTAGTTTCTAAATACTTGGAGGTTTTTCAGGTATTTTTCTCTTGTTTTCTAATTTAATTGCATTGTAGTCAGAGAACATATTTTGCATGAGTTGAATTGTTTTCAATTTATTGAGGTTTGTTTTACATCCCAGAATATTGTCTTAGTCAATATTCCCTGAGCACTTGAAAAGAATGTGTATTATGTAGCTGTTGGGTGGAGTGTTCTATAAATATGGTTTACCTTTATGGTTTGGTTTATGGCGTTATTCAAGTCTTCTATGTCCAAACAGATTTTCTACTTGTTCTATTAATTATTAAAAGAGGATGCTGAAATCTCTGATTGTAATCGTAAATTTGCCAATTTCTCCTTTCAAGTCCATTAGCTTTTTACTTGATGTATCCTGATCCTCTGTTACTTGGTGCAAAAAACATTGTTATGTCCTTTGATGAAATGACCCTTTTATCATTATTAAATGATAATCTTCTTTATCCCTGCTAAGATTATTTTCAATGACTTCTACTTTGTTTGATATTAGTATAGCCACTCCAGCTTTATTTTGATCAGGGTTACCTTGGTATTCTTTTCCATTCTTTTTTTTTTTTTTTTTAAATATTTATTTATTTGGCTGCGTCAGGTCTTAGTTGCAGCATGAGGAATCTTTAGTTACGGCATGTGGGATCTAGTTCCCCGACCAGGGATTGAACCCAGGTCCCCTGCATTGGGAGCGTGGAGTCTTAACCGCTGGACCACCAGGGAAGTCCCCTTTTCCATTCTTTTATTTTTAATCTATTGTGTCTTTATATTTAAAGTGGATTGCTTGTAGGCAGCATATAGTTAGGTGTTGTTTTTTTGTCCAATCTGACAATCTCTGCCTTTTAATTTGGTGCTTATACAATTTGTACTTTATACAATAAGTCATATGCTTCTACTTCACTATTTGATTTCTATTTGTTCCATCTGTTATTTGGGAATTTTTTCCTATTTTATTGACTTCCTTTGGATTAATTGAATATTCTTATGAACCCATTTTCTTCTCCTTTGGGGACATTAGTTATAACTCTTTATTTTGTATACAGTAGTTGTTTTAGCAGGTATAGTAAACAGCTCTAATTATCACAATCTACTTTCAAATAGTAATATTCTGGTTACATATATGCACATAAATGTATAGATGTACATAAATGTATATAGATGTACATAAATGTATATAGAAGAGTTTCACTCTGTGTCTACACATCCTACTATTAACCAAAGACTGAGCTGGTTTTCTGTAGTTCTCTCCTCTATGGAACTCTGCCTCCACAGCTTCTAGCTCCCTCAGACTCCCAGAACTCCAATCTCTGCTCCT
Organism: Orcinus orca; assembly: GCF_937001465.1. Lineage (NCBI taxonomy): Eukaryota > Metazoa > Chordata > Mammalia > Artiodactyla > Delphinidae > Orcinus > Orcinus orca. The sequence continues at coordinate 88,185,575 of NC_064560.1, forward strand.
CAACTCAGAGAGAACACTGTGCTCTGCTTGGCAATGCCCTACACACTCTGCTCTCCAGAATGTACCTCCAGGCAGAAAGCTACAGTGATGGTAGGACTCACCTCATTGGTTTCCCTTCTCTCTGGAATCACAGGCTTCATCTTCATATCATCCTATATCTTAAAGCAGTTGCTCCACATATCCTGTCCAGTTTTTCTCATTGTTTAAGGCAGGAGGGTAAATCTGGTTCTGAGATATAGTTTTAATATTGTTGGATTAGTTTAATGAATATTTATGGAGGATTTTTGCATGCATTTTCATAATTGAACATGACTATATATCTACAGAGGGACATTTCACTTATAAATATAAATACATACATATGTGTATATAAATATATACATGTGTATGTGTGTGTGTGCATTTCTTATCCAGTTTTGTATTCAGTTATACTAGCCTTTTGGAAGTTTTTGCTCTTTCTCTATTTTCTTGACTAAAATTAGGGGGTGTTTCTCAATTTCTTTTTTTTTAATTAGTCTCCCCCTCTCCCTGGAGTCTCTTTAGATATGTTTTTTTTCTAATCCCCCACCTTGAAATTTTAATACCATAGAAACACTGTATATCTGTTTATGTACCGTGACCCTTTGGAGGACCACAGTATTTTAATACCTAAGATTTTTCCCCTTCTCCCCAAACCAGTGGATTTTGATCCCTTTGAGAATACATGAAGTAGGGAATTACCTGTTCCTTACAAGTTTGTAAAGCTTTCATCTAAAAAACTTTCTGGGCTGCAGCCTTTTGGAAAAGGAAATCTTTGATTACCATTTTGCTTCTTTAATGCTTACTGGCCTGTTTGATATTTATATTTCTCCTTGGGCCAATTGGGAATTTAATTTTCATCTCAGAAATACAGAGTTGTTATTCAGGCAGGACACACCAGCCTGGCAACCAGGCAGAATGCTTTCTGATTGGCACGTGCCCATCCTGATTAGCCAGCACCAAGCTTTACTTGTTGCTGAGTTATTTAAATACTACCATGTAGAGCAAAATCTATTTCATCTACAATTTCAAATATATTAGGCTATAGTTTTCACAATATTCTTTTATTATTTTTAAATGTCTTATGCATCTGCAGTTATTCCCTTTTTATCATTCTGCATTTTGCTTTATACAATCTTTTTCTTTCTTTCTTCCCAGAAGACCATCTTATGTTTTCAAAAAAATTTAAATATCAGCTTTTAATTTTACTGATCTTCAGTATCGTTTGTTGTTACTATTATTATATCTTGTATTATTACTGTTTTCTTATTCTTTACTTTGATTTCTGCCCTTAATATTTCTTCCTTTCTGATTTCTTTAGTTTTGCTCTAATTTCCATTTTTTTTTCTTCTTGAACTAAACAGCTCATTAGTTTTCAATCTTTCTTGATTCCTGATACATTTATTTAAATTTATAAATTTCCCTCTAAATATTGCTTTAGCTATGTCCATAAATTTTGGCTTAAAATACTTTCAGTTTATTCTGTTTTCTATATTATATTCATGAATTCCTTTTTAATTTAAAGATTTTTTAGTTGTATGCAATTTCATTTCTAGACTTAAAGGATTTTAAAAAGTTATTATCAACAACTGTGAAGAATCTTGGATTTTACCTGCTTGTAAGGTACCAAGGTAGCCAGTCAGTTTCAAAAACAATGCCGGAAGACATGAGACTCCTGGATCAAAGACAAATGACTTCATTTTCTCTTGGTTCCCCTTGCCTCCTAAGTCCTACAAGAGTGATGCATATATGGGTCCAGGAGGATGCTGCACCTGTAGTAGGTTTCAGTCACAGTTGAAGGACCCTGAGATTAGGAAACTCCAATCTTTCATAAGGGGGTATAAGCCAACCTACCCAATCTTTGCCCCACAGGGAGACATTACCTTCGTTTTACTAGAGAGCAAACACACCTGCCCTCTGCCATGGAGGGAGATGCTATCTTTATTTTCCAAGGCTGTTTGCTACATAAACATCCTTGAAAAGGTAATTAAAAGCTGACAATGCCTCTGCTCAGAAGACATACAGAAACACAAGAGACCTATGGAGAATCATCTCCCAATAATTATTCTTTTGTAATTTATTTCTAACATAATTGCACTGTGGTCAGAGAATATAGTCTGTGTGGTATTGATCCTTGGGACTATTTGTGGAAGCTGGGGAAGTCTAGGAATGAGAGCATCACACATCACAGAACCTGCAGACCAACTCCATTCCCAGTTCCTTCACCAGGCATTGCCTCCATTCAGAGAATCTTCCTTAAATTCCTGGAAAAAAGGTTATCTCCAAGAGGAGATAAACTTCTTAGGTTGCAATCCACTGTCACTGAGGGTATGGAGAGGAAGGGAAGGAGGAAGCAAATGCCGTAGGGCAGCTAGATCTTATACACGTGTTCTCACCAGATTCTCAACTTGGGAGGGTCTTAAAGCTACCCTGATATTCTCCCCATCTCCCCAACCCTTCCATCCCCTCCATATGCATAACCGGTCTGCTCTTGCTAATTTCCAGTCCATGGAAGTGATGGGATCAGAAAAACATCCCGCCAAATCAACGTAGGGGATAAGTAACAGAAAATTCACCCGCCATAGCTACACCTACTGCTCCACTATGTCCCCATCCCAGACTGCCATGAGCTTCTACACCAACTCACAACTGTCTTTGGTCTCCTTGTGGCCTTTTCAAAGTTTTGATGTTAGTTCCGCAAACTCTGCCTTCTCAACTCCTCTATTAATTCCTTAACTCTGGCTGCATATTAGCTGGAACTGTGGAGTATTTAAAATACCCTAGTGCCCAGATTCTGCTTCTGAAGATTCTGATACGAATGGTCCAAGGAGGGCCCCTGATTATCAATAGATTTTAAAGCTTCCTGGGTAATTCTAATGTGCAAGAAAGGTTTCCAATTTCCTCTGGGATGATTTAGGGGAAGGGACCTCACAGCCCAGGTTTCTAAATTTTCCTGTCAGGAGCAAGAAACTTGTATTTTGTTTAATGTTCAAATTACTGAACTCATATACCTAATAAAAAATATTTTTAAAACAAAGTATCTTGAAATTTTAAACTGACTATAGTTTGATTAATTTCTCCTATATCTTTTAAAATGCATCTGCAGATTTATTATGGCTGATTTTTTGAACACTTCAAATATATAAAACTTTCACAAATGCAGTGACTACAAAGCTTATTATTATACTTACACTTGAATGTATTCTAAAGCCTCAGAACAATGGACTTATTCATTTCTTTGATAATTTATGTGCTTGTTTTATACCTTCTGAGGGGATATTAGTATACTTATTTTAATATCTTCCTAGGGTTTTAGTAATATATTTTTATTCCTTCCCAGGGGTGGAGTAATATTACTAGACCCCAAAGAAAAAGTATACGTGCTCAGCCCAGCCAAGGCAGCAGAATCTGGATTACTGGCTGATCCATTTTTGGTCTGGGTACAAGACACATCATCAGGCTGCAATAACTTCTGGCCTTACTGCAACATGATTTTTAAGGTCACACCTTCACTTGCGTTTTATTTTTTTACAACCTGATGTCTTTCAGGAAATAACATACTTTTAAAGTCTCACTTTACCAGAGTTACAGAACCCAATATCCTATCAGTATGATATATTGACTTGGTCTGTTACCTTTTTAAAGAATTATGTATTCCTTATTGGTGTTTTATTAAAATGAGTAGGACCATCTAGTGGTTTCACTTCCTGTAAGATGAGGCATTGGGTCTAGGCTGTAGTTTCTTCCTCTTTGGGACATTTGACTAATTCATCTTTTTGGAAGACCCTGTTGACCCTTTCTTCTACTTGGTAATTTTGTGTGATCACTGATCCTGATTAAGTGTTGGACTTTCTTTCCATCTAAATTATATGTTAATCTCATACCAACAAAACCAGTCTGTCCTCCTCTTGATAGAGTTCCTGTTTTTTTCCTAGATTATTGGTTTGCTCATTTCCATAGCTTTTTTTTTTCTCAGAAACAAATATGCACATATATATTTATGCATGTCTATACAAAACAATAATTAACGAAATATCCATATATAAATAATAGCCGCTTATTAAAATCCATTAACAAGAAGCAAATCCATAATTGGTTATCCATTTTTTGATTACAGCTATATTTTTGTACTCATTATTTTAACTTTTCTCTTTTGAGAAATGTTATGAATCCATGGTCTTTCATGGACTCAACTTGCTCCAAGTAACCATAATAACAATAATATTTTGTGCTCAAATTGTTGCAGCTTGGTCAATGGGAACCCTTAAATTGGGTCCTTTGGCATTCTCATATTGACCCTAACATTAAAAAAAAATCAGATTCTTGCTTTCTGGTGGCAACAGGATATTCCAGTCTCATTCTGATCGTTCTTTTCCCTTTCCCAGCACAAAGAGCCATCTATTCTCTGGGCAGTCCTGTTTTATTTTTTTAATTGAAAAAAGTATTAGAATAGTGGGCATGGGAGGACACATATGAAAGACGGGCAAAAGTTTCAACACTGCTGTAGAGCCACTTGCACTGGAAAATGCGACTTTAAAAAATAAACTATGGTTTCCAGTGATTTTTCAAATATATATATATATTTATACATTTAACATCTTTATTGGAGTATAATTTCTCTACAATGGTGTGTTAGTTTCTGCTGTATAACAAATTGAATCAGCTATACATATACATACATCCCCACAGCTCCTCGCTCTTGCTATTATATTGATGTACCCTACTTTTCTTATAGTAATTGGTATCACCTGATACCAAGACTTTCTCCCCAGTAACAACAGTTCTATAAATATACATGCTCCTAACATGGTCTAAGCACTAGCCCTGCTTTGAGGAATTCACAGCCTAGTAGGAGATAAGCTGGATGTAACATGTCTCTCTTCTTCTCGCCATAGGATCTTAGACATTGCTTGTCAGAATATCTCACTTCCCTTGGCACATAATCCTCCTGAGAATAACCTGATGGAGATTGAGATCAACACAGAGATTTAAAAAAATAGCCATAGAGGTCTTGGAAGACTGAGATACACAGGCAAGTGGCTGGAGACACTCAGAAACAAAGACACAAAAACAAAGACCGGAAGAGGTGAATGGAATGAGAGGGAGGGAGATGTGTTCTTGTGATGAGAAGTGTGGGAAGGAGAGAGTACTGAGAGAATGGAGCAGGAAAGATAGCAAGAGGATTACAGCAATATTTGAGACAAAAAATAAAGGGAGAAAAATAAATGACAGATATAGAAAAAATGATTAATGTTGAGAGACGATTTACAGCAAGATATGAGAAGCAGGGAGAGACATGAGGACAGTAAAGGAAAGAAAAATGGTCATGATGAGAAAGAAAAGTAGAGAGAAGCTCGCTCATACTATTTCTTTCCCAGACCATAAATACAAGCCACAGACTCACCGATGGAAAAAGCCAGCAGAATTTGAATGGTTTTAGCTGAACTCATATTAAGAAGTAAGCTCTATGTGGGGGCGCTACATATTTCCATTCTCAGGTTGCTTGGGCATTGGTCATTAGGCTACTTATTGTTTGCCTACAGCATCTTCATGTTCATCTTGTTGGCCATCTTAGGCTTTGTAAGCTCAGCTACTAGATTTAACTTCCCATAATTCATGAGTTGGAAGATCTTTGTGTTCTTACATTCAGTGCTGGGTTTAGCTGAAAGTCAAAGGTCTCACTTGGCCCACGCATGGTTGATCAACCCTATTCTGTCACCATTTCCATCATTGTCAGCCGGCTACACCACAGCACAGAAGCCAGAAGTGTTATTCTTACAAATACTTAAAGCCTTCAGTCTCTGCATCACAATCTCATAAAATGCTCCATCACTAGCCACTTGTCCCTTCCCATAGTCCAGTTTAATATTCTCTAGACCACGTGACCAGCACTTCACAGAAATTTGTTGGAAGAATGGCTACCCAGTTCTGCTATTCCAATGTCAGCCAGGGGAGAAAGGCAGAGACCTTAGACATTTGAAAATGCATCAAGTTAGCATTTTAAAAGCTGATGGCCAAAACTTTCCTTGGATTCTTCTCCTCATTCTCTTGTTGTGAACGCTTTCTTCTTGTTAATATGGGCTTATATCACCTGGGGTCTGGGGTCTGCCCAGGTTGACTTTCTTATGGTGGTGAGACTAAAGTGGACTCCTTTCCAGCCTGCAGGGATAGGCCAAGTGACTCATGGCTCCAACGTCAGCATCTACCAAGCACTGGTCCCAAAATTTGGTATGTATAAGAGTTATCTGGGAGCCTGTTAAAAAGGCAGGGATCCACTTGCAGGGATTTGGTCTGAGGAAAGGGGATGGGGACAGGCATCTGAATTATAAGACCCCCTAATGTGATTCTGATGTGGGCCTCCCTATGCCATTTCTTGAGAAACATTGCCCAGAGTAATGACAGTAGGTCTTTGCTTACATTTTAGAAGGTGTCTTGCCAATCCTGAACCCAGTATGACCCTCTGCTTGTGTAAGGCACAGGTATATCTAAGTCTTCAAATCTTCTTCCCGGACCATATATCCTACTGTTGCCATCTTCAACATAAGTTCACAGCCTGGATACACTGTTAAACTTGACTTGCAGAGTTGATGTAAACTCATTATGAGCGCCACATCTTTTTTAGGATAGGCAGTCTACTCTTTTAGTGTACAGTATATTCCTATAAATCTGCTAGAAAATCAAAAGTTCAACAGAAGAATTTATATACTATGAGGGGCTTTCAGTCTCAGAGAGCTAAAAAAATGATAAAATTCATAGTAATATCCTACCATCTTTGATGATATTTCCAGCATCTTGTACATGTTCTTTCCATTTTGTTCTTTTCTTGTTCTTTATTGCACTTTCATCATTTTTAATCATTTCCATCTTTGACTCTATCATAGTACCTGTGAGATTTTACTTCTTATCACCAGTATCAGAGTTACATATTTTTTCCTTTTTCCACTCGCTCTGCTGTGCACATGTAGTGATGTTTCTAAGACCGAACAATTGGTTGCCAGGCATGGCCACCATGAGGTGGCTTAGAACGTTCTTTGCCTGGCTTATAAAAATCTGAACTTTGTATCTGGAAGGTGCATAGAGGTGTCAGTGCAAAGGGCTTAAAAATGCAGGATGTAAGGATATTAAAAGTCTGAAGCTGAGGGCTGTCTCAAAAATGAGAAACCAGTTTAAATGAAACTGGTTTGCTATACAAAGTGCAAGATAAAGCTTTATTACTCATCCATATATTTTGCTAAATATGCTGGATTACAGCAATGAAGACTTGAAGACAAGGACCTTACAGACTGGTGGAGGAGACAGACAGGTAAATTACAAGTAAACTCTATAAAAGAAATACAGGGTGCTGTGTGTACATTCATAGGGAGCCCTCTCACCAGAGGAGGCTGAGTATGGTTTAGCCAGTGAAGAAGGTAGAAAAAAATGTCGCAAAATATCTAAGGCCTTAGAAACAAGAAACAGCATGGTATTGCGGCAAATTGTAGTTTTCAAAATGGATGTAACATTATTTCCCATTCCACATGCTTTTCTTGACAATGTGACTTTGATGTTCCATCAGATTAGAGCTGGATCAATGTGATTTCTGATCTCAGAGTGATGCTATGCAACTTCTGAGGCTAAGTCATAAAAGATAATAGAGCTTGGGATGATTTCTCTTGGAACCCAGCTGCCATGCTATGAGGAATTCTAATCAGCTACTTGAAGAAGCCATGTGTGGGTGTTGTGGGTGACAGCCCCAAGGGAAGTCCCAGTCTAGCATCAATCACCAGACATATGGGTCAATAATCCTTCAGATTGTTCCAGATGCCAGCCTATGCCTCTTCCTTCCTGCGGTCCCAGACATCAGTCAGCAGAGAAAAAGTTCAGCAGTAGAGAGGGCTTCAAGCATAGTTCCAACAGGACTCTTCCAGTCCTCTTTAATTTATCAGCAATCCCTTTTGGGTGTGGGTGATTTCTTTTACGATATTAAAGAGCTGCAGGAGTTCCAGACTTCAGATTTGTACATCTTGTATTGAGAACAAGAGAGAGACAACTCTCTTATTCCCAACCATTCAAAGCATAAAGCAAAACAAAACAAAACAAAATTGTACTTCTCTCTGGTTGGCCCTACTGAACCAATTACTGATGCTAGAGAAATTCCATATGTTGATTGGCTTAAGTCTGATTCACTGCACAATGACTGTAGCAAGAGATAAGAGACTACGGTAACCAGCTTTTGTCAATCAAGGCTCAACCCTGGAGCAAGGAAGTGAAGTTAATCCCACCAACCAAAATTCTGCTGCACTGCTGGAGGGGGATATTTAAAGAACACATCTATGTGTATATTTTTCAAATCACTTCCTCTAGACCATTGTTGGACCCCAGCAGTTTAAATGAGTGGGCTGCAGATAATCTGGTAGTTTCAGAGAGGTCAAAAATACTTTAAAAATTGTTTATCTATCTATCTATCTATCTATCTATATCTATATATATATTCCACAAATTTAGAACATAAAATTATTTTCACAGAAGTATAGACATATTCCTATATTTTTATTCTTAAAGATTATCCATCTTCCAAACAGTTGTCTTCTGCTGAAAATCAGTCAATAGAGTTCCTCTGGGCTAACGTAGCTTCCCACCATTCACACTGTACTGTCTACTTGACTATGAGTTTTATGAGACCACATCTATTATTGCTCACTTTTATATTCTGAGCTACAGCACAATGCCTGGCATATACTCAATATACTCATAAGTACTCAAATAAATATTTGTTGAATGAATGTTTCCTTAATTTGCATATTTCTCATTTCTATTATAATGCATTTAGCCACAGTTCACAAAAAATGGTTTATTGGTCAAGAATAATGATGTACATATTAAATTAATGCAAATTATATAAATTTAAATAGTGAGCTGATTCCAGTGTAAATAAAGAATGAGAAAATGAATGTGCTGGGCATATGGAACTGTGTAAAATGATGATTTGACATGAACAGATGAAATATAAAAGTGTGAATATGAAGGACAAATGTACATGATTAAGTCTATATAAAATTTGGATTTTATTGAACTGGTGGTGCTTTTACCTCTAACTCTCAATTCATTGTTCATTATAAAACTATCATATATATATGTTCTAGGGAAGTCATTCAAAAAATAGAAAGAGTGTATAACTTCTAAATCCATATAGAGAAAATTATGGTTAAAAAATACCCATCATTTAAGATCCAATAATACACAATAATTCAAAAGGAAGCAATTAAGGATGAAAAACAGAATGAAATAAAACATGGAAGAGGTGGGATAAGTAAAAGCACAAATTGAGGTGGTTAATTTAAACCCAGTTAATTTTATATTACAGTAAATGCAAAGGAACTAAGTTCACATTTAAAAGGCTGGATTGTTAGACTGGATAAAAATATACATTATACGCTGTTTAAAAGAAACACACCTGGGCTTCCCTGGTGGTGCAGTGGTTGAGAGTCCACCTGCCGATGCAGGGGACACGGGTTCGTACCCCGGTCTGGGAAGATCCCACATGCCGTGGAGCAGCTGGGCCCGTGAGCCATGGCCGCTGAGCCTGTGCGTCTGGAGCCTGTTGCTCTGCAACGGGAGAAGCCACAACAGTGAGAGGCCTGTGTACCGCAAAATAAATAAATAAATAAAAGAAACACATCTAAAACATAAGGATATAGAAAGGTTGAAATTAAAGTATACAAAAATATATCATTCAAATTTTAAAAAAAGAAAGATGATGTAGCTATATTAACATTGAAGAAAATAGACTTTAAGGCCAAAGAATTTCTAGAGATAAAAGAGCTATCTCATAATGTCAAAAACATCATCTCACTAGTAATATATGTAAGTTTTTAATTTTTATACACTTAATAACATGCCCTTAAATGCATAAAGCAAAAAAATAATAGAATACAAAGAGAAATGGATAAATCCAAAATCCTAGTCAGAGATTTGGAGTCTTTCAATAATCGATAGAGTAAGCAGGAAAAAAAAGATAAATGATTTGAACAACATACTTAAGAATTTTGACCTAAATTGATATACAGATGTTATAGTCACCTTTCAAAACTGAGATAGACTCCTCAATCAAACTTTGGTTCAGATGTTGATACTGGTGATACCACACACATATCAACAGGACATGAAAAGTTTTATTATTCAAATAATGGGCCAAATACTTGGAAATTGAACAACAAACTTCTAAATAACCTCCAAGTCAAAGAATAAATCACAAGGAAATTTAGCATATATTTTAAAGGGTACAGCTCTTCTGTTTTTTTCAGAAAACACAGTAGATGGGAACACTTTCCCACTAGTTTTATGAGGCCAACTTGACCTTGATACCAAAGCCTAAAAAAGATGCAACAGGAAAAATATTACAGACCAATATTCCTAATAAACATAGACACAGACACCTTTAAACAAATTTTGGCAAATAAAATCTAGTAATATGTTAAAGGATATCATTATATTATCCTAGTAATAATGCAAAGCTCATTTAACCTTTGGGAATCAATCAGTGTAATCAATAACATTAACAGCATGAAGGAAAAGGGTCATATGATTATTTCAACAGATGTAGAAAAATATTTTACAAAAGTCAATATTCATTTATGATATAAAACTTTCTGCAAACTAGGAATAAATGGGAATTTCCCCTGTCTGACAAAGGTTATCTATGTAAACCTACAGCTAAACTTATTATAGTGAAATATCGAACTTTTACTGTAAGATTAGGAATAAAACAATGATGACCACTCTTACCATTTCTTTTAGACATTGAGCTGGCAGTCCTAGCCTGTGCAATAAAGAAAGAAAAAAAAGTAGAGGGTATAATAACTGGAAAGGAAGATGTAACATTGTATTTGAAGACAAAATGATTTTTGGAAAATCCTAAGAAATCCACAAAAGAATTTATCAAAATTAGGAGAGCATGGTTACAGGATACAAGGTCAATATAGTAGATTCTCATTATTTGCTGAAGTTTTATCCTATAAAGATGTTGTGAACACTGAATTAGCAAATACTAACATTTGCTCCTAGGAGAAATGCAGGGTTACGTTCTCATGAACCTGAGCACAACACTTTGGACAGTCAATCAATAGGAACCTTTTTTTTTAATGCGTGCTTTTGTTTAAAGACATCTTTTAAAATATATATTGTTGATTCAATAACATTGAACTCATGGCCAACAGCATTATAACTCATGCCTGAACAAAGCTTATCTAACACATGTATTTTTCTTGTTAGGCACATCACAACCATCTTGTGCTTAGGAACACCAGAGAGCACTACCTTAGGGGACATTTTAAACAGCAACATCACCAACAGAAAAGATAAAAATGCAACAAATGTGACACTAAATATACCATGAAAAGGACACTTGTTTACATTATGACAACTAAAACAAGAAGGCAGAATGTTGCCTTCTGACCTCAGCTGGGAGGTGTGTGTTGGTTGACTTAAATTTTTCATCACCCTGCTCATGTCTGTGAATGAACATGAAAGCACTGTGAGTATTGACTTCGGGGTTACAAATATCCTTTAGCAAATAGGTGAATTTGTAAATACAGAATCTACAAATAATGAAGATCAGCTATATATAAAAATAAATTGTATTACTATATACTAGCAAAAACAATTGGAAGTGAAACTTTAAAATATAAAAAAGTCATAAATAAATTTATTTCAGAATAAAATTTAAACTGAAACTTACAAAATTTTGCTGAAAAAGTGATCTAAATAAATGAAGAGATATCTCATATCCATGCATTGGAAGATTCAATATATTAAGATATCTATCTTCCCCAATTCATCTATAGAGCCACTATAATCCCAATAAAAATGCCCCAAATCTTTTTCTTTGTAGAAATTGGCAAGCTGATTTTATTATTATTATTATTTTGCGGTACGTGGGCCTCCCACTGTTGTGGCCTCTCGCTGTTGTGGCCTCTCCCGTTGCGGAGCACAGGCTCCGGACGCGCAGGCTCAGCGGCCATGGCTCACGGGCCCAGCCGTTCCACAGTATGTGGGATCCTCCCGGACCGGGGCACGAACCCGTGTCCACTGCATTGGCAGGCGGACTCCCAACCACTGTGCCACCAGGGAAGCCCCTGATTTTAAAATTTATATGGAAATGCAAAGACCTAGACTAGCTAAAACAATTTTGTAAAATAAAAATAAAGTTGAAAGAACTACATTACATGATTTGAAGACTTACTACAGAGCTACAGTAATCATGACAGTATGGTATTCATGTAAAATTTTTTAAATGGAAAAGAATAGTAAGTCTAGAAAGAGACCCACACATACACAAGTCAATTGATTTTCCAATAAATTGCTAAGACAATTCAATGGGAGAAAGGAACTTTTGTGTACCAAGTTATACAGGAACAACTGGGTTTCCATATGGAAAAGAAAATGAAGTTTGACCCCTACTTCACAGTATTCACAAAAATTAATTCAAGGAAGATAATAGTACTGAATGTAATAGTTAAAACTATAAAGCCTCCGGAAGAAAACAGAGGAGAATATCTTTGCAAACCTTGGGCAGGCAAATCATTTTAGAGAGAACATCAAAAAGCACTTGCCATAAAAGAAAAATCAATGAATTGACTATCATAATTCAAAACAGAAGTATTTTACCTAGAACATATATAGAACCCACACAAATCAATAATAAAAAGACAATTCAAATTTTAAAAATGGGCAATAGACCTGAACATTTACTTCACAAAAGAAGAAATAAAAAAATGACTAAAAAGCACATAAAAACATGATTAACACCATTAGAGGGGCTTCCCTGGTGGCACAGTGGTTGAGAATCTGCCTGCCAATGCAGGGGACACAGGTTCGAGCCCTGGTCTGGGAAGATCCCACATGCCGCGGAGCAACTAGGCCCGTGAGCCACAACTACTGAGCCTGCGCGTCTGGAGCTTGTGCTCCGCAACAAGAGAGGCCGCGACAGTGAGAGGCCCGCGCACCGCGATGAAGAGTGGCCCCCGCTCGCCGCAACTAGAGAAAGCCCATGCACAGAAACGAAGACCCAACACAGCCAAAAATAAATAAATAAATAAAATTTAAAAAAACTAAACACATCATTAGACATCAGAGAAAATAAAATTAAAGCAACAATGAGATGGCTGAAAAAGCCACACTAGAATTGTTAAAAATAATAAAGCCTCACAACAACAAATGTTGGCAAATATGTGGGGCAGTTAGAACTCTCTATACATTGCTGGAGGGAGTGTAAAATTATACAAACACTTTGAAAACATGTATGGCAATTCCTTATAAAGTCCAACTTAAAACTATTCTTTGACCCAGTAGTTCCACTGAACAAAAGACTTGTACAAAATGTCTTTATTCATAATAGCCCCAAAGTTAGAAACAACCCAATAGAATGGATAAACAAATTGTGGTATCTTCACACTATGCAATAAAAAATTATCAATTTCTGATACATGAAACAATATGAGTGATTCTCAAAAACATATGTTGGGTAAAAGAAGCCTGACACAGGAGTACATACTGTATTGTTCCATTTACAGGAAGTTCTAGAAGAGACAAAATCAATCAATGGTGAACGAAATTAGAAAAATAGTTGCTCATAGGGGAGGGCAAGGATAGACTAGAAGAACTTTTCTCAAGTGATTGAAATGTTTTATATCTTAATTGAATGTTGATGATATTTTCAAAATTAATCAGATTTTACACTTAAGTGCATTTCACTGTATATAAATTTCACCTTCAAAAAAGGTCTTGCATGGAAGCAACCTAAGTGTCCGTCGACAGATGAATGGATAAAGAAGATGTGGCACATATATACAATGGAATATTACTCAGCCATAAAAAGAAACGAAATTGAGTTATTTGTAGTGAGGTGGATGGACCTAGAGTCTGTCATACAGAGTGAAGTAAGTCAGAAAGAGAAAAACAAATACCATATGCTAACACATATATATAGAATCTAAAAAAAAAAAAAAAAAGTGGTTCTGAAGAACCCAGGGGCAGGACAGGAATAAAGATGCAGATGTAGAGAATGGACTTGAGGACAAAGGGAGGGGGAAGGGTAAGCTGGCACGAAGTGAGAGAGTGGCATGGACATATATACATTACCAAACGTAAAACAGATAGCTAGTGGGAAGCAGCCACATAGCACAGGGAGATCAGTTCGGTGCTTTGTGACCACCTAGAGGGGTGGGATAGGGAGAACTGGAGGGAGACGCAAGAAGGAGGGGATATGGAGATATATATATCCGTACAGCTGATTCACTTTGTGATACAGCAGAAACTAACACACCATTGTAAAGCAATTATACTCCAATAAAAGTATTTAAAAAAAAAAAGGTCTTGAACAATCTCTTCTCGGCACAAAAGCCACCATCAAGTACACACACATACTTCATGTTAACACATCAGATTGCAAAAATTAAAATCTAATTGTCGGGACTTCCCTGGTGGTCCAGTGGTTAAGACTTCACCATCCAATGCAGGGGGTGCGGGTTCGATCCCTGATCGGGGAGCTAAAATTCTACATGCCTCGCAACCAAAAAAAATAATAAAAAAACCCAAAACATAAAATAGAAGCAATACTGTAACAAATTCAATAAAGACTTTAAAAAAAAATCTAATTGTCATTGAGTATGTGAAACAACTGAACTGTATTCTCTGCTTGTGGTAGTGTAAACTGATAATGACTTCAGAAAGCAATTTGACAATATTTAATGCAGTTGAATGTGTGCATATGACCCGGAAACTCCACTGCCAATTGTGTACCCCCAAAACTCATGACATGTGAGCACATATATTCAAAGCAGCATTGTGTGTAATAGTTATAAACCAGAAATCACTCAATGCCCCCCAACAAGAAAATGGATATATAAATCATGCATTGGTCATACAGCCAAATATCAAACAGTAGTAAAAAAGAAAGTAGAATTACTCCCATCAGTTATATTTCTGGGTAGAGCTGCTCAGAAACAGAATACTGAATGGAAAAAAAATATGCAAAAAATACATACTGCATGATACTATTTGTATAAAATATGAAAATATAAGTCAATTCAATGAACTCCCTATGCATGTATGCATAAATAGGAATCGTATGAAAACATGAATGAATGATAAGCATCAAATTCAGGATAGTGGTACCTCTAGGGAAAGAGGTACACAGAGGCTCCATTTCTACTTGTGATGTTTTATTTTTAAAATCTGAAGCAAATGTGGAAAAATATTAATATCTGTTATGCTTGGTGGTGGAGACAGGGTATTTATTTGACATACTATTCTACCTGCATTTCTGCATGTTGATATATTTCAAGATAAACAAAGAGAAGAAAGAAGTCAACTCTCTGATAACTCAAGCTTAGAGAGACTGGTGTAAGGAATTAATAGTTTCATTGTCTCCTGAAGAGAAACCGTAAAGTATTTCATTGCCCAAAAATATAGGAGTAGTTTATTCTTTGGAGTTGGGGTATACTTTAGCTCATTTATTTACCCTTATCCTCTTTCCAGAAAGGATTTGAGGTAGCTTGTAACAAAAGATACATACGATGAGCCAGGAAAACATAAACCTAAGTAGAAAATCAGGATCAAAGATAACAAATATTCCACCAATACTGGTTAACCACAGTCACCGCGATCAAGTTTCAAACTTGGCTCAGAACTTCTTGGCAACAGTAACCATTCCATCTCCAGCTGACCCATAAAAGCAGGTTAGGAAAACTAACCTTTGTTCTTCAAGATTTAACTTAATACTCTCCTGAGCAGTATCTCTGTATTCTATTTTGCATTTTTGCCTTGCTAACTAGCCAGGTTCTTCCTTTCACTTCTTTTGTCCTTCTCTCCTTTCCTTCCTCTTCCTTTCCTTTCCTTCCTTTCTTTTCATTCTTTCACTTATTTTACTCAGATGCCAGATGCTTAAGACTAACAGTGGTTATGAATGCAGGTCCTACCTACTATATAGTGGCTGAAATACCCTTGGGTGAGGTTTTTAACCTCTCGGCCTCAGTTTTCTAATGTTCAAATAGGGGTAATAGCACATGTATGTCACAGTGTGGGAAGATTAAATGAGACAATGCATGTAAAGACCTTAGAATAATGCAAGATGCCACCCAATAAATCTTAGTTGTTGTTATGATTATTATTAGTCAGTGGAGGAGAATATGAATCCACTGTAGTCCCTGCCCTCGTCAGGGGTCGATCAGGAGCAGGGTAAGGTTTCACTGTCTCACGTGCCAGGCCTTTAGTGGAGTGAAGTTCTGGAAGTGGGGAGCTGATACCAGCACCATCCTCAGACAGTAGCACAGTTAGCTAGCCTCAGATCCAACAGCACACTTAGCAGCCATCCCCAGATGTAACAGCACACGTAACAACCTAACTGCTGAACCAGAACATGGGGGACAGCATCTCGCCAGATGGCACAGACTGGACATTTCTGCTTTTGAGGCGATATTCTGTTTCTGCTCGAGATCCCTTTTGGAAAAAAGCAATCCTTCAGAACATACTAGCCTTGAGAGTCTCAGACTGTGGGCTGTGCATCTCGCCCCCCTTCCCAAAGATCCTGGAAAGTACCAAGTAGAGATGACAACTTGTTCCAGGGATCACCAGTAGCAACATAGGGCCCTCAGTTGATTCCAGCCACAGTAGACCCAGGTCCCCTTGTCCTTTCATCTGGGCGTAATTCTCACCCAGCAACTCCAGCAAGTATGGGTTGGGAGGAAGCTTAGCTGCAAGGGACAAGAATTATATGGGAGGACACAGCCAGTGGGAGTTTGGGACCAGGAAAAATAAGGATTCAAGTAGTAGAAATCAATCGGTATGAGGCAGTGGGGGTAGTCAAGAGGGGGCTCAGGTACAAAGGGATGAGAGACCAAGTGACTAAAGCTTGGGCATTAAGGAGGTTTGGTTTCAGGAACGAGAAGGCCAGAAGCAGGTGGTCTGGGCAGAGGCAGCAGTGCGTGTAGGCTTTCTGCCAAGTCAGCGTGCGCTGACCTTCGGTTCCTTAAATACCCAGGAGGATTGCGAAGGGGCAAGAATTCATGTGAATGTGAGGGTCAAGTCTCTTTAGCATCAGGGGTGGGAGGGTTAGGGGAGGAGAGGCAGCATTCAGGAAGCTAGACAGGTCATTTCTGAAACAGCCAGGCATTCACCTGCCTGGCCTTGAGCGAGCAACCATTCCCCACATGCCTGAGGAGTCACATGTTCTTGCCTCTCCTATTTCCTAGAAGCCCACAAACAAGATATTCTTATTTCTCATCTCAACATCACCCTCAAGGTAGGTCTCATTTCTCTACCAAATAAGACAGAGACCCTGGGAGAGATCACCCTTTACCAGACAGATGAGAGATGGTCCATAAGTTTCAATTTAGAGACAGAGGATTATCAGCAGACCCTGAGTTCTTCCTGTCCTGGGGCACCAACTCTGTGGTTCGACCTGTTTCTAGAAGAAGAACAGCTTCTTTTACTGGGTGGTCGCTTTGCGCCAGGCATTATGATAAATGCTTTAAATGCATTATCTCATTTGATCCTCAGAACAATCTTATGAGGTAGGTACTATTATGAGGAAATTGAGGTGCAGATGGGTCACTAAACTGGGAGCTGAAGTGTTAAGATGCAAACCCAGGACCGTGAGACTTAAAAGGCTACGTTCTGAAACATCATGCTAACTTCCTAAACTTCAGCACTCCTTCTTGGGGGAGGGTGACCACGAGCTCTTAAGGATGTAGGCCTTTCTTAGAACTGCAAAGGCAGCTTACCTCACTTCCTTCCGAGCATTTCCGTAGGACTTTGTCGTCCCATAACTTCTGTTCTCATTTTCCCACATCCTGGTGGTCCTGCTGTGATAGAGTTGCCTGGTAAAATGTGAGCAAATTGGAGAATTCCTAGTTATTGGCCTGTAAGATTGTGTTTCTAAAGTTGTATCACTTCTGGCTATGGTAATGGGCTCCAAACACCCTCCTCACCAGCAGGAAGTATGACAACACCTGGCTTACATCTTATTTACCTGTTTGAACTTCAACTGGAATTAGAAAAAATTAGAAACTTTCACTCATAAATCCCTAATAATTTTGAGGTACAGGTATACATGCCTACCTAAAAAAAGAGCCTTAGAATAGCTAACAACAGAAAGAAACACCATTCAGAGAAGCAGACTTAATGATTAGTCACCACATTTTACATACACTCAGGATCTCCTAAGAAAAAGCATTTTCTTCCTGCTCCAGTTTTGACTCATTTTCATATCTTCTGCCTATAGTGACCCCCCAGGACCCCCTTTGGTGCCCTGAGGATGCATCCTTAGAATAATGAGGCCTCTTCCTATATAAGTGAAGAGAAGGGCTCCCACTCAGCTAAAGAGAAACATATAATAAATATGACAATTCTGACCGGATTAAGGAGGCAAACACATTTTCTTTTAAACTAATTTATTAATAAGTTTATTCTTCACTCATAAAAAAGAACATATTTTTGGCTTTGAAATAATGACATAAAATAAAGAGGCAAGTAACTAAAAATTATCAGCTGAAAGTAGACAGAAGCAACTCATGCTGAACCATGAGCAAACACTACGTGCTTTGGGCTATAGCAGGGGCACCAGTCAAAAGCAAGAGCTGAAGATGCGGGGCCCATTCGAGGCCCAGGCTATCTCTAAAGACTGCTTAGTTCCCAAAGATTGCTTGGTCAACATACATAGGAAATGACTCCTCCCTTTCCCTCTCTTTCCTTCTTTTCTTCCTAACCTTTAACTACAAGAACAGTAGGCAATAATGCTTTGACGCTAGTCTAATTTGTAGGATAGCGTTGTTGCTGTTTTAACATGTTTAACCTGCATATTTTCAACCTTCAAAAACATAAAACTGCAAAAATCAACTGTAACTAAAAGCCATTTCTATTTTTGGTCAGTTATCTGCTGTAGGCAAAGCTTCATATAGGAATTTTTATTGCGGATCTCCATGACTGCGTCCCTAACAAGCTCAATGAACATCTGTGGCCAAAGCTTCTGCAAAGCCTCATTTTTCATGTTGATTTCTGTGGCTTCCTTCACAAGATCCTCGATGTACATCTTGCAGAATTTCTTTTTTTCCTTTATTTCCTGTTTAAAAAAAGAACATTTTACAGTCAATCATAATTAATCCCAAAACCAAAGCAACAATTACCTGAACCAGAGAAACTTGAAATAATCTATTCTGACCCCCACCCCTCATAGCAAGAAGACTTTCCTAGACACTCTGGACACAGAGCTCTGCTTGAGTAAAGACAGCAACTGGGAGCTCACTTCTCTCCAGTCCACTCCCACCTCCGTGGGACAGCTCTGTTAAAAATGTATTTCTTGGCAGCTATAGGAAGAAAACTTCCAGGTGAACTAATATGAAACCCATTTGCTAATTGTGGGGGGAAATAAAGCTTTTAAACTACAGTTAAGAAAAGTGTTTCTTTATTGGAATCACTGGATCATAACAACTATTTCTTCATTGATAGACTTTCTCCTTTCTCAGTGCAAGTAGTTTACTTCGCACAAATTAACTGAATGCATAGATTCATGACTTCTAGTAGTAAATATATCAGGGCACTGAGGCTGACACTCTTAATTAGTATGAGGTCAGTTAATATCCATATACATATCTGAAATATCCATACTCTGAATTCACTCTGTATTTTAGGAAAGCATGTAGTGATGCATTACACTGACTTATGTGGCCAAGACCATTTGGACAAAGTCGGGGAAAAGTGTACAAGGAGGAGGAAGAGGACATATATACAAGCCTGGGACCCAGAACTTGGCCTTCAGAAGAGACAGTGTTCCCACTCAACTTCTGGGTCTGGCAGTCTGCAAATGAAAAACCTGGGTTCAAAACACAACAGAGGAAGTTTTGGGCCCGAGGCTACTGGGGCACTGGGCCTCGATATCATCCTAGAGGCTGAAACAAAGCCATTTTGATTAATGCAAAAATTCAACTTTTATTTCGGCTGTTGATACTTTGAGTATCTAGGCATGATGATGGAAAGTGCCATAATATATATGGAAAAAAAGTCAATGGAATAGATCAGGTAATCAGAATTATAGAAGAAGCCATTCACATAAATGGAGGAAGAAAGAAATAATAAATGTCAATGAGTCAATAGGTTTAACTACTTGGAAAAGGATATACTGAAACCTCCAACTCAAATCAAAACACCAAAATAATTTTAAAATAGTTAAATTTAAAATATCAACAAATGTTGCCATTAAAATCACACTACAGAGATTTGTAATCACAAGGAAAATGCTTACATTATAATGTTAAGTGGAAAAAGAAAAATACAAAATGAAATTTTGATAGAGGTTGGGTTACATAAGTGTATGTATTTGTCAAAACTTAGCAACTGTACTCCTAAGATTTACATTTCATTGTATATAAATTTTACCTCAAAATAAGAAACTACATGAAATACTGAACTCTAATGATCTGCATGCTGAATTATTTAGGGAGAGGTGTGGTAATGTGTGCAATTACTTTAAAATAAATTTTAAAAATAAGGTGGATTGTTGATGGATAGAGGATGGGTAAATGCATAGATAAGTGACAAAGCAAGTACACTGTACAGTACAATACTAAGAGTAGAATTTAGGTTTGGGTATTGGGTGTTTACTGTAAAATTCTTTCAACTTTGTTGTATGTTTGAAATTTTCATTTAAAAGTTACAAAAATATATAGAAAATTAATAAAAAAATATACTGAAGTGTCATTAAGATTGTCTTTGGGTATTGAGACAATGAGTATTTTTTGTTCCTTTTTTCTATTTCTCTTCCTTTTCTAAATTTTTACAATTTATAAAACAATGAAATATGTTTTAGATTCTTGATTAATTAATATAAATTAATGGTGAGTCCCAAGTGTCACTAACTTCCTCTAACAGAGGCATATTTTGGAAATTTTCCTATGACATATAAGATTTCTCTATGTAATCACTCACCATTCAGGGATTAACAATGGCCTACACATGTTAAAAGCTTAACTGAAAGAAATGAAACAGTAAATAAGTGCTGAATGAGATGTTTAGATGGCAAATACAATCGTTGCTCAAAGAAGCGAGAGCCCTTTGTGCTGGGGTGGTCAAGAAGACTTCAGGAAACAGCATGATATACTGTGAAGGAAGCCAAGGTCAGGAATCAGAAGGTCTGAGTTCTAGAGGCAGTTCAGTCAGGATCTCACCATGTGAGCCTCAGTAGTTCACCTAAGTTTCCAGTTTTCCTTACCTGTCTAAGAACATGACTGGATTCTTTAAAGTCCCTTTCAGCTCTCCGTCCATCTTAAATCTTTTTTTTTTTTTTTTAAGATGTTGGGGGTAGGAGTTAATTTATTTATTTATTTTTGCTGTGTTGGGTCTTCGTTTCTGTGCGAGGGCTTTCTCTAGTTGCGGCAAGCGGGGGCCACTCTTCATCACGGTGCACGGGCCTCTCACTGTCGCGGCCTCTCTTGTTGTGGAGCACAGGCTCCAGACGCGCAGGCTCAGTAGTTGTGGCTCACGGGCCTAGTTGCTCCGTGGCATGTGAGATCCTCCCAGACCAGGGCTCGAACCCATGTCCCCTGCATTAGCAGGCAGATTCTCAACCACTGCGCCACCAGGGAAGCCCCTTAAATCTTTTTTAGAATGAG
Organism: Orcinus orca; assembly: GCF_937001465.1. Lineage (NCBI taxonomy): Eukaryota > Metazoa > Chordata > Mammalia > Artiodactyla > Delphinidae > Orcinus > Orcinus orca. The sequence continues at coordinate 88,207,234 of NC_064560.1, forward strand.
TCAGGAGGTTGAATGAACAACTACCAAGCAACAGAATTATACATGTCATATGTATAATGAAAGGGTCTGCTTACCCTGATTTGTGAGAAAATTACTTCAAGTAATTCCTTTAACAACTCAGGATATACAGAGGAGAGAGAATGAGCACTTTGTGTTGCAGTGATTTAAATATTTTTTAAGAAGTGGTGAATGCCAGGTTGTGAGTCGATAGAAAGAGATTAAGGGACATGGGCAAGGTCTTTCAGGCAATAAATAAGTGGTGGAATCATGGGCTCAAATCCAGGTCTCCTAATGGTGTAGTATTCTTTCTATAATGTTATGTGGCTTCAGGTTTTTTCTTTTCCCTTTGATATTTCTCAAAACAGTAGTCAGCGTTCGCTGTCTTTACTTCTTGATTGCTTGTTTACTGCTCAAACCACTTTAATCAGGACTCTGCTTATATGACTCCACTGAAACGATCCCTGTTTTGACTAAAAATGACTTCTACTGCCAAATTTATCAAATTTTTCCCCTCTAGTTTGTGCCTTTGGGATTTTAGAAAATCATAGCCTACCCAATCAAGGTCATAGTTTCATCTGTTTTTTAAATGAGAACTTTAAAGTTTTGCTTTTCATACTTGGGTTATTTGATATGGAGTTAATTTTTCTTGTGTGGTGTGCAGTAGGGGGTCTGTATTTATTTCTGATTTGATATTCCATTTCCTCAGTAGCATTTATTAGATAGTCTGTCTGTACTAGTCTGCAATACCTGCTATCTGTATAAAGTTTTCCTATATACGTGGGATAGTTCTGGCTATTTCGTCCATGGGTCTATGTATCTATTCCTATACTGCCTTAATTACTACAGCTATCTATCCAATTTCTAATTATCCTATTTATTGAGTTGAAAAAATTAAGGACAGATGTTGAATTGTATGAAATGCCTTTTGAATATAGAAATAATCACAAATTTTTACCTTAGATCTATTAATAATTTACTGATATCGAATATTTCTCACATTCCTAGACTAAACCATACTTGGCTGTAATGTTTCATTATTCATTTAATGTTCTGCTGTATTTTGCTTGATATAATTTTTTAAGGATTTTTGCATCATCAATATTCTTAGGTATTTGGTCTGGCTTTTCTTTTTCTGTGCAGTCCTGGAAGGTTTGGATTCAATGTTACACTGTCTGACTTTAAAAAGTGAAAAAGTTTTCCTCTTTTTTAATACTCTTGAACAATTCAAGAATTATTGGAATTGTCTGTTCCTTAAAGAGTTGGTAGATTTCTCTATGAAACTGTTCTTGTTTTGCAAGCAGCTCTTTGATATTTTTCTAAATGTCCTTTATTGAAATCAGTATTAATTTTTGACTCCTAGAACTGACTGCTTTCAGGAAGACAGGACTCATAATCCTGCCAGCTTGGCTTTCATTTTCCCTCTTCGCAACATCAGGAAGCTCCTATTTGCCAAGGGATTAAATTCAATCTCTTTCCCCTCTTACTACCTTCCCAGTCTCATCTTCTAACACCATCTACCTCAGTCTCCGTGCTTCAACAACAGTGAACTGCTTAAAGTTCCTGGCCCTCTCCTTATCTAATTTATGCTTCCAGGTCTTTTATTCATACTGTGCTATTTCCTAGAAATGCCCTTTTCCCTTTATCATATAGCTATATTTTATCCTTTAAGATTTCAGGAAGCTTCTTCTCTAGAAAGCCTCTCTTGACCAAGATAAGCTATCCCTCTTCTACTCTCTTGATGTAGTGATTTACATTTATCCCTGCACATGTCTATCACCCCCATTAGAATGTGAGATCCATGAGGATAAGCACAGTGACTTCTTACAGCCCAAGTATTATGTGCGATCAGTGCTCAACAAATGATTTTTGAATGAATGAAAGTATGACTATAGAGAGGACTTCAAGGAACTGACTTCAAGTATTTGAAGAGTTTTCATAAGAAAGACTTGTTCTCTTTTCTACATAAGGCAATACTACTAGGATCACTAACTGAAAGTTATTAGGAGGCAGATTTCAGCTTAACATGGGTAAGAATTTCTTCACTGTTAGAGTTGTTCAGTGATATGCAGCTACCTCAGGAAGCAGCAACCTTTCTTCACCAGAAAAATTTAAAGCAGAATCTGAACATTTTTCAGGATGCTATAAAAATACTGTTGCACTGAGTTCTCAAGTATTTTTCAAGCTATAATCCTTAGAGCCCTATGGGTTCCAGAAAAGATGCTTCAGGACTGGGGGTGAGGTGAGGGAAAGGAAAAGAATAGAAGATCCAATCAAATAAAGCTATGAACTCCATCTACAACAAGAACAGCTCTGCTGTTTTGCTTTCTTTTGAAATACTGAGTTTCCAGCTACAATATGGTTTGAATAAAGAATCTCACAGCTGTTATAAAACATTTGAAAAATGTTTGGCCATTTTGTGTATACGTATATATAACCACACCATATATATATATATACACACACCACTTAGTCCCCTCAAAATCTCTTGTAGAATCTTAACTTTCTATTGTTATTTAGATGACTTGTTTCTTCAGCTTTCTCTGAGTTCCATCAAGGCAGGCACTGCATGGTTTTCTTCTGTGTAGTTCTGCAGCACCCTAACACAATATTCCCTCAGTAAACTTCTGAATACATAAAGGAATAAAGAATTGGTTCCAGCTTTTCTGTCTAAATAGCTACAGTGGAAACAGAATAGGTTAAAATTATGTGACTAAGAACACAGAAGGTAATGGTGTAGGAGAATAAAATAGTGAATTAAAACATCAAGGACCTAGGCAAAGAGAACAGAAACGGAGGTTCTGCTGTGTCCTCTGCCAGTCCGGCACAGGCTAGTTAAGTACTCAGAGCAAACCTATATCACTTTTCTTAATTCAGAGAGATCTGGACCTACTTTGGTCTAGATTTTTGGTACCTACTTCTTTTGAACATTTTTTTTTTTCTGCTTCAATATATTGAAACTATGGGTTCTACTTCTCCCCAATGCCTTGGTGCCTACTGTCCCCAGCTCTGTATATAAGGCTGGCTAACATTCCAGAACAAAAAAAGGTTATCCTAACTGATTAGGAGAGAAACGTACAACTCCCAAGTCTCAAGCCATTTGGGATTTATCCAGACAATAGCTTCCAAAGATAATGACAGTTTTACCTCTAGCTTTTCATTATAAAAGTCTCTTGTGGTATAATTTAGTGTAGCACGATTTGTGCTTTCTCCCACAAGTCTCTTGCTATCATTATTTTCTTCATTGACAATACCAGGTTTTTTCCCTTTCGTTTCAAGAAGATGCCGGAATTGCTTCTTCCTGTAGAAAGACAGTAAAGAGATTTAGAGAGTTACTTATGTGATTTGTGAAAATATGTCCAGTTTTTGTTGACTTTAGAGGGTAGCATATGCTTTTTTGAATATCTGTTTTATGAGTTTGAGTTTTTTTAAGTCAGTTCACTACCCCAATCTCTCTACTAATTAAGCTATACAACTCAAATTCTTTTGTTTCACAACTACCAATCATCAACAAAAACATGTCTCAAGCATTTCTAAACTGAAAAAACTCTAAAAAAATAAAAATAAAACTTAAAGAATCACAGAGGACCAACCCTAATTACACACGCAGTAGACCAAACTTTCAAAGTCTTTATATCCCATAAAACATGTTAGTTACACATCTTATAAATCACACAAACAGTTCATAATTCTATTATGCAGCTCAGTAGTATTGCCCATAGCTAGAAATGGAATGGAGGGACTCCCCTGGTGCTGCAGCTGTTAAGAATCCGCCTGCCAATGCAGGGGACATGGGTTCGATGTCTGGTCTGGGAAGATCCCATATGCTGCGAAGCAACAAAGCCCGTGCACCATAACTACTGAGCCTGAGCTCTAGAGCCCGTGGGCCACAACTACTGAGCCTGTGTGCCACAACTACTGAAGCCCATGTGCCTAGAGCCCATGCTCCACAAAAAGAGAAGCCACAACAATGAGAAGCACACTCACTGCAATGAAGAGTAGCCCCCGCTCACCACAACTAGAGAAAGCCCGTGTGCAGCAAAGAAGACCCAATGCAGCCAAAAATGAACAAATAAAATAAATAAATTTATATATATAAAAAAGAAATGGAATGGAATACTGGTTTAAGTTTAGGTAAAAACAAAACACAAAAAATCCGAAAACCTCTAACTGTTATCATATCAGGGTAAGATCTTATTAGGAGGTAAATAATGAAACAGGAAGCTTCGTTTGATTATGAAGAACAGAAACAGTGCTCATAGCATCACTTGCAGACCCATAAGCCTAGAATTCCAGAGGACTGCAACTCATCCTTCATGAAGGTCACTTTCTGGTTTCTACCACTTAGCGTGTCTCTCAAGGAAGTGATATAAATACTTTACTATGAACTGTGAACTGAAGATTGGGAGCAGAAAAGACATTTTAAAAATGTCTTCCTTTTCCCAATTTAAGAGTATAACACAACTGTTTTAGAAATTATAAGGGGTATGCATTTTGAAAAGTATAAAAAAATAGAGTAAAATCACCCATAAGTCTATAGCATATAAATCTATGTAAATCATTAACATTGTTCACATTAGACATATTTCTTTGCAGGCTTTTTCTATAAATTTTTGTGAAAAGTTAAGATCATAATTGTAAAGCAATTATACTCCAGTAAAGATGTAAAAAAAAAAATCATACTAAACATTCAGTTTTGTATACTGTTTTTGCTTAATGGTATATAATAAGCATTTTCTATGTTATTAAAATTAATATTTTAATGAATGAATAAAATTCAATTGTGATGTAGATCAATTTACATAATCAGTCCCTTTTACTGGATATTTCAGTAGCATAATTTTCTCACTCTTAAAAAGAAGAAGTAACATATAGGTATTTATCTGCATTTATTTTATTGATTTTTAATTACAAAAGCAATATACAAATTATCCATCACTTTTATTAGTCTTTTCAAATAATCAATTTTTCATTAATTATGTTTTTAATGTCATTATTTCTTTTCTTTAACTTGCTTCAGGATTATTTTGCTATTGTTTTCCTAACTTCTTTAGGTAAATGTTTAGCTCATTCATTTTCAGTCTTTATTCTTTCCTAATGTACACATTTCAGGGCTAAAATATTTCCATTTAGCACCACGGTAACTTATCTCACAAGTTTTGAAATGTGGTATTTTTTTATTACATTTCAGTTCAAGGTCGTTTCAAAATTACATTATAAAATTGTCTTTAACTTGTAGTTTATTTAGAAATGCATTAATTTCCAAATACATGGGGATTTCCTAGCTAACATTTGTAACTGAGTTAAAGTTTAATTGCATTTTGAATGGAGAGCATAGTCCATGGTAAATCCTTTGGAATCTGTTGACATCTGCTTTCTGGATAGTAATGCTTGAAAAGAATTTGTGTTCTGCAGTTGTTCCGGGTAATGTTCTCTAAATGGCTAAGTCAAGTTTGTTAATCATGTTGTTCAAGTATTTTACAGCCTTTTTCTATTAATTAATCAGAGGTATATTAAAACTTCCCACTGCAGCTGTGGGCTTGCAGTAATGTCAATTTTTGGTTTATAAGTTTTTAAGGCTAAGCTTATAGGTTGCAGACAAATTAAATTAGCAAATTGATATTTCTGGCAAACTGAACCTGTTATCACTTGAAATGATCCTCTTTATTTCTAGTATTGCTTTTACCCTTAGTTTATTTAGTCCTCAATGGCTCCTTTGTTTTTATTTGGTTAGTATTGATGTTGTTTATCTTTTACCACTTTTTTACTTTCAAACTTTATGTAACCTTATGTTTCAGATGTGTCTCTTTTCAACAACATACAGTAGTACTTCCTTTTTTTTAAATTGAGTCTGACAATCTTTGACTTTTAACCAGAACAATTAGTACATCTGCATTTTATCATTGAGGTAGATTCGGTCATAATTAATGGCTCCCTTGAATCCATGCCCTTTACAATATTATTTCACAGTTAGGTAAGTATACCTCCGAGCCTCTTAAATCTTGCTCTGTGACTGTGACCAATAGAATGTGGGAAATCATGGTGTACCAGTTCTTAGCCTAGGCTTCAAGGGGCCTTTCATGTTTCTGTGCTCTCTTCAAACCCTGCCTTTGCCATGAAAACAAGCCCAGGAAGATTTCTGGTATATGAAAGACCATGTGGAGCAGAAACAAGTTGTCCTAAGTAAGGTCTTTATAGACCAGCTTACAACTTCTCAGACTCCCCAAAAGTGAGAGAGCTTAGGGAAGATCTGCAGAGCTGCCTATCCAACCCTCAGGTGACTGCAGATGCATGAGGTCTGGAGCTGAGAGCAGAAGAAGCACCCAGCTAACCTATAGACTCAGTGGGAAAATGTTTCTTGTTTTTAAGTCACTGAGTCTTGGTACAAGTGTAATTGCTGATATACTAGTATTTAGGTTAAATCTAACATTTTATTTTCTTTCTTTTTGACCAAATATTCTATGTTTCTTTTCCTTTTTTTCTTCTCCCCACTTCTCACCCCTGCCCTGACCTTACTAGTTTGGAAGCTATATACTCTTTTATTCTTTGGTTACCAAAGAAATTACAACATGCACTCTTAACTTACTAACATTTAAACTTAATTACTATATCTTCATCCTAGATAATACAAGGACCTAGAAAACTATAATTCCATCTACCCCTCCCAATATATATACTACTATTGTAGTGTATTTTAATTCTACATTTTAAAATCTCACAATACTATTATTGTTGCTTTATATAGTCAATGTTCATTTAGTTTTATCCCACAAATTTAATACTTTCCTTGCTCTTTAGCTCTTCCTGCACCTCAGAATTTCTATCTGGGATCAGTTTCTTTCTGCCTTAATTATAGGCTTTATCATTTACTGCAGGAATACTGATGGGAAATCTCTTAAGTTTTGTTTTTATTATTTTGTTTTAAAATGTCTTTATTTCACCTTCATTCATTTTTTTAAGGTTATTTTAATTTATTTATTAAAAATTGTGTTTTTTTTGGCTGTGTTGGGTCTTTGTTGCCATGCGTGGGCTTTCTCTACTTGCTGTGAGCAAGGGCTACTCTTCGTTGCAGTGCGCTTCTCTTGTCACGGAGCATGGTCGCTAGGAGCGCAGGCTTCAGTAGTTGTGACACGAGGGTTCGGTAGTTGTGGCTCGTGGGCTCTAGAGAGCAGACTCAGTAGTTGTGGTGCATGGGCTTAGTTGCTCCGCGGCATGTGGGATCTTCCCAGACCAGGGCTTGAACCCGTGTCTCTTGCATTGGCAGACGGATTCTTAATCACTGTGACACCAGGGGAGTCCCTTACACCTTCATTCTTTTCTTTTTTTTTTCTTTTTTTTTTTGGACAGAAGTGCTTTATTAGAATAGGATGCTTGTGAGGCTTACGAGCAGGCAGGCGAGCATTGTGCTGCCCTGAGTGCTCAGGGGCTTATATTTTTCTAATCAAAGGAAAAGAGGGGAGGAGGAGAAGACCACCTTCTTCCTTGTTCTTCGAGTCTTCCAACGTCAACTCCTCTTGCATGTCGAGTGGGGGAGGTTTTGACCCTACACGGTGCATCCGGGACTTTCTTTTTTTTTTTATTTTTTTTTTTATTTTTTTATTTTTTTAAACATCTTTATTGGAGCACAATTGCTCCACAATGGTATGCTAGCCTCAGCTTCACAACAAAATGAACCAGCCACATATATACATATGTTCCCATATCTCTTCCCGCCCGCGTCACCCTCCCTCCCACCCTCCCTATCCCACCCCTCCAGCAATAAAGAGGCATGGACATGTATACACTACCAAACGTAAGGTAGATAGCTAGTGGGAAGCAGACACCTTCATTCTTAAAAGACTTTTTTGCCTGTATGGAATTCTAGCTTGGCAATTAATTTACTTCAGTATATTGAACACATTCATTACCCTGTCTTCTGGCTTCCACTGTTGCTGTTATGAAGTCAACTGTTGATGTGCACTCCTTTGAAGATAACCTCTCTTTTCCTGGTTGTTGAAAAATTTTTACTTTATAGTCAGTGTTCTGTGATGTGACTAGGTGTAGATTTCTTTTAATTTAACAAATTTGGAACGGATGAGTTTATTTAATGTGTAGATTAGTGTATTTTATCAATTCTGAAAAAATTCTTTGCTGTTATCTCTATCCCATGCTCTCTATTGTGTCTTTTTGAAACTCCAAACATATGTTAAATCTTCTAAGTCACTCCATCTTCAAATTTCTTAACCATTTTTCCATATTTCTTTGTTCTGCATTTTGCAAAATCTTCTCTAGTTTATTTCCCAGTTTACTGATTCTCTTTTCAGGTGTGTCTAATTGGTTGTTAAACCTCTTAATTAAGCTTTAATAATTATGCTTATTATATTTTTCATTTATAGAAGTTCCTTTAGTTTCCCTTCAAATCTGATAGATCACTTTTTTTAAATTTCCTGCTTTCTCCAGGTATTTTCAACTTTGTTTTTTATACCATGAAATATTGATATATTAGGCATAGTCATTTTATAATCTATAAGTGATAATGCCAAATCTAAAGTATTTGTGGGTCTGTTTCTGTGGTCTATTTTTTTCCTGCTAGTTCTTATACATGGTGCCTTATTTCCTTGTGTGCTTGGCTATTTAAAAAAAATTCTTTTCATTGTGTGTTCGTCATTGTCCTTAAAAATTATCCATGGGGATTATCTGAGATAGGATGAGAGTAACTTCCTCCAGACAGAAGGTGCATTTGTTTTTACCAGGTATCTAGAGATAGTAATGTTTAAATTTTGAAATTATTTTAAACTATGCATGTATTATAAACTCAGGCTGCAAATTTACCTGAAGATTGGCTTTGGTTATAATTTCTTAGAGACAACTCTGCTCCTTTTCTCCTCACACCAATGCAATCAGAACTGAACTAAGTGGGGAAGTAAGCACACAGGATACCCATTTTGTTGGTATAGATTATAGTAGGGTAGCACGGCTCTGGAGCCAAGTTTTGGGGAGGGGAATGGGGAACTTCCTGATCCTCAAAGTAAAAAGTGGTAAGATCCTGGAGGTCGAGGTCAGGACAAGCCCCCTGATCACCCAGCTCCCAGACTATAGCAAAGGTAGCCGTTTCCTTGGTGGACTGGTTCTGTGTATCATTCTGAGATCCTTTCCAGGCCCAGTCTAGAGACGGCTTCCCTATTCCTCCCAATGATTCTGTAGATAATTAATTTCTTATATATCAACTGTTTTCTCCTTACTCTAGCCAGAGTGAATTATCTATAACTGAATCATGACTAACACACCATCTTTGACTTTTCTCCTTCTATCTATGCCACATCCCGTCAGTCAGTGTTTTCTGTCAGGTACACGCCTTCGAAGTATTTTTCAAATTATCCTCTTCTCAATTCTCACTGTCTTAGTTCAGACCCTTATAATCTCTCTCCTGGACTACAGACTAGCCTCTTGATTGGTCTCCATTCCTTCCATCTCTGTCCTCTTAAATGGCAGCCTTTCTAGAACATGAATCTAATCACAGATTGTTGTGCTTAATTAATTACAAAGCACAGTATTCAGTTTTGTTTTTCATGGATTTCTGGGCTCTTCAAAATCAGATCACAATCAGTCTTTCTACCTTCATCTCCTATCACAATTCGCAATCATCCTATGCTCCAATTATATTGAACTATTTACAATTCCTTGTGCCTTTGCAGATCTCTTTCCCTCATACCCTGTACCTGAAAAAACTCCTATGTATTCCTGAAGAACTAGAAAAATGTTACCTCCTTTGTGAAGCCTTCACCAATGTTTTTCCAAAGTGTAGTGTCTCTTATGCTCCTACAGCCCTCTCTTATAGCATCTGAAATGTCTTTAACTTATTAGCTTATAAGCTAGTAAGTTAATTTATTAGCTTATAAGCCACACAAGAGCAAGAACTTTGCCTTATTCATCTTTATACCTCCAACACTTTGGAGAGGGCCAGACACAAAACAAATTTAGGATGTTTGTGGGATGAATAAATAGCATAATTAAGAGGTGTGTGGAATATATTTCTTTTTCTAGTGCAACAGTACTTCTATAAAAACTATAGAAATTAAAGTTTACCTGGCATCACCCAGAATTGAAATCAGATGGTACTGGGGTAATTCAGAAGATGCTACATGTGCTAGGATTCCAAAGAGCCTTTCAGCCATTATCATATCATTTTGCGTCACCTGAAGAGATATGAAGGAGAAGGGTCAAAAATGACATTGCCTCTTAGCTTGATATAACTAACATAATTCCATAGAAATTTCCAGATTAAATACTTTTAGTCCAGAAAAATACATTCTCCTGGGCTGTAAGAGGAGAGTGAGTTCTCATTGATATTTCTTTTTCTTCCTTGCACTTGATTAAAATGAAGATGTATTGATACAAGTGTGGCCCATGGTGATGGATGATGGCTGGGAAGTGAGGAGTTAGCTCTGATTTAGAAGCCATGGTTCCTAAGGATAATACTTGAGACACCTTAAATTCTTAATGAATTTTTTAAAAAAATCCTATAGCTTCTTTGAGTAGAATGATTTAGGGGGAAAAATCTCAAGTGTCAATGGAATAGATTGACTTTAATAATGTGTCAAAGGTAAGACAAGGTGTTGTTCATACCTTGTTCCTAAAAGGATAATTTTGTCCCTTTCTGAAGGAATGAACATTGGATTAGGAAAGGCACTCCTATTCGTTCTGAAATTTTGTCCGCCTTTCTCCCCACAAGGAATAATCTGTCACAGATATATCTCCCATGAGGGCTCCTTCCTATGTTAACCAAGAAACTACTAAAAGCAGGACTTGTATTAATATCTGGGCATATTTTTTAATATAAAGTTAGGTTGCTTGCATTTTAAATACTATTAGATTCTCAATATAATGCAGTGGTTCCCAATCAGGGGCCATTTTGGCCCCTAGGGAACATTTGGCAATGTTTGGAGATGATTTTGGTTTATTGCACCTGGTGGAGGGGTGTTACTAGCATCCAGTGGGTGGAAGCCAGGGATGCTGTTAAATGTCCTACAATGCACAGGACAGTTCCCACTATAAAGAATTATCTGATCCAAAATCTCAACAGAGCATTTGAGGTTGAGAAACCCTGGTATAGTTAAATTTTGCATTTTTAAAAACTTTATTCTTTACACTAGCTATAATACACTACACAGGAATTTCTGGAAACTAAATCCATAATTCACAAGCATCTTATACACATGAATCAGTGCAGAGTGACTCTTTCCCTTCCCTTCCCTAGACTTTCATAGTTAATGAGGCTGCTGCTCCCTGAAATCCGTCCTTCAGCTCACAACTAAGTTGTTTGGTCTAATATAGTCACCTAGTGGCCAGTGCTGGGCACTACTCCATCTTTTCCTCTTGATGCTCATAATTCAATTTAAGTCTCCTCAAGCAATATCATTCTCTCTTATACAAAGAGAAGTAGAAATATAGTATAACATTATTATATATTGTCAAGGATGAGATAAGCAGTTTTATTTTAGGTTTTTATTAAAGGGTCAAATATCCCTGGCATTGACATTTTCGGAACTTTAAATAAGAATAAATTACATTGGTTCTTTCTCATTCTTCTCTATTTTATACAATTATATTATACTATTACTTCCTATCTCAAGGTTTTATAATAATTATTACATCTCCAGTAGTGATCCATATTTGGGTAAATACACTATTTAGGGTTAATTGAGATAACGATTTGGCCATTAATGAGGGAGAATTACTCACCCATAGCAAAAATAACTATTCTACTTCCAGTGTAGGCTAGCTTTGGAAACTTTTGGAATTAATTATTAGATCTGACCAGTGACTTGCAGCCTCCCTGGGGAAGTACCAAGAGGGTACATAAAGCTGAAACAAATCTCTTGAGAACTAGCTGGAGAAATTAATAGTCATCTGAAGGTCCCAGGTTTGCCCTACATCTTCAACAGATGGCTGATATTGTGGTCATGGGCCTTCCATGGTTGATACAAATTTCACATGGCTTTTGTACAATGACCCAGAGACCTCCAGTCTCCTAATGGTATGCTGTAGTTTTGGAATTTTAGGCTAGAGTTACTTACAGTGTATCAGCTGCAGGGAAATACAGTTGCTATTACCACCATGCTAGCAAAGTTGATTATAGTTCATCTTACAATAAGGAGGTCTGAATTTTAAGAGGTAATCACAATAATACTAACAGCATATTAGAGATTATTATTTAAATTCAGTTCTGGAATTCCACAGTAGAAGAAGAAGCATAGTTTCTCTCTTTTCTTCCTAAGTAATATTTAAAGACAACATGATCTTTGGATAGCTGGGGGATTAACCCTGAGACAAGCTTAGCAGAATCAATCTGAAAAATAACTCTTTACTAATAATTTTCCAGTTATTCAGGCTCCAGGCACAATGCAGATATTCCAAAAGCATCTGCTACAAACTATTAACAAAGCAGTCCAGACGTTTATGGACTTATAGTTGTTTTACTTCCTTTTTCACTCATCTTTATCTTCTTTTATCTTTCCTCCTTGCTTATTTCTCCTTCTCATCTCTTCTTTTTAAAATCACTCTTCTTTCCCTATGTACATTCTTTTTTTTCCATGTTATTCTTCCCTTCCCCTACCACAATCCTTATTAATTGACATTTAGTATCACTTCCCCACACCATTCTGCATGTCAGACAGTCTGTAAAGCACTCTGAAAAATACAAAGATCACATTACTTACAGAAGTGGTTTTTTTTTTATTTTAAACTATTATCCTACCAACACTTTACTTCTCTGAATACTTACAAACTATCAAAAAAGTATTTACTATTCACCATGATCTGGTTACTATTTTATTTTCAAAATTGTCTAGTACCTTAGAAGTTTTTAGATAAAATAGTTTTAGCTTTTCAACATTTTAAATGTCAAGATTTTTTTTTTAGAAAAACATTATTTCTCAAAAGTTCTATCATGGTTTTATACATAAATTCCTGGCCATTTTTATGACTACTTCCCCTAAAAAGGAATTTTTTTTTTTTTTTTTTTTTTTTTTTTGCAGTACGCGGGCCTCTCACTGTTGTGGCCTCTCCCATTGCGGGGCACAGGCTCTGGACACGCAGGCCCAGCGGCCATGGCTCACGGGCCCAGCCGCTCCGCGGCATGTGGGATCCTCCCGGACTGGGGCACGAACCCGTGTCCCCTGCATCGGCAGGCGGACTCTCAACCACTGCGCCACCAGGGAAGCCCCTAAAAATGAATATTTTAATTCTACAGTTGACTTCGTGTTTAGCTTACCTCTGTTCCATTTATTTTCTGCATATTAAAATGGCTCAGTCTAAACAGAACATAATATTTCCAGAGTGTAAAATTGACAACTGGATTTCCTTGAGGATCAACTGTCAGCTGGTCAACTCGACGGAGTTCTGCTAGTGCATTAAATTGCTGCAGCATTACAAGATTTGTTTCCTTGAATTTAAGGTGCTACAATAATAAAACAAAAAAAGAGGTGAATATTGAGTTTAACCATCTTAAAACATTAACATTAAAGCTTCAGTGATCATTCCCCAAATAAATGTAAACTTTATGCTTAGCTAATATGTTTCCAATTACATTAAACCAACTGAATGTATTAAACTTACATAAACTTTAATCCACCTAATGCAAAATTATTGATGGAATATATTAACCCATCCAACATTGGATTCAAAGTGATATCCCTTCTGCAAAGGACATCCCCCTATTTATTAACAACCTAAGAGTCTTAAAAATTATATACACAATAATTCAGACTCTTCCAGGCATTACAATGATTTTATATGCTTTACACTGAGATGAAATCTACAAAGGAAAGATCAGAAGTAAAAATTTCAGAATTTTATAAATGCAGGGCTCACACAGAGCTTCTGAGAAGAACTAGTTAACCATTATTACTTTTATCTTGCTAATTACTATGTAGGCTACTTAAACTGGCTACCAGAAAATAAAATCATTAAAACCGAAATGCTAATATAAGTGTTCTGTCTGTGAATTTGGATGATCTTTTCTAAACATACTATCTCCACTTCTATCTTCTTTAGGGAAGATGACATAACAAAAGAAAAAAAAACACTTAATAAAGGGTAGGTGAGGAAAATCACTTGGCTGACAGAGAAAAACACAATGATAATAAAAACTCAGGAAAGAATTCATGGAAATCACAGTTTCTGCAAATTCACACTAATAAATAGTACAATAATACTATAATTGGAAAGGGCTAATTTCTCAAAGTAATTTTTTTTTTTTTTTTTTGCAGTACGCGGGCCTCTCACCGCTGTGGCCTCTCCCATTGCGGAGCACAGGCTCCAGATGCGCAGGCTCAGCGGCCATGGCTCACGGGCCCAGCCGCTCCTCGGCACATGGGATCCTCCTGGACCGGGGCGCGAACCCGTGTCCCCTGCATCAGCAGGCGGACTCTCAACCACTGCGCCACCAGGGAAGCCCCCTCAAAGTAATTTTAATGAGCTATTAAAGTTATTTTAAGTGTTGTTAGGGGACTACTGTAAAAATTATACGTAAATATATATGTCCCATTAATACCAGGTACAATAAATGAATATATAATATACAGTTGGGTGAGGTCCTGTTGAAAGTTTTACAAAGTAGAAATATATAATTTGAATTCAATTACATTAGCTCGTTATACTCCATAAAGAAGAATTTTCTAGAGAGATAATTTCCAATATTTACAGAAGACTGCAAGGCCATTTATGAATACTAATTTAAATCCCAGATTCAGAAAATCAACACAAGAACTTAGTCTCCCTGCCAGATAGAAACTGCAGAAATAAAAGGTAAAACAGGTCTTTGGCCAGAATATAGAAGTCATGACTGAGAAGAATTCAAACATACAACTAAAAGAAAATGTTTACCAAAGAATTAGGAAACTTAATCTTCAATTTGGGAAGCACTTGGACGATTTCATCAAATTCTATGAAAGTGAAGGACACTGTTGTCACCATTCCTGCTGTTTGCACGCTCCAATTCCGATCCAGACATTCCAGCGCTCCTGAGCCATACAAGGAAAGTGTGTCTCCATCCACTTCGACAAGGTGTGTGTCTGTGACAGATAGACCTTGTAAAGCACTGGTGAGTCCTGAGTCCAGAGACCTGGAAAACCCAACATATAATTTTAAATGAAAGTCTTATCATGCAAAGTAAATAACAGATTATAAAGACCTGTTGGAAAGGTATTTGAAATTTTATATTCACTTTTTTTCATTTCAGTAATTAAACCCAGAGCACCAAAGATTAATTTTCAATAGAATATCTACAAGTTTTGTATTCTTCTAGTCATGTACTTTAATTCAAAAAGAGGCACATGTGAACAACAAAAATACCACTTTTAAACCCAAATTATTTATATCAATGAAAGATAATTGATATTCTATATAGTTTTAAAACAATCCATTTAATATATCATAGATATCTTTGCATGTGAAAACAAATAGGTTTTCCTAATCTATGAAGTATTCCACTGTCTGGCTGAAAAAAAACTGTATTTTACAAAATAATATTTCTATAGTAAGAACCATGTAATATAAAACTATGTTTATAAAACACTTGGGAATTTATATAATAACTGCTAAGAATAATTTCTCTCTCAGAAACTGGATTAAAGGGTAACTTTGACTTTCTATTTTTGAATATTTCAATGTTGTTTGAAATTTTGCAAGTGTATATATATTACAGTTATAAGCAGTATAATCAATGAAGATTTCCTCCCCATTTTGAAATAAGAAATGATAAAAAAATCCACTACTGACTCTATGTGTGTATGTGTGTGTGTGTGTGTGTGTGTGTGTGTATATATATATATATATATATACACACACACACACATACAGATACAAAATAACTTCACATATCTGCTGAATATGATCATTGTTATTATTTTCAGTTAGAGCCACATGTTTTATAAAAGGTTTCCTAAATGATAGCTCTTTGAAGAAGAAAAGAAATAGCTTGATCCAATTCAAATTTTCTACTTTGTGAATAGAGACATAACTATTTGTTTTACCCAATCTCAAAACTCAGTCGATGCTTGGTTTTTGTTCTATGGGTTTTCGTTCTGGAATTCTGCTCTCAGACAGTATTTATTTGCCCTTACTAAATATATTCGTGCTTTGCTCTCCTTTGTGCTCCTATGGAATTTTGTACACTCTTCCAATACATCACTTCTCATACTCAAGCATAATTATGTGTTTACAATTTTGACTATATTTTTTCAGCTTCGGGGCTCTGGAATCTATGAGCTTTTCACAATGGGCCTTTCACAATGTAAATGACTGCATTATTAAAGATCTTCAACAGAAGTTTTATAATGCCGATGCTGGGAGTAAGACTGACAAACCATCACCCTGTTGGTTTATCATGCTTTACTAGACTTACTGTACTTATTTCATAGGCACCAGTTAACATGTAACACATTTGTTGACACAATAAGAAGCTGGGTAATGACATCAGTCAACTAAGAATATGCAACTGAGAAAATATAAAAGGACTGATTTCTGCCAGACTAGTGCTCAAGACAATGATTATTATATGACAATAATCAAACATTCAATGAGCAGTGGTGTGTGAATAATCTTAGATGATAATCCTATAAATGTAATGGCTGATAATATAGAACAAAAATAAGATGAGAATTAAGAGTTCCTTCGATTGTGCTTTGTGTGATAACTTTTTGTTGAGCTATGTAAAGCATATAATCATTTCTAGAATAGGATAAAGGATAGGAGTTACATTTCAATGCCACTGAAATAAAGAGGGCTTAATGAAAAGAATATATACCACTATTACAGCACTTAACCACACTGCACTGCAATTACCTATTTCCTTGTCTGTTTCTCTTACTAAACATTGTGATCCTTGAGGGCTCACACTTTGTCACATTCACTATAGTAGATCCAGCACCTAGCACAGTTCCCTAGCACAGGTTGTGCTCAATAAATATTTCTTCAAAGAATTAATGAGACAATTATGAAGTTTCTTATGAGTATCTATTGACTCTTAAGAAGGGTGCTCCAATCATAAACTGTGGTTTGAGCAAAGGGACAAGTCAGTGACATAGTCACGGGCTAAGGGTTAGTAAGAAGGTTTCTGCAGATGAGGCAAAGACCAATAATGAAGAAGTAAAGTCAAGGCAAGAAAAAGGTTTGCTAGTTGATGTAGTGATGCCTGATGGTCATGACATGCAACAAAAGAAGTTGAATCACAGCTATGCGCCAAAAACATGAATAAATCCTTTGAGAAGTTGTGTTG
Organism: Orcinus orca; assembly: GCF_937001465.1. Classification (NCBI taxonomy): domain Eukaryota; kingdom Metazoa; phylum Chordata; class Mammalia; order Artiodactyla; family Delphinidae; genus Orcinus; species Orcinus orca. The sequence continues at coordinate 88,224,488 of NC_064560.1, forward strand.
TTTTATATCATCTATTTGGAAGTGTCTTGTTTACCTTTTTCCCATATGATTAAAGGTTTAAGAATATAAACTACAATATGAAATGTCTATTATTAGAAAAGGATTATTTATTTTCTTTAAAGGTTTGTCAAGCAAACTGTTAGGAAAATAAGTGAAATAAACAAACCTAGCCTCAGCAAAACAGTTGTATAGTTATAAAACAAAGCAGAAGTAATTTCTAACTTTTATAGACCTCCCATGGACATTCAGTAACAACAAATGGCAAGTTTGCTGGGCTGTAGATAGGAAACAAAGCACCTATTAAATAGGTCATACAAGACCAAACCCATTTCAGTTATTTTCTGAACGAGGCTTGAGGTTAGCCTCAAACTCTGGCCAATATGGAACAGAGGAATCTGTTCCTCAGGGAAGGTGTGCTCTGATTTCCATAAAAAATAACTTAGGAAGTTTGTTCCCCATGTTTATATGTTGGGGATTGTCTTTCCAGTTTTCCCTGTGTGCTTAATAGATATGTCCACATCTTTTTAGTCAAACATACATACATATTATTTCATTTGCTCCCTCATTCACTTATTCACCAAACATTTGCTAAAAGCCCACAGGGCACTGTCCTAAGAATTCTGTCACAGGCAACCAACTCATCTGAATTGATAAGAACAATCAGTATAGAAATCATGTGCAAGTTTTTAAATATATCAAAACTCTCTTCACTTTTACTGGGCTATGTTCCCAGAAATATAACTGCTCTAATCATACTCTGCAGTTAAATTAATAAACACATGGGTATAATTTCTAAACTGAAATGACCTCAACCTCATTAAACAAATAGGTTAATCTGGAGAGCCTATTATGTGTCAGATATTGTGGTAGGCTTTGGGGATATAAAGATAAATTAATACTTATTTGTCCTTAAAGACCTCCCAATCTGGATGGAGGGTGGAAAGCAAGATAAATGTATACATTAATCCTAATATAATATTTATGTTTATTGTCATATAATGAATATTTAAGCAATATGCTATGGAAATGCAGAGGAAGAACAATTAATTCTTCTAGTGGGGAGAAGTTAGGTTTCAAAAGGAGGTAGTATTTGGGGCTTCCCTGGTGGCGCAGTGGTTGAGAATCTGCCTGCTAATGCAGGGGACACAGGTTCGAGCCCTGGTCTGGGAAGATCCCACATGCTGCAGAGCAACTAGGCCCGTGAGTCACAACTACTGAGCCTGCGCGTCTGGAGCCTGTGCTCCGCAACAAGAGAGGCCGCGACAATGAGAGGCCCGCACACCGCGATGAAGAGTGGCCCCCGCTTGCCACAACTAGAGAAAGCCCTCACACAGAAATGAAGACCCAACACAGCCAAAAATAAATAAATAAAGCCAAGCATTTGAAGCCCTTAAAAAAAAAAAAAAGGACGTAGTATTTGAACTGGTCCTTGAAAGATGAACAGTAGAATTTCATCAGAAGTAGAAGGAGGCAGCACACTTTAGGTAAGAAAAATAGAATAAATAAAGGCACAGAAGCCTAATTATATATAACATACTCAGTTAAGAACAATTTCAATATGTATGGAACACTGAAACATAGAAATTAAACACTTAAAACATATGGGGGAGTAGAAGCTGAAAGTCAGATTTTATCCCATAAGGTTGAGGAGCAGAAAAAGATTTTTAAATAAAAAATAACAGAACCATATTCAATGCAAGTTTTTAAGCATCTCCAATGTGCCATGCATGGAGCTAGGTTCTGGTGCTGGGGATAAAAAGATGAATAAGATATGTTCCCTGCCCTCAAGGACTTACTTGAGACAGATAATAAATTGGTGAACTTTGTGGAGGATGCAGCAGGGAGAGACTGAATGGAGAGAGATTAGTAGGAAGACCAGTGCAATAGTGTCAACTAGACCACATAAGGGCATAACAAAAAAGAGGGTATCATGCAGTAGAAAAGGCATTGGCAAGAAAATCAGATAGAGCTTAGTTCAAACCCCAGATCTGTCAGTGATAAATAGATGACTTTTGGAGCAAGTTGTTTAATTTCTTTGCAGTTTCAGTTTCCTTGTATGTAAAATGCTGATCATAATACATATTTTTTCAGAGTTGTTATTAAGACTAGAAATCATATTCTAAACAATACTCCGTGTTTAGTTCAATACATTTTAGTGATAATTATTAATAAAAGAAGAGAACACAGATATACCAGGTATTTAAGAGATCATAAAATAGGACTTAGTGATTGTCGAGAAGGAAGGTGAGGGAGGATTCAAGTGTTATTCAAATGTTTTAGACTAGGTGATGGAGTCACCTGGTCTAGGTTTTACCCCTGTCTAGTTTAAATTTATGCTCTAAGAAATGTGGTATTCCTCTATGGAGGATCTATGCTTTAAAATTTGTTTCTCCATGAAGCCCAATACATTTCCATGTATATTTCCCTACTCAAGTATTATTTATATAACAGTAGGCAGTTTGCCATCAAATAGGAATTCTCTTCAAGATCTTTACTGGTTAATTCCAAGTCCAAATGTTCATTTATCCAACTCAATCTTTATATAAGAATTAATCAGAAAACTATTCCATGCATTCTTGATTAGTAGAGGACACTAAGACAGGGTGATTAACTTAATGCAACACAGTCATGAGTCCCTGGAAGCCAGGCTAAATGGAGAATATACTCTTAAATGCCTATATGGATAAAAAAGACAATATTTCAGAGGACTACAGGTTTTTAAAAAAATCTTTATGCATTCTATAAGAGGCTAGAACAGAAAGACTTAAAATATTTCATAAGTTTCTTTTCCCAGTGAATAAGTGGTGCTGATTCCTATAATAACATATTTTATGAACTTCTATTACAACATTCATAGGTGTGGAAATTCATTTTATGCATTATATTTTATTACAGTAGTGTTGGCTAAAATACCACAGTGTTCATAGACAGGAAATGACCAAAAATAAACCAGCTTCACTGCATGCATCCAATGTAAGCAAAGAAAACATTACACCAAGTACTTTCCCATTTCTGGCAAGGGAAAGAAACCTGTAGTATGTCACTTTACTACAGATATGTCCCAAGTACAGTGAACAGTGAAATCATTAATGGGATATAACAAAGTTTTACAGAATTTCTTCTCTTTATGTGCCTGTAATCTTTTCATGGATACTTATTTCCAGGTGTTTAGTTACACACCAACAAGCCAAAGGTCACAGACATTGTAACACAAGAATTAGCCACTTTTTTGGCATTATGAAATACTAAAGACTATAAATGGGATTGTTGAAAATGGAAAATCTTATGAAGTATTAAAAAACAAATTGGAACCCTAAGGAAGAGACTTTGCGGCCCTCTGACTAGCTTTCTACCTTCAGAGAGAGCCAGGCTTATATCATTCCCAAGAGATGAAATTTAATTATATTTTTAAAGACTTACAGAGAATGTAGCTTCTAATATTTAAAATGTTTCACTTTGTGCTTTCAGATAAAAAAGTAGACAGAATGAGCACATGTGTTTGAAACCTCTCCCTCTAAGGCCCTTAAAGTAATTGAAATGTTATACACACACAATAACAAGTAAAAAGGAAAGGGGGAGACAATCTTCAGCAAGAAGTTTCAACAAATTTCTGGAAGCTGGAAGGTGAAGAATTTTGAGTGAGGAAGAAGGACAAAGGAAGCCATAGCTTTGAATATGAACTGGAGACAAGAACAAAGATGACAGCCAAGCTGCCCAGTAGAACTTTGGAAAGGAAAGAACAGAGATATGATGGAAGATGGGAATGAGAAGTGAGGAAGAGGCATTAATTGAAGATCTGCAAAAGTACCCTACTACCTACTCCTCCCACTGCCAATAAAACAGTCAGAGGGGCATTGCAGTTCAGTGGGAAAAGGAAAGAATACTCAATAAATAACACTGGGGCAACTGGTTATTCCTAAGAGGAAAAACAAATTTGACATCAGCCTCAAATTTAAAAATCAATTCCAAGTGTAATAAAGACTAAAATATGATAGGCAAAATTTTAAACCTTTAGGAAGACAAAATGGGAGAATATTTTTATAATCTCAATGTAGTAAAAGATTTTTTCCCTTAAACACAATCCAAATGGGTAAACCATAAAAAAAGAGATAATACATATTGGTATCTTCAAAATATAAATGACATTTAAAGTCAAAGAAATATATGATATTGCTTAGGGGGGAAGCAGAGAGTGAAAAGAGGGCCCAGGACCAAACTCAGAGGAATTCTACCATCTAGAGGTTGAGAGGATAGAAGTACTTGAGGATATGAAAAAGACAAATAATCCAAGTAAAAAGCAAAGGCTACTAGTAATATGATGTAAAATAGTAAACTGTAAACAATGGTCCAAAAGGAAATAATGAGACTAAATTAGGCCAGGGACATAGAAAGCTTCAACAAGAGTGGATTCCATTCAAAAGACAAAAAAAGAAATTCAAAGAAATTGGAATGTGGTAAAGGCAGCACAAACTTCTTTGTTAAACAAACAAAAACAACACAACAAAACAGGCTATCAGAAACCCCAGATAAAAAGAAATTATGTAAGAAAGGCATGGCTCAAATACGAAGCAATCTGTCCCTGCATTGGCAGGCAGATTCTTAAACACTGCACCACGAGGGAAGCCCTCAAAATTATTTAAAGGCAAAAACATATTTAGCTGCTGCCACATGGGCAAACATAGACCAAAAAGACTGAGAAACAAAAGGCTGGGGAAGAAGATACTTAGGGAAAGAGGGACTTTGAGAAGCTCCTGTGTATTCCAGGGAATCTAGAGGGCAACACTTATGTCCACACTTACGCTCAGAAAAGACCTGAGAGGACCCTAAACAATCACCTCAAACTGTGGAAAGACAAAGACAAAGAGAGATTCCTGAAAGCAACAAGAGAGAAATGACTAGTCTTGTAAAAGGAATTCTCAATAAGAGTAACAGCCAATTTCTAATCAAAAACCAAGCAAGGCAGAAGGCAGTGGGATGACACACCTAAAGTGTTGAAAGAAAAAAAAAAACCTGTTAACCAAGAATTCTATATCCAGCAAAACTGTACTTCAAAACTCAGGGAGAAATTAAGACATTTCTAGATAAACAAAAACTGTGAGAGTTCATTGCTAGTACACCTGCCCTTTAAGAAATGCTAGAAGTCCTTTAGATTGAAATGAAAGGACCCTAGACAATAACTCAAAGTCACATGAAGAAATAAAGAATACTGGAAAAGGTAATTACACAGATAAATATAGAAGCTGGTGTTACTGTATTTTTGGTTGGTAACTCCTCTTTTTTCCTATAAGATTTAATAGACAAATGCATAAAATAATAACTATAAATCTATGTTAATGTCCACACAATGTATAAGGATGAAATTTGTGATAACAGCAACACAGAGGGGAGTGGAGCTATATAAGAGCAAAGTGTTTGTATATTATTGCAACTAAGTTGGTATTAATGCAAACTAAAATGTTATACATTAAGATGTTAATTGTAATCCTCAGGGTAACAACTAAAAAAAAACCTACAAAATACAGAGTAAAAGGAATGAGAAGGGAATTAAAATGTTACACTAAAAAATCAAACACAAAAGAAGAAAGTAATGGAGGAATTGATGAACAAAGAAGATATACAAGTAGAAAAAATAGCAAAATGACTGAAGTAAGACCTTTCTCATTAGGACCTGATAGATTAAATTCTCCAACTAAAAGACAGATATTAGCAGAATGGATTTTAAGAAAATGATTCAACTATATGCTTTCTACAAAATTAAAAGACACAAATAGATTGAAATTGAAAGGAAGGAAAAAGATATTCAAAGCACATGGTAACCAAAAGAGATGTTATATAACAAATTGTCACAGGAGACATGCAAGAGACATAGAAGGACATTTTATATTGATAAAAGGGTCAATTCATCAAGAACACATAAAAATTATAAACATATATGCACTTAACACCCAAAATATATGAAGGAAAAACTGACAGAACTGAAGGGAGAAATAGTTCTACAATAATAGTTGGAGACTTCAATACCCTACTTTCAATAATGGATGGAATACCTAGACAGATCAAAAAGAAATAGAGGACTTGAAGAAGACTATAAAACAACTAGATATAACAGATGTATATAGAAGATTCTACCCAACATTAGAATACGCATTCTTAAGTGCACATGGAACATTCTTCAGGACAGAAGCCACAAAATGAGTCTCAATAAATTCTGAAAGTTTGAACTCACACTATGAAATGAAACTAGAAATCAATAACAGAAGGAAATCTGGAAAATTCACAAGTATGTGGAAATTAAACAATACACTCAACCAATAGGTCAAGGAAGATATATAGCAAGGGAAATTAGAAAAGTATAGCTGATAGAAACTGTAATGTAAAAAGGTGGGAAGAAAGGTAAAAAGGATAGATTCATCTTGCCCACTGCAGATTTCAGAGCTACTATCTACAGCAGAGGGAATAAGAAATAGAGGTTTCATTACACGCTACAAAAGTTATCAATAAAATAATTATAGATATATAGTGTTGGGGGGAGAGAGGTGAATGAGCTGAATCCTCACCTACTACAGCAAAAAGTATATCTAAATCTTATAAATCAAGAAATAGAATGATATACATTCAGAGATTTGATAGAAATGGAGTCAGCAAGATATACTTTAAAAAAAGAGTAGCCCAACCCTAAAAAACAATGAAATAATACCATTTGCAGCAACATGGATGGACCTAGAGATTGTCTTACTGAGTGAAGTCAGACAGAGAAGGACAAATATCATATGATATCGCTTATACGTGGAATCTAAAAAAATGGTACAAATGAACTTATTTGCAAAGCAGAAATACAGTCACAGTCAAAACAAACTTATCATTGCCAGGGTGGAAAGGGGAGGGAGGGATAAATTGGGAGATTGGGATTGACATATACACACTACTAAACATAAAATAGGTAACTCATCAGGACCTACCGTATAGCACAGGGAACTCAATACTCTATAATGGCCTATATGGGAAAAGAATCTAAAAACGAGTGGATATATGTATATGTATAACTGATTTAATTTGCTGTACACCTGAAACTAACACAACATTGTAAATCAACTATACTCCAATAAAATTTTTTTAAATAAATAATTAAAAATAAAAAATTTTTAAAAAGAGTAGCCACATAGGTAAAAGGAAAATCAGGTGAATGTGCTATCAAGAAAGCCAATGCAAAGAGCCTATCAACAATGAGTATTAACTACGTCAACAAGTGTGGAGTGTTCAAGCAAAATAAGAACTTAAAGTTCAAAAAGTCAATCTGGATCCTCTGGTTAAGAGCCCCTCAGGTAGGCATATTCAAGGTACAATAAGCTCTTTTAGAAATATTTCTACCTTTCTGATATAACAGATTTTACAGGCATCAGATAACCACAAACTAAATTGGAAAAAAATTATCTACAACCACTAGAAGTTATAAGTAACTGATTTTGCATAATAGTCTCTACCAATAATTCATTGTCTATCTCTAAAGGTTTATTTATCTGACTTCATATATAAATATCATCTGTGTCTCCTTGATTTAACAGTTTTTAGATCATCAAAAAGGGCCAGACCATGAAAACGTAACTGTGTCTCTATGGCACTCTGAACTTACATCAGTAGAAATTTTTTGCCAGAAACTGTGGACCTCTTTCCTAATGATTCATTACGGCTCTCCACATCCTCTGCATTGAACCCACACATCACTTTTCCCGTCTCTTCCAAACTCTTCCTTGTGCTCTTGGCTTAAAAAGCCTCTTTGTGGAACTCCTAATAAAAATTCTGAAACTCTTGGCAGTAACTATAAGTCACAGTAATTTTCACTAGCAGATACTTCTTCTTTCTCTTGGAAATAACTGTTTGTTTTCGGGACCATAAAAATGAACTCTAAAATTTTAAATTATTTTAGAGGGCCACAAAATTTTTAACAGAAGTTGCTTAAAAAGTTTAGAGTGTCAAGAAAGTCACATTAATAGCCTAGAGTCCACCTATCAGTCCACCTAATAGTCAGAATCCAACTATCAGAAATAGTTTTGCCAGGTAAAAGAACGAATTAATAAACTAAGACACTCCTACAATCACTGCAGCTGCCAACGCTAGTAAAACGTGAACAGTGAACATCTCTGTGACAAGGGCATAGGATGCATGGCTGAGATGGGGAGGAGATAAGGCTGGTCACTGTTGAATACTCTGGCCACTAGTTCCACACCCGTTCTATCATCTGTAACTTCAGTGTCTACAATAATAATGGCAGCTGATCTTCTCTCCTCTCCTCCTCTCATTGATTTCTACTCTTCTCCAACAACCCATTCTCACGGCTACAATGGGTGCCAAATTACTCTTATGTTGTTATTACTTAGATATATTCCACCTCTACAATCTTCAACTTCAAAAACTTAATCTGACCATAAATTCCCACTATTCCAGCCGACTATTAATTCTCTTGCTTTATGTACTTATCTTTAATTTCATTTAGACTGCTAGTCACAGAAATAATAAATTTTCTCACAATCTCTTGACAACGTTCTACTTTTTAATTCTTTAAAAATAGCCTAGGGGCTTCCCTGGCGGAGCAGTGGTTGAGAGTCTGCCTGCCGATGCAGGGGACACAGGTTCGTGCCCCAGTGCGGAAAGATCGCACATGCCATGGAGTGGCTGGGCCCGTGAGCCATGGCCGATAAGCCTGCGAGTCCGGAGCCTGTGCTCCGCAATAGGAGAGGCCACAAGAGTGAGAGGCCTGCGTACCAAAAAAAAAAAAAAAAAAAAAAAAATAGCCTAGACCCTCTTGGTGCTCCAGCCAGGCATCAGGGCTGTGCCTCTGAGGTGGGAGAGCGAAGTTTAGGACACCAGTCCACAAGAGACCTCCCAGCTCCATGTAATGTCATACGGTGAAAATCTACCAGAGATCTCCATCTCAATGGCAAGACCCAGATCCCTCAACGACCAGCAAGCTACAGTGCTGGACACCCTATGCCAAACAACTAGCAAGACAGGAACACAACCCCATCCATCAGCAGAGAGGCTGCCTAAAATCATAATAAGGCCACAGACACCTGAAAACACACGACAAGACGTGGACCGGCCCATCAGAAAGACAAGATCCCGCCTCATCCACCAGAACACAGGCACTAGCCCCTCCACCAGGAAGCCTACACAACCCACTGAACCAACTTTAGCCACTGGGGACAGACACCAAAAACAACGGGAACTACGAACCTGCAGGCTGCAAAAAGGAGACCTCAAACACAGTAAGATAAGCAAAATGAGAAGACAGAGAAACACACAGCAGATGAAGGAGCACGATAAAAACCCACCAGACCTAACAAATGAAGAGGAAAGAGGCAGTCTACCTGAAAAAAAATTCAGAATAATGAGAGTAAAGATGATCCAAAATCTTGGAAATAGAATGGAGAAAATACAAGAAACGTTTAACAAGTACCTATAAGAACTAAAGAGCAAACAAACAGTGATGAACAACACAATAAATGAAAGTAAAAATTCTCTACAAGGGATCAATAGCAGAATAACTGAGGCAGAAGAACGGTAAAGTGACCTGGAAGATAAAATAGTGGAAATAACTACTGCAGAGCAGAATAAAGAAAAAAGAATGAAAAGAACTTAGGACAGTCTCAGAGACCTCTGTGACAACATTAAACACACCAACATTTGAATTATAGGGGTCCCAGAAGAAGAAGAGAAAAAGAAAGGGACTGAGAAAATATTTGAAGAGATTATAGTTGAAAACTTCCCTAATATGGGAACAGAAATAGTTAATCAAGTCCAGGAAGCCAGAGAGACCCATACAGGATAAATCCAAGGAGAAACACACCAAGATACATATGAATCAAACTATCAAAAAATAAATACAAAGAAAAAACATTAAAAGCAGCAAGGGAAAAACAACAAATAACACACAAGGGAATCCCCATAAGGTTAACAGCTAATCTTTCAGCAGAAACTCTGCAAGCCAGAAGGGAGTGGCAGAACATATTTAAAGTGATGAAGGAGAAAAACCTACAACCAAGTTTACTCGACCCAGCAAGGATCTCATTCAGATTTGACAGAGAAATTAAAAAACCTTTACAGACAAGCAAAAGCTAAGAGAATTCAGCATTACCAAACCAGCTTTACAACAAGTGCTAAAGGAACTTCTCTAGGCAGGAAACACAAGAGAAGGAAAAGACCTACAAGAACAAACCCAAAACAATTAAGAAAATGGTAATAGGTACATACATATCGATAATTACCTTAAATGTAAATGGATTAAATGCTCCAACCAAAAGACACAGATTGGCTGAATGTACACAAAAACAAGACCCATATATATGCTGTTTACAAGAGATGCACTTCAGACCTACGGACACATACAGACTGAAACTGAGGGGATGGAAAAAGATATTCCATGCAAATGGAAATCAAAAGAAAGCCGGAGTAGCAATTCTCATATCAAACAAAATAGACTTTAAAATAAAGACTATTACAAGAGACAAAGAAGGACACTACATAATGATCAAGGGATCAATCCAGAAGTAGCTATAACAATTGTAAATATTTATGTACGCAACATAGGAGCACCTCAATACATAAGGCAAATACTAACAGCCATAAAAGGGGAAATCAACAGGAACACAATTATAGTAGGGGACTTTAACACTCCACTTTCACCAATGGACAGATCAACCAAAATGAAAATAAATAAGGAAACACAAGCTTTAAATGATACATTAAATAAGATGGACTTAATTGATATTTATAGGACACTCCATCCAAAAACAACAGAATACACATTATTCTCAAGTGCTCATGGAACATTCTCCAGGATAGATCATATCTTGGGTCACAAATCAAGCCTTGGTAAATTTAAGAAAATTGAAATTGTATCAAGTATCTTTTCTGACCACAATGCTATGAGACTAAATATCAATTACAGAAAAAACATGTGAAAAAAATACAAACACATGGAGGCTAAACAACACTACTTAATAACCAAGAGATCACTGAAGAAATCAAAGAGGAAATCAAAAAATACCAAGAAACAAAGGACAATGAAAATATGACGACCCAAAACCTACGGGATGCAGCAAAAGCAGTTCTAAGAGGGAAGTTTATAGCAATACAATCCTACCTTAAGAAACAGGAAACATCTCAAATAAACAACCTAACCTTACAACTAAAGCAATTAGAGAAAGAAGAACAGAAAACCCCAAAGTTAGCAGAAGGAAAGAAATCATAAAGATCAGATCAGAAATAAATGAAAAAGAAATGAAGCAAACGATAGCAAAGATCAATAAAACTAAAAGCTGGTTCTTTGAGAAGATAAACAAAATTGATAAACCATTAGCCAGACTCATCAAGAAAAAAAGGGATAAGACTCAAATCAATAGAATTAGAAATGAAAAAGGAGAAGTAACAACAGACACTGCAGAAATACAACGGATCATGAAAAATTACTACAAGCAACTATATGCCAATAAAATGGACAACCTGGAAGAAATGGACACATTCTTAGAAAAGCACAACTTTCTGAGACTGAACGAGGAATAAACAGAAAATATGAACAGACCAATCACAAGCACTGAAATTGACACTATGATTAAAAATCTTCCAACAAATAAAAGCCCAGGACTGGATGGCTTAACAGGCGAAATCTATCAAACATTTAGAGAAGAACTAACACCTATGCTTCTCAAACTCTTCCAAAATATAGCAGAGGGACGAACACTCCCAAACTCATTCTACGAGGCCACCATCACCTTGATACCAAAACCAGACAAAGACGTCACAAAGAAAGAAAACTACAGGCCAGTATCACTGATGAACATAGATGCAAAAATCTAGCAAACAGAATCCAACAGCATCTTAAAAGGATCATACACCATGATCAAGTGGGGTTTATCCCAGGAATGCATGGATTCTTCAATATACGCAAATCAATCAATGTGATACACCATATTAACAAATTGAAGGAGAAAAACCATACGATCATCTCAATAGATGCAGAGAAAGCTTTCGACAAAATTCAACACCCATTTATGACAAAAACCCTCCAGAAAGTAGTCATAGAGGGAACTTTCCTCAACATAATAAAGGCCTTATAGGATAAACCCACAGCCAATACCGTCCTCAATGGTGAAAAACTGAAAGCATTTCAACTAAGATCAGGAAGAAGACAAGGTTGCCCACTCTCACCAATATTATTCAACATAGTTTTGGAAGTTTTAGCCACAGCAATCAGAGAAGAAAAAAAATAAAAGGAATCCAAATTGGAAAAGAAGAAGTAAAGCTGTCACTGTTTGCAGATGACATGATACTATACATAGAAAATCCTAAAGATGCTACCAGATAACTACTAGAGCTAATCAATGAATCTGGTAAAGTAGCAAGATACAAAAGTAATGCACAGAAATCTCTGCCATTCTTATACACTAATGATGAAAAATCTGAAAGTGAAATTAAGAAAACACTCCCATTTACCATTGCAACAAAAAGAAAAAAATACCTAGGAGTAAACCTACCTAAGGAGACAAAAGACCTGTATGCAGAAAACTACAAGACACTGATGAAAGATATTAAAGATGATACAAATAGATGGGGAGATATACCATGTTCTTGGATTGGAAGAACCAACATTGTGAAAATGACTCTACTACCCAAAGCAATCTACAGACTCAATACAATCCCTATCAAACTACCACTGGCATCTTTCACAGAACTAGAACAATTTGTATGGAAACACAAAAGACCCTGAATAGCCAAAGCAATCTTGAGAAAGAAAAACAGAGCTGGAGGAATCAGACTCCCTAGCTTCAGACTATACTACAAAGCTACAGTAATCAAGACAGTATGGTACTGGCACAAAAACAGAAAGATAGATCAATGGAACAGCATAGAAAGCCCAGAGATAAACCCACACACATATGGTCATCTTATCTTTGATAAAGGATACAAGAATATATAGTGGAGAAAAGACAGCCTCTTCAATAAGTGGTGCTGGAAAAACTGGACAGCTACATGTAGAAAAATGAAATTAGAACACGCCCTAGCAGCATACACAAAAATAAAGTCAAAATGGATTAAAGACCTAAATGTAAGGCCAGACACTATCAAACTCTTAGAGGAAAACATAGGCAGAACACTGTATGACATAAATCACAGCAAGATCCTTTTTGATCCACCTCCTAGATAAATGGAAATAAAAACAAAAACAAACAAGTGGGAATTACTGAAACTTAAAAGCTTTTGCACAGCAAAGGAAACCATAAACAAGACGAAAAGAGAACCATCAGAATGGGAGAAAATATTTGCAAATGAAGCAACTGACAAAGGATTAATCTCCAATATTTACAAGCAGCTCATGCAGCTCAATATCCAAAAAACAAATACGCCAATCCAAAAATGGGCAGAAGACCTATATACACATTTCTCCAAAGAAGATATACAGAACGCCAACAAACAGAAGAAAGAATGCTCAACATCATTAATCATTAGAGAAATGCAAATCAAATCTACAATGAGATATCATCTCACACCAGTCAGAATGGCCATCATCAAAAAATCTAGAAACAATAAATGCTGGAGAGGGTGTGGAGAAAAAGGAACTCTCTTGCACTGTTGGTGGGAATGTAAATTGATGCAGCCACTACGGAGAACAGTATGGAGGTTTCTTAAAAAAACTACAAATAAAACTACCATACAACCCAGCAATCCCACTACTGGGCATATACCCTGAGAAAACCATAATTCAAAAAGAGTCATGTACCAAAATGTTCATTGCAGCTCTATTTACAATAGCCAGGACATGGAAGCAACCTAAGTGTCCATCAACAGATGAATGGATAAAGAAGATGTGGCACATATATACAAGGGAATATTACTCAACCATAAAAAGAAACGAAATTGAGTTATTTGTGGTGAGGTGGATGGACCTAGAGTCTGTCATTGAGCGAAGTAAGTCAGAAATAGAAAAAGAAATACCGTATGCTAACACATATATATGGAATGTAAGAAAACAAAAGGTCATGAAGAACCTAGGGGTAAGACAGGAATAAAGACACAGACCTACTAGAGCATGGACTTGAGGATATGAGGAGGGGGAGGGGTAGGCTGTGACGAGGTGAGAGAGTGGCATGGACATATATACACTACCAAGCGTAAAGTGGATAGCTAGTGGGAAGCAGCCGCGTACCACAGGGAGATCAGCTAGGTGGTTTGTGACCGCCTAGAGGGGTGGGATAGGGAGGGTGGGAGGGAGGGAGACACAGGAGGGAAGAGATATGGGAACATGTGTATATGTATAACTGATTCACTTTATTATAAAGCAGAAACTAACACACCATTGTAAAGCAATTATACTCCAATAAAGATGTTAAAAAAAAATCTACAAACAATAAATGCTGGAGAGGGTGTGGAGAAAAGGGAACCCTCTTGCTCTGTTGGTAGGAATGTAAATTGATGCAGCCACTATGGAGAACAGTATGGAGGTTCCTTAAAAAACTAAAAATAAAACTACCATACGACCCAGCAATCCCACTACTGGGCATCTACCCTGAGAAAACCATAATTCAAAAAGAGTCACGTACCAAAATGTTCATTGCAGCTCTATTTACAATAGCCAGAACATGGAAGCAACCTAAGTGTCCATCAACAGACGAATGGATAAAGAAGATGTGGCACATATATATAATGGAATGTTAACCATAAAAAGAAACAAAATTGAGTTATCTGTAGTGAGGTGGATGGACCTAGAGTCTGTCATACAGAGTGAAGTAAGTCAGAAAGAGAAAAACAAATACCATATGCTAACATATATATATGGAATCTAAAAAAAAAAAAAGGTCATGAAGAACCTAGGGGCAAGACGAGAATAAAGATGCAGACCTACTAGAGAATGGACTTGAGGATACGGGGATGGGGAATGGTAAGCTGGGACAAAGTGAAAGTTGCATGGACACATGTACACTACCAAACGTAAAATAGATAGCTAGTGGGAAGCAGCCACATAGCACAGGGAGATCAGCTCGGTGCTTTGTGACCACCTAGAGGGGTGGGATAGGGAGGGTGGAGGGAGGGAGACGCAAGAGGGAAGAGATATGGGGACATATGTATATGTATAACTGATTCACTTTGTTATAAAGCAGAAACTAACACACCATTGTAAAGTAATTATACTCTAATAAAGACATTAAAAAAAAAAAGAATACAGTGGTTGTTGTCAGGGGCTGGGGGAGGCACGGAGAAATGGGGAGTTGTTTTTAATAGGTATAAAGTTTCTGTTACACTTTAGAGATCTGCCATAAAATGTGGTGCCTATATTTATTAATACTGCATAGTACACTTAAAAATGCGTTAAGAGGTTAGATTTCATAATGTGTTCTTACCATAATAAAAAAGCAATTAATTAAAAAAAAAAGTAACCTAACCATATGGTCCATCATTTCTTTCGTCATTATACTTGAATTTTTAAATTCTGTATCTTTTTTTTTCTTTTTTTTTTTTTTTTTGAGGTACGCATGCCTCCCACTGTCGTGGCCTCTCCCGTTGCGGAGCACAGGCTCCGGACGTGCAGGCTCAGCAGCCATAGCTCGTGGGCCCAGCCGCTCCGCGGCATGTGGGATCTTCCCGCTGGGGCACGAACCCATGTCCCCTGCATCGGCAGGCGGACTCTTAACCACTGCGCCACCAGGGAAGTCCCCCTTATCTTTGATCCTTCATCTCCTTATTCTTTATAAGACATTTAGCTTCTCTACTTATACACCTTGCTACTCTGTGCTCCTGGAATGCTCACTCAACAATTCACTGTAGCTGCTACAGTTTCATGGTCTATAATCTCCTTTATTTCCTCAGGATTTTCCTTCAGTAACGCAACACTTCCCCAATTAGCTCCCTAGTATACCTGAAAAGTATGGAGAGATATACCATGATTTTTAAAATGCTGATTTATTATCTTAAGAATGTTAATCCTACTGAAATAAACAACTTAAATGCCATTTGAATAAGATTCTAACATTTCCATTTAGATTAAATGATTTTAAAGTTATATGTAAGAACAAGTGTGTAAGAACTGAAACTTTGAAAAGAATAGTGAAAGCATATTTCCCTTACTAGATATTAAAACTTAGTATAAAATGACAATAATCAAAAGAGTCTGGTATTGGCATTGAGACATAAAAGTAGATTAGTGACATGGAATAGAGAGTCCAGAAGTATATCCAATATTTATGGGAACCTACTATAACATGAAAATGGCATTCTCATTAAAAAAGACAATAATTTAATTGAGGAATGCTATTAGAAAATTAACTAGTCAATTGAAATAAAATCAAGTTACACTCTTACCTAACACCATATATAAAAATAAATTTGACGTATTAAAGGAGTAATTTTAAAACCTTATTAAAATTTCAGGATAAAATTTATAAGATCATTTGGATAAACTTGGTACTAGGAAATCTTCTTAAGGAAGATAAAAAATATATTTTTTAATAAAAGATAAATCAGAAATAGAACTGACTTGTATAGTATTTCATAAATCTAAAGCCCAATGATATAAAGTTTTAATTTTATAAAGTACAGTTCTAGCCAAGTAAAATTACATTTTGACATTTAAAAAATATTAAATAAAGCTCCAGGGCAATATAAGTGATATATCTGTTATATAAATCATTACTTAATTAGAATTTTAATTGTTTCCTTATTTTTCTAGCTAAAAGATCTGAGAAACTCTACCATGTGGATACCCAAGTGAGCTGAAGGAGGTACATTGATCAATATAAATTAATCTTATAACTAAAATTGTAAAAGTATATTTGTCGGGCTTCCCTGGTGGCGCAGTGGTTGAGAGTCCGCCTGCCGATGCAGGGGACACAGGTTCGTGCCCTGGTCTGGGAAGATCCCACATGCCGCGGAGCGGCTGGGCCCGTAAGCCATGGCCACTGAGCCTGCGCATCCGGAGCCTGTGCTCCGCAACGGGAGAGGCCACGACAGTGAGAGGCCCCCGTACCACACACAAAAAAGTATATTTGTCTTTAAAATATATGTCAAACTCTTTAACTCCAGTAAACTTCCAAAATATTATTCTAATTCCTCTTAAATGACTTTATCGCATTCTTCATATATGGAAAGCTTAAAGAATACTGGCTGAAAACTTGAAATAAAAGCTATATTATATTTAGTTTGAAATGTGTTTCAGAATTTGGTTTGGTCATTAGATAACTGTGCATCAAGTGCAACAAAACTGCAGTGCATTCTATCTTTGATTTTTAGGTTTTAAATTATATATATATGTTTTTAAATTATAAATAAACTATGAAAATATGTATGCTTTATATTCCTCTTATTTACTTGATTCTAGTATGCCTTCTTGAGAGGAAGAGAAATATGTCAAGTCTAGAAAGCGTCCTCAGATTTGCTCATAAATCAAGGGATATATGTTATCTGACCAATGTGTCATAGAAGAAAGAGGCTGTGAGCCACTGGAATAGACAGATATTATAGAACAGAACTGGAGTAACTAACTATTCAGACTTTATGCCGAATTGCTTAATACTACTAGTTAAGGAGTAAGGATTTGTGATAGCTACTGGGGAAACAACAGAGGTTAAGATAATCAGGATTCTTTTCCTTGAGAAGCTTACATTCTAGTGGGGAAGACAGTTATGAAACAGCTAATTACCCACTATTTATTTAATTATGGTCATGATAAGTGCTAACAAGGGCAAGTGCAGAGTACTGGGAGAAAAAAAGGTTATCTGATCTAGCCTAGTCTCCGGGAAGTCGTTAGGGAAGGCTTTTCAGGGGAAGCGAGGTTTAAATTTAAGACCTCCAGGCTGAGTGGTAGTTAGCCAGGGTAGGGTGAGGAAAGTAGGGCAGGGGAGAATACAACTGTTTGTAAAAGAAGGGTTCTGAAGTAGGAAGTAACTGAACTGGAAATCACTGAGGCTGCAGCACAAGAATAAAGTGGCTGATGGTATGGGATAAAATAGGTGAGGTGGGTAGAGGGTCTCATAGGCTATATTAAGTAATCTAGATTTATTCCTATGAAAAATAAGAAACTACTGAAGGGTTTTTAAATTAGGGGTCAGCTTATATTTTCAATATTTCCATCTTAACTTTTAAAACCTACTGCTAATTTCAGTAGGTTTTCTTAAGAAAACTATCTTAAAATAATTATATATCAAATGTTTTCCTGTTTCTGCTCCAAATTCAGTTCTCCAAAGATACTAGTATCTGGAAAGAATACCACTGCATACCCTGTTTCCTCTGGAAATGCAGAGATGGTGCTTCCATCGTTCTGACAGTGGTCCTGAGAGTCTGAATCTTTTCCATCTTGGTTTGTAGCAATATTGGTAATTCGATGTTGTTGCAAGTCCCACTTTCGAGCTACGTTGTTAATTATTAACCTTTTCTTCTCCTATGAAAAAGTTCATTGGGACAAGAATTACATAATGCAATTTTTGTAGCACGAGAGTCCAAGGAGCATATTGTTTGTACTACTTATCACACCTTTAAAAGGAGTCTGTTACTTAAAAGTAGCTACCAAATATGTATTCTAAAACACAGTATAAGTGGCCTTTATTTAACCTATGCAATCAACCATCTCAACGATGCTCTATCATCCTTAACAAATTATATGCAAAACAATAATTACTTCCATTGGAGATAAGAAAATTCACTATTTGAAAGTTTAATTTGACAGAAATTTATATATTCAAGCATTTTGTGAAGTTTTAATTAGACAAAATTATGCCTTTGTGTTTAAACACAGCAAGAAAAAACTAATGATATTTTAATTTTCCTATTCAATAATTATGGCAAATATGGTGGAATACTTTGGGGGGGAAGGGAGGAAGGAGAGAGACTGATCAATGTTCCAAGCTTCACAGCATAAATTACAATGTCTGAAAATTAATAATCATACATAGACTATTAAATGAAATTGTACTAGGTTGAAATATTTCTAGATAACTAATAGCATCCTAGATTATCCATTATCAAAAGTTAATTTTTAAATGGCATATTGATTAAATCAGAGTGCTGAAAATGGACACTTTCCCTTTTCTCTTTACTAAGAGAACAATCATCCAGTGAAAAATCATCTGTGTGATACTGATTCACCTGCTCTCTTTGGAGCCAGTGAAGGCTGTTAGGAAGAGCCTTTGCCCATTCCCTCAGTGCATTCACACATGCAGAATACTTACGTTTAGTTCCACCTCTTCGCCTATCTAAAATTTTAGATGTAGAAATGGCATTGGATAGGAATGAAAAGTGGTGACAAAGCTTAATTAAAACTAAACATTTTAAAAGTTCTGTTTCTGCATTTAAAAATGTTTCTAGCATGGGTTCTTTTTTCTATTGCTTGGAATTTCAAATTTGTTTATATAATTAAATGGGTTATACTTAATATGTATATACTTCTGAGCCTTTTTGACATTTTATGTATGTCCTTCTGATCTAAAGCAAGTAGGAATCTGCCATTCTACTATAAATTTTCCCCCCAGATCTATGATAAAAAGGCACCTTACCTTAAAGAATTCTATTTCAGTTATTTGCAGATGACTGGGACAAACCAATTCTTAATCTAAGCAATACCACTATTTTTACTCAGTACCAAGGCTACTTTGAAAGAGGCAGGGGCAGCGAGTAAATGGAGGATGGCTATCATGCTGGCTCCATGCATTTGGTTTTCTGGCTGACTTGGAGTCGGCAAAAATAAATATTCTAAGTGAGGTAGATATAGTGATGCTTAGAAACAGGGCACAAAAGTTTACACCACTGAGTATGCTAACAAATTTATAACAAGATACTCTGAAAACGCAAACACTTTCCTATACCAATCCCAAAGTTAAGCTTTCTTTAATTGGGTTATTAAAATCAGATCAACACCAGGTTGACTAAGAAAATGGATATTTTCATTGAGGCCAAGAAAAGGGAAGACATTTTAAAACAAGAGTGCAGTCCGGGGTCAGGTGGGGATTGCTGGTTGGCCAGGGGGACAAACAAGGGCTCTAGGTGTCTGTGGAGCAAAAAAAAGAGTACCAAAAGAAAGTCTAGAGATTCTGTAAGGCAAAAGGGGGTACACCCCAAAAATTTCATGCTCAAAGATCATGGATGCATTTGGCATATATTAGTACAATCACGACTATAGCTAGACGGCAATTTGCCAAGTCTGTGTTAAAGTGACAATTATTTTAGAAGATGCCAACTTTCAGCTTCTGCCACTTGAGTCTATTCTTTATAGTCCAAGCAATACCACACCAGTATATCCCATAACTATCACTTCCATTCATTTCCAAGTTTGAAAAGAAAATAGAAAGATAGAAAAGCGAAAAGGCTGAAGATATAAGTCCATACACTCTTCCTGTCCCTCTATAACCACCCATCCCATTTTCTTAATGATCAATATGTGTTGTCACATGAAACAATCTCTAGTAAATGCTGAGGGTCTTTGATATCATGACCCTGAATCTGAGCTAGAGCTAGAATTCCTGATTTCCTACACTTTTCCTCTTACTAAAAATTTTTAAAATTAAATAACCCTCATAATTAAAGAGCCCTATTTAGCGACTTCAAGAGAAGCATTAGGTATTTTTTGAAGTTTTCATAAATATTTTCCAAACATCTAAAAAACATGTTAGCTAAAAATTTAATGGCATATTTCCAAAAATACTGATGGTTACAAGCAGCTGAATTGGGTATATAATAAAAAATGTTCAGTTCAAAGATGGAGTCAAGTGCAATTTGTTGCCTATACTAGGTTCTACTTACACTGGAAGCGTTAGAGTTAAATCACCAATAACAGCAGGTGAGAAAATTTTAGCATACTGAGTAACAGTTCTAATTACTTTTGAAGTAGCAGCCTGGAGCTGAGAGGGCTTGGGACCAAGTTTGTTTTGTTTTGTTTTGTTTGTTAACTTTGGAGTAGTTTTCATAGAGTAAAATACACACGTTCAAGTGTACTCTTTGATCAGTTTTGACAAATGTGTATATCTGCTAACTCATAACATTTCCATCACCCCAGTAAGTTCCCTAAGATACAACTTTGTATCCCTATTAGTCATTTTTAAAAATTCTGAATGCCATTTTAATTTTAAAAAGAAAAGCACCTACACAAGACAAGAATGAGTAATGGTAATCAGGGTGATATCCTTAGTTTCAGAACATAGTAGAATCATAATAAGAACTATAAACTTTAAGCTGTCTTTATTTATTATACTTTGTTATGTTAATATAAAATATTTTTAAAGAAAACATTTTAAGGAAATTTAACGTCTGATATGTTAAATAATTTAAAACCAGTTTAAAAAACCTTTAATTCCTATACTCCTCAAAACCTTTACCACCTCTATATCAGAGAAGCTAATGGAGAAATTTTTTTAATGCAAAAAGCCATCATTTAAAAAAAAAACATGTAGCAGAGCTCATTAAAATATATCATTAAAGATGACAGTCTACTACAGCGGTTTCCAAAATGAAATGCACATGCCATGAGGACACACATGGTGATATACTGGTGTGGAAAAAATTATAACTTCTGTTATATTTATTTTTAATCTCTTTTACAATTTCTATCTTTTGCATGTGTTTTATAATGTACATTATATTGTATTTCAGAAGTAAAAGTTTGTTTATAGGTAGTGACTTATAAAAGTTTTAAGGGTGTTTGTTTATTAAAAACACTCTACTGATAGGCATGAAAAATTTACAGTTTGGAAACTACTTTTCTAGCTGATTAGCTAGCTAGCTTCACTGTGTGTGAGTGCATGTGCACATATATGCATGTAGACATCATAGAAAATACCTTAAGCAAAGATTGCTTATGACTTTCTCGCTTCTTCTCTTCCTCTTTTTTGGCTACAACAGATGCCATACGCCTTTCTTCTTCCTAAAAGAAAAATGTAAAAAAGTATTATTACGTATTTAACCTTTTTTATGCTAAATATCTTCAGTTTTCCAAGTCTGATTTTCTTTGTGAGAGGCATACTACTTGCTAATAGAAAATATGCCCTCAAAGAAAAAGTTAGTATGTTCCTCTTTATTTTCTTCTTCCGTCTTAATTCTAAAAGAAACCTGTACATTCTTAACTCTGCTCCACACTCTTGATGTGAGATAAACCTAACTAACACAAGAAAGAAAAAAGAATGAGAAGAGAAAAAAGAAAGGGGAAGCAGGCTTCTATAATTTTTCTTTGTACTGTAGTTCCACATGGAGAGACTTAACAAACTTGCTATCATGAAGATAAAAAGGATAAAAATTATACTCTTAACAATCTTTATTTAATTTATGGTTGCAAATCAGAGGTTTTTCTTAATGACAAAACAGCTGTGAAAGCTTTTAAAAACTCTCCATTGATATTAATAAATTATTCTCCATTAATATCATTACTTTTACTTTGTTTTTAAGTTGATTTGGCCAGTCTAATTTCTTCCATTCTAAAAACTATGAAATAATATTACTGTAATAACATTATACAGTTTAGAAAAATTTTTTTAAATCAGTCATAATCCTAACACCCTAACTCAAATATTATCATTTCTGTATCACCTTACAATACTCACTATGAGCAAATTTTTAAATGTTGCAATCTGTATACACAATCTGGATCATGTTTTTTTCCCCCTGAATATTGACAAATTTTAATAAAGTAAATTATAACCATGTAAGTTTTAATTTTTATTACCAAAAGATTTGTAGGCATTCAAAATGATGTCACAATTTGAGAAAACAATTTCTTCATAAAAGACAAACCTGAAAATATCTTCAGTGATAGAAAATTTAAAAAGTAATTCAGTACATTTGAAGCAGAACTTTTTAAGAAATAAAAAATTACAAAAACTGATATGAAAAATTTAATGGAGGTGGTTTGAGAGCAGATTTTATACAGCTGAAGAGAGAATCAGCCAACTGGAAAACAGGTCAGAAGAAATTTTCCTGTATGCTTTCATACTAGCCTATACTTGCCAATCATAGCACTTAACCTGTTTCATTTAAATTATTTCTGGTACTATCTCTCCCCTTTCCTGCAAATAGCTCCACGAAGGTATGGACCAGGTCAGCTCCCCATTACATAGTAGATATTCAATAAACATATATTCAAGGAATGAATTATTGAATGTACATCTCTATACATCTGTTCAATAATTTCCTAAAACTGAAACTACTAAATCAAGTGGTAGACATATTTCTAGGCCTTTTGATATGTTTGCAAATTTCCCTCCATAAATGTAGTACTAATTGACACTTCTACCAGAAGTTAACATTTGATTTAAAATATAATGGATAGTCATAAGAGTTGTTTGCCAAATATTCCTGTGTCTCCCCACATCCTGGCCACATTGTGAGATAGCACTTCATGCCCTTTTGAAGTTAGGTGAGTTCATGTGACTTGCTTTGGCCAATGTCATATGAACAAAAGTGACATGTGTTTACTTCTGAGTGGAACATTTCAGACAATGATGACATAGCTATTCTCTCTCTCACCTCTACTGTAGAATTTGCAAAGCTCCAGAGGTTGGGTACTTTGAAGGCCTTGGTCCTGGAATGAGGACAACACAGAGTAAAGTTCCCAGATCACATACTATGGGCAGACTGACAGTATGAGCATGAAATAAACTTTGTGGATTTAATCCACTGAGGTTAGAGAAGTTGTTACTGTAATATAATCTAGCCTATCCTGATCAGTATATACATTATATTAGAATTAAGGAAGATCAAAGAGATCACAAATAGGTATTCTAGGGTGTGAGCCATTACAAATGCTTCTGAAAACGAAGAAAGGACCTAGACTAAAGAAGTAAATAAAAAATGCACAAAGAGAAACTATCATGGAGTTAAAAAGGAAAGTAGAATGTATCTCCTGTAAAACTCTAATTTTAGAAATGAGGAAATGAATACTCTGAGAAGTTTAGTAAATTATACAAGGTCACACAGCTAGTGACAAAGCCAGGATCAGGGCCAGAAATCATTTGTGAGAAATGCAGTTTGTATTTTTATAATAAGGATATATTTAAATGTGTCTTACTGATTTTAGAGAGATGAAAAAAGTGAGGTCAAAATTTAGAAGCAATCTGACATATGATTTAGTTGTTTTAAAGGGAATGAAAATTTATGTGATTTTTGATGAATTTAAAGTATATTTTATGGACGGAGACCTTCAAGATGGTGGAGGAGTAAGACATGGAGATCACCTTCCTCCCCACAAATACATCAGAAATACAACTACATGTGGAACAACTCCTACAGAACACCTACTGAATGCTGGCAGAAGACCTCAGACTTCCCAAAAGGCAAGAAACTCCCCAAGTACCTGGGTAGGGCAAAAGAAAAAAGAAAAAACAGAGACAAAAGAATAGGGACAGGACCTGCACCTCTGGGAGGTGGCTGTGAAGGAGGAAAAGTTTCCACACACTGGAAAGCCCCTTCACTGGTGGAGACCCGGGGTGGCCAGGGGGAAGCTTTGGAGCCATGGAGAAGAGCGCAGCAACAGGGGTACAGAGGGCAAAGCGGAGAGATTCCCGCACAGAGGATGGGGGCCAACCAGCACTCACCAGCCTCAGAGGCTTGTCCGCTCACCTGCAGGGGCGTGTGGGGGCTGGGAGCTGAGGCTACGGCTTCAGAGGTCAGATCCCAGGGAGAGGACGGGGTTGCCTGCGTGAACACAGCCTGAAGGGGGCTAGTGTGCCACAGCTAGCCGTGAGGGACTCCGGAAAAATGTCTGGAATTGCCCAAGAGTCAAGAGAGCATTGTTTCGGGGTGTGCTAGGAGAGGGGATTCAGAACAGTGCCTAAACGAGCTCCAGAGATGGGAGCAAGGCACGGCTATCAGCGCGGACACCAGAGACGGGCATGAAATGCGAAGGCTGCTGCTGCAGCCACCAAGAAGCCTGTGTGCAAGCACAGGTCACTATCCACACCTCCCCTCCCAGGAGCCGGTGCAGCCCACCAATGCCAGGGTCCTCTGATCCAGGGACAGCCTCCTCAGCAGAACACATGGCGTGCCTCAGGTTGTTGCAACATCACGCCAGCCTCCGCCACCACAGGCTCGCCCTGCATTCCGTTCCCCAAGCACCCCCTGGCCTGAGTGAGCCAGAGCCCCTCATCAGCTGCTACTTTAACCCCGTCCTGTCTGAGAGAAAAACAGATGCCCTCAGGCAACCTACACACAGAGGCAAGGTCAAAACCAAAGCTGAACCCCAGGAGCTGTGAAAACAAAGAAGAGAAAGGGAAATTTCTCCCAACAGCCTCAGGAGCAGCAGATTAAATCTCCACAATCAACTTGATGTACCCTGAATCTGTGGAATACCTGAATAGACAACAAATCATCCTATAATTGAGGGGGTGGACGTTGGGAGCAACTGTAGACTTGGGGTTTGCCTTCTGTATCTAATTTGGCTTTGGTTTTATGTTTTTCTTAGTTTAGTATATAGAGTTTATAATCATTGGTATATTTGTTTATTGATTTGGTTGCTCTCTTCCTCTTTTTTAAATATACATATACATATTTTTTTTCTTTTGCTTTTTCTCTTTTTATGAGTGTGTATGTGTATGCTTCTTTGTGTGATTTTGTCTGTATAGCTCTCCTTTTACCATTTCTCCTAGGATTCTATCTGTCCATTTTTATTTTTTTCCTTCCTTTTTTATTAGTATACTTTTTAGTGCTTGTTATCACTGGTGGATTTGTTTTTTGGTTTGGTTGCTCTCTTATTTCTTTCTTTCCTTTTTTTTGCTCTTTTCCGTTATTTTTTTCTTTTATTTTTAATAATATTTTTTTATTTTAATAACTTTGTTATTTTTTCTTTCTTTCTTATTTTCTCCCTTCTTTTCTGAGCTGTGTGGCTGACAGGGTTTTGGTGCTCCAGCCGGGTGTCAGGCCTGTGCCTCTGAGGTGGGAGAGCCGAGTTCAGGTCATTGGTCCACCAGAGACCTCCTGACTCCACAAAATATCAAATGGAGAATGCTCTCCCAGAGATCTCCATCTCAACACTAAGACCCAGCTCCACTCAACGACCAGCAAGTTACAGTGCTGGACACCCTGTGCCAAATAACTGGCAAGACAGGAACACAACCCCACCCATTAACACAGAGGCTGCCTAAAATCAAAATAAAGTCACAGACACCCCAAAACACAGCACCGGACGTAGTCCTGCTCACCAGAAAGACAAAATCCAGCCTCAACCACTAGAACACAGGCACTAGTCTCCTCCACCAGGAAGCCTACACAAACCGCTGAACCAACCTTAGCCACTGGGGGTAGACACCAAAAACAATGGGAACTATGAACATGCAGCCTGCAAAAAGGAGACCCCAAACACAGTAAGTTAAGCAAGAGGAGAAGACAGAGAAACACACAGCAGATGAAGGAGCAAGGTAAAAACCCAACAGACCAAACAAATGAAGAGGAAATAGGCAGTCTACCTGAAAAAGAATTCAGAGTAATAATAGTAAAGATATCCAAAATCTTGGAAATAGAATGGAGAAAATACAAGAAACGTGTAACAAGGACCTATAAGAACTAAAGAGCAAACAAACAATGATGAACAACACAATAAATGAAATTAAAAATTCTCTACAAGGAATCAATAGCAGAATAACTGAGGCAGAAGAACAGATAAGTGACGTGGATGATAAAATACTGGAAAAAATTACCGCAGAGCAGAATAAAGATAAAAGGTTGAAAAGAATTGAGGAGAGTCTCAGAGACCTCTGGGACAACATTAAACACACCAACACATGAATTATAGAGGTCCCAGAAGAAGAGGAGAAAAAGAAAGGGACTGAGAAAATAATTGAAGAGATTAGAGTCGAAAACTTCCCTAATATGGGAAAGGAAATAGTCAATCAAGTCCAGGCAGCGCAGAGAGTCCCATACAGGATAAATCCAGGGAGAAACACGCCAAGACACATATTAATCAAACTATGAAAAATTAAATACAAAGAAAAAATATTAAAAGCAGAAAGGGAAAAACAACAAATAACATACAAGGGGATCCCCATTAGGTTAACACCTGATCTTTCAGTAGAAACTCTGCAAGCCAGAAGGGCGTGGCAGGACATATTTGATGAAAGGGAAAAACCTACAACCAAGATGCCTCTACCCAGCAAGAATCTCATTTAGATTCGGCAGAAAATTAAAAGCTTTACAGACAAGCAAAGCTAAGAGAATTCAGCACCACTAAAGCAGCTTTACAACAAATGCTAAAGGAACTTCTCTAGGCAGGAAACACAAGAGAAGGAAAAGACCTGCAATAACAAACCCAAAACAATTAAGAAAATGGGAATAGGAACATACATATCGATAATTACCTTAAATGTAAATGGATTAAATGCTCCCACCAAGACAGAGACTGGCTGAATGGATACAGAAACAAGACCCGTATATATGCTGTCTACAAGCGACCCACTTCAGACCTAGCGACACATACAGACTGAAAGTGAGGGGATGGAAAAAGATATTCCATGCAAGTGGAAATCAAAAGATAGCTGAAGTAGCAAATCTCATATCAGACAAAATAGACTTTAAAATAAAGACTATTACAAGAGACAATGAAGAACACTACATAATGATCAAGGGATCAATCCAAGAAGAAGATATAACAATTTTAAATGTTTATGCATTCAACATAGGAGCACCTCAATATGTAAGGCAAATGCTGACAGCCATAAAAGGGGAAGTCGACAGTAACACAATCATAGCAGGGGACTTTAACACTCCACTTTCACCAATGGACAGATCATCCAAAATGAAAATAAATAAGGAAACACATGCTTTAAATGACACATTAAACAAGATGTACTGAATCGATATTTATAGGACATTCCATCCAGAAACAACAGAATACACTTTCTTCTCAAGTGCTCATGGAACATTCTCCAGGATAGATCATATCTTGGGTCACAAATCAAGCCTCAGTAAATTTAAGAAAATTGAAATCGTATCAAGTATCTATTCTGACAACAACACTATGCAACTAGGTATCAATTACAGGAAAAATCTGTAAAAAGTACAAAAACATGGAGGCTAAACAATATGCTACTAAATAACCAAGAGATCACTGAAGAAATCAAAGAGGAAATCAAAAAATATCTGGAAACAAATGACAATGAAAACATGACGACCCAAAACCTATGGGAAGATGCAAAAGCAGTTCTAAGAGGGAAGTTTATAGCAATACAATCTTATCTCAGGAAACAAGAAACATCTCAAATAAACAACCTAATCTTACACCTAAAGCAATTAGACAAAGGAGAACAAAATAACCCCAAAGTTAGCAGAAGGAAGGAAATCATAAAGATCAGATCAGAAATAAATGAAAAAGAAATGAAGGAAACAATATTAAAGATCAATAAAACTAAAAGCTTGTTCTTTGAGAAGAGAAACAAAATTGATAAAGCATTAGCCAGACTCAACAGGAAAAAAAGGGAGAAGACTCAAATCAATAGATTTAGAAATAAAAAGGAGAAGTAACAACAGACACTGCAGAAATACAAAGGATCATGAGATCTTACTACAAGCAACTATATGCTAATAAAGTGGGCAACCTGGAAGAAATGGACAAATTCTCAGAGAAGCACAACCTTCTGAGACTGAACCAGGAAGAAAGAGAAAATATAAACCGACCAATCACAAGCACTGAAATTGAGACTGTGATTAGTAATCTTCCAACAAACAAAAGCCCAGGGCCAGATGGCTTCACAGGTGAATTCTATCAAACATTTAGAGAAGAGCTAACACCTATGCTTCTCAAACTCTTCCAAATTATAGCAGAGGGAGAAACACTCCCAAATTAATTCTACGAGGCCACCATCACCTTGATACCAAAACCAGATAAAGATGTCACAAAGAAAGAAAACTACAGGCCAATATCACTGATGAACATAGGTGCAAAATCCTCAACAAAATACTATCAAAGAGAATCCAACAGCACATTAAAAGGATCATACACCATGATCAAGTGGGGTTTATCTCAGGAATGCAAGGATTCTTCAATATATGCATATCAATCAATGTGATACACCATATTAACAAATTGAAGGAGAAAAACTGTATGATGATCTCATTAGATGCAGAGAAAGCTTTCGACAAAATTCAACACCCATTTATGATAGAAACTCTGAAGAAAGTAGGCATAGAGGGAACTTACCTCAACATAATAAAGGCCACGTGGGACAAACCCACAGCCAACATCGTCCTCAATGGTGAGAAACTGAAACCATTTCCACTACGATCAGGAACAAACAAGGCTGTCCAGTCTCAGCACTATTATTCAACACAGTTTTGGAAGTTTTAGCCACAGCAATCAGAGAAGAAAAAGAAATAAAAGGAATCCAAATCGGAAAAGAAGAAGTAAAGTTGTCACTGTTAGCAGATGACATGACAGTATACATAGAGAATCCTAAAGATGCTACCAGAAAACTACTAGAGCTAGTCAATGAATCTGGTAAAGTAGCAGGATACAAAAGTAATGCACAGAAATCTCTTGCATTCCTATACACTAATGATGAAAAATCTGAAAGTGAAATTAAGAAAACACTCCCATTTACCATTGCAACAAAAAGAAAAAAATACCTAGGAATAAACCTCTACCTAGGGAGACCAAGAGACCTTTTATGCAGAAAACTATAAGACACTGATGAAAGAAATTAAAGATGATACAAATAGATGGGGAGATATACCATGTTCTTGGATTGGAAGAATCAACATTGTGAAAATGACTCTACTACCCAAAGCAATCTACAGATTCAATGCCATCCCTATCAAACTACCAGTGGCATTTCTCACAGAACTAGAAGAAGAAAGTGCACAATTTGTATGGAAACACAAAAGACCCAAATAGCAAAGCATTCTTGAGAAAGAAAAACAGAGCTGAAGGAATCAGGCTCCCTGACTTCAGACTATACTACAAAGCTACAGTAATCAAGACAGTATGGTACTGGCACAAAAACAGAAAGATAGATCAATGGAACAGGATAGAAAGCCCAGAGATAAACCCACGTACATATGGTCACCTTATCTTTGATAAAGGAGGCAAGCATATATAATAGAGAAAAGGCAGCCTCTTCAATAAGTGGTGCTGGGAAAACTGGACAGGTACATGTAAAAGTATGAGATTATATCACTCCCTAACACCATACACAAATATAAGCTCAAAATGGATTAAAGACCTAAATGTAAGGCCAGAAACTATAAAACTCTTAGAGGAAAACATAGGCAGAACACTCTATGACATAAATCTCAGTAAGATCCTTTTTGACCCACCTCCTAGAGAAATGGAAATAAAAGCAAAAATAGACAAATGGGGCCTAATGAAAGTTAAAAGCTTTTGCACAGCAAAGGAAACCATAAGCAAGACGAAAAAACAACCCTAAGAATGGGAGAAAATATTTGCAAATGAAGCAACTGACAAAGGACTAATCTCCAAAATTTACAAGCAGCTCAATATCAAAAAGAACAAACAACCCAATCCAAAAATGGGCAGAAGACCTAAATAGACATTTCTCCAAATGAAGACATACAGATTTCCA
Organism: Orcinus orca; assembly: GCF_937001465.1. NCBI lineage: Eukaryota > Metazoa > Chordata > Mammalia > Artiodactyla > Delphinidae > Orcinus > Orcinus orca. Next base: position 88,255,018 of record NC_064560.1, read on the forward strand.
ACAAACATATGAAAGGGTGCTCAACATCACTAATCATTGGAGAAATACAAATCAAAACTACAATGAGGTATCACTTCACACCAGTCAGAATGGCCATCGTCAAAAAATCTACAAAAAATAAATGCTGGAGAGGGTGCGAAGAAAAGGGAACCCTCTTGCACTCTTGGTGGGAATGTAAATTGATACAGCCACTATGGAGAACAGTATGGAGGTTCCTTAAAAAACTGAAAATAGAACTACCATACGACCCAGCAATCCCACTACTGGGCATATACCCTGAGAAAACCATAATTCAAAAAGAGTCATGTACTACAATGTTCACTGCAGCTCTAGTTACAACAGCTAGGATATGGAAGCAACCTAAGTGTCCTTCGACAGCTGAATGGATAAAGAGGATGTGGCACATATATACAATGGAATATTACTCAGCCATAAAATGAAACGAAATTGAGTTATTTGTAGTGAGGTGGATGGACCTAGAGTCTGTCATACAGAGTAAAGTAAGTCAGAAAGAGAAAAACCAGTATCGTATGCTAACACATATATATGGAATGTAAAAAAAAAAAAAAAAGGTTCTAAAGAACCTAGGGGCAGGACAGGAATAAACATGCAGATGTAGAGAATGGACTTGAGGAAATGGGGAGGGGGAGGGGGAGGGGTACGCTGGGACAAAGTGAGAGAGTGGCATAGACTTATAAATACTACCAAATGTAAAACAGATAACTAGTGGGAAGCAGCCACATAGCACAGGGAGATCAGCTCGGTGCTTTGTGACCACCTAGAGGGGTGGGATAGGGACGGTGGGAGGGAGATGCAAGAGGGAGGAGATATGGGGATATATGTATATGTATAGCTGATTCACTTTATTATAAAGCAGAAACTAACACACCATTGTAAAGTAATTATACTGCAATAAAGATTTTAAATAAATAAAATATATTTTACAATTTGGGAAATAGTTATTCTTAATATTTAAAGGCTGAATAGAGGTAATGAGGAAAAATAAACTAAAAATGAAATTCAGAACCTTGATTACTAGCTTTATAAAATAGCTATTAATAAGCATATTAAACTCTTTTGCTCAGTCAATGCTGATTTAGTACCTATTAAGTATAACCTGTTTCAGAAAAAAACTTTTTAAAAGAACAAAATATATTGATGTTCAATTGTTGACTCATGTATTAAATGTGAACTAGAAACAGATTGGTTACTCAAAGAGCAGTTTTAAACAGTACTAGAAACTGTATGGATCACGTACTACACATACTTAAGAGATGATTTCATCAGATTTTCAAAAAGAATTTGAGCATCTATTAAAGGCAGTACGACTTTAAAAGGAAAGCTAAACCTAGGAAAACTGGACATATGCCAAATCAATTCAAATATTGAGTGTTTTTAAAAACTTATATATCTGATGACTATATTTCAGCCCAAATAATTATAGAGTAGCTAAACGTAGAAACAAAAATAAACCTCTAATTGTAAAGATAAGCTATAAGTCTGTTGGTAAGAAGGAAAAAAATTGTAAAATTCTGGCATCTTCATGGTAATAGTCCAACTTCTGGCACAAAAGCCATATCCTCTACGTAACAAAAGAAACGGATCTATCTGGGACTAAAAATATACATACACTTTTTTCCTTACTTCAGTTTGTTGTGAAGACCCAATACTGAAATGATTTCTAATTAATTAGGAAGTGCAGTGATTTAATAGGTGTTTAATAACTTAGAATATATTGTTAGCAGCTTATTGAGGCTCAAAAACAATGCATATATTATATGAGAAGACATTTTGCTGCAAATATATAATAGCAGTCCTAATACAGGCAGCAATTTATTATGTGGAATTTTAAAAACAATGGCAATGTGAGGTTTTAACCATATACTTTAGAATAGATAGTTATACAAAACATTGTTTTCCTTGACTACACTAAATATTAAAACAGATCTAAAATTACAGTTTTGTCTAGAAGAGAATGGCCCATATTTTTCATTCAATCTTTTTTTTTTTTTTTACAGAGAAAACTGATTTCCCAGGTCATAGTTAATGTCAGAATGTAGATTAGAAGCCATGTCACCTGACTTCTACTGGCCCATGGATAATAGCTATAGTATACTTTGGTGGGGAGGGGAGCCAGAACAGGCTAGGTTATACTGTCATAACAACTTTAAAACTCACACTAGCTTACAATAAGAAAATTTTATTTCTTGATCATGCAAAGAACACTGCAACTGTTCTCCATGTAGTGGCTAAGTATTCCTGGGTGCTATGACCTGATGGCATGTTCGACTCAATGTATGATTCCACAATGACCACTGCATGGGAGAAAAGCATGGAAAATCTCACTTTAGCTTTTAAATGCTTCTGTCTGAAAATTATGTACATTACTTCTGCTCACATTTCATTGGCCAAAGCAAGCTGCATGACCGTGTTTACTCCAAGGGAAAGGGAAATATCATCTTTCCATCTGTTAAAAAGAGGAGGAGAACCAGAAGGCATAGGGGAGCCTTAGTAATGGCTACCACGACAGGAAACTCACCTCTATCTCAGATAGGCTACTGCATTTTTTGGAGGCAAATTGTAAACAAGTTCATATGAAGCCAACTAAATGTGAGTTTGAGGTGAAAACTTTAGACACTGTGTCCATTTCAGAACTGTGAGAATAGCACCTGCATTCACAAAATACTGCCTTGGAAATTAAAATTCTGGGAGGCGGAATTTTCTATACAATGGTCCTTCTTCTAGCCCCTCCAAATGTGTCTAGTCTCTCCTTTTCTGGACAGTTGTAAAAATATTTGAAGACTACTGTAATATCTTCTCCTTTGTCAACGAATTGTGCCAGGTTCTCTGGAAATACTTCCAGTTTGTGATCACCCTTCTAAAACTAATAGTTCAGGTGTAATTTGACCATTAAAGGAAAAAAGGGGACTATTGTCCATTTTTCTGAATCCTCTATTTCTATAAATGAATATTCTTTAAAACCATATTAACTTCTAACAATCATATCTCATAATTAACTCAATTTGAACTTATCAATTCCAATGCAAGTCTTTTTCAAATATGCTAAGTCTCATTTCCCAAAACACTGCATTTGGCTGAGAATTGTTATGTTTGTTGTTGTGAAGTAAAGTCCAGAATTTTCTATTTCTCTATTTTTTATCTTGCTAAATTCTGCTTATATTTATAGACTAGAAGTCGGCAAACTTTTCCTGTAAAGGGCCAGATGGTAAATATTTTAAGCTTTGTGATCCACATAAAATCCCCATTGCATATTCTTTTTCTTTTTTCACAATGCTTCACAAATATAAAAACCATTCATAGCTTGAGAGCTGTAAAAAGAAAAAAACAGGCTGTGGGATGGATTTGACCCACAGACTGTAGTTTGCCAAACCTTGTTTTAGATTATTGAGCTACTTTTGGATTCTGATTTGATCAACCAGTACATCAGGATCTCTAACTTTTCCAGTGTGTCATTTACATATTTTTATCAGAATAATATAAATGTTCTCAACTAGTCAACATTCAAAAATGTTGAAGAGAATAAGCTTGAGGAAAAAGCCTCATAGCATGCCAGTACAGATTTCTCTGCAGGCTGGCGTTAATCCATTACTTTCTGTTCCGTAGGTATACCTGAATCACAAATCCACTTAACCATGTTGTCATACAACTTACTCAACACGCTATCATAAAAGACTCTGTCCAATGTTTTGCTTAAATAACAAAACACTGTCTCTCTATAGCACTCTTCTGAGAGGGTCTGTTTGTAATATCTAAAATAGTAACCTAATTTTGTAGGGCACAAATTGTTTTCTGTGAACTAATGCTGCCTCCTGCTGATCAATTCCTTAAGTACTCACTACCCATCTTCTAATAATCCAATTTAGATTTCTTTCATAATCTACATTTAAGTTTACTGTCACAATATTTTTTCTTTCCATGATAAAAAGACAGATGAGTTCATCTTATCTTTCAGCTACTCTGCTATCCTATACTGCTTCCCAGATATAACTTTCAAAGGCCCAGCAATTTATTCACTACACTTATCCATTGCTCTAGATCGAAGACTGGCAAATTCTACCCCACAGGCCAAATCCAGTATGCCACCTTTTTTTTTGTAAATAAAGTTTTATTGGAACAGATCCATGCTCACTCATTTATGTATTGGCCATGCCTGCTTTCACATCACAATGAGAGAGTTGAATAGTTTTCAACACAGACTCTATAGCTCCCAAACCCTAAAATATTTACTAACAGGCCCTTTACAGATAAAGTTTGCCAGCCCCTGATCTAAATGGGTCTGGACTCAAACTTTTTATTCACCTATCCTAGGTTTTACTTTCACTTTATTAATATTTATTTCTTCTCTTTACTGACTAAAAGCCATTCTTCTTAACAGAGATAACAAAAGCTAAATAGGAATTGAGGCCAGGAAGTCACATTATCTTTTGATATCATATTATCTCTTGCCATTCCTCTGGATCAGACCCCCAGAAGCTCTTACCCTGACTAACCTCCTTGCTTCTCACTTTATCACCCATCCTGTCCTCCACAATTCATCCTCTGGGCTGCTACTCAGATAAACTTTTCAATAGACTAATCCAATTTAAGTATCTTAAAACTCTAAGGATTTCCTATGTTCAACACAAAAATCTAAACTCTTTCCTATGGCATAAAATGCCCTTCATGACCCAGCCCTTGCTGGTCATACATCCTTTTCCTCTTGCTCTTCTCCCCCATGTACAGTCAGTGCTCAGCCACGTTGAAGTGCTATCAGTTGCCATATTCTCACACCCGTCTGCATGTTGCACGCCTTCTCTCTCCCTGGAACACTTTCCACTGATATATCCTCCTTCTTTGCCCCTCTTCAAGTCTCAAGTCAAGTATTTTCTCCTTTGGAACATTTCCTGTTTCTCCAGTAGACATAGGTGGGCTTTGCTATTTGATATCATCGTGCCGTGTGTGTGTGTGTGTGTGTGTGTGTGTGTGTATAAACACATACATATCTATTCATCGAGCTCATCTAACTAGCTTGTCATTCTGCATTATAATCTGGCTGCATGCCTGCCTCTGTACTTGACTGTAAGTAACTTGAGGGTCTGAATTATGATTCTGATCTTGTCACCTCTAGAGTCTAATACATACCCCAGTGCAGAAACTTCAGTTCAAGGTGCCTAAGAATGTGTCAGGAATTTTTTCATGGTGACTTTAGATCAAAAGAAATATGTTACAGCTCTGTTTACTAAGTAGTAAACAACTTAATAAGTATTCATGTTCTAGCAACTTAGTAGCCATTTGAAAAAATAATACTATTAAATTAAAGAAAAAATACCATGCTTGAATAACCACAATTACTTACTAATGGAATGTGTGTGTCTGTAAGGCATTACACAAGTTCTCAAACATTAGAATTAGATTGGACACTGTCACCTTCATTTCCTGCTCTACACTGATTTTGGCATGGTATTTGTTTTTATCACAACCACTGAAAGGTCAGCTTTGCCAGGATATAATGCCATAGACAGAAATATACTGAGACCTAATGTTGAAATGGTAAACTACCTTAAGCTAGTAATTTTCTCAGTGTCTCACAGATATAAAATATCATTGTGTTTTGCTTGAAAATATAAATATTCCACAGTGCCCCTCTGAGTTCACTGCAGTATCCTTGGCATGCCGTTTGGGGAACCATAGCCCCAGTGCATAGAAGTTCATTAAATATTTGTGTAATCCACCCCAGCTAGAATGTCCACATGATAAATTACATAAAACTTAATCAAAAGATATCTTTAAAGAGAAAATAGTTATAGAACTGGTATCAGCAAAATTTGCCAGCCAGGTGGTAAATATTTTAGGGTTGTAGGCCATATAGTTTCTTTAACAACTGTTCAATTCTGCCACTATAGCATCAAAGCAGATATAAATAATATATAAATGTATGGATATGACTGTGTTCTAACACAACTTTATTTACAAAAACAGGTGGCTCGCTCATGGGCTAGTGTTTGTCAACACTAGCCCATGTTGGCAAATTAATAGAAAGTCTTTTAAAAGGTACATTCTTTCCAAACTAAAGTTACTAAAAAGCTATAAACAAAAGGTGAGACAGAACACCATGAGTCTATACCGATATGAATAAGTTAATAAATTGAAATTTTTATGAGGTATGGAATTACAAAGGTGTGATATTGTGATTTATTATAAGAAATATATATTTGGTCTTCATCCCAGTTTCTGGTTCACAGCTCCCAAAACCCTAGGAATTTCCTAAGTGTGGAGAGTGATAAAGGTGTCTTTTGTTTTGTTAATGAGGTGACTTTGGACCCCATCTAAGGATAGAGGTTTGTTGCCAGGAGAACCAACCAGGCAATTAGAGGGTTGGAACTTTCCATCCCACTCCCAGACCTCCAGGAAGAGAAGAGGAGCTGGAGGTTGAATCGACTGCCAATGGCTGGGCTTCCCTGGTGGCGCAGTGGTTAAGAATCCGCCTGCCAATGTAGAGGATACGGGTTCGAGCCCTGGTCTGGGAAGATCCCACATGCACGGAGCAACTAAGCCCGTGTGCCACAACTACTGAGCCTGCGCTCTAGAGCCCGTGAGCCACAACTACTGAGCCCACGTGCCACAACTACTGAAGCCCGCGTGCCTAGAGCCCATGCTCCACAACAAGAGAAGCTGCCGCAATGAGAAGCCCATGCACCGCAATGAAGAGTAGCCCCTGCTCGCCACAACTAGAGAAATCCCGCGCACAGCAACAAAGACCCAACGCAGCCAAAAATAAATAAATAAAATAAATAAATTTATAAAAAAAAAAAGAAAATGCCAATGACTGATGGTATAATCAATCATGACTATGTAATAAAGCCTCCATAAAAACTCCAAAGGGACAGGTTCAGAGAGCTTCGGGATTGGTGAAACCTAGAGATTTGGGGAGAGTGGTGTGCTTAGAAGCTCCATGTCCCTTCCCACATACCTTGCCCTCTTTTCCATCTGGCTGTTCCTGAGTTATATCCTTTTACAATAAACTGGTGACCTAGTAAGTAAAATGTTTCTCTGAGTTCTGTAAGCTGCTCTTGCAAATTAATCGAACCTGAGGCGGGGGGTTGTGGGAACCTCTGATTTATAGCCAGGGGGTTGGAAGTACAGTTAACAACCTGGACTTGTTACTGGCATCTGGTGGTGGGGGTGTGGTGGAGAAGGGTGCGTGTGTAGTCTTACAGGACTGAGTCCTCAAGCTGTGGAATCTGGTGCTATCTCCCAGGTAGACAGTGTCAGAATTGAAATGAATTCTTAGACACTGAGATGGTGTTCTGAGAATTTCTCGTTGGAGCTGTGGGGAACCCTGCCTCCACCCCGTTGGGAATTGAGTCTCAGAACACCAAAAGAAAAGGGAACAAGAATAACTTCATGTGCAGAAGCCTGGCAGACAACATGTTAAAGTGAACAACATCAATAAAGAGATAAATATAAATTACGTATCACTTGATAGGATGCAGTGAGAGGAAGCAAAATCACTTGTGATATTTATGCCAGAAATCTATAACAAATAATTAACAGTCACGGGCTTCCCTGGTGGCGCAGTGGTTGAGAGTCCGCCTGCTCATGCAGGGGACACAGGTTCGTGCCCCAGTCTGGGAAGATCCCACATGCCACCGAGTTGCTGGGCCCATGAGCCATGGCCGCTGAGCCTGCACGTCCGGAGCCTGTGCTCCGCAACAAGAGAGGCCACAACAGTGAGAGGCCCACGTACCGCAAAAAAAAAAAAACCGAATTAAGGGTCATTCTACAGAATAACTGACCTATAATCTTCATAAATGTCGAAGTCATGAAAGTCAAGGAAAGACTAGGGAACTGTTCCTGAAAAATGGTGAGAATAGAGACATGACAATAAAATGTACCTCTGTGCAACGTATAATTCCAAACTGGATCATTTTGCCCCACAGAACATTATTAATATAACTGGTAAAATTTGAATGTGGTGTGAGGATTAGACACTAGCAATTATTCAATGTTTATTTCCTGATTTTGTTGGTTATATTGTGTTTACACGAGAGAATGTCTTTGCTCGCAAGAAATACATACTGAAGTGTTCGGGGTGGTTGGGGAATTGAGTCAGCAGCTTACTCTCAAATGGTTCTGGAACAAAAGTCCTTTGTCCTGTACTTATAACTTTTCTGTAACTTTGAGATTATTTCCATTAAAATTTTTTTTAATTTCTAAAATTAAACAGTGGAAGAGAAGATGTGCAAGGATTACTGCTCTGTATTAGCAGAAGAGCTGGCCCTGTTCCCATCCCAGGTGATTTTCCTCATTTCCTTACCAAGCAAACACATCCTAGGGAAGGTACAAGGACAGTAATTATAGACAGTATTGTTCTCCTTTATTTAAGGCATGGAAATAGGTAAACTTTACTCAACCAACAAGGCTTTACTGAACATTACTACATTCTCAGCATCGTGTGAGATAGAGAAGGAAAGGAAATAAACATGTATAGAACATCTGCATGTATCAGGCAAGGAAGACAAAGAATGGCTTCTGCTCTAAAGGACTATGTACATTAGTTGAGTAGACAAGACTGGCATAAATTCACATGAGAAACATACTATATAATTACTAATTTACTTAATTGGTTAGCTTCTTTTCTCACCCTGTGCCTTGCAACCTCATCAGGAAGATCAATTAGAAGTACCAAAGATGCTTAATTAAGAAAGACCTGGAAATAAGGGTAAAAGTACAAGACAGAGTTGCCAGTATAGATCCAAACAAACTGAGAGGACAAAGAACCTTTCCTCTACGCTGGAACAGAGAGAGGTAGAACCCCAGAAGACTGCTGGTATTTACAAACTCACCAACACTTTGTCTGTTAGCCACCTTAGATGTCCACAATATTGCTGAGGTAGAAATGTGAATGGCCCACAGTGTGAAACCAGTGGACAGGCAATGAGTCAACTGGCAACTGAATAAACCTAGCTGATCACTCAGAATCCATATCAGAGAATTCCCTGGCAGTAGTTAGGACTCTGAGCTTTCACTGCCGAGGGTACAAGCTCAGTCCCTGGTCAGGGAGCTAAGATCCCACAAGCTGTGAGGTGTGGTAAAAAAAAAAAAAAAAAAAAAGAATCCACATCAAAATTAGCAGAGTCTAGAAGTAAGAAAACAGTGGAGGTTTAGGATATTTTTCTGGGTCAGAGATTATCAAAATGAGATCATTAACAGATATTTTCTGAGATAATAAAATGTTCAAATAAATTTGGGATGCAATGAAACAAATTAAGGCAAGTTTCTTTATTACAGAACTTCTTGGAGCCTAAAGTATGCTCATGTGCATTGTACACCTAAAAGGAGGGGTATTATTACATGCGGCATTTCACTTAGATCAGGAGCCATATCGAAACTTCTAAGTGTAGAAAATGTCTACCATGGAGACAGAATGAATAAAAAAAGAGATAGCTACTTTGAGAGGTATATCATCAATAGTAACAGTAATAATAATAACAATAATAGCTCCATATTATGCTTCCTGGGAGCCTCACACTGTTCTAAGGTTTAATGCTTCATTTTGTCTTGACAACAACCCTATGACATGATATAATTATGATCCCCATTTTACCTTGAGGAAAATTAGATAGAAAGGTTAAGTAAATTGTCGAAGGTCATATGACTAGAAAATGGTCAAGTCAGGATGCAGACTCAAGCAGTCTGGCTCCAGCACCCATGTTCTTAACCATTACACTATATAACTTATCAATGAAATTCTTATTCATTTATTTCAAAGTAAATTATTAGCTGGATATTAAGCAAGAATGAAAAACAAGCATGATGACTAGTTTTTAAAAAAGGCTAGGAATTTAATTCAATGAAATTGGGAATACGGATAGGAGGTAAAAAACTTGTCATTATAGTTATGAAGTATATAGTCATGATAAGCCATAGTTCAGTAAAAATAAGAAGCATTTCAAGCAAAGAATATGCACCCCAATGTTCTAACCCATGCTAACTAAAACTGTATGGTGAGCAGTTTAGAAGAGTTCTCACTCACCGTGATTCTCTTCATATCTAGCTGGCGCAGCTGCATCATATTCTGAAGGATAGTGTGCTTGTACCATGACTCTTGAGCTATTGGATTGCCATCAAAAGTGATGTCTGCGAGAGAAGTAGAATCAGCAAGGCAGCAAACACTCTCAAAACTGCAGGAAAGACAGAAACCACTGGATTACTGTGAGACCTTCAAATAGTACTTTGTTTTGTTTCATACACATTATTTTTTAGAACAGTTTTAGATTTACAGTAAAATTGAGAAGATAGTACAGACTTCCCACATGCTCCACACCAAGTTTCCCCTATTATTAACATCTTGTATTAGTATAGTACATTTTTTATAATTAATGAACTAATATTGATATATTCTTACTAACTCAAGTCAATATTTTATCCAGATTTCTTTAGTTTTTACACAATGTCCTTTTTCTGTTCCAAGATCCCATCCAGGATACCACATTACATTTAGTTGTGATGTCTCCTTAGGCTCCTCTTGGCTGTGACATTTTCTTAGACTTTACTTATTTTTGATAATCTTGACAGTTTTGAGGAGTACTGATCAGTTATTCTGTAGGCTGCCCCTCTACTGAAATTTGTCTGATATTTTTTTTCATGATAAGATTAGGGTTATGGTACATACTATTAACTAATATGACTTATCACTGTTGAAGTTGACCTTGATCACCTAACTGAAACAGTGTTTGGCAGGTTTCCAATGTAAAGTTACTCTTCCCTCCCCTTCTTTCCATACTGAATTCTTTGGAAGATGGTCATTATGTGCAGCCCATACTTAAGGAGTAGAAGTTCAGTTTCCTCTCATTGAGGGCACAGTATCCACATAATTTATTTGGAATTCTTCTTCCCAGGGAGTTTGTCTTTTCCCTGTGTATTTATTTATATCAGTTTTGATTCATGGACATTTCACTTCATTCTTTGGGTTATAATCCAGTACTAGTTTACTTATTTTATTGTTCAAATTCTTCCAGCTTTGGCCATTGGACCGCTTTCAGTTGACTCCTATGTCCATTTGACATACCCCTATTAACATGGATTTTTTGTTTTTGTAAGCACTTCCTTACTTTCTAGCATTATAAGATTCTCTAGACTCATATATTTCCTACCCCAGTTCTAGAATCAGCCATTTCTTCAAGAAGCCATGATTCCCTTTATTGGGGAATGGCATTAGAAACAAAGATCTAGTGGCTAGGTATACTATTTACTACTAGGTGTCATTTCTTTTAGGCCCTCTGATGACAGAGCAAGGAAATATATGTGTGTATACCAACCTGTGCATATACGCATATCGATATTTCTCTATGAAACCATCTGTGTCTACATTAAGCTAACCATGAGTTCAAACTGATGTCTCCAACTCTATTACCAAAGGGATCATTCTAGCCTCTTTCCCTTACTTATCTGTAAATTCCTACTCCAACAAGGAGAAATCTGGCTCCCACCATCTCTCATCCATTTAGTTAATTATTAATTCCAGAATATATGTATAGTGGTATCAGAATTTTCAATTTGTACCCCCATGGGAAATAACTTTATTAACAAAAGCATAATGATAATGTGTAATTCCTTTTGCATCTAGTCTTACAGACTCATTTCCAAAGTTACTTAGGTCAGCACCTTCCCCTCCCACTCTTCCCTGCTCATACCTTCAAGAAGGTTGTTCCGTACAATTGAAATACAGTTACAATCTCCCGTCACAGTCTATATGCATTTCTTCCTGGGATCCTCCAACCTACTAAATTATTTTTTTAATATGCATACATTAAAGTTCACTCTTTGTGCTGTAAAGTACTATGGGTTTTGACAAATGCATCATGTCATGTATCCACCAAGAAAGTATCATACAAAATAGTTCCATTGCTCTAAAAAATCCCCTATTTAACCATCCTCCTCTCTCCCTGAATCTCTGGCAGCCACTGATCTTTTCACTGTCTATATAATTTTGTTTTTTCCAGAATTTCATATAGTTGGAATCATATATTATAATTTGTAGCCTTTTCAGATTGACTTCTTTCACTTAGCAGTATGCAATTAAGGTTCACCTGTATCTTTCTGTGGCTTCATAGCTTCTATTTTTTTAAAAAATCACTGAGTAATAATATTCCATTGTCTATATGTACCACAGTTTGTTTGTCCATTCACCTATTGAAGACATCTTGGTTACTTCTGGTTTTCAGTGATATGAATAAAGCGGCTTAAATATTCATATGCAGGTTTTTGTGTGAACATAAATTTTCATCTCAATTGGGTATTGAATTGCACTCAGCAGTGCAATTGCTGGATTGTACAGTAAGACTATGTTCAGCTTTCTAAGAAACCACCAAACTGTCTTCCAAAGTGGCTGTGCCAGCTTGCATTCCTACTGGCTCTACATTCTTATCAGCATTTCATATTTGTCAGTTTTTTTTTAAATTTTAGTCATTCCAATAGGTCTGTAGTGGTCTCATTGTTTTAATAGGCAACTCCCAAATGACAAAGATGTTGAGCATTTTTTCATATGCATATTTGCCACTGGTTTATCTTCTCTGAATTTTCAGCTCTTGGGCCCTTTTTTTTTTTTTTTTTTTTTTGAGGTACGCGGGCCTCTCACTGTTGTGGCCTCTCCCGTTGCGGAGCACAGGCTCCGGACGCGCAGGCTCAGCGGCCATGGCTCACGGGCCCAGACACTCCGTGGCATGTGGGATCCTCCCGGACTGGGGCACGAACCCGTGTCCACTGCATTGGCAGGCGGACTCTCAGCCACTGGCGCCACCAGGGAAACCCTCTTGGGCCCATTTTAAATTGGATTCTTTGTTTCCTTATTGTTGAGTTTTAAGGGTTTTTTTTGTCATATCACGAATATGTCTTTTATCAGATATATGTTTTGCAAATATTTCTCCGAGTCTGACTTGCCTTTTCATTTTCTTAATTGCGTCCTTCACAAGGCAGAAGTTTTTTATTTTAACTATGTCCAACTTACCAATTTTCTTTTTCATGGATCATGCTTTTGGTGTTGTATCTAAAAACTTGCTAAACCCAACACTGCCTAGATTTTCTCTTAAGTTTTCTTCTAAAAGTTTCATAGTCTCGTGTCTTATATTTAGGTATGATCCACTTTGAGTTAATTTTGCAACAGGTATAAGGTCTATGCCTAGATTCAATTTTATATGAATATCCAATTGTTACAGTGCCATTTAGAAAAGACTATTCTTTCCCTATTGAATTGCCTTTGCTCCTTTGTCAAAGATCGCTTGACTATATTTGTGTGGGTCTATTTTGGGACCCTCTATTCTTCTCCATTGATATATGTGTCCATTCTTTCACCAATACCATGCTGCCCTGATTATTGTACCTTTATAGTAAGTCTTGAAATAGGTTAGTGTCAGTCCTCCACCTTTGTTCTCCTTCAGTATCATGTTGCTATTCTAGGTCTTAGCTTTTCCATATAAACTTTAGAATCCATTTGTCAATATCTGCTTGCTGGGATTTTGATCAGGACTTTCATTTTCTTATTGAGGTACAGGTGACATACAACACTGTATTAATTTCAGGTATACACATGATTCAATATAGGTATATACTGCAAAATGTTCACCATGATTAAGTCAGTTAACATCCATTACCATACATAGTTACAGAATATTTTTTTCTTGTGATGAGAACTTTTAAGATCTATTCTCTTAGCAATCTTCAAATATGAAACACAGTATTAACTATAGCTGACACGCTGTACATTACATCCCCATGACTTATTTATTCTATAAGTGGAAGTTTGTACTTTTGACACCCTTCACCCATTTAACCCACCCCTTACCTAATCTGTTTTATATATATATGAGCTTGGTATTTCATTTTATTTATTTATTTTAGATTTCACATATAAGTGAGATCATACGGTATTTGTCTTCCTCTGACTTATTTCACTTAGCATAACGCCCTCAAGGTCCATCCATGCAGTTGCAAATGGCAAGGTCTCATTCTTTCTTATGGCTGAATAATACTCCATTGTGCGTGCGTGCGTGCGTGCGTGCGTGTGTGTGTGTGTGTGTGTGTGTGTGTGTGTGTATCACATTCTCTTTATCCATTTATCCATCATTGGACACTTAGGTTGTTTCCATATCTTGGCTACTATAAATAATGCTGCAATGAACATGGGGGTGCCTGTATCATTTTTAGTTACTGTTTTCATTTTCTCCAGATAAATACCCAGAAGAAGAACTGCTGGATCACATGGTAGTTTTATTTTTAATTTTTGAGGACTTTCATTTTTTAAAGAAGGGAATAATCACTTTTCTAAATAATACCCCAGAGCAGACTGATAAAACTCATTTAAATTAGAATCACTCTCTTTAATGACTATTGAAATAACTAATGTAAACAGGCCTAAAAGTACTTTAGGACTACTTTATTTATATTTAGGAACTATACTAAATATCTTTCTGTGTTAAGAAAAACTAGAGGATATAGAATATTTATGGTATAGAAAATAACCTATATGCTTGACAATTAAGGTGGAGATGATATCTGTAGCAAAAATAAAGTTCATTATGGTTTTTTTTTTGGGTTTTTTTTTGGGTTTTTTTTGGGTTTTTTTGCGGTACATGGGCCTCTCACTGTTGTGGCCTCTCCTGTTGCGGAGCACAGGCTCCGGACGTGCAGGCTCAGCGGCCATGGCTCACGGGCCCAGCCGCTCTGCGGCATGTGGGATCTTCCCGGACTGGGGCACGAACCCGTGTCCCCTGCATTGGCAGGCGGACTCTCAACCACTGCGCCACCAGGGAAGCCCCATTATGTTTTTTTATTGTCATATTTAAGTATTTCTTCTATGTTTTCCTCCCATTCAAGGTAGAGATACTCTGCTATCAATTATTTTACCTCAGAGTTTATCTTTACCAATCTAAAAGGTAAATCTCATAATTCATAAACACATTATGGTTTTTGAGACGTGGTTGAGAATTAAGGAAGGCACTTTTTAAAAGGCTAGTGTATGCAAATAAAATGAGTGTTCATGAATTTAGACTTAATAATCACTTTGAGTATAAATAAACGAGAACAAACATTGCAATTTTTCCTACCTAGCATTGATAAAATTCTTTTTTTCATCAATATAAAATATCTCAGAACAGTTTATGGTGTTTTAGATGAACGTTTGAAAGATGCTTTTCTCCTTCCCTCATAGTTTTTTATGTAAAGCTAGAATCAAATAAAATGCTTCTGATAACTTTAAAACTGAAACACAAGGCAAACTTTTACTCCTCCACATTGTTAAGTGAACTAACTCATCACCTTCCCTTCACAAATCTGCTTCTCCATGCATATTTCATAACTGATTAAGTCATCAAGGCAGTTGCCACTATGAGCCAATCTCTTACTTAGAAACTGATGACTGAGAATGGGAACTGTGAAGGGTCATCAAGGGATTTTAAGCAAGGTAGGGGGCTAATGTGATTAAAATAATCACTACTTAGTAACATTACGGAAGGTATAAAGGAAAAAAAAGAGTTAAAGAGTAAAAAACCAGTTATAAAGTAGATTGCAGTAGTAATGGAGGTGAAAAAAGTAAGGGTCAAGCATATCTAAGGTAGCAGCTATGAGAGTAAAGAGGAGGGAATAGGTTCTACAGAAATTCAGGGTGTAGTATGAACAGAGATTAGTAATTATTTGGGTGTGAGGAAGAGAGGAATCTGGAAAAAACTTCAGGTTTCTCTCTCGGGTTAATGGTTGAGGTGGTGATTACAAGGGTGTATAGTTTGTCAAGATTCACTGAGCTTTACACATAAAATGGGTGCATTTTATTACATGTAAATTATATCTCAATAAATTGATTTACAAAGAAGCTTAAAGTATTAAAAACTACATGTTTGACAGATCACCTTTTCCTCTATCAGCTCTCCTTTATGAGGAACACTATGCTACACTGGTGGCCAGTGGCTATTAGCACATGTTTCCAAAAGGCTTTCATTACGTTTTCCTCCAGCTACCACAGGATGGTATAACTTAATTTCAACATTAAGATATTAACTAATGTGAGAAGCAGAGGCAACACAGCTCTTCTATGTTGAAGAGCATTTTTCTTCAATGGCCCAGCATATCTGAACAGAATTAAACTGTAAGCTATGACCGGATAAGACCACTAGGACCTGATATCTGTCACTAATTAGGTAGATGCACTGAAAAGTGGAATAAAATGTCCAGAAGCACAGAGAAGCTGGAAAACTTCATTCATTGTAGATATATTCTAATTTTATTGTTATTTATTATTTATTTACAAGCTGGACTGCAGAGAGTCTATGATTTATTTCTTATTGCAGGTATAATTTTAAACTGAAATGATTATTAACTGTCCCCAGCTCTACCTCTCAAGTATTCCCCTGGAGAATGGAATTAGTCTAATAGTTTCTAAATGGGTGCTGTTAAACACAAAACTAAACAGTATCTTCACTGAATTCAAATTCTATAAAGCACATTAGTGAATACAGGAAAAAACATTGTGCCTAGTGAATGAAGTCATCATGAAGCACTTCAGAGATCTAGAAGACCTGTTGATGTCCATCTGGTTTATGTCTGTAATTCAAGCACAACCCAAAAAAAGGCCCCAGGAATGGGAAAATCATTTCAATCCTTAGCAGGTACTTTCCTGGCAACCCTTCCCAGATCAGCAGCTAGTATTTACACCCAGACTGGTCTTTATGCTTTGAATAGTTTTATTAAAGTAAAAATAGATTCGTATTTGATCCAGAAGATTCCTCACAAAATTCCATTTCCATCTGCAAGGCATTTGACCAGTAAACATGCCAGACATTCCTAGAAATGCACAAAGTGCATATGATTTTAAAGACATTCTCTAATCAAATAAAACCAGACTCCTTAAGTACAAATACAGGCTAATGAAGGGTTATATCCTACCTAACCTAAGAAAGTCTAAATCAGATTATTAAAAAACAAAAACACTTGTAAATACAACACTAAGTATAGTGGGGTGGTACTGGCTTTTAAGAACAGTCTCTCCTTTATTAAGAACACTCAGTTGCTTGTCTCTTCAAAGTACCGAGAATGGAAAAGTTTTGGTCCAAAGGCTGACATTTAACTCATAATTTGACTTTAATCGTTTTCCAGATTACTCATACATTTGTTCTTCCCCTAGCGGTCTCCACCCAATGCCACATCTGCTTCCTATCTGCTAAAGAACCTATAGAGGAACAATCTGTCCCTACTGATCAAAACTTTCATCTCAAAAGGAAAATGAACTATTTCAGTCCATTTTATGCTTACTTAATAAAATACTGAGAAAATATAAAATTCCCATAGATGCATGTATACCACATAGATATTTAACTAAGAATTCCCAAATACCAGTCAAATTTCTCCAATTAGAAAGTTCTCCCCAAAAGTAAGATAGGTATGCTAGTAAAAGGGGTTTTACTCTTTCATACCAATGAAGTATCAAGTACTCTGGAATAATCTTAATGAAAAGTTCACTTATTTTATACTGATAAGTGAGAATTTTACTGAATAGTTACTATGTGTCTAGCAGGCTAAAATGAAATGGAACAGTAGAATAAATCAAGTGTGCTCACAAGGACTGAAATATACACAATTAATAAACATAAAATAACTAGAAAGATCAATAAGATAATATCTAAGTCTTAAAGAATGAAGCACAGTTAAAGAAAAGAGCATATAATGACAGTGTTTGTATTTCTGATAAAATGATGAACTAAGTTTGTGGACTGAGGCTCTTGCTAAAAACAACTAAAAATGCATAAAATATATTTAAAAAATCTTCTCAAATGCATCCATAACCTGTTTAAAAAAAAAAAAAAAAAGGGCTTCCCTGGTGGTGCAGTGGTTGGGAGTCCACCGGCCGATGCAGGGGGCACAGGTTCGTGCCCTGGTCCGGGAAGATCCCACATGCCGCAGAGTGGCTGGGCCTCTGAGCCATGGCCGCTAGGCCTGCACGTCCAGAGCCTGTGCTCCGCAACGGGAGAGGCCACAGCAGTGAGAGGCCCGTGTACCGGAAAAAAAAAAAGAAGTACTACGCAAGCCAAAAAAAAAAGTAAAGGTGGGAAGCCAGAGAGGTAAGCAGAATGTTGAAACTGACCTTTTTGTTGTGAGGGTACTTATTGAACCTAATGAACCTGAGCTCTGGTTTACATGATCTTCAAAGCTGGAGGACAGAAGACAAATCCCAGGGGCCACCCAAGTTGAAGAGTCTACTGGAGACCTGTCCATAACCCTGCGACCGCTAGGGCTAGGGTCTCAATATAGGGTGAGTTATAAACTTTTCTACCTACTACCCCAGGAATATTGCCTATCTCAAAACCTGGGGCTAAGAACTAGAGGAAAATTCTTCCCTGGTTACTTGTAACCACAAACCACAATTTGCAACCTGAATCCACACTAAATGCGTGGTCTAAAATGTTTCAAGAGAATTGATATTTTGAAGAGGTCGAAGGCTTCTTATGTCCATAGGCATCTGACAGAAACAAATGAAACTCATCCATGGAGAAACCTACCTTTATACAAGACCCCAAGAATTCCCAAAGATGGGTACCAAGATAAATAAACGGTTCACAGTTCAAAAGGAAATAAAACACTCTAACAGCCAGCAGAAACAACAGGTGACACTGTCAAACTGGCTATGACTTCTTCATATAATGGGATCATCAAACAGAATATAAAAATTATAATATATTCCAAGAAATAAAAACAGATTTAAAAATGTGAGTAAACTCCAAGAAGATCTGAAAAGGCACAGAACTTCTAGAGATCAAAAAAAATTTTTTAATTAAAGTAAAAAAGTCAAAGGCAGTGGATGGAGATAAAGGGAATCAAGCACTTACCCTATTTTCCTTGCACAAACCAAAAAGCTAGTAAAAGTTTTCTTTATAGAAGAAACATAGCTTAAAAAATGAAGAATGATAGAATATCACCATTTGTAACCCCTAAAGAAGTAATGGATTCAGACAACAATCATCAGTAACTACTAAAATACTTAGGTGAAAAGATGATGGGGAACTTTATTAAAAATGGAATAGGCTAACAACCATTGAACCCCATAATCAGTTTTAGCATTATAGTAAGCAAAACTAACATGCATTTTTCATATATATAGATATACATATATATATACATGTATGTATTGGGTTGGCCAAACGAACTTTTTGCCCAACCCGATATATATGTATAGATATATACATATATATTTTTTTTCTCCATATACATTTTCTTTCACTTTCCTGTTTCTTTTGGTGCTCCATAACAAGTAACCATCCGTGTTTGATACATGTTAATTAATGTTAGTCACTAGAATTCTTTTTAGTACATGATGGTAGTAGGGGGTTCTTAGAAATGAATGGTCCTAAAGAATCTCAAGATACCTTCTAATAATAACTCACTATGTTTTTGTCACAAAGCAAAAATATGCTGGAAAAAAATTTTCACACTGCATGAAAAAGAACTCCAAATTTCCCTTGGGGAAACTATTAGTAGTTTAACCCATTCATCACAATATTTAAGAGATTTTAATATTTGAGAAGCTAAAGTGACAACAGAGAGAAATAAAGAGAAGACTGTGGATATAGATAGAATCAAAAAGAAAGTGAAAAGGAGAGCACAGAGACCTACAGAGCTGAACAGAATAGAGAAAAATGTTAAACTGTCTCTTTACGTATCTTTTGTCACAACAATGCCATGACAACGATTCAATAAAGAGAATATCTATTATGTCTGTATGCATCTGGTTGACAGAAGACACCAGCACAGAGTTGAGTGTCTCAATTGCAGATGACAATTCTGTTAGCTTTCTCCAGGCTACAATGATCATTTTCTAGCAGTAAGATGGAAAAAAAAACAACATAGCTTCAGTCTCAGGTGATTCACAATGACTCTGATTACTGAGGGTAGATTTCAGGACCTGATAATGTTCTTGTAATGCTAATTTGTGACACTGCAACCAAATTTAAAATGACAAAGGAAGTTCTTAATGACATATTTCCTCTTACTGGATTGATATGTGAATTACAGAAGGAAAAAAAGATTCTTTGCAGTCTCAAATATGATAATGATAATTCTAAAAGGCATGATCCTTTTAGCCACTTTAGACCTTTATATTGTTTACTAATGCCATGAGCTATAAAGCAGGTTAAATAATATCCCCACATACAACGAGATGTAAACTCAGTACTGAGTAGGTAAGCAGCTCTCTTGAGAAAACAACAACCTGATGTAGCATTTGCCAATTCCATGGTGTAAATATTTCCAACATGGCCAGTTTTAAGCTATGAAGATGATGTTGCTGAGGTGAGGAGATGCACCTAAATTGGTCTAGTGAGCCAGTACAAGCTGGCCTCAGCACACCACTGCAGACCAAATTCCTCTTTTACAGTTAATGGAAGGACAGATATTATTCTATCATGAAAAATTTTTGTTATTTGGAGGAACTTCCTCCTAATGATGGTTTTACAATATTTTTGAACTTTTTATCAACATGTAATACATAGAAAGACTACAAATCACAAGTACACAACTTGATGATTCTGCACAAACTGAACATACCCATGTAAGTAGTACCCAGATCAAAATATTACCCACACCCTGATGCCTCCCTTTGTGTACCCTTACAGTCATTACACCTCCCAAAGGTAACCACTCTCCCAATTCTAACACTATAGATACAGATTTGCCTGTTTTAGATAAAATTGTATATATGCATTTGTTTGAATCCGGCTTCTCTTGCTACATGTTTTGTTTTTTTGAGATTCATCCACATTGTATGTAGCTGTAGTTTGATGATTTCACATCGCTGGGTAGTATTCCATTATATAAAAATAGCATTCAATTTACTTCCTCTATTCTACTATTAGTGGACACTTGTTTGCAGTCTGGTGTTATTATAAATAGTGAAACTAAGAATATTAAGCTTTTCTGTGGAGTATAAACCTAGGAGTAGAACTGCTGAGTATAAAGTATCCTATTAAGTTCAACTTAATAGATACTGCCAGAGTTTTACAAAATGATTTTACCTATTTACACTCCCACTAGCAGGTATGAGAGCTTCAGTAGCTCCACATCTTTGCCAATGCTTCTTATAATACGTTAGATATTGACAAATTGTACAATCGTGTCCTCTTTTAAAATATTAATTCTTCTATATTTCAGTAGCTGCTAATACTGGCTGGGCAACAGAATCATTTGTGGAGCAGCTTATTGAAAAATACAAATACTTAGAACCCATCCAGATCTAAATCAGAATCTCTAGGTCACAGATGAATAATTCCAAATAGTCCTATAGGTGATTCTAATGCAAAGTCAAGGTTTGAGACCATTGAGGTAAACTTCAATATCCCCTTAAAACTACAGATTTCTAATGTGAACTTCACAGTTCCTTGCTAATATTAAGAAAGGATTCATAATTCTAAGGAGAAAGATGACTTCTCCAAAGTCACACTGTGATATACTGGCCCATGTTCACAAATATAATATGTCAAAAAATGGCAAACTATCTAAATGACCATCAATAGGGACTCATTAAATAAATTAAGATTAATCCATTCAGTGAAATTAAATGTAGCCATTAAAGAGTTTGAGATGTACATGCAGGGCTGATATACACTTCGTATAACTAACTGCCTTAGTTAAAATTCTGAAATACTTCCATGCCAGGTGATAAAGACCACTACTCTCAAAATACCTAAATGCCCCTCCTCACTGCTCCACTCTCAGCCCTGAGGTGCCCTGTACCTCCTATTATTTTGGCAGCACAAAGATTAACCTTTGACATAGCAGGGGCCTCGAGAGAGATCTAGTTTAGCACCTATTCTGGCCGAATCAGTGTCCATGCATTAAAAAAAATTTGTTTTGAAAACCTCACCTCACTCCATAATTATGCAACAAAAAATCTTAAGTGTGGCCATGAGATTAAATCAGCATTCTTCTCCATATCTGTTCCTTTCTGCCTTCCTTTTTTTCTGCTTATAAAAGTAATACATAATCTGTGAGGAAATTTGGAAAAGTATAAAAACAAAATTTGGAAAAAAACCAAAACCATGTAAAATCTTTCCTCCTAAAGATATAGATAGATAGATAGACAAAATGTAGAGCATTTTATATGAAATAGCTTTGTATACTGCTTCCTTAATATTCTACTAACACTTTTGCATGTCATTATTTTAAAATTATTATTTTAATGAATGCATAGTATTTCAGTGTTTTTAGAATATCCTAATTTTTTTAACCTGCTGAATTCTAGTCATCTATGGAACAAATCTGCTATATTAAAATGGAGAGAAATTACAAGAAATAATATATATGAGAAATAAACCTTGAAAGATTTTTGTTTGTGGTAATGAATCTTGGGGACTATATTGTAAGGTTTAGTTGGCAAAAAACAGAAATATTTAATCAGATATAAGCAAATATATTTTGGTCTTGGCATAGCAATTTGAGATTAGGGATAACAAACAAGAATAAACTGAGCAGTTTAAATCTTAATTCAGTGGAGGTTCTGGAGGAAATTTGTATAGAAAACAAATAATGAAATCATTTTGGTAAAAAGTGATATACTGAATCTGTGTGCTTAGAATTTCCAGGCATAGTACCTGTCTTCTTTTTCTCTCTGGCATGTTCATGATCAGCATAAATAAAACTAATGTTTTAATCCATGGGGCCTTGCTACACTATCCACTGCATAGAGGAAACCATAGACTGAAAGATAGTGGTGCTCATTCTACTGGTAATTCTCATGAGTTGGCTCGGGTTACTTATGAAGGTGGCAGCCTGTATCCTTGACTATTCTTACTGTCTTTTGCTGCCATCAAAGAGACTGCCAGAGGGGGTAGGATAGGTAAACTTGGATAAGAATAAATCTGTGCCTCCACTCTTGGATACCTATGTTGTTTCCATTTTGAACTATTAAAAAATTCTGTAATGAGTATCCTTGTAGCACTAGTTTGGTAGGGTTATCAACAAAGTACCACAATCTGGGTAGCTTAAACAATAGAAATTCATTTTCTCATAGTTCTGGAGGATAGAAGTCCAAGATCAAGGTGTCAGCAGGGTTTATTTTTTCTGAGGCCTCTCTCTTTGGCTTGTAGATGGCCATATCTTATCCCCGTCTTCACACACATGGGTTTTCTTGTGTGTGTGTGTGTGTGTGTGTGTGTGTGTGTGTGTGCAGAGGTGTCCTATTCTTATCAGAATTAGGACCCACCCATATGACCTCATTTTACCTTAATTACTTCTTTAAATGCCCTGTCTCCAAATAAGGTCATATTCTGAGGTACCAGGGATTAGGACTTCAACATATGCATGGGGGGGGGGGGGAGAACACGCTTCAGCCCATAGCACTCATATATATAAGTCTTTATGCATATTCTTAGGTTTGATCCCTATATCCCTATCCATCACTTACTTCTCTTTCTGAATCATGAACTGCCAAAAGTATCTATCTCTCATTCAAATGGCAGTTACATTAAATTTCGTTTGCTACATGATCCAGACAGAATGACTGTAAGGAAGAGTTCAGTGTGAAACTGGTATTGGTGAATACATCATCATTTCCCTTAAGATTTCATCAGAACATTAAATATTCCTTGTAGCACTTTTGACCTTCCCAACCAATTTAAACTACAGTACCATAATGTAACACTGCTACTTATCTCTTCATTTGAACAAAAGATTCCTGAAATCTCTCATTTCATTTTATAGTCAAGTCACAAGAATAATAACAATAATGTATTCATTCAGGAACCATGGGGCTCTCCTCTAAACTGAAGAGCATCATCTTATAGTACTATATAAATCATATTCCTTCACTCATGAGGAACATGGCAATTTCTATATATTCAGGTTCTCAAATAATAACTCCCAGGGCTGGTTATCTAGCCCACATGGGCATAGTTGCACAGTTAGAGAGTTTTCACTTCATATTACAAACCTTTAGCTATCTGCAGCCTTTGGGAAAGGGATAGATAATTTATTAACAGAGTAACATGTTGTGCTACAATTTTGTTTTAATTGTTAATATGGAAAAGAAAGGTTTAAAGGGCATTGTGTATGATAGGCACTGGGATTATTGCTAAGGACAGAAGGATGAGTAAAACTGAATTTCTACTCTTAAGGAAATTACATTCTGATAGGAGAGATAAGTATATACATGCATACATGCATGTATACACATATATGTGAGGTAAATACAGGACCATAAACTGAATGTCCCAGTCCATCTTCCAAAAAACAATATAAGAACTACAAGAACAACAGACAAATCACATAAAACCAATGCCTATAACATAACAAAAAGAGAATGCCCAAGTATCAAATTACCTATAAGTAGGTAATATAGAAGGACACTTTGGAAAAAAACTCTGTCCAAGAGAGAAAAGGGGAACTAGTAGTGGGACTAAAACTAATTTACAATCACCACCAGAAAGAGAAAGTCCACACTAGGTGCAAAAATATTGGAGAGTGCCATTAGATCAGAGCATGTGCTACATGGAATGGACTTTTAAGAGCACATGATTAGCTGTGGCAGTCTTCAAAAATTCATTGCTCTTGAGATGATAGAAAGGAAGGTAAAGGAGGTCTTTGGAAATTGGATGGTGAAGGTGAAAATGGGCAAAGGGGCAAAAGGGGAAAATGTAGAGGCTTGCAAGACAAAAGAGAACCCCAAAAATAAACATTAGAAAGAAGATACACAACCCCTTCTCCCCAACACACACACACACACACACACACACACAACACACACACACACACACGTACTGTACTTTTGCTACACTGACAGAAGATACCCTTGACCTAAGATTCTTGTAAATCACCCAAACTCACAAAATAAACTGGCAAAAACAGACTAAATCTATACCAAGTATTTTGAGAATACAAAATCAAACCCACTTAAGCTGATGAAAATTCCCTCCCACCTTGAAAAGAAATATGAAGAACAAGAAAACTATAACATGATATTCCACACTGAATTAATTACCCTCAAATAAGCATTTGGAGGTATGAAAAACCACCTTGAATATAAAATTCAAAAATTAAAAGCAAAAATGGACAATAAAAAGAAAAAACAAAAATAGAGTTGATTGAACTTAGGAAAGAAATGAAAGGAAAAGACAAAATCATTGCAGAATCAAAGATTAAATCACAAAGTCCCCAAGGGAGACTAGATCCAAATAAAATTTTACTAAGGGACATTGAAGAAAGCCAGAAAAAACAACCAAGAGAATGAAAACAAGGCAAAGAAATAAAATGGATCAGAAGTAAAGTGGTTGAAATAGAAGAAAACCAAAGAAGAAAACAAATATGTGTAATAGGAGATCGTGAAGATAAAAACAAAACAATTGAACAGAACTAATACTTAAAAGTATAATCCAAGGAAACTTTCTGGAAATGAGAAAAGACCAAAATGTACATATTGAAAAGGACCAACAGGTACCTGGGAAAACTGAACCAGGACGATGAATTTGAAAACATATCCTACTAAAACTGTTAGACTTAAAAAAAATTTTTTTTTTTAATCCTCAAGACCTCTAAGCATAAAGATGACAATTGAAATCAGACTGGCACCAGATGCTCTAAACACAACTTACAATGCAAAGTAACAAAAGCAATATATTTTTTTAAAAAACTCACGGAAAGAATGAATGAACCAAGAATTTTATATTTAGACAAACTGTCCTTCAAGTATCAAGGTATATAAAAGCTTAACATAAGCTAACATAAGCCCTGTGGAATTGAAGTGTAATTGAAAGTTTCACTATTGAATTCATGAGGGTGTCAGTATAAAGCCACAGTTTTAAATGTAACAGATAGACAAACAGATAAATGTATATAACTCACAGAAACACACACACACACACACACACACACACATTTCCTAATTCTATCCACTGAGGAGGCCTAGAAGCAATGATATCCCAGTAACCATGAACATACCTGGCACTCAAATCTTGATGTCTAAATACCGTTTTCCACTAAAAGGAATCAGAACCCCTGTAAAAGATGAGCCTGTAACAGTTAGTTGTGCCAGAAAGTAAGAAAGTGCTCAAAGAAGGAGGACATATCAAAAGATAATAGGAGACAGCTTAACAAATCCAAGAAAATATGAACATCAAAATATAGTTGATCCTTGAACAATGTGAGTTTGAACTGTGCACTTATAAGCAGATATTTTTCAGTAGTAAATAATTCAGTACTACACAGTAGTACTGTATAGTTGATTGAATCCGAGGATATAGAGGAACCTCAGATAAGGAGAGCTGACTATAAATTATCAGCGGATTAACCCCTGCGTTGTTCAAGGGTCAACTGTAAATAACAATAGTAAAGGATTATAACCTTCTCTTTCCCTGTTATAAAACTTTCTGTAAGTTAGTCACTAGGTGTTATACTTCCTGAGGGTTAAAAGTATGCCTCCCTCTAGTAAATAAAAATACATTTTAACAATTCATAGCTTGAAAAGGCATGACTCCAAGGATTAATTCCTCAGTGGCAAGAGGAAAGACAGTAAGTGAGGGATACATGCTTACCAAGACTACAAGGAAGTGAATTCAGACTTAGGCACAGGTCTGTGTGTGCTTATCCTAAAGTATTCATATGTATTTGATAAGTATGACGGTGAGAGGTGATAGAAGAACCATGCTGTGGAAGAAGCAAGAATCTGTGATATCTAGGTCAGCCAGACAGATGGTACTGTGAGGTGAGGGAGATTGGGAGTAGCACGCGTGCCTGCGCATACACACACACACGCATGCACACACACACACTCACACAGAGGAAATGGG
Organism: Orcinus orca; assembly: GCF_937001465.1. Lineage (NCBI taxonomy): Eukaryota > Metazoa > Chordata > Mammalia > Artiodactyla > Delphinidae > Orcinus > Orcinus orca. The sequence continues at coordinate 88,281,834 of NC_064560.1, forward strand.
ATGAAATGACCCAAAGTGAACAGGCTAGTAAACAGATGGCCCTAACATTAATGTAAGCTAAGATCTGAAAGAGGAAATAAGTTTGTCGGATATCTCTTATCTCCCTGCTTCCCCTGGTAACAGAACACTTCTTTTCTGTAGCAAACCCAATCCACAAACTGATCCCACACATATTGTGCTAGGGAATAGAGAACATATGTCCCAGCCTTGAGCATTTAGTATGTCCTATATGCCTGTGGCCACAGTGACTAGTTCCAACTGGGCACTTGACCTAAATAACAAACAAGCACAATCAGAATCCTCTGTAACAGTGCTTCCCAGACTATAATGCACATTTGAATTACCCAGGGATCTTTTAAAAATGATGATGCTGATCTAGAAGGTCTAGGGTAGGGCTTGAGATTCTGGATTCCTCATGAGCTCCCAGTGATGCTGATACTACTGGTCCAGGACCACATTTTTGAACTTTAGGGCTCTTCAAAAACTTTTTGCCATGTATATGGAGAAAACTCTAATTCAAAAAAATACATGCACCCCAATGTTCATAGTAGCACTATTTACAATGTCCAAGACATGGAAGCAACATAAATGTCCACTGACGATGAATGAATAAAGAAGATGTGAGATATATATATATATATATATATATATAAATATATATATATATGATGGAATATTACTCAGCCATAAAAAAGAATGAAATAATGCCATTTGCAGCAACATGGATGGACCCAGAGATCATTATACTAAGTGAAGTAAGTCAGACAGAGAAAGATAAATACCATATGATATCACTTGTATGTAGAATCTAAAATATGATATAAATGAACTTATTTACAAAACAGACTCACAGACATAGAAAACATAACATACTTATGGTTACCAAAGGGGAAAGGGAGTGGGGGAGGGATAAAGTAGGAGTTTGGGGTTAGCAGATACAAATTACTGTATATAAAATAGATTAACAGCAGGGTCTTACTGTATGGCACAGGGAACTATATTCCATATCCTGTAATAAATCACAATGGAAAAGAATATGAAAAAGAATATATATATATATATATATATAAAAAACTGAATCACTTTGCTGTACACCAGAAACTAACACAACATACTTCAATAACACTATATTTCAATAAAAAAACAACCCCCCCAAAAAAACCTTTTTGCCAGAGTTATCAGGGAAGAAGTGCTCTTTACATCAGAGCTTCTAAGCTGATAGACTGTGATTCTGGGACTGTTGGCTTTTCTATAGGCAGCAGTGGTGGTTTGTTTTACGTTTGTGTCTTTGTGTGTTCTCTGTCATTAGATTATACACTCATAGAAAAAAGAAGCCATATATTTACCCTCTGTCACTCCCCACAATGCCTTATTTGGTGTTTTATGTAGAGAAATGTATCAACAACGTTCTTCAGAAACCAACTGGGAAGAAATTTTAAATTCTTTAAATGAAAGAGATGAAGCCATTTTAATGAAATGGTAGAGGATGTGAAGGATGAGGAGTAATTATTAGCTACCATCCTCTGGATATCTCTAAGGTAGTCCTACATCCTAATCCCATGCAGCTATGAAAAACACTCTCATAATCCCTCAAGTGGGTTATTTTGGAGAATCACAAGCCAATACCCCAGAAGTGCAAAAAAGCAAACCCCAAAGACAAGATGAAAGGAACTAGCAGAAAAATATTATTAATTTGGCTTACATTATTCAGTGCTTCCCAGGAGATTCCTAAACTAAAAACTATGGTCTCTAACATGGGGTCAACAAATGACATTGTCAACTTCTTTTTAAACCATAAGAAGGACGTTTTGTCAAAAAACAATTCCCAGATGCTAGTCAACAGTTCTGAACTACCCATTAAGGTGCCTTGGAGTATATAATTAAGCCACTGTGATATCTTTTTAGGTGTCCAGGAAAAACAAGCCTAACTGACTCACCTCCCTTCAAGGCAAGAATCCAGAAATATCCTCCCTATTTATAGAGAACCCCAACTCCCTTACTTGGATATAAGCAAGATTTTTTTTAAAGAGGAAAATGCCCTGGTCTTTAACCAAGGCCTGACTGGAAGTTCAGTGACTATCAAGATCAGGCAATAATTTTCCTTCCTGACCAAGCTAAGTTTCAGCCCTTCATAAAAGTCATCTTTAATACTAAAAACTAATATGGAGAAAGCAACTAATTTACCCCATCTGATAACCTACTCACACACACACACACACACACACACACACACACACACACACACACACAATTCCTAGGAGGTAAACTCTCAAAAGGAGAACTGCATACACAATAGTACCGGAATACCATGATAGTATTCTCTTATTTTTCTTTCAGGCCACCCAGTCTCCAGGATGGAGTGTTCTCTTTGGCTCCACTCCTCCCAGAGAGGGAGATCTCAGTTTTCCAATTCCTCTGCCAGTGAGTTGAAAATCCAATCCAGGAGAGATATATATTAGGAAGCCTGATTGTAGGTGCATATCTAAACTGCATTCTGCTATTTCATACTCCATTTGTCTGATTCCTGTATTTTTCAACTGATTCAAAACTTAGAGCAGAAGAGAAAGGGTATGATTATCAATCACCCTTCAAACATCAAAAGTCAGCAGGTTTTATAGAAACATACAATTCTTATAAATGTATTCCTAAATAATTTAACACAGATTTTAGATAACATGTGTTTTTCTATCACAAATAGGAAAATATTTTTATTTGAGAATGACATGATCCTGTAATCTCAGACATGGACTCAGGAATGACTATATGTAGACATATTTAATGTGTGGGCATAGGAAAAAGTATCCCAATAATTTAATCATACATTCATAGTGCTCCCTTTTCACTTTAACCCATAACAAAATCGGTGCTCCATTGTAGTATCTTTCACTAGCCAGAATTTTCTGGTTTAACTAGTTCTTTCCTCAATCTCTTTAAAAAATATTAGAATATGTTAAATTTTGAAGGAACTTCTATAGGGAGTTAAAGTAATAAAGACAGAGCATGGAGATTTCTGGACAAATAACATGATATTGGAGTTGATTTTTACAATAGATTTTTAGCTCATTTCTTAATTGTTTAATTTAAATATCAGGGAGGCTTTTCACAGAAACTGCACATTTACCAATTCAGGATTAGATTAAGTCACTGGTTCTTAGATACAGGAATACAGTATTGTTAATTTAAAGGGAATTCATATCCTTTAAATACCAGACAGGTAGATGGCAAAGATGGTATACAACAAGATAATTTGAAAATATAGTAGAAGGAACTTGCAGTTTTGGCTATGATGGTAATGGTATCAGATCAATTTCCCAATGTAAACAACTATGAAACTGGACAAAACATTAGACGCAAGCATTGAACAACAGACAGGATAGAGCTGATCGCTGGAGAAGAGAAACACATGAAGACCACTTTAGTCTTGCTTTCTGCCTGGAGGCACTTTCCAGATCACAGCACAGAGAAGGGGAGTCAAAAAGGAACAGAGGTCTCACTGGGTGGATGAAACAGAGGTCAGAGTTTGGGTCCACTGGGGCTGCTGGGATTTGAGGTGGGGGGTAGTGGAGAATAAGGAGTTGTGTAGAGAAGAAACTCCAGAAATCTGCATAGAAGTCTTTCAAGTATTTGGCTGAATATTAAGATGTACCAACACAGGGTGGCTCCTGGAAACCTACCAAAATACAACTATTAAGGGTCCATGAGATGAAAAGTGTACCTATAGGCCACACAGAGCTGGGAGACATTGGAGGTCCAACCAGACATAGTAAGAGACCACAGTGAAAACACAGTGAATACAGTTGAGGTCCCAGAAATGCTATGCCTTAGCTGTTGGGCTGCTCTATATTGGGCAATGTTAAGATGTTCATATTTCTGCATGGGCAGGGCTTTCTGAGCAAAGAAAATTGGCACCTGGGTTAAAAGTGATTGCATAGGTAGAGACCTCTGGAATGACATAGAACTTTATCTCCCAGAACTAAGCAGTTACATTCTAAAGGGTATTTGACCAAGAAGCCTTCCCCATCTCTCTCTCTGTGTGTCTCTGTCTCTCTCTCCTTCTCCAGAGGGGAGGAGGTGAAGCTGTGCAAGCATCTCCTATATAAGCTCCAAAACTAGTAATTTTGGGTTCCTCTGATGTGCTAGAAACTCCCCACCCTGGACATGTACGTGACATCTGCCCCATCACATAACCCTTTGAGTAAAAATGGAGCATGGGAAACCAGTGCAAAGATATTCTGCAGGTATTAATCAGTCTGCCTTTGATGTAGAAACCTTGTGTTTACTGTCAGGAAAAAATAAATATAGATATAAAGCTTATTTCTCTACTTGTAGAATAAGATTACTTTAGACCTGCCCTAAAAAAGCCTGAAAATAAGCCTCAACAGCATCAACTTGGTTCTCCAGTAGTTTAACTACCTTACAGAACAAAACTCAAAAATCTTTAAATTAAGACAACAAAACACAGAGTCTCAACAACATAATATCCACAATGCCAAGAATGCAATAAAACATTGCCAGATACATGAGAAAGCAAGAAAACTTAATACATACATCAAAGAGGAAAAACAGGTCACTATAAATGTCCCAGATATGACAGATGTTGGAACGCTGGAATTAGTAGACAAGGACTTTAAAACGGCATATATTTATATTTATATATAAGAGGGCTATCTTATCTTTGCATCAGATAATTTAGAAGCTACCTGAAGCACAGTCTCAGTTCTTCTCCAAGAACAACGTTGAATCTACTCAAATATTCAAAAAGTAACCCAATGAAATCTTAAATCACTGAGGAAAGCTTTCAGTCTGGAAGATCTTGTGACAGTTGTTTCTAATAACCCAACTGTACCATAAAATAATTTTAATTTAGCTTCCTTGTTTTATTTACTTCTTAGCATTTTATATCCCAGGGGACAGCCATGCTGAATTAGCTGCAAACTGAATCCTCAGACAACTAAATAAGATAACATGCTGAAAAGGGCTATTAAAAATTATCTATAAATATTGAAACACATCAGCTTTAAACTTTGGTCTTATTTATTCATTAATTAAAAGAATAATAATTACATGCCTACTATGTGCCAAATATGACAGATACTATGATTAAGTTATAACTGGATATACATCAAAACAGATATTATATATAGTACTCTAAGAGGTATGGTAGAGATAATAGAAAAAGAAAATAATTCTCCTTGTTTAGTGTTTGAACTGATTTATAAAGGATAAACAAAAGTTCCTCCAGTAGATCAAATTTGAAAGTTTTGTGGTTAGCAGTACATACTTGGGGTTTTGGCGTGATTGATTTTAACCTTGTTTTTTTCCTGAAATTAACTAACCAGTTTATTCAGTCCTTTCAGTATCTGTTCACTTACCTTTGTTTTATTTTTTATTTTTATTTTTTTAAACAACAGAAATTTATTATCTCACAGTTCTAGAGGCTAGAAGTCTGAAATCAAGGTGTTGGCAGGGTTGCTTCTTTCTGAGGGCTGTGAGAGAAGGATCTGTTCTAGGCCTTTCTCTTTGACTTGTAGATAGCCATTTTTATGTTCACATGGCACTCTTCCTGTATACCTGTCTCCAAATTTCCCCTTTTTATAAGGATATCAGTCTTATTAGATTAGGGTCCACCCTAATGTCTTCCTATTAACTTGATTACCTCTGTAAAGACCATATCTTCAAATAAGGTCACATTCTGAGGTATTGGGGGTTAAGAGATCAACACAGGAATTTGGGTTGGGGTGGGGGAGTTGGGAGGTGGAATGGACATAAATTAACCCATAACAGATATGTAAACATTTTTTTTTAGAATTTCTATTTTCATGAGAACCGAATCACTTTGCCATATACCTGAAACTAACATTGTAAATCAACTATACTGCAATGAAAACAAAACATAACATGACAAGACAAAGACAAGAAGGGAATATTACAGTCACTTACCTTTGTTTTAAATGTTTATGTTCACTGTATTTGAGACTTTTATTGCAAAATACTTCAAACCCCTTTTGGAAGTATTTTCTACAAGTACAAGGAAGAGCACTAGTGGAAGTTACCTATATACGTTAAGTTTCTAAATGCATTTTGGATTTAATCTACTTATACCTTGAATTTGTAGAACAAAACAAAAAGGAAATCATAAAACACACATTGGTCTCAATTTACCATAACTGTGTTTCTGAACACCTAGAAACAATCTCCCAATATAACATATAATCATGAGTAATTTTAAGATTCAAAATTCCCCCTTAGGGCTTCCCTGGTGGCGCAGTGGTTGGGAGTCCGCCTGCCGATGCAGGGGACACGGGTTCATGCCCCGGTCCGGGAAGATCCCACATGCCACAGAGCGGCTAGGCCCGTGAGCCATGGCCGCTGAACCTGTGCATCCGGAACCTGTGCTCCGCAACGGGAGAGGCCACAACAGTGAGAGGCCCGCGTAACGCAAAAAAAGAAAAAAAAAAAAAATTCCCCCTTAGTAATATGTACCAAAAATGTCTGCAACTTCTAGAACCTTCACATTAGTAAAACCCAAAAGGGACTCTGACACATCAGTGCCTTAAAATGTTAATTTACTGCCATGAATAGCTATCAGCCTCTCAACTATGTATGTGTGAACCCAGTATGAGCCTATGTGTGCAAACAGCCTGCTCACAGGGTCTTAGTTTAATTTTAGTTCAAGAATTCTTCCTTTTAGAAAAACTCACACATACACACACAAATAAATTACCCTTACATAAATGAAACTTTATGATTATAATAAGAATATCCAAAAAACTTCCTGTGAAGTTCCTTCATAATGATATAAATAAAATCTATAACAGCACTTGTATGAATTATTGTACCTACAGAATTAATATTTTACATGACTACAGATACTGATAGAAAGAAAGATAATAAAATAGGCTTGTAATAACAATAAAAAGTAACTGCTACCCAATAGGTTTTTCCTGCCTTTCTCTCCTTCAAAGATAACACCAAAGGAATAAAACAAATATGATAGAGGATCCCCAGTTTCCCCATAGCCTCGTACCTATTCCCCCCTTTCTTTCCTTTTTATTATCTACCACCCATGCCCTATAACTTTGACTCTTCAATAAACCACAAGGCTTGCAAAAACAGTCCTCAAAAAATACTATTCTAATGATTATTGAGTCCTCAAGCAAGAGGCATGAAAACTAGAATAATCCACAACCTCTAATGGAGGTTAAAGTTGAAAATTGCTTCGTAGGGTAAACCACAAGATTACGTACTCAACTTGCCAAATGTCCTATAAAAGCTCTGACTCTGCTGCAGTCAGTCACCTGGTTTTCAGGTGCTCCCTGACAACACCTCTGACTGAAGCCTTTAAACCTTTTGTCATGTCACTTCAGTAATTTTCTCTTGACAGTAAATTCTATATTCAACTGAGTAAACTAGAAGATATAAAGCAAATGTATTCTACACACTTTAAAATCCAGCTTAACGCAAAACACTTTTAGATTTTATAACTGTACAAAATACTATAAACATGTACAAGGCATAGAAAGTTGTTGATTTCTAATGCTCATTCATCTACAGAACTTAATAGGATAATCTTACAATTTCAAATCTTACAATTTTACTGTGTGAATTGCGGTAATGCTAGTTCCCTTAAATCAGAAAAAAACCTCCAATGTCTTCAATAATAAATACTGCCACTTGGCAAGAGTACACAGTATCACTGTGTTCATATTCCATCTGCATAGTTAGTAGTCTAACAGGAGATCAGCAAACACCTAAAACTCACAGAAATAAAAAGTCATTTTGATTACAAAAATAAAACAAGGGCAGAGGAAATTAACTAATTAAATTAGTGTAGAAAAATTCAAAGCATTTGTATTAGAACGCAATGCATTACAGACTGCACAGTCATCTAACAAACTGAATGTCCTAAAAACAATGAAGAAAATGAAGTTGGTCCATTTTAAACATTTTTATATTTTAGAATAATTTCTACTTTTGATCTCTAAAAGGAAAAGTTGCCTGTAATAACGTAATATTGGCATCAGGTATATAATAGAATTATATAAAAATTATTTTAGTAAAATTTCTATGTTTTAAATAAATTAAATTTAGATCAAATAAGTACGTCAACTATGAGAATGATAAAACAAATTTATCGTACCTCAAAGTCTACTGTTCTGAAGTAGTAGAAAAAAATCTGTCATTAGTTGTGGAGACATATCTTCTCACCTATTTTCCTTCTGAAAGAATTAAAAAGCTGCAGCTAGGCTTGACCGTCAGCCACTAAGGGACTATGCCTTAGCACAGTCTGGGGGTTTTGCTCATGATAAAGGAGTAAAACAGCAATGGATTAAAAAAAAAAAACAACCATTTTTAGAATCTGCTCTTGTAGGTTCTCTTTAGATGAAGGTCATCATATTTAGAAAAATGCAATTAAATGTTTGTCTGAAGGTGAATCACATGTCAGCCATTAGGCAAACACCTCAGGAGAAGCTAAGTAATTAAATGGATACTGATAACGAAATTTCCGCAATAAGTATGTAATCATTTCTCAAATTTAAAGCTCTTAGTAGGCGGTCAGAAAAGATCTGTCAATAGGTGATTTCCTGTGTTTTATTCAGTTAGCAAGAAGATTCCTATACTGTTGGTTACCTGTTAATTTTAGTCACAAAGGAAAAAAAATGAAGGTATTCTAACAGTTTGCTGGATACTAGAACTAAGGAAAATTAATTTCCTTCAAGCCAAAATGACATAGCAACACTGTCCTACATCTCAACTATAGGACTACTTTATGTAACAACCTGAGTTCATAACATTCTGAAGGTCAGTGAAATAATTCACTCCTCAAAATATCAACTAGTACTAAAAGAGATGACTGCAAGGCAGTTAGACTTTCTCTGACTCGCCTAACATAGGTTCTTTTCTGAATATATAATTCATACAGAATGACTTACCAAGTTGAAGTACAGTTTGAGAAAAATGCAAAGAAAATGACTTCCTGATAAAGGTAAAACCATGAGCCATTTTCAGTAAAATTTTGAAAATTTTGCCCTGTAATAAAGGAAAAGTCACACCCCAAAGCTTGTAGTTCACTGACCTTTAGTTATACTACAATTACTAAAAGAGGTCACTAGACAACGTGTAAAAGCATTCCTTCCTCAAAAAAGAAAATGGAAACCTAGTTTAAAATTCTCCATGACATCATAAAGAGAAAGCAGAGTCCAAATACCATTGTCTTACTAGGGGAAGAAGGATATATGAGAGGTCTACACTGGCAGGAAGGAGTACTGTTTAAAATTTCCAGTGCATAGTGGTAAGAAGCAGCAATGATGTTTAGTGAACATCCAGCATCTCATATTGATACAAAAATAAAGAAATAGAAATATATATACATTTTCCTTGTGATGAGAACCCTTAGGATTTACTCTCTTGACAACTTTCATATATAACATACAGCAGTGTTAGACTGTTGTACATTACATCCCTAGTACATATTTATCTCATAACTGGAAGTTTGTACCTTTGACTGCCTTCCTCCAATTCCTCCTCCTTCCACCCCCTGCCTCTGCTAAGCACCAATCTGATCTCTCTTCCGTTGGGTTTGTTTGTCTATTTGTTTTTGAAGTATAAATGACCATATAAATGCTCTACTGCTGCAGATACTGCAGCTCCATATTGCCTGTACCCTGGGACAAACCATATCAACGACCCTACCCTTAATACACCACTGTCTAACAGGAAGGTTTAGTTTCTATAGATTTGTCTCATATCTAGAAGTTCTTGGCAAGATCCTTACTGGCAAATCAGTATATTGACCTGGAAGCCAGAAACAACTACCAAAATAATTTTGACTGCTTAAGCCTTTAAACCTCACACGCCCAGACATTAAGCAGTCCAAAAGACTTAGTAATGATAAGAAAGAGGGCCCTCCAAAACAAGACCACACAGAAAAATCTTTATATTTGAGGGACTAAATTCCTGTTACAAATTTTCAACTAAGAGCACATACGTGCTAGATGCTAGAGAGACTGTAGTGAGCAAAGCAGACATTCCTCTGCCTTCAGTCAAGTTTACAATCTAGCAGGGAGAATAATTTAAAATGAAGATACATTTAATTATGAACACTGCAATAGTAGTAGAAATATAGGAAGCTATGAAAGCATGTAGCAAGACCCCACAGTATTTTTTAAACCCAATCTATAGTGAGAAATATATCTACAATGTAACCCAGTTCCCAAATATCTACAGTAAAATAATACACACACACACACACACACACACACACACACACACACACACACACGGATACACCCACATATATTAAAACTGTAACTTTTTCATGAGACAGTGCTCACCCTTACAATGCTTAACAAACTGATATTCTCTATTCTGTTTTTATTTTTCTGGTCTTGAACTAAAATTGACTAATCGACTTTAGGATCCTTGTATGGGTTCTGACTCAAAGTCTGAAAAACACAGACCAACGGTATTTTTAAGTCAGCTGCACGACTTGCTAAAGATACAAATTCCTGAGCCCCATCTAAAACTACTGAATTAGAATCCATGGAAGACGGGTTCCCGAGCACGGCATTTTAGCAGGCTCTCCAGATGATCCTTAGGCATATTAAAGTTTGAGAACCCTTGGTGTCATTTAACCTGAGATCTAAAGCATCCACAGGTGTTATTCAGACAGACAGAGGATAGAAAAAATGTTATTGTCAGAAGCCACAGTAGATGCAAAGACTGAGTGGGCAAGGGGGAGCATGATGTTTAAGGAAGTTCAGTGGAACAGGGCAAGTTCATAGGGCACTATGGGAAGACAGTGAGGATGAAGAGGTAGTCATGGTTCATTCTGCCAGCTCCCTCTTCTAGTTAGTTCCATGCCACCTCAAGGATCATACATGAGTATTCATCCTTAAAAAGGAAGGAAATTTTTACACATGCTATAACATGGATGAACTTTGAGGACATTGTGCTAAGTGGCAATGAGCCAGTCACAAAAAGACAAATACTGCATGATTCCACTTATGTGAGGTACCTAGAGTAGTCAAATTCATAGAGACAGAAAGTAGAATGGTGGTTGCCAGGGGCTTGGGGAGGGAGGGATGGAGAATTATTGTTTAATGGGTATTACATTTCAGTTTTGCAAGATGAAAAGAGTTCTGAGCAACAGAAGATTGGCTGCACAAGGATGTAAATGTATTTAACACCACTGCACTGTATACTTTAAAATGGTTAAGATGGTACTTTTATGAGTATTTTACCACAATTCAAAAAAAGAATATATGAGACTAAGAGTCCTGATCTGATACTTGACCTTGGCTAGTATTTGACTCCTTTCCCAATGATACTAACATCCCCTCAGTTCTGGAAGCAATAGTAACCATTCCCTTTTAGGCAAGGAAGGCACTAGAATTATAAATGCATCTTCCTTTGTTTAAAAAAAAAAAAGCTCATAAAAACTTTCTGCGTTGGAGAATGAAAGAAAAGAGAGACAGGAAAGAAGAATCAATTACAACTTAACCTAGTAATGAAGAGCAGAACTCTGCATTGCCTCTGTGGAAAAGAGATGAAACACCCTGGGTTTTGGCTACAGATCATAAACTACCTCCTGAGGGTAGTACATATTTACCCCTGAAAAATATTTTTGTCTAAAAGCTTTTCCTTGTGAAAGGAAATTTCACATAAAATAGTAATCTTTAAGTTAACAAATATTCTTATTTTGGGGTGCCATAACTCAGTGGTTCCCAAATCTAGCATCAAACTGCACATCAGCATTCTCTGAGAAGCCTTGAAAACATACAGCTCTCTGGCCCCACTCCAAACCTACTGGAGCAGGTTACCCAGCAGTGAACCAAGGACTATGTGTTTTTAAAGCTTCCAAGGATATTTTTATGTGTAGCCTATTTGGGGAAATCACCAAAGTAAGGACAGTTATGAGAATGGCTGCCTGAGCACATGCTCTTACCTTTCTACACCCTCTCAAAATCTCTTTGAAATGACTGAACATAAAACTATGAAAATATCCTTAGCAATACTAGAAAACCAGGAAGAGTTCCATCAGGAGACCAGAACACTAAGGAATTTCTGGAAGATATAAAGCAGATGGAATCAGTAAAACCTGAAATGAACAGGATCATTGTTAAGTAAATGTTGCCCGCAGAACCTCAGAATATTCCCTAGGATCAGAGGCAGAAAACGTTGCCAGCAGATGTGGGTCAGTTGTCCAGTAATTATCGGAGGGTTTGGTAACAATTTGCCAGCCTCTCACCCTCAAAGCAGCTGACTCCTGAATTGTCCCCAGGTTGAAAATGGTGAGGGAAGAAGGACAGTGGTTTGGGTAAGTGCATCTGGGCCAAGACATAAAAGGAGCACCCATTCCCAGAAGGCAAGTTTCTTGTGGACATTATAAAGCAAAGTCCAACTGGGTGGATATCCTTCCTCCTCCCTCCTATATCCTCTGCAGACAGAGACCTTATAACTTGCATTCACAGTGATATTTCTAACCTATGTTGAGGAAACAATTCATCCGGATTCTCATTTATAAATAAGAACTGCCATCCAAATAAGCGTAGAACAAATGAACAAAAGAAAGACAGCATTTTTGTTTTGTTTAGTTTAAAGAACAAATACAGGTAACAGGGGAAAAAAATAAATTTTAGAAATTAAAAAAGAACTTTATCTCATTCATAAAACAAGAATAAGCCATTAGAGAAAAAAATGCAGACTACTTGGAAATTAAGATCATGAGAGCCAAGAAAAACAAAACAAATCAAGCAGACAACAGCACCTCAGAAGAGCTGAATAATGAAATGAACACATCTGAAGAATGAAGTAGATATAACCAATCCTCTTGATTAGCCACAGAATATTTCTCTCAGGGTAATTATTATAAAATGTACTTTGGCAGGTCCCTCCAGCATTCCATGAGCTGGAGGAAGACCTGAGGCTAGTATAGGGGTAGGGGAGCAGAAGGGCAAGCATCTCATTGCAGGTGCCCAGAGGTTGGACCTAGTGAGTCCACTCTGAGCCTTCTGCATCTACTTTGCCCAGGTTGTGGCCTTACCTGGAATGTCCAAATACCCTTCACTTTACTAAAGGTAAAGTGAGCTTTAGAGCTCAGCCCAGGGACCATCTCCTTCTAGGAAGGCTTCCTTTACTTCCCTTCCCCACAGTGATTTACATTTTCTAGTATCTCTGCGTATTACCACAACTAAGTTTAACTCACTGTATTATAATTACCTATTCGTGTCTCTGTCTTCCTCACGCTCTGAGGGATATTTTGACCAGAGGCACTGGTTCTATTCAGATACATAGACGTGGACATGTGTCATTCATTCTCTAAATATATCTTGCATGCCTACTAGCAGAACTAAATGCACTGTTCTAATATCTGCAGGAAAACATGCAAAAATGGTTCTGTCCACCAAGGCCATGGTCAACCTACCATTAAATAGGTACCTATTTATCCCAAGTTGAAGCTCTCTGAATGGTGCCATCACATTTTGGAACTTTCTGAATTTCCACCAGGTAATAGTTTATGCAAATGGTCCTCTAAGAATCCAACAACTTGGTCAAAACCAAAAAGCCCTACTATGTAATCCGGAGAAAGTCCTAAAAGGTACTTTTACCTTTATATACCGCTATTTCTGCTCTTCTTGTATGTTATTCCTGGGTCACTGAACTGTAAAATTAGGCAACTGTATCAAGCCAGGACTATAGCAGGACACTTGGGACATGAGAATACCATAATTATCACTACAGATCATCTACTTTCCCAGCTATCTGAGATATTTATGCCTTAAGTAAAGCTCATGGAAATGTTTTCAAGGCTTGCACTCTCCTCCCAGATCAAATATATTCTCTATACCATCTCCTGGGCCACAGGCATCAATAGGAACAGAGCAGAAAATGTACTTGACCTCAGAAGCAGATCACCTGGAAGCACTAGGGGAGGGTAAAGGGCTAAGCCTATGTAGAAACACAAAGAAAGCAATCAGTAAGAAAATGAAAGCCCTGGAACAGCCTTCAACCTAAACTGAAGAGAATATTAAAAGTTTTTCAGAAAACTTTGGAAGCGTAATAAGAGAATAATTATGGGTATTTCCTTTGAAACAACGCCTATATGCAAAATTCACCATCCAGACTTAATCTCTACCTTTTAGAGATATAGTACAGGGATGTGGGGTTAACACAGGAAACAGAGCAAACAGAAAATGTGCAAAAGCTCAACTGGTTTTTCATAATCAGAAACACAGACCTAGAGCTCAGGAAAAGATGTGCTCTCAACACTTTTATACTTAGTTCTGACCCTCCTATAAAAGTAGGTTCAGAGAACAGTCTTGAAGTGAAACTAAAGAACTGAGGGGCAAAGGGGAAGGAGAAGGAGAGAATTAGGAAAGGGTAGCTACTCCTTCTGCATTGAAAAGTCTGACTGCCCGTCTCAGCTCCAATTCTGAAATCTTCCATATTGACACTGAATGATGTGTCATCACAATAGAAAGGATGATATGCTTCAAATCTTTAGAAAACAAAACTTATACATTTATATATTCTAATATACAGTCTTCTAGCTGCATTAGTTCTCTAAGTAGGGATACCAAGTTAGAAGTTATGGCCTAATATGCAAGTGGCTTAGTGACAAACATAGCCTGCTATGTCAAAATTGCTTAGTAGCTACACAGATTGTAGATGATAATTTATGAAAGAAATTCTAATTCAACTGACTAGTGCAGTTAAGCGTCAAACAAAGGACAGCAAAATATATGTTGAAGTTTCCACGTACATGTTTTACAAAGGAACAACTCTAAAGTATAATTATAAAAAACACATATCATACGAATTTCATCATTTTACCATCAGAGTCACTAATATACACAAGAGCTTTGTTTTTCCACAAAGAACTTTGTCACAGACAGCCCTATCATTTTCCAACTTAAAATCTTACATGCCAATAAATTACTCCAAGGTATTTACAATCTTAATTTAAAGCGCTAGAACCCATAAAATCAAGTTATTAATAAATGACAAGTTGGGAGTTTCCACTTACGTAGATATATTGTTGAAGCTAAGAAACAGACGTTGGAGGCAGGGCAAATTATCCACATCTCTCTAGAAGGAAACAGAAAGTAAAAATTTACCAGCTGAAAGAAGAAAAATATTAAAAAATGTCTTCTTGCTCAGCTGTTGAAATATATAGTCATTTCTATTTACTGCAACCTTGCTAGACCACTGATTTCTACTGGAGATGGAGCTCCATTCTTCTACACTGCAGATTAAATGGGAGGGTTTCAGTACATCCGCAGAACAAGCTGCACCACTCACAAGGTAAAAAGCACTGAAGAGAACAGAGGGAGATGCTGCTGCTGCTAGCCTCTTCAAGCATGCTTTTGGGAAAGGAGCCAAAATGCTACTTCAGCATTTCAACTGTAGCACAAATACAGTATGACCAAACATTTGTTAAACCTCACTTCTAAAAAGAAGCTACTCAAATGCTTTAAATTTTAAGTTTATGCAACCAGCTTTCCAAACAGTACTGAGAATTTCAAAGCTACTTACCTCTCTATTCTCAAACCCACAGAAATATACCACTCAGTTACAAATGAACCAGTACACTGACAATTCCCCTGTAACACTAAAAGTAGATCATAATAAGTGACAACGGAGGGCATTGTTAAGGACAAATTCCAATCTAAGCAAGAATCAGAGACTCTTACAATTGGAAATCTATGCTGTTCTGTTTAGGTGCAGCACCCCAGAGCAAAACACTGCTGTTTAAACATAGTTACCTTTAGCAAATATTGAAATATTTGGGCCCAAATGATTTTTTACTAATTTTAGTAAGCGAAAAGACACAAACCTTCTGAAAAGTATGACATATTCTGGAATACCAGAATCTTGAGAGGAAGCTTAGTAATTACCTATATTATTCACATAAGAAAAAGTAAACAGTTGAGGTTGTCACAGGGGCAGCGTGGAAGAGGGGTGGAAAGGTGACCCAAGACACATACTGTCATATATACAGAAGCCAAGGAAGGACAAGATTCCAGTCATCCTGACTTCCAATGCTCTGCTCTTTAAAATACTACACATAGTGCTACTTTCATATTAAATGTTTTTCATTTTTAAGGGCAATATTGTTTAAAATAATTCCTAGTTATATGAGATTGAATGATGCTAATAAAAGTATGTACATTTTAAATATTATTGTGACCAATATTTAAACCCAATCAAAACTTGTTTTACTGTTTGTGCATAAGTCATCATCTTTTTTCCTCCCTCCTTTTCTTCCTCCCTTTTAAAACTACCATTATTTCCAAGACCCAATAAAAATTCAGGCAATTCATTAAAATTACAGACAAGATCAGCTTTTCCATAAACAGTTCATTTATTTATTTTTAAAAGCTTGTTATACCAAGAAACCATAAAAGTGATAGTGTGGCAGAGCCACGTCTCACTGATTTTTGAGAGGACGTAGGAGAAATGAATCTGGCTTAAGACATTCTCCCACATAGCTTCCCTTGTGTACCATTCTTCAACCTTCTCTCAACCCCTTAGACCCTAATCCATGTAAAAGAAATACAACTACCAGTGATCAAAACACTGGCTATGTATACCGTTCACTTGACATTACCATTCTCAGGCCCACCCCTGAAAAGCCTGTTCCACAGATGTGAGTTAGTGATTTTGAGAGTTTTTCAACCATGGTCAAAGAATAAGTCTTCAGAAAACAGTAAGACAATCAAATTTGCCTCACTGGGTGATAGGCTCTATATATTGGCAAACTTCTTGAATCATCTCCACCAGCTACCTCTCTCTGATATTCCCAGAATAAGAGTAGAGTGGGCAAGGGGAGGAGAGCTGGATTACCTCTTTTTGTTCCAGGGCCCTAATTTCCAAAGGAAAGGGTAGCTTGCTTCCTATCTGCTCTCTAGAAGTTTAGAGTCACAGCCAGATTGAAAGCCTTCTCTGTTTGAGGAATCCCTCTTCTCCTAAATTCTTTCTGGAACCTACGTGAGATATTTCTGGGCATAAACATTGTTTGCTGACATCTAACTGGTTGAAACTGAGAAGCAGTAGTCGGAATCTCCTTTGAATCAAGGCACCTTAAAAAAAAATACACTTGTCTCTTTGAGCCCCAGCCTACCACCTTCAAAGACTACAGACACACAGATGCCTTTCAAGACATAATATTTTTGCTATTAAAATATAAACTCAAATTACATCAGGTATAAATTGTGAGAAAAGGGTTTTTAAGTTTATTTGATTATAGTGTTTTGTACTTATCTTTATTTAAGAAACAAAATTTTACCATAAGTTTTTATCAAATTTTCAAAATTATTAACTCTCATTACCTGATACAGCTATAAAAAATATTCACAAGTTGAAAAACTAAAAATCAGAATTCAACTACACATACCCCAAAACCAGTTTAGTAGATAGCCTTTCCAGAACTTTAAAAAGCAAAATAATTACCCACAGTAATTTTTGTTGGTCCAAATTTCATTCCTATAAGAAAACTGTAACTGTAATTTTTCTAGCAATTCTAAGATATACTTTGTAAGGAATTTCTAGCATTACAATAGACAAAAAGAAAACATCCTATTGATCGTATCAATTATCTATGCATGAGTTATTTACAGAAAAAAAAAAGATTGCTGAAAGCTACTAGAAGATGGTTGCTCTAATATGAGAGTAAACCAAAGATGTAGAAACATAAGATCCAGAAATTTGATTCACTATTGGAGGGAGGCAAGAGAAATCCAAGGATGTCATCTCCATAGAAGGCCTAAGGGCAAACAGTCTACATTAGAGACAGAGGACAGAGGGCTCCAGAAGGGGTATCTTTGAACAGAGAAAATGAAACATAGATTACCTGAGATCTTTGCCAATACAGAGAAGAATTTTAGAGTTCTCTTGGGAAGTTTGGACATTAATTAATGGTACTTCAATAGAACCTTCAATTAATGGGAGAAGTGAGACAGTTATTAATGCCAGAGAAAACAAAAATTTAACATAACGGCCCAGTATTCACTTTGAAAAGCTCATCTTGCTGTGCCAGACAATCCTAATCTATTATATCATAGATTCATCAATCTGAAGCCACTGCACTGAAAGACCCACCTTAAACCAGACCCCCAAGAAATCTCAAAAATAAATATCTTGGGCTTCCCTGGTGGCGCAGTGGTTGAGAGTCCGCCTGCCGATGCAGGGGACGGGGGTTCGTGCCCCGGTCCGGGAAGATCCCACATGCCGTGGAGCGGCTGCACCCATGGGCCATGGCTACTGGGCCTGAGCGTCCGGAGCCTGTGCTCCACAGCAGGAGAGGCCACAGCAGTGAGAGGCCCACGTACCGCAAAAAAAATAAATAAATAAATAAATAAATATCTTGCCTTAGCCCTTAAAGACATGACTAAGACTATGTCAGGGAAATGTGCTCTTCTTGCCAGTAAGTAATAATCTCAGTTGTTCTTTATCAGCAGGTTATTCTGGTGCCACTTTGGGGAAGCCAGCACTCAATAATCTGCTTATCAAAAATATATATAATTATTTTGGAATAATTGGGAAAGGAGAAATAAGGGGTTAAAGATAATTTAAGAAAGCTAAATCCTCATAACTGAGAAAAAGTCAGCACATTTATTTCACTGTCAAGTGTCAAACACTACCAGAAATTCTTTTCTGGAGGTAACTATTTCACAGGCAGTGAAACTATTGCAAAGAGGCAATAACATACCTAAGATAAGAAAAAGAAGATGAAATAAAGTATTTACATATAGGGGAATATTTATAGCTCCTCTGTTAACCTTCTCTTAGTGTCAAATTTATTATATTTAACAAAACACGATTCCAGAATCACATTCAAAATATGTTTTAAAGTAAGACTCAAAACCATTTTATATATTTAAAAAATATAATCCTTTAAAAATACCTTAAAAATTACTTACTACAAGATTATGAGAGGATTATAATTCTTTATTTTTCAAAAGAATAATGACCTGCTGTTTTAGAAACATGCTTGTCCTACTCAACTCAGAGAGTTTTCCATATTCCTAAACTTCACAAAAGAACTAAATGATTCAGCAATCTGACTATGTGTAGAACATCTATTACTGGAGCTATTTTTAGAGCAGCCTCCTGCAGAGGAATAAGGAAGAAGAAGGGTGAAGAGATAGAGGCTTTGGCACACATCAAGGAGCACAAAGATGACTATAATAAAATCACGGCTACTCTCATTTTGTTATCTATTCTGTTATACAAAAAAGTCAGAGTTAAAATATGTATGGGTAATTATTTTAATTTTGAGAAGTAAAAACAGATTTATTAACAAAGCACTGAATAAGTTTGAAAAAAAACAAAGAAAAAAGTATTCTTTTCTATAAAAAGCTTTATAAAATTAATTCCAAAATAACTACTTGCTATAGCCATCACTTTGTAACACAGACACATATTATATGAGGAATAATGTGTAAACCGTCATATCAACAACTCATCACACTTTTATTTGCCATGGAAAAAGTCCGTTATCTGCCTCTATTATCCAAAGGCATTAATATGTGTACCTACTTTTTATATTTATTTACTACTCATTACATGACAATAGATATCAGTCAATCTAGGTGCAAGCTACTCTTTCAGGCTGATTTTCTTCTATACACTGTTGTAATTCCCCCCAAATAAAAAGGAACTAAAAACCAGATTAATAAACACGCACTGATGCTCTGACTAAGAGATTTCTAGTCTTTATAATCTAAGAGAGCTAGATATAACAGCTATGAGGAAAAATAGAAAACGTCTCAATTTCACAATCATAGGCCTTTCCACATCTGAATTTTTAGTTCAAATTTACATCACATGCATGATCTAACAAGACTCCTCATAAAAAGGGTCCCCAGCATTCTTGCCCCCACCACTCCTGGCGAAACTCACTGGAAAGACACAAACTCAATTCAGATTTTACGGCATTTGGACGATCCCAAATGATCAAGTTATGGGAAAAAATTACTGTGAGCAAGAGTAAGCATAAATTTTAGGCAACAAATGTAGAATTACCAAAAACTTAAGAAAATATAATAACTTGATAAAGACTATGGAATACCTATGTTTAAAATTATTAGAGAAATAAAATGAATCAAAACATGAGGAAAAAAAGATGCTATAAATAAAGGTATCTGGGCTTTTTTTTTTTTTTTTTTTAATCCATGCAGAACTTCTAGAAACAAAAAATTATGGTCATTATTAAAAACTCATGGATGGACTGAAAATCAGATTAGACAAAACTGAGGAGAAAGTTAGTGAACTGAAAGATAGCATTAAAGAAGTAAAAATCATGCAGAAATGTAGCAGAGAAAAATAAGAATGACGGAAATTTTAAGAAACAAAACTAGAACAGGAAGGTCCATACCATGTCTAGCAGGTGTGTAAGAAGTAGAAAAAGAGAAAGTGGGAGAAGGCAATATTTGAAAATATAAAGGCTCAGAATGTTCCCATAATTAGTGAAAGAAATGAATCTGCAGATTCATAAAACACAAATATTAGG
The DNA here is from genome assembly GCF_937001465.1 of Orcinus orca. Lineage (NCBI taxonomy): Eukaryota > Metazoa > Chordata > Mammalia > Artiodactyla > Delphinidae > Orcinus > Orcinus orca. Next base: position 88,302,349 of record NC_064560.1, read on the forward strand.
TATGGTAATAAAATTATCGTATTTAATCAAATCTAAGATACCATCTCACAATTATTTTATGTAACACCCGGTGAAAATAAACTTATGATTAACCAATAATAAAATATCACTTTGAATTTTTATTTCATTATTACTGAAAGAGCTCTTTTAGATTTACTTAACCATACTTTTAACCAAATATCATTCTTATTCACACATAAAATCTAAGCAAATTAAATTCATTAAATTAATGATCTCCCCAAATATCTCCATGTATTATAAAGCTAGAGTTATTAAACAGTATAGTCTTGGCATAATGGTAGACAAATAGATGTAACAGAATAGAAGGTTCAGAAAAAGACTCATGTGATTATAACTCAATTTTGAAAAAGAAACCAATTTAATTCAATGGGGAAAGCAAGGTCTTTTGAATAAAAGGCAATGGAGCAAACAGACATCCCTATTTGGGAAAAATGAATCATGACCTCTACATCTCACACCATACACAAAATTTAATTAAAGGTGGATGACAGACATAAAATGAAGGTAAAACTATAAGCCTTCTGGAAAAAAACAGAGGAGAACATATTTATGATATTGGGATAAGCAAAGACTTTCTAGACAAGACAAAAAAGGCACTAATGATAAAAGAAAACAAATTGATAAATTGTATGTCACTAAAATTTAAAGCTTTTACATATCAAAAACATTGTTAAGAAAGCAAAAAGGAAGCCATGCAGAAAATACATTCAATACATATATAAAACAAAGGACTGAATCTAGAATAAAGATCCACCACACTCAAGGATAAAAAGATAACCCATTTTCTTTAAATGGGCAAAAGACTTGAACTGATACTTCACAAAGGGATATGCCAGGATGGCCAATAAGTAATTGGAGAGACGCTCAGTATCGTTAGTCACTAAGTAACTGCAAATTAAAACTACAATGAAAATCATAGTATCACTAAATTTATAAAGACTGTCAATGTCAAATGTTGGCAAGGATGTGGAGCAATTAGAATTCTCACTTATTGCTGGTGGGAGTGTAAAATGGTATAATCACTTTATAAAACTGTTTAGCAGTTTCTAATAAATTTAGACACCCAGCTACCTCATGGCTCAGTAATGATACACCTACATATTTATGTAACAGAAATAAGAGTATATGTCCACCAAAGTAAATATATAAATAAAAGACCACAAGAATATTCATAGCAGCTTTATTTGTTAGAGCCAAAAATTGGAAATACCGGGGCTTCCCTGGTGGCGCAGTGGTTGGGAGTCCGCCTGCCGATGCAGGGTACACAGGTTCGTACCCCGGTCCCAGAAGATCCCACATGCCGCGGAGCGGCTGGGCCCGTGAGCCATGGCCGCTGAGCCTGCGCATCCGGAGCCTGTGCTCCGCAACGGGAAAAGCCACAACAATGAGAGGACTACGTACCGCAAAAAAAAAAAAAAAAAAAAAAAAAAAACCAAACTGAATGCAATGTATGATCTTGGATTTTCTTTTGCTATAAAGGACACTACTGAGATAATTGGGAAAATCTGAATGGGAACTATAGATCTGATATTAGTATCAGATCAATGTTAATTTCTTGATTTTGATAATATGGTTATGTAAAAGAATTCCTTGTTTTTAGGAAATACACACTAAAGTATATGAAAATAAAGAAGCATTATGTCTACAACTTTTAAATGGTTCAGAATAAATATATATATATATTTTATACATATATATTTATAAGTATAAAATATATACATAGAGAGAGAGATTGGTAGCTATAAAGAGAAGGGAAGAAAGAGAATGATCAAGAGAGAGGATAAAGCAAATGTACTAAAATGTTATCATTTAAGGACTCTGAGTGAAGGGTACTGGGAATTCTTTATACTATTGCTGCAGCAGTTTCTGAAATTATGTCAAAATTTTAAATTTTAAAAAGGTTAAGGGATCAAAAACATATACCAGGAAAAAAATGACCAAAAGAAAGCTGATATTAACATTAGACTAAATAAATGTTAAGGCAAGAAGTATTGTTAGCTTCATGATATATACTACATACTTAGAACAGTGCTTGGCATGTAGCCCACGCTGATAAAATACTTACAAAATGAAGGAGTTAGTAATAAAGGCAGTTAATACATAATTATAAAAGAAACAATCTACCAGGAAGATACATCAATTTAAATCTTGTAAGCACCTAGAAACATAGCTTTCAATACTGACCACGTACTAGGCAAATATACTGATAGTAAGTATTGACTATAAATAGTAACTGCACACTAGGCAATAAAGCAAACCTTAACAAACCAATTACATATAATCAACATTCACTGGCCACAATGCAATTAAATTAGAAAAGAATGACAAAAAAAGAGTAATAAATCCATACATATCAAAAAGTTTAAATACACTTTTAAATATGCACTTGGATCAAAGAAGAAATAATGGAACTTAGAAAATATTTAGAACTAAATAATAATAAAAATACTAAATTTCAAAACTTCTTTGAAGAAGCTGAAGTGGCAGTTAGAGGGAAATTTATAGCCTTATATGCTTACATCAAAAAATAAAAAAGACTGAAAACCAATGTATCAAATACCTAACACAAAACTTTAGAGAGAAAAATTTTTAAATAGAGGAAATAAGAAAGATAAGAACAAAAGTCAATAAAATAATATTTTTAAAAGCTGTAAGAGGGGTTCAAGAAAGCTAAAAGCTGGTTCTTTGAAACTACTAGTAAGATAAACTTCAGACAATACTGATCAAGAAAAAAGAAAGTATAAATAAGCATTATTAGAAGTCACAAGAGGAACAAGACTATAGATAGAGCAGCCAAAAAATAAAATAAGAATTTAGATGAAAGGAAACTACAACGTATCAAAACTGATGTCCACTATTACACTGAGTCAACGGTTTAAAACTATGCAGACTATTTTACAAGAAAAATTCTACCAAAATATTCAAGGAACAGATCATCTTTATCTCATATAAGCTGAGATTTATACCAAACAGGAAATCAAAATAGGGAATCACAGAATATTAAAACAGGAAGCACTCTTCAACTTATTTTATGAGGTCAGTATGACCTTGATAGCAGAAAAGAACAATAAAAAGAAATTACAGGCCAATATCATTTATTAACATAGTTGTGAATATTGTGAATCAAATATTAGCAAACAAAAAAGGAATGTGTATGATATATAGCCCATAACATACATAACAACCCAAAATGCTAGAATGACTTATCATTACAAAAATCTTGTAATATAATTTTCAAAATTAAGATTAAAGAAGAATCCATATGATCAGTCTAAGGATTGTAGAAAAATTATTGAATAAAATCCAACAACCATTCATAATAGAAACTCTAAGCAAACTAAAAATAGAGGACAATTTCTTCAGACTGATAAATGGCATTTAGCAAACATAGACAGTGATGCATTTCCTTTAAAATCAGGAATAAGGCAAGGATGACCACTTTTGTTTCTTTATTCAACTTTGTACTAAAGGTTAAATCAAACTTCAGTCTAGCTCAATCAAATAAGTAGAAACAAAATATATAATGATTAAAGAAAAACTATCATTGTTCGAAAAAAATTATAATTGTCTAACCAGAAAATCTAAGGTAATCTACAGACACATTATTAGAATTGTTAAGTGTCTGAGCAAGGTTTCTGGATTTAAGGTCAATGAACCAACTATGGTTCCATATACTAATAACAGTAAGAAATCTATTTCTGACCAAAAAAATTTACAATGACAACAAAAAAGTATAAGATATATGGAAGATATCTAACAAAAAACAAATAAGTGTTCTATGGAGAAAAGCATAAAAATCATCAAATGAGACATATGAATTGAGAAATGTGCTCTAGTCATACTATGCCATTCATATTAATATACCATGTTCACATTATGATATTGAGCCTGCAATGTCATAAAAACGTCAGCTGTCTTCAATTTAAAAGATAGTCCAATCAAACAGACCAGTATTGTTATTCGTGAAACTTAACATGCTATTTTCAGAGTGTATACAGAAAAAGAAAAGACCAAGATAATTTTTTTTAAAAGGAAAGAAGGCTGGGAAAGGAAGGAAAGGGAAAGGAAGATTGGGGACCTCATTCTACTAGCTCTTAGAACATAAGAGAAAGTTATAGTTATTACGACAGTGTTATATTGGAACATGGATAGAGACCAAACAAACAGACCAGAGAGGCCAGGCACAGACCCATGCATGTGTGGATATTTAATTTGCTAAATTAAGATACTGCCAAGGGGAGCAGGAAGAACAAAAAGAATTCACTTTTCAATAAAACGTGCTGGGACAATTGGTAATTCATGAGGAAAAAAAAAAAAGAAATTGGATTTCAACTGCACATCACAAGCAAAAGTCAATTCCAAATAGATGAAACACCTCTATGTGAAGAATAACTTTAAAACTCTTGTTAGACAACACAGAAAAATACCTTTATGTCCTCAGCCCATAAGAAAGGATTTTTCAAACAAAAAGAAGAAACGATAAAGGAAACTATTGATGATTTTTACTTCTGTTTCTCAAAAGACAGCAGAAACAAAAGAAATACTACAGATCAATATGAAAAAGAAAAAAAAAGTTATTACAGTGGGCAAAGGATAAGGCTATTTGCAGAAGAGGCAATCTCAATATCAAAAATGAAAAAAAGATGAAAGGCATTCAATCTCACTGGAAATTAAAATTAAAATCTCAATACAATATATATAATTTTATAGTTACAAGACTGGCAGAAATGAAAAGGTTTGACAACATCAAGTGTCACTAAGGTTGTGAGGTTAAAGGAACCCTCGGGTAATGCTGATGGGAATGTAATTTGGTACAACCACTTTGAGAAAAACGTGGTGCTAGCTGATAAAATGAAATGATGTGCATAATCCTGGCACCCAGCAATGCTTCTCCCAAGTATCCACCACTGAGCATTATTTTTCAAATGCAGGTTGCAACCAATTTTTCATTCGTCAAGAAATCAATTCAGTAGATTGAGACTAACTTTTTGTGAGACCAACATTTTTTAATGAGATAGAATAGACTAGGATATACCAGAATGGATTGCAGTAAGGGTAGGTATAGTCATGAAATGCTTGTTTCCATTATTTATAATGTACTCATATAAATATGTATTTAATTACTGGGTTTCAATGTAAATTTTATTTATTACCATAGATTATGGGTAAAAAATGTCTGAAAGCCACTGTCCTGGAGAAATTGTTATAATTCTGCACAAAAAACATGTACAAAAATGTTATTTCTTCTCAACAACAAAAAATTAGAAATAATATTAATGTCCATAAAGAGAAGAATAAATATTTAGTTACAATCACACAGTGGGATACTATATATAACAATGTAAATTAGTGAACTGGAGCTACAGGTATCAACATAGATAAATCTCAAAGCATAATAAAGTAACTTACAGAAGATATGTACAGTTTGATGATATCATTTACAGAACACTTAAAAGCATGCAAAATAATGATTTCATTGTTTAGGGGTATATATATGGGATTGTTTAGGGATATATACAGGAAAAGGAAAAAGACATGCATAGGAATAAACACCAAATTCATAACTGTGGTTACCTCTGCAAAGGAGGGAGGGAATGTGTTGGAGGAGGGTTACATAGTAGGCCTCAAATATATTTAAAAGGTTTTTATTTATTAAGTTCATTGGTGGACATACAAATGTTTGTAATATTATTTCCTATTCTTTGGGAATGTCTGAAATGTTTCATAGTTTTTTAAAAGGGAAAGATACCATATAAACTTAAAAGACATTTGGCTAGAAATTTATAAAGTTTCCAAGAAAAAGATCAGTGAATTTAATACAATAAACAATGACTTTTCTATATCGAAAATACCAGTGAAGAAGGTTTCTGATAAGATGGTAAAGTAGGTAATGCCTTTGTTTCATCTCCTTCCCAAGATTCAGTGGGTGAAACAAACATAAAATACACAAAATGAGTGAAAGCATGGAAATGATTTAAACAAGAGAGCTATTAATAGATCAATATTTTTGATGAATTTCAGGAAGGTGGAAAGCAGATAGGATCTTATTGGAGATAACCCTGAACAGAGAAAACTGCGGCTCAGAACTGGCAGGAGAGATGCTGCACTGCAAATGCAGCGATTCCTTCCAAAAGAATGCCATCTTCCACGCTCAGAGTCAGTACATACAAAGAACAGGCATGGACTATGGGTAACTGTGGCTAATCAAGTAGATGTGTTATTAAAGATCTGTCTACTCAACAGCCATTCCTGGAACACCAGCAAACCCACCCCACCCCCAGCCCACTCCCACCCCTGCCATGCACACACGCATTGGGTAAAGAGCAGCTGGCTGAAGAAAACCTCAGCTAAAGCCTCACGATCTGTTCTCTAACAAACAGTATCAAGGAAGGATGGACAGCATGGGTATTTTATCTATGGAGATGGTTAATAACTGCTACAGTAGAACCAGAGGGGGAAAAGGAATGGCAATTTCAGCTGGCACAAAACTTACTGAAGTCCTTCTTACCCACACCCACACACATACACAAAGTAGTTTTTCTTATTTTGGCATTACACAGTGAGGCTGCCTATTCCCTTCCACTCACGCTAAAGGGAGGTCTGCCAATGTGTGGGATTCAACAGCTTACACAAATCTAGTGATCATTCTAGGGAGAGATTTTATGGTTAAAAAGACCTATTCAGCTGCACAGGAGAGCCAGCCACTCCTTAACATAGTCCTTCATTTAAGGATTACCAGCTATTGAGGCAAATCAAAACCATAAGAGAAAAAAAAGCAAAAAGAATTAGTATGATAACTGACCCTGGAAAAAAGAAGAGACAGTTAAAAAAAAAAAAAAAGAATCCTCAGATTTAAAAGTCTCTTGGCTCTTTTAGGAAAAGGATGCTTCAAAAAAGAAATAGAGGGCTTCCCTAGAGGTGCAGTAGTTGAGAGTCCGCCTGCCGATGCAGGAGACATGGGTTCGTGCCCCGGTCCAGGAGGATCCCACATGCCGCAGAGCGGCTGGGCCCGTGAGCCATGGCTGCTGAGCCTGCGCGTCCGGAACCTGTGCTCCGCAACGGGAGAGACCACAACAGTGAGACGCCCGCGTACCACAAAAAAAAAAAAGAAATAGAGCTGGAAGAGTTTCTGATCTTTTCTTACACATATATTAACAACATCCAATCAATTAATATGCATGATACTTATTATCATGATAATTATACCATATGTATACTTAATAAATCTTTTTCACTTTTAGAAATTAAGACAATTTCCTTTTCCATGTTTACTGCTGCCTAATCTATAAACAGTAATGATCAGACATAATACTCAATAGAAAATTCAGTAAGCAAATTCCTGGATGTGTATAATACATTTTCCAAATGAAAGACAAAACATAGACAGGAATGTGCTAAGGCCAATAGATTTCTGTACTCCACTCTACCAAAGCTTTTTGGATTGTTACCATACCCAATGTCCCTAGGACAGATTAAGTCCGGTCTGAACAGTTCTAGAGACAGCAATGTAACAGATTAATATGGGTGTCTTTTAAAATAATCAAGCCATTTCCAATATTTAAATCCAATCTGGGGAAAGAGCTGGCAGAATTTAGAGGTTCTGGGATAAATCCATGTCTTAGAGAAGGTTCTGAAATTATCCCAACCTCCTAGAAGATATGAGCATTACTTGGCTGAGACTTTCTGGGAAAATTTCAAAATGAAACCAATCTGTAAAATGAGGCCTAGAGATAAGGCATCATCTGTCTCCCAGCTTTTTCCAGTGTACCACTTACAGTACATTTTACTATTTACTAAGGAACTCAACGTCTTGAAAAAGTTAAGAATCAGATTTTACCTTTAAAAGTGCTTAAATGATACCCAAAGAAAACGTAATGTAGTTTTTCTATTGCATGTAAACAAAGAAAACTTGTTAAAAGAACAAATGTTTTTATAAATCCTCAGATGTCTTCTTGGCCTGTATCATGTCATACAGCTGAAAGTCGTATTTCTAGAGCTCTTCATATACGCACAAGTTCAAAATACCTGAGCATCAAGCTGTTATTTAGTTGCTAAACTTGAATAAAACTATAAATCTAATGAAGTTCATCCTCAGAGTTCCAGAGTAGCCTTTCTATAGTTTTGTCCCCACGATGCCAACTCTTCCTTCTGCTCACATGCCAGCTTTCTACCATATTTATATCCTTCTTCAGAGCCAGCAAGCCAAAAAGGACTCTAGAGATGATCTAGCCCTATGTCCTCATTTTAAAGTAATCTGAGGCTTACAGAGTTAAAGTGATTTACCCAAGGTCACACAGATAATGAGAGCTGAAGGAGACCTGCACTTAGCCTCTCATATCCTATGTAACAATGCTCTTTCCACCATACCAAGCTGCCTTTGAAAAACTGCAAAGAATATGATATTTATGCATGTCTTCAAAGCCCTCAACCACTCCTCTCTGTGCCTTTTCCCTCTCAGTGCAACAAGTTATCAACTTTCAGTCAACAATAACCTTCTTTCTTATTAATTCTATTCCTATAACAACACAGGAAAGGATTCAGTATTCATTTACCACTTGTTGATTCATTTACTGATAACATTTGTGCTCCTAATTTTACATTTATCTTTTAGAATAGAAAACACCACAACACTTCCCAAATCAAAATATTATAAAGCTTAACAATTATATCCGCAATTTAAATTCAGAAAAAAACTAAATTACTTTAGATTCTTACTTTGCAGAAAGCAATGCTATAACATTTATTTCATTCCCTTAAAAGAAAAGCCAGAAATCACATATTGATTCCATTTTAATACTCACCACAAAAGTGATTTGATTGTGTCGCAGGTTAAGCTCAGTTAGTGAATCCAGCCCATTAAGATTATCAACATGACTTAAGAGGTTCCTGGCAAGATTTAAAACTCTCAAATCACACAAATGATTGACATTTTCAATTTCAGTAATCTGTTAAAAAATGAGGAAGGGATGATTAGCAGGCATAAATCTCAGGTGTGCATGTTATAAAAATAAAAGACACAGTCATTGAATTCAGTGACAAGTTTATATGAAGACATTTCAAAATCTATTTCCAGTTTCCTCTGTTGTAGATATTATGAAGTTACTTAACTTGTGAAGATTAACTAACAGAACATATTTTATAATTTGACCATGGTTAAGTATATTTTATCAAATAATCAGTAAGTCCATTGTTTGGGCATCTCTAAGTGCCCAACACTGTGCCAGGTCCCATGAAGGTAAAGAGAAATATACGTACTAGCTGTGAAATAGAAACTGTGAGCCCAAGGCATAAGCTCACAATGTTTGGATCAAACCAGACTACCTTTTTGAGAGAAAAGGCAAGGAAAAGGAATGATACCAAGTTCCCCTTGTTAATTCTCCATTTATACTGCAGGATCCTGAGAGCAATCAAGAGTCTGAATGGAAGGAACTAGGATCCCCAGTAGAGGGTGAGGATGGATATTCCTTATTAGTGAAACTGCTTACGAGAGGAGACAGATAATGTTTAGGCAGGGTACAATATGGTGGACTTGAATTATGGAATATACACATGCACATAAGCACTGAACTGCAGCAGAGGAATTTGAGTTGCACAAGTAAGGATAAGTTAAAGGGTATAGCCCACGAAATGATGAGAGCTCAACATGATTTTCAGCCCCACTACTGTAATACAAGCATAGCACACCGGGATGAGTTTCTACATGACCCAGAAATAGGGCTTCTTGCAGAGGGCTTCAACCTTTTAATGTAATGTACTTAAGCAACAATGAGTTATACACAACACTTTTCTTCTGAACATTAAAACAAATTTCACAATCACTGAAAATTAATTTTCTCATCTGTATTGCCATCACAATATTATTTGAAAATTTCTATTTAACACTTCAAAGCAGATATTGGCTAAAATAACCTTTTTTTAAGATTTATAATCCAGTTTTCTATGATATAGTTTGGACCTTCTCTTATATTCGAGAAATACCGTCTAGATTTCACCTACATTCAAGAGGAGAAACCTAAGTATATTTATCACAAATTCAATAATATATAAAGATAATATATGATCATGCTTTAAAATTTGTCCTGAGATTTTTGGTGTAACTAATGTAAAATGAAAATAAAATCTGTAAAAGAAGAAACAAGGTTATCAGTATTTGCAGATTACAGAACTGTACAGTAAGACACAGACAAAAACATTTCAAAACTAAATCGGTGACAGAATTTAAAATGTATAGAATCAGCAAAAAGTAAAATAGACACTGTAGAAAATCAATAATAACAGCATAAGCTTGAGAAATTCTATTAAAATACTAAAAAAATAGAGATAGGTATATGGCAAAGCAATATGTAAATATATACATAAATTTATACATATACATAAAGCTTTTCTGAACTCAAGAAAGATAAATATACAGAATGAAGGGGTACATAACCTGTATATGGTGTATTCTCCCTTCTGCTAATAATCCTGGGACATTTCTTTTAGAAAACTACCTTTCTCCAATTCTATTTGGTCCTGGTGGGACATATAATTAGAATGCCTACATTTTAGTTTGGTCACTCTGAAAAGAAACGTTGTTAACTCTTATATATAGGTATCAATCTGTAATTTAAAAAAAGTCACTGGGGATATTGTTCAGCTTCTTGGTTTGTAATCAGACAGGTCAGAATTGTGTGCAGCATCTCTGATGGAATAGTCTGTTACTTGTTGCAGCCAGGGACAAAGTCACAGGCATAGAGCAAATGACAGAAATTTCAGAAAAAAGGTGGTGTAGGGTGAGAGCAGCGTTCTTGATCAGTTAATAAATTTCACAGCCAGAAGAAGAGATGATAGGAATGTTCAAAAGCCTAATCTTGGGTCACACTGATAAGAGAGAGTCTCAAGGTAGACAGCAGAGCTTTTTAGTATGTCTAGGAAAGCTGGATACTCCAGTCTTATGTATGTGAATATTAGTAACCCAGACTGCTCTATCTGGATAAAGACAACCTTCCTACTCAGCAATAGGAAAGACATCTGCTTCCAGGCAAGCAACCACAGAAGGAGTCAGCTCTCCCTGAAGGAAAAGATGTCACTGAAAGAAAAGATTCTTTTTGAAGCACATTTGTGTCCATGTTAAAGCAAGTGTTTACCAAGAGAACATTTTCTGGTAGACAAAAAAAATCTAGGTCATAAATTGAGAGTCAACCTCCCATATTCCTCTGTATTCTTTACTACTCACATACAATCAATTGCTAAATCTTAATGTTTTTACTTTTTAAATATTTATTCAATCTGCCCCCTTGTTATATCTCTATCGCTACAGCTTTAAGTTGCCATCACTTCTCACCAAGATTATTGAAGTAGTCTCTCAGCTGTTCTCTGTCTCCAGTTTCACCTCCCCTCAACTCTTTACATTCTCCAATCTGTTTCTTGAACACTATCACTATTCCTATCAATGTTTTCACATCCATAAACCAATTATATTTCATTTCACAATGTACATCACGTATCATTTTTATTTCCAATGGAGTAAATTCAAAACACAAAAAACAGTCACTTAATTTTCTTTTAGTTTTTTAACTACCTGATGCTATTTTTTTAGAGTTGCATGTTGTTTCAACTTGAATAATCTATCTCCTGACTTTTTAGTCACCAAGACTGGCTTTGCTTTGAAATACTCCAAATTTTTGTTTATTGGATTTAAATATTTGAAACAAGACTCAGATTTTCATTTAACACATAACACAGGTCAGCTAACAAGGTAACAAGGTGACTTGGTCTAATATTTAGACCAAGTGATACATTATCCATTTACCAGTTGCTCTTATAGATCTTGGATAATGCCCATGAATTCTTAAAGGTATATTATAATATAAAAACCACATAAATCTTATTTCTCATATATACATTTTAAAATAAACTTAAGAAAAATATTGCTACCATAAAATGTTTCACTTATACTGATGAATGGCATTTAAAATAGTGGGTTACAGAAAGATAAAATAGCAATTCTTTACTATATATTCCTTATATAAAGCCTTCCACAGTCTGGCCTTAAACCTACCTCTTTTGCCTCATCTCTCACCATCCCTCAACATGTGCTAAATTCTCCAGAAGTAAAACATACTTATCATGTTGTTTTTAGTCTCAGTGCCTTTATATATGATGCTCTCTTACTGACAAGACTCTAATTCTTCTTCTTCTTCCACCACCATCTAACTAACTGGGTAACTTTCCCTCTACTAGAGTGATACTAACCAGCCTGCAGAGTTGGACAATTCCCAGACATCAACACTCCTCCGTCTGAGTGCACACACAGGCAGACATATAGATGGGGCTGGGATGAGATTAGAACCTAGCAGATGTGGCCTATCTAATACATCTATCAAGGTTTTATTAATTATATTAGCTTTTCAACAAAACAATTAGGACTAACAGCTATTAGAAGGCCTAAAGAGATCACACTGAGGTTTACACCTGACCAATCTCCCAGCAAGTGGGAGATTTGTTCTCAACAGGCAGGGACTCCCAGATCACCCCAACATGTACACTTACCACCTCAGGAGAGGTTTAACCTTCTGCATGAGTATGTAGCTCATGTAGCTATTTATAAATAAGTACTCATATTGCAAAGACTAAAATTTAAATGTAAGAGCAAAGGGTTAAAAAACAGCCAAGATGCTCTGCAAGAGAAGAATAAGGAGAGGGAACATAACAAACCAGACAGAGAAATTAAGACAGACAAATATATGGGTAGACAAACTAATCAAATGGAATAATGATCCAAGGTTATATAGTAATCAGGGAATTAGAAATCAAAACCATAAGGGGACACCACTTTATACCAATTCAATTGGCAAAAATTAAGAAGTCTGAAAATTCCAAATGTTGAAAAGGATGTGAAGCAACAGGATCTATTATGTGTTACTGGTGGGAGTATAAACTGGTACAATCACTTTGGAAGACAATTTGGCATTAACTTTTAAAGTTACACATTTAAATAACCTGTGACCCATCAGTTTCACTCCTAGATATATACCCTAGAGTACATATGATGTATGGAAGAAACATGTACAAGAATGTTCTTAGAAGTACTATCCTAATAGGAAACAAAACCCAAACAAACAAAAAGGAATCAACCCAAATGTCTATCAATAATAAAACAGAGAAAAAGGTTTCTGTGTAATCAAACCATGGAACATACAACAATAAAGATAAACTACAGCTATGTAGTCAAAATAGATGAAACTCAGTAACATAATGTTGTATCCAAAAAGCAAACACTGATGACAATATATAGTTTGACACCTTTTTTTTAAATTAAAAGACAATACTACTAAACAATACATTATTTAGACACTTATATATGTGATCAAACCAACTAAAAACACCAATAAAAGAATGATAAATGTGAAATCCAGAATAGTGTTGTCTTGGAATAAAGAAGGAACACTTAAGTAGAAGAAAATCGTTCGTAATATTCTAGTTCTTGGGTTGGGGTCGGCTATAAGTTAATAAAAGACTAAATAAGAATCAAAATTGTCATAACTATAAGAATTCTAAATGTTTTATAAGTTTTATCTGTCACTTACCACTGAGGAATTACCAAACCTTATATAAATGAGCTTAATACCTTAATACCAAAGCTAATCTCACTGAATCAGTGAAGTAACTTTGGAAAAATTCAACACAAGTATAATTCTTAAAACTTTCATACGAAATTTCCTAGAGCTTTTTCAAATAAGAAAGAAATGAAAGGGCTTTAACAATACCTGATTTCCATGAAGGTCCAAGACATCTAAGCTTTTTAGGTTCTCCAGATTTGAGATTTTCTTGATTCTGAAAATCAGAGTAAGCAGAGTAGAAATACAGATGTACCACATCTATTGTAAATCAAAAACTCTAAGGCATAACTCATTTTCATTTATTCTTTCTAGATAGATAGGCAGGCAGATAGACACAGAAATATATATAGAGAGAAATTATATAAAATTATATATTAAAACCTTTTTTTCATTGATTTAATTATAATGTTAAAGATGCAGTCCCATTGGGGAAATGTCCCAAAGTCAGCTTGAAAGTCCTATCTTTAGGAAAGAACAATTCTACTTCTAGGAACTTTAGCACAAAGCACTTATTCAAGGCAATTCCTTTCACCTTAGAATACAGCCTAAATTCCTTACCTCAGTCCTCAAGGCCCTAAACTCTCTGGCTACTGACTCTTCCTCCAGCATATCTCCTACCAAGACTCCAGCGCACCCAGTCACTCTGCTCCAGCCACAGGAGCTTTCTTGCCACCTCTAACTTGACAAATTCATTTCTGCCTGGGGTGTTTACCCTTGCTGTTCCTTCTTCCTTAATGTTCTTCCCCCAGAACTTCACATGGTTGGTTCACTCCTTCACGTTATTCAAGCCTTAGCTCAAATATCTTCTCGAAGCAGCCTTTCCAGATGACCCTATCAAAAAGAGCTCTTGAGGAGACCTTCAAGATGGCGGAGGATTAAGACGGAGAGATCACCTTCCTCCCCACAGATACACCAGAAATACATATACACGTGGAACAACTGCTACAGAACACCTACTGAACGCTGGCAGAAGACTTCAGACCTACCAAAAGGCAAGAAACTCCCCACGTACCTGGGTAGGGCAAGAGAAAAAGGAATAAACAGAGACAAAAGGATAGGGACGGGACCTGCACCTGTGGGAGGGAGCTGTGAAGGAGGAAAGGATTCCACACACTAGAAGCCCCTTCGCGGGCGGAGACTGCGGGTGGCGGAGGGGGGAAGCTTCGGTGCCGCGGAGGAGAGCACAGCAACAGGGCTGCGGAGGGCAAAGCGGAGAGATTCCCGCACAGAGGGTCAGGGCCGACCAGCACTCACCAGCCTGAGAGGCTTGTCTGCTCACCCGCCGGGGCGGGGTTAGTGCGCCATGGCTAGCCGGGAGGGAGTCCAGGGAAAAGTCTGGACCTGCCAAAGAGGCAAGAGACTTTTTCTTCCCTCTTTGTTTCCTGGTGCGCGAGGAGAGGGGATTAAGAGCGCTCCTTAAAGGAGCTCCAGAGACGGGCGCGAGCCGCGGCTAAAAGCGCGGACCCCAGAGACGGGCATGAGACGCTAAGGCTGCTGCTGCCGCCACCACCAAGAAGCCTGTGTGCGAGCAAAGGTCACTATCCACACCCTCCTTCCGGGGAGCCTGTGCAGCCCGCCACTGCCAGGGTCCCGGGATCCAGGGTCACTCCCGCGAGAGAACGCACGGCGCGCCTCAGGCTGTTGGAACGTCATGCAACGTCACGCCGGCCTCTGCCGCCACAGGCCCGCCCCGCACTCCGTGCCCCTCCCTCCCCCCCCCCCCCCCCCGCCCCGGCCTGAGTGAGCCAGAGTCCCCGAATCAGCGGCTCCTTTAACCCCGTCCTGTCTGAGCGGAAAAACAGACGCCCTCTGGCGACCTACACACAGAGGCGGGGCCAAATCCAAACCTGAGCCTCTGGGAGCTGTGAAAACAAAGAAGAGCAAGGGAAATGTCTCCCAGCAGCCTCAGAAGCAGCGGATTAAAGCTCCACAATCAACTTCATGTACCCTGCATCTGTGGAATACATGAATACACAACCAATCATCCCAAATTAAGGAGGTGGACTTTGAGAGCAAGATTTATGATTTTTTCCCCTTTTCCTCTTTTTGTGAGTGTGTATGCTTCTGTGTGAGATTATGTCTGTATAGCTTTGCTTCCACCATTTGTCCTAGGGTTCCATCCGTTTTTTTTTTTTAATTTTTTCTTCTTTTCTTCCTTAATAATTACTTTTTTATTTTAACAACTTTATTATATTTTATCTTAATTTTATTTTATTTTATCTTCTTTCTTTTTTTCTTTCCCTCCTTCCTTCCTCTCTCCCTCCCTCCCTCCCTCCTTTCTTTCTTTCTACTTCTACTAATTCTTTCTTTCTACTTTTTCTCCCTTTTATTCTGAGCCATGTGGATGAAAGGCTCTTAGTGCTGCAGCCAGGAGTCAGTGCTGTGCCTCTGAGGTGGGAGAGCCAACTTCAGGACACTGGTCCACAAGAGACCTCCCAGCTCCACATAATATCAAACGGCGAAAATCTCCCAGAGATCTCCACCTCAACACCAGCACCCAGCTTCACTCAACGACCAGCAAGCTACAGTGCTGGACATCCTATGCCAAACAACTAGCAAGACAGGAACACAACCCCACCCATTAGCAGAGAGGCTGCCTAAAATCATAATAAGTCCACAGACACCCCAAAACACACCACCAGACGTGGACCTGCCCACCAGAAAGACAAGATCCAGCCTCATCCACCAGAACACAGGCACTAGTCCCCTCCACCAGGGAGCCTACACAGCCCACTGAACCAACCATAGCCACTGGGGATAGACACCAAAAACAATGGGAACTACAAACCTGCAGCCTGCAAAAAGGAGACCCCAAACACAGTATAATAAGCAAAATGAGAAGACAGAAAAACACACAGCAGATGAAGGAGCAAGATAAAAACCCACCAAACCTAACAAATGAAGAGGAAATAGGCAGTCTACCTGAAAAAGAATTCAGAATAATGATAGTAAAGATGATCCAAAA
Organism: Orcinus orca; assembly: GCF_937001465.1. Lineage (NCBI taxonomy): Eukaryota > Metazoa > Chordata > Mammalia > Artiodactyla > Delphinidae > Orcinus > Orcinus orca. The sequence goes on from NC_064560.1 coordinate 88,318,936, forward strand.
TCTTGGAAATAGAATAGACAAAATGCAAGAAACATTTAACAAGGACCTAGAAGAACTAAAGATGAAACAAACAACGATGAACAACACAATAAATGAAAGTAAAAATACTCTAGATGGGATCAATAGCAGAATACCTGAGGCAGAAGAACAGATAAGTGACCTGGAAGATAAAATAGTGGAAATAACTACTGCAGAGCAGAATAAAGAAAAAAGAATGAAAAGAACTGAGGACAGTCTCAGAGACCTCTGGGACAACATTAAACGCACCTACATATGAATTATAGGGGTTCCAGAAGAAGAAGAGAAAAAAAGGGACTGAGAAAATATTTGAAGAGATTATAGTTGGAAACTTCCCTAATATGGGAAATGAAATAGTTAATCAAGTCCAGGAAGCACAGAGAGTCCCATACAGGATAAATCCAAGGAGAAATACACCAAGACACATATTATTCAAACTATCAAAAATTAAATACAAAGAAAACATATTAAAAGCAGCAAGGGAAAAACAACAAATAACACACAAGGGAATCCCCATAAGGTTAACAGCTGATCTTTCAGCAGAAACTCTGCAAGCCAGAAGGGACTGGCAGGACATATTTAAAGTGATGAAGGAGAAAAACCTGCAACCAAGATTACTCTACCCAGCAAGGATCTCATTCAGATTTGATGGAGAAAGTAAAACCTTTACAGACAAGCAAAAGCTGAGAGAGTTCATCACCACCAAACCAGCTTTACAACAACTGCTAAAGGAACTTCTCTAGGCAAGAAACACAAGAGAAGGAAAAGACCTACAATAACAAACCCAAAACATTAAGAAAATGGGAATAGGAACACACATATCGATAATTATCTTAAATGTAAATGGACTAAATGCTCCCACCAAAAGACACAGATTGGCTGAATGGAAACAAAAACAAGACCCATATATTTGCTGTCTACAAGAGACCCACTTCAGACCTAGAGACACATACAGACTGAAAGTAAGGGGATGGAAAAAGATATTTCACACAAATGGAAAACAAAAGAAAGCTGGAGTAGCAATTCTCATATCAGACAAAATAGACTTTAAAATAAAGACTATTAGAAGAGACAAAGAAGGACACTACATAATGATCAAGGGATTGATCCAAGAAGAAGATATAACAATTGTAAATATTTATGCACCCAACATAGGAGCACCTCAATACATAAGGCAAATACTAACAGCCATAAAAGGGGAAATCGACAGGAACACAATCATAGTAGGGGACTTTAACACCCCACTTTCACCAATGGACAGATCATCCAAAATGAAAATAAATAAGGAAACACAAGCTTTAAATGATACATTAAACAAGATGAACTTAATTGATATTTATAGGACTTTCCATCCAAAAACAACAGAATACACATTTTTCTCAAGTGCTCATGGAACATTCTCCAGGATAGATCATATCTTGGGTCACAAGTCAAGCCTTGGTAAATTTAAGAAAATTGAAATTGTATCAAGTATCTTTTCCGACCACAATGCTATGAGACTAGATATCAATTACAGGAAAAGATCTGTAAAAAATACAAACACATGGAGGCTAAACAATACACTACTTAATAACGAAGTGATCACTGAAGAAATCAAAGAGGAAATCAAAAAATACCTAGAAACAAATGGCAATGGAGACACGACGACCCAAAGTCTATGGGATGCAGCAAAAGCAGTTCTAAGAGGGAAGTTTATAGCAATACAATCCTACCTTAAGAAACAGGAAACATCTCGAATAAACAACCTAACCTTGAACCTAAAGCAATTAGAGAAAGAAGAACAAAAAAACCCTAAGGTTAGCAGAAGGAAAAAAATCATAAAGATCAGATCAGAAATAAATGAAAAAGAAATGAAGGAAACGATAGCAAAGATCAATAAAACTAAAAGCTGGTTCTTTGAGAAGATAAACAAAATTGATGAACCATTAGCCAGACTCATCAAGAAAAAAAGGGATAAGACTCAAATCAATAGAATTATAAATGAAAAAGGAGAAGTAACAACTGACACTGCAGAAATACAAAAGATCATGAGAGATTACTACAAGCAACTCTATGCCAATAAAATGGACAACCTAGAAGAAATGGACAAATTCTTAGAAATGCACAACCTGCCAAGACTGAATCAGGAAGAAATAGAAAATATGAACAGACCAATCACAAGCACTGAAATTGAAACTGTGATTAAAAATCTTCCAACAAACAAAAGCCCAGGACCAGATAGCTTCACAGGCGAATTCTATCAAACATTTAGAGAAGAGCTAACACCCATCCTTCTCAAACTCTTCCAACATACAGCAGCGGGAGGAACACTCCCAAACTCATTCTACGAGGCCACCATCACCCTGATACCAAAACCAGACAAGGATGTCACAAAGAAAGAAAACTACAGGCCAATATCACTGATGAACACAAATGCAAAAATCCTCAACAAAATGCTAGCAAACAGAATCCAACAGCACATTAAATGGATTATACACCATGATCAAGTGGGGTTTATCCCAGGAATGCAAGGATTCTTCAATATACGCAAATCAATCAACGTGATACAGCCAACATCGTCATCAATGGTGAAAAACTGAAAGCATTTCCTCTAAAATCAGGAACAAGACAAGGTTGCCCACTCTCACCACTCTTATTCAACATAGTTTTGGAAGTTTTAGCCACAGCGATCAGAGCAGAAAAAGAAATAAAAGGAATCCAAATCGGAAAAGAAGAAGTAAAACTGTCACTGTTTGCAGATGACATGATACTGTACGTAGAGAATCCTAAACATGCTACCAGAAAACTACTAGAGCTAATCAATGAATTTGGTAAAGTGGCAGGATACAAAATTAATGCACAGAAATCTCTGGCATTCCTATACACTAATGATGAAAAATCTGAACGTGAAATCAAGAAAACACTCCCATTTACCACTGCGACAAAAAGAATAAAATATCTAGAAATAAACCTACCTAAGGAGACAAAAGACCTGTATGCAGAAAACTATAAGACACTGATGAAAGAAATTAAAGATGATACAAATAGATGGAGAGATATACCATGTTCTTGGATTGGAAGAATCAACATTGTGAAAATGACTCTACCACCCAAAGCAGTCTACCGATTCAATGCAATCCCTATCAAACTACCGCTGGCATTTTTCACAGAACTAGAACAAAAAATTTCACAATTTGTATGGAAACACAAAAGACCCCGAATAGCCAAAGCAATCTTGAGAACGAAAAACGGAGCTGGAGGAATCAGGCTCCCTGACTTCAGACTGTACTACAAAGCTGCAGTAATCAAGACAGTATGGTACTGGCACAAAAACAGAAATATAGATCAATGGAACAGGATAGAAAGCCCAGAGATAAACCCACGCACATATGGTCACCTTTTCTTTGATAAAGGAAGCAGGAATGTACAGTGGAGAAAGGACAGCCTCTTCAATAAGTGGTGCTGGGAAAACTGGACAGGTACATGTAAAAGTATGAAATTAGATCACTCCCTAACACCATACACAAATATAAGCTCAAAATGGGTTAAAGACCTAAATGTAAGGCCAGAAACTATAAAACTCTTAGAGGAAAACATAGGCAGAACACTCTATGACATCAATCACAGCACGATCCTTTTTGGCCCACCTCCTAGAGAAATGGAAATAAAAACAAAAATAAACAAATGGGACCTAATGAAACTTAAAAGCTTTTGCACAGCAAAGTAAACCATAAACAAGACCAAAGACAACCCTCAGAATGGGAGAAAATATTTGCAAATGAAGCAACTGACAAAGGATTAATCTCCAAAATTTATAAGCAGCTCATGCAGCTCAATAACAAAAAAACAAACAACCCAATCCAAAAATGGGCCGAAGACCTAAATAGACATTTCTCCAAAGAAGATATACAGACTGCCAACAAACACATGAAAGAATGCTCAATATCATTAATCATTAGAGAAATGCAAATCAAAACTACAGTGAGATATCATCTCACACCAGTCAGAATGGCCATCATCAAAAAATCTAGAAACAATAAATGCTGGAGAGGGTGTGGAGAAAAGGGAACCCTCTTGCACTGTTGGTGGGAATGTAAATTGATATAGCCACTGTGGAGAACAGTATGGAGGTTCCTTAAAAAACTACAAATAGAACTACCATATGACTGAGCAATCCCACTACTGGGCATATACCCTGAGAAAACCATAATTCAAAAAGAGTCATGTACCAAAATGTTCATTGCAGCTCTATTTACAATAGCCAGGACATGGAAAGAACCTAAGTGCCCATCATCGGATGAATGGATAAAGATGTGGCACATATATACAATGGAATATTACTCAGCCATAAAAAGAAACGAAGTTGAGCTATTTGTAATGAGGTGGATAGACCTAGAGTCTGTCATACAGAGTGAAGTAAGTCAGAAAGAGAAAGACAAATACCGTATGCTAACACATATATATGGAATTTAAGAAAAAAAATATGTCATGAAGAACCTAGGGGTAAGACAGGAATAAAGACACAGACCTACTGGAGAATGGACTTGAGGATATGGGGAGGGGGAGGGGTGAGCTGTGACAGGTGAGAGAGTGGCATGGACATGTGTACACTACCAAACGTAAAATAGATAGCTAGTGGGAAGCAGCCGCACAGCACAGGGAGATCAGCTCGGTGCTTTGTGACCGCCTGGAGGGGTGGGATAGGGAGGGTGGGAGGAAGGGAGATGCAAGAGGGAAGAGATATGGGAGCATATGTATATGTATAACTGATTCACTTTGTTATAAAGCAGAAACTAACACACCATTGTAAAGCAATTATACTCCAATAAAAAAATAAATTAAAAAATAAAACAAACATAAAGGCCAAAGTCTGCTATTTACTTCCGCATAAGTTATGGCACTGGAAAGCAATAGAAATAATAAAATATACACTTAATAAATGTTACTTGGTTTGAATAATTGTCAGACTGAATCTCATAAAACAAATTATGACTGAATCTAAATCCATTTAAGTAATCTTTCAAAAATTTTAGTCTATTAGTTTCTTAAGTATTATTCAATTTTGAGTTGCCATCTAAACACCATAGGATTCAACGTTCGTCCTAAGTATAACAAACAAAAGCTGATCTGCAAAGATTACCTGTTTTTCCCCAACAGAAGGACACGGAGGGATCTCAGAGTAGAAAGCCCACTAATTTCTTCAATCTGGTTATCATATAAATCCAAGAATATTAGCCTCTGCAGATTAGAAATATTTTGGATCCGAGTTATAAAATTGTGTTGAAAGTTCAACAGACGAAGGTGTTCTTCCCCATCGATGATAGGACATACAGTCAGCTTTTGCCTAGAAAACATTTTTTAAAGTTAATAAGGTTCTGATTTAGCAGTCCACCTCCTCTTACAAATACTAATAGTAGTATCTTTATGCTCCCATGTTGTGAGGAGAAAAAGATAAATAGAACCACTTCTTGCCTCCATGAACTAAGCATTGTAGATCTAAGTGTAATTCACTCATATAAAAGCCAGTATACTTTGGCCAGGGTAATTATTAAAATTAAGTCTCATTCTAATTGCATTAAAAAAACTCCAACATTAATTATTTCACATAAAATTAACATCATCAAATACTCAATGTAATTGCCTTCTGCAGTAGAGGGTGAGATGATTCAAAGAACCATGTCACACAACCAGAGAAGTGCATTTGCCATCAATCCACTGCTGAGGCATTGCTAAGCTAGGAAGTTTGGTTAACCATTTGCTATCAGATATTCACTGCTAAGCTAAAGGTATGCACAGCAGAGATAGTTTCCCTGCTGGTTATAGTGCTAAGGTAAGGCTGAAATCCTTCATCCACCATTCTACTGCTGATACTTTCCTAGATTTAAAGATGGGGATCAAGTCCTAAACATACTTATGCATTCAGAATTTTTTGAGAGTTTATTTTGTCCCAGGTTCTGTTCTAGGTGCTGGAAATACAGAACTAAACAAAACTCCCAGTGTCTGTAGAGCTTATATTCTAGTGGGAGGAGACAAACAATAAACTTAATAAGTTAAATATTTAATATGTTAGAGGGTGATAAGTGCTAAGAAGGAAAATAAAGCAGAGAAAGGGGCTGGGGACAGTCAGGATTGAAGGAGTTACAGCTTTGGAGAGGGTGGCCAGGGAAGGCTATCCCTAGGTGACGACACTTGAGTAAAGATCTGAAGGAGGTAAAGACAGTGAGTCTACAGATATGTGGTGGAACAGCATTCCAGGCAGAGAGAACAGCAAATGCAAAAGGCCTGAGGTTTAAGCATGCTTGGTGTATTCAAGGAGCAACAAGGAGGCAGGTATGGCTGTAGCAGGGTGAGTGAAGGAGAGATTAGGAGGCTGTGAGCCAATGAGGTAAAAGGGAACTCAACTGGATAGGGCAGAGAAGCCCATGTGAGGACTATATTTTGAAGTTTTACCTATAGTACTGTTTTAGAGTATAGTCAAGCTCTTTTACGTTATATAGATATAAAATTTCTCCACATACCCTTGGAAGGATAAATTTAAAAACTGGTAACAGTGATTATACCTAGGTAGGAGAACTAAATAGCAGGAAAATAAGAGGAGGGAGAGAGACTTTTTTACCTTTCAAATCTTGTACCATGTCTATAAATTATCTAGTCAAAAAAGTAAGTTGTCCTCACCTTTCTAGGGTCAACCTGTCTGAGTAAAGAATTTTCTCTTCAGAAGAACGTTGGAGAATGGGAAATGATGGCATTGATGAGCTCACCAAATTAATATGATCACCTATTGAAAATGATATACAAATTACTTGATTAAGAAAAACCTTTAAAATCTTGAAACTAAAGTCACCTTATATTTGGAGAACTCTGGCACCTACAAATATCCTTTCTAGAAAATACAGCTTCCATAGCTCTCCATATTTGAAATTAGTTACTAAACTTGAGCTAGTTTCTTTCCTCCTCAAACGAAAACTATATGTTCTGTGTATACCAAATAATTTTTCCCTTGCCTTATAGATTGGTTGAAAGTATAGAACTACGCTAGTGCTATCTTTATCCCTTTATAACCTGACTCCTAATACTAAATTTTAACTCTCTTATAACTGAGATGATAGTCCCTCATTACCAGATACATTTGGGCCAGCGCTATGACAGCCCGGCCGGATTCCAGACTTTGAAGGCGTCTGAATGGAAGAATCTCCAAATGCTGATAAGGAGCTCATGGTAGTTTTCATTTTCAGCCCACATAATTCTGTCACATTTGTTGTGGATGAGATGTAGGATGATTTATTACGAGGTGAAGGGCTTATTACTCTTCCATCTCATTCAAAATATCAAAAAATTTATCACAAAGCTACACAATACATGACTTTGCTACAGGAAATACAGAGAAAGTAGTTTTGGATAACAAATGTAAACCTCACATCATCCATTTTTCTTTGTATGTTCAACTACTATTGGTAGAGAATATTGCAGAGACCAAAGTGGATGTCAATAAATCTTGTACACTTGTAGTTAGGCTTGTAGTTAGGGTCCACAAGGTATGTGACACCCCTATGAGGTTTATAGGTTGTTGGTTAGATATTGCCCCTGCCATTAGGTAGCTTTCAATCTAGTGGACAAACACATGAAATTAATAAACTGTACAGAAAAACATACACAAAATGCAGAATAAAAAAACAATATCTATTTATAATTTCACACATAAATGTGTCTGGTTATTTTTTACTTAAAGAAGATGGTCACAGATGAGTTTTGGGGGAGGTGGATATTAAGATACATTCTAAAGACCTAGAAGAATGTAGAATAGTTAATAAAAGATGCTGGGAAGTTCCAGAAATGAAGTAAGACTTGAGCAATGGGTCAAAGGTACCAGTTTGAACACCAGAAGAAATCAACTCTATTTCCTTCTACAAAGAGAACATTTCCTAAAAGCAGCAATCGATGCTGATGGGAGTGATAAGTAGTAAAATAGAACTTAAGGTACCACAGAATTCTACTGCTTAAACTGACCAATAAAGCAAAAAGATGAAGCCAAATATAGGAAGCTAACATATTCTTTGGGAAGCCATCTTAAAATCGAGTTCCATATATATCATACTAAAGAAATGTAAAGCAGTGGTATTTGCTAACTTCTCCAGGTATGCAAGATATAAACCAAAGTATCACATACCTCACTTCTTGAACAAAATAATCAGTGCTCACATCCCACTTTTCTGAATATCATAAAATATCAGATAACTAATAATGATGTTCTAGAGTACAAGCATTCAGAATTGAGATCATGTTCATAAATGAACTGGTCTTGTGACATGACCAGTTGCTAACACGGTACCCAAGCAACCATGAGTCAGTAAACTGATTCGGAAATCAAAAATTGGATGGTTAAAAGAACAAAAACCAGTGTAAGGATTAACTGATTAAGGATTAACTGGTCAGCTAAATATGATAAAGGAAAAACTTCAAACAATAGACAATAGACAACCTTGATTTCCCTTGTTAGCATCAGAATTAGGTTTTTAAAATTATTTTGTTAAGGCTTCAAGCCATTCCTCAATTTAGAAGGCAGATTTAAATTTAATAAGACTTGGGATATAGAGGCAATAATCAAGGAGTCAATTTCACTTACTTCAGTGAATAAAGGAATTTCATCCTCACACTTTTCAGCTCTTATCATACACAGAAGTCAAAATCACTATCTGCATGATGAGCTTACTATCACGATCAGTATGACATACATCATACAATAAATAGCAGGATATGAGAATGATTAGAAAGCCTTAAAATCCACAAACAAGATACTCTAAATCAGGGGTCCCCAACCCTCAATTGTTAGGAACTGGGCCCCACAGCAGGAGGTGAGCAGTGGGCAAGAGAGCAAAGCTTGCATTACCATGTGAACCACTGCTTCCTTTACCACCTGAATCATGCCCCCACCCCCGACCCCAGCCGTGGAAAAACTGTCTTCCACAAAACTGGTCCCTGGTGCCAAAAAGGTTGGGGAGCGCTGCTCTAAATGACTGGGAACCAGAGTGACCTGCAATTGAAACATTCACATATTTATGTGGATATATAAACACCCACATATATATACAAATATGTATGTATCAAACACCCACATTATATGTGGAATGTTTCATCCTGCATATAAACTGCACTACTATGTGGCAAAATTTTAATTGAAGCATTTCCTGTTATTGGTGATTTCATATATCACTATTTAATTCACCAGATATATAGCTTTTGTCTTCCCAATTAAATTTATAAGCTTCTTGAGAAACGGAGCTCATTTTACATTCTTTATATTCTTTGTAGAATCTAAATTCACTAGGCAATCAGTAAATTAACTAACTGATTTTCCATTATTAAGAGTAAATCAGAAATCCATTTTACATATATTATTTCTGTTAAAAAAGAAAATCATATATTCTTGCATTTTAGTATAAAAATGCTGAATGAATTCTTTCATAATTAGGCTCTCAAAGTGTTTAGAGGCATAATGGTCTATGTTTGGTAAGAGTCTTCACTGCACGGCACCCTAGATACATGGATGGATGGATGGGTGAGTGGATGGACGGAAAGATGGATGGAGAGATGGGCAGTGGGATGGACAGATGGCTGGCTGGATGGATGGATAATACAGTACACGGTCATATATGTGTCCACTCAGCCTTACCTTTGAGATTGTTTTAGTAACCAAAATCCTGTTTCTATATTTTTCACGATTTATCATGACCTTAGGAGTCAAGCACTGCCTCTTCCCCTCTATATACATATTTTAGAATTCTTAATTAAGGGATTTAATCAATTAAGGTCTGGTTAACTGAGATTTTACTGTATAGCAGTCCCTGGCTCTTACAAAATCTCAAGGATACAGGGGTTAACACTTAACATTAATATAAAAAGCCTAAAAAAATCACATACCAAGTTTTAGACTAAGTAGCCTAACTAAAACATAGAGTTTCTTTACTTTGGACTGAGAGTACCACTGGTTAATTTATGGTGACAGGCGATTATATATGTCCAATTAATTTTGAAAAATAGAAAAAATAAGGATGAGGTGAAATTAATTATAATAATTGGGTATCAGAATGCAGTCTACTAGGTAGAGATTCCTCAACTTTTCCTGATAAACTGCTACTTATAATTTTTCCAAAGTTTTGTGCCTTTGGAAGAACAGTGAGTACAAAAGTCAAGAAAACAGCTACACACTGTGTGGCCTTCCTTGCATGAAACTGACTGGAACTATGAAGGAGGCACATTTGGAAACAATCAGGTACAAATGTCACAGAGAATGAGTTTGAATAAAATCTTTTAATGTAAAAAATAGGTTTATTTCTCCCTAAAGAATTAATCTGTATTTTATGGGTCATTATTTATGTACAAGAGTTTATTTATCTTTCAGGTTCACAAAATTCAGTGCCGCCATACTATTTCCTCATTAGCAAATATCTAGCAATACTTTAACACTTAAATAAACTTACCTAGCCAGACATACACAAATCTGTCTACCAACTTCCTCCTCTAACTCAAGAATACTTTGGGAAAAGTATTTAAGTTTTAGAAAACAAATTCAAGATTTATTATCAAAAATGTGAAGGAAATTCACAATACAAACATAAAAAAATTCCTACTTGAGAATTTTCAGGTTCACATCTATAGCTCTGTGCCTAATACAGTCTCTGGCACACAGTACACACTCAGTAGATGCGTACTGAATCGAACTAAAAAAGGCAAGACACATGCTTCTTACACTGTGGAACAGCAGTTAGGTTGATGTCATGTCCAGCAATTGACCAAGACAAGAGTGTAGGATATAGGAAAAAGAAAAGTCATGTCAGATTAGATGGGCCCAAGAGGAAAGTCCAGAAGTTACAAAACAAAAAAAGAAAACTAATAAAATATTCAAAATCGCCACATGTTCATGCAGTAGCGAGATAAACAATCTAGAGAGGCCTATACTGATCAGCCCTCTCATATAAACTCCTAGGAGATGGGGACAGTACTGTATGTAAGGACTCTGTAGTGCTTAACACTAGCACATTACAGATAGCTAACAGTTGTTGGCAACCAAGTAACAACTCAAATCTTCCAAAGAAAATTTCTCCTTGAATTGAAAAATACATTTCAGAAATATAACCAGATCATATAAGGCTGTGTTTCAAAAGGTGGTCCACAAACCACATCCATCAGAATCACTTGAGGCATTACTAAAACGCACATTTCCAAATCCCACCCAAGGTCTGCAAAATCAGAATGGGGACGGGCACAAGGGAAGGGAAGCACTAAGAATCTGCATTTCTAACAAGATCTTGGGGGATGCACACAAAATTTTAAGTCCTTTGATATAAAATATCTATAATTATATGCGCTAGTAAGGGAAAGAGGTAGCTTCTTTTCTACTCCTGACTTTCCATTCTTTCCACTGTTTCCTTATTCCTTAAAGATCTGTGTTCCCATACTCCTACCCTCACTAATTAGCTATTTTCCTAGTTCTAAGACATTATTTGGAAGATTCCTTCCCATTCTCTTGTGCAGAACCCACCCCAAACTAAAACACAACAGCTTTTCCTGTATTAGAAATAATCTACTATGCTGTGTATATAAAATCAATTCTGATTTAAACAAATTCCCAATCAATTTGGTAACCAATGAATGATGTCATTTTTAATTCAAGTCTCTTTGGATCTAGAAATTCAACATTATTAAACAATATTACTTAAAGAAGATAAACCATATCTAATCTCTGCTCTCTGACAATACCTTGCCTACTTGAGTAGTTTCTTTCAAGATCATGTTGTAAGAGTCGACCAGGGAATGATGGCGTTTCTTTATTTAGCTTGAATTCAACCTAAAAAACATTATTTAAGAAAAAAAATTTTTTGGAGAAAGTAATGAATATAATTATAAAATAACATAAAATAACCAATATATGTTACAACATAGATGAACCTTGAAAACAACATGCTAAGCGAAGAAAGCCAGGCACAAAATGTTACATATTATGTGATTCCATTTATGAAATACTGAGAATAGAAAAATCTATAGAGACAGAAGGCAGATTTGTGGCTTCCAAGAGGGTTGGGAAGGCGGAATGAAAGACTGCTTAATGGTATAGGGACTCCCTTTTGGGTGATAAAAACGGAAACTAGAGAGTGGTGATGGTTGCACAACATTGTGAGTGTATTTAATACCACTGATTTGTACAATTTAAAATGGTTAAAGTGGTAAATTTTATGTGATGTGTATTTTACCACACACACACACACACACACACACACACACACACACACACAAATCAGAGTCAGTCTCATGAGGTCAGATGAAACCAGGCTCCAGTCTGAGCTACTTGCAATTCCTCCATACTCTCACCACAATTCAGTGATTACAAGAATCATTTTTTCAAAAGGAAAAGCAAAAAACATACAATAGAAACTAAATTCTGTTAAAAAATATCACAATGTTCTTATCATTAGAACTCCTTTAACAGTCCAATTATAACATAATAAAATTATATATCTAAACCTTCTAAGAAGGGTTTTCTCTAAATTTATTTTAAATTATTTGATAGGAGGACTGAGAAAAACAAAACCGAAACAACCTCTCATGATTAGCTACCAAAACCCCTAAATACATATCATAAAAGAATTATGATGTTCCTCATGCTACTATAAAAATTATAATAGCATTTACATTATATCCTTGTGCATTATATGAGCTAAGGTATTTTCTCAGAATACATGTCCACACAAGAGAAAATGAATGGTTTGGAAAGAATCTGGATGAGGCACATAGTTCCTAGAAACATACTGTGTATAATTATGGAATAGGATTTGTCCAATGAAATCAATCAGCAAAGCTTTGGAAGGAATCCATTAGGTCCAATTACAATAAAGAATATTTTCAATTAATCTAGCTAACTACTATTTATTCAAGATAATCAAATGGCCTATTTTCCAAGTGTTTATTTCCAGATACATAATGTAATCCACAGCTGCCTCCTTGACCAATGGCGTCCTTCCATCCACCTTCCTCACGCCCCTCCTTAGCCTTCTCAGGTTTTTATCTGTAAATTCCGCCCTTCACTTCAGAGTTCCTTCAGTGACGCCTATTTAACAACTTTTTAGGAAACACCTGAGTTGTGCCAGTTGGAGGTGTCCAAATTGGTCAAAGAAGGAAAATTTGTGTTGTGTCTTGAAACACAGTTGTGTGGGAGGTGGGTGAGTATATCTGAGAGCTGAGGTTGGGGCTGGGGGGGAGAACACGAGTATCTCAGAGATCAAATCAAAAGCCAGAAGTTATGGAAATGCCAGGGAGAATATGGGCAAACTGGGAAAAAGAACCTCATGTTCAAATCTTAACTTCTAAATAGCATTTGGCCTAATATATTTCCACTGCTAATCAGTTTTTTTCTGGAATGTTAGATATGTGCCCCCAAATTATCACATTTTATCTATTATAAGATTCCATCAGTAGTAAGACATGCCATCATTTTACCCACTACTAAAAAGGAAAAACTTTCCCAATTAAACAATGATGTACCATCAGTTTTAAGAAGGGTCCTGATTTAAGAAATGTTTAGATGTCAAAAAAACCCCACCTTACCTCTTGTAATGGATGAAATAAGATTCAGTTTTTAAAAGAGGTGGGTTTTTATTTTTGGCTTTGTTTTGTTTGATTTTTTTAATTGATGTATAGTTGATTTACAATATTATATTAGTTTCAAGTGTACGACATTGAGATTCAGTGCTTTTACAGATTATACTCCATTAAAAGTTATAACAAAACAGTGGTTATAGTTCCCTGAGGTATACAATATATCCTTCTTGCTTATCTATTTTATACATAGTAGTTTGTATCTCTTAATCCTATACCCCTAATTTGCCCCTCCCCCTTCCTTCTCTTCTTTGGTAACCACTAGTTGGCTTTGTGTAGGCAGAAAATAAAAATTACCTTTAGATTAGTGACCAAAGTAACTATACTTAAATTTTCCAATTTAGACTCTGCTCTTTAAATCATGCTATTTTGCAGAATATAAAACAATTTATATTCAATTTAAATACAAATCTGCTTAAATCTTACTTTGTTTTTTTCAGGAAGCGATGATGTTTGAATTACCAGATGAAGCCCACAGTTCACCTACAATGTAAAAATTAAACCATAAAATATGCTCTTAACTTATACACACACACACCTCCCCAAAATAGTACACCAACATATAACAAAAAATTAGAATAAAACAGAATGCTCGCTTTTTGCTTGTTTCTGGTAAATTATCATGTTCTGGGGACCTGCTGAAAACAATAAAATCACAACTAAGAATTAAAAGGTTTCACTGTGATTTATCTTCCAAAATGTCTGCAGCAATTTAACCCTCTACTTAGCACCTAAAGCTTTTGACACTTGCTATTTCAGGTCTAAGTAAATAGCTCGGTAAGACAGGTGAAGGAGGTGGCGGTGCCAGTTAATATTTTCTTAATTAGAAAAAAAAAAAAAGGAATTGACCGGTTAAAGGAATTTAAATGAAGCTTAGCCTTTCACAGCAGACCAGCTCCACCTTCTGGGAAGCCCAGATCCTGGACAAGACTTTGAATACCCATCACACAATATTAAATACCCTCCAAGTGCCTTGGTCCAGTCCAGGAATCTCAAGCCTCGGTCAAACAATAGCTTGCGTAGATTCAGAGGTGCTGGTCCCAATAATACAGCCCATCACCTAGGACAAAGACTCCAGTCAGAAAGGACGCTACTAATGGGAAGAAATAGTAGGAGACCCAACCTACGTTGCTCGCAGCCCGGCCAGAAACAGAGCGGTATTTCCCGGGAATCATGGCAGGAGACAGTCCAAGAAGATCAGTTAGATCTGCCTTAGAAGTGACGCTACAGCACAGATTCAGAGAGAGCGAAAGGGGTCATCTCCCAGGCAACCCGCTCAGGAGTTACCATGGAAACTACCATTTCCGGTCTGGTCCTCCACCAAAGCACTGGCCGATGCCCTCGTTAGAGCCTCTGGTTATATTTGGGGGGCCCAAAACGTCAGCACTTCCTAGTTCTATTTTCCTGGCCTCATAAAAACAGAGCGGGAGTGTTGAGAGGAGGATAAGACGGGGAAGAGGCCGGCCACCTCGGTAGCTATGACAACCATCACTTCCGGTCCGTCCCTCTTTACGGCTCACCTCAGCTGGGCCCGCGCGAAATTTGTATCCCTCTGCCTGTGGCCACCTGCTCTTAGGGGAAGCTGCAGGGAGGAGGAGGATCTCCGAGAGCCGGGTACTTTCCCAGGTGGGGCCGCAGTTCGGCACTTCCGCCGGCCGGAGGTGGGGGAAGGAGACAAGGCGTACGCTGAATGCGGCAGGTGTGTGCTCAGGGAGTGCTCGGCCGTGCGGAGGGCCCTCATCTCCACCCGGAGTCAGCTGCCATGCCTGCCAGCTGCGTGGCCGCGCACTGCGGCAACACCACCACGTCCGGGAAGTCGCTGTTCCGCTTCCCCAAGGACCGGGCTGTGCGGCTGCTGTGGGACCGCTTCTTGCGGGGCCGCCGCGCCGACTGGTACGGGGCAACGACAGGTCGGTCATCTGCTCCGACCACTTTGCTCCCGCCTGTTTTGACGTCTCTTCGGTTATCCAGAAGAACCTGCGCTTCTCCCAGCGCCTGAGGCTCGTGGCGGGCGCCGTGCCCACCCTGCACCGGGTGTCCTCCCCGGCATCTATGGGGCAAGAAGAGGGAGACGGAGCGGGCGGCCCCGAGAAAGGAGGAGAGCCCCAGGCAGTCAGGCAGCCCGAGGCTGCCCCGGGGCCAGCCTGCTGTACACTCCTCCGGGCCAGGAAGAGGGCTAAAGCTTCACAGGTAAAGGGCCACCCAGGAGTCCCCCGAGGGTCGTTGGAGGACCCTGGGTCTGTGGCTAGGCTCCTCCACTTAGTGTCGTCTTGGGAAAGTCACCTCACCTCGAAGGTTTCTGTTTACTCAGTGATCTCCAAGAGCCTATTTAGCATTAACACTCTGGAATTATAGTTTCTTCTACCTCCTCTTCCCCAAAACACACTCATTCTCTTTCTGTCTCTGTCTCTCTCTCTCGTTCTTCAGATTATAGTCGCCTTCACTCTCCGCTCCTGAGTTTTTAAATAGAAAGTGTTTGATTTGAGAAAATCTCAAGGAATGGGGTGCTTGAAACTTTCTGCATACCGTATTACATAAGCTTGAGGAATTATCAATTATACTATCAAAATGGCGGGGGAAGGCGATACGAGATGCTGATGAAGGTGGGGCTTGCTGATAAACGATCCCTTCCCACTTCTAAACTACCTCTTGACTGACTGCCTTTACATTAAATCGTTCCAATGAGCTGAATTTTCCTCTCTTGCTCTCTTCTGCCTACTTCCTCGATACTCATAAGCATCGATTACACTTATTTTGCATCTGGTCACTACTGCCTTCTTGCCCACTTCCCATCTTAAAGAAGACTTCCCAGTCTTCTTTGAGTTAGTCAGACTTCAGCCGTATCACCATAACATAGATTAAATTATGACTCTTAATTGGATCTAAAATGTGTTCAGTTTTAGAGATAGGAAGAATTCACCAAGAAGTCAGGTGACTTGTAACTGACATTTTGGCTTTGAATATATAGAGGTATTCGTTGAATTTTAGAGCTGAAGGAAACCTAAGTTCTCATCTAGTTCAGACTGAATATTTATGCACAAGAAAGCCAGTCCAGGAGGTGAATTTCCTCAAGAGCCTTTTCTCTAGGTCTAATTGCCAGACAGAAACTCTTCTGCCATACCAACCTGCTTCCTACATTGGGGTGGATGCTTAAGACCCTTTAATGACACCCTGCAATTGTTAGGATGAAGAATAATATTATTAACACAACCTACAAGTCTCTGCATGCTATTTACCCCTGCCTGCCACACCAATCCTATCCCAGTCCACCGTCCCTGTTGCTCACTGTGTACCAGTCATGCTGATCTTTTCAATTTTTGAACATACTGTATTCTTTCCTACCAATAAGCCTTTTCTCCATTATTTCATGTACTGCCCTGGAATTATGCCCCTGCCATTTCCCATCATCATCAATTGAGTCCTTTTACTTTAAAAATATGCTCAAACATCCTTCCCTTTTGCTTCCCTAATTATATATTCTCATTCTTCATACACTTCATTAGCACATATACTTCAGTTGCACTCATCACAGTTGTCATGAAATAATTGTATAATTTCCTTAATGTTTGTCCTCACATTAGAATGTAAGCTTTGTGAGAGTAGGGATCTTATCTGATT
This sequence comes from Orcinus orca, assembly GCF_937001465.1. Lineage (NCBI taxonomy): Eukaryota > Metazoa > Chordata > Mammalia > Artiodactyla > Delphinidae > Orcinus > Orcinus orca. The sequence goes on from NC_064560.1 coordinate 88,336,201, forward strand.
TGTTCACTATTGTATTGCCAGCAACTAGAACAATATTTTGCAAATTTAAGGAATTCAATAAATATTTGTGGAATGATTATGTGACTATGAGAGCAGTTTTTTTAGTACAATAGAATTTCAGTTCTCTGCCAGTTTCCCTTCTCACCAAGCTGTATACCAGTCAAGACATCTGCCTCTTTCTTGAACCGTCTATCCACCATCATTGCCTAGCCAACCTTTACCCAAGCCCATATATGTACATCTATATATAGATATATATAAATATGTAGTAAAAGGGTAAATATTAAACATGTGCCACACACACCCTTACACCATTTTTCTAACTCATAATTTTACCATCTAATCAAAAATTGCGAGAAGAAAAGCCAGGCTAATAAAACAACCAAAGATCTTATAATACAACAAAGGCTAACTATTGAGAAATCTAGAATAGATACCAACTCTGTTTTCCAATTAGTAAATATATCCAGCCAACACTTCTAACAATCCATATTACATTAATATACATGCTGAGTTATTAGGAAACTATGTGTAGGTTTTAATAATAGTACTTTATATAAAGTTTAAAAAGTTTATTTAGACTTGAGAGCAATAAATTTTTAGCCGGTCTGGATTGAGAACCCCAATAGCATCTCTAAGAAAGTTTACTTGTGCCACCTTTCACTCCCTCCCCCACTCACTGTTTTTCTTTCCAAGACCAACTGACTAAACAGCAAATTTCCAGTCACTCTACAATATTTATTGAGGCGCTATTGTAAACACTGTTTTGGGTGTTTTGTGCTATATGTAGAGAAATAGAAGTATGAATGTAGCCTATCTTTAGGGAGCTTGAGGAAAGATTAGGGGCCACCTCCAAGGAAAAAAGGGGGTTCTGATGAGCACCATACACTGATATTTTGCTTCATATAGCTAGAATTATTGTCTCTCCGTAACTGTTAATTTTGTATCCTTGTTTTTCTAACCCAACTGTATTTTTTAAACTTTAATTCAAATATAGCAAAATACAGGAAAGTGCTTAAATCATTAAATTATCAGAAACTGAACATGTGTAACTATTATAGGTAAAAGAATTAGAACATTACTAGCAACTCAAGCCTAGCTCCTCCTCCATCCTCAAGGCAACCAAGTTTACTTTCTTTTGAATTTGATGTAAGTAGAATTGTACTGTAGGCATTTCTTGCATCTGGCCTTTTTGTTCAACATTATATTTGTAAGATTCATCCATATTGTTGCATATAGCAGTAATATGTTTGCATTACTATATAGCAGTTTATTGTACGAATATACCAAACAATTTTTTTATCTCTTCTGTTGTTGGACATTTGGGTTGTTATCATTTTGGGACTATTAGAAGTAATCCTGCTGTAAACATCCTTCTACATGTCTTTTTCATATGTACACACGTTTCTGATGATACATACCTAGAATTTCTGGGACATGGTATTATATTAAACTTCAGTAAATAATACCAGATAATCTTCTAAAATAGTTGTACTAATTTACACTACTAGAAGCATAATCAGAGTTTACGTTGTTTCACATTCTTGCCTACACTTGGATTGTCGGTCTTTTACATTGAGTTTTTTGAAGGGTGTGTAATGGTGGTTTACTTTGCTTTCTCATTTCATAAATGACATTAGTAAGGAAACAACTTTTCAAATGTTAATTGAACATTTGGATAGCCTCTTTGGCGATATTCCGATTTTTCTGTTGGATTGTCTTTTTCTTGTTGATATAGAGTTCTTAATAAATTCTGTCTTCAAGTCCTTTGTCAGTTAAATATGCTTTAACTACCTTCTCCTCTTCACTCTTAATAGTGTCTTTTGATGTACTGAGCTTGAGCTTTTCTTTTCTTTTTTTTTTTCCTGTGTACTTAGTTCTTAATTTCAATGTAGGCCAACCTAACCATCTTTTTCTGTATACTTAATGCTTAAAGCATGCTACTTTGCTGTTTTCCATAAACTTACTGTTTTTAGTCTTTACATTCATATCTACAACCCATTCAGAATTGATTTTTGTGTATGAAGTGGAGTTTGTTTCATTTTTAACTCATATAGATACCCAATTGACTCAGCATCTTTTATTGAAAAGGCTAGCATTTCCTCATTGTCCTGCAGTGTCAGCTTTGTCATAAATCAAGTTTTCATATACACATTAGTCTGTTACGACATTTTAAAATTCTGTTCCATTTATGTTTGCCTATCTTTACACCATTATCACAATACTTTACTATAGCTTATGTTAAGAATTAATATCCAGTTGGCATATTTTTCTGACAAATGCTTATTTTCAATAATGATTGTGTTTTATGGTATTAGTTTAAATGTACTTGCTAAAATTCTTTATGAGACCTTAATCTAAACCAAAGTTGAGGTAATCAAGTAGTTTTACTTTATATGGAAGTTACTATTGAAATAAAAAATCACAGAGCAGAAGAAATAAAGCAAATGGTCATTGTACAGCCCCCTCCCAAAAAAATTAATATCCAGTTGATTAATTCCTCTTACCTTGTTCATCTTCATGGATGTCTTGGTTATTTTGGGCTCTTTAAATTTCCATATATATTTTAGGATTGGTTCATCAATTTCCACAAATTATCTGTTGGGATTTTGACTGAGAGTGCATTGAATTTTTAAATGAATGTAGGGAGAAAGAGCATATTGACAATACTGATTCTTCCAATCCATGAACATAATGTATCCCTCCATTTATTTGGGTTTTTACATTTCTCTTAAAAACATTATGGCATTCTATATAGAGGTCTTGTACATATTTCATTAGATTTGTTCCTATTTGATTTTGCTATTATAAATAATATTATCTAAAATTTTATTTTCTATAAATGTATGTGGATAAATTGATTTTTGTTGACCTTGTAACCAGAAACCTTGTTAAACTCATTTATTAATTCTGGTAATTTGCAGATACTTTTGGACTTTCTACATGTATAAAAAATATATGCATATAGTTTTTGATGTTTATGCTTTTGTTTCTTATTCTTCCTATTGCACTAGCTAGAACCTCCAGTACAGCGGGGGAAACAGAAGTGATGGGGAATCCTTTTCTCATTCCTATTTTCAAAGGAAAAGTCATTAATATTTCACCATGTGATATGATTTTTACTATAGTTCTTTTGGTAGCCGCTCTTACCATAAAAAGAAATGTTCCCCTCTATTCCAAGTTTTGGCTACAGATTTAAATCATAAATGATGTTGAATTTTTTTCAAATGCTTTTTCTGAACCTATTAATGATCACATATTTTGCTTATTATTCTGTTAATGTCATGAACTTTATTGCCTGTTTTTGACATATAGAGTCAAACTTGCATAGCTGAAGCAAACCCAATTTGCCCAAGGTGTATTATTCCTTTAGGTATTGTTTAATTTGATTTGTTAACATTCTATTTACAATTTTTGCATATGTGTTCATAGGCAAAATTGGTCTATACCTGTTCTTTCTTGAAATGCCTTTTTCATGTTTTGGTTTCAAGATTATGCTGACCAGTTTGGAGTTGTCCCCTTTCATCATTCTCTGGAAAAGTTTATATAAATTGGCGTTATATGTCCACTAACAAATTTGATATTAATATTTTGTGGAATTCACTGAAAAAGACACCTAGTCCTGGAGTTTTCCTTATGAGAAGATTTTTTAATGGTGGATTCAATTTCTTTAATAGTTATGGGGTTATTCAGAGTTTTTCTGTTTCTATATCCATTTTGATAAGTTGTATTTTTCGAAAAATTTGTCAGTTCAATCTAAATTTTTAAACATATTGACACAAAAGTGTTCATGATACTCTGTCTTTTAAAATTCTTTATGATCTGTTAGTAATTTTTGTTTTTCATTCTTTTTATCGATTTTTATTAGTCTTTTCAAAGAGTGAACTCTACCTTTTGATCTTCTCTCTGATATTATTTTCTTTTTATTTCTATTATTATTTCTTCCCCTCAAATTACTTTGTTCAGCTTTGATTTTTAATTGATACACTAGATTTATACATTACTGAGCTAAAATGATTAACATAGACCTTTTCCTATATGTTTTCACATTAAATAAACTTGTTAAAATGTGAAAACTTCACTTAAACACTAGGATATCTTTACATATTCAGATGTATTTCAAACAAAGGAGACCTTAAGGATAACTAACTTGCTTATGTGAAGACAAAATATTGGATTACCAAATATTTCAAATTTTGCCCAACTGCTTACATTCTTTAACAGACTTCTAGTATTCTTTTTTTTTTTTTTTTTTTTTTTTTGTGGTACGCGGGCCTTTCACTGTTGTGGCCTCTCCCGTTGTGGAGCACAGGCTCCGGACGCGCAGGCTCAGTGGCCATGGCTCACGGGCCCAGCCGCTCCGTGGCAGGCGGGATCCTCCCGGACCGGGGCACGAACCCGTGTCCCCTGCATCAGCAGGCGGACTCTCAACCACTGCGCCACCAGGGAAGCCCCTAGTATACTAATTTAATTGAATTGAAGTATAATTGACTTACAATATTATATTAGTTTTAGGTGTAGAACATAGTCGATATTTTTATAGATTAGACTCCATACAAAGTTATTATGAAGTATTGGCTGTATTGCCTGTGCTGTACATTACATCCTTGTATCTTATTTATTTATTTATTTTTGAATTTTTGAATTTTATTTTATTTTATTTTTTTACAGCAGGTTCTTATTAGTCATCCATTTTATACACATCAGTGTATACATGTCAATCCCAATCTCCCAATTCATCACACTACCACCACCACCACCACCCACGGCTTTCCCCCTTGGTGTCCATACGTTTGTTCTCTACATCTGTGTCTCTATTTCTGCCCTGCCAGCTGGTTTATCTGTTCCACATATATGTATATATATCCACATATATTTGTTTTTCTCTTTCTGACTTACTTCACTCTGTATGACAGTCTCTAGATCCATCCAAGTCTCTACAAATGACCCAATTTCGTTCCTTTTTATGGCTGACTAATATTCCATTGTATATATGTACCACATCTTCTTTATCCATTTGATGGGCATTTAGGTTGTTTCCGTGACCTGGCTATTGTAAATAGTGCTGCAGTGAACATTGGCAAGCATATATCTTTTTGAATTATAGTTTTCTCTGGGTTTATGCCCAGTAGTGGGATTGCTGGGTCATATGTTAATTCTATTTTTAGTTTTTTAAGGAACCTCCATACTGTTCTCCATAGTGGCTGTATCAATTTACATTCCCACCAACAGTACAAGAGGGTTCCATTTTCCCCACACCCTCTCCAGCATTTATTGTTTGTAGATTTTCTGATGATGCCCATTCTAACTGGTGTGAGGTGATACCTCATTGCAGTTTTGATTTGCATTTCTCTAATAATTAGTGACATTGAGCAGCTTTTCGTGTGCCTCTTGGCCATCTGTAGGTCTTCTTTGGAGAAATGTCTATTTAGGTCTTCTGCCCATTTTTTGATTGGATTGTTTGTTTTTTTAATACTGAGCTGCATGAGCTGTTTATATATTTTTGAGATTAATTCTTTATCCGTGATTCGTTTGCAAATATTTTCTCCCATTCTGAGGGTTGTCTTTTCGTCTTGTTTATAGTTTGCTTTGCTGTGCAGAAGCAAAAGTTTTATTAGGTCCCATTTGTTTATTTTTGTTTTTATTTCTATTACTCTAGGAGGTGCATCAAAAAAGATCTTGCTGTGATTTATGTCAAAGAGTGTTCATCCCATGTTTTCCTCTAAGAATTTTATAGTGTCCAGTCTTACATTTAGGTCTTTAATCCATTTGGAGTTTATTTTTGTATATGGTGTTAGGGAGTGTTCTAATTTCATTCTTTTACATGTACCTGTCCAGTTTTCCCAGCACCACTTACTGAAGAGAATGTCTTTTCTCCATTGTATATCCTTGCCTCCTCTGTCATAGATTAGTTGACCATAGGTGCATGGGTTTATCTCTGGGCTGTCTATCCTGTTCCACTCATCTATATTTCTGTTTTTGTGCCAGTACCATATTGTCTTCATTACTGTAGCTTTGTAGAATAGTCTGAAGTCAGGGAGTCTGATTCCTCCAGCTCAGTTTCTTTCCCTCAAGACTGCTTTGGCTATTTGGGGTCTTTTGTGTCTCCATACAAATTTTAAGATTTTTCGTTCTAGTTCTGTAAAAAATGCCATTGGTAATTTGATAGGGATTGCACTGCATCTGTAGATTGCTTTGGGTAGTATAGTCATTTTCACAATGTTGATTCTTACAATCCAAGAACATGGTATATCTCTCCATCTGTTGGTATCATCTTTAATTTCTTTCATCAGGGTCTATAGTTTTCTGCATACAGGTCTTTTGTCTCCCTGGGTAGGTTTATTCCTAGGTATTTTATTCTTTTTGTTGCAGTGGTAAATGGGAGTGTTTCCTTCCTTTCTCTTTCAGATTTTTCATCATTAGTGTATAGGAATGTAAGAGATTTCTGTGCATTAATTCTGTATCCTGCAACTTTAACAAATTCATTGATTAGCTCTAGTAGTTTTCTGGTGGCATCTTTAGGATTCTCTATGTATAGTGTCATGTCATCTGCAAACAGTGACAGTTTTACTTCTTCTTTTCCAATTTGTATTCCTTTTATTTCTTTCTCTTCTCTGATTGCCGTGGCTAGGACTTCCAAAACTATGTTGAATAATAGTGGTGAAAATGGACATCCTTGTCTTGTTCCTGAGGTTAGAGAAAATGCTTTCAGGTTTTCACCATTGAGAATGATGTTTGCTGTGGGTTTGTTGTATATGGCCTTTATTACGTTGAGGTAGGTTTCCTCTATGCCCACTTTCTGGAGAGTTTTTATCATAAATGAGTGTTGAATTTTGTCAAAAGCTTTTTCTGCTTCTATTGAGTTGATCATATGGTTTTTCTTCTTCAATTTGTTAATATAGTATATCACATTGATTGAATTGCATATATTGAAGAATCCTTGCATCCCTGGGATAAATCCCACTTGATCATGGTGTATGATCCTTTTAATGTGTTGTTGGATTCTGTTTGCTAGTATTTTGTTGAGGATTTTTGCATCTCTCTTCATCAGTGATATTGGTCTGTAATTTTCTTTTTTTGTAGTATCTTTGTCTGGTTTTGGTATCAGGGTGATGGTGGCCTCATAGAATGAGTTTGGGAGTGTTCCTTCCTCTGCAATTTTTTGGAAGCGTTTGAGAAGGATGGGTGTTAACTCTTCTCTAAGTGTTTGGTAGAATTCACCTTTGAAGCCATCTGGTCCTGGACTTTGTTTTTTTTTAAAATAAATTTATTTATTTATTTATTTTGGCTGTGTTGGGTCTTCATTGCTGCACGCAGGCTTTTTCTAGTTGCGGCGAGCGGGGGCTACTCTTCGTTGCTGTGTGCAGGCTTCTTATTGTGGTGGCTTCTCTTGTTGCGGAGCACTGGCTCTAGGCACGCGGGCTTCAGTAGTTGTGGCACGTGGGCTCAGTAGTTGTGGTGCACAGGCTCAGTAGTTGTGGCGCATGGGCTTAGTTGCTCTGCAGCATGTGGGATCTTCCTGGACCAGGGCTTGAACCCATGTTCCCAGCATTGGCAGGCGGATTCTTAACCACTGCACCACCAGGGAAGCCCAATATTGCTAATTTATTGATATGGTTATGTTTACTAAAAAAATTAAAAGCAGTTGAACTTTTAAAACTGATTATCGTGTGTAATCCTCTGGGTTGTTCTTTCAGAGTTATTTTCATATTGGCCCCTTGCTCTTTATTTCATTGTCCTCCTCATAAGTCTTCATGATCTCAGCCTCTGTAGTCCAGCAGCATAGCCTCAGTGTCTCTGTTCCCATTCTAGTTCATCCTGACTGGACTTTGTTTGTTGGAAGATTTTTAATCACAGTTTCAATTTCACTACTTGTGATTCGTCTGTTCATATTTTCTATTTCTTCCCGGTTCAGTCTTGGAAGCTTATAGCTTTCTAAGAATTTGTCCATTTCTTCCAGGTTGTCCATTTTATTGGCATAGAGTTACTTGTAGTAGTCTCTTGGATGCTTTGTATTTCTGCAGTGTCTGTTGTGACTTCTCCTTTTTCATTTCTAATTTTATTGATTTGAGTCCTCTCCCTCTTTTTCTTGATGAATCTGGCTAATGGTTTATCAATTTTGTTTTTCTTCTCAAAGAACCAGCTTGTAGTTTTATTGATCTTTGCTATTGTTTTCTTTGTTTCTATTTCATTTATTTCTTCTCTGATCTTTATGATTTCTTTCCTTCTGCTAACTTTGGGTTTTGTTTGTTCTTCTTTCTCTAGTTCCTTCAGGTGTAAGGTTAGATTATTTATTTGAGATTTTTCTTATTTCTTGAGGTAGGCTCATATAGCTATGAACTTGCCTCTTCGAACTGCTTTTGCTGCATCCCATAGGTTTTGGAACATCGTGTTTTCATTGTCATTTGTCTCTAGGTATTTTTTGATTTCTCTTTGATTTCTTCAGTGATCTCTTGTTTATTTAGTAACGTATTGTTTAGCCTCCATGTGTTTGTGTTTTTTACGTTCTTTCCCCTGTAATTGATTTCTAATCCCATAGCGTTGCGGTCAGAAAAGATGCTTGATATGATTTTAATTTTCTTAAATTTACTGAGGCTTGATTTGTGACCCAAGTTGTGATCTGTCCTGGAGAATGTTCCATGCACACTTGAGACGAAAGTGTAATCTGCTGTTTTTGGATGGAATGTCCTATAAATATCAATTAAATCTATCTGGTCTATTGTGTCATTTAACGCTTGTTTTTCCTTATTAATTTTCTGTTTGGATGATCTGTCTGTTGGTGTAAGTGAGGTGTTAAAGTCCCCCACTATTATTGTGTTGCTGTCGATTTCCTCTTTTATAGCTGTTAGCAGTTGCCTTATGTATTGAGGTGCTCCTGTGTTGGGTGCATATATATTTATAATTGTTATATCTTTTCTTAGATTGATCCCTTGATCATTATGTAGTGTCCTTCCGTGTCTCTTGTAACACTTTTTATTTTAAAGTCTATTTTATCTGATATGAGTATTGCTGTTCCAGCTTTCTTTTGATTTCCATTTGCATGGAATATCTTTTACCATCCCCTCACTTTCAGTCTGTATGTGTCCCTAGGTCTGAAGTGGGTCTCTTGTAGACAGCATATATATGGGTCTTGTTTTTGTATCCATTCAGTGAGCCTGTGTCTTTTGGTTGGAGCATTTAATCCATTCACGTTTAAGGTAATTATCAATATGTATGTTCTTATTAACATTTTCTTAATTGTTTTGGGGTTTTTTTTTTGCGGTATGCAAGCCTCTCACTGCTGTGGCCTCTCCCATTGTGGAGCACAGGCTCCGGACGTGCAGGCCCAGCGGCCATGGCTCACGGGCCCAGCCGCTCCACAGCGTGTGAGATCTTCCCGGAACAGGGCACAAACCTGCGTCCCCTACATCGGCAGGCGGACTCTCAACCACTGCACCACCAGGGAAGCCCTTGGGTTTGTTTTTGTAGGTCCTTTTCTTCTCTTGTGTTTCCCACTTAGAGAAGTTCCTTTAGCATTTGTTGTAGAGCTGGTTTAGTGGTGCTGAAATCTCTTAGCTTTTGCTTGTTGTAAAGCTTTTGATTTCTCCATCAAATCTGACTGAGATCCTTGCCAGGTAGAGTAATCTTGGTTGTAGGTTCTTCCCTTTCATCACTTTAAATATGTCATGCCACTCCCTTCTGGCTTGTAGGGTTTCTGCTGAGAAATCAGCTGTTCACCTTATGGGAGTTCCCTTGTATGTTATTTGTCATTTTTCCCTTTCTGTTTTCAATAACTTTTCTTTGTCTTTAATTTTTGCCAATTTGATTACTATGTGTCTCAGCATGTTTCTCCTTGGGTTTATCCTGTATGGGACTCGCTGTGCTTCCTGGACTTGGGTGGCTATTTCCTTTCCCGTGTTAGGGAAGTTTTCGACTATAATCTCTTCAGATATTTTCTCAGGTCTATTCTCTCTCTCTTCTCCTTCTGGGACCCCTATAATGCGAATGTTGTTGCATTTAATGTTGTCCCAGAGGTCTCTTAGGCTGTCTTCATTTCTTTTCATTCGTTTTTCTTTATTCTCTTTCACAGCAGTGAATTCCACCATGCTGTCTTCCAGGTCACTTATCCGTTCTTCTGCCTCAGTTATTCTGCTATTGATTCCTTCAAGTGTATTTTTCATTTCAGTTATTGTGTTGTTCATCTCTGTTTGTTTGTTCTTTAATTCTTCCAGATCTTTGTTAAACATTTCTTGCACCTTCTCGATCTTTGCCTCCATTCTTTTTCTAAGGTCCTGGATCATCTTTACTATCATTATTCTCAATTCTTTTTCTGGAAGGTTGCCTATCTCCACTTCATTTAGTTGTTTTTCTGGGGTTTTATCTTGTTCTTTCATCTGGTACATAGCCCTCTGCCTTTTCATCTTGTCTATCTTTCTGTGAATGTGATTTTTGTTCCACAGGCTGCAGGATTGTAGTTCTTCTTGCTTCTGCTGTCTGCCCTCTTTATCTTATTTATGTTATTCCCAATAGTTTGTACCTCTTAATCCCCTTTCCCTATTTTGCCCCTCCCTCCACCTCTCTCCCCACTGGTAACTGCTGGTCTGCTCTCTGTATCTGTGAGTCTGTTTCAGTTTTGTTATATTCCTTCATTTGTTTTATTTTTAGGCTCCACATATAAATGAAAATATACAGTATTTGTCTTTCTCTGTCTGACTTATTTCCCTAAGAATAATACCCTCAGGGTCATTCATGTTGTTTCAAATGGCAAGATTTTATTCTTTTTTATGGCTGAGTAATTTATATGCCACATCTTCCTTATCCGTTCTTCTGTTGATGGACCCTTAGGTTGCTTCCATGTCTTAGCTATTTTAAATAATGCTGCTATGAACATTGAGCTGCATATTAAAAGATTTCCAGTATTTTTCTTTAATTTTTTAAGGCTTTATTTTTTTAGAAAAGTTTTAGGTTCACAGCAAAATTGAGGGGAAGATGGATTACCCAATTACCCCCTGCGCCCACACATGCATAGCCTTCTCCATTATCAACATCCCCCACCAGAGTGGTACATTTGTTACAACTGATGAGCCTACACTGACACATCGTTATAACTCAAAGTCCATCGTCGTTTACATTACAGTTCACTCTCTCATCTCTCTACTTTTTCAATTTTTATTTACCATTCTTTCTTTAACTTCTTGAGTATCAAATTGGATCATTGATTTCCAGAATTTTCATAGTGAATGGCAGATGGGACAGCTAAGTTTGACATACTTATTTCCCAAATGTAGAATTCAGTAGAGTTTATTGTTTGAGGGAACACTCCTGAAATGAAGATACGTTAGAAATATCTTGTGAAATAATTTTTTGAATGGTGTTAAAATTGCAGTCTAAATTAAGACTAATTAATTTTTTCTATACTATTATGTACATTTAAGACTATAAATGCCCTTCTAAGTGTGACATTAACTGAATCCCACAAGTTTTAGATTTTGAATATTTTTATTATTATTTAGTGTAAAATATCTTCTAATTTCCACTGTAATTTTATCATGGGTTACTTAGAAGTGTATTTAAAAATTTCCAAAGATGCAGGTATTTTGTAGTTATATTTTTGTTATAGACTTCTAGGTCAGTTACACTGTGGCCAGAGAATATACAGCATATGGATTTTTTTTTTTTTTTTTTTTTGGCGGTACGTGGGCCTCTCACTGTTGTGGCCTCTCTCGTTGCGGAGCACAGGCTCCAGACGCGCAGGCTTAGCGGCCATGGCTCACGGGTCCAGCCACTCCGCGGCATGTGGGATCCTCCCGGACCGGGTCACGAACCTGTGTCCCCTGCATCGGCAGGCAGACTCTCAACCACTGCACCACCAGGGAAGCCCCAGCATATGGGTTTATTTTGAAATTTATTGAAACTGTATTAGGCCTAACGTAGGTTAGTTTTTATAAATGTTCCATGTGTACTTGAGGTGAATGTGTGTTCTGCAGTTGGATACAATTCTCCATATATGTCTATTAATCATGTTGTTTAAATTTCTTATATCCCTATGGAATCTTTGCCTGCCTATTAGTTACTGAGAGAGGTGTGTTAAAAATCTTCCACCTTAGTTTTTAATTTACATATTTAGTCTTCTAACAATTTTTGTGTTATATATTTTGAAGCTGTGTTATTATATAGCACCAATATAGCAGCACCAGCTTTCTGTAGGTTAGTGTTAGCATATTAGATCTTTTTTACACCCTTTTATTTCAATCTTTGTGTTTCCTTAAGAGTTTAAGCCTTACTGTGTCTTACGGTTGCCCCTTTGAAGACAATGTATCTTTTTTTCCTCTGGCTCCTAAGTTTTTCTCATTGTTTTCCAGTTTTACTGTAATATGCAAAGATATGGTTTCCTTTGTTTTTATTTTAGTGAATATGTTTAGTACTTTTGTAAAACCATGTCTTAATGCCTTGTATTCATTTTGGTAAATTCTCAGATGTTATTTGTTCAAATATTGTTTCTGTCCCATTTTCTTTCTTTTCCTTTGGGACTACAACTGATATTATATATTATGCTTTTTAGTCTTTTCTGCTATACCTCTTATGACCTTTTCTATAGCCTTCATCCTTTGGTTTTTCTCTGCCTCATTCTAAAAATTTTCTTTTGCTTCAGGTTCTAGTTGATTAATACATATCTGGAAATTCTGTTTGTTAAATTTTTAATATAAAGAAGTAATCGTGTATGTACACAAAAATTTTTGTTCAAAGATTTCTAATATTATGGATTGTTTTAATAAATTACAGTATATCTGTACAATAGATTGTATGCAGCCATAAAAATTATATGTAGAATATTTAATAACATAGAAACATGATGTATTAAAGAGGAAAACAAGATTATAAAACATATGTTCCCAATTTTTAAAAATACATAGAAAAAGACAAAAATGATACCAAAATATGAAGTTGTTAGCTATGAATGATGGGATTACGGCTTATTTTTTTTTCTTTTTGCTTCTCTGTATGGTGCAAATTTTCCTCAGTGATACAATGTATTACTGTTATAAAAGGAACAAAAGTTATTTTTTAAAGGCTGAATAAATTCCTAAAACTCCATTTTATCAGGAGTACATCTGTTTTGTAAAGAAATATATACTTATTCTAGACCTTTATAATGCTTGGCTTAAAAGTAGAAGTAGATTAGCTGTCAAAATTAATCATAACTATAAACACAAAGATAAAGACTTCAATTTTTATTTAAATCCTCAAAAATGTTAGGTGTAATTCTTCATGTTACAAAGGGACTCTTCACAAAAGTTTCTTCATAAAGTTTCTTTAACTTGGGCATTCATAGCCTGTGTTACAGCAACCAAGGATGCTTGCTAAAAATTTTTTTCAGTGGTCTAGGTAAAATTACAAAGTACTTTTTTTCATTTCTCTATCACTTATTTTTTCTTCCCACACACCCTCTTACATTTTCCAGATATCTTTTCTCAGCCTCTTCCACATAATTTCCAGGTACTCAGTCTTACATTACCTTCTGAATATCCAAATTCTCCTCCTTTCTACCTCTTACTTCTCCCATAAATCAAAATTTCCATTTCACGTTGTAACTTCTCTCAGGAAAGCATAAAAACATTAAAGCATATTATCTTAAATTATTTCTCTGTCATGTATAAAGGACTGATGATTAGGTTTTCTAGAACGATGCTACTGCTTTGCTATGATATACTTAATACTATTATAATCATTTAATACTAGTAGTATTATCTCTTCCAGCTGTTGATTTAGGGAAAATTCAATGGGTTGTCAGCAAATAGCTTAATAGCATATTGATTTCTGCTTGACCAGAATGCTTAGAAATAGACTTAGAAATAGTAAAGGACAGTATGGCAGACTTCTTAACTACTTGGACTATGGAGCCAGCTTGCCTGCGTTCAAATTCCAGCCTTCCTAATATGTGACCTTGAAAAGTATTATCTATACTCTTTCACTGTTTATAACTTTTAGGAGATAAAACCATATAAAGAAGGCCTTACCTTCAGTATAATTCTCCTCTGATTTATATTTTTAGATTGCACATGAAAATCAAGTTATACAAACACAAGTCCATGCTGATAATCTATCTAATGATGTCACTTCAGTACCTACTCCCTGTGAGGAAGGCCCAGTGCACAAAAGTACACAAATATCTCTGAAGAGACCCCCTCACTACAGTGTGGGTAAGTTTTGACTTTTCAGTTGATTGATCAATTGAATTGGACTTTTGTGTATGAAAAGCAAATTCTAACTCATAGGTAATTGTGTTTATTCTCCTTCAGGTATTCAGGCCAAAGTGAAAGTGTTTGGAACACGACTATGTAATGCAACTACTCAGACTGATGAATTGTGGTCTAGAACGTCCTCTCTCTTTGACTCTTACTCCAGTGACTCAGAAACAGATGAGGACTGGAATATCAAGAGTGAACAGAGTGATTTGTCTTACATAGCTGTACAGGTAAAAGAAGAGACCTGTTAGCGCAACATCAAATGATTTGATGTGCTCTAGGTTTTCAAATCTTTGCTCACATAATTATCTCTTTGCTCTTGTAAATCTTTCACCTCAAGATAACTTGACAGTTGAGTACGCAGAATTTGTTTAGCTCTAAGGGAAAAATTTGCCTGTCTGTCAAGATAATAAAGGTAGTCCCGCCCACACCTCCCCACCCCCCATTTTCACCTATTTTTCTTTTTTCTTTTTATACTTTTGGTGCAAATCAAGTCATAAAAGAAAACCACAGTAGCAGCATTGCCAGATCAAGATTAAGCATTGACTATTTAAGCTTAGTTCAGAAGCAACGCTCATATGGGACTTACTTGACACTCACGAGTTAGAATGTCACTGTTCTAAATAACTTGAAGGTGAAGAGCATAACTGAGCACAGCTAGGTCTGATACGACTAAATGATTTGAGGGTAGAGCCAGGACATTTATCCTTGATTATTATTTTCTATTATTTCTATTATTTTTTAGTCTGTCCAGTTGTAATACTATTACATCTATGAATCAGTCCCTGTGAGCATTTCTGGTGAAGCTATGTCATTTACAGAAAAATTTCAAAGGGAATCAATTTAAATAGAGATAGAATTTCATATCCTTAGATTACCTTTATAATGAAATCCGTTTGCATCAGTTCCTGTTACATCAAATTAATTAGTTTGATTAATTTAGATAGACGTTATTAACATCATGCAAAAAGAAGTATTACATTTCTAACATATCCCCATTTTAGAAATTAGGTTTTCCGCTACCAATACCACTTTGGGAAATAAGCATGTGAAACTTAGCTGCCCCATCTGCCATTCACCAGGAAAATTTCTATGGCAGTTTTGTACCATGAAGTAATTTATTACAATAGTTTCTGAGAAACTTATTATAACTCTGATCTTGTATTGGAAATAATAAAAATAAATGTCCATTTTACATCTCACATGTCCTGTTAGTTCTGCATGATTGGAAGAACTTACATGGATTTTATCCTCAAAGGTTTAAATAATACACCAAAGTGATTTTCTTCCAAAGCTAATTTCATGTCTGACTTAATTTGAACAGTATAATTTTAATTAAAAAAGCAATAAAATAAAATATTAATAGAAGTTGTAAGCCTGAACAATGATTACGTAAACACATAGCATTATTATTATTATTGCTGGTTTGGCTTGAATTTAAGATAACTATTTGATGTTTTAAGAGAATGTTATGTTTTAAAATTAAGCATATAAATCTTCTGGAACTAAATGTTATCGGAGGGGGGTGGGGGGGTAACTGTTTTCCCTTGAGCTCTGAAACAGTGTATCTCCTTAATCCAAATCATAATGAATGTTATATGCCCATTCATCCCCAAATTTCACTGCCATGGGTTTACTTCACTTCTATATGTTAAACAACTTTGACAGCCATAACAGCACTTTGTGTTCCTTTTTTACTAATAAGTTAATTTTATTTTTCCTATCAATTGAAAATTTAGATTTGGTTGGTTGATTCAGATGATTTTATAATGAATTGTGTAATGTTTCACTGCCCTAAAGTAAAATGAAATACTGGCTTTATTTTATTTTATTTTATCTATTTTTTTTAACATGTCAATGCTTTTTTTCCAGTTTTATTGAGATATAATTGGCATATAGCACTGTATAAGTTTAAGGTGTAAAGCATAATGTTTGACATATATATCATGAAATGTTTACCACAGTAAGTTTAGAGATTATCCATCAGCTCATATAGATATAAAATTAAAGAAATAGAAAACAATTTTTTCCTTGTGATGAGAACTCTTAGGATTTACTCTCTTAACAACTTTCATGTATAACATACAGCAGTGCTAATTATATTTATCATGTTGTACACTGTATCCCTAGTACTTATTTATCTGGTAAGTGAAAGTTTGTACCTTTTGACCACCTGCATCCAATTCCCCCTCCCCTAGCCAGGCTCCTCCAATAACCACAAATCTGGTCTCTTCTTCTGTGTTTTTTGTTTGTTTTTGAAGTATAATTGACCTCCAACATTATGTTAGTTCCTGTTACTCAACGTAGTGATTCCATACTTCGCTATATTTCAAAATGATCACCAGGATAAGTCTAGTTACCATCTGTCACCAAACCAAAGATATTACATAATTATTGACTGTATTCCCCACACCATACATTTCATACCCTTGACTTATTTTGCAACTGGGAGTTTGTTCCTCTTAATCTCCCTCACCCAGTTCTCTCCTTCCCCCACCACATTCTCCCCTCTGGCAACCACCTGTTCGTACTCTGTATCTATAATTCTGTTTCTGTTTTGTTATGTTTGTTCATTTGTTTTATTTTTAGATTCCACATATAAGTGAAGTCATACAGTATTTGTCTTTCTCTGTTTAATTTATTGCACTTAGCATAATACCCCCTAGGTCTATCCATGTTGCTGAAAATGGCAAGATTTCATTCTTTTTTATGGCCAAGCATATCCATTGTGTGTGTGTGTGTGTGTGTGTACCACATTTTCTTCATTCATCTATTAATGGATAATGCTGCAATGAATATAGGCGTGCGTATATCTTTTTTAATTAGTGTTTTTGTTTTCTTCAGATAAATAGCCAAGCATAGAATTGCTGGATCATATGGTAGTTCTGTTTTTAATTTTTTGAGGAATCTCCGTATTGTTCTCCACAGTGGCTGCACCAATTTACATTCCCATCAACAGTGCATGAAGGTTCCCTTTTCTCCACATCCTCACCAATATTTGTTATTTGTTGTCTTTTTGGTAATAGCCATGATGACAGGTGTGAGGTGATATCTCATTGTAGTTTTGATTTGCATTTCCCTGTTGATTAGTGATGTTGAGCATCTTTTCATGTGCCTATTGGCCATCTGTATGTCTTTGGAAAAATGTCTGTTCAGATCCTTGGCCCATTTTTCAATCAGGTTGTTTGTTTTTTGATGTTGCTGAGTTATATGAGTTATTTTTATATTTTAGATATTAACCCCATATCAGAGATATCATTTGCCAATCTCTTCTCCCATTAAGTAGGCAGCCTTTTAGTTTTGTTGATAGTTTCCTTTGCTGTGCCAAAGCTGTGGCTTTATTTTAAATTGAATATAGGGAACTTATAGTTTATACATTACTGTTTACTTTTTGCATACATATTTTTGTTTTTCTGAATTTCTTTTGTTACCAGATGAGTTTAGTGGTGGGGGGGTCTCCCATGTTATTCTTCATTTATTTATTTAATAGATACTTATTAAACATACTCTGTGCCAGACAACTGTCCTAGGCACTAAGGATACATTGGTGAACAAGACAGACAAAGATTCTTCCCTCTTGGTGCTTACCTTTTAGTGGGGAGCCAGACAAAAAATAAGGAAATGAATGAATAATCTCAGATAGTGATTAGTCCTTTGAACAAAATAAGCAGAGTAAGATGTTAGAGCATAATTGGGGTGGGGGGAGAGTGTGTGCTCTTTTAGGGAGGGTAATCAGAAAAGGCCTCTCTGGGGCTTCCCTGGTGGCGCAGTGGTTGGGAGTCCACCTGCCAACGCAGGGGACGTGGGTTCGTGCCCCGATCTGGGAAGATCCCACATGCCGCGGAGCGGCTGGGCCCGTGAGTCATGGCCGCTGAGCCTGCGCGTCCGGAGCCTGTGCTCCGCAACGGGAGAGGCCACAACAGTGAGAGGCCCGCGTACCGCAAAATAAATAAATAAATAAAAAGCCCTCTCTGAAGATACGATATATGATCAGAGACCTGAATGATCAGAAAGAGCAACCATGTAATGATCGCAGGGAAGAGCGTTCCAGATGATAGGGACAGCATGTGCTCTGGTATTTGAGGAATAGCAAGAAGGCTTGGTGTAGCTGGAGATAATGAACTAGGCAGAGAATGATAAGAGATGAGATTGGAGTGATGTGTAGGACCATACCATGTAAGACATTTGAGGTCACAGTCAAACATTTTTTTATCTTATTCTGGTCTTAAATTCTTTTTTAAATGTATTACTTGGCTGGCTAATCTGCCAGTATTTATTTCTTATTCTTAAAAAGCTTAATTGGATACACACATAAAACCATTAGACTTACGTGAGAGAAGAGAGATATGTCAAGAGCATGTGAATATAAAGTTTGGTCAGTCAAAAGTATTCCTCTATGGGAATTCTGGGAAGATGATAGTGGTGAATGGTGTCGTTTTTTTTTTAATCTCCCCACATTTCTTCATGAAAACAAGTAGAGCAGTTCCTACTCTGTTAGTAGCAAAGAAGCTTGTATCAGATTAATCCTCCCATGGATTACACGTATACATTCTGGGGAAAAATATACCAGACAACTTTGGAGAGACTGGGGAGCATCAAAAGAAGGTAGGACCATGAAGTCAACCTTGAAAGAGTTCAACTGCAGTAGGTGAGATGTCCTCTATGCGCCTTTCCACCTGAGTACACTCCCCATTCCATGCTGTGACGGGCAGTAGAAGTCAAGCAGAAAGCTGCAGTCTTACTAGCTTGAGGAGTCAAAGGTGAAAATTAAGGGCTATCAGAATGAAAAGTGATGGGGCAAGTCATGGCAAAGGAGAAACCACCGGGGAGGGGGACCAAAATCTGCTTCAAACTCCACCCAAATCCTTGACTAATCAGTGAAACACACATATGTTTTGTGGAGAGACCTCAAGGGGCCCAGCAGAAAGCAGCAGTTGGAAGCCTTAGCTTAGCTGCTATCCATCACTGTGGAAACAGGAGTTAGGGTCCAGCCAAGTTAACTGGTCATTAGAACAAAATCCATCATGCTTTGGAAGAAGATAACAATTTATCATCCAAAATATCCAGTGCAAAATTAAAAATTAGTTGTCATGTGGAGAAACTGGAAAGTGTGACTCATGATAAAGACAAAAAGGAATCAAAAGAAACCAACCCCATGATAACCAGAAGTTGTGATTACCAGGCAAAAACTTTAAAGGAGCTATTATAAATATGTTCAAGGAGGAAAATACAGCAGTACTGAATGAAGAGTTGGGGAATCTCAGCAGGGAAAAAGAAGCTATAAAAAAAGAATCAGATGGAAGTTCTAGAACTGAAAAGAGACAAGCTATCAAAACGGACACAAGAAGAAACAGAAAATCTGAATAGCTCTATAGCTATTAAAGAAATTGAATTATAATTCTTTCGCAAAGAAAATTATAGGCCCAGATGACTTCACTTAGAAATTCTGTCAAACACAAGAAAATATGCCAATGTTACACAGCTCTCTCAAGATAAATGGACTAGGGAACACTTTTCATTTCATGTTATGAATTCAGGATCACTCTATTACCAAAACTGGCCAAAAACATTATAAGAAAAGAAATTACAAACCAACATCCCTTGTTGAACATAGATGCAAATATCTTTAGCAAACCTATTCTGCAATATATTACAAGAATAATACATCACCTCCAAGTATAGTTTAGCTCAACAATGCAAGGTTAGCTTTACCTTAAAAAATCAATCAGTGTAATTCACCACATTAAGAGAGAATAAAGGGTACAAATCATATGATCATCTCATTAGATTTAGAAAGAACATTTGACAAAAATCAATATCCGTTCATGATTAAAAAAAAACTCTTAGTAAACTAAGAATAGGAGAGAATTTATTTTCTCAATCTGATGAATGGCAGCCGTGACTATATATATATATATATATATATATATATATATACACCTATAACATCATAGGTAATGTTCAAGGGCTGAAAGCTTTATCCATAAAATCAGGGAAAAGGCAAGGGTATCCATTCTTCAATATTCCTATTCAACATTGTGCTAAAGATCCTAATTAGTGCAATAAAGGCAAAAAGAAAAAGAAAACGCACAGTTTAAAAGGAGGATACAAATCTTTTTTTTCTACAGATAACATGATCATATACATAGAAATGCCTGTGGGATCTACAGGAAAGCTACTAGAACCAATAACTGAGTTAATAAAGTCAAAGTACAAAAATCAACTGTATTTCTATATACTGGTAATAAATAATTGGAAAGTGAAGTTTTAAAAATCCATACTACTTACATGGGACTTCCCTGGCAGTCCAGTGGTTAGGACTACGCTTCCACTGCAGGGGGCCCGGGTTCAATTCCTGGTCAGGAACTAAGATCCTTCAAGCCATGCGGTGCAGCAAAAAAAAAA
Source organism: Orcinus orca (assembly GCF_937001465.1). NCBI lineage: Eukaryota > Metazoa > Chordata > Mammalia > Artiodactyla > Delphinidae > Orcinus > Orcinus orca. The sequence goes on from NC_064560.1 coordinate 88,356,831, forward strand.
AAAATCCATACCACTTGCGATAGGGAAGTGCAAAGGATTTAGAATAATAACCAAGTGTTGGAGAGAGAAAGAGCAACTGGAACTCTCATGCATGGCTGATGGGAACATAAAATGTCACAACCACCTTGGAAAACAGTTTGGCCAACTTTCATAAAGGTGACACCCAAATCATTCAACCACACAATTCCATTCCTAGGTATATATCCAAGAGAAATTAAAATATGTCTACCCAAAGACTTTTACACAAATGTTCTTAAGAGTCAGAGCCTGAAAACAACCCAAATGTTCATCAACAAATAAATGGATAAACAAATTGTAGTATATCCAAACAATGAAATTCTCTCAGCAATAAAAGAGAACAAACATATATGTAACACCATGGATGAATTTTGAAAACATTCTGAGAGAAAAAAACCCAGACTCAAAAAAAGAGTACATACTCAGTGTTTCCATTTGTGTGAAATTCTGGAAAAGAGAAAAAACTAGAAAGAAAAGAAAATCAGTCGTTGCTCCCTGTTTACCGCTCTCCCCCCTCCACTAGACTCTATAAAACTTGAAAGTGAGGATTGTCTTTCGTTAGTATTCCCACGTGCCAAGCACTGTTCTAAAGGTCTAAGGGGTTTGCATAGGTGTTTGGCATGCTTGTATTTGCTAAATGAATACTGAATGTTGAGTTTGAGAGGATAATGGAATGGGAAAGCAGATGCGTTTCTTACGCAATTAGTGGTCAGGCAGGGAGATGTAGCCTGGGGAGGCATTTACATAAAAGTCATAGTTGAAGCCATGATGTAGAATCCCTCAAGGAGAACTTGTAACCCTCTTGTGGCACAATGTCTTCATTACTTACCTGGCAGTATTGCTCCAAAACAAGAAGCAGGAGAGACCAAGAAAATTTTACAAGCCTGCATTATCTATTAATCGAATTAACAACTTCTGAGCATTCAGGAATTAGCTCTTCAGATAATTGGCAAAACAAAAACAAACAAAAAACCCAACTCTGGCGTTTGACGCTTGCCTCTTCCCTTTCTATGCCAAGAATAATGAAGCAGTGACATTGAGAAAGTAGGAGAAAAAATTCTAGGGAGATGGCAGCAGCCTGGATGCAAAAAATATAGCATATCTATATCCTATTTCTCCTCAAGGGCCATTCCTATTGTGCCTATTCTGGGAAGCCTACCTTAAAAAACTACAGAATTTATTGCTTGTGTTAGTCATTTGGTAATTAGCCATATTGCCTTTTTCTTTCGTCAACTTTACAAAGGTATGATTTACACAACTACAGCTGTGGGTACCAATGTAACTTTCATCACATCAGGATATATAACGCTTGCATAGCCCACAAACACTTCCTTCTGCCCCTTTGCGGGTAGTGTCCTCCCTGCCCCAGTCATAGGCAATGACTTGTAATCACCATCAACCCTCTACTCTTACATCTTGATTCTCAAGCCCGTCTTCAGTTATGTCCAGTCTCTTTTGTGGCCTCTCATCAGTCAATAGGACTATTGGAGGTTTTCTACTAACTCCACACAGTGACACTAGGTGGGGTTGCTGAGCTAAAGCACCTAAGAATGGCTGGGCAGCCAAATCAGAATATTGGAGCTGAATGAGACCTTAGGGATGATCCAGTCTGCCCTTTCTATTTTGCAGATGAAGAAATTAAAGATCAGAGTAGTTATCTGATGTAATCCCTGCCTGCAATTGCCTCAGCAATCCAGTCTCCCCATTTTCTGGCAAACCCCATCCCATTCTTCATCAGAAATGATTGAATAATGAAGCTGGATGTGTTTACAAATCCTACTTTTTCTCTTAAATAATTTGATCAAGCCCAAGTGATTCTGTAAGCTCCACAGGGGTGGGTGGTGTCATTCACTGACTGCTCTGTCTGGCATATAGTAGATCCTCAGTTAATATTTGTTGAACGAATGATAGGGATCTATCCTGTTTTTAAAACTCTAGAGGTCTCAGATCTTCCTCAATACCTGTTCCAATGCTCTTTGAAGCGGATTCCCCCGACACAGCCTCATTTCCTTGACATATATGTCAATCCTTTGTCTAGCTTCCATGAAGATGTTAGAGCTGGAAAGAACTTTGGAAAAATTATCCAGCCAAAATCGCTCATTTTGTCAATGAGAAAACCAAATAAGGTGATTTGTCCACGGTCATATAACTAACTAGTTAGTGGCAGAGCCGAGATTAGAATCTTACCTAACTCATCATCTTAAAAAAAATTCAGTTGCTTCAAGAGACTATCAGATTTCTTGCACCTGTCCTTTAAACGTTCCCTCACCTTTCCTCTAGGTCATAGACTCCAACTTATTATTAATTTTGAAAAAAAAAAATTTTTGATTGCTTCCTTCTGGGAGCAGGCTTGCCATTCATATCCTTTCTTTTCCTGATTCCATTCAAACGACTAACCTACCCTATCACTACTACTCACCCATCTACCCTTTGCACCTCCTAGATCTTAATCCCTGCCCTTGAAAAGAAATAGTAGGTCCTCTTTCGCACCTGAATGAGTAGGGATGGGTCTTCAGATATTCCAAGGAGGTTGTCCCTGCCTCGTTAGTTTCAGAACAGATCACAGACATCTAGGACACCTCCAGGACTGTTCTAAGGTGGTGTTTTGTAGTTCTATTCAGAGCCGCAAAAGTTATGTTGGGCTCTGTGATGACATAACCCAGGGTAATCCCTAAACAGAGTGTTCCCTAGTTGGACTAAATGACATTCAGGTACTGTTTTGCTAACACCACCCAGGAAATGGAAAATTTTCTATACCCAATAACTCTTTCCTTGATGTCCCAACACTTTCTCTGTAAGTTCTAAGGGCTGATTGGTTTATTTCTTTACCAACCCAACTCTCTAGTTGTGGTAGATTTTTTAAGTGACCATAAATTCTTCTACTCTCATCAAGAGGTAAAATGTATTTGTCCACTCCTTGAATCTGGCTTGACGGTATGCCTCACTTTCACCAGTGGGACATTAGCAAAGGTGTTGCAAGCTGAGGCTTTGAAAGCCCTTGAGTATTGGGCGTGTCCTCTTGCTGCGCTTGGAACCTCAACATTACTGTGTGAATGAGCCCAGGCAAGCCTGCTCAAGGGTGAGAGGCCATGTGCAGAAGAAACCAGACCCTTACCAAGAGCCTTGTAAACGCCAGACACCTGAGTGAGGCCACCCTAGATCATCCAGCCACTGCCAACGTGCCAGCTGACTGGAGAAGCTTGAGTAAGTCCAGTAGAATCAGTCAAGACTGTCCAAACAGAAGAACTTCCCAGCCAACCCATGGAATTGTGAGCTAAAGTATCGGTTGTGTTTTTAAGTCATTATATTGTGGCGTAGCATGTTAGACAACAAACACCACCTGATGTATATAGCCTGGTAAAGATTCCCTAAGGAAAAGGCTATCCGTATTTTCTTCTTCCTCCTCATCTTAACCCTCATCCTTCTATTCTTCTATCATCATAGGTTTAGTTAGCTATTTTGACTGTACATGATGTTTAACCTCAGTGAGGGAATAGCGGAGTACAATTGGTATTAAAATTGGGTCAACTGCAGGTTTACACTTAGGTTACCTCTGCTTGGCAATCCATCGTTAAGAGTTGTTTCTCTCGCAGGCCTTGGAATCTCTTGGGAAATAAGGTCCCCTTTCTCTCTAGGCATAGATCCACTCCATGGTTTCAGATCAGAATTACTCTCCTCATGGACACAACATCTTTCTTGGATTCTGCTTATGGAACTCCTCTTGTCTAAATTTCCTCTTTTATTAAAGTGGCAATAATTTTCTCCTTCTTGAAAATTTTCTCATCCTTGTAGAATACACACACTTTGGGAAACCCTAAATTGTATCACAACTTGATCCCCAGCATCTTCCCAGGCTTCTAAACCACAATTCTAGATCCCCAAACCGGACGACTCAGGAAGTTACTTCTGAGTACTCATCCCCTAGGTTCATCTCCTAGCACTATATGAATGTTTTTTCACTCATTACAACAAACTGAGGATAAAATCAAACATGACAGAAGTAGTCCTCCCCTTAAAGACTTTATGGCATATCTAAAAATTCTTAAAACCAATTCCAATCATGTTTTAGTTAGAATTTGATTTCCAGCGGGGAAGAGGATATGATGACCTTGAGAGGGATAAGAATTACCTAATAGGCTTATTCCAAATAGTTCTGTCCTGAACTGTTTTACCCTTTGGGGTTGATGCAACTTCATATGAATCTGATGTGTCATGAAAAAGCAGTAACTAACTATATGGCATTCACTCATATTTCTAAAAATGAAAAACCACAGTGGAGCTAGGGTGATATTGAAGCAGGATTTTTATGACAAAGTGGGGGCTGCTCTGCAACAATGCCTCCCAATTCAATTTGCCGATGACTCACCCCTTCCATTCTTTGAGTCTATAAATCAACGGGGGAAACCATACTCTGCATCTTTGATTCAGCATCACTCTTTGCTGTTGGAATCCTGGGGGAAATGACAGGGCTTCGCTCTGCACAGGACAAGAATTTTGCATGGACACATTCCAAACTTAAACTGTCCCCTGGATTTTGAACCAAAGTGAAAGAAACCAAAGAAAACCTCTCAGTTTCTGAAGCTCAGCATGTCAAAAATAGGAAGGTTTGGGGGTGAGGACGAGTACTCAACTAGGAAACATTCCAGTAAATAATTTTGTTTCCAGCTGCAGCTCAGTGTTTTACTTTTAATATTAGTTTCCTGTTAATAAAAGCAACAATACATTGAGTGTGGGAGATTAAGAAAAACAAATACGCATGAATAAACAAAAGTCACCTGTTAATTTAAGACCCTGTCTGATTAGCTCAAGGCAAAAAAGGGAGATTGTTGGAAATGTAACAGGGACAAAAGTGTCACAGTTTAATATTTACAACTTTTCCCCACCCATGCTTTTTAAAGAGGATTTGTGTGTGCGTGCATGTGCTGCTTAGCTTCTGAACTTGTAGATGGTAATAACCAATAGAGCTACAGATCTGCGCCAGCCTCTTCTACCTGCACACAACCTGAGATGGTCACCAGTCCTAAGTTAACATATATATATATCCCTCAGCTACCTAACCACAGTTTCTGGGTTTGGTAGTCCAGTTTTGAGTTGGAGCCTCTGATAGGTTCACCTTGGGTCAAGTGTCTATTCAGGTCCAGTCACCTTATTACACTGTTATAGCTTACAGTCCAAGATGAACGTTTTTCCATATCATTTAGCCCAAACATGACACTGGAGGGAAGTTTTTAACTAAGTTACCCCCGATGTTTCATGGTTACGCAAGAGTGCAAAACAAAACATGTTTTCCCCACTGAATGAAAACACAATATAAGTTTTCTCTAGCAGCTGTGGCTGGAGATTGCAAAATGGAATAATCTGGCCACCCTCCAGGCTATGAGCACCCTTCCCCCTCCCCCAAGGGCGAAGGACAATCACACCAAAGAGAAGAGAGAACACAGTGCTCTCAAGTTCACAGCTAATACTGAGAAATGGAGCTGCTGGAGCATCTGGAACATACCAGAATAGAGGTGACAGAGAGGAGGAATACGGAGCACCTTGCGCTATGACCTATGGATCAGACTAGTTCATTTAGAATGTCTTTGAGCACCATGACCCAGTATTCATCTCAAAACAATGCATGCCGGGGGCTTCCCTGGTGGCGCAGGCGTTGAGAGTCCGGCTGCCAATGCAGGGTACACGGGTTCGTGCCCCAGTCCGGGAGGATCCCACATGCCGCGGAGCAGCTGGGCCCGTGGGCCATGGCCGCTGGGGCTGCATGTCCGGAGCCTGTGCTCCGCAACGGGAGAGGCCACAGCAGTGAGAGGCCCGGTACCGCAGGAAAAAAAAACAACAAAAAAACAAAAAAACAATGCATGCCAAGATTTCAGGCAGTGTGGTAAGAGTGGTAGAGAAAGTTGGGGGGGGGGGTCTTTCCAGCGCCCTTCAAATAGAATATGGCATCTGGGGTAAGTTAGCTTAAAACTTCCCTCCAGTGTCACATTTGGGCTAAACGATACAGAAAAATGTTCACCTTGAAATGTAAGCTATAACAGTGTAATAACTCATTATTACACATGTTTGGATGCATACCCAGTAGGGAGTGTTCTTCACCCAGATTTAATAATTCCCCCATTTCTAAGACTGTTTAGGCCTTAGTCCCATTGCATCTCCAGAAGAATGCAGGGTAGTACAGTGGGGAAGGTGTAGATTTGAAGTCAGGCAGTACAGGTATAACTCTTTACATCTGCCACATCGCAGCCATGTAACCTTTAGAAAGTCACTTAATTTTGCTAAACCTGTTTCCCTGAGAAGCACCTCCTTGGGATTGCTACCAGGAGTAAGCGAGGTCATGTGCACAGTACACAGTATTTGCTCCTTAAATGGCCATTCTCTTTATCTCCTTCACTGTGCTTTGGTGTCTTCTCAGTACTTCTGTCCCCCACTTTAGTGTGAGGGACACATGAAAAGTACTCTGCTGGTGCTTAAAAATACAGATCTCATCACGCACTTCTAAATTCCTCCACAGTTAGGAAGTTCTTTTCTAAGTACTCTTGTCTATCAGTCTTTAGTTGATACTTCATAGCATCCCTCACACCTCTTTCTCTGGTGAGCATCTAAACTAAGGATTCTTGCCACTAAGTCATCCCTTTATGAGTTAGCCTGGGTCCCAACCAGACCTTCCTCTGGAGAGGGAGAAAGGAGTGAGAGAGCATGCATTGAGCTGTGGTGTCTTCCATTTGGACTTGCCAGTCCAAGGGCGCTGGGCCTTCAAGATTCTACTTCAGATCAGCCTCCAACTCATCCAGTGCTACTTCAAGTCTGTCACCAAATCTCCAGGCCAGAAGACTCCCAAAGGCCAGACGTGACCTTAAGTCAACCAGAAGTTCAGGTCCAGAATTATACCATATTTCAACTGCCCTCCCAACCCTAACCCCTCCTTCTTGGTCTCTCAGAGACCAATCATTTAATGGTCCTGAGGGGTTCAACTCTGGAGAAAGGGACAAAGACTGAGCAGAACTATTATTTTAATTTCTACTTGAATTAACTTAATTGTCTTGCAGTGTAATTGATTTTTCCTTAGGACCCAAGTACTTGGGCCAGTGCTGCTTATTATTGGGTTAAGTATCCAGATTCCCACATACCCCCTACTTTTATCTGTACCCTCACTGCATGAAGCCTCTGAGGACTTAGAAGCTAAGGTCTGAATCTGATGTTGAAGATTATGTAAACTTCCAGAGTCTTACCCGGAATTGCACAGGATGCTTGTTAAGATCTCCACCAGGCAACATAACCTGACACTATTAGGTGATTAGGGGTATGGAGATTACCAACCGGGGCTGCAGTCTTACTGTTTCAAGTTGTCTTCGCTGGGCATTCATAAAATATATGCTAAATTCTACTTTATATATTCAATCGCGAAGTACCTTGACATCATTAAATTATTTCTTCATTCAACAAATAGTTAATAAACACTTGTTATGTATCAGGACTATGGGGATACAATGAGATTAGAGTAATGAGAAAGACATACATGTCCCTGCCTTCATGGAGTTTACTATCTACTGAAAAATTAGACATGAAACAGAGTCAAAAAATGATGAGTGTTGTAAAAGTATAACCATAGGGTGCTTATGAAACCCTTTATCAATCAAGTGTGGCTGCATAACATTGGGTTATTATTATGTTTAGGGTTTTATCCTGCACCTTGCAACCATTAAAACATATATGCAATTCTGTGCCTCCTTGCCTCTAGGGTGATCAGCTCATCCTGGTTTGTCCAGGACTTTCTTGGTTTGGCACAAAATTCCATGGTCAGAGAAAACCCTCAATCCTGAGCAAACCAGGACGGTTGGTTTCACTTCTTACCTTAGGGAAAGTTTGGAGCGGAGTTCTTTGACTTTTGTTTACAAAAGCCTTAGTCTTTCAGGTTAACTGACGTGAATCCTTTAAAAAAGTCAACTTCATGAAGCAACAACAGCAACAACATAGAAAGGCAGAGAAAGTATTGTAGATTAAAACTATATTCTAGAAGGGTATAAAGAGAAAATGCAATGTGTGACTCAATTGGATGCTGGTTCTTGGGTTTGTGTGTGTGTGTGTGTGTGTGTGTGTGTGTGTGTGTGTGTGTGTGTGTGTGTGTGTTTTGCAGTACGCGGGCTTCTCACTGCTGTGGCCTCTCCCGTTGCGGAGCACAGGCTCCGGACGCGCAGGCTCAGCGGCCATGGCTCACGGGCCCAGCCGCTCCGCGGCACGTGGGATCTTCCCGGACCGGGGCACGAACCCGCGTCCCCTGCATCGGCAGGCGGACTCTCAACCACTGCACCACCAGGGAAGCCCTGGTTTTTGTTTTTAAGCATAAAAAATCATTGGAATGGAACATTTGGGGGGAATCGAATATGAACTAGATTTTAGATGATTTTGTGGAAATACTGATAATTTTGTTAGGTGTGACCATGGTGGTGTGGTTGTGTAGGCGTATGCCTTTATTTTTAGAAGACACAGTCTGGAGTACTTAGAGGTGAGGAAGCAATGATGGCAAAATATTAACAATCTTGGAATCCAGTAGAATTTATAAGGATGATCATTTAATTATTCTTTCAACCTTTCTGTATCTACGAAAATAATAAAAAGTTTTGGGCAAGAAGTTAGCAGCCAGTGAGCAGAATAAGGTTTGAGATGGGAGTCACTTCTCCGGGAACCAGAAAATGGTTCCTCTAGAATGGAAGCAAGAGGAAAAAGGAGGAAAATGGTTGTGTGTCAGTGGTGTTGATTCTAGGCCCACAGTATCATGGCGAACCCAGCAAAGTTCCCCACGCTCCAGTCTTGGCCTTGAAGCAGCAAGCTTGGCATTGAGGCAGCCCAGAGAGCCCCTGACTGATGATATAGACATTTTGGTAGATAGATTCCTGGGAAAACAGATGACTGGTGACCAGATGACAGTGTGGAATTTTGATCGAAAAGTCTTCTATGGGAAGAGTGCAAACTAAAAACTGAGATTCAATCTCCATCACCCCAAAGAGCTACATTTTCTCCACATCTGAGTCTGTGGGCTGCATTGAATGCCCTAGACACTAAACTGGTGACTCCAGAAAGGTCCACCTGAGTGAGTGACATTTTGACTGACAGATTAGTAGGAGTTGGCCTGTAAAAGGGGGGAGAATTAGTACTTCAAGCACCAGAAGCTAAAGAGTGCGTTGGTGCCTTGGAATCAACTGGGAGAAGTTCCACATGGTTGGAGCAGAGACCTAGGGCCAGGGTGACCTGAGATAAGGGTGGGAAAGTGGGCAGGGGCCAGGATGTGCTAGACCTTCCAAACTGGGCAAAGGAAATGACGCACACCTTCCCCACCTCCAGAACCCCGGGGTCCGTCCTTCTCTCTCAACACCCCTGCCCCATGCCAGTGCCCATGCCTCAGGGCTCCTTGGAGTGAGTGCTTGGTTTGGGCTACAGATTAGAAGTCACTCTGACTGGGCACTAAGTTCCTTCTGCAAAGGGGATGATAATGAAGGAAAGGCCAATCTTCTGAATCTCCTGTCACCTGTCCCTTCTTGCCCACTAATGCCATTAATACATGATCCTCACACCCACCCCCCCAAAGACTCCCCAAGTATCTGTGGGAACTCTCTAGGGGGAGAGGTCTCACATGTGTTCACAGACAAGTCTAGCTAGTCATCACCTGGTGTCTGTAGGTCATCCCTTCTCTGCTGCCCCAGCACTTCTCAGCTAGACAGTGCCCTCTCCCCTGGGCCCAGCTGTGTACACCAGGCACCACAGTCTCCGTCCTGCAGCTGAGGATGGGCACAGGAGGTGCCAAAGCTGTGAGATGTTGTTCTGCGCAGTGGCAAAGAACGCCTCCCCCTTTATGTGTATGTTCAGTCAGTAGGGTCCCAAAGTCATTTTCCTTCTGCCCAAATGGTTTATATTGGTTATAGAAAAACAGCTCTTTCAGTTTTAATGCACAGGTTCCCAGCTTTCCATGGAACTCAGATATATAAACACAGGGCGGAAACAGGGGTTGGGTAACAGGGCCTTGGGCCATGAGCAAACATACATCAGACACTAAGCGGTCCTCCAAATCACTCCTTTTGGACAGTGGAGCCTTTGTTAGTGGGTCAGGCTTGTGGTGCCTGGCTCCTGTGTCCCTGGGATGACTATTCTCCTGGGAGGAGCTTCCTCTCATAGAGACTTCTGGGTCTGCTCACTGGTTCTCTGAATGTGCCAGACCTCTCTGAACCCCAGCAGAGCTCATAGCTTGGGCTCCTCCTGGGACCCACACTTTGTGTCTCCCACTGGATCAGGATGCTTGAGGAGGGGACAGGATCTTATTTGCACTTGTATCCTTGGCATGTAGGAGGTGCTCAATTTATTTTTATTGAAAGACCATCCCATACACTAGGCCAGTGGTCACCAACTTCAGCTTGATGGAGACCACTTGGAATATTGTTAAAACACAGATTTCTAAGCCCCTTCCCAGAGATCTAATTCATTAGATCTGGAATGAGGGTCCAGGAACCTGTGTTTTAGTAAGATCCCAGGTAATTCCAATGCAGATGGTTCTTAAATCTCCCTTTGTCTCTACCTCAAGCAGGCCTGAAACAGAGACACTATTAGCCCTTTAGCTCCTTCGTGAGAATTAGAAATAGGCACCTCTTCTCCTTCAGGTTGCATCAAGTTCAAGGCCAGGGTGACAGCTTGGTGAGTGGAGTTTAGGCTGTTGTTTCAGTCCCCTCCTCCCTTTTACCAAGCATCCTTGTACTATGTACAACCTGCACAACCGTTTACAGCACCCTGGTTAGAAGTCTGCTTTTGCAGAGAAATCACTTGAGAAATTCGCCTTCGTGTCGCCTAGTCTTTCAGTAAACTCTAGGAAACTGCTGGGATTGAATTGGGCTCTTTACTTGCACCTGGAGATCAGGCGACCCAGTAGCCAGTCTCCAGAGGGGGTCTGGGGAACATGAACCTGAAAGATCTAACGCAGAGGTTCTTATCCTTTGCCACATATCGGAATCACAGGGAGCTTTGGAAGATTTTGATGCCTGGGTCTCACCCCCAGAACTTAATTGAGGGGGTTGCAGCCTGGACATCAGACTTTTTAAGAGCTCCCTAGGTGAGACTAGTGTACAGAATCTCAGACCTAATAGAACTCCCACCCCGACCAGGTTGAAGCTTTGGCTGCTGTATGTCTTCCTAAGAATTGGAGGACCAGGGGTGCTCTCACCTCTCTGACCAGAGAATACAACTGGCTCTCTTGCTCTGTGTGATCCAGCTTTGTGCAAGTTCTTCAGGCTTTCCCTCAATGAGTGCCTCTACTTATGCTTCTTGGCACTTCTGCCAATCACCTTTACCCCTGAAATTTATGAACACTCTCCTAGAACTAGCCCTCCTCTCACTTCCCTCCCCCCAAGTAAAATCCATCTATTTTTAATGTGTTGCACTCCCCATCAGTTTGATAAACTAGTCTTCTACAAGGCATAAATGGCAGGCAAAGCTTAAACACTGTCTCTCTGAAATATGTGCCGAAACAATTTGATAAATATGCCACAAAGAAATTAATGTTAGAACAGCAAGGTGTTAATTTAAATGGTGGGACCCAAACTTGGGATGTTGCTTTTTTGGAGAGAGGGAACCTCATACTTAAGGGAGTAGGAGACAGTAGCTGAGAGCCTTCTGGAAGCCCCCACTGTTTTTGCCACTTGCAAAAACGGCTGGACTTCCACTAGTAATGCTGGTGATGCTATTCTTGCGAAGGGCTTAGGAGAAGGAATAAAGGATTCAAGTCCCCCATTAGAAGGTGAGCTCCTAGAAAGAGAGACCATATTCTATCCCTTTTTGAATTCTGCTTCATTCTTACCACATAATTTGTATACTTTTGTCATGCAATAAATGTTATTGAGTTGCCAGATTTTTTTTTAACATCTTTATTGGAGTATAATTGCTTTACAATGGTGTGTTTGTTTCTGCTTTATAACAAAGTGAATCAGCTACACATATACATTTATCCCCATATCTCTTCCCTCTTGCGTCTCCCTCCCACCCTCCCTATCCCACCCCTCTAGGTCGTCACAAATCACCGAGCTGATCTCCCTGTGCTGTGCGGCTGCTTCCCACTAGCTATCTATTTTACATTTGGGGTAAGCTGGGACAAAGTGAGAGGGTGGCATGGACTTATATATACTACCAATTTTTTTAAATTAAAACTTAGCACCAATTTATTGAGTGGCTACTATGTCCTGAGCCCTGAGCTAGTTGCTTCCATACATTATTTCATCCAATATTAGTAAATCCTCACTTATTGGTTAGGATACAAGCTAAGCTGCTGTAACAAAGATATCTCAAAACAGAGGGTTAAGCAAGGTGTGAGTTTCTTTTTTTCTCAAATGATGATCCAGATTATGGTTCACTAAATAAGTCCAGGGTTTCTCTCTGCCATCTTTAACATGTGGCTTCCATCCTTGGGGCCAACATGGTTGCTCCTGCCAATGGGCAGAGGGAAAAGTCCAGGGAAACACATCTGCATTTCTAGAAGCACAACCCAGAAGTGGGAGAAAACATTTTGCTCCCATCTTATTGGCCAGAATGTAGTCACATGATTAGAACAATATGCAAAGCATTCTGGGAAATGTGTTTCTGGTTAGGTGGCTATTGGGGATTGATATTATTCAACAAGAGAGAATGTATATTAATGGACAAGTCTCATAAAACACCTCATATCTGTGGATGGATATCTTGATTCTTATTGAAGCTAAAAATGAACTGTAGAAAGATGCTGATTTCCTACCCAGACAGGTTCTGTTTTGTCAGTGTATGCAGAATTAAGTTGGCCCTGAAAGGCTACCTCAATTTATAAAGTTTTTTGCATTTACACAAAAAAATACCAATTTCTTGATTTACAATGGAGGAAGATACATATGCAGCAGCTAGAGTGTTTGTGTTCCCCACACAGGCTAAGCCTTTCCTGGTACGAAAGTACTTAGAAGTCCACATCACAGTGTATACCAGCATACACCAAGCATCTAATCTAGGCCAAGTGCTGTACTAGACATTTTCCACAAACTATCTAATTTGATCCACGTCTCCAGCTTGATGAGGTAAGGATCATTCAGACCATTTTACAGGTAAGAAAACAACAGCAGGAGGTTATGGAGCTAAGATGTGGCAAGGCTGGTGTCTGACTCCAGGTCTGTCTGATACCAGAGCAGGTGCTTTTTCTACTATACTCTGCTACTTAGGTGGAAGCTATTCTAACAAGTGTCAAGACATCCTTGGTGATGTTTTTACAGGCTGTGCCTCTTTGTTCAGATTTCTGCTACAACATTTATTGCAGTGGACACATTCTTTTTATTGAAGCCTCTCTTTTCCAGGCTCCCTCCATCTCCTGGTATTCATGGATCATGTCTTAGTCACTTTACAAAATTGAGGCCAGCTTTACAAAATTGAGGCCAGCACAGTTACGTACTTAAACAAATGAGTAAGTAAAATGCCTCCTTCACCTACACTTATTGGAGCGGTCTCCAGGGTTGAGTTTTTGCTTTAACTTAACCGTAGGCCATCCTGATGCCTTGTCAATGTTTTTCCTTTTGTTTTATACTCAGAAACTATGGAAAAAAGCCATGTCCCAGTTTGAGTTTACTATAAAAATGAGCTCTCAAGATTCCAGGGAAAGCGAACGAGGCCAACCGTGGGTCATGACTTTGTTGAAGGAGGCTTTGCTAATCATCTCCATACTGATGCAGACTCCCTGCAGTGATGCTAAACACAGGCCTGAGCGGAAGCGGCCTCATTCCCTGGCCACAGCGCAGTGTGGGAAGGAGCTGGAAACCAGAAGCGCCCTTTAAAAGGCCTGGTTCCTTCATTAATGACACAAATGATGAGGTGTGTGGGTAGAACTAATCAAATCAAATGTGAAGTTGCCTTAAAAATTTCATGAAAATTTTGCATTTGATTCTCTCATTGGGGCCCTGGCAGAAAGGTTTGTACTCTTGAGGGTACCCAATCCAGAACAGGAGGAGCTCAGGGCTGGATGGTGTATAACATCCTTTCTAGATCCAAAATTCCTTTATACGGAGTCAGAAATAAATAATACCAGAATCAGCATAGGTAGAAATATTTGGATCTAAGGGCATATAAATTCAATTTATTTTTTCAAAACTCCAACCAAATAAAACACCTCCGCAGATCAGATTCACCCACCAACTTGCCTGTTTTCAAACTATAGGGGACTAGGAGTCTATATTTTCAGAACAGTCCCTAGGGGACTCTTATGGTCAGGCAATTGGAAACCCTGATATAAGGTATGCATGAATTCTAAATTAAAAATTTAAATTAAAACCTGGTACCAATGGAGCCATTATCCTGGGTAGGGATAATAATCCCTGTAGTTTTTGCCACACAACAGTTTAAATGACATGATGCATATTGTTTTGTGAATTTAGGGACTAAAGTTATCAGATCAGGAGGCGTGGAGGGGCTTACAAATCTCTCTCCTCTTGCTCTTCATTGCAGTGGTGGACCAGGTGTGTAGAGGTCCTATAATCACCGTAGCCCTGGAGGGAGGTACAGATCCTCTTGACTTCTTGCCTCTTCCTCCTAGTAGCTCAGACTCCAGGCTGTGAGCTGTTCTAGGGCAGAACACCAAGGGTGTACCTCTTCCTTCACTTACTCATTCTAGGACCTCTTCTTTCAAAAGAGAGATCTGAAAAAGAAAGGGATACAGATTCCAGTCAAACCTTAAAAAGAGGGGCTGTCCTTACTGCCCCCTTGGGTCTCTCCTGGCCCAGCTCAGGTGCCCAGAGCCCTGTGCATGGTGTTCTTTTACAAGGATGCTGATTTCCAAGACCCCATTTCTTGAGCCAAAAGGTGTTGGTCCAGGTTTCCATTCTTTTGAAGCCCTACTGTGGCAAATTAACACAACAGATTACACATAAGGCGCTAAATCAAGAGCTTCATGAAAGCAGATGGAAGTTTTCTTCATTTCTATGCCCCTGTCCCTGGTTTCTGGGTCACATTTGAAGGGCTGAGATGGAACTCAATATAAAGCTAAATGTGAAAAGGTGGCAGGGTTTCAAACATACTGGCATTTCAGTAGCTCCCTTTATTCAACAAATATTTGGATGCTTACTATGTGCAGGGCATATTCTAAGAGGCATAGAGGGCAGTGGATTTCAAACTTTAGTGAACCTCAGCATCGCTTGGAGGGCTTGGTAAAGCACAAAGTTCTGAACCATAGCTTCTTAATCAGGAGGTCTGCGTGGGCCCTGAGAATGTGCAATTCTAACAAGTTCGCAGGTAAAGCTGGTGCTGTTGGTCTGGGGACCACACTCTGGGAACCACTAGAATAAGGCACGGCAAGAGCCAAGTCCCTGACGTCACAAGACGCACAGTGTAGAGGGTGCTTATGCCATACAGACCTACGGTGGAGGTTTCGGTCGTCTGTGCAAGTCAGAAGGGGAAACGCGCAGGGGGCACAGAAGCCCCTTAAGCTGCTGTCTGGGCCTGCCACCCCCAGAGTCATCCACAAACTGTGAAGTCAGATGTGCCGCGCCCCTCCCCTCCTCGGGGCCGCCTGGAAAGGAGCGGGCGGGAGGAGGGAGCCCTGGCACATCACTCGGGCTTGGGCCGTGTGAGCATCGGGCGCGCACTGTTAGGACCGGGGGGGTCGGGGAATCAGTGCCGGACAGGCCTCTGCGAGAGGACAGCAGAGGAAGGCACCTTCCCCCTACGCGACCCCGTCTGCGCTGGCGCTCGGTAGGCCGTCGGGGTGGTGGCAACGGCGGCGCGGGGCGGGGCGCCGCGACCCCCGTCCTTCCGGGGCAGAGCCGCTCGCGTCGCCTCCGCCCCCTCGTCGCAGTAGTCCTCGCCCGGCTGGCTCGGCCTCGCGGCGCGGGGACCCGGCGGCGCCGCAGACCCGGCTGGCCCGCGAGCCATGGCCCAGCCCGGCGAGGAGGCGCTGTCCGGGCCCGAGACTGCGGTGCAGATCCGCGTCGCCATCCAGGAGGCCGAGGACGTAGAGGAGCTGGAGGACGAGGAGGAGGAGGGGGCGGAGGCGCGGGGCTCGGGGGACCCCTCTCGGTACCTCAGCCCAGGCTGGGGCAGCGCCAGCGAGGAGGAGCCGAGCCGCGGGCACAGGTAAGCGCGGCGGCAGGGCCCTGGCCCAGGTGGGAGTCGCCGACCCCGAGTCCCGGCCGAACCCCACTTGGGGGAGCACAACTCCGCGGGCATAGCGGGTCGTCTCCCCCCCACTCCCCCCCTGCCCCGTGACGCTGCTCTGGGCCGTCCCACGGAGTCAAAACTGGTTTTTGGCGGTTGCTGGTGACCGGGTCCGCAGCCTTTAACCCGACCAAGGCTCTCGGAACTGGCGGCGGGGATCTGAGGGGCCTAGACGTGGGCATGCTCTGGGACCCAGGGGGAAGTCCTTCCTGGACCATCCTCGCCATCTCTTCCCCAGACTCTCCTTCCCTGAGCTCACCCAAAGACCCTCCAAAAAGCCTAGCCCAACCCAGTCTCCACTTCCGAAGCAGGCCCACCTCCCCATGAGAGTGGTCCCACCTAGCCTTCACTGCCATCATTTCCCTGTCTGCTTATCAGTCCAAGTGGGGTTGGGGGGCCGGCCAGGCACAGCTGACACTTGCTGCTGGGGGATCCAAGGAGGAGTGATTTTACCGTGTAGAGTTCATTTGCCCCATTTGGAATCAGTTCAGGGCTTGCTGCTTCATCCTCCCCTGCTGGGGGATTCCCATTTTCATGCCCCTTCTCCATCTGACTTCTAAGCTTGCATCATCATCTTGCTGCCTTGGCGTTGGGTTCCTGGGTAATGGGTAGTCTAGCACAAGAAACCACCTGTCTAAGCTCACCTCTGGGCCCTGAGCTTTATTTTCAGCCAGAGAGAGACCTTACTCTTGTGTCCACTAACACCCAGGCCTTTCAGGACTGTGATTTTTTTCCTGCTGTTGAAAGGAGCTGCAGTATGGAGCATCCCTAGCAATAGGAGTAGGGCAGTGACAGAACTTGCAAATAATGGGAGATCCCAAGAGGCATCTATTAAGAGTCCTCTTTGCACATGCTCTGAGCTACCAGAGCTCTGCAGGATTATTCCCTGGCAGGCATATATTTACTTCATTGGGAGAACACTCAACCCAGGGGCATGAGGATCCTGGGGCTAGAGCCATTCCCCTTCACTGCCTGACCCTTCCCTAGTGGAAGAGGTCTAGATTTAAGGACCCAGAATTTCAGGGCATTCAGATAGAGGTATTCGAGCAGGAAAGTCCAGCCCAGTGGTTTAGTGCAGCAAAGCTGGGCAACAGCAGGTGACATGACAGATTAGTACATAATATCAGCACTTTACTGTAAAGTCTGATTCATTCATTCACTCACCTGTGTGCTGAGTATTGAAAGTATAAAAATAATGAGTCACTGACATCTCACAATCTTGAGAAGGCAGCTGCTTAGTCAAATCATTTCAGAGGTCATGTAAAGTAGTCCAGAGTGGCTTATTCTGCTGAATCTATTTGCCTGTAACTGTGGCAAAGAGCTGTCCCCTATCCCGGGTACTACATTTTGAGATTGTACCATTAGCAGGGATTAAAGCCCTACTTATTTCTTGGGAACCCCTATGGAGATCTAGAAGAACACGATCCTTTCTTCGGGCGTGGGGTGGTTCTCACCCCAGAGCCACCCTTCTGTCCCAGCTCCAGGGGCTGGAGTCTCATGGAGCATTCAGTCTGAAGCCTTTCCTGCTGCCCACTGGCATAGAGTTGACTCCAGAAAAATCCCTGGGGCTCTTCAGGGTGGTGGAGCTGACAGAGCCCAGCGGGCAAACATCCAGAGCACAAGGAGAGTGCAGCCAAGAACAGGAGCCACGCTGTCCCCTGCTTGAGCCAGCCTGGCACAGCAGCGGCCACCACCCTGTGTGGACACTTCTGGGCTCCCAGAGCCTGCAGGAGAAAGCCCAGGTTCCCATATTCGCTGGTTGAGATGGGTATCCACCCGCATCGTCCCTCAGCCATTGCTTCCTTCCCTGCCCGTTTTAACAATTCGTGCTCCCCCAGTGCTGACCCCCACTAGGTCCCTGAACACAGATTGCTGTTTTGTGTCCACATGTCTTTGTGCTCCCACCTCAGGTCCCTCTGGTTAAGTTCTAGTAGCCTTAAAACTTCGCTGCCTCTTCCCCACCATCCTCAGTCCCTACCCCAAAGCCAAGTTTGTTTTCTCTTCTTCGTGTTGCTGTAGTACTCTGTACACACCACAGTTGTAATTCTATAGTTTTGTCTCCCTCATAAGAATATGAGCTCCATGACTTCAGGGACCGCGCTTACCTGGTTTTCATTGCATCCTCAGTGCCTGGCACAGCACCTGCCATGTAGTGGGTGTTCTATAAATATTTGTTGAATGAATGTGTGTCTCTATCATAGCACTCACTCCATCAAGTTGAAATATTTGTGTGTTTCTCCTCTTCTAGACAGTGAGATCTTTGAAGGCAGAGACCTTGTCTTGATCTTCTCCATATCTCCAATACCTAGCACCATCTCTCTAGTCTTACCCCCATCTTGCCCACTAAAAAGATGTCTTTTCTTTTATTCTCACCTTTTTAACATAAAAAATTTCAGACATAAAATGTGAAAGAGTTAGTAACCTGAGCATTTGTATACCTGCCATCTAGACTAAACAGTTGTTAGTATTTTGCCAAATTTGTTTGATGGATGTATAATGTGTGTGGTTTCCCCTGAACTATTTGAAAGTATGTTGTACACAAGACTGATACCCTAAGTACTTCATTTTGTAGCTCTTAATAATGACATTTTCTTATAAAATCATAATACTACTACTGCAACTAAGAAAATTAACAATAATTCCCTAACATAATCCCTAAAACAATCTAATAGTCAAGTTCCACGTTCACGTTTCCCCCAATTGTCCCACACTGTATTTTACAGCTGTTTCTTTTTCACCTCAAACCAGAACCTCAGATCGAGACAGTTGTCTATTATATCTCTTTAGAATCTTTTAATCTAGAGCATGCCCACTTTTTTTAATGCTTTCCTATTTTAGATAAGAGCCCAGATGTCTTGTTGAATGTTTCACAGTTTGAACTGGTCTGGTTATGTTCTCATCGTCCAGCTTAACTTGCTCCTTTGTACCATGTGTTTCCCGTAAACTCAAGTTAGCGCAGAAGGCTTGATTAGATTCAGTTAAACATTTTGGCAAGAAGACTCTTTGGGCACTCCCATAAACTTATTGTATCACCCAGGCAGCATACACCATTAGTGATGCTAAATTTGACTTTCTTGGTTAAGGTGATCCCTCCATTGTGATTAACAAGTAACATCTGGTCTTCTCGAGAATATTCTTTCACCAGCGACATTTCACCTAATGGTGTTAGCATCCACTGATGATCTTTGCTTGAGTCAGTTCATCGGGGATTACATATTGGTGATTTCCTCATTTTATCATTCTTTGTACATTTATTAGCTGACATTCATATGTAAAATAGAGCTTTCCCTGATCATCTGGGATTGAACAAGAGTCCCTCGTAAAGAGGCAAACAGAAATGAGCACTTCCTTGCCTTTTCCCCCTCAGTTTATTTTTTTCCCCTCAGTTTATTTTTATTTTCTTCCAGTTTTATTGAGATATAATTGACTACAGCGCTATATAAGTGTAAGTTGTACAGAATAATGATTTGACTTACATGCATCATGAAATGATTATCGCAATACGTTTAGTGAACATCCATCATCTCATATAGACACAAAATTAAAGAAATAGAAAATAAATTTTTTTCCTTGTGATGAGAACTCTAAGGCTTT
This sequence comes from Orcinus orca, assembly GCF_937001465.1. Classification (NCBI taxonomy): domain Eukaryota; kingdom Metazoa; phylum Chordata; class Mammalia; order Artiodactyla; family Delphinidae; genus Orcinus; species Orcinus orca. Next base: position 88,376,631 of record NC_064560.1, read on the forward strand.
ACTCTCTTAACATCTTTCATATAACATACAGCAGTATTAATTATATGTGTCATGTTGCACATTATTTCCCTAGTGCTTATTTATCTTATAACTGGAAGTTTGTACCTTTTGACCACCTTCATCCAATTCCTCCTCCTCTCCCCCATCCTCTACCTCTGGTAACCACAAATCTGATTTCTTTTTCTGACTTTGTTTGTTTGTTTTTGAAGTATAATTAACCTCCAACACTATGTTAGTTCCTGTTACACAACATAGTGATTCGATACTTCTGTACACTTCAAAATGATCACCACGATAAGTCCAGTTACCATCTCTCACCATACAAAGATATTACGTAATTTTTGACTCTATTCCCCACACTGGACGTTTCATACCCGTGACTCATTTATTTTGCAGCTGGAAGTTTGTGCCTCTTAATCTCCCTCACCCATCTGTCTCCTCCCTCTACTTCCCTGCAACCGCCAGTTTGTTCTCTGTTTCTGTTTTCTTATGTTTGTTCATTTGTTTTTTAGATTCCACATATAAGTGAAATCATACAGTATATGTCATTCTCTGTCTGACTTATTTCATTTAGCATAATACCCTCTAGGCCCATTCATGTTGTCGCAGATGAGAAGATTTCATTCTTTTTTATGGCTGAGTAATATTCCATTGTATGTATATGTATATGTGTGTGTGTGCATGTGTGTGTGTGTGTGTATATATATATATATATATATATATATATATATATGCACCTAACCACAGCTTCTTTATCCATTCATCCATCTGTTTATGGATACTTAGGTTGCTTCCATATCTTGGCTGTTGTAAATTATGCTGTGGTGAACATAGGGGTGGATATATCTTTTCTAATTAATATTTTCATTTTCTTCGAATAAATACCCAGGATAGAATTTCTAGATCATATGGTAGTTCTATTTTTAATTTTCAAGGAATCTCCATACTGTTTTCCATAGTGGCTGCACCAACTTACATTCCCATCAGTGGTGCATGAGGGTTCCCTTTACTCCACATCTGTGCCAACACTTGTTATGTAGTTGTTCCCGTGATACCTTTTCCAGAGTTGGTACATACCTATATATGTTTTCGACCTGTCCTCCTGAACCTTTATTTTTTGAATCTTCCCTCATGTTTTTATATTGCATTATCAATTTGGTTGCCTTTTTGAACCTTTTCAGATTATCATTTTCTAGAGACGAGTCAAAAGAAACTTCACACAATGGTACTGGACCCTGGTGTTTTTCATAAATGTTATTTTCTCCTTTGTGTTCACTATCCTCCATGTTGCTGTCCATCATTTTCCTGGTCTTGGTGACCCAACCAACATATATTAGACCATTTTCAAGGATAGATGATGAGTCCAAAAATTTTTCTGTACTGAAAGTCTTAGTGAGGAGCTCATTACTCCACCATTTTAGTTTGGGTATTTTCCTTCGTAAGGTATCATCTGATTAACCACTCAATTAACAGCCAAAGTAGCTTGAAATTTTATGAGAAAAGCAGCCTTGGAGATCTTATCCTGCCCTTATTTCTCCAAATCATTTACAAATATAATAGATATTTCAACACTGGTCTGTGGAGCCCAATTAGCTGTTTCGAAATGTACCCCTTATTTCTATGCTTTGTTTCCATTTCTAGCAAGTTTACAGTCATAACAAAAGAACTCATCATCACTCCCAATTTATAATACTTTATTTAAAGCAAAACAGTAACGCAAACGTAAAACTTTTTCACAGTCCTCTTGAAAGGCCACTAGCAACATATTCACCAGGAACCATACTTTCTCCCTAAAAGAATTCTGATAGGTGTGATTTGCCCATACAGAAACAAGTCACTTTACCTTGGTGATGCTTTTTAAATTCCTACTACGTGCAAGGCTCTGGGTAGAATGAAAGAAACCAATATGAATCCTACCCTCCCAGAACTTAGAGTTCAGGGCATTAATAAGATATGCACACAAGTAGCTCTGATACAAGTAGAGGCAAGTATTAGGAGAAGTTGACGTGATTTCCTTCCTGGGAGAGTTATGTTTGAGATGGGCCTTGATGTGTGACTAGGATTCGGACCTGAGAGAGAGGGGCAAGGTATTCAAAGAGATGGGAACAGCATGCACAAAGGCATAGAGTCCAGAAACCTTGTGATATGGGGAACTATATGTCTTTATTTGCTTGGAGCAAAGGATCTGCAAGGAAATAGAAATGCATTTGGAAGCTGGTTACAGCCACATTCTAAGTGAATCTGAATAAAGAGCTAAGGATTTTGGATTTTATTTAATAGGAAATAGGAAACATTATTAGTATCAAGACAGAGCAGTGGCATTTTATAGCTGTTCTTGAAAACGTGTAATAAGGCACAGAACGGAAGAGACTGTAGCCCAAAATACAACAGGAAGTGACAGGAGGTGGGAAGAAAGAACCCTAGAAAGGCTGTGGTTGGGAAATACACAAAGGAGGCAAGAGTGAAAAGGGATGCTAATATCTGAGAGATAATTTAAATTCTTCCTTTAGAACAATTGCCCAGCCTCTCTACCTGCCAATGAAAGGTAGTAGACAATATACCCTTTACTTCCCAGGGGAAAAAAGAAACAAGATTATTTCCTAAAGGAATTGAGTGAACTAAGTGGTGATCTAGGGCTGCTAAGGTAGAGCTGGTACCTGATATAGGGCTCCTACTTAATTGTTCCCTTCCAGTTCACTCTGAAGTGAAGCCTGCCAATTGGCATGCCCCACCCATGTATATAGAGCCACCTAAGGAAGAAAAACAATAGGAGTGTACATATTCCTAGGGAGCCCTCACAAACGACCAAGAAAAAGCAACCCAGACTTCATTCTTCAGAATGAATAACTATGGAGCCATAGTTCCCTACTCCTTATGTGTGGGCTTCCTTCCAAGGTGTACCGTATGGAAAGGGGGAAAAAGGAGTCACTTTACAGTGGAGTCGTATGACAAACACTACCTCAGTCAGGTGATCAGGGTCAACATCCACAATTATCAGTCATTGGATAGAATGGGCCCTTTATATGATGTGATGAGAATGGAAATTTACATCAGTGGTCCTCTTCCCCAAAACTCATATCCCCAGTCTAATCATGAAAAAAGTATCAGACAAATCCCAATTGAAGGACATTCTACAATATACCTGACCAGTACTGCTCAACATTGTCAAGGTCATCGAAAACAAGGAAAGTCTGAGAAAGTGTCATAGCCAAGAGAAAAGAGGAGCCTAAAGAGACACAATGGATAAATGTAACGTGGGATGGGATCCTGAAACAGAAAAAGGCTATCAGGTAAAAACTAAGGAAATTCGAATAAAGTATGGACTTTAGCTAATGATAATGTATTAATACTAGTTCCTTAAGTGTCCCATACTAGTGCAAGCTATTAATAATAGAGAATTCTGGTGTGGGATATGTGGGAACTCTATGCTATTTTCACAACTTTTCTGTAAATCTAAAACTATTATAAAATGAGTTTATTTTAAAAATATTTTTAAAAAGAAAAAGATGGCTGTTTACCAGCCACGTGAAGAAAATCAGTGACATGAAAATTAAATGGAAAAACTAACCCCAGAGGATACAGAGGGAACACTGTTGGAAACAGAAGAGGCTGTTAAAAATTATATATACTCCAGTTAGTACCCTGAGAGAATTTAAGGTAGTGTATCCACAGAATAAGAACAGGATGCTCTTAAAAAGGAACGATCTGAAGACATAAAAGAATTTTTAAAGACTAAATAATTACTGAAATTTTAAAAATTCACTGGAAAAGGTTGGAAGATAATGTCAAGGAAATCCCTTCGCATATAAATCAAAGACAAAGGCACAGACAGACAATGTGATAGAAAATAATAGGCATAGAAGATCAGTCCAAGTGGTCAGTCAACTGACAGTATTTTAAGAAGAGAACTGTAATCTTAGCAAATGCCTTCTCCCTGCAGTGACCAATGTTTATATAGTAATAATAATGACCTACAACTGATTGACTTTCAGAGTTTAGTATCTATCTATAGACAAAGCATGAAATAGTAGTTCCAGAATAGACTGTAAATATTATGAACCATGACAAAATGAAATAAAGGCACATCTGATAAAATTTGGGAAGTTGGAAATGTAAGGAGAGTTGAAGGAAAAGGAGGGGTAATAATATGCACATCATATGTTGTGAGGAATTGGGAAATATTTTTTTAATGTTGGTGGAATAAGAAAGAGAATTTTAAGTATATTATTTAAAACACATAGAGAAGGCTAATAGAAAAACCAAAAATAATATAAAAATTTAAAAGTTGAAAGAAGAGGCTTTTCAGTGACCCCAACTCCTTCTTTTGTATAATAGGACATCAACAAAGAATTTCAGAAATTGGCAAGTGATACATAGAGCTATGAACTTATTTCATAGACCTATACAGCAACTCTCATAGGAATTAAACGGTTGAATAGAGGTTGCATCTAGGAAAGAGGAGTGGAGAGGGGGATTGTTGCTCTCTTTATAAGTTTTCTACTATTTTATTTCAGTTGGTTCTATGTATATGTATTACTTTAATTTTTAAGAATTATTTTTTGATGAGCTATTAATAGGGTCCAAGGGAGAAGTAATGAGAACAGTTGGAATGGAAGAGAGAGAACAGATGGGAGACACTGCAGAATAAAATCAGCACTTGATAACTGACTCAATGTGGGGGCAAAGAGGAGGCTGAAAAATGCATCTTAGGTTTTGAGTCTAAGCACATAGAAGAGAGTGTAGGGAAAGTCATTTGTGGGACAGTATGGGAGGGAAGATAATGTGGTTATTTTAGGAAAGTTGTAATTGACAAAAAGTTGTCAATGTTCATATATAAAGAATACAAACTTCTTTAATGTTTGTGAAGGATACATGGTGTTTTGTGTTCAAAGGCTGTTACAAGAACCAGGAAACAGTGCCACAGGCTCCCCTATATAAAACAGGCTTTCCTGATCTTCCAGGATTCCCCTTGGGAGATATACAGTTGCTGCTGACAGCACCCATGCAGAGGGAGGGGTCCTCTGGGGGCAAGAAGCTCACCTCTGCCCTCACACAGAGGCTTTCTGTCACCTCCCAGTACTACCCACCTGTTCTGGAATTTCTGGTTAGTTGCTCACCAGGTGCAAATACTGACACAGAGTCACCTCCCAACACATTATGGATTATTCACTGAGCGATTGTGTGAAAAGAAGATGAGGTTCCCAGGTAGAATGTCTCTTGGTAAACAGGCCCAGGCTTTGGTCCTACCTGAGGCTGAGTTCTGCAGAAGGTGACAGCTTGATTCTGGACATATTGATATTGAAGCAGTATCAGGCTACCCACGTGGAAGCATCCAGCAGGCAGTTAGGAATTGAGGACTGGACTCAGGAGTGAGAGCAGGATGGAGGAGTAGGAGGAGAGGTAGACTTGAATCAGATGAGCCAACCAGTGGCTGAAGTGTAGAGGTTGCCAGGGGATAAAGAACCAAGGAAAGATCCTTGGCAAATACCTACATTTCAAAATGGGAGGAGGAAGAAGATCCTGAAAGGGCAGTCAGATGGGAAGAAAACCCAGAAAAGGACAACTCATGTAAGCCCAGGGGGAGAATATCAAGAAGAAGGTGATCAACTGTGTCCCATCCTGCAGCCAGGGGCAAGAGACCAAGATGGAGAAAAGGCACCCAGATATAGCAAATGAATTCTTTGGTGGATGTCCAGACACACAGAACAAGTCTGAGGAAGGTCTGGGCAAGTCTGATTGGATGAACTTGATTTTCTTAATCAAGTCTGAGGTAGAATCATCTGCAGGGAGTAAAGTCTTCCCGTGGCTGACCTTGGGAAGAATGGGAGGGTCTAGAATAGGCACTGGAGAAAGTGAGAAAGTGCATCATCTTCCTTCCATTATGTTTTATTTGTGTGTAAGTTTACTTTTAGTGATGGCATCAACTGCTCTGGTTAGGAAGTAGGACTTATTGGTCTGTGAGTCCCTTTAATGGTCTGGTCACCTGTGATATACTAGCCATTTGTAGTAAGTTGGGCCATTTTGCTTATGCCTCTGAGTCCACCCAAAACTCTTCGCTGGTCGTTATCACACACCTCACCCCATCCCCTGCTATTCATTGTCATCCTTGTCAGCTGGGCCCAGAATTTCCTATGCATTCTTAGTTATTTCATCTGATATATTCAACCTATCCATTTTAACTACTATCTAGGGTGTACACTTTCTGTAATAAAGTGAAAATTTGTACTTTCCATCTGGCATTTTCTTTTTCATTTCATTGATTTTCCCACTGACACTTTTCCTTTGGTGTGTTTTGAGCACCTCTTTTCTCAGTGTAGTGTTACTATCCTAGTATTCGGCTGTAAGTAGTAGAAGACCCAAATAACAGTGAATTAAACAAATAGGATTTTATCTTTCTCATGTAATAATCATAATTATGCAAGTATGTAGTTATAGTAGTTGGTTCAGCAACTCAGTAATATCAGAACCAATAATGTCAATAAATTAGGCCAAGCTGATTCTCCTGACCTTTTCCTTATGATAATAAAATAGCTGCTACAGCTCCAACCATTACATCCACACTCAAAACAGATAAAAGGGGAAGGGGCAAGGCCAAGGCCAAGAGATTTTCACTTGTATGTTATTGGCCATAACATGACAAATGGCTACCACCTGTAAGAGAGACTGGGAAAGTGAGCATTTAGTTTTTATAACCTCCGTAGTAAAGGAGGGCAAGTAAGAAAGAGTTTGCTATTAGCTGTTGGGTGAGTCAGACTGGTGTCTGCCACAGCTACCTTTTAGGGACTTCTAAAATATTCAACTTATCTACTGTTTAAATTGCACTTGACCTGTTATATCTAATGGGCTGCCTTAACATATTCCCTTAGTTTATCATCCCATTTTTAAAAAGCCTTTTGAAGAAACATACTTTTAAAGTTAGTCTCTCAGACTGTTTTTTTTTTCCTTTAGTACATACACATTTGTCTTGTGACATCAGTAAGGTATTTTAAAAACCATTTCCAGACTCTCTACAGGCAAATAACTAAAACTCTTCATTTTTAAGATCTACAAGTGCCTGTATTTTATGCTAAATGTAATTTCTGAAATTGAAAAATTGTGAGATAGATTTAGTTTTTTTTTTCTCCTGCCAGAATATTCGATTTTTTTTCTCATTTGGACTCTTATACAATTGCTTTTTTTTTAAGGTTGTGAGCCAGTGAAAATTTTGCTGGAGTTGAAGAACGTGGCGAGTCAAGAACGATTTGTGGGGAGGGAAGAATAGGAGTATGTGTGAAAAGCATCTTGGCAATGGCAGAGCAACATAAATGTTAATAGAGGGTGTTGTTTTTCTTTTTTAATGATCTTCTGTTCTTGTTAAAAATGAAAGCTTGACCCATTGACAGATGAATGGATAAAGAAGAAGTGGTGCGTATATACAATGGAATATTACTCAGCCATAAAAAGGAACGAAATTGGGTCATTTGTAGAGATGTCGACAGATCTAGAGACTGTCATACAGAGTGAAGTAAGTCAGAAAGAGAAAAACAAATATCGTATATTAACGCATGTATGTGGAGCCTAGAAAAATGATACAGATGAACCGGTTTGCAGGGCAGAAATAGAGACACAGATGAAGAGGAGAACAAACGTAGGGACACCAAGAGGGGAAAGCAGTGGGGGGTGAGGTGGGGGGGGTGATGAATTGGGAGATTGGGATTCACATGTATACACTGACGTGTATAAAATGGATGACTAATAAGAACCTACTGTATAAAAAAAATAAATAAAATTAAATTTAAAAAAATGAAAGCTTGATTTCTTAGCTAGTTGGGGGCAAAAATCTCTCCCCTTGTGGCCATGTGATTCTCACTTCTGAGGAGCCCAGTTCACATGTGACCCATTACGGTTTCCTAGGGCTGCTGTAACAAAGTGCCACAAACTGGGTGGCTTAGAACAACAGAGATTTATTGCTTCATGGTTCTGGAGGCTGGAAGTCTCCTCTCTGAGGAGACTCTCTCTCTGAGAAGATCAGGATGTCAGCAGGGGTTTGCCCCCTCTTGAGGCGCTAGGGAAGGGTCTGTTCCAGGCCTGTTCCCTAACTTCTGATGGTTTGCCGGCTGGCAATCTTAGACATTCCTTGACCTCTGCCGCACCACCCCAACCTCTGCCTTCATCTTCACGCGGTGTTCTCCCTGTGTGCGCGTGGATTAGGGCCCACCCTACTCTGGGGTGACTTCATCTCTAACTAATGACATCTGCAAGACCTTTTCTCCAAATACCATCACACTCTGACATATGGGGGGGGCGGGACTTCAACACATGAAACTTGGGGGCTACGGTTCAACCCCTAACACCTCGTGTCCCCTTCTGGTCTCAGTGGCGCCACGACAAGTGGGGGCGAGAACGAGCGTGAAGACCTGGAGCAGGAGTGGCAGCCCCCGGACGAGGAGTTAATCAAGAAACTGGTGGATCAGATCGAATTCTACTTTTCTGATGAAAACCTGGAGAAGGACGCCTTCCTGCTAAAGCACGTGAGGAGGAACAAGCTGGGGTATGTGAGCGTCAAGCTACTCACATCCTTCAAAAAGGTGAGGCTTCGTTCTCAGAAGCCGCTTTGAGGATTTCAGAGGTGCTTTGGGTTGTGGTTCTCAATATTTTTTACCCCCTTGAAACCTGATGACTAACAACTTTTTATTTCCTCCAAGCCCTGAAAAGGGGGAAAATGATCAAGGGAAGGGATTTAGGATCATTATTAAGAATATCCTCCCACTCTATTAAAAGGGTCCTGGGTGTTGGGACAAGTCTCAGCTGGTGGCAGTTATGAAATGACATTACTTTTTCTTAGCAAAGTTCAGGCACTCTTGCCGGACAAGTGGGTGACCAGGAGGATGCTGTGCCAGGACAGGGGGCTCAGTGACCTTGAGAGACACCTACCCAGCCTAGAATTATCTGAAATCAAAGCTCTTCATTTGCCAAGTTGAATAAATAAGAGGAGGAAGGAGCTCTGGGAGATGAGCCTCCTCCAAGACATCAGCCTCCTTTGCTGTGTAATGCCAACATCCTCATCTATAGTCTGGAGATGTAGGATATCTACCGCATGTCTCTGGTGTATAGATCCAGCAACTGGGTTGTGAATTCCCTGCTTCTTGAAGAGTTAACAGGCCGGTTGGAGTAAGAACTCTGTGTCTCCGTTGGGGAAAGTGTATTTACTAGAATGGAAAAGCCCACGTGGCCTGTTGCATAACAGGATGTGTAACGAGTGGGTCCCAGCCAAGTTGCCTGTGTTCTTTGTCAGAGAACACTGGAGGAGAGCTTTCCTCCCGGAGCTCTTCTCTGCCTCGCCCGCTGGAATACTCTGCCCTCTTCTCTTGATTTCTTTCCTTTATTCGTTCATCAAACATATTTGCTCTGTATGCTGAGTGCTGTGTTAGGCACAGGATATACAAAATGAACATGTCATTCCCCCGTGCCCTGGCAAAGTCCAATAAGGGACACAGACCAGTGAAGGATCACAATATGACCATCAACAGTACTACAATAGAAAGAACAAAGTACTGTTTGGAGCTAATTGATCAGAGCAACTAACCCTGCCTGGAGAATTGAGAAGTCTTCCCAGAAGCAGTGACATTGAAATAGGATCTTGAAGGATGAGTAGGAGTTTTCAAGTACAGGAGAAGGGAAAGGGCATTTCATGTTGTAGAGGAAAAACCTACTCTTCTTCCTCACAATACTTCTGCCACCAGATGTGGGGGAGGTTTTTGCCCATACCAAGCAATTCTGTGACACCCAGCTGGGTGTCTTACAGTTTAACCCAATTCTGACACTGTCTACCTGGGGATAGCATCAGATCCCTACAGGTTAAGGGTTCTGCACCACACTTTAGATGCCAGTCACAAGTAGTACGTCCCCAGGGATCCACAACTTCTGTCTGACTTGGCTACAAATCCGAGGTTCCCATGACCTCCGCCCTCTTGGATTAGATTATTTGCTACAGCTGTTCACAGAGCTCAGGAAAAGACTTAATTAGATTTACCAGTTTATTAAAGGATATGATAAAGGATACAGAGGAACCACCAGACGCAGAGATGCACAGGGCAAGGTCTGGGAGGGTCCCAAGTGTGGGAGCTTCTGTCCCCATGAAGTTGCGGTGTGACACCTTCCTTAGGATATGTTCACCAACCTAGAAGCTCTTCGAACCCTGAACTTTTGGGATTTTTATGGAGTCTTTGTCATGTAGAATGATCAATTATTATTATAATAATTATCTTATTATATAATAATAATAATACGGATATTATTACATCCATTTCCTGCCCCTCTCCCCTTTCTGGAGAATGTCAGGGCTAAAAGTTCCAAGCTTCAAATCATGGCTGGTCCCATCCAGGAGCCCACCCAGAGTCGCCTCATTAGAGCAGAAGATGCTCCTTGTGCTCTATCGCTCAGGAACTTACAAACGTTTTAGGAACTCAGTGCCAGTAACAGGGATGAAGACCAAATATATATATTTCTTAGTATAAGTCACAGTATCACACATGTCCAGAGAACAGTGAGCAAGCCCTCACTTGAAAGTGCTGGTGGGGGAACCCAAAATGGAGCAGCCAGTGGAATCATCCTGTACATCCCTTTATTCCTCCCCAGGGACCCTAAAAGTGAGCCTAATTTTCTTTCCTTTTTAAGTTGCCACTTACTGGATCTTTCAACAGAGAGCTCTCTGTTGAAAACTGGCTGCAGAGTAGACACAGACTCCCCAACACCTCCAAAATGATAGCAAAGACCCTTTTCATTCTAAAGCGTTTCCTGCTAATCATAATAGGAAACATATATGACCAGGGCCATCACAGAGTTTTGGAAAATCTTACCAAGTTCTAGTAATTGCACAAAGATGGCAGCTCTCTGGTTCCTCTTCCTAGGTGGCGCCTGAACACTCCTTCCCCAAGCTCACAGACCCAGGCCTGGGATGCTCAGACCTAAGAGAGATTCCCAGTGGCCCTGACTCCTGGCTCTGGGCGGTGGGTACTGGGTCCTGCTTCTCTCTGGATTGGCCATGGCCTTCCAGCAGCTTCTCCGGCCCTCTGAGTAAGGCCGCCCTGGCCTTCCCCCAGGCACTCCTTGCCCAGTCTTCCCCTGCTCTCCTGAGTGCTCCCTCCATGACTGGCAATGGAGAAGGCCCCCCCATGTTTCACCCCCACAGAGCCATTGTCCTGTGGTCATCTTCTTCACCCTTTCTGGATCCCTCATAGACCCTGTCCACCTGCAGTCCAACTCTCCAAGCCTGGACCTGCTTCTCTCTGCCCTTGGCTCCTGCCACGGTAATCAGCCCATTGATTCTGTGTGTAGGTGACTTGTGATTCCCCTACCCTAAGCCCCAGTCTGGGCTGTTTCACCCAGAGGCCACAGGCTAGAGTGGAGAGTGCCCTCTCTCCAGGAGCCTGCCGGTACTACTCAGAGCTCTGCCAGCTCCCCCCACCCCGCCCTGTTTGGGAGCCCTCCCTTCTGAGGTCCGGCAAGTTCCTGTTTGGGTCAGGGTGCCTCTGCAGAGCAGCTGCACTGGCTCCGGGTGATCTCGCCTTTCCTGGCTCAGGTTACCCACCCACCCACTCACGTCCACCATTTCTTCGGGATGACTCATTCTCCATGGCATTCCCTTCACCAGAAGTGGGCCTCTCGAAAATTACTGTTTTACAGTATAAATATAGCTTCCATGCGCTGCAACATTGCTACGCACCATTTCCACTAAAGGAGGAGGAGTGAGGGACCGTTTCATCATTCTCCTTGACACCCAAGTTGCATTTAATTCCAAGTTGAAACAGCCCACATCATCTTCAGGAGATACTGAAAGATCTTTTGGCACCTTCTGTGTCTTGAATGCAGAAATGTGGAAGCACCACTTCAGAGAAGGATTTGAATGTTAAAATCTCCAGATCCTGTCAAAATGGTAGCCTGTAATATTTGAAATAATGATAGCACATAGTATTTGTTGAGTACTCACTGTGAGCTGGACACTGTCCTAAGTTTTATATATGTAAAATGTGTGTCTGAGGGTAGATCTGTATATATTTCTTTATTCATTTAGTCCTCATGATAGTTCTATGAGGTAGACACTATTAATGTCTTCATTTTACAGATGAGGAAGTTGAGGTACTGAGGGACTGCATAACTCTTCAGGTCTTACTGTCAGTTAGAGGTGGCCTCTGGATTTGTGTTTTCAACAGCCTTGTTCCAGAACCTGCAGGTTTAACCTTTAAACTTGCACAGAATAAAATATTTCCATACCTTGGAAAGATCTGTCGGACAGCACTGTTCTAAACCGTGCTGCCTTGTTTGTAACTGTAGAAAGTGTATTCGTTCACTCACTAGGTTTCTGAGTGCCTGCACATACCGGGTATAATTCTAGTTACTGATGTTCCAGGGGTAAGGAAAGGAGGGAGGGAGATTATAGAGGACACCAGGAGGACAAGGACAATAGGTACCATCTCTGATTTGCTCTGTGTTCTTCAGGTAAAACACCTTACACGGGACTGGAGAACCACAGCACATGCCTTGAAGTACTCAGTGACCCTCGAGTTGAATGAGGACCACCGGAAGGTGAGGAGGACCACCCCTGTCCCACTCTTCCCCAGCGAGAACCTCCCCAGCAAGATGCTCCTGGTCTATGACCTCTACCTGTCCCCTAAGCTCTGGGCCCTGGCCACCCCCCAGAAGAATGGAAGGGTGCAGGAGAAGGTGATGGAACACCTGCTCAAGCTCTTCGGGACCTTTGGAGTCATCTCGTCGGTGCGAATCCTCAAACCCGGGAGAGAGCTGCCTCCTGATATCCGGAGGATCAGCGGCCGGTACAGCCAGGTGGGGACCCAAGAGTGCGCCATTGTGGAGTTCGAGGAGGTGGAAGCGGCCATCAAAGCCCATGAGTTCATGGTCACAGAATCTCAGGGCCGGGAGAGCATGAAAGCTGTCCTGATTGGTATGAAGCCACCCAAAAAGAAACCATCCAAAGAGAAGAACCAGGATGAAGAACCCACGTCGAGCATCCACCTGAACAAGTCCCTAAACAGGAGAGTTGAGGAGCTTCAGTACGTGGGGGATGAGTCTTCCGCCAACAGCTCCTCCGACCCCGAGAGCAATCCCACGTCCCCTATGGCTGGCCGGCGCCATGCAGTCGCCAACAAGCTCAGCCCTTCTGGCCACCAGAATCTCTTTCTGAGCCCGAATGCCTCCCCGTGCTCAAGTCCTTGGAGCAGCCCCTTGGCTCAACGAAAAGGCGTTTCCAGAAAATCCCCACTGGCCGAAGAAGGTAGGCCGAACTCCAGCGCCAGTCCTGAGACCTTTCGCAAGTGCATGGATTATTCCTCGGACAGCAGTGTCACTCCCTCTGGCAGCCCCTGGGTTCGGAGGCGCCGCCAGGCTGAGATGGGGACACAGGAGAAGAGCCCCAGAGCGAGTCCCCTGCTCTCTCGGAAGATGCAGACTGCAGATAGGCTACCTGTGGGGGTGCTGAGGTTGCCCAGAGGCCCTGACAACACCAGAGGATTCCACAGTGGACACGAGAGGAGCAGGGCCTGTGTGTAAATACCTTCTATTTTTATTACCAGCTCCATTGAAAACCTCCTCTGTTTTCAAGGTTCTGACAAATACCTGGCATGACATAGAGTGAAATTAAGTCCCATTGAAAGATTTTGTATACGTGTAGACCTCTTAATTTATATGTTTGTAATATATATGAATTGCCTGGTATGCTCTGGTTTTAAGACCCTCTTCTAGTTCAGAGCACCCATTCCTCCCAGCATGACCATTATTTTGATGATGCCCAACGTGTGTGAATGGCTCTGGAGGGCTGTGGGGCAGAGGCTGCCCAGAGAGGGCCTGGCAGTGGGTCTCTTCTTCGTGGCAGGGTTCTTCTCTCCAGTGACTGAGCCATCCTCAGTTGGCCATGCAAGGGCTTCTTGAAAGCCCAGAGGAGTTCTGTTGTACGACAGCAACTAGTTAAGCCAGTAGCATGGTGTTTTATACCACCAAATGTATGTTTCCTGTCAAGTGAATAAATAATAAAACACCTAACTGGGAGTGCTGGCTCTGAACCCATAGACTGTGCCTGACAAAATCTGTGTGCATCTGACAAGGCTGTGGGTGGTGTCATGAGGCTCTGAGGAGCTTAACAGGGACACATTTCTTGAGTGTGCCCCAGGGCTCTCCTTGGGGCTTCCGGCAGCCTGAGAGGTCAGCAGAGCTTGTGCAGATGTTAGAGCACCACAGTCTTTCATTACAAGGAATCGTACCAAACAAAGGCAGCTTAGTATAGACCAAGTTCTCTAGATGTGGTCCCCGGACCAGCAGCATTGACACCATCTGGGAACTTGTTAGGAATGCAAATTCTCAGGCCCTACATCAGCAGACTGAGTGAAAAACTCTGAGAGAAGGGCCTGGAATCTGGATTTTAGCAAGCCCTCCAGGTGATTCTGATGCACTCTAGAATCTGAGAGCCACTGGTATGGACAATGGTTGTGGGACTTGAGGTCAGACAGTTTGACTCCCATATCCCCAGCTTACTAGTTCTGTGACCTGAAGAGAGTTACCCGCCCCCCTCGGCCTCGTCGTATCCCTGTGAAGTGCTTTGCCTTGATGTCAGTTTCTGAGATGCAGCTGGCCCTCCATCAGTGTTAGCTCCATTTCAGTGGAAGCTGCCTGGGTGGAGCAGAAACGGTACTGGCCTAGATTCCAGGGTTCGCTTATCCACTTGAACCTTGGGGGATTTTAGGCAAGTCACGTTTAATGGGATTCGTTAATAACTGTTGAACAGTGATTGGATGCCAGGGACTATGCTAAGAGTTTTCCATGCATTATCTCATTTAATCCTCCCAACCACCACACAAGAAGGTTCACATGTTATTTCTGTTTCACACTGGAAGAAACAGAAGCTTTGTGTGGGTAACTAAGTTGTCCGAGGTTTACAAGCTAGATGATTGGTGGGGCTTGAACCTAGCAGTCTGGCTCTGGATCCCACACTCTGGACACCAGATGGGTCTCAGAATGCGGAACCTCACCATCCACATTCCACAAAGAAGAAACCCCAAATGGCACTAATATTTATTCAGCACCTTCTATGTGCTAGGCATTTGGCTAGACACATTCTTTCATTTATCCTCTTAGTGTCCCTGTGAGGTATTATTGTACCAGTTTTACTCATGAAGCTGCTGAGGTAGGATAATACCTCAGGCCATTGTGAAAACGGGAAAAGAGAGTGTATTTTTAATTATACAGCTCTGTACAAATTAGCAGGTGATTGTTATCTGGTTAGTAAGATAGGGTGCCCCTAAAGTCCCAGAAGAATTCCTATAAACTGGTAAAAGCCTTCAGGAATTACTCAGATTTGCTATTTCCACCACTACAACTGTAGGTGGCCCAAAGGCTTATATCTGGAGCCCAGGCCTTCTGACCCTGGGCAGTGCCACTCCAGGTCCTGCCCTGGGCCTCCCTCTCTTACTCTCAGTCCCAGTCACCCCCTGCCTGGTCCCTCCCACAGCCACTTGCCAATGGGACACCTGGGCTTCACCAGCTCTTACTGGCCTGGCTACATTCCAGGTGTTCCACCCCTTTACACCCTGGCACACAGCTGCAGCTCTATTTTAAGATCCTCTCCTGTGGATCGTAATTACTTTAAAAAGTACCTACACTCTCACCTTTCTATGTGAATACAGATGAGCTTGGCCTTCTGTCCGTGGCACTGCCCCATGGGACCTTACGAAAGAACCCTGAACTTGAGGTCAGCAGATCTGGATTCTAGTCGTGGCTTTTCTGGTAAGTAACTGTTTGGCCTTGAGCAAGTCATTTCTCTTTGTGAGTCATGGTTTCCCCTTCCAACCAGTGAATAATGGTAAGATGCTCCTTAAATAAGGCCATAAGGCCATGTATGTGAAAGTGTCTTATGAAATGAAAAGTACTTTATAGATGTTAGTCATTACCCTGCTCTCTAATCATCTCCAAAGACAAATCCTCCTTCTGTGCTCTGGTGCTTAACTAGGGCCTCACATGGGAGTCACCTAGAGAGCTTTTCAAAACTGCCTATGCTCCCCCTGACATAGTCTGATTTAATTGGTTCTGGGGTGTGGCCTGGGCATTGGTGGTTTTTAAAGCTCCTTGGGTGATCCTGATGAGCGGGCAGTGTTGAGAAGCACTGATTCCTTGGAATGAGGAGGGGACTGGGGATAAATTGAGGGAGTCTCAGAGACACTGATCCCTCCTCCTTATTCCAGGCTGGGGCGTGATCTCCTTTGTAGACCTCGGTGCAGCCCAGGGACCCTGAGCACCTTGCTGATGAACCTGATCTTCCTAAATCTCTGGCCAGACCTTTAGCTGGGGCATGGGATTCCTGTTTGTGAGCATAGCAGGACTTTCTGGAATAGTTTGACTGGGAGAGTTAGCCAACAGCCTGTTTACAGATGTTTCATTATTTTTAATGAAAACCAGCTCCCTCTCCGTGTGGGGACCGGAAGCCTGCTGTCCATCTCCACTTGTGGTGCTGGTAGAACATCCACATTCCACACACATCCAAAACACCACCTTGTCTGCCCTCCCCCACCCCCACTGACCCACCCAAGCACACACCTGCTGCTCCTGACTTCCTATCTCAGCCAGTGACGTCACTGTCCTCCGCGTCCCCCGGACTGGAGAAGAGACCTTGTAGCGTATGTGACGAATGGAGGTTCTGGACTTTGACCCTCTGGGTTCAAATCCTAGTGACCTCTGACAAGTGACTTAGCCTCTCTGTGCCTCAGTTTCCTGTCCCGGGAAAGGTGGATGATGATAATTCCTCATTTAATTTGTCAGAATCAAATGAGTTAATTTTTGTAAACTGCTTGCTAACCTGCACGTAGTAAAAGCTCAAAGAATGTGAGGTTGTCATATTTATACCTTCTTCCTTTTTTCCCACATTCAATCAACAACTCAGAGCTGTTAGTTCCAGCCCTGAAATGTTCCTTCCATGTTCTTTTCCTCCCCATGTGCTTACTTACGTCCATACACCCTCCTCCCTGTCTTCAATCCTAATCTTTAATCTATCCCCCGTCATGCCACCAAACCCATCTTACTAAAGCAGAGTTCTGTTTGCATAACTTCCCTAACTTTAAAAAAAAAATTGCTGGCTGCCCCTTTCCTAAACACAGAATAAGGGCCAAGCTGTCTCAAATTCCTGCCATGGAGTGCGTCTTGGAGGGAAGTCTCTCTGAACATTAGCTCGTTGATCCACAGTCTGTTGGACCGTAGGGTGGCCTGAGCTTCGGGCCAGCTTCATGTCCAGAAGCATGTCCATGCCTGTATCTTGTTTACTATTGCATCACCCCAGGGTGTGGCCGGGTTGAAAAGGCTCTGTTTGGTTTTAACCAAACACGGTTAGTCTCATGTGGGACTGAAGCACATGAGAAAGTACTTTTTGAAGACACATAGGTCAGTGATTATCTTTAAATACTTTCCCTAAAATGTGAATTCGTTTTTTCCAGTAGTTTTCAGCTACATAGTCTATTCCCTATGAGTTGTAAAACATGCTGGAAAAGCTACCTAGAAACTAATGGCAAAACTCTAAGGAGGAAAGGATTGAAACAGCAGGGAGTGTTGACTTGTTTCCAAAGCCGTCTGATGCTGCTTAGTGAAGAGGTAATCCTGTAAGTGACAGCCTGAGAACTTCCTCCTCATGAAGCATATTTCAGGATGATGGTCATGCGGATGGATCAGTCCTTCGCGTTGCTGCCAATGGAGCCAATGGAGCGGGGACCATACCAGCCACTCACTGCTCTGGGAGCTGGAATAAATGGGGTCGTGGGGGGCGTGTCAGGACTGTGTATGCAGCCCACCGGTGAACTGCGCTACTTTCACTTGGACCAGTTTCTAGTTGAGCAGCTGTTTGCACAGCAGCCCTGGTTTGGAATCAGCTATAGGATGAGCAGAAGCAAGTGAGTTATGTGTTGTGACTGTACACAGACATCAATAAATTCCACAAATATTCCCCAGTATGGGTAAAAGAAGCAGCGGGCTGAAGGGCTTCGGATGAAAGATGACTCCTAAGTGATCCTTGCCCTTTTCTGTAAATGGAATGTGCAGTAGGTTCAGATCTGCCTTCTCGCCATTGCAATTATAGTTAATCCACCTTCAGAGATGAATTTGGGTAGGTCAATTTGTTGTGGCTGTTCGGAGAGGTCGCCCAGAGGCAAATTCTTCTCATTACTTTGCTCTCTTAGTTCCCTCTAGTGTCCAAATTGGGACACAGCCCTGTCTAAAGGGAACATAACCTGGTACCTGCAGAGTCCAGCTTATGTTCCCATGATTGGGAAACAAGAACGACCCTAAGTACCAGACTTGCCACTTGTCAGACTGTGAGGCCTGTCTCATCTCTCTAAGCTTCAGTTTCCTCACCTGTAAAATGAGAATGATAATACCTACAACATCAGTGTTCTTGTGAGGATTAAAGGGGATACTGTAATACGTGGAAGGTACTCCAGCATAAGGAAATAGCTCCCCAAAATACATCGTCATTATAACTCCCGGCCATAAACTCATTCAAAGAAGGATGGGAAAGGCTTATTTATAGTACTAATCAGTTTGCATTATAGCGATTGTTTATGCACCATTTCTTTGCTGGATTATGAACCAGGAGGTAAGAGCCACTATCTCAACACTTCTTATAGCATCTGCCCATGGCTGGAACTCAGGAAATAATTGTTGAATGGATACTGAATAAAAACTTATTTTCCTCAGTCTTAAAAATATCGTACATTGTAATATAAATTTAGTGTTTCCAAACATCCAAGTAGGCCATATAGATTCTAAGGGCTCTATAATTCAGCACTGTTTGACAACTTCACCTTGTCCTGAAATTCTCTGGCCCTGGAATCCACCTTGGAGTGTCCATACGTCCCATCATAAAGTATGGAAAAGCATGTTTTGCAAGGTTAAGTCTAGAATGGGGACTGCTGGGCTCTGAACCACCGAGGAATCTGAAAAGGAGCATGAGTGCCTAGGACCAATGTGGAAGAATTTAGGAATGATGGAGTAGAGATTTTTGGAAGTCAGAACCAAGAGACTACCCAGGCTGCCTCTCTTGAACGTAAAATGAGGGTGATGGTCCTACCCTGAAGCACCTGGAGTACACTCTGAAGGGCCAACCCAATGAACAAGCACCCAGATGAATTCAATTATACAAATGTACTTGCGTCTTTAAATGTCATCTTGGGCAGACTTCAGAGAGAACAGACAGTAACTGTTAGGAACATGCATATTTTCTTTATCCAAAAGTGATTCTTCTAATACCACAAGTCCACACACACACAACCCAGAAGAGAAAACAAATGAGACCAACAAATAGATTAGTTTTAAGCACAAAAAGTATGAGAGAAACGTCAACTGTGTTTTCACTTTTAAGGACCTAAATTTTGGAAGAGAAACATACTTCTTCTGAGTTGCATAGCCCCTTCACAAGATGGGGAAGCTGACTTTGACCTTGAGAACTGATTAGAAGCTGGTAATTGCAAGATTTATAGCGTGTACCATCTGTTCTTCGTTTATAGCCTTAAAATAATGTAAGGAAGATGGAGCCTATAAAACCCCAACATTTTTGATCTTAACAACTTCACAAGGGAATGTAACAGTCGGTGAAATTAGAGTGCTGGGGTTTGTAGCCTTTACATATTGGCAAATAACCAGATTTGGGGGCCATGAAATGATTGTGAAGAACCCCTGGAGGGGATGTAGTCTCTGCATCATCAAAATCTTGCCCTCCATCCAAGGAGAAAAGAGCTGGGACATGTATGTGAAAAGCTGGGATCCCTTTGAGACAAAAAGTGAGGCTATCCTGAGATCTTATTCTTTAAATAATATCAAAAATAAAATACCCGTCAACTACAATGCATCACCTGTTTGAGAAATGATATTAGAAGTAAGATGCTGGTAAAGTTCATTGTTTTCAACTGTTTTAGTTGCTGGGAGTAAAGGAGTGAACATGGCTCAGGTACATCCTGTTTTCATGGTGCTTGTATTCTTCTCGGAAGAGGGAGACAATACACCAATAAACAAGATACTTTCAGATAATAGTTTAGAAAAAATAAAACAATGTAATGGAGTAGAAAATGACGACAGCTAAAGGTGAAAGGCAAGGTTATTTTTTTTTGTTTTTATAATGAAAACATTTCAAGCAAATACAAAAGTAGAGTGTAATGATTCTAATGCATTCCCCAGATTCAACAATTATCAATTTTTCCCACATTTATTTCATTTGGCCCTTTTCCTTTCTTCTCTTTTTTTTCTGAAATATTTTAAAACAAATTCCAGATTTCATTCACTTCACCCCTACATAGTTCAGTATGCATCTCTAGTAATTCAGAGCTGGGTAAGGTTTTTTTTAAACTTTTGTTGAAATAAAGTTATAATTCATAAAAATTGTGTAAATTATAAAATTATAAATATATGAGAATACAACATAACCTGACATTTTAATAGTAATTATAGTTATATAACTTATATAACATACTATTATAAAATTATAAAACAATTACTAAACATTATGAAACAACATTAAAAATAAAATTATATGGATAACTAATAAGGACCTACTGTATAGCACAGGGAACTCTGCTCAAAACTCTGTAATATTCTATATGGGAAAAGAATCTAAAAAAGAGTAGATATATGTATATGTATAACTGATTCACTTTGCTGTGCACCTGAAACTAACACAACATTGTAAATTAACCATACTTGAATAAAAATTAAAAATATATATATATATATATATATATAGCCATAATCTAATCACCCAAACTTAGTAACTGTTTGAATTTAGGTGCTTTTTCTTCCATCTTTTTTTTTTTTTTTGCGGTACGCGGGCCTCTCACTGTTGCAGCCTCTCCCGTTTCGGAGCACAGGCTCCGGACGCGCAGGCTCAGCAGCCATGGCTCATGGGCCTAGCTGCTCCACGGTATGTGGGATCTTCCCAGACCGGGGCACGAACCCGTGTCCCCTGCATCGGCAGGCGGACTCTCAACCACTGCGCCACCAGGGAAGCCCTTTCTTCCATCTTTTAAAAAAGACTTTTACTGTAATATAGCAGACTGTTGAAAAGTACACATATAAGGTTATAGTTTGCTGAAGTGTCGTCAAGTGAACACATCTGTGTAACTACCACTCTGGCACTCCAGGGGTTTTGTTTGTTTGTTTTGCAGTTTATTTATTGAATAAACTTATCATCATCCTATTGTTTCCCACATACCAGATTCATTCAACCTTTCTTCTATTCCCATGTTTTCTGTAAGACGGTCATTAGATGCAGACTCTAGACCAGGGTCAAGATCAGTAATACAGCTGAGCCGTGATGGAACCTGGGGCAAAGGGAAAACCAGTAATTCTGATTCTGTCTTTATGTAAATTTTTGGTATTTTGTTCATAAATGTTTTGCATTAATTTCTATTTTTAAAAACATTGCATTAAAATGTTGTTTATCTTGATCATTGACTTTTTTGGCATCCCCTAGTATCAGCTCTGGCTAGAGGCTTGGTCAGTCTCAGGTTCAATTTTTTGTCAAGAATACTTCATAGCTGATTGTTCATCCCTTGTGCATCACATTAAGAGGGACTGGTATCCAGAATATACAAAGAACTCTCAAAACTCAACAGTCAGAAAGCAAAGAACCCAATTTTTTAAAACAGACAAAAGGATGAACATGTACCTCACCAAAGAAGATATACAGATGGCAAATAAATATATGAACAGCTATTCACATCAGTAGTCATCAGGGAAATGTAAATTAAAAACCACAGTGAAATACCATTACATACCTATTAGAATGGCTAATATAAAAATTCTGATAATACAAAATGCTGACAAGGATATGGAGCAAATGGGACTCTCATACATGGCTGATGAGAATGCAATATGATACAGGACAGACACTAGATAGCAGTTTGATATGTTCTTACAAAGTTAAAAATAACTTAAAAAATTAAGCATATATTTACATTTTGACTGAGCAATCTCCTCTGTAGGTATTTATTTTTTATAGAGAAGGGAAAACTTACATGCACACAAAGACCTGTACATTAATTTTTAATAGTAGCATTAATAGCAACATTATTCATAATTGCCCCAAACTGGAAACTACTCAGATATTCTCCAATGGATTTTTTAAAAAATGTGATACATCCATGAATGGAATGCTACTCACGAAAAAAAAAAAAAAAAGGAATGGGCTATTGCTACAACACAACAACGTGTGTGACTCTCAGATGCATCATGCTAGGTGAAAGAGGCCAGCTTCAAAGGATAATATACTGCGTGTTGCGCTTCACGTCACAGTCTGGAAAAGGCAAATGTATAAGAACAGATGAGTGGTTGCCATGGGGTGGGGACGGAAACTGACTACAAGGGGGCAGCATGAGGGAATTCTTTTGGGTGTAGGCATTGTTTGGTATCCTGTTTGTAGTGGTGATTACAAAAATCTATGTATGTGGAAAACCTCAAAGGACTGAACAATGGCAAAAATGGAGTTTACTGTATGTAAATTTTAAAAAAATAATAAAAATTATTGATGCGTGGTTTCAAGTGTATATGCCAACTAGTCCATCCTTATCAGTCCCGAAAGCCTGAAGTGCTTAGTAAATAAACAAAGGCCAGTGTGGCTGGAGCTAAGGGCTGGGAGGAGACACAGTGACGTCAGAGAGAAGGGCAGGGCCAGCCCATGTAGAGCCATAGAAAGACTTGGAAAGGAATCTGTTCTGGCTGCTAGGTGGAAAATGGATCTGTAACAGTGAATAATGGGAAAAGGGATTTTTCATTTCAAAAAAAAGAAGATTAATTAAAGAGGAAAGTAATCATTCTTTGAGAAGAGAGTTCCAAATGATTGGAACATTGAGACTGAAGACTGGGTGGGACAAGAAAGCAGTTTGCATTTAAAAATGTGGTTTTTTCTTGTGGTTACAGAGAATTTCCATGTCTGGCTAACTCTGATGACGAAGGGTCAGGGCTCCTTCCAATGTGTTTTCTTGGCTTTCTGCCGCAGAATAAACAAACGTGGTGTCTCCAAGCTTTCTTGAGGGTCCCAGGTACAGGGTGACCCAATCCAAACCACAGAAGCTTTATGGCCAGCTTACCGCTGGGTCCTGTTGCTATAAACACGCCACTCGGGGCAAGTCTGAACACATCCTGAAACTCGTCTTTATGCCATCTCGACTCTTCATGGACAAGTGAGGCTCAACCATGGAGCACAGTGCATCACGGGAAGGGCTAGCACCTCTGGCCTCAGAAAACACTGGAAAATTAGGCTACTGAGAGGCCCATGAGTCACTACCTGAAATGCCTTCTCTTTTAACGCAGAAAAGAGATGATACTTGAGCACCAACAGAGGTGTCTATTTGCTGGACTCTGGCTGGCAACAGAAATGCCAACCCAAATGCCAACAAAATGGCTATACAGACATTAATCCTGTGTGTGAGAGAGAGAGGTTCAAGCCTGAGCTCTGAGAATCACTGACTCGCTTTCTGCCAGCCCAAGGTAGCCAATTCCCATTCAAAGGAAGCATTTCATCTGGTTCCTGGGTTGTTTGTGCACCTCTTTCCTGATTCATTCTCCTCTTCAAAGCCCTGGTCACCTTGGTCACGGACGAATGTCTCCTCTTGAAATCCCTTAGCGTGAGGACCACAGCCAAGCTCTGTGGCTCAATTTCAAATTCCCTTTTAAATGTGACCATTGGATACACTTTGCCCACGCAATCCTAGTCTTTGTGTATACTGAAAACAAAGAGGAGACTCTGACTAAGGGATTTAATTCTCTGCCTACACAAACATTGGTAATTACTAAAAACAAAACGAGGCAAAAATAGACTTTAAAAAAACTGAAAATAAAAGTTTCCTTTAATTAACACCAGAAAACCCAATGAAGGAGAATTGGTCAGTGAGTTCCCCAGAACATCCAACGCATTGCCTTTCATGTGTTCATCAGCGTCGATGTTAAAATGACCAGGACCAAGATGACACCTGGGAAAATAACAAACAAAAACAAGACGTGAACGGGGAGTCAGGAGAGGTGGGTCCATGGCATGGATCTCAGGTCAAATAACTGTAGCTTTGGAGATGTCAGTGAGCCTTGCCCCTCCTGGGGTCTCAGTTTCCTCAGGTGGAAAATAAAGGGCTACGACTTGATCTATATCTCCAAAACCTCTTATACCTGGAACATTTCCATACTGCTTAAACTGTCCAATTTTTATTTTTGGTCTTAAATTTTTCACCTTCTATTTACCATATATGTCCTCATGTCTGTGGGAAGTCTCTACTTGAATGTCCTGCTATTACCCCAAACCAATTAAGTTAAAATCACATCTCTGGATCAGCCCTCTCAGTCAACCATCCTTCTCTCCCCCTTTACCTCAGTGATGACGGAATTTATGGTACAACCTAAATGATAGTTTTCCTTCTTAAACGTCCCCTTCCTCCCTCTATATTTGGGAGAGAAGTAAGGGTTGTCTCCCTTCTCCCACGTCTGAGTTTCCCTGGCCTCTGTCCCTCTGAGTCCAGCTCTCTTCCTGGTGACTCTGAGTTCTGTGTGGGTCACAACTCAGGTCAACACTGGGCAGGCGCCCCCAGCATCCTGCTGCTTCCTGAATAACGGCCTACGTGCAGGGGAAGGCAGATGAATGCGTCTCTTTTCTCTTCACAATGTTATCACACAAACAGGAATAAATAAATGTTTCAGGCTTTCCTAAAGGTTGGAAATACTAAAGTTACAACAAATAAAAGAGACAATTTTAAGCAGCCATCCATACCACTTTTCTTGGAAAAGAATCCAAGAAATTAAATGTCTCATAGGAGGAAACTCTTTCCGTGCGGGCTCTCCAGAACCCAAGTTTGCTCCCTTGATCTTATATCTGCTTTCCTTTCGAAGAGACAGCCTCCCTCTGCAAACCTCCCCACGCTGGGGTGTGCATCCCTTCCCATGTTTAAGAAATACCACCTCCCACCTATAGGGACAGGTCTGTCACACAAGGATCTCCACACCAACCCAACTCCCCAGGAGTTCGTTTAAACCAAGGCTTAGTTATTCCATCCAGAATGGCTCGGCCAAATCGTGCAAGCTGTACGTGGGCTCTGCAAGTCCTCCAGAGCCAGGTAGGCTGTGGGGTATGTGGGAACCCCATACCTGGTCCTATTTAAGGTCTTCCACCAAAACGTGGCCTGAAAATGGACCTCCTTACCCTCCATCAGTGAACGACAGCAGTATGTTAAATCTCCTATTATGAGAGTGAATTTGTCTATTTTCTCCTTGTAGCTCTGTTGCTCTATGTAAGTTGAAGTTAAGTGCATACAAATTTAAAACTTCCTGGTAAATTGGACTTGTTGATATGAAGTGCCCTTGTTTATTTCTAGAAACGCTTTTGCTTTCAAGTCTACTGTATCTCTTATTATATAATTTCCTTTGGGTTTATATTTGCACAGTATATCTTTTCAAATTCTTTTACTTTCAACCTTTTTGTACCATTACGTTTTATTTTTTTAATAAATTTTTAAAAATTAAGAAGAAAAGATGGGGCTTCCCTGGTGGCGCAGTGGTTGAGAGTCCGCCTGCCAATGCGGGGGACACGGGTTCGTGCCCCGGTCCGGGAAGATCCCACATGCCACGGAGCGGCTGGGCCCGTGAGCCATGGCCGCTGAGCCTGCGCGTCCGGAGCCTGTGCTCCGCAACGGGAGAGGCCACAACAGTGAGAGGCCCGCGTACCGCAAAAAAAAAAAAGAAAAGAAAAAAGAAAATGGACCTCTTTATTTTTCAAATACCCGTGGACTAAGAGTTGGTGCACACACACACCCCTCCCAATGACAAACATTAATTCACAGGATAGCATAGAGTAACTTTAGACCCATAAGGAGAAAAGAAAGACTTGTTTTCCCCTAACTTCCTGTACTTTGCAAGGCTGCCCCCTTGAAATTTTACTTTACATTCTTTTGGGGACCGGAATATGCTTCTGTGCTCAACTCTTCCCCCACCCATTCTTCTTTCAAATTGTACTCCCTTAGTCTGGCCCAGAATAAGAAAAGGGGCCTATTGGTCATATACCTTTTAATAGTAGCTTGTGGAGCTTCTCAAAGATCCCCCGTAGAAACTTGGGAAATATTCCTTGTAATATGAGAGACAGATGAAACTCTTAGATGATGGGGCCCTGCTGCTCCCAATTCCTCTCTGAGTTGGGGGCAAGTGAGGAAGGCATGTGTATGTAAGGGAGAAATTCTCCCAGTTATAATAACAATAAAAAGGGTGATGCCTGACCCGTGCTTACCAATTTTTATAGCATCTCTCAATCCTGACTGTGCATTAGAATCACCTGGAGAGCTTTAAAAATACCAATGCCTCACCCCTGAACTATTAAATCAGAATCTCTGGGAATGAGGTCTGGGCATCACTGTTTGTCAAAGCCTGTAGGTGATTCTGATGTGCAGCAGGGCTGAGAACCACTGATGTGTAGGGATGGGAAATTATCACAGCTGGAAAAGGTCACGTTTTGTTGTGCCTGAAATGAATTCTGCAGCCCCAGGCAGCCTTGTTCCATCAGGCTCCTTTGGGCATCCAAGATTCTCAGTGAAATTTCAAATAGAGTGGAGAGTGAGGTATCGGGTTCCTACGATGCAGCTGTTACGGAGGGTCTGGAATGACTGTTATCATCCACCCCAGTGGAAGTTTCCCACCACATACGCAGACTCTTATTTTTAATGTAAAGAGATGACTGCAGTTACCATACAGCGCCTCATAGAGAGTGGACTCTCAACAAATACTTGTTATTTAATAACTTGTTATTTCAAGAGCATAAATGGGCAGTTACCCTCTTCTACCACGAGATGGCGACCTATGAAAGATCACTGTAGAACAATGTTTCAACTCTGCCAAAACAGAAAGGGATGAATAGCAGAACCTAGAGATAAAAAACGGAGCATAGGTGTGGGCATATGGGTGGGTGGGGGGGGGGGGAGGCTTTTGTTTTTGGTTCTTTATCCTTTTAGATAAGCAGATCAACAAAATTCAAGGTGGTTTAAAAAAAGTGAGAACGCAATGGATTCACAGGACTCATCTCCTAAGAGGCTGAGCTCCTTGGTTGACATCTATGTGCTTCGTGGCATCTCAGGAAGGTAGGCCAGGGCTGAGCACTAAGCTACTTTACGTATAAGGTCAGTAAGTGGCCCCAGTTCGGTTGCTCTGCCAATACATCCTCTTCCAGGAAACATGTTTCCAAGTCACCCTGGTCCCTAGATCTCCTCACCCACCCGCCTGGGGAGTTTCAGGGAAACAACTAATCTGCGGAAACAGATACAATCAGTTATACATCAATTAATACAACCTCTGGACAAGCGCCTTTTAATCAAGCTGGCCTTGGCACCAGGGAAGGTTGGTGGGATTTCTTGTCTACTTGGTGGTCCTCGGAGAGGCAGTGGAGTGGCATCTCATGAGCAGTGTTTGATTGATAGGCTGAGATCTAGGTCCTAGTGTCTAAAGAGCATGTATACTCCAGGCGACGGGAGGCTCCACCGTGCCTTGGCTGCGTGCTGCCTCCTGGGACACTGGGCTCCAGGCGGTCAATCACTGCCAGAGAGGTAGGGCTCCCTACCTGGCCATCTGCTCCGGCAGTACCCACGTTGTCCATAAAGCCAGTCACTTGACCCTGGAGGGGAGAGGAGGCAGACAGCACACCACGGGGATGACCTGCTGGCGACTAAAATCTTTGTACTGCTGGATACTGCTGAAGAGGAAATCATAAATTCACAGTCTTCAGGGCATCGGGGCCACCCTTTGACATGTCTCTAGAAAGTATCCTGTCCCTTCCCTGCGATGGCTATTCCAGATCTTCACCACTACTCTCTAATTCCACCCTTACTTCAACTCCCCTGTCAGTAGATGGCTTTGCCTCCTGGTTCCCAGAGAAAATTGAGATCGTGCAGCATGAAATTCCTCAACTTCCAGCTTCCCTCCTACGGATGTGTTTATGTCTGCACCCCTACACCCCCCCACCGACGTTGGAGAGCAGAGGTGTCCGGCTCGTATGGAGACCAGAAGCTCTTCACCTGTGTCCTGATTCCAGAGCCTTCAATCCCTCCCAGGGTTCTCTGGGTCTTTGCTCCACCAACTTTCATGTCTCTCTGTCTTTCTGGCTCTTTCCATGTGCAAGCTCCCCCATCATCAAAAAATGAAACAGAACAAAACCAAACCTGTAGGAGCCCATCCTCCAGCCTGTCTCCGTTCCCTCACACCTAAGTGCTCAGCTTCAGACGAGGGACAGGTGTAGAGACACAGTGGGGTGAGGGAGGAGGGGAAGCCCCTTCCCCTCTTCTCCCCACCCTACCAATGGTCTGTTACCACTCAGCAGTGGAGCAGTGAAAGTAGACGCAGGACCCCAGCAGCAGCACTGCTGTATAAAGTGACAGTGACCTTGAGGTTGAGCTGCTGACATCCGAGCTGGCATCAGAGGCTTCTGCAGGCTGCCGAGACTGTGCGCAGTGAGCCCCTGTCCTAGGTTGCCCTGGGCCTCACCTCCCGCCAAATCGTGCCTTCTGTCTCCAACACCAAGGCCAGAGTGGACACAAGCCAGGCAAGAAGCCTGTCCTGTCTGAGGATCAAATGGAGGCAGGGGCGGCAGCAGAAATAGCACTGAGGGGTGGACATGCTCCGGGCCGAGGTCAGAGTGGGCAGCCAATGGGCACGTGCAGCCTGTGGAGGAAACATTGCGAGGGGGGAGTTGGGCTAATGTTCATGTCACCCTCCATGTTCAAAGAGCAGAGAACCGCCATGCTCAGAGTCCCGTCTGGGAAGTCTTCCAGACAGGCCTCGGTGTCACAGTCACGCCTCTCCCTCGGGCTGAGTACGTCCCTCTCTTGCAGATGCTGTTGCTGAGCACTGACTCAAAGGCCTCCTGGATGCCGACTCTTCAATTGTGCCACAATCATTACAACAAAAACAGCATTGTCTGAGCTCATCCTATGTGCCCAGCAATATGCTAAATATTCTGCATACCTTATCTCAGTTCATTTAATCATCCCCAACTCCATGAAGTTTTATTGTCTTCATCTCACACAAGAGGAAACTAAAACTCAAAGAAGTCATCACCCAAGTTTATGTACGGAACTAGTGAGCGCTGAAGCCAGAATTTGAGCCCCAGTCTGTTTGACTCCATGCCCTCTTGATTCTACGGCCCAAATGGCTGTAACAAGTATGAGTTTGTTCCAACAACTCAGGGGCAAGAAGAGTCGTATGCTAATTGGCAAGATCTCATTGGCCAGGGTCAGCAAGAGGGCCGATACCAGACGTGGTCTTAGCCCATTTTCTCTAAAAAACAAGAGGCAAAGCTTATATTTGTAAAGCTTTATGGGGAGGGGAGTTAATCCCACGGCTGAGACTGAGAGAAAGAGGAAGTGGGGCAGACAAAGAGCAGAATAAATGCAAAGTGGTCCATTATGGAGCTGGCTGTGGTACCACAGGAATTAAAAGGACGGTTCAGCCATGCTGCATGTTTCCAGGAGACCACACGAAACCACGGCACTGTGGAACGGTCTGTTGGGGAGAAGAGTTAGGAATCTCTCGGTTGCTTCCTCCCTGTTGTGGGTCTCTCTCTGGTCAAAATTCACCCTGTGGGGCACTAACTCTCTTGTACTTACAGGTTGTGTAGCTGGGCCCTCTGGGCAGCTGTGGGGCCAAATTCAGTGGGTCCAGGTCAGGGTGGACATGGGTCCGGGGGCTGTTTCAGCTCCTCCCATCACAGGGGACATAATAAAGGTCATGCCCAAACCCAGGGCTCACTCCGCGGTGGCTGAGGCAGCCTGCTCTGTTAGGAGGTGGGTGACAGCCTCGGTAGAGCCTCTCCACTGAGCAGGGCCAGGAAAAGAGCTTGGTGGGAGGCCAGGGGGCTCGAGCACATTTGCTTTCCATTTCCTTTAATACTAAGTCCAGGTTCCTTAGCATGGCATCCAAGACCCTCCACGGGTAGGCCTTAGCCGATTTTTCCAAGCTAGCCCACTGCACCTCCATTCACACCCCCGTTCAGGGCCACCATCAGCCCGTGAAGCACCTACATATGAATGAGAAAAAGGTACCTCTCTGGGTGGTCACAGCCCTATGGCTCTGGCTTTGGCAGGCAGAATGACGCTTGAGTGTAAATTAGAAAAGTAAAACACTCTTTTCCTGGTCACAGCTCACCCCAAAGTGTACAGCTGGATTTTAATGTGCCCTTTAGCCACCATGCATGGAGGCTTGGCCAATCACATTAAATCCCAGATGAGGAAACAGACCTACAGAGGCAGAGACCCTTGCCCAGAGTCACAGAGACCCAGACACAGGGCTCAGTTTCCGACCTGAATTCAGCTGCTGCCTCCTACTTCACCCCAAGGCCCAGTGGGCAGCTTTGAGATTACTCCTCCCCCAGCCCACTTAGAAATAATTCTTTTGTGGAATTTCCCAGGGGTGTCTGGCATTGATCCCATGTCTGGCCTGTTCTAGTGCCCACAGCTATGAGAAAAGGGCTGTACCCCAGCTTTCTCTCTCCCCACCCCACCCCATGAGCTCCAGAGAATCAGCCCCTGGGGCCTGTGCTAATGACCTCATGGAGGACTTCCTGTTTTTATATTCTTTCCTCCTCTGCTTGTTTTTTCTACTTTGTTGTTCTTTGATCATTTTTAGTTCTCCTCCCCTAGCCCATCCTGCAAAAATGAAACTTTATTTTCTGTGATTATTTTAAATCCATGTTTAGCCAAGGAGATGTTATACTTCTCTTTTTTTCCATTTGGGGAATTGGAGTCAAGGGTACTTTCTCCCCACTCTGTTTCTCCCTCCTCATTCCCCATGGTTTATTTCCCAAATGATAGTCTGCAGGTTCCACAGCTCAGGAGAAGCAAATTCAAAAGCTCTGTCTGCAAGTACCATGTGAATTCAGGATTCTGTCTCTAATAGAGATCTCCCCTCTATTGGACGCTATAGTAGGCAGAAGGGACGAGATCTGCCAGCTTCCCCACTGTGATATTCGCAGCTCCAGGAAACAAAAGACAGAGACCCTGCTTCAAAACCACACGGACTCTCCATTTCTTCCAAGATCAAGTACAAATTCCTTAGCATGCATCAGAGAGCCTCCAAAGGGTGGGTGGTCCAGGGTAGCTTTCCAGCCTAGTTCACTGTTACTCCATCTGCTTTTCCCTCCCTCCACCCTATTTCCTCTATTCCAGCCATGCTAATCTTCTTATCTTTCCTGGAAACACTGTGCTCCTTCCTACCTCCCTACTTTCACACTTGCTGTTCCTCTGCCTGGAATTCTGTTCCCTTTCTTCCTTGGGAACTCTTATTCACCCTTCAAAGCCTAACTCAAATGTCACTTTCTCAAGGCTGCCTTAACCAAGTCCTCCAAGCTGAATTTTTACCCCTTCCTCTGTGTTCCTTTGGCTCTTTTTTCCTAAGAGTAAATAAAAATGTATTATAAGAGTAAATATAAATTTCCATAACTTCACTTATATGCTCTCTTTGGTGGTATTTGATTCATTTGACCGTATCCTTTTTTTTATTGTTCTAGTTTCCTCCTCTCCTTCATTGAATTAGTCCTGTGTATTTATTTGCTTATAAGTCTCTGAGATAAACGTTTCTCTTTCTCCTATTCTGTGCGTGCACATGAATGTGTGTGTGTGTGTGTGTGTGTGTGTGTGTCTGTATGAACGTTTTGCTAATTATAGTGTTGAAATACGATTTATGCCAAAGGGCCTGTGGGGCAAGGCCCCTGTGGGAAGGTGTGAACTGCAAAGGTTGGTCACTCACAACGTTGATCTCTCACAGGAGGTTGTGGCCCATTTAACGGGAAGCCAGAACCTGGGGCAGGTGGGAAAAGAAATGCTTGTGTCTTCAGGGCAGTGCTTATCAAAATAGAGCTTGTAAATCAACTATATCAGAATCACCTGGGAATAGAGGTCGGGAGATGGGACTTGTTAAATATTCGGACTCTGGGGCCCAAATTCAAGCTTTTTGAATCCAACTCTCTGGGGGTAGTTCCTAGGAATCTGCATTTTAATAAACTACCGGGAGGATTTTTTGCAACAGTGTTTGAGAACCACTGACCCGGCTGCTTTGGGAGCTGGGGTTCATGCCACTGAAACTGTGCTTGTCAAGGTCGCTAGTTGTCACACCTCCTGAATGTCCGATCTACTGGCTGCTTTCAGGCCTCTTCATATGCTCCCTGCTGGCTTGGGACTCAGGGAAGCATTGCCTCTTTTTTGAAACTCTTCACTCCCTCACGCTCTGTGATGCCCCCCCGTTCCTGGTTCATATCCTACCTCCTTAATCATTTTTTCCCATACTCCCCACCAGGCTCCTCTTTCTCCAAATGCCCCCTCACTCTTGGGGCCTCTCCCAGGTCCTGACCTCAGCCCTGTCCTTGACATTCCACACCACACCTATGGCTTCCACCACTGCTTGTGGACGCGGATGGTGTCTAAGTTCATGTTTCCAGCACAGACGCTCTCCTTGGCCTCTGTCCTGTACACACACCTCCCTACGGGAGCTTCCACTGGGATGGTCCCAGGCCTCCTAAATTGTGCATTTCTAAAACTTTTCTGTGTATCTTCCTCCTATATTTCCTATCTTTGTGGACACTGAACTGGTCACCTGAGGGTCATCCTACCCCTGACACTTACTAGCTGTGTCACCTTGGACAAGTTACTTATTTTTCTGTGCCTCCTCACCTGAAATACGGACATCATGACAGATCGTGTCTTTCTGGACTGTGAGTATTAAGTGAATTCGTGCATAGAAAGGGCTTAGAATAGTACCTGGCATGGTTCATGTGCTCAATAAACACTGGCTATTAATAATAATAATGATGACACTAATAATGCTTAGTAGTTAACCATCATTTTTATTACCCTGGTCTCCTCACTACCTGCCCACTAGGCAGTCACCTGCCATTTTCTCTCTTTAACACTCTCTTCCTCTGATATCTGCCCCATCTTCCCTATCACCTCTGCTCAGTCTTGGTCAGAGTATCTTCATGTCTTCCCTGGACTTGTCTAAGACTGGTCTCCCACCTGGATTCCTCTCTCCTTTCTCACCTTTGTGACTCCTTGAAGGGCCCACGCCTTGTTCCTCTTTGTGTCTCCCAGCACCTGAGTGTATATTAAGTATTTACAGAATGAATCGGTGAAACGATGGGTGGATGGTTGGATGGATGGATGGATGGATGGATGGTTGGATGGACAGACAAAAATCAATGCATTACATAGAAATCTTTGAAGGGGCAAGATGCCTTATAAATCAAGGTGGTGATGGATAGTTAGGAACTTGGGAAAACAAACTCTAATTAAGGTTGAATCCCCAGAAGGTGCTTCTGAATAGAAAAGGAGCGATGGCTTAGTCAATTATATTAACTTGTCTGGGGAAGCATGTCTCTCAGAAGGAATGGGATCTGCAGAGATGTTGCAAGAGGAATCAATGTCTACAAGTGGCCAGTGTGCCCCCAGTTATTCTCAAGGGAGACAGGCACTGGACCTGAGGGTCTGAGGTTGTCCTACTGCTGGGGAGAGGGCACTGTTGTCAGACAGAGGCATTTTATCCGCCTTTCCTGACTCATGTGAAATATTCGCTCTGAACCTTCCCACTTCCTTTCCTCTCATTCCATCCTCTTCGTGGGACTGAGTCTTTTTCACCTTTTTTTTTTTTTTGCGGTACGCGGGCCTCTCACCACTGTGGCCTCTTCCGTTGCGGAGCACAGGCTCCGGACGCGCAGGCTCAGCGGCCATGGCTCACGGGCCCAGCCGCTACGCGGCATGTGGGATCTTCCCGGACCGGGGCACGAACCCGTGTCCCCTGCATCGGCAGGCGGACTCTCAACCACTGCACCACCAGGGAAGCCCGGACTGAGCCTTTTTGATGACTAATTTAGTCTGGGGAGCAGATAAGCTTTGTTGAACCCTTGGAATGTCCTCACATTTTATTTTGCTGTCAGTATCCCATGAATGTGGTTCTTGTAGATCTCTTCCCAAGAGCCCAGTCAGCTCCAGATGCACTAGCAGGACTGTGTTTCTGGGCCTATGAAGCTGATGAAGAGATCTGTGGCCATAATAAAGCCACGTGTGACTGCCCCCGGGAAACCTGGGTCACCAGCTGGAGTCCCATGTTGTGGCTTTCCTTAGTCACAGAACTGTGTTCGCTGGTGATGTCAATAATATCTGGTTGAGTTCATCACTGCTCCAGGGAGATGTTACCTAATTCATTGGAAAATCCCCTTTCCAATTAGCCCACTTAACATTTAACTTTGGTTATTCTGCTTTCGTTATTCATTGATCTCTGATTGATAATATGGAACAAGGATGGCAAATCTAACCAGACATATTGCCACTATTCCCGCCCACGTTCTCTGCACACATTACTGGAATCTTGGCTTTCTTTTCCGTTAAGTTGTCCTCAAATTCTTCTCAACACAGCCTTCCAGGAAAACACTACGAATCAATAAAGTTAATAGATGAGATGTAACCTATTTATCATTCCTAATCTAAAGGTGTCTATATATATTTTTTACAAAGAAGTAGTATCTCAATTATCTGTTACTGTATAACATGCCAACACTAAAATTCAGTGGCTTAAAACTACAGTTATATTTTCTTATGATTCTATGGGTCAACAACTGGGGCTGAGCTCACCTGGGCAAGCATTCTGCTGACTTTGGCTGCAGACATCTGGTGGCTTGATAGGGAATGGAGGGCCTAAAACGGCCTCGCTCACATGAATGGCAGTTGGAGCTGGCTGGTGACTGGCCATGCGTCTCCAGCAGCCTGGCACAGGCTACTTCATATGGTGTGCACGTTCTGATGTGTTTTTCAAGCCCCTGTTTGTATCACGTTTGCTAAGGTCCTGTTGGTGCCAAAGCAAATCATGTGGCCAAGCCTAGAGTCAATGTAGAAGAACCTACGCAAGGACATGGATTCAGAGAGGCATGATTCATTGGGGGCCATTTCTGTAACCATATACGCCAGACTGGTTGGTACTTCATTGATCAGAAACTTACTGAGTGCCAGATACTGTGCTTGGCACAGAGTATAAAATGACAAAGAAATTGGGAAGCACTTTGAAGACTGGAAAGGCTCTGAGTAGGTGCAAAGAGGGAAGAGTTCAAACTGCTATTTGAATCATGGTGGTTGAAATAATCTCTGCACCTGCGTGCGTGTACATGTTAGAAGGATGAGGAGTGTTGAATTGTTTAGATAATTTCTTCTATTCCCCATTTCGTGTGGTTTTGTGCAGCCTTGGTTCAATGAGTAACTTTATTGTTGTCCATTATGATATGTCCCTTAAAGATTTTCTTCAGACTCTAAAACATTCAAAACAATCACATAAGTGTGTTCTTCATGACCACAAAGAGCTACTTGAGACTTTTTTTTCCCCCTAGAAACCTGGCCAAGTCCTAGACTGAGACCCATGCTTACTAACTCTGATATTTCCTCCCTCCCCACATTCCTGCCACCCACAGCTGCTCCGGTCCAGAGGGAAAGTTCAGAGGCCAAATACTTATGGTCCAAACAGCTCTCCAGCAGTGATGGCAAAGAGACAACTCCACTTATGAAAACAAACAATCATTCCCTCCTTTTATATAGCTCTTGAGCCTTCTTTTCAATGCATGTTCACATCCTTTCTCTCATTATATCATCCCCAAGACCCTTTGAGGTGGGCAGGGCAGATAACAGATGGGGAAACTGAGGCCCAGAGAGGGGAAGTGACTTTCTCAGTGAGTGACAAGGCTGAAAGTATAGCTCCAGCTTCCCAATTCTAGATCTTGGCGTGTCCAGTACTCATACAGCCACGAACTGAGCTGCATGCTCCTTCCAGGTCTCGGAAGTCTGCTTTCAAACCCTGCTGGGGTTTTCTACTCCACATCTTACAGTTCCACTAACAGCCATTTGAAACTTGCTTTACTTTGTATTCCCATGGAAAGAATGAGGGGAAATATCAAACATTTCCCTGTGTGCCAGCTTCGAAATCTTTTGTTGCCAGAAGATAGCGGATTCTCTTTGAAGTTCCAATTTCCGGGCTATAAATGATCCAGCCAGCATCCTCCTGATGGATAAACAGAGGCCTGGAGCCAATCGCCCTGTGAGTACCCACCCTACCTCCTCAAAGCAAAATGTGACACAGGAGAAAATTTTAACTGAACATCAAGAGAAGGCTTGGAGAGGATAAGCCACCACCTAAGAGGAGAAAATCTGAGGAACTCAAGTGTACAGGTGATAGGAGACAACTTGCCTCCAAGCTGTGAGCAGGCTTCGGGTGCCAGGCAGCCCTGCTTTACAACCCCTCCTTCCCCCTCAGCTCATCTTCCTTGAGACAGCTGGTTTTCTGTATCTCCATCGTGGAGCACAGGAACCCTTCGGAAAGCTGGAACCGGAACAAACATGCTGGTTTTCATAGAGAAGGTCGGGGAGGGTGAGAAATGGTGATGCCACTGCTTCCCACATTCCTTCCTCAGGGCAGACATGGTGATCTTTCTGGTTGAGAATGGGAGGGGCTTAGAGCGCTTTTCAGTATAACCCTTGATTAGGCTGCCATGTTGGATGAAATCTCCCTGCCAACTCTGTAGTCCCCGGTGACCCAAAGGCATTGCAGAAAGGAGGAAGAAGTGGGGAAGTATCCAAGTATGTGTGAGGCGGACATTCCTCACTCCTAGGGGCCCCCGTGTGCTAGGTTTTAAATACAGGGGACGTGGTCAACTAGAAACGAGAGCTTGTTGCTATAGGAGAGGTGACTGAAGGACTTCGACACCGGCATCAGAACATCAAAGTTTGCCTTGGAGTCTTTCCATGGCATTAGTGCAGGATCAATACTCATCTATAAGATTCAGAAAACACAAAAGATTGTCAGAAGTCACAAAAGGAATGCTCTAAACCATGTTACTAAACACATTTTATCAAATGAGGGAGGAAAGCAGCAGAGCAGCTAAAGCAGAAAGGGACACTAGAACTCATCTGGTCTGGTGCCCCTGGTTAATTGATGAAGAAACAGGACCAGAGTAGGAAAGCAACTTCTTCAAAGCCACACAGCACCGGCAGAGCTGGAGCCCAGTCTGCTCACTCCCAGGCTAACCCTCTGTCGACTCACTGCATGCCCTCTCCTTTCTTCTACACCACCCCCGCCCCGCCCCTGTATTCCTCTATTGCCTGACCCAGCACCCCTTCCCTACCCAGCCACCTCCCTCCTCAGTGGGGAAGGTCATTGGTTTACAGATTTAGTCACTAGGTGGCTCAGTTTAAATTGTACTGGGAGGGTGGGGTGGAGGGTGGTGGATGGGAGGAATCTTACCCTGCTTTCTAACAAATATGAAAATTTGTTTTTCTGTTCTGAGGCCTTTGAATTGTCCTCCAAATACCTTCAGGGCAGAGATGTTAAGTGAGAAGTATCCACTGTGTAATAGGCAAGGAAATTCCTATAAAACTTCAAAAAACATTTATATCCCAATCCATCCTGCCGGTGGCCAGCAGGAGAGAAAGAAGGGATGGAGACGCAACGCCCAAGGAGGTAAATGCTGACAGGTCTGATACATGTAGTACACATCCCAAGAGCACCCCAGACCTGGGTCTCTAGGAGATGAGTAACTCCCATAGATGGCTCTGAATTCAGAGCCTTTGCTTTGACAAGAAGTTGTACTACATTTGTATCCCCCATTTGCACAGCTGGCCCCCATCCTCTGACACCAACTGTCAGAGGAATCTGGCGAGTCCCTTCCTCGTCTCGCACAGGGCAAACAGCCGGTAGGCCTGGGCTCTGGTCCTGGGTTGTCTGTTCTGCCACCCCACCACCTTTTATTCTTTCTGTAGTACTTTTGGCCGGTCTCTGGGTTTCATTTTCCTAACATACGGAAATCAAGAAGCTGCAAGCAATTTGACTTCTGGGAATGGATTACAAAAAAGCATTAAGAATTTATGCAAATATTTAGCTGCATGAATGTTCTTTACAACACTGTTATTAATAGAGAAAAAGTTGGAATAACCTAAGTGTTTAGCAACGGGGGACTGGTTAAATAAACTTAGTACTTCAGGTAATAGAAATGTATGCAGGCATAAAAATGATGTTGAGAAATGTATCTACAACCACAGAAAATGTTAGGTAAAAGACGGGGGGAAAAATCACAAAAACAGTATAGACAGGATGAACTCATTTTTGCTTTAAAAAGATACATTTGTGTGTGTGTATATAATTATATTATACATAATACATATAGTACCTTATATATTATATATAGTACAATATATATTTCTTATATATAATAACATATATACAGATAGATATTTCCTGAGGAGGGTATTCTAATTATCAAACATGGTGTTCATGGTGTAAAATGCTATACAAATTGTAAAAAGAAATCTTTATTTATCTAGGGGGATACTTTACTTATCTAACATGGTGCTATTGGTGATCGTTCAAAGTAGGTGAGATTATGGGTATTTTACCATTTCTTCTTTTCACTTGTCTCTATTTTCTAACTTTTCTCTAATGAGCAGTGGTGCTTTTGAAAAAGAAAGCAATAAAAAAATTGTATTTTGACAAACAAGGGGGCTTGACTATGATTACTGAAGTTCAATCATGCTCAAGAATTCTGTAAAGAAGACCCACTCCCTATAGAACAGTGGTGGGATGGGGAGAGGGCAGGATGCCACACCCTGGCTCAGGGCTGAGGAAGCCACCGCCTCCTTGACTCTGGCCTGTGTGCTCCACATAAATATCCTCTCCGCCCAGCTCACGCTTCATCCTGGAGTTACTCATCCCTAGTTTTCCGGCCTTATTTTTTAATTTTTTTTTTGCGGGGGGCGGTACGCGGGCCTCTCACTGTTGCGGCCTCTCCCGTTGCGGAGCACAGGCTCCGGACGCGCAGGCTCAGCGGCCATGGCTCACGGGCCCAGCCGCTTCGCGGCATGTGGCATCTTCCTGGACCGGGGCACGAACCCGTATCCCCTGCATCGGCAGGCGGACTCTCAACCACTGCGCCACCAGGGAAGCCCCACCGGGCTTATTTTGACTTACTCTTCAGATTTCATTTAAAAGGAATCTCTGTTTAACCACAGCAGCCACAGGAAGAATCCTACTAAACCTTCATTGTAAGTAAGTTCCAGCAGACAGATGACTTAAATAAGCTACACTGGGCTCAGAGGAAGCCCCCAGATCCCCAACTGCTGGAGCAGTTGTTACTGGTGGGCCTGATCAGCAGGTGGGCAAACTCCATTTTAAACACACACACACACACACACACACACACACACACACACACTCGCCCTCTACATCCACAAAACCCAGGCATCAGTTGACGACATGCGCCCTCCTCTGCTTGAATTCCCAGGGTGGACTGGTCACCAGGGCTGGCTCCTGACATGCCCCTGTCTCTACTCCAGTAGTTGAAAGGAAGCCCCTGTGGTACCAGGGACCCTTGTAGCCTTGGATCCAAAGTGACAGAGAGCTGTGGGTACACTATTCCGTCTCACAGGGCGCTCTGACATTTTCCCTGCATTCGTCTCGCCTGAATGCTAACTTTCCTTTCTGTTTATCTTTTCCCTCAGGCCCACCCAAGGGGAGCTCTCCTATCCCTCTTCGTGTGCTTTGAGAAATGTGCATGGGTTCAACATTCACTTGGCTGGCCCCTTGGGAATGCCTTGATGTGCTGTCGTTTTTCTTTTATGTTTAAGGTCCCCTGGGGTCCTCTTGGCTGTTGTGGGCTGGTTACACTTGGCTCAAGCCTGGACTCCACTGTGTGTGACCAGAGCCAGTGTAGCAGGGTAGGGCTGGTGGGAAATGGGGGTGGGGGCCTTTCCAGATCTTTAAAGATAACGTAATAACATCACGCTTACGACGAGGACAGAAATATGTTAGAGGAAGCAAGATTGTGAGCCACATGGAGAAAAGCAGCTCCTGCTACCCTGCCCACCAGTGGTGGAAGCTCTGCTGTCCCCAACCCTGCCATTAGGCGGGCTCCTGCCAGCTTACCTCTTGACCAGCCCCCCAGCCCCCCGCCTGTGACAACAAAGCTCTCCCTGGGATTTCTTAAGAGTCCTGCGGCTTATTTCCCAGGATTCCTCTGCTCCCTGCACCTTTCTTGCAGTGTGTCTCTGTTTAACCCCATAACAACTCAGAGGCTCACCTCAGCCTCCACTGGTTTCCTAACAGCATCTCTGCACCATCTCCTATGCCTGACCCCCCCGGACAGGTGCTCCAGCCCCTCTCCCCGACAGCACACACTCTCTTGCTGACATTTAGGGTCTCCACTCCCTGCTCCTGGCTTTCTTCACTCTATCCCTGGAACAGGCAAATTTTCCCTTTCTCGTCACCAGGTCCTCTTCCTTTAGTTCTCATTCAACTGTGAACCATTTGTCAGGCAGATTGCTCCTCCTCCAGCATCCCTTCAAAGGTGAAGATTTGGGGCTTCCCTGGTGGTGCAGTGGTTGCGAGTCTGCCTGCCGATGCAGGGGACACGGGTTCGTGCCCCGGTCCAGGAAGATCCCACATGCTGCGGAGCAGCTGGGCCCGCGAGCCATGGCCACTGAGCCTGCGCATCTGGAGCCTGTGCTCCGCAACAGGAGAGGCCACAACAGTGAGAGGCCCACGTACTGAGAAAAAAAAAAAAGGTGAAGATTTGTCTCACCCTTCCCATCCCCCTCCCCCATCCCCTCAATCCGAGGCCCCCAGGGAGCACTTGGTACAGGCTTCTGCTTTATACGTAACACTTTCAATCATAACTAGTTCTCTCTCCTCTGGCTGAGCAGTGAGCTTGCTAAGGGCAAGTACTGGGTCTTTCACATACGTTTCCAGCCCTGCTTATTACCTATTTCTTTAACATGTGTTTGAACAGGTATTGAATGAAGTTGGGCTGGTGACACTGGAGACAAGACTGAGTAATGCCTAATTGTAGGCTGGGTTGTCCATTTTGTGTCTGCCTACCAAGAGGAAAGCCAGAAAAGTGCCTCCTCGGACAGAAGAGAACTGGTCTGAGGTAAGCGGGGTATGGGTGTGGTAGGGCAAGGGAATGCCGTACCATATGTCTCTTCTCAAGGGGGAGAAGCCGACGTGAGCATTCCCCAGGGGCCTGCTTGATGAGACCCACCCTATCTTACCCTTTATCATCATTTATCAAGCATCAGCTATGTGCCAGGTCCCATCTCGAGGATAAATGGGGAAACTGAGGCACAAATCATGCCACTTGTCCAAGGTCCCCCAGCTAGTTAGTGGAAGAGCTGGAAGACAAATGTGACTCCCACTGCAGAGCCAGATGTTTGTGATGAAGGGCAGAACTCCTGTTTCCTGGGTTTTGTCCAGCCTGGAATCTGCTGGGAATCTGACCTCCCAGCAGCTGGAGTCTGCCTGTCTTTAGAGCAGCAGAGGGAAGGGGCAGAGCACACCCCTACATCTCTAATGGAGTCACCTGTCCAGCTGGCAACTGGCCTCGGCTGACTCTTGCTGGTGGTACATGGGCTGGGCATTCATGTGGACTGGTGAGTCCACCTCCAGTTCTCAGGATAAACAAGCGGCACTGGTTGGCCAAGAAGTTTGGAAGTGCCGTTTCCATTCAACAGCACAACCCGGATTTAAGTTTCTGAGACTTGCTAAGCAGCCACCCCCTTGGGTCTTCATACTTCCTCCTGTGTCCTTCCTGCCACCTGTAGTCTAAATTTAGAGACAAGCACAGTAGAGCACCTTCTGGCCTGGGTCACTTTGGCAGGCCATTGAGCTGCTGATGAGCTGTACTCCACCATTTCATCAGGGCCACCGTGGAGGTGGGGAATTGGTGTGGGAGCCCCATGAGAATCATCCTGGGAGGGTCTCCTGCACCATGGGCTGTCTTAAATTATTTTTCTTTGATTATATAAATAATATATAGCTTGGAAAATGCAGAAAAATATTAAGAAGAAAATAAATAACAATCGTATTCCCTTCATTAGGAGGTTTCATTGTTAATATTTTGTCATTTTGTTTCTTTATATTTGAATCATATTTTTATTCTGATAATAATAAAAGCTTATTGATAAAAAATTAGATGAATATGAGCCAGAAAGAATCCCAGCCTCCAGAAATACCACTGCTAACATTTTGATTTTTTTTTGGATATTTTTTATTCATTTTTTTGGTTTACAGAGTTAAAATCATAGCATACAATCAATTTTGTCTCCCACTCTCTCCACTTATCACTTTGGAAAATAAGCAGTCTCCAAGTTTTTATTTCAAACTCTTTAAGACTATTTGTCAACACAATATTTCATCGCTTCAATAATCTACGGCTTAACCATCCCCCTCTTCTGAGGTTGCTTCTAATATTTTACAATTATAAATTATACAACTTGATGATGAACATCTTTATGCCTGAATGTTTAATGACATTTATTATAGAATTACTTCCTTAAGATTGCTATCTTAGGATTATAAGATAAAGGGCTATGAATATTTTCAAGCCTGTGATCCTTCATGCAGAAAAGTTTTCCAAAAGACCTAGGTCAATTTATGTGATCTCCTTCCAGAGTGCAGGGGAGTGAACAAGCAGCTGTGATGTGAGTGAAACCAAGTTCAAAGAAAGAAAGAAAGAAATCGGGCTCCCTGGCAAATTTTAACCTAAAGGAAAAAGTCAGAAAGGGAGAGTGTGAAGTGCTACCTCTTGCAAAGAGAACAACTTTCACAAAAGGATTACTGTAGGAATGAGAGCCTTTCGGGACTTTTTGCAGATGCGTTGGGAAAGTCATCTGCTTTTCCTCTGCTCACCATTTTGGGTAACTCCCTTGTCCACTTCTCCTAGGACAGAGGCCTGAGCAGTGGGACCAGCCAGCTCCCCTGCGGACAGATGGCTCTTCCTACCACAGTCACCATCCAAAAGGCAGAAACGTGCCAACAGGAAGAGACCTGAAAGATTCTTTGGTCCAACCCCTCATTATGTCAGATCAAAGCCTAGAAAAATGATGTGACTTGTGCCCAAGAAGTGATTCACAGCTAGTTTGTTGGAAAATCTTGGACTAATACCCATTTCTCCATCCACTTTTGATGACAAATAAAAGCCATTGTACTTCAGTACAATCCTGTATACATAATTCCTTGTACACGTTTCCCTCATTAACTTTTGAGGATGTGTATAGTTGTCTACAGTGCTTAGAAGATGCACTTAAAAAATAATCGGAAACAAGTAAGTTTTAAAGTCTGATTGATTGGTATACATTGCTAAGGTGAATGGTTTCTCGTGCCTTTGCTAATTTTCTGGATGTTCTTTAAGTTAAGTAACGTGAGGTCTACATCCACCTATGCTCCAGTTCATCTCTGTACTTTCTGCTCTTGAAGTATCATGATCTGTCATGGAGAGAACTGTAGCATGTAGGTATGAGTCTTGTGGCCTTTCTTCTTTTATATACATTGGGACATGTGAAATGTGTTGAACCTCAGATATGCCCTTGCTGTTAAAAACTTAATCATTATTCAAGGATCAATTCAAATCCCATCTCTTTCAGGAAAAAAAAAAAAAAAACAAACATCCTTTGACCCACCTAGGCTAATATGTTCATTTTCTTTTCTAAATTTTGGCTGTCTATGCCAGTGGTTTGAACAACCCTATTTGGGTATGATAATTTCTCTTTTTTAACTTCAACAAAATGTTCTCATAACCCACATGACAATAATTGTTCTTTTAGAACCTATTATAAAAATTCATGATGACTAAAGGATAGCATAGAATCCCAGGCTTTTAAGTAGCTATATATTTCGCCAATCATAACATATATTTGAACAGCAAATATATGCACCTTCTGAGATGTGTCTGAGTCATCTTATATGGATTTTTTTTTTTTTTTATTGCAGTACGCGGGCCTCTCACTGTTGTGGCCTCTCCCGTTGCGGAGCACAGGCTCCGGACGCGCAGGCTCAGTGTCCATGGCTCACAGGCCTAGCCGCTCTGCGCCATGTGGGATCTTCCCGGACCGGGGCATGAACCCATGTCCCCTGCATCGGCAGGCGGACTCTCAACCACTGCGCCACCAGGGAAGCCCATCTTATATGGATTTTTGATGCTCAATTCAACCCATAAATTACAAGGGATTCAAGGTACAAAGTTTGGGAATCACTGGCCTACTGCATTTATTTACAATGAATCACAGGCCAAGGGATATTGCTTGCATTGTCATGTAACTCTTCAGGTTGGACTGTATCCTTCATTTAGACTGAATCCTTCTTGAGGACAAGAGCTTCCTCTTTCATGCCTTTGTACATCCACAGTGCTAATGAACCAATCAGTTAAGGATCATTAATTGAGCACTAACGGTGAACAGGACACTGAACTTGACTCTGTGGGAGATACAAAGCATAAGATCCAGTTCCTACCCTTGAGCTCTCACAGTCTAGTTATAGAGACATGACCAATGTCTCCATAAATGGATTAATGAATTAATGAAATAAGGCTGTGAGAGCAAGGCTTGAGATACATAAAGTAACAATTTAACTGGTAAATTCTATGGGTTATAGGATGAATTATGAAATGAGTTGAACAGATGCTAAATGCTATGACTACAGAAAAGAAGGAAAGTGTGCCAGTGAGCAGGAAAGCATTGTAGAGGAGAGCTTTGAGTGTGAACCTGAAAGATGATTTGGACTTGCCGGCTTTCCTCAGCCCTGGAAGGTGCTCAGAGAATAATTTAATGAATGAATGGGCACAAAAAGCATTTTGGGCCATTTGTTCCTAGATAGATACAAGCGAAACCCTCATTCTTTTAAGGAATAACATTCACTCTGCAACACACAGTAG
Source organism: Orcinus orca (assembly GCF_937001465.1). NCBI lineage: Eukaryota > Metazoa > Chordata > Mammalia > Artiodactyla > Delphinidae > Orcinus > Orcinus orca. The sequence continues at coordinate 88,421,380 of NC_064560.1, forward strand.
TCAACTTCTTGAAGGGAGCAGTGGATGAAGAGGAGGGGGGCTTTCCTATTTCCTTCCAGGAGCCTCTGAACCCCATAGTCTCATAGAATGTTGTTGCTGGGGTCCAGAAATCATTTTGTTCAACCTTTCATAGTGGAGAGTATTGAGGCTCCCATGGTGAAGTGACTTGCCCAGGATCATACAACCAGTTAGTAGCAGAGCCGGGACTTGGCATGTGGGAGCTGGACTTCAAGGCTAGTGTACTTTCCACTCTGTCCTGTTACCCCTGGAATTCCCTCCCTTTTACTGAACTTGCCAAAACAACTTGTATAAAATAAGTTTCCCTGAGGCTAACCCTTCCTACCACCTTCTTATTCTAATCACAATGCTAGACAGGCCTTCCTTTTCTTGCTATCCAAACATGCCCTACTTAAAAACTAGAAGCAACTCCTGGACCCCCGCCAATGCTTCAAAGAGACTGTGTATTGGCACCCCCCATGCCAAAACCATCTTATAAAAGACAAACTATTAATTACAAAATCCAAACCATTGCTTTGTGGATTGTGGGGACCTCATGAGTGTCAGTGGGAGATGGGGCTGGTTCTGGAGGGCCCCTCTCCAGTGCCATTAGGGTTCACCCACAATAGAGAGCTGCCTTCTCTAGGATACCACAAACCAATTAGGTTGGGACCCTTCCAGGAAGCTGTCACCATCGGGTGACTATTCAGACAGTCTGGGTGATCTGAAAAGACAGTGGGTGGGCACTGGGATACATAGACATGACTTTTGGCCAAGGATGCCCCAGGCTCAGGAACCTGGAAGGCAAATGCCCTTAAGAAATTACCTTCAGGGGCAGAGTCAAGATGGCAGACTAGGCGGACACGAAATTCGCGTCTCCTCACAACTAGGGCACCTACCATGCACTGTTGGGGGACCATGGACACCTAAGGGGACGGGAGGAACCCCCAGCAATCGGGTAGGACATGGGGCATGGGGGAAAGTGAAGGGGGAGGAGAAGTGGAGGCGGAACAGGACTGGTGCCCCTGAGGGGAGGCTGGGGGAGGGGAAGGGATGCCACGCCCACAGGAGGAAGGGGGGGACCATTGGGAGGGCAGAGGATCAAAAGGGAGCATGGCCACCATTTTCCCTGCCCACCTCGGCCCCCAGGGAGCCTGCTGAGATCCCAGGCCTGATCCTCTGCCCACTGAGGCCCCCCTCCAGCCGCCTGGATCCTGAGGGAGTGAGAGGGAGGGAAGGGGGAGCAAAAGTAAATGCCAGACCTACAGGACCGGCACCCCTAAGGGGCAGCTGGGGGAGGGGAGGAATTCCTACATCCAGCAGGACACACCCACGGATAGGGGTCCAGTGGCTTCGTGGGAGACCCTGGGGGAGGTGGGCAGAGGAACGGAAGGGAACGCAGCCAGCGCTTTCCCTGTCCACTTAGGTCCCAACAGGCTCCCGGACCTAATCCTCTGCCCTCAGAGCCTCCCTCCTGCCATGCAGACCCCAAGCCCAGCCCCTACACCCCCACCCAGGGCCCCACCTCTACACTCGGAAACCCCCTCCCTCCAACTGCGCTGGCCTGAACCCCACCCACACACCCTCACCCAGAGCCCTACCGCCAAACTCCGGAACTCCACACTCTGGAAACCCCCCTTTGGATGTGCTGCCTCTCCCCTTCGGTGCAGGTCCTAAGCAGAGGCCCCGCCCCACACTTAAACATCACCCCACCACACCCCTCCACCCCAGCCCTGCCTAGGTCCCGCCCCACCCTAAACCCCACCCCTGCCTAAGTTCCACCCCCACCCCCCCACCCCCGCCTAAACTCCGCCCACCATAGCCCCAGCACTTTGTGTTTTTTTTTCTTTTAGGTTGGGGTTCTGTTTTACCTTGTTGTTGATACATTTATATTTTTATTTTTTCTAATAAATCTTTTATTTTTCTAATTTTATTTTATTCTTTACACTTTGTTCTTGTTCTGCTCCTTTTGGTTTGCTCCCCCTCCTTTATTTTTCTCTTTATTCTGTTGTGGTTTTGTTTTACCTTGTTGCAGTTGTTTCAGTTATATTTTTATTTTTCCTAATATATTTTTTATCTTTCTAATTTTAATTTAATTTCATTTTGTATTCTGTTATTGTACTGCTCCTTTGTTTCTTTTCTTTTCTTTTTGCCACACCACATGGCTTCTGGGATCTTGGTTCCTAGGCCAGAGGTTGGGCCCAAGCTCCTGTGGTGGGAGCCCCGAGTCCAAACTGCTGGACTAACAGAGAACCTCAGACCCCAGAGAATATTAATCTGTGTGAGGCCTCCTGGAGGTCCTCATCTCAGCACCAAGACCTGGCTCCACCCAACTGTCAGTAAACTCCAGTGCTGGATGCCTCAGGCCAAGCAACCAGTAAGACAGGAATACAGCCCCACCCATCAAAAAAAAAAAAATTGAAACAACAAAAAATATGTTACAGATGAAGGAGCAAGACCAAATGAATGAAGATGAAATAGGCAACCTACCTGAAAAAGAATTCAGAATAATGATAGTAAAGATGATCCAAAATCTCAGCAACAGAGTGAAGAAAATACAAGAAATGTTTAACAAGGATCTCAAAGAACTAAAGAGCAAACAAACAGTGATGAACAACACAATAATGAAATTAAAAATACTCTAGAAGGAATCAATAGCGGAATAACTGATAATAACAGAATAACAGATAAGTGAACTGGAAGATAAAATGGTGGAAATAACTGCTGGGGAGCAGAATTAAGAAAAAACACTGAAAAGAATTGAGGACAGTCTCAGAGACTTCTGGGACAATGTTAAATGCACCAACATTCGAATTATAGCAATCTCAGAAGAAGAAGAGAAAAAGAAAGGATCTGAGAAAATATTTGAAGAGATTATAGTCGAAAACTTCCCTAACATGGGAAAGGAAATAATCAAGTCCAGGAAGCTCAGAGAGTGCCATATAGGGTAAACCCAAAGAGAAACATGTCGAGACACATATTAAACAAACTATCAAAAATTAAATACAAAGAAAAATATTAAAAGCAGCAAGGGAAAAGCAACATAACATACAAGGGAATCTCCATAAGGTTAACAGCTGATCTTTCAGCAGAAACTCTGCAAGCCAGAAGGGAGTGGCAGGACATATTTAAAGTGAAGAAAGGGAAAAACGTACAACCAAGATTACTCTACCCAGGAAGGATCTCATTCAGATTCAATGGAGAAATCAAAAGCTTTACAGACAAGCAAAAGCTACAAGAACTCACACCACCAAACCAACTTTACAACAAATGCTAAAGGAGCTTCTCTAAGTGGGAAACACAAGTGATGAAAAAGACCCACAAAAACAAACCCAAATCAATTAAGAAAATGATAATAGGAACATACATATCAATAATCACCTTGAAGGTAAATGGATTAAATGCTCCAACCAAAGGATATAGACTGGCTGAATGGATACAAAAACAGGACCCTTATATATGCTGTCTACAAGAAACCCACTTCAGACCTAGGGACACATACAGACTGAAAGTGAGGGGATCCAAAAAGATATTCCATGCAAATGGAAATCACAAGAAAGCTGGAGGAGCAATACTCATATAAGATAAAATAGATTCTAAAATAAAGACTGTTACAAGAGATAAGGAAGGACACTACATAATGATCAAGGGATCAATCCAAGAAGAAAACATAACAATTATAAATATTTATGCACCCAACAGAGGAGCACCTCAATACATAAGGCAAATGCTAACAACCATCCAGTAACACAATGATAGTGGGGGACTTTAACATCGCACCTACACCAATAGACAGTTCATCCAGACAGAAAATAAATAAGGAAACACAAGCTTTAAATGACACAATAGACCAGATAGACTTAATAGATATTTTTAGGACATGCCACCCAAAAGCAGAAGGATACACTTTCTTCTCAAGTGCACACAGAATGTTCTCCAGAATAGGTCACATCTTGGGTCACAAATCAAGCCTTGAAAATTTAAGAAAATTAAAATCACATCAAGCATCTTTTCCAACCACAACGCTATGAGATTAGAAATCAATTACAGGAAAAAAAATGTAAAAAACACAAATACATGGCGGCTAAACAGTGCATTGCTAAATAACCAAGAGATCACTGAAGAAATCAAAGAAGAAATAAAAATATACCTACAAACAAATGACAATGAAAACACAATGATCCAAAACCTATGGGACACAGCAAAAGCAGTTCTAGGAGGGAAGTTCATAGCAATTCAAGCTCACCTCAAGAAACAAGAGAAATCTCAACTAAACAATCTAACCTTACACCTAAAGCAACTAGAAAAAGAAGAACAAAGAAAACCCAAAGTTAGTAGAAGGAAAGAAATCATAAAGATCAGAGCAGAAATAAAAGAAATAGAAATGAAGAAAACAGTAGCAAAGATCAATAAACTAAAAGCTGGTTCTTTGAGAAGATAAACAAAATTGATAAACCTTTAGCCAGACTCATCAAGAAAAAAAGAGAGAGGACGCAAATTAATAAAATTAGAAATGGGGCTTCCCTGGTGGCGCAGTGGTTGAGAGTCCGCCTGCCGATGCAGGGGACATGGGTTCGTGCCCTGGTCCAGGAAGATCCCACATGCCATGGAGCGGCTAGGCCCATGAGCCATGGCCGCTGAGCCTGCACGTCTGGAGCCTGTCTCCACAATGGGAGAGGCCACAGCAGTGAGAGGCCCGTGTACCACAAAAAATATAAAATAAAATTAAAAATAAAAATAAATTTAAAAAATAAAATAAAATTATAAATGCAAAAGGAGAGATTACAACTGAAACCACAGAAATAAGAAAGATCATAAGAGACTACTACAGGCAACTCTATGCCAATAAAATGGACAACTTGGAAGAAATGGACAAATTCTTGGAAAGTGCAACTTTCCAAGATTGAACCAGAAAGAATTAGATATTATAAACAGACCAATCACAGATAATGAAATTGAATCTGTAATTTAAAATCTTCCAACAAACAAAAGTCCAGGGCCAGACGGCTTCACAGGTGAATTCTATCAAACATTTGGAGAACAGCTAACACCTATCCTTCTCAAATTCTTCCAAAAAATTGCAAAGGGAGGAACACTCCCAAGCGTGTTGGAGGCCACCATCACCCTGATACCAAAACCAGACAAAGATATCACAAAAAAAGAAAATTATAGACCAATATCACTGATGAACATAGACCCAAAAATCCTCAACAAAATACTAGCAAACAGAATCCAACAACACATTAAAAAGATCATACACCATGATCAAGTGGGATTATCCCAGGGATGCAAGGATTCTTCAATATATGCAAAACAATCAATGTGATACACCATATTAACAGATTAAAGAATAAAACCCATATGATCATCTCAAGAGTTGCAGAAAAAGTTTTTGACAAAATTCAACACCCATTTATAATAGCTCTCCAGAAATTGGCCATAGAGGGAACCTACCTCAAATAATAAAAGCCATATATGACAAACCCACAACAAACATCATTCTCAATGGTGAAAAACTGAACGCACTTCCTTTAAGATCAGCAATAAGACAAGGATGTCCACACTCACCACTATTATTCAGCATAGTATTGGAAGTCCTAGCCACATAAATCAGAGAAGAAAAAGAAATAAAAAGAATATAAATTGGAAAAGAAGAAGTAAAACTGTCACTGTTTGACAATGACATGAAACTATACATAGAAAATTCTAAAGATGCCGCCAGAAAACTACTAGAACTAATCAATGAATTTGGTAAGGTTGCAGGATACAAAACTAATGCACAGAAATCTCTTGCATTCTTATACACACACTAACAATGAAAGATCAGAAAGAAAAATTAAGGAAATAATCTCATTTACCACCACAACAAAAAGAATAAAATACCTAGAAATAAACCTACCTAAGGAGACAAAAGACCTGTACTCAAAAAACTATAAAACACTGATGAAAGAAATCAAAGATAACATAAACAAATGGAGATATATACCATGCTCCTGTATTGGAAGAATCAATATTGTGAAAATGACTATACTACCCAAAGCAATCTACAGGTTCAGTGCAATCCCTATCAAATTACAAAGCATTTTTCACAGAACTGGAACAAGAAACGTTACAATTTGTATGGTAACACAAAATATCCCAAATATCCAAAACAAACTTAAGAAAGAAAAACGGAGCTGGAGGAATCAAGGTCCCTGACTTCAGACTATATTACAAAGCTACAGTAATCAGGACAATATGGTATTGGCACAAAAACAGAAATATAGATCAATGGAAAGGTTAGAAAGCCCAGAGATAAACCCACACACATATGGTCACCTTACCTTTGATAAAGGAGGCAAGAATATACAATTGAGAAAAGACAGCCTCTTCAATAAGTGGTGCTGGGAAAACTGGACAGGTACATGTAAAATGAAGAAATTGGAACACACCCTAACACCATACACAAAAATAAACTCAAAATGGATTAAAGACCTACATGTAATGCCAGACACTATAAAACTCTTAGAGGAAAACATAGGCAGAACACTCTATGACATAAATCACAGCAAGATCCTTTTTGACCCACCTCCTAGAGTAAGGGAAATAAAAACAAAAATAAACAAATGGGACCTAATGAGACTTAAAAGCTTTTGCACAGCAAAGGAAACCATAAATAAGATGAAAAGACAACCCTCAGAATGGGAGAAAATATCTGCAAACGAAGCAACTGACAAAGGATTAATCTCCAAAATATACAAGCAGCTCATGCAGCTCAATCTCAAAAAAACAAACAACACAATCCAAAAATGGGCGGAAGACCTAAATAGACATTTCTCCAAAGAACACATACAGATGGCCAACAAATACATGAAAAGGGGCTCAACATCACTAATCATTAGAGAAATACAAATCAAAACCACAATGAGGTATAACCTCACCCCAGTCAGAATGGCCATCATCAAAAAATCTAGAAACAATAAATGCTGGAGAGGGTGTCGTGAAAAGGGAACCCTCCTGCACTGTTGGTGGGAATGTAAATTGATACAGCCACTATGGAGAACAGTATGGAAGTTCCTTAAAAAACTGAAAATAGAACTACCATATGACCCAGCAATCCCACTACTGAGCATATACCTTGAGAAAACCATAATTCAAAAAGACACATGCACCACAATGTTCATTGCAGCACTATTTACAATAGTCAGGACATGGAAGCAGCCTAAATGTCCATCGACAGATGAATGGATAGAGAAGATGTGGCACATATATACAATGGAATATTACTCACATAAAAAGGAATGAAACTGAATTATTTGTAGTGAGGTTGATGGACCTAGAATCTGTCATACAGAGTAAAGTAAGCCAGAAAGAGAAAAACAAATACCATATGCTAACGCGTATATATGGAATTTTAAAAAGTGGTACTGATGAACCTAGTGGCAGGGCAGGAATAGAGACGCAGGCAGAGAACCCACTTGAGGGCACAGGGGACGGGGAGGGGGAAGGGGAAGCTGGGGCCAAGTGAGAGAGTGGCATGGACATATACACACTACCAAATGTAAAATGGATGGCTAGTGGGAAGCTGCTGCATAACACAAGGAGATCAACTCATGCTTTGTGATGACCTAGAGGGATGGGATACGGAGGGTGGGAGGGAGGCTCAAGAGGGAGGGGATATGGGGATATATGTATACGTATAGCTGATTCACTTTCTTGTACAGCAGAAACTAACACAACATTATAAAGCATTTATACTCAAATAAAGATGTGGAAAAAAAAAAAAAAGAAAGAAACTGCGGCCAACCCCCTGGCCATCTGTGGCCTGAAGTCAAGCTATTGGTTTAGCCTGTTCCATTGTGAAGCAATTAGCGAATTCTTTGGTAAGAGGTCTTGGCCTCTCCTAACTGTGTACTTTTCTTGTTTCAGTGATAACTTTCTTCATTACTATCAAAGACTCCTGGGCCTTTATACTTTCTCTTTCCTGATCTACCCCAACAAAGCCTTGTTCTCAGAGCCTTAATTCATTAATCCACTCACTCATTGTATCCATTATGCCTGTTTAGTCGAGTGAAATCACTACTTGAAGGACTATTAGGTGATGTCACTTCCTCTGATTCTAGTGCTTACTAGCTGTGTGACTTGGGCAAGGCATTTACTTTTCTGGTCCCTCTGGTCTAATCTCCTTACCTATAAAGTGAGGGAGTTGTATGAAATGATCCTCTCTCCTTCTACCTTTGTCATTCAGGGTAGGAGACAGAAACCACATGGTACTAGGAACAGGGGAGGTTTAATATAAAGAATGATTAACTCATAACAGAGAACTAGCAACTCAGGGGTAGAGCAAACTTTGAAGAATACTGGAACAGCAGATACAGGGAGCGGCCTAGGACCTACTCCAGGGCTGAGGCAGACTACCCAAGGAAGGGACAAATTTGGAGAGTCCCCACTCCCGAGGCTGAGATAAAGCCTTATAGCTGTAACCCAGTGAATGGCACAGGAATTCATTGAGGTATTACAGGCTGGGGCTGGCAGCACTTGAAAAACTTGTTGAGGAGCTGCCCATGGGAGTGCTGCTGGTCTCACTGGAAAGTCAGCTAAGGTGCTCGTGGAACTCCACAGAAGTGCCTGTAGGGTGCCACGGAAACTGGCTTGAGGTGAGTATGCCTCCACCAACCCCACCCCTCTTCCTCTGCTACAGGAAAGCCACAAGAGTAAGAAGAAAAGCACATCCGAACCAGGAAAGGAAGTCCCTTTCTCCTGCTTTTTTGCAGTGTCCCTCCAGAACCCTCTACTGACAAAGCTTAACATCATGCCATCAGGTAAAGAGAAATGTTTACAGGGTCTGGTTTGCTGGGCAATGAAGGGTAGATTTGGAGATGAGAAGGAATAACTCAATAACTGGCGCATCATCATTATGTAATGTGCGATTCTTTGATTCGTTGAATTTTACATTAAAATGTAAGAAATAAATGAAACCGTTGTATTGTACCTGGCCTAGACATGATCTTAGCTTATTTTTCTATGCCTTCCTCAATAATTAACGAATTGCTTCAGACTGTAACCGGTCCTGAGTAGGATGACTTTTGACCTTAACACTATAAACATGACACAATCATGTTTATATATGATTAGATATATGTCTATATTATATATATAAAATGGGTAATTAGTTATTACCTATGCCAAGGACAGAGGTGGATGTGAGCTTCCAGGGGAATGAATAGAAGATGTCAAGGCCTTCCATATTCTTCCTAATGACAGCAAATAACTCAGAGGTGAAATAAGATCAAGAGTAAAGTTAATCTCAAACCAGATATCATCAAGAACCAGATGCACAAAGAAACTGTGATAAAAGTTCATAGGAAGGAACACGACCCATAGGCTGAAACGGTCAAGGAAGGAAGGATTTGTGATGGCAGCCAGATTTGAGAAGAATGTTGAACCATGGACAGAAGTTGTACATTAAGTGCAAAGGGAATAGTCCAAGATGTGGCTATAGATGAGAAACAGATTAACTATCCCTCGGCCCCAAATTTGCTGGCCTCAGCTTTGAACTGAGCCATTCGGTTGCCAACAGATATGTCATGCGTGTAGTACAGACGCCATGGAGATCAGCATGCAGGACCTCTAAGAGTCACTGGATCGCATGTGAGCTCTTTGTGGAAACATCATTATACAGACCTTCCCCATCATGTAGCTAAACCCATGGTTCTCATATCAATGGGTTGAGCATTTGCTAGTATATAGGATTTACTGCTATAATAATCAACTTCTCTGCACCTTGTTTCATTGAAACACCAAGATATAAAAGCCAATAAATGTCCCGAATAATTGTGATCAACGGTGCAAACACAGCCTTGCTGTGTCCGGCCCCTCAGGTTTATTTGCTCTCTCCTGAGTGAAGATTGGGCAGAGGTGTGACTCAGAAGTGTTCTGAGTGTTTGACAAGCTGTGCTCTGCGTGAGGATGTCAGAAGGAAAGTGGCTATTGGCTTCTGTCTATATCACTTGCACTTAATATTTACTGACATTTGGCCTCTATGACCCTAGAGTTTGCTGGCCTAGGTTTCTCCATCCATCCTCTAAAAGCTGCCATTCCTTAGGCTCTGTCCTAGGCTTGGCTTACTCTACACCTTTCCTGGACCTTCTTATCTATTCCTGTGACTCAGATTACCATTTATATTTGCTGACAACATCTGAGATTTTATCTTTAGCTCCAGACCCGAATAGCCTCCGTGCTACTAGATAAGGATGCAGTATAGGCAACTCCAGCTCAACATATCCCAAGCTGAGCAAACTGTCTTACCTCACAAACTTGTTGCTGCTCCTGCTGTGCCCTTTCAATAAAATGTAACATTATTTCACCCAGGTGTGCAAGTTAAAAACCAGGAAGTCATCATTAACTTTCCACTCTTCCACCCACTACATCCAAGTCAGTCATCAAAGGCTATTAATTCTTTCTCCAAAATCTCTTAAATCCACCTCCTGGCTTTCACCTCACTCTAGTCCCTGTGCCACAACCTGGTCCACCCACAGCCTTCCTCACCTCAGTGATGACAACTTCTAGTTGCTCCAATTCCTAATTGGCTCTCTCGTCTTTCCTATCAATTCATCAGAAATTTTTATCAGCTTAATCTTCAAAGTATATCCAGAATCTGATCACTTCTCTACTGCTACTACCCTGGTCTGGTCACTACTGCCTCTCACTTGGATTACTGCAAAGCCCCGATGTGGTTTCCCATGTCCCTCAGAGAAGAGTCTGGAGCCCTTATAATATCCTTCTGGGAAGTACATGATGTAGCTTTCCACTCCACCTTACATCTCTCAGTTCATATCCATCTCTTGCCCTTTTTCATTCTGTTCCAGCCACGTGGGCACTTCTCACTTTCGGTTCTTTGTCCCTCAGGAACAATGATTAATCTCAAGGAGTCTGAACAATGCCTGACACTTGAAAGGTACTCAATAAGGGACTTCCGTGGCAGTCCAGTGGTTAAGACTTCACCTTCCAAATGCAGGGGTGCAGTTTTGATCCCTGGTCAGGGAGATAAGATCCCACGTGACTCGCAGCCAAAAAACCAAAACATAAAACAGAAGTGATATTGTAACAAATTCAATAAAGACTTTAAAAATGGTCCACATCAGGGACTTCCCTGGTGGTGCCGTGGTTAAGAGTCCACCTCCAATGCAGGGGACACGGTTTCGAGCCCTGGTCCAGGAAGATCCCACATGCCGCGGAGCAGCTAAGCCTGTGAGCCACAACTACTGAAGCCCACGCACCTAGAGCCCAAGCTCCGCAAAGAGAAGCCACCGCAGTGAAAAGCCCGCGCTCCGTGACCAAGTGTAGCCCCTGCTCCCCGCAGCTAGAGGAAGTCCACGCGCAGCAATGAAGACCCAATGCAGCCAAATAAATAAATTTATAAAAAAACAATAGTCCACATCAAAAAAACTTTTAAAAAGGTAGTATTGAATTAATTAATTTTCTCAATCACAAACTCTCATGTTGCTTAATTTTTCCTGTTTTTAATGATGCTGTTTGCTATTTCAATTGTTTTTTGAAATATGTATTTAGCATCTCAATTTTGGACAGCGTTGACTAGATTTTTGTTTAAAGTGGACAAGAGAACGCAGTGCTCCTACAATATCAGGAACATTGGCAAAAAAATAAAAATCTGGGGAACATGTCTGAAAGAAAACTTGATTCCACCCTAGAGTCTTGTTTCAGCCCTGGACTGTAAACCATACTTGTTCTGACATGAACCAGGAATGAAACTGGGAAGACATACTTTTGAAAGTTCACATAACAATCACCCATGACTTTATAAATGCACCACTCTGGTGAATATTCATAGTCTTAAAACTGAAACTAGAAGGTCAATGAATCCTTTGTTTAAGGTGATATTAAGCTAAATCTCTCTGTGTGAATTGTTTTCATACAGAAAACTCAGTCACATTATCCAGTAAGTCAACACCAACTTCTCAGCACTTACTTGAGGAAGCCGTATAACTACTGCTTTAAGAGCATAGGCCTGGAATTACACAGAGATGTTGAAACACAGGAAGTGACCACTCTGAATCTCTATATGTGATTATATCTTATTCACTTCATTATTTCAATATTTTGGAAAAAAGAGAGAAAATATGAACAAAAGACAAACACTGGAACAAGATGGTCTCTTGCACCCATTCCTAACCATAATATCAAAAATACATTAGAATCAGTATTCTTCATGGCTAGAGTTTTCTTTTTAATTCATTCATTTGGCCCATAGGAGAGGGCCTATAATGTCAGACCAATTGAAATTCTGAGATCTCAAAGTTATCGTTGCTAGACGTACCCAAGGAAGCATGAGGTCTGGTGGTGCCAGAAGGGCTCTTACTAGTTTTTTCCAGTGATGTGCTGGAGCTAACCTATAACAGCTGATTTGTATATTTTAAGGGATTTTTACGAGCTGGTTGAACTCCATGCTAGCTTGAACTCCGAGGTGGGAGTATTTATACCATGGAGACTGGCAATCACTGCCAACCAGGATTCCCCCCACCAAAAAACAATGCCAGCTGTTAAATCACCAACATTACATCACTTGTTCAGTCTTTCAGTCTCTTTGACAGACTTTGCTGAGTCAACAGGGGTTTCTAAATTCCCATTTTTCAGTGTTGGACTTTCTGAAGTATTGTGACTTTCTATAGTGAATCCTATCCATCTACAGGTATAGGTCTTTGATTTCAGTTTTGGTTTTAGAGATTTTTTTTTCTCTATGGGCAAATTATTAACAAGCATGAATAACTGATTAGGATTTGGTTTTACATTTATTTACAAACTACTTTTGTAATTACGTGGCATGATTAATAATTGCTGACTCTCTGTCCTTCCCATCTCCTGGACAACTTCATGGTCTCTCATATTGACATAATTTAGCCTTTGTAAACTTCAGATTCATCACTTATAAAACTGAGATAATAATAGTACATGCTGCTCGCTTCGTTGTTGGGAGTATTAAAGAAATAACACAGGTAAAGAACTTGGCACAGTGCTTGGTACATGGTAGTATCTCAATAAATTTTAGTTATCATGTAGTAACAGTAGTAGCAGCACTTTGTGCTGTGAGGTACATACACACAATAAGGTAAGATGTGGTATTTTGGTGGACAAATATTTTGACCAATCCCTATACAGCTCAGGAACACAAATTAACCAATATTTGCTGCTTGGTGGTTTAGATATTGGTGGTCCCTGTCTGAGTGGATCCCTTTGCTGGTAGAAAGAGATTAGTTGAGTATTTATCTTCATACTCCCAGAATAGCATTGAGGATCTCTTAGATCAGGAAGATCAAGTTGATATTTTGGAGTTGTAAGACTGAAAGATATTGGCTATTTCATACTTTCTCCTTTCTCCTGAAACTTCCGAAAGCCCTGTTTCTTCACTGCCCATCTTTCCTTTAACTGATGATCATGATTCATGAGAAAAGAGAAGCAACCCAGTTGAGACCTTCTTTTTTTCCTTCTGCTAAATATACCAACCTATACATATCTGTACCTGTATTTTCTGCCTTCCTTCCTGTTACTACAGATGATGGGTTCAAGCTTCTATGTGAGGAATCAGACCCCTTTTTCACCTTCTCAAGGACTTAATCTGTACGAATATCCCCATTCTCTGTTTCATCCGTCCTTCCCCCTCTACTGGATCCTTCTCCTCCCAGCTTACAAAAATGTTTTAGTAGCTCCCACCTTAAAAAGACTTCTGCTGACCTCTTTTCACCCTCCAGCTACTATCCCCATTTCTCTGCTCCCCTTCACACCACATTGATTATAGTCTCTACCCCATTACCTTCCATTCTGTCTTTAACCTACTTTAGCCCAAACTGAGGGAAACTGTTTGTCAAGGCTATTAGTACCGTCCATGACGCCAAACCCAATGGTCTCTCATCTGTCTTCATGCTTCTCCAACTTTCAGCGCTACTTGGCAAGGCTGAACTTTGAAAAACCATCCTCTCTTGGCTGCTGCATCACCACCCTCTGGTTTTCTGCCTGCTCTCTAGCCATTCCTTCTTAGTCTCCTCCTCCTTGCCTTCTCCTCTGCTTGTTTTCTAAATGTTGCAGTATCCATGTCTTGGCCTTTGGCCCTCTTCCATAACAGAGCTCATCTGGTCCCATGACCTTAAAGTCTATTTCTTTGCCCTTGATTCCCAAATCTGTGTCTCCAGCCCCACCTCTCCAATGAGTTTCACTGTTGCTGTTTAGGCTGTCTACTTGATATAGCCCCACTTGGACGCCCAATGGGAAGTTCAAACCAGCATGACCAAAATAAAACCCTTAACTTCCCCTTTGAAACACAGCTCCTGTAGTCATTCCCACTCAGTCAATGGCACCACGGTCCACCTAGCTGTCTAAGGTATTATCCTCTCTGTATCCAATCTACTAGCAAGTCAGTTCTATCCCTAGACTATAACCCAATCCTCTTCATACCCTTCTGCTTTCCCTCTGGGTCATTTATGATCAGTTTTTTCTGTAGAAACAGAAAGATCTTTGGGGTATATAAATAAGATCCCAACATCCCCTGCTTAATTAACTTCCTATTAGAACCTTAACTAGCTTCCTGTTAGAAAACAATCCAAAATCCTTACTTTGACCCACAAGGCTGTGGCCCCAGCCTGCCTCTCCAAACTCATCTTGCTCCTATACTTGCCCCCTTACGCTGCAGTAACGCTGGTCTTCAATGTGCTCCTTCAACTTGCTAAGTTGGACCTCCACTTAGGGCCTGTGCATTTGCTGTTTCCTCTGCCTGTAGTATTCTGCCTCCACATAGACACTTGGAAGGCTCCCTTCAGTCCTCCAGACTTGAGTTCAAAGTCACTCCTCCAAGAGACCTTCCTTGACCACCCATTCTACAGTAGCCTCTCCTCTCTTGTTCTCTAACACGTGACTCTTTCTGTTTTCCTCACATACCACTATTTGAATTTATCTTGGTCACTTATTTGTGTGTTTACATTTTCTCCTCCCTTCCACCATGCTTGTGAGAATTAAGCTCCATGACAGCAAAGCCCCTCACCTACCTTGTTCCCTTGTTTCCCCTGCACTGCCTCACACATCACCTGTGACTAACCAACAATTGCTGAGTGAATGCGTGACCATTCTGGACACTGAACAAGGTATTTCTAAATACTACAAGGGTAAATGTAGGTGAGAAATTGACTGCTACACTGCTCACTGTCCTGTATGTAATGCCACACCCGTATGAGAAATGTGTTCTAGAATGCAGCATCAGGAAAACTTCTGTGAAGAACCTGCTGTGCCTCTTCCTTTCCCCATATTAGAGCTGTCACTAATGGTTTCCATTTTTGATTTGCCCTGGCTGTTAGGAAGTGGAAAGCCAAATTTCAAACCCAGGACAGCAATAGTGGTTGTTCTAACAGTCCCTTCCTCTGGTTTATTTCCTACTTTTGTTATGGGAAGTATGGTAGTGAGATTTGTTATGTCACCTCCGTTTTTTTTTTGGAGAGAAGTATGATTTAAATGAAAACATTGAAAGGGTTGACATCTAGTGTTGACTTGCAGCAATGTGATATTGGATGGGAGCTTTCTGGCCATAAGGGTTCAGGTGGTAGTGTGAGCTTTGTTGTTGTTAGGGGTTTGCTGTGATTCATATTTGTGGATTCCCTAAGGTTACTTTAATTAGGACTTACTTGGCTAATCAGAGCCCAGCCCTCTGGGTTGTCAGGCTTATTTGTATTTGTTGACTTGACAAGTGTCACTTCAGAGTTATGAGCCGAAGAGCTGCTGCATCTTGAGAGTTTGTTATTCTCTTCCTGTCTCAGGAGTGGAAGAAAGATGCCTTTTAGTTTAGGCTTAAAATGCTATGCCTTGATCTTAGGCTAATTCATGAACCACACCCTCCTAAGGGAACTGTTCAAAGGAACTGTTCTTAATTGTTGTTTAGATCTGGGGATGGTTCTGAAATTTATGGAGCATAATAGGTAATGCTTCTCCCTAGTATGACAAAATTAAAATGTAACTCTTTTGAAGTCCAGAATGTGTTGGTATTTTAATTGATTAGTTATTTTATATATTTTGCTTGTAGCAATAGCATTCATAAAATAGCAATAGGGAGAGCATACATCAATCCATTATTATTGAATGTTTTGATGCTTGTACTAAATCGATGTTGATGGTGTAAAGAATATATACATGGCTAATTCATGAGGACATCATAGTGGACAAATCTCTTTGAATAGTTAAAGTATGCTTTTAAAACAACCCTCATGGCTTATATGCAGTGTGGAATAATGCCACTGTATACAAGAATTGTACCTTAATTTAAAGTTTTCTCTCAAATAATCATTGTAATTAAGTATTACTGAGAAATTTGATGCAAAATTAAATTTTAATTTTTGATAATAATTTAAACATTGGTACAAATAATTTTGAAGAAGGTGCATAGAGGAAAATTTTTTGCAAGCTATTCTCATCCAGGAAGCAAAAGTCTGAGTCTTTTGTTAACCAAATCCAAGCATACATACATACATACATACAGAAATCCTGTATGACATTGATTTTTTTTTTTTTTTTTTTTTTTTTTTTTTTTTTTTTTTGCGGTACGCGGGCCTCTCACTGTTGTGGCCTCTCCTGTTGCGGAGCACAGGCTCCAGACGCGCAGGCTCAGCGGCCATGGCTCACGGGCCTAGCTGCTCCGCGGCATGTGGGATCTTCCCGGACCAGGGCACGAACCCGCGTCCCCTGCATCGGCAGGCGGACTCTCAACCACTGCGCCACCAGGGAAGCCCGACATTGATTTTTAAGATTAATCTGTTGAAATACAAGGTTACCCACACTAATGTGGGTTCAATTTTTTTATATGAAAATTAGGACTTACATAAAGATTTATTAATTTGTGGTTAATTAATTTGTGAAGATATTTTATGAAAGTCCATAGTACTTATAAGTAATAATATCAGTATAAATAGTACTTATAAATAATAATATAATATAATCTTGTATGATGTAAAATATAATAATATAATATACAGAAGCTGTGTTTACATATAACTTTATTAGAACATCTATTTATCCAATATTTTGCCTATGACCTTCTTTTCAGCATAACTTAAACCACTATAGTCAATGGTAATTTTAATTTAAGCTACTGTAAGATCACTGTTAAATATGTATCATAAAGTTTGGGGCATTTACCAAGCATATTTGAAAGTGAGATTTACCTTGACTTATTCTGTCTGGAATGTCTTTTCACTAGGATGAGTAGCAAAGATTGGTATGGAGTAACTGAGGGTATACCAGTCACATAATTTACTAGTAATTATTCGTTCAGAAGTATTAATAATACCTTGCCAGAATTTTAAAAGACCCCTGGAGATTTGGAAGGGAAAAATTATAAGGAGGACACATAAACTATCATTTAGAATCCGTAGAGATTGTCTTTATTTGCCATATTTTCAATTCAAAAGCAAGAAACTTTGCTATTCCACTTCGACAGTGCTGAAGGCTTGAAAGTCTTTTGACTCATTGTTTGTGCATATCCTGGTGTGCTGGCCAAGATAAGAAAAATCCAGGGTCTGGAATCCAGGAAAGTTCATTATGGAAGTCAGATGGTTACTGATTCATGAACCAAATGCTGTGCGTTTATCTGGGTTCCAGGATGAGTAGCCTGTTATAAAAGGAGCAATCAAGAGCTTCTGCCATGAGCACTGAGGGCCGTCAGTCTCAAGTGAGGCCAACGGTATTTCTGGAACTTTGTGTAATCAAGACTTGATAACAAAGGTTAATTTTCACGAAGTGAAATGGGTTGGCTTCTCTGACATTAAAACTGAATTCAGAGAAATAATTGTGGGTATCTCGGCAGCTTTTAGGTGTAAGCTCAATTACGTCAGGGAAATCTGGTTTTGTTCCTGACCATGCCCCTCCCTGCTTTTCTTCTCCCTCTTTCAGTACTGAAGCTAATGACACACTTGATGTGTCATAGGTGAATGACAGTCTGTAAATGCCAAGGAGGACAGAGAGTTAGATGGAAAGCAGCCGTCTTCAGGAGGTAATTGGTAGGCTCAAGATTGCTTATAGCAGAGCACAAAACAACCGTCAGCGGGGGAGATTAAAGAAGTTTCTGTAAGAGGGAAGCAGCTATCTCTTCTTCCCACTTTTCTTCCTTCCACCCTAGTTTTCCAGGATGTAGTCATTGGAGAGCTTACTAGAAATACAGATGGTTTTAAAATTAGTGCCAAAGATCACCTATTTATTTTTTTAAAGCTCTCTTATGCATTGTGTTTTAGTTTTGACTGTGGCAACAGAAGAAGGTGTGAGAACAGCCTCAGGTCTTTCATTCCTGGGACTGCCATATGAGTTGTAGGTGGAGGTGTCTTTCCTCAGGACCCCGTGGCCACATGTGGTTCTGCCACCTATCTGCTTTGGTATCTGGGCTGGCAGAGAATGACTGATGTTCTGGGATCCTCCATGGAATTACTGACTGACTTTGTTGGCTGGGTTCCCTGGGGCTACCAGGACTGGCAGGAAGTTCTGAAAATGAAGAGGGAAGTCGTTGGATATAAAATTCATAACTGAAGATTGTCTGAAGGAGATCTTCCTGCTTGAAAGGGGATCGTTTTAAGTGTAAATTTTTGATTCTGTGTGTCTAATTCATCTTGTCTTTGTCGTCTTGTTGACATTATCATCACATCATTATCAGTGAGCAGCTCCCAACGGTGCTTTCTTATCTGCTATGGCTGGCCCCCGCGGGAATCCTTTGTCATCTTGATGTCCCTTCTCAGTGCACTCACTGAAGCTCCTCCCAACCTTGGGTACGCCCCCTTCATGCAGACTAATTTCCTGATCTTTCCTTCCCTGAATACCACCCACATCTGCTATCTACCATACAGCTCAGTAAGTAGTTGCTCTCCAGTTAAGTGGTGTATGTTAGCTTTGTACCCCAGTCTAGAACACAAGTTCCTTGACAGCCAGGGACAAAGAATAGAGGTGGTGAGGAGACTCACTTTTCCCCTTCTGTATTATTTGAGAATCTTTACATTGTGCATGTGTAACCTATTAAAATAATTTTTAAAGATGCATTTCCCTTCCGGGTTTCATATCTTATAAAACACAAGAAGCAAAACTAACAAAAAAAATCATATAGATTCAGCATGGTACCAAATAAATTCCTTCCAGATTTGATAAGTGCCTTTTGCTCTGAAGGGAAGATAAAAATAAATAATAGTGGTAATAGTTAAAAAACAAAACCTGTCTGGCTGAATGCTAATAATAGTGACTTTACTTCATGTGGGGAGCTTCCAGATCAATATAAAAAAGAGGTACTGCGCATACAAACCAGTGTTATTTACTTAGCAGCTCTCAAATGGGAATAAGCAGACATCAGCTATCAAGTTTCTAGCCTGGAAAAATCCACAAAGGCCACTGAACACAAGACACCATGGGGACATTGTGCAGACAGTTCATAAAAATAACTTGCCCAAACATTTTTGGAAACTGATGCAAGCTGTACTGTGGCTCTGTCTGCTTCCTTTGCTTTATCCAGTAACAACTGAAAAGAGGCCAGGACTATGAGAACTTAGATGCTACAGGAGATACCCAGTATTCACCACAGGGAAAGTACCAACCCTGTGTTACATGAATACACACAACAAACTATAATTTACGCTAATAACCAAGAAGAATGCATCAATCTATTCAGAAATATTTATTGAGCACCTAGTACATGCTAAGCACTCTAGGGAATTCAAACATATATCACTTATTCCCTAGTTTTAAGAAGTTTGAAGTCTAGCAGTGAAATAATGCTTGTCCAGAACATATGTATTAGTATTATCTGAGAGGTTCAAGGTAATCATTCTGAGGATGGAGAGATCACTTTCAGCTGAGTGATCAGAGAAGGCTCTACTAGAGAGGTGGGCACTTGGAATGGATGTATGATTTAAAAAAATTTTTTATTAAAGTATAACACACACAAAAGTGTACATATCAGGGCTTCCCTGGTGGTGCAGTGGTTGAGAGTCCGCCTGCGGATGCAGGGGACACAGGTTCGTGCCCCGGTCCGGGAAGATCCCACATGCCATGGAGTGGCTGGGCCCGTGAGCCATGGCCGCTGAGCCTGCGCTTCCAGAGCCTGTGCTCCGCAACGGGAGAGGCCACAACAGTGAGAGGCCCGTGAACCGCCCCCCCCAAAAAGTGTACATATCATAAAGACTATAGGCTAACTGAATTTTCACAAACTGAACACATTAGTTATGTAACCAGCACACTAGTTATATAATCAGATAGAATAGTGCAATACTCTAGAAGCTCCCTTTGTGCTCTCTTCCACCATTCTTGGGGGGGAGTAGGATTTTGTTAGATGAATGTAGACAGAAAGAAAATTACTGGAGGAGGGATCAACATGCATAAAGGCATGGAAATTAAAAGGCAAGACCCATGTTTGAGGAATGGGCTGAAGAATTATTTGCTTGGAGTGTCAGCTGGAGAACAGGGTTGGGTTCATGTTGTTGAGCCTTAAATGCCAAGTAAAGGAGGTAAATTTTATTCATTAGCTGCTGAAGGTTTTTGAGCAAGGGAGGAATATTTTGTAAGATTTTTTGATGATGGTTGGTAGTTTATTGGTGACAGGAGAGGTGAGACTAGATATCAGGTGACCGGTTGGAAAGTTTCTATAATATCCAGGTATGAGATAATTTTGGATCTGCAGTAGCAGCTGAGGACAGAGGAACTAGCCATCTACAGATACTATGAAGAGCCAACAAAACTGAATGGCTGTGGATCTTGAGGAAGGAGGAGGAGTCAAAGAAAATTTCCTTCCCTAGAACTAATCAAGAGAAAATTTATTAATTTTCTCAAGTAGTTCATTGTTACTTACTATTTTGTTAAGGGTTAACACAGTCTTTAAATACTGTCTCTCTAAAAGAGTTCTAAAAACTTTCTTACACTATTTGAATAAAACCTTGAGTTATTCTAAGGAAACTCAAAGAAGCAACTGACCTTTCAGACAAAAAGAGTACTTTGCTAGTCGGAAAAGTGGATTGTTTGTCTTTTCAAATTGGTGAATGCTAGAATAAACATTTTGCTGGGAAAAACTGACTCCAAGGAAGACTTTTGAAGATGTCACTGTAACAACAAATTATTGGGTGTTGCTCACTTGCCTGTTTACCCATCCTTCCCTTAAATAATTCTCAATAATCCAGATTTCTGGGTAGGATGAATTAATTTCACTGTATGCTTTTACCAGCAATGTGTTTCTACAGGAAACAAAAAAATTTTTTGAAGAAAGGACAATATTTTTTTCTTTTACAGCTTTTTATATCACTTTGGCCATTTTTTAATTAAAGCTGTCCCCCTCCATTTTCCATCTCTTTCCCTCCAAAGCAGTGGTTTATGGACTCCACAAATAATTATTGAGCACCGGACATGTGCTTTGATTTTTCTATAACATCTTTCAAAGTCTGTTCTTAACTATTTGTGTTTCTGTACAACCAGCACGTTATTCTTTAGAAGCGGTTTTTTTTTCTGTAGTTTCTGATGTGCGTGGTTGTTCCCAGATACTGGGATCTGTGTAGTAAAACATCCTCAGATGTAAGGGAAGTTGCTCTTGAAAGCCGTTGTGTCTGCGGGTGACCAGGAGTGCTTTCTGGGATCAGACGGAAGGAAGGGAACTCTACTTGGGAAAGAGCACGTGGGTGGGAAGAGGAAGGGAGTCCGGGAAGATGAGAGCTGGTGTAGGCTGGACCCCATGCTCTCTCTAGACCTGAGGCTCCATCACCCAGGTAGGCGGGCGCCGATGGTCTGGAGCCTGCCTCTTGCGTCTCTCCAGACCGCTGGACACCCACCTCTGCCACTCCCCCATCAGAAGTTCCAAACTTTTTCTCCAGCAGGGAGAGGAAGGGTGTTATTAAGTTTGAAAGGGAAGTCCCTCCCCCTTCCAGGATTCCTATTGGTCGGGGCCGGCCCCATCCCCGCCACGGTCGCAGGCGGATTGGCTGTGGGAGGGGAGCCGCGCCGCAGGCCCTGGGCCGACCGCCGCCAGGGGCCGACAGACGCCGGGGGCCCCCAGGTGGCAGGCAGGTGGGGCCCGGACTGCCAGCGCTGTCGCCTCCTCTGCGCGCTTGCAGTCCTCAGACTCTAAGGTTCGCGCGCGGATCAGACACGCCGCGCTCAGCGGGAGAGGGACTGCCACGACTTGGCCATGAAGAGCCTCAAGTCCCGCCTGAGGAGGCAGGATGCATCCGGCCCCGCGTCGTCCGGCGGCGCCGCCGCCGCCAGCGCGGTGAGTCCCGCGGCCCGTGGGCGCCCCGGACTCCCGGAGCTGCCCTCCCGCGAGCCGCGGAGTCCTCCTCTGCTCGGCTTTGCCTCAGAGCGTCCCGCTGGGTCGGCCCCGGCGACTTCTCCTCCCTCTTCTGGCCAGGGCTCCGCGTCGGCCCGGAGACCCTGGGGACCCTGCCCACCGCCGCCCCCGGGCCTCGACGGATCCCTTTCCCGCCCCTCATCCCGGGGTCTCCCAGCTCCTGGCCTTCGGGATTGGATCGCACCCTCTTCCTCAATTCGGTTTTCGGGGTTGTCCCCCATCCCGGCCCTTCCCCGGCGACCCCAGCCCCTCCCTTCTCCCGGGCTGGCCCCCGTATCCCACGCGCGCTCTGACTCGGCGCGATTCCACGGGGCCCAGGCGGGCGCCCCTCTGTCCCCGGAGCTGCGGGCCGGGCGGGGGCTTGGCGCCCCGCAGTCCAGGTGGACAGGGCAATGGACCTGGCGCCGCCCCGCCCGGACTCCGGACCTTCCGTGGGTGAGCGCTGCCGGGCTGGGTGGAAGTCTTGTCCTGGACGCTGTCGCGAGGTCCCTGGGAAAGTTTGATTTCTGAGTGAGGCAGATGGAATCGAGCGTAGTTGTAAAGACAACGCCCCCAATGGGTGGTGACCCTGGAAGTGAAGGTGGTTGTCCTGTGGGACCGTGTAAGTCTCACCTGTGGGACAGACCTGTGTAGACCTCCATTCGGCGCAGATCTGCAGCCCGGCCTCAGTGTGCACGCTAAGAAGTTCTCAGGGCCTCTCTTAAGTTGGCAGGAGAACAGAAATCTTGAGAAACAGCCTGACTGCAGATGTTGGGATTTAGATAATTTGGCAAGTTAGAAGAGTTGGCCATATCACCAGCATTCTGTATTATTAGAATAAACGTTATTTTAAAAGTCTTGGAAGAGTCAGAAACGTAAACGAGATGTAATGCTCAAAATGCCTGGTTGCCCATTTGGAGTAATTAAAATGGACCTTAATAAGTTTACATAGGTTTTACCCAATGATTATATGCTTTTTATGAGAATACTAATTAATCTGCTTTGGCTTTTGAGTGAATTCAGAACTGTGCCTTTCTCCCCACCTGACTACTTCTAGGATGATTTTACTTGGACTTAAAGGAAATTGTGGCGAAACTTGGCTCTTTAATTCCCAACTGAAAAAAACAAAGAAAAAAAAAGGGATAGCTTCAGATGGCATGATATTTGATGATTTGATATTGTTTAATAAAGCATGAAATTGTTTAATTAGCCCATAGAAGGAATGATTACTTTAACATTATTTTTTAAAATAAAATAATTGGCAGAAACGTCATTTAGCGATATCAGAGGTCACTATAGGTAGTTGAGTTAAAGATACAACTTCTTTGTAGTGCAGGTTGTTTTCAGCTTTAAAGATACACTTTTCTAGGATTATTCACAGTATTATACCCGTTTGGTTTGCACAAGGATTCACATCCCATTTCTAGGTTTGTACACCTTAATTTTAGCCTGTTTCCTCTTCTAGAAATACGGAGTATTTAGTTGTTATTGGTATTATCAGCATGCCAGTTTGCACTTTATACATTTGGCACATGAAGCGCATCTCTCTGAGCTTAAATCTTCAGCATTTGTTACACTGAGCATTCTGTTATTTTTCTTAAAATAACGGCATAAAAATAAAGAGAAATATATGGTATATAAAAAAATAGAATCTACCTGCTTAGAAAAAGTGAACATCTCTCAGTATTAGTTAAATATTCAAATAAATTTTGTAAAATATTCAAATGAAAATAAATGAGTGTGATGACTAATAAAACCAAACCAAGCATTGATAGAGTACAATGCATTTACAAGGGAAATAGATTCCTTCTGCTTTTCAGTCTATAAACCATAATCTCTAATGTCCTATTTGGTCACATGTGTATGTATTGTTATGACTGAGCATCTTTTTTTTAATCTTTTTGCCTTCAAAAATATTTAAATTTTATTTATTTGCTTTTGAATAGGTAACATAGTACATGGCTTAATATTTAAAAGGAACAAAATTATTTACAGCAAAAAACCCCTCTCCCACCTGTGTCCTTCAGTTTTTCTGCCTGCCCCCCACCATTCCTCAGAGGCCAATGGTGTTATCAATTGGTTGCATATCCCTCCAGAGAGAGTTTAGCATATACAAGCAAATATTAATACAAGTATTCACCCTTTATAGAAATGGTAACACATTGTACCCGCTGTTCCATATATTTTTTTAAACTCCAGTATGTAGGCCCTTTCAGAGCATCCCCATTCGAATCTTTTGCTATAATAAAAAATGCTATGATGAATAAACCTGTATATATTTCAAGTGTGTGTGTGTGTGTGTGTGTGTGTGTGTGTGTATACATACTTGTAGGATCAGTTCCTAAAAGTGGGATTGGTGGGTTAAAGGATATGTGCATATGTAATTTTAAAGAACGTTGTTAAATTTCCTCTGTGCATCATGTACCCAACGTGTGAGCAATTATCACTTCCCATGCTTTTCTTTAAAGTTCGCTCAGATTTTTAAGTTTTGCCAGCCTGATAGGTAAATACGGTATCTCAGGATAGTTTGAATTTGTATTTCTTTTATTATGGGTCAAGTTGAGTATCTTTTCATATTTTTAAAATCTCCTTCCATGTTCTTTTCTGTGAACAGTTTACCCTTTCCATTTTTCTATTTGGTTGTTGATTTCTTTCCTATTCATTTGTATGTACTTTATATCAGGGAAGTTAACCTTTTATTTTTTTAAATTAATTAATTTATTTTTGGCTGCATTGGGTCTTTGTTGCTGCACGCCGGCTTTCTCTAGTTGCGGTGAGCGGGGGCTACTCTTTGTTGCAGTGCGTGGGCTTCTCATGTTGCAGAGTACAGGCTCTAGGCGCGCGAGCTTCAGTAGTTGTGGCACGCGAGCTCAGTAGTTGTGGCGCATGGGCTCCAGAGCGCAGGCTCAGTAGTTGTGTACAGGCTTAGTTGCTCTGCGGCATATGGGATCTTCCTGGACCAGGGCTCGAACCCGTGTCCCCTGCGTTGGCAGGCAGATTCTTAACCACTGCGCCACGAGGGATTTTTTAATACTTTTTAATATGAATGTTTTTTCTTAATTGGTTGTTTGTTGTATGACTTTGTTTATGGTGGCTTTTGCTATGCAGAGTGTAGTTATTTTTGTACAATTAAATTTATCAACCTTTTATTTTGTGACTTTTTAAGTTTATGTTAAATCTTAGCCTTTCCACTCTACAATATTAAGCAAAAAAAGAGAAAAATCTCCCTGGTTTCATCTAGTTTTTTGTTCGTTGTTTCATTTTTACATTTAACTCTCTGATCCATATAGAATTTATTCTGGTGTAAGGTAAGAGGTATACATCTTGCTTTCTTCTTTCTCTTCCACTTTCCCCTCGTGGCTACCTATTTTGAATCTTAAAGCATTCATTTAATCATCAGGGAAATGATCACGATTTGTACAACTTTGAGAAAAAATGTTAAAATGTGTATTTCATAAATAGTTTTCTTCATGTATTTATTTAAGCTTATCTGGAGACACATTAGAAATAGACTGAGGTATGTAAATATTTTATGATATTATCATATGTGAAATATAGCATATTAGCTTAACATGCTAAATTATAGTTATATGTTATATACGGCATTTCAAATATTCTGGGTAGTACCGTGGTTATAAATATGTCAATGAGTTTAGAGTTCACTAAATGGGAGGGTGTTTATACACATATAAATAAATATAATTCACAATTATAAGTTGTGCATAGAATATATTTGAGAGTCCTTTACTAGCTAAATCTGGAGATAGCTGTAGCTTTTGATCATAAAATAAGACAATTTTTGTTGTTAGATTTATTTTTAATTACTAAATTGGAGCTTCGGGTTTCTGAAAGGGATAATTAAATGACTGTAGGGATTTCCTTGGTGGCGCAGTGGTTGAGAATCCTCCTGCCAATGCAGGGGTCACGGATTCGATCCCTGGTCCGGGAAAATCCTCCATGCCGCAGAGCAACTAAGCCCGAGTGCCACAACTACTGAGCCTGTGCTCTAGAGCCTGTGAGCTGCAACTACTGAGCCCGCATACTGCACATACTGAAGCCTGCTCTGCAACAAGAGAAGCCACTGCAATGAGAAGCCCGCACACCGCAATGAAGAGTAGCTCCCACTCGCCACAACTAGAGAAAGCCCACGTGCAGCAACGGAGACCCAAACGCAGCCAAAAAAAAAAAAAAAAAAAAGTAAGAGTGGTAATTTAAAAAAAAAAAATGACTGTAAATGCTATATCAGATCTAGTCAATTATATATACAGTCAGTTATGTGTACAGTTATATGTACAGTGAGAATAGGCTTGTTTCATTTTCACCTAGTTCAGATTAGGAAATTTGAGTAGTAATTAAACTGCAAAGCAGTATTGCAAGGAGACATTTTGGAAGGGGGTTCTACTTTAAATTGTACCTATACTGGTAATCTCTGACCTGGGAGGTTCTTCAGTGATTATTTTTGCTGCCCTTTCTTTAGGCTTCTGTTAAAATGGGGCAATGAATTTTATAAATCAGCAACCAAGTATGTTCTAAAGCATCTTCGTAATGTCTCAGTACCCTGAGAAAATTTCGGTATTTCTAAAAGAACTTAGAGTTACAAATATAACAACTGAAAAATCTTTAAAAAACTTCTTTTGGTTCCCACCAAGAGTAGAAGTTTGAGATTATTTAGAAAGCATAAAGGATTAAATATGATTTTAGTTGTGATTTCCAGAATGAAGCATTTGTGTTTTCCACTCAGGGATATGGGCGTGTTTGAAAGGATGTTATTGTTATTCTTATATTGATGATTTTGTGGTAATGTGAAAATTAAGATCACAAATAGTTATGTTTAGTTTAAACTCATGATACTTAATTGAGCGGTGTTTACTCATTTTCATTAAAGATGCCAACCTTTAATTAAAAATGTTTACCTTAATTAAAGCTTTATTCAGACAGTTTCCTAGGGTTACCCCTGCGTTGTATTTCTCGTGGTTCTTGAAGGAAGATCACAATAAAGAAGCCCTCTTTTTATACTTCTGGATTTCAGCCCAGCAGCAGTTTTGCCCAGGTCATCACGCTGACTTTAATTGCTGAACCTTATTATAATACCAAATCAGAAGGGTTGAGTTGCTTTGGTATGTCTTTTAGTACATAATGAGTCCAAGAACTTAAATGATGAGTAGTTAAGCATTTTAATTACTTCTTTTAATAAGAGTGGAGTAATGATTGTGCATTTATTTATTGGGCATCATACACATTTTTCAAGTTTAAAATCATTAGTTTCATAATAAGGCAGTTGCCTTGTTTAGTTTGGGAAACATTTATGGCACACATGAGCTAGGCTCAAGACTGAATTAATAATTAGGTCATCTTTGAAGAAATGGATAATTCCAAGTTGGGAGCAGAAAATGTGCAAGATGAGCATGGCATCCTTTGTCACACTAGAAGGCAAAGAAGTTATCAAAGATCAGGACTCGAGAGGGAGCCAACTTGAAGAGGCGACCAGTGATGGGGCCTGTTTGATCATCAATAAGGATAATGTGGCACTGGACTGAATTCTTTAATAAATCTTTGAGTTCATAATAAAGAACTGATGTGTTCTTTTAAGATCCAGAAAATAAAGAGAAAGAATGAAACTTGGGCTTTTTCTCAGGGTAACCAAATACTCAATAAGGGGAAGTTTCTTTTTTATAACAGGTATTTTACCCCAGCTAATAGACGAAGAAGGGACAATAGAATTAGTATATCACAGTTTTACAGCTCCCCATGAATTAATGGCCATAGAATCAGACAGTCATTTATGAGTAGCTACTAATGTCTCAAAAAAAAGACAGTTGGACATAATTTATCTCCTGGTGGAAATATTCGTTTCTACTAAGTAACAGTCTTGCCAAAAAAGCCAAACCTGAATATGACAGACCTCTAGAGCTAACCACCATTTTACAGAAAATACAGAAGACAGAGAAACATGGGGATGCAATGAGCAAAATTCTAATCATGGGAAACTCTAGAACAAATGGCCTAGTTTTTTCAAAAATACATTATAAGAAGAAGAAAAAAAATGGAGGAGAAATCTAGATATTGAGAGAGATTTAGGAGACATTAACTAATCACAATGGTAGACTTCATTTGACCCTGATTAAATAATTGTAAAAAAAGTTTATAAGACAATTGAGGAAATGTAAACGCCAACTGGATTTGTGTTGATATTATGGAATTATTATTTTAAAAGATTTAAGTGTGACAATGGTAGTAATGGGGTCATGTTTATAAAGAGGTCTGTCTTTCAGGGAAACAATTTAAAAGTATACTATTTACAGGTGAAATGGTGTGAAGTCTGGAATTTGCTTCAAAATAATCTGTGGGTGGGTGGGAGAAGTAAGTGGGGGGTATAGTTGAAATAGGATTAGTTGTGAGTTAATAATTATTGTAGTGGTTGGGTAATGATACTACTGTATTTACTTTTGTGATACTATTTTGTATATGTTCTAAAGTTTCTATAATAAGAAAGATCAAGTCATGGCCTTCATGAATTTTAAGAGAACTAGACATAAAATAACAATATTACAGTATGTTAAGAGCCATAATATATCAATAGGTGTGTATAAATTGCTGTGAGAGCACAGATGTGTAGGGTAGGGTCACGGATAAAGGTAGAAAGGAGAAGCTTGAACCTGGGCCAGACAGACAGTTTGAAGGGCACTGCAGGCAAAAGAGAAGTGAGCACAATGGTGTGGAGCTGTGAAATGATATTGCCTATTGTGGGAACATCGGGTTTGAAAACAAACTTTGGTGTTCTGGTAAGGGATGGTGCAGATGAGTTATTGACAAGAATTTCAGTGAAAGTAAGGAATTATAGGGTGACAGCTTGGGGGGATAGTCAAAGGAAGATTTTTCTTTCCTTTTTGTTTTTTACCTTGAATTAAAACTTTGAATTCCTTGACAAGTTTAAACTGTCATTTAGAGAGATCTCTGACTGGAGTTAGTAAAGTTTCATCTTCAGAAATTATCCTGTTAATAACTTAACAAGTTCATTTTCTGTCTTATCCCCTCCCCCCTAGAATTAGCTAAATTAGCCAGCAAAATTTTGTTCTCATTAACCCTGTTTAACTTATGGTTGTAGCCTTGGTGAAGAAATCTAGATCCCAGAATATTAGATTTAAACATAACTCACGTATTCTGTGTTTCATGTCTATCATATGGAAACCTTTACTGTCCTGTTACAGATTATGCAAGCATTTGTCTAACCTCACATAAGGCATATAACAGATTGTTGAAAATTTCCACCTGCATGAGCTTATCTATGCAAGAGAAGTCAAATTGATTTCTGTAGGCAATTTGCCTACAAATAGATCGTTGAAATGTACTTCCTGAAATTATAAGCAGAATGATAGGCTAATACATGCATATTGCCTTTTCCTAAATCATAAAACAATTAAAAGCTTTGTATAGCTTTTATATAGTTAGAAAGAGTAATAGCTCTTCCAGGTTTAAAAATATAGCACAAAAACACAAGAATAAACTCACTTGTTTATAGTTATAAAAACAGTTTTGTCTGTTGGGCTTTTTTTATTCTCAGGAATCCTGAATATTATTGATGTGGACTAATTTATTTCCACATAGTATAGTCTCCAAAATGAAGTGTAAAACACGAACTGATACAGTTGAGTGACTAAAGCTCTGACCTAGGATGGGATTTGATGAACTGTATTTATATAATTGAATCAGACTGGCAAGTGCCCTTGAGAGAGAGTAGATTGACTGAGAGTAGCCTGACTGAACCAGTGAGGATAAATGGCTATCTGTTGTTTTTAAAAATCTTATTTTTCCCCCATAAAAGTCATACATGCTCATTGTAGAAAACAAAATATAGTTGAAGATAAAGAACAAAACAAGTCAATTGTAATTCTATTCACCAGATCATAAACCACAGGTTAGGCTATTTTTAAAGATCTCATAGTGCCTCTTTGTTATTTAGTCAGCATTTAATTACCTTACTGCCGCAGTAATGATATGTATGTCTTTTTGAATCATATTTGATTCTAAGAAACTTTTTACTTAAAATTACAAGTAATTGGAAATGACTTGAGCAGATACAAATGTCCCATTAGGAGAACTCAGTAAATGCTAGTGAATTTACTTAAATAGAAATAACTTATAAGAAGTCCAAGTGCCAATAGTCAATATTTTTTGAGCATGTATGTCCCAGGCGTTGTTCTAAGTGCTCTACATGAACTCACATAATCCTCACAGCAACCCTAAGAAGTGGGTACTATTGCCATCATTTTATAGATGGCAGTTAAATAATTGACTTGCCCAAGGTGCTATCGCTAATAAGTGGAGAGCCAGGTGGCTTGACTCTGGAACCCGTGTCCTTAACCATTGTGAACTGATATAATTTAAAATTTAAAGCTATGGGATTTGTACCTTAAGCCAAAGACCAAAAAAATTGTGGGGTGGGGTGTTTGGGCAAAAGGAAGGCCTTTTATGGTAAGTCTCAAAACCAATTTGTGTCCCATCCAGCAGTGTATAAAATTGTTGCATTCCACACACCCTTCCAATAATGGATCCTATTACTTAAAACATATTTATGAACCAAAAAATTTCTTGCTTTAATCTGTGTTTTTAATTTCTAGGGAGTGTGGTGATATTTTTATGCTTATTGGCACTTTCACTTCTTGTTTTAAGAATTGTCTATTCGTGTTATTTGACCATTTTTTCTGTTGATGCCTTGTTCATATTGATCTTTAAGAGCTTTATATCTTTAGTTTTGCTAGTTTTTTAGTTTTGGGCCTATTGTAGCTTTGAGAGTAGTGTGTCTTTCACTATAGTTGTGTTTCTGTCCTCTCACCTGTATATTTCAAACAGTTTTTGCTTTATGTACTTAATTTTGTGATAATTGATACGTTAAGTTTCCTGGCTACTTTATATTCTTTTAAAGTGTAACTAGTGATTATAAAAATCTGTAATTTGTCCCATTATAACTTTTGTCTTGAATTCTACATTGTTTGATATTGATACTGTCATATTGTATCCCTTTTGCCTTTTGTTGTTGTGTATATTTGTATGTTCACCCAGTATATTATCCCATCATCCTTGGTTTTAGCATTAGATGGAGGATGTATGGGTAAAGTAAGTCCTGAGAATCCAATAGAACTAAGAATTGTTGGCTTACTCTCTGGAGAGGGGTGTGTGTGTATGTGCGTGCACACATGTGTGTGCGTGTATACATGTGTGTCTAAAAGGGTATATGCTTTTTGGGGTGGGGGGAAATGATATGTTTTTAATATTGACCTTATTGATATGTTGTCAAGGCTTGACATTACCTCTGTAGTAAAGTTTTCCCTTTCAGATGCACAAATATATTTTTAAAAATCTCATTGACTTTTGGTTAATTTTTTTCTTACCAGATTGTGTCATTTTTAAAGGTGGGGGGAAGGACGTAAAACAATCATGCTTTCTCAACTAAAAAAGTGAATGTGTAATTTTTCTTCTAGCTGGTTTTTGTTATTCTGTGGTTTTCTTATCCACAAGATACTTACCCTATGCAGAGGTTGGGGTACCGTGAAAATGAGTCTACAGTGGGGAAGTCTTTCTGTGTGTGGTTCTAGTGAGGCTGGCATACTCTGATCTTTTCTGCTGTGTACATGAGGAATAGCCCATAAACACTTGCTGACTGACATGTGAGAGGTCTTTTTAATGGGAGATCTACTTTATGATTCACCTTTATTTTTTTTGACTGTTGGATTCTTTTAAAAAATTAACATTCTGTATTTTAAAAACGCTATGAAATATAAACAATATTCATGGCAATGGATAAGTAGATAAATGTGGAAAATGGAGTGTTTTCTCAGTCTTAGAAAAGGCACACTGTGGGCCAAAGACTGTCCGTTCATAGCTCTTGAAACTATGCCTGGAGCAGTGTGAAGGGGCAGGTTGGTGTGTTAGTGTTAAAGGGTCAAGGTCTGCAGTCTGGACGACTTGGACTTGAATCTTGCTGCTCCCAGTAACCAGCTTTATGACCTTGGGCA
This sequence comes from Orcinus orca, assembly GCF_937001465.1. NCBI lineage: Eukaryota > Metazoa > Chordata > Mammalia > Artiodactyla > Delphinidae > Orcinus > Orcinus orca. The sequence continues at coordinate 88,453,696 of NC_064560.1, forward strand.
AGTTACTTAAATATATTTGTTTCCTTATTTGGAAAATGGGGTTAATAATTGCAATTAGCTCAATAAATGTTAGTTCTTACTATTACTCACTGAAAAAATCTCACCAGAGGTCATTCCATTTTTATCCTTTATAACCAGATGAATAGCAGTCTTTCCTGATCTTTTTCTTTCCAATTAATACATGATCTCATAGGCTTTTTAAAAATTTTTATTTTATTTATTTTGGTTTTGGCTGTGTTGGGTCTTCGTTGCTGCGAGTGGGCTTTTCTCTAGTTGTGGTGAGCAGGGGCTACTCGTCGTTGTGGTGCGCGGGCTTCGCGGGCTCTACAGCGCAGGCTCAGTAGTTGTGGTGCATGGGCTTAGTTGCTCCGCAGCATGTGGGATCTTCGCGGAGCAGGGCTTGAACCCATGTCCCCTGCATGGGCAGGCGGATTCTTAACCACTGCGCCACCAGGGAAGCTCTCTCATAGGCTTTTATATAACCTAGATCTTCAAAAGATCATCTGCCCTAGCCTTTTGCCCCAAGGGAGGTAAATGGTATCTCTATTTTTTTTATTTATTAAAAAAAATATTTCTTGAGGGCCTAGGCTAAGCACTGGGGGATGAGAAGATGAGGAAGATAAAGAGGCTCAAAATACTGTATGGGAGCTCTATAAATGGATAATATAAAGTAATAACTGCTGTGATAGAGGAATGTACAAGGTGCTGATCCAATCTGGGGCCGAGGAGTTGGTGAAGGTTTTTTTGCAGGGGGAGCTGCTGCTGCAGTTTTTTTTTTTTTTAAATTGAGGTGAGATTCATATAACATAAAAGTAATCACTTTAAAGTGAACAATTCAGTGGCATATAGTATATTAACAGTATTGTGTAAGCACCATCTCTGTCTGGTTCCAAAACTTTTATTACTCCAGAAGAAAACGCTGTATGCATTAAGCAGTTGCTTCCCAACTCCCCTGCCCCCTGGCTACCAGCAGTCTGCAGGATGAGGCTCTTGATCTGAAACTTAAAAGAAGTGGGTAGGAGTGATCCAGGAAAGAAGAAATTTCTTTCAGAGGGAACACCAAGAGCAGAGGCATGGAGAGGGGAAATGTCAGAGTTGGAGGAAGGGGCAATTGGATTGTCAGCTTACCTTTTTGCCACCAAAATAATAGGCAAGGGGATTGAAGGGGAGGTAGGCAGGAGGGGAGGTTGGGGTTAAGCCATCTTGGAATGGCTTAAAATACGCTACACTGTTAAGTGTTGGACTTTGTCCTGTGTATGCCGAAGTGGCGAGTCATATGATCAAAAGTGTTTTATTAGATGGATTACCGTGGTCGCTCTGTTCAGGATGGATTTGAGGTGGGCAGATTGTTTATGAGTGTACTACCGTAGGCAAGGATTAGTGAGGGCCTGAATCATAACAATGCTGGAAGGGATGGAGAAGAGGCATCTATTAGAGAAACATGGGTCACCTGAGACCCAGAGAAGTTGTGACTTGCCAGCCACACAGTCAACAGACAAGTGGTCAGAGCCCTTGCCTGCTAGCCTTGAGCGAGTCCCACTAAGTCCCCTGCGCCTGATGCAGTGTGGGGAAGGTACAGTCCCAGAATGGAGGTAATAACTCACAAGGGGGGCGGGGAGAACACTGTCTCCATCTTCCTATGGTAGCAACTTAGCCTCGTTTTAAAGTACACTGATTCATAGTCAATTTGGATGAATAGCTCAAAGTTCTGATGATGTTGTTTGAAAAATAGTTTTGAAAGCTTAACTTGCTATGCTAATAATCATTGTAAGCAGAGGTGAATAAGAACCCTTGATTTAGAGTGTTTTGCCACCTGAGGAAGACGTTATGTGTGCGTTTGATACAGTTGAAGCTACAGTTAGTGTTTTATATTTACAACTGTATGAGCTTCTCATTCCGTGGTATCATTCATAGCTATCAATATACTCTTTCCACTGGTTAATACAAATAGGCAGAATCTCACTTATTTTGCTGGGAACAAGTCTTTGGAATTCTGCTGAGGGACATTCTATCTACTTGTATATTTGCCATTGTATAAATTACAGTTACTCTGAGACTAAAAATTTCACTTCCACTCCTATTTCTCAGACGTTTTTTTGGTCTTAGCACTTTTATTGTCTGCCCTCATTTTCTTCTTTCGCTCCCAGGAACTGCTATCCAGTCCCCTTGAAGATTGCCCCACCTTGGACCCAGTGTCAGCCTATTGGCAGGCTATTAGCAGTGTTTAGCCCATTAGTAGCTGAGATTTAGAAAGAGCTCTCTTCTCTGTCCAGAGGGGGGCAGTTCCTGAAGGCTAACAAACATTTATGGTCTATTACATTCTACTTTCATTCAACAGATATTGATTTAGCACCTTCTATAGGCCAGATTTGGTTCAGTTTGGTTTGGTTCCTTCCTTCCTTCCTTCCTTCCTTTCCCTCCCCTTTCCTTTTTTTTTTTTTTTTAGCTAGATTTATGTGGTGGGCATGGGGACTATCTCATACCAAACTCAGCTGGCCGAATCACTCTGAAATGCCTTGCCAGCCTGATCCCAGGGTTGTATCCTTAGTCTTAGTTTTCCATAATGAACCTTGGGTAGAATAGACAGTCTATGAGCTAGGTTTTCATTTGGCCCATTTACCTCCTCTACTCTTTTTTTTCTTTTTAATTAATTAATTAATTTTTATTTTTGGCTGCGTTGGGTCTTCGTTGCTGCACGCGGGCTTTCTCTAGTTGCGGTGAGCGGGGGCTACTCTTCGTGGTGGTGCCCGGGCTTCTCATTGCGGTGGCTTCTCTTGTTGAGGAGCACAGGCTCTAGGCATGTGGGCTTCAGTAGTTGTGGCACGTGGGCTCAGTAGTTCTGGTGCACAGGCTTAGTTGCCCTGTGACATGTGGGATCTTCCCAGACCAGGGCTCAAACGCATGTCCCCTGCCTTGGCACGCAGATTCTTAACCACTGCGCCACCAGGGAAGTCCCCTCCTCTACTCTTTATAGCAAGGATCAACCTAGAGTTTTGTACTATAGAAGTTATCACTGGTTTCAGAGTTCTTTGCTTCTGGTTCACCCAGGCATTATGATTTGGTGCTAACCTTTGTTTCCACATTCATGCTTCGCCTTCTGGTGTAACTAGAAAATTGGCTCCAAAAGGTGACAATTTTGCAAAAACATGTCTTTTTTTTTTTTTAAACTAGGGGAAAGTTCAGCTCCTTTTTCAATTTAACTAATTTTTAAATTCATATAATTTTATTTTCTTTACTAAAATAACCTTACACTTTATTTCCTTAACATGTTTAAATGTTAGATTTTTTAGCATTTTAGGATTCGAAAGGATGTTAAAGTTTTCTAGCCCAGCGGCTAGATGACCTTTAAGCTTTTTGACTATATAATCCACAGTTAGAAATACATTTTCTATTGTGACAGAGATGTGGTGGGCAGAATTCTAAAAATGGCCTTCCCTGATTTCCCACCTTAATCTCCAGGTCTTTGAATTTGATGAGATACTGTGCCCATGGTTATGTTATATTACATGGTAAATGAGATTTTGCAGATGTAATTTAAGGTTACTAACCACTGGAATTCAAGTTAGACAAAAGGGAAATTATCCAGGTGGACCTATTCTAATCATATGAGAATTAAAAAACAGACTTTTCTCTGGGTTGCAGCAGAATTGGAAGGCAGAGAGATTTGAAGGACAGGAGGGACTTGGTATGTTGTTGCTGGCTTGAGGATGGATGGGGCCATGTGAGAAGGAATGCGAGGGGCCTTGAGGAGCTGAGAGAGAGGCTCTGGGCTGACAGCCATGAAGGAAACAGGGACCTCAGGCCTATAGCTGCAGGGAATGGAATTCTACCAATAACCTGAATGAGCCTGGAAGTGAATTCTTCCCAGATGAGAACCAGCCTGGCTGGCACCTTGATTTTGGCCTTGAGAGACCCTAAGCAAAGAACCCGGTCAACCCCACTTGGACTTCTGACCTGTGAACTCATAAATAAGTGTTTTTAAGCCTCTAAGTTTGTAGTAATTTTTACATGGCAGTAGAAAATGCAGGACTGTTTTGCCATAGTCTATACTGCTATATGAAGAAATTCTATGGAAGATATGAAAATCTTATAAGTGAAAAAAATCAGAATAAAAAATATAGGTACAACCTGATAATAGTCATGTAAAAATTCACATGGGAAAAGACCAGTGGGGGATATACAAAGATGATCATAGTTATCGATTATGAAATTTTTATTTTCCATTTCTTTGTTATGATTTTAAATTTTGTAATTAAAATATATTTATATTAACATAATTTTAATACACTTATTTATGTAAAACTATGAACTTAATTTTATTTGGGAATTTATTACTGAGAACATGCAAGTTCATAGCCCTGAAAGGCTCTTACTGGTAAGTGTTATACGTGAAAAGCTTCTGAGTGTTTTCCCTTGGCTTAATTATTAAATATATGTAATTAAGATCATTGGTAGAAAGAACCTGTTGGTGATAAACTAAAACCCCTATGTTCCTTAACATTCACCACATCACTAATTTGCTTTGGAAATAGCTTTTGCTGTCTTGTGTTGAGAGGAACACACAGGCCTGCACAGTTTTGGAAAAGAGATTCCGTGTAGAAGTCAAGACATGGCCATAGGAAAGGTAGATTTAAATTGCTTATTTATGGCTTTTAAATAAAGATGTGAAAGGCCTTGTTCCAAATATTACTTGTCTTCAAGCCACTTGAAGTGATTTAGCCTTAATACAGAGCTTTATTGCAAGGGGTCATACAAGTTAAGCTCTACTAATCAGAGCTCTTTCTATGCACAGTTGAGGAGATGGGACAGCAGTTTTCCTAATTGCTTAGATCTAATTGCATTCCTGCTGTTGAACTGTTTCCATAGTGTGGGAAAGGGTGAGTCACAAGAGGAAGGAACTCCACTTAGGACCCTTGAGAAACACTGCTGGGTGTGGTGGTGTGTTTGGGTGTACTCCTAAAACAAATGAAGTGTCTCGTTTTATGCAGTGAGGTGATCATGTAGGGTTTTTGTTGATTCTAACTTATAAACTTCCTGTGTCTGCTCTTCGGTAGCATTGAAGAGGACCATAAGTAGGAAGAGAATAGTATTGCATCATGAAGATGAAACCCTATCCTATATTTATTTTTTGTATGAAACTGCTTTATTAAAACTAACATTGTTAACCACAAGGTATGCTATTGCTTTTCAGCGTTCCTGGGTGATGACATTGATTCAGTTAAATAGCAATAATTGGGAAAAGATGTGGAAAATGATAACATTTCCATTGAAAGTGTGAATACGCATGCTTAAAAATTATAAACCACTTTTAAACGCAAGGCCAACTTTATAAAGAACAGAGTTTTGGAGCTCCTGGAATGCTTCTTTTTTCCAACCTTCATAACTTCAAAACTTAAGTGTTCCAATTGTATACGTGTGGGTGACTCTTTCTGCTGGGTTCCCCGGTTCCTTGTTTGGTACCGTCAGACTAGAAGATTAGGCAGGCCCTGTGGTTCTTTGAGGGGTCACAGAGATGATGAGTAAGGTGTAAGTGCCAAAGTTTAGTATAGGACAGACCTTGGGGATGCAGAAATCAGGGTGCTGTTTCTGCTGTTAAGTGCAATTCCTGATGGACTGGAGGTGAGAGTAAAACAGCAGGTGCTTGCCTCATGTTTTGGCTCATTGCCTGCCCCTTAGAGTGAGTCCTTCCTTAAATTTGTGCCATAAGCACTTCACTCCCCTTTCCCTGGTCGCAGCCCTGCTCACTGGTGCATCACTGGGTTAGCAAGTTATCCCATTTTCTTTTCTTTTCTCTGAAGGAGAGACTATTATTTTTTCACCCAGAGAATCCAGAAAGTGTCTTTAAATTGGTTCTTGTATATATGACTTCACTTGGCCAGAGCTATCACAGATTTGTACATGAATGTAAGTTAGAGAATATTTAGTTTATGTATCTGAGGCAGTTTGGTTCGTATATAGCATTTTATGAACATAAGTATTGTGAAAACAGTTTAGATCAATAAATATTTCATGACTATGACTGCTAGGTTTTCAATATGCCCAGGGAATGTTCTGATTTGTTGTTTTCTTCCTTCTTTTATTGAGACTTTCTACTCCTGTAATTTATTACGGAGGTTTTCTTGGCGTGTTTCACATTTGTAATTGGTGCTAAAGTCAGAGGTGGAATTGGGAGGTATATTGCCATTGCCTTGAAATGGGAAGAGAGGAGGATTGGACATGAACTATAGTTTTGAGACAGAGTTTTATATTTGGGGGTTGGGAGAGAAACACCACCATTTCTTTTATTTCTATTATTTCTATTTTTATTTGTTATAAAAATATAAATAATAGACCAATCTGGGGTTTATATATGTACAACACCAAATCCTAGAGCCAGTACTGTTAGTTTAGTTGAACTTCTGACAATTAACGTCTTTCATATTGACTTCAAAAATCTGGTAATATTTTTGGTTAAATTAGCAGGAATCTAAGTATTGTCAATGAAGTTTTGAATTTTTAATATGTAAACTGTTAAGAATTTGGTATACATCTTACATGTCCGTAAGTAAAGTTTGCATTTTAGAATCATTTGAACGGCCTTTTAAAGTAAAATTAGATTATATTGGCAAGAATAAGACCAAGTTGTCTTTACCTTAATTCATTCCTCTGTAGCAGTGGTTCGCAACTACAAGTGATTTTTGTTCCCTGAGAGACATTTGCCAATATCTGGAGACCTTTTTGTTATTACAACTTGGGGACGTACTACTGGCATCTAGTGGGTAGATGCCAGGGATGCTGCTAAACGTCCTGCAATGCATAGGACACACCCTCCACAACAAAGACTTACCTGGTGCAAAATTTGAATAGTGCCAAGGTTGAGAAACCATGCTTTATAGGATTTATAACAAAGTATAGTTTTTATCATCCTTTATATTTTTCATTCCCGTCACCCCCACATCTTAGATGTACCAGCATTTTGAAATAGTGCTCTTGTCATGATATGTGGTAGATTGATTACAAAGTGGCCCCATTCTATACCCTTCCCTTTATCGATAGGCTTTGCAATGTGACTTTGCCTATTTCCCTGCTTCTTGAATATAGGTTGTACGTGTGCCCTGCTTTGGACAATAGAATATGTTGGAAATGATGTTGAGCCTAGGTCTCAAAAGGTCTTTCATGCTTCTGTTCTCTCTTGTGAACAAGCCCACGCTTGCCTGGCTAGACTGCTGGTTACCAGTTGCTCCTATTGTCCCAACAGACATCTAGCCAATCACCAGACATGGGAAAGAGGCCATTCTAGACCAGTCAGCCTCCAACCAGCTGGGCCATTTGACTGCAGACACATGCATAGCCAAGATTACTCAGTCTCACCCAGCACAGCAGAACTGCCCAGTTGACATGTAGACTCATGAGCAATAATACGTGGTAGCTATTTTAAATCTCTGGGTTTGGTTTTGCAGCAATAGAAAACTGATACATTGTGATACAGTAAGATTTTTGGAGGGAATGGAGTCTGCTTTTTCCTCTAATTACTAATAATTCTAGGCAGAAGTCTTGTTAAAAAGCCTTGAGATGGGATTGTATTTGCTGCCTTCATAATTCAAAGACCATGAAGGGAGGCCATGAAGATTGCAGTGAAGTGAGTGAAGGGGAGAAAGTGGAAGGAAATTTTATCAGTGATCTCTTGGGGGTCTGGATCATATATTAGTAAGGATTTTGGATTGTGTTTGGATCCCAATCTAAAGAGTCCAGTAGGCCAGTTTTTTGTTTGTTTGTTTGTTTGCCTTTTACAGAACATCCCATGATTTGGGTTTGCTTGACTTCTTCCTAATAATTACTTTCAGGTTAAATATTTATGGCAAGAATACTAACTACTAGAGGGTTTTAAGCAAAGGAGTGACATGATCTGACTTATGTTTTAAAAAATATTCTGACTGCTGTGTGAAGAGTAGAATGTAGCTTACAAGTAGACAAGGGAGACAAGGGTAGAAGTGGGGAGGCCAATTAGTAGATTAATTTAATAGTCCAGGATGCAGAAACTAAAACTAAAACAACCCCCCAAAACAGAACCATAATAGTTCTTCTTATTGCCATTAATTAATATAAATTAATTTTATTGTAGACCATTTAAAAACTTTCTTCTGCATTTTCCATATACTCTCACTTGAGAAATAATGAAATGTTTAAAAATTGGCCTTTTAAAATAATAAACTCATGGATCTATTTAAAAACTCATCTTTCCCCCAAAACAGTAAGGATAACTCCAGGAGAAAGGTGAACAGGGAATAACAAATTACAAAATGTGTGAGGCTGTGTTATATCTATCTTACTGGAAAAGTCTAAGCAAATTATTTATTTGTAGGAGTGAACCTCTGAACGTGGCTTGGTTTCTGTTTAAGTACTGTGGCTGATCTTGTTCTTTGTTAAAAAATTTCTTACATTTTAAGTAAAAGGCTGTGGTTGAAGTACAAAAGATATTCTTTTAAAAATAACTAACCATCTTATATTAAAAAAATTATATTGTATACATGTAGATTTAGCAAGTGTTTTTTGTTTTTGTGGTACGCGGGCCTCTCACTGTTGTGGCCTCACCCGTTGCGGAGCACAGGCTCTGGATGCGCAGGCTCAGCGGCCATGGCTCACGGGCCCAGCCGCTCTGCGGCACGTGGGATCCTTCCGGACCGGGGCACGAACCCGTGTCCCCTGCATTGGCAGGCGGACTCTCAACCACTGCGCCACCAGGGAAGCCCTAGCAAGTGTTTTTAAATATAGAAAAATACTGTGCAAATTTAAAACTGAATAAAACTTATTAGAAAGAATGTAACATAAAGTTTATGATTTTGACCTCAAGAGAACGCAGTTATTTTTCTCTTCAATGTATATACTTTATATAAGACTTTGGATGAAATGTTCAGCTCTTCTTAATTTGTTCACAGTATGGAAGTGGTTCCCAGATAGGGTCCTGCTACACTCAAAAGGGACAGAAAATCTTCCAAGACACTCTCACACTCTGAGCCCTGATAGCCACCTATTCAAATTCGTCTGTCAGCTCAGAACAGTAATGATTTTAAAGCACCACAACTGTTCTAGAACTCAGACCTGCTCATCATTAAACATCCTTGAAACTCAGAAAAATATGGTAATGGATATGAGCCACCCTCATACCTCTCACAATGCCTGAGAGTATCACTAGGCAGCATTTGAGAACCAGTGAACTGAAACTCATATTACACACAGTGCCTAGCCCTGCCTTTAGCAAAGTCATGAGCTCTGTCACCATCAGCCAAGAGGTTATAAGCATGAGCATTTATTAACTCCAGTTAGAATAATCGCTGCAATACAAATAACTACAGTCCTCTGTTAGGATGATAATAAAGATATTGAATTTTAACTAAGCTCCATAATTTCTCAAATACACAGTATTATTTGAAAGCTGTTGAATATGCCACCATTTTATTAAAATCAATACAAAATATCTTAATTCCAATTGTATAGTGAAATACAATTGTTAGAATAGTTTGCTATAATTTGACTATAAAATAACACTTAAAGTGTACTAATTAATTTGAAAACTACTTATTCATGCCAAATTCAAATTATTCTTCATATACAGCTACTTACTGATGTAAAATATATGAAAAATTCAAAATTGCTTTTAAGAGTTATTAAATATTTCCAAAACATGAAAACTATAATTAAACTAATTAACCAATTTAGAAATCTGCCAGTTAACTTCCAAACACCAAACTGAGGGTATGTCCCATAAAGGTATCTTCCAGTACAATATTAATATTATAATCCCCAACATTAAATTCTAAAATCAATTCAAAGTACTCAAAATAACAAAAATAGCAAAACTGAAACATTTGTTATTCATTCCTTTTTAAAACGTTTCTCTGATTATAGAAAATTGTAAATCTTTAGAAATTATCATTTAGATTGTGAAAGATCTCCATATTTACATATATGTGACATGTCAAGATACCCAAGATACATGATGTGAAAAAAGCAAGTTGGAGGACAGCCTATTAGTATAATCCTAGTTTGGTTAGTGGAGATTTTTATTTTAATTGGAAAAGTGTACACCAAATTCTTCATTAAACTCTTAAAAATAGTTTCCTGTGTTTAAGGGGTACAGGAGTGTGGGGTTCTCAAAGATATTCCTGGACCACACTTCAAGGGATGGGTTTAGATTTAGAGTGGTGTCATTCTGCATGTCGAATAAACACATGCACCAGGTCATTTTGGTGCAGATCGCTTGCCTGCTACATTCTGGCTGAGCTGCCCTGTGGAGTATTTTAGGTGATAGAGGACAAAGGAAGAATATAGCCAGTAAAGGGACCCTACCTTCAAAGAGAAACTGCTCTTCTTTGTTTATTTCAGGACTTCTTTGAAGAAAGTTTCTGAAATTAAAAAGACTTGAAAACCACCATCTGAGATAGCTGTCCATATCAAGTAGAAGTTCTAGGACAGTTTGAGGGTATTCAGTAAATTAAATGTCACTACCTTAATGTATATTTGGAGTTTTTAGTTTCTGAGAACATTTTCTCAATTATATTCATTTTAGCCACTTTAATCTGAGCAGGACAGATGAAAAGTGTATTAGAAATGAAAATATTTCTACCATGATGAAGTATTTCAAATAATTTATAAATAGGTTGTCAATATAAATTTATCTGCTCTGTGGACAATAAAGTTCAGGAAAAATATCTATTTAAAATGGAACCAATCAGTTTTATAGTGCTTCATATTATTTCTATGTGATGCTATGTCAAATAATTTTAAAGTAACCTATTTGTTTTGATTATGTGCATTTTCTAATTGTACAATCGTTTATGTAATAAAGTGAGGAAAAACTTTATGGATATTGCTCTTTGTTAAATAATATTTTTACAATTTTTAGAAACATAAATATTAATTTTCCTTTTATAGGGTACTCCCCCACCCCAAATGCCAGGAAAGAGGAGGGAACCTTTTCCTTTTTATATTGCCTTCTCTATACTGTTGGCTCTTTCTAAAAACCATGGGTATGTGTTCAATTCATAATCTAAAAAAGTAAAATTCAGTCCTTAAGCAAAAGCTGCCTGTTTCCTAACCCTCTTATACCTTAACCACAGCCTTATGCTTAAAATGAAGGAAATTTGGAGTTTAAGGTGGAAGCAAAGGAAGCATGTCTGTGGCTGATAGTGAGAGTGGAAGACATGGATGGACTAGAATTGAACAACGTATATGGCCGAGCATTGGTGGGCAGCTCCTCTCAGTATCTTCTTGAGGTTCCTGGAACAGAATTGATGCCAGGGCCACCCCTAGCTCCAGACTTTGTAGGGCTCAGCTCAACTATGGTTTTCTGTGAGATTTTTCTTGCAGCTCTTTGTATATCTTTATGATAAATCCCATTTTTCTTAAGGCAACTGCATGGGTGTTTTATTTCTTGCAAGTAAAGAAGCTTGAATAGAACAATATTCATTGTTGAAAATTCAGAAAATACAGAAAATATAAAGAATTCAAGTCTTCTTTAATCCCACATTCCGTAGCTTTTAACTCTTTGGTTATTTCCTTCCATTATTTTTCTGAATGTTTATTCCTTAAAATTGTGCCCTTACAACCTAGATTAATGTTTGCATGCCTTTTCAATGTACTGAGCTCTGTGATCTTATTTCTAGTTCAGAAGAAAATTAAAGCCAAGGTAAATGAGAATGATTGGGTATGTACTTTTAAAACCTGAATTTTGGAGAGATTTAGTTTTATTATGAAAAGATCAGCAAAGAGTATGTTTCTAAGCTAGCGAGAAAATCAGTGCCATTCACAGTTTTTTACACTTTCCTCTGTGTTGCTCATGTATTATATGTCTTGTAAAAGTTTGAATTAAAAGTTTTGTTAGGGAAGACCCAATTTCCTGTTGTCAGGAAATACCTTTTGTCACTTTGATAAATTCACATTAGGCTTGTTTAAGCAGAAACTCAATCTTGATTGAATTAGAAGAAGCTGAGGAACACTGAAAGTCCACTGAGGTATTAAGTGTCATCTTATTATTGTATAATGAGAACTAAGCAGCTGACTAGTGGGCTGGGTACCTCCATCCAGTCTACCCCTATAGTGAAGCAAGTTTATCAGAAGCTTGCCTGGTAAAGGTAGCATCAGAAGAGTGGGAATGAGTCATACCATTCAAATGTTTAAAGCTGTTGTATTTTGATGACTTGGTGTCCCTGTCATCTTCCTTGGATTGTTCCTGCATGGTCAGTACCTGAATTCCTGAAAACCTTCCCTCTTAAATGCACCTCTGCTCTCATCCCAGTATGTTCATAGGTACTTCAGTTGTGCTCCCACTCTTCGTTTCTATTTTTTGATTAAATGATAACATAGGAAATTTTTAGATTTTCTGTACATCACAGTGCAGCTCGTGGGGATAAAATAACAATTGCTATTTTGCAGTCATAGGATTTGGTAAAATCACCAAATAAAGACAAAACTCTATCTAATACATCTATCAAATAAATTTATCAAATATTCTATCAAATAAGATTTGAGTCTAGGAGATGTGTCGCAAACCTTGTTGCTTTTTTTGGTTGGAGCTTTCCTTGTTTTCTGGCTTTGGTATAAATGAATAGAGGAAAAGCCATTTGGGGCCAAAATTTACTGTATACTTGGGAATGCTTACTATTTAAGGAAGGAGTTAAATCTATAAAAAGTTCTCACTCTTTAAGGCAATTGGAGGTGTGTGTTGGTTTAAAATAGTACAATATGCATACTTGTGAAAGAAGCCACGAAGCACACCTTTTAGCTGGTTATTGCTAGCTCTACTATTTTGCAACCACAGATTCCCTTGAAAAGTAAAACTCTGTAGTACAGTGTAAAACACTCCATTTCAGACAAATTTTCAGCTGAATATTTGTTACAAAAGCAAGTCACAGACATTAATTTTTTTAAAAAATTTAAATCAAATAGTGTTAAAGGACTATCATATGTTTAGGTCTCTGTGCTCTTAAAAATTCTTCTCTTTGAAAGGCACAACATTTTCTTTGAGTATATGTGTTAAAGATATTTCTGTGTATTATTGTGTATCAGATTTTATGAACAGACTTTATGAGCAGCTTGCCTGAGAAGTAATACAAAGGAAAATATTCACAATGTTGCTTTATATTTATATGGCTACCTTTGTATGTGAAGTAGTCAGGTTTAGAAAGAATTCTTTGATTTCAGTTATCTGTTAATTTGTTTATTCAGTCACTCAACAGATACTTAAGTGCCTGCTCTATGCAGTCAAGTGGCTAGGTTGTGAGGATACGGAGTGCTACTCCCTGATCTTGAGGAACTTGTAGACAGACAAGGCGGGGAGACAGTATTACAGTGCTAACACATTTAAATATAAAGCTACAGCACTGTGTAATAAGCTCTGTGAAGGAGAGGTATACCATAATATACATAATAGTGAAGGTCTGACTTGGTCTGGGAAGTCAGAGAAAGTGTCTCTGCAAAAGCTGAGCTGAGATCTAAAAAAATGAGTTATTGTTAAGTATCATAGAGGAAGGAAATGCTGTAATCAGCTACTCTGTGAGGGAACCTGGTACTTTTGAAGAACTTCACTATGAAAAGAGATTAGAGGGCTGGGAGAAGAGTATCCAGCTTCAAGATTACACTTCAGAGGTCAGTAGGGACCAGACTGTGAAGAATCTTAGAGGTCATGTTAAGGATTTGGTTTTGAGAGCAACAGGAAGTTATTAAAAGAGTGTAAATACATTAAGTTTACATTTTAAAAGTTAATCTCTTTGCATTTGATTGCTGTGTAGTAATTCTTAAGGAGTTATGCTGTGTAACCACAACTCAGCTCCTTGGTGGTGGTGGTGGCAGCATAATACTTAACTGCCACTTATTTTGCACTTGTTCTGTTAACTCTAATCCTTATGACTAATGAGGTGGTTGATATTACCTTCATTTGGCAGATGAGGAAATTGAAGCTCCGAAGGAATAAATAATTTGACCAAGGTCGTTAGCAAATAAGTAATCAAGCTGGGAACTTACTGGGAACTTAGTCCCGGATTTTCTGATGCCAAATCCCTGTTGGCTAGTAGGAGCGAGTGCCCTCAACAATAGACCATTGTACTCTTTCTGGCCAAACTGTACGTTCAGACAAGTTCCCAAAGATGTTTTTAATAATGATAAATTAGTGCTTCTCTGAGATTGAGTGTTCAAACGAATTGAATAATAATAATAAAAAGCTTCTCTTAGTGTCCAGCAGGGGGAGCCAGAAAGACTGATATTTGAATACACTTTGGAATTCTCCAAGTTAGGAACATTCATTTGTAAGCAATTCTATTGAACGCATATTAAGAATAACCATTTAAATGAAATGTGTGTATTTTGATTTAAAAGTAAATATATATCTAGGTATTGAAAATGAGGAAGCATGTGTAACAAAATATAAAGTTGTTATTATCCCTTAATGATGGTTTTGCTAGGTTGTCTTTGCTGCTTTTGTTTTGAATATGTATTAGTCTTGTATAATTTTTCTACCATGAGTTTGTGTTATATAATTTAAAAAACTCTTATTTTTTGTTTATATGGGTGAGGTAAGGGCTATTAAATGGTTTATAAAGTGTTTAAAATATTCCTTTAATCTAAAATGCATCACCGATCATTTTAATGCATTATTGATTTACTTGAGAAATCCTTTTCATATCAGCAAAGTAAATTTAGGCCATCACTTAATCTGAATCTTCAAAATTCTGAATTACTGTAGTCTGAATTTAAGAAAATGTATTCAGTAGAAATAAAAGGTGTATTATTTTGGAATCTTGGTTGTCACATTAATAAGAACATCTTAGAGTATAAAAGAAGAAATTCATTATGAATAATATATTTATTTAATAGGATTCAGACTTAGAACTGAGTTAATGGTATCGGCTTTCTCTTGCATCCATTTTGTAGAACTGGTAAAAAGTATAAAACCAAGGTAACCCTTCTATGGAATGATTATTAAATAATCTGTACCCTTTTTTTTGCCAGCATGGTATAGAAAAAAATTGAAGTTTAGAATTAGATAGTCTTGAATTTGAATTTTTACTGTGTCACTTGGTAGCTATTTAACGTTGGCAAGTCAGTAAACTTCTCTAAGTTTCTCTTTATACGGAAAATGAAGATGGTAATAACAGCCTTTTTTGCTTATAGTTGAGGACTACGTGAAGTGTATATGAAGTGCTTATTATTAATAATAAATGTTAATTTATCAGGTTTGCAACCTTATTTTTATTTTTGCCACAACCTCACTTCCAACAACTAAACTGAACTTATTTATCCTTTTAGTAATCTGTATTTACTCATACCCCTACCTGCTATAGAAACATAGCTCCTTCACTAACTGCACTAGTCTATAACCACAGGCATCTTGCACTATATTCAGCTACCAAAATAATAGCTCCGCATCGCAGAATCCCTCCCCTTTTTACCTTTTGCTTCATTTGATTTCTGGATTAATCAACTTTGCTACAGCAACAAATAACCCCCAAATTTTGGTGGATTATAACCACATTACATTACACATAGACTCTGGGCTGCCTGTGCAGAGGGGCTCTACTCCACATGTTTTCATTCTAAGACCCAGACTGAAGGAGCAGCGTCTGTCTGGACCTGCCATTTACGTGGTACTGAGAACTCAGAGGGCCGGCTGAAACTTGTGGTACCTCTTAAAGCTTTTGTTCAGGTGTGGAGTGCTTCATGACTGCCAAAGCATGTCACATGGCTAGGCTCAAAGTTAGCGAGGCACAGGGACAAATATTGTTCCCATTGGAGGTATAGGCAAGTTATAAATTAATGGGCAGGGCTGTATAGCCTCTTCCAAGGATGGGCATGGTAAAGAGTGAACAATAATATAATCTACCACAATCTGTCCTCTTGATTACAAATATTAACTTTCTTCCCTTCTGCATACTAGATTTATTTATCCCTTCCTCGAGAAAAATACCCCAAGAATTTCTTTCAGTCGTTAGAGTTTCTACATCATTTCTGTATGTAGATTTTCTTGACTCAGAGACCAGTTATCTTCCATCCTCCATCTCTCCAACATACAATGTTGGAGCAGGGATAGGCTATCCACAGTAAACCCTCCTGTTAAGAAAGGGGAAGAATAGAGGCACATAGCAATCACACTACAATTGTCCTTGGCAATTGTAAGAATATTCTTGGGTAAATAGAGTGAGGCCTCCTTTTCTTGGCACTAGGGGATGTTCCTTGATTAGGCCCTGGTTTTGGTCCTGTGTGAGGTGCTCTAGTCCGCTGTTTTCCGTGGCCATGAGCTATGCCCTCCGTGAGGTATTTCCTTTGATATACCATGTTCATCCGTACTGGAATAGAGTATTGGAGGGTGTACCCTTCTTAGCTGGGGAATGAGGTAAGTGCTGAGCAGCTTTCCTGGCCTGCTTGTCTACAGAAATTTGGGCACCCAATGATGGTCTAGAAGAGTAACAGACCCTTAGTTCAGTCTGTGGATTGTTTGGGAAGTTGTCTTTTGTCTTCTTATCTATTTGATTTTAGTCAGATCCACGTGCCATGCGCTAGCTATATCCTCAATTCTTTGAGATAGGCATTTTTCTCTAGACATCAATACAATTACCTTGAACTGATCAGGCTTCTGTGGGACCACATCCTTAGTCTCTTCCTGTGGGGAATTCCCCTCCAAGCCATTTTGTTCCACTGAAAGGGTTTACTGGGTGAAAGGAAAACATTTGTTTCCTTTACTCACAACTCACTGAATACTTTTGCACTCCCAAGTATGTGTGGGTTTTTCCACACCAAGCAATTCTCCAATTCTCTGTGGGCACCGACTGGGTGTCCTATAAGGTAACTCAATTCTGCCACTACCCAGAATTAACTCAGACCTTACAGGTTAAGGGCTCAGTCCTGCAAGACTGCCCCTCTCCCACCTTAGATGCCAATCACAAGTCCAATCATTTCACCAAGCTGTCTAATATTTTATACCTAACAGTTTTATTTACCACTACACTATGTGGTTTGCCATTACAGTTTCCTTGCTGTCTGCCACCTGGCCTCAACGCCTGGACTCCTGTTTGACCAAACAACTGGCCTCAATGCCTACATCACATACTTTTATTATTTTTGGTGGTGGTGGTGGTGATGAAAGTAGCACCCTGCTTCTGGTTTCTACAGTGTTCAGCTTTGTTGTAGTAATTACCTCCGCATTTCAGTGGTTTCTCAAAATAACAAACTTATATTTCCTACTGACTTTATGTTGTAGACTGTGAGTCAGCTCTGTAGAAATAGCCTGTGACTCCCCTCCAGAACCAAGGCTGAAGGAACAACCCTTATATGAAATCTCTTGACAAAGCACTGAAGCAAGAAGGCTGGCCCAAATTTGTGTTGCTGCTTCAAGTTTTTGCTTAGATGTGATGTACATCACATCTGTTCATATTCTATTGGCCAAAACATATGACATGGGCAGTCCCCAAATCAATAACCCAGGGACGTCTATCCTTTCCCTATGAGATATGCACAAGTCACACATCTACATGTGGATGTATATATATAATCATCTTGCAAGGAAGTAGGGGATTGAATAATCTCAAATAATAATACTGTCTACCACAACTTTCTCACATAGTTTTGGATAATGCACAAAAATCAGAGTATATCCTTTTTAAAATTTAAGGTCATATTACCTTAATATATTGTATCAATCAGGGTTCTCCAGAGAAATAGAACTAATAGGAGATATCTATATATTTGTATCTCATAGATATCTATATCTAAGAGAGAGATTTATTTACTTTAAGGAATTGGCTTACATGGGTATGGGGCTGAAAAATCTGAAATGTGTAAGGCAGGCCGGCAGGCTAGGAACTCAGGCAGGATTTCTGTGTTACAGTCATGAGGCAGGATTGCTTCTTCTCTGGGAATTTTTAGATTTTGCTCTTCAAGTAATTGGATGAGGCCTACCCCAAATTATCAAGGGTTATCTCCTTTACTTCAGGTCTGCTGATTTCAGATGTTACTCACATCTACAAAATACCTTCATAGCAACACCTAGCCTCCTGTTTGACCAAACAACTGGTCATCATAGCAGAGCCAAGTTGTTATATAAAATTTACCCTCATATATACATAATGCTATTTTGCAGAGAGTAGAGTATGAATACAGAGAGTACTTTCTAATAGGTCTCGTGGTAAGGCAGCAAACAAATTAGCTTGATCACAACTAATAAACTAGATGTATTTTGGCTGAAGATATTTGAGCATCTAAAACAGGGGTTGGCAAACTGTGGCCCACTGCCTGCTTTTTTTTTATATATATATAAATAAAGCTTTATTGTAACACAGCAATGCTTTTTGTGTGTGTATGTGTGTGTGTGTATTATCTGTGGCTGTTTTCATTCTACAGTGGCAGAGTTGAATAGTTACAACAGAGACTGCATGGCTTGCAAGTCCTAAAATACTTACCATCTAGCCCTTTACAGAAAATGTTTGCCAACCCTTAAAGAATACATAGAAATGGTGCTTGCAGTCCTTGCTCTGTTACGGTCCACTCCTAGTTCAGTATTTCCATTCAAGTAGGAATGTATACTTATTAAACATTACAGTAGCAATGTTTTATTGTTGAAAGCCACATATTTTATTAGATTCATAAAATTTAATAATTTCTTAATTGTTTCATTGCACAGACATTCAGAATTTTTAGATCACATGCTGAGTTCAGTTTTTATGGATAAAATATATACGAATGCTGTTAGTTTTTAAATGAATACTTGCGTATCTTTGGGAATGAAGAGAAAGTATTTTTTCTATAAAATTTGATCAACTTCATTTATTACAATTGCAGAATTCATTGTATGTATCTATTTTCCTTCTTTTAAGATGGTTAAAAAGGTATTTCTGTACCCAGCTCATCACCTTTTTTTAGATCATGGGTTAAAAAAAAGTAAACTATTATTTTTTAATTTGATTGCTCTTGTATCTGTAAAATTGAGTTAGAGTACAAGATGTATTTGTTTCCCAACCAAATAGTAAATTGCAGCTTTTGTTAGTAGAGACAGTCTAGGCCCTGGATTCAGACAGTCCTAGGTTTAAATGTAGTGTTTTAAAACAACAGCTATGTTACTTGTTGCTGACTTCATAGGTCAGCAATTTGGGCTGGGCTCTGCTGCATGGTTGTTCCACTGGTCTTGTCTGGGGTCACTCATGTGGTTGCCAAGTCATCTGGTAGCGCCTATAGTGCTGGGTGGTCTAAGTTGGCCACGCTGATGTGTCTGGCACTTTATGCTAGATTGCATGACTGGGTGGCTGGGCTCTTTCTCCCTTAAGCTCTTTCATGCTCTGGGTCACTAACTTGTTTACGCTGTGTCAGCAGCATCCCAGGAGGGGAAGCTATAAGGTCTCTTGAGACTTAGATTCAAAGTTCTACAGGGTCACTTCTGCCACATTCTATTTGTCAAAATAAGTTACAAGTCCAGCCCAGATTTACGGGACGAGGAGATAAATGCCATCTTTTGATGGGAATCATGGCAAAGTCATGTAGCAAAGGGTGGGCTTACAGGAGTGAAAGGAATTAATAGTAGCTGCACAGTCCAACACTGTAAATTCCTTAGTTTCTTTATGCCCCATTTGGAAAGTAGAAATAACAATATGACTTAGAGAGTTCTTCTTATAGTGTAACAAGTATTTCTTAAAGAAGTTTGAAACTGAATCTTTCTTTTAAATGCTGTTTTTTCTTGTTATATACCTAAATATCATGAGAGTATTCATTCTTTCTCATTATTAATTTGGTCATGTATTTTTAATATGGGAGAACTATATTAAGACTCACTGGAAGGAAATCCTGCTTAAAAAGCTGTGTGGGAAGAGTTATGCATATGTGTAGAACTATTATTCATTTCATAATTTAAAAAAAGCAGTTAACTTCTAATGTGTTTACAAAAACATATATTTTCTTATAACCCTCTGTTTGTACATATCTTTATATTTCCCACTTTTAATTTTAAAAATACTGGCTAGTAGGGTAAGATTTATTATTAGTTCAATTCTTGAAGGGTCTTTTGAGTTCTAGCAAACATATTTTTGTTTGGCTAATGTTTCTTTGCAAAGCCAAGAAAAAATAGAAAGCCAAAGATACAAAAATATCTCTTATTTTTCACTGTGGTCAAACCCCATCAGAGGCTCTTTTTTAAGTGTATCTGTTTTGCTTTTTACTTTATCAAGAATAAACATAGAATGCTTCCTCCTGTTTTGAGATATATATATATATATCAAACATTAGCCAAAATGTTTGTTAAAACTCGTCAGAGGAATTACTCTGTTCATTGGTGTATGTAAGGTGGGGTAGGAGGCATAATAGACCCTTCTCTGTTTTTACCTTTATATTGAAAAAGTTTCACTCATGACATTTAGGCATTTAAAGAATTCTAATTTGAATACATTTTTTTCTAAAATTTTCTAAGGAAAAAGTTTATATTTAATTTTTCCCAGATAACCAATTGCTTAACATTTTAAAGGGAATCTTAAACAAAATCTTATCTATCCAGCCTGAGAGCTTTATTCTTGTATGATATACATTTATAATTTTTTGTGTTTAAGATCTATATATATATTTACTTTAGAATTTGATGCTTCTTCTGGTGAGGAAGGGTGAAATAAGTAATATTATGAAACAAATGGCTTATTAAAATTGGAGAGGCAATTTCCTGTCTATTTTAAATAACCTCTTTTGGGTCCCTAGACAGTTCTAATAAAGGAGCAAATACCTGCAATAGTTAGGGGTAGACAGTCTGGTATTTATACAACAGACTAGAATAGAATCAAACCGGGTGGTTAGGAAATCTTATCAAAGCAGTGCTGAGTCTTTTTGACTCCAGTTGTTTAAAGTTTTTTTAGATTTCATAGCACCTTCAGTCCTTAAGATGTTAGATTTATTAAGTAATAATAATAGTTATTATTATTGTTGTCTTTTTTGTGCTTGACATTTTTATGTAGAGCAATCCAGTGAAGCAGGATTAAGCCTGTTAACATCTTAATCAGAAAAATGATGGATGGGGTATAATTTTCCCTTTCCTCTATTTGTTCCATTGAGTCCTGACTATATAGTACTTTCAGATCACACAGTGGAAGGCTTGAGAGGATAAGATGGGGCCTAATTAAATAAGGATAAGGAAAAATCAGAAAGGGAAGAGAGTCTGGGGTCTGGCAAGAAGACAGTGGATGCGCAGCTTTTGTCTCCCTGGTTTATTTTAACATTCTTTTTTTTTCCTTTTTCTATTATGTAAGCTCTAATTTGCTGTTATATAAGAAAGAAGAGTAAATAATCTTTGGACTAAATGGAATGGGGGAAATATTTCTGTCACCAATCCAGTGAACTGTAGAGCAGCTTTTAACTGTGCAGCCTAATCTTCAAGGAATGTTTATGCTTCACGAGCTTTGCTTTCTGTTGTTTGCTCCATTTTCAGTTGTGGCAGAGCTCGTCTTGGGTTTAGTAACAGGAATGGTGATAATTGTAGGATACCGTGGAAGTCTGTTGTCCTTTGTTTCAATTAGATATTTAGGGGTTTGCCTAAATGTATGTGTTGTTTAGCTTTTATTTAGGATTTTTTTCCCCTGGGAGAAGACTTTATTTAGTTGCCTCTATGTTCTTTTTCTTGAAGAGCCTTATCTTGAGGATGTGATTGTGAAATTCTGTTTTTTGGGGTGCTATTTCTCTTTTATGGTGGTTTTTTTAGTGTAGTTCATTGCAAAGTTTGTTTAGGTTTCCAGGTCTGAGGTGGGTGAGGTACATTATGATATTTATTATGTTAAGATAATTGATTAATCTTATAAACACTTCAAGGCAAGTTAAGACTTAGCTGTATATTGTTCAATATAAATGCTTGGAAGTGAAAAAAAGTGGCACTTTAGGATGAATTATTTTTTTAGACTTGATTCTAAAGTGGCCAAAAGAACCTTATGAAGAAGAGTTGCTTTAGTTCCTGAATAAGTCCCTTTTGAAAAATTTTGATGACAAAACTGGGGAAACTCACATTTTGGATCTGGTAGTGCCTGCCCCCCTCCCCCTCCTCATCCCGTGATCCCTCTTACTCATTATTAGTCAGCTAAACTGGCCTTCTTTCAACCATGCCAAACTCACTTCATTGCTTGTTCTCTTCTGAAATGTAAATTCTCTCAGGCTGGCTCTTCCTTTTCACTCAGATACCATCTTCAATATCACCTTCTCAGAAGTTTCTGGGTTACCCAACCCAATAATCTGTCCCCAGCATTCCATCGCATCTCCTTCCCAATTCTCACCTGATAGTTTTTTTTTTTTTCCCTTAGTTGTTTAACCCTATTTTGTTCCTTTAGAACATCAAATTCCATTAGAAGAGAGACTTTGATATGTTTATGGCCTTGATGGTGGTGGTGGTTTCACTGGAATAGACTTATTCTCAAATTCATGGAGTTGTATACATTAAATGTGTACTGCTTTTTACATGTCAATGATACTTTAATAAAGTAGTTTAAAAAAGGAGAGAGACTTTGGCTGTCTTACTCACTTCTATATCCCTAGTGCCATGCATGACATGTAGTAGGTGCTTCATTAAAGTTTGCATATGCAAATGTGGAAATTTTTGTCCCTTTTTTTTTTTTTGCTGTAAAGGACAGCTAAGTTTATGATGTTTAAATTTTTTAAAGATACTTGCATTTTTACATCAAAGATTTATTTTCAGATGATTTGAGAAATGGAAATAGCTTAATTAGTGGAAAGGACTGGACAACAAGTCATAACAATAGGATTCTCTAATCATTCTGCAACTAACTGCAATTGCCTTATACAAAATCCCGTAATCTCCTAGTGACTCAGTTTCTGCACATATAATATGAGAAACACTGTTAGCATTTCATATGATGGGGCTGAGGGAAGTAGTAGGGGTAACACCATTCAGGGATTTGTAGACATCATAAAGGAATTTGTCTGTCTCCTACAAGAACAGAAAACTACTGAAGGATTTTAAGCGAGGTGGGAGAGGGTATTTGGAAGGGAGTGGTGTAGTGGTGGTGGTATGATTAGGTTTTCATTTTGAAAATCACTCTGGCTACAGTGTGGAGAATCCAAGGGAAGGGGCTGGAATGAATATAGACAGACTGTTTAGGAGATTAATGCAGTCATCCTGGTAAGGAATGGTGCTAACTTGAAGTAGGGTAATGTCGATGGACCTGGAGATGAGCTGGTGGATTTGAGTAATAATGGGGAGGTAAAGTCACTGGGATTTGGTGAGTCAGGTGTCAAGACTCATTTCTAGGTTTCTGTCTTGTACAACTAGATGGATCGTGGTATCATTTACTGTGTTAGTGAAACTTGGAATAGGATCAGATTTCAGGAGGAAGAACATGTTTATAGTTTGGGACATGGAGACACTTTTAAGACACTGAAGAAGAATTGTCAAGAAGATATTTGAATACATGGGCCTGGAGATAGAGAAGTCTGGGTTGCAAATGTGTATGGGAGTCATATGTGAATAGATTTTTAAATTGATATATCATGAATATGAAGTGCTTCATAAACCGTAAAGGGCTACATTTGTGTTTAGTTTCCTAATTTGTGGTGCTATTTCAAACCTGGTGATTTCTCTACTCATCTTTTATTTTTATATTATTTTTGATTTTTAGAATAACAAAAAATATTTTGCTAAAACATAAGATTTACAGAAGTTTCCAGACAAGACATACAAAATGGTTACAAGCTTTTTCTTGAAGGGAGGATTCTACACTTGACAGCAAAGTCACAGTGTTATTAGTGAGGGTTGTGATGTTTGTTCAATGTTCCCATTTTGGTTCAAACAATCAAGCTTGTCCATCTACAGCATCTAAATAAAGTTAGACTTGGCTAGAGAGCATATTCTAAAGAACTGGCTAGCTGCTTTTAACCACTGCAATTAGATCACCATAAAAAGGGGGAAAGGAGCCCATAAAATTAAAATAAAACTAACTTCCCCCTCACCAAAAAAAATAAAGAGAAACACCTATCCCCCTGCAGCTAACCCTGACAACTACCTTCATTCACAGTGCTTTCTACTTAAACCATGATGGGGGAAATGCGTAAAAGCAGAAAGGGGCCATTGCTTTTAAATGTTTCGCAACAATCCAGATGATACTTCTAGCCTCTGCTCATGCTTTACAACAGTGAATCAGGACAAGACATATTTGCTGATGGGCATTTAATCATCAAAGGACTGAAGATGTCTGGGCTTTTATTCTGTAATGTTTCTAAAACTGTGTCCATTGAATGCAAACAAAAAAGGAAGAAGTCTTGGCAGAACTGGAGAAGTGATGCACATTTGACGATCGGATTGATGTTAATATTATTCATGGCATATAGCCTAGTCCATGCTCTAGCTGCTTCTATGGCCTGGGCTTCATTGGTCTTCCACTGCTTCGCTACATTATTTGCTAATGGACCATCTGGATTGGGAGCACTTCACAAAGCCTGGATCTGTGCAGATCTACAGTGCTGGGGACCACTGATCTTTCAAAATATCTAAACATATTCTTCCCAAATTGTCTACATTAGGATGATCAATTTTGGTCATGAAACATACTTTAGAGGCTGCCATTGGGTATTCTTCTGGAAGGAATAGTTCAAGTTTAAAAGCCCCTTCCTCAAAAGGGGAATCCTGAGGCTCAGCAATGACCACATGAAAATAACGGGTGTTGGGGCTTCCCTGGTGGCGCAGTGGTTGAGAGTCTGCCTGCCGATGCAGGGGACACGGGTTCGTGCCCCGGCCCGGGAAGATCCCACATGCCACGGAGCGGCTGGGCCCGTGAGCCATGGCCGCTGAACCTGCGCGTCCAGAGCCTGTGCTCCGCAACGGGAGGGGCCGCAGCAGTGAGAGGCCCGCATACCGCAAAAAACAACAACAACAACAACAACAACAAAAAAAAAAACCAACACAAAGAAACAATGTAAACAGAACAGAATAAAATAAAAAAAAAAAAAAAAGAAAAAAAGAAAATAACGGGTGTTGCTCTCATCTGGTTCTGCTTTAATGCCGGGAACTGGTTCTGACAGCAAACGCTGGGTTTCCTTGATAATCCTGAGGCGTAGCCCAGCCATCTTGTCAGATCCAGAGTTCAGCCTCTGGTCTCGTCTCCCTACTCATCTTTTAGTAGATAGTTTAGTCATTTTTTTCTACAATTTTTTTTCTGATTTCCCTCTTTTGAACTACTTCTATAGCTTACATGTAATTAATGTGGTATTATAGCAGTGTATTATGATTATGTGCATGTTTACATATATATCTGTGTCTTTTTCATATTGTGAGATCAGTTAAAGAAAGTAACTGGGTTTTATTCCTGTGAATTGCCTGAGGCCAGGTCTCATGTATGTTTTGTTCCCTATGGTATATCCAGCACCTAACGTGTGGTGTAGCACATACCAAATGGTCATGTATATTTGAATGTTGAGTCAAGTATTCATATCCCTTTACACATAGATGCTCAGTAAATTTTTACTGAACAAATATCCCATCTTTTGGCAGTTATTCAGTACTTATTTTATAAACATTACATAAAAGACAAAGCTCTTTTGCTGCTTCTCCTTATCTATATTAGGGGTTTTTGATCTTGGGGCTTATGGACTCCATATTTGTAGAGAGGAGGTCAATGAAATAATCTGAAAATAAATGTAAATTTTTCTGATTCTGTGCTTATGTATAATTTTTAAAAGAAGGTCCATTGCTTTCATCAGATCTTAATGGGGTCTATGACACCAAAATGATGAAGATCTGTGAATTAGATACTTTTCTTTAGCATGACTTTTCTTGGTTTTAAGCAGTTTACTATGAAAGTTTTGTGGTAATCCTGTATATTTCTCTTTTGGATAATGTATCCAAAATTGCCTTGAGTCTAAAACTGGTCTTCAAATCATATTAGCTGTGGTCTGTTGAGTCCATCCCTTAAATATGTAAGTACTTTATATGAATTTGCGTATATTTTAAAGTCTACTTGTTTATTTGCATCTATAAAGTTCTTCTCAGGAGACCTTCTATCCTAAATATTGCATAAATGAAACAACTGTTGGACTTATTTATGTTTAAAAAATTTTGATTAAACCTTTTAACAGAGAAGAAATTTGAGCTTAATATACAAAATTTTTAGTAATTTTTTTCTGCATGGTGGAATTATAGGTCATTTATGTTTTTATATGTAAAATTAAACATATTATAGATTTTCTACATTGAAGACAAATCACTTTAAAAGTTTTTAAAATATCATTTAATTTCTGAAAAAGTTACAAATTTGCAGTTGATGCTAATATGAGGGAATCACTGTCAGAACTTTTAAGTGATTTCCTTTATGGTAATCTAGAGTTTAAAGCTATCATCCATTTAGCTCTACCTAGTGAAATAACTGCTTTGTGTTAGAATGTTGTATTTATTCTCTAGAAATAGCTGTATTTTGACTTTTACCATAAATGTGTTGGCTTGCTGCATTCTGAGTTTGATGAATATCTTCTTTTCAAACCAGTGCAGTACTGAAGTATAGAAATATATTTATTATAATATGTGGTAAACATTAATGCTTTTTTAAAAAACTTACTGCTTCTTTTTAGAATGCTTTCATTCGATGGCACAGGGCTCATCTTGTAAGTATATGGCTGTGAATGACAATAGCGTCATTTTAATCCAGAGAAGACTGAGTGGAAAGGATATATACTGCATTTCCTGCCATATTAATGAATTAGTGAAGGGTCTTGGTAATAAGCATGTAATATAGTTTAAAAGTTTATACATCAGATTTATTGGACCATGTATCAAAAGTGCATGAAATATACAGAAGCTGAGAGAATAGTTTAGTATAATGAACCCCAATGAGCCTGTAACTCAGCTTTAACAGTTATTAACCTATGGCCAATCTTGTTTCATGTATATCCTCACCCTCTTAATTTTGTTTTTAAAAAGTTTATTAATTGATATGAATCATGCTAATGATACTGTGAGAGACTGCATTTCTTTTGTTTTATTTTTACTTTTAATTGTGGTAAAGAAACACAGTTTACCATCTTAACCATTTTTAAGTGAATCTTTCAGTAGTGTTAAGTATATGCACATTGTTGTGTAAATTATCACCAGAAGGTTTTCATCTTGCAAATCTGAAATGCTATATCCATTAAACAACAACTCCCCGTTTTCCTCTTTCCCCAGACCATGGTAACCACCATTCTACATTTTGCTTCTATGAATTTGACTACTTTGGATACCTCATATAAGTGGAATCATACAGTGTTTATCTTTGGGGGGCTGGGATTTATTTCACTTAGCATAATGTCCTAAAGATTCATCTATGGTGTAGCATGTGACAGAATTTCCTTCCTTTTTATGCCTGATTCATATTCCATTGCATGTATATACCGCATTTTGTTTATCCATTCATCTATCAATGGATATTTGGGTTGCTTCCACCTCTTGGCTATTGTGAATTATGCTGCAGTGAACATGGGTGTGCAAATACCTCTTTGAGGCCCTACTTTCAATTCATTCAGATATATACCCAGAAAAGGGATTGCTGGATCTTATGGTAGTTCTATTTTTAATTTTTTGAGGAGCCTCCGTCTTGTTTTCCATAGTGGTTGCACCATTTTTCATTCCCACCAACAGTGCCCAAGGGTTCCAGTTTCTCCACATCCTTGTCAACACTTACTATTTCTATTTTTTTGATAGTAGCCATCCTAATGGGTGTGAAGTGATATCTCATTATGATTTTGATTTGCATTTCTCTAATTTAATGATGCTGAGCATCTTTTTATATGCTTGTTGGTCATTTGTATATCATCTTTGGAGAAATGTCCGTTCAAGTCCTTTGCACATTTTTAATTGGGTTATTTGTTTCTTTATAATTGAGTTACAGTTCTTTACATATTCTGCATATTAAACCTTCATCAGATATATGATTTGGAAATGTTTTCTCCCATTCTTTAGGTTGCCTTTTCACTCTGTTGTTTGTGTCCTTTGATGTACAGAAGTTTTTAAGTTTGATGTAGTCCCATTTGTCTATTTTTGCTTTTGTTGCCTGTGCTTTTGGTGTCATATCTAAGGAATCGTTAAATCCAAAGTCATGAAGCTTTTCCCCTATATTTTCTTCTAGGAGTTTTATATTTAGATGTTAAATTTAGGTCTTTAACTTTAGCCTTTAATCATTTTGAATTAATTTTTCTATATGGTGTAAGATAAGGGCCCAACTTCATTCTTTTGCATGTGGATATCCAGTTTCCTCAACACCATTTGTTGAAGAGACTGTCCTTTCCCCATTGAGTGGTCTTCGCACCCTTGTCAAAGATCATTTGACCACATATGTGAGGGTTTATTTCTAGGTTCTTTATTCTATTTCATTGATCTAAGTATCAGTCTCTATGCCAGTACCATACTGTTTTTTTGCTTTGTTTTTTTTTGTTTTTTTTGAGGTACGCGGGCCTTTCACTGTTGTGGTCTCTCCTGTTGCGGAGCACAGGCTCCGGATGAACAGGCTCAGCAGCCATGGCTCACGGGCCTAGCTGCTCCGCGGCACGTGGGATCTTCCCGGACTGGGGCACGAACCTGTGTCCCCTGTATTGGCAGGTAGACTCTCAACCACTGCGCCACCAGGGAAGCCCCCCCCCCATACTGTTTTGATTACTGTAGCTTTGTAATATATTTTGAAATCAGGAAGTGTGAGACCTCCAACTTTGTTTTTCTTTTTCAAGATTATTTGGCTATTTGGTTTCCCCTGAAAGGCAGTATGAATTTTAGGCTGGATTTTTCTATTTCTGAAAAAAATGCCTTTGGAATTTTGATAGAGATTGTGTTGAATCTGTGGATTGCTTCGAGTAGTATTGACATTTAACAATAGTAAGTCTTCCAAGCTGAACACAAACTGTCTTTCTATTATTTGTGTCTTCTCTAATTTCTTTCAGTAATGTTTTGTAGTTTTTGGTATACAGGTCTTTCACTTCCTTGGTTAGGTTTATTCCTAGTTATTGTATTATTATTATTTTTTCAAGTTAGTGTTTCTGTTTCGTTTTTAACATCTTTATTGGAGTATAATTGCTTTACAATGTTGTGTTAGTTTCTGCTGTATAACAAAGTGAATCAGCTATAAGTATACATATATCCCCATTATTGTATTATTTTTGATGCTATTGTAAGTGGAATTGTTTTCTTAATTTTATTTCTGGATTGCTCATTGTTAGTGTATATAGAAGCACAA
Organism: Orcinus orca; assembly: GCF_937001465.1. Taxonomy (NCBI): domain Eukaryota; kingdom Metazoa; phylum Chordata; class Mammalia; order Artiodactyla; family Delphinidae; genus Orcinus; species Orcinus orca. Next base: position 88,482,879 of record NC_064560.1, read on the forward strand.
TTGATTATCGTGTGTTGATTTTGTATCCTGTAACTGTGCTGAATTCATTTATTAGTTCTAACAGTTTCTTTTTCTTGTGGAATTTTTAGGGTTTTCTATGTATAACATCATGGCATCTGCAAACAGAAATAATTTGACCTCTTCCTTTCCAATTTAGATACCTTTATTTCCTTTTCTTGTCTAATTGTTCTGGGTAGGACTTCTAATACTATGTTGAATAAAAATGGTGCGAGTGAGAATCCTTATCTTGTTCCTGGTCTTAGAGGATAAGTGTTTCACCATTGATATGATGTTAGCTATGTGCTTTTTATATATTACCATTATTATTATTATTTTAAAAAAGATGTTGGGGGTAGGAGTTTATTAATTAATTAATTTATTTTTGCTGTGTTGGGTCTTCATTTCTGTGCGAGGGCTTTCTCTAGTTGTGGCAAGCAGGGGCCACTCCTCATCGCGGTGCACGGGCCTCTCACTATCACGGCCTCTCTTGTTGCAGAGCACAGGCTCCAGACGCGCAGGCTCAGTAGTTGTGGCTCACGGGCCTAGTTGCTCTGCGGCATGTGGGATCCTCCCAGACCAGGGCTCGAACCTGTGTCCCCTGCATTAGCAGACAGATTCTCAACCACTGTGCTGCCAAGGAAGCCCCCATAAATTACCATATTATGTTGAGGTAATTTCCTTCTATTTCCAGTTTTTTGAGTGTTTTTATCATGAAAGATTTTAAATCTTATTTAATGATATTTCTACATTAGTTGGACTTTTGTCCTTAAGTCCATTACATGGACTTTTGTCCTTAAGTCAGTTAATGTGGTGTATTACATTGGTCAATTTTCATGTGATGCACTGTCCTTGCATTCCAAGAATAAATCCCACTTAGTCATGGTGTATAATCCTTTTAATGTGCTGTTGAATTCAATCTGTCCCCCTGATTATTCTGATTTCTTTTGAAGTAAATACCAGAAACAGGCATTAAGCTGATAAACAGGTAAACACATGATATAAGGGCAGATACTGATAACGATTATGAAGATAAGTGAAACAGGGCAGAAAGATAAAGAGTGGCAAGGGTAGAATGGGGCTGGTACTGTTTAGATACAGAGGTTTGAGAAGCCCTCTAACACAGTGATATTTAAGAAGAACCAGAACGAAGGTGAGGGAAGAACCTTACAGACACAGGGGACAGCAGAGGTGGGAATTTGCTTAGAGATCTTGGGAAATACCTGGGAAGGCAGGAGCGAGAGTAGGGACAAGAGAGTAAGTCACAGAGGCTGGGGAGGTTCTCGATATCCGCAGAATAGGAGGGCACATAAATCCCATCTCCTGAGCCTTAGCACAAACAGCTCCATATATGGCTTTTATTACACATTACAGATCTCCCCCTGTCTTTTTATTTCCTTTGCCTTTGCTGTCCTATATATAGAAAGAATGTGCTTGCTTTGTTAACCAAAGGACAGGGCCTGAGTTCTATCCCACCCAGATTTCCTCTGAAGACCGGTGAAATGGAGTGGGTGGAGTCACTGGGTCCAGCCAGAATCCATTGTGATGTCTAATGTGATTTGGGGGGAAAAAAAATCATTGTTTCAAAAATAAAACATTATGGTATATGATCTTATATATTTTATAATTAGAATATGTACCTAATATTTTAAATTTAAATAGTAGGAAATGGATTTCTTGATGAAATTTGTAACAGAACTTTTAACTGGCAGCATGATCTATAGTATAGAGTTACCTCCTTCCTATAAACAGTTGTGTTGGGATGTTTAGCATTCCCATGAAATGATTTCCCAAATCTGCCTTTTTGGAGGAAGTGTAAAGTACTCTCGTGCTACTGTGGGAACTAGAAGGTACAGAACACCCTGGAGCTTGTAGACATTTGTCACCATCCTTGATAATGTAAGGAATGTTGTGGCACAAGCATGTTAAGCATCATGGAGAATGTGGAGAGGTTGTTTGCTTTGTCCCCAAATGGAGTTTTATTTACAATCTTGCTCAGTGATTTATGCATTTGTCTCCTCTAGTATTTAATCGTTTTATTTCTTTGTTAAAATCCCTGAATCTAGATAATTTGATTCCACTTATAAAATATTTACTTGTTATATTAGGCAGGGTGCTAAACTTGGAAATTAAGAGTACTGAGTTAAATTTAAAATTTGTTGAAAAGTATTCATCATAATGCAGACTATTTAATGTCTTGGCAGTGCCTCTGGCTCTTCTCATTTAACGTGTTAGGAGACAGACTGGCAGCAGTTGTAAGCTGAAACCTGGTTGTATGCTGAACGAGACTGATAGGGGTACAAGGAAAATGGAGAAAATCTGAAAATGTTTCTGTGTGTGTGTGTTTCCTTAAATTAAAGTGTGACACATTTGCTTAAAATAGAATTTTATATTCTGTTTATCAAGGTTTTTATAACTTCATGATAGAGGATCCTAAGACTGAAACTGGTTTTAAATATTGTTTTGTGGAATAACCAAAGTTGTCTCTTAACAATTTTGTCGTGATGTCACGCAAGTTGCTTTGATATAATAAGCATGTTTTACAGTGTGTTTGAGTCATTTTTCCCTAGCAGACCTCAAGTTTATTACTCAGAGGAGAAGCATGAATTTACAGTATATTCTTAGCTGCTCTTCTCTATCTATCACTCAGCTGTCAAGGCCTATGGAATCTAAAATAGATCCTGACCAATGGGAGACAGCCTACACACTGCTTACGGGATGATTCGGATGTGGACAGCTTTATCGTGCACAGATCCTGGTCTGTGTTGCAGTGTTGAGGCGGCAGGATGCAGAGTTGAAGTTTTCCAGTGGAGTCCCTGAAAAGGGACAGCTTTGAAAGACAGCTTCTAAAGAATAACAAATAGGAGGAGTTACAGTACCTGATTTGGGGACTGCTCTTACTCAAGTGCTGCACAGCAAGGAAGATAATTTTCAAGCGTTATGAAGGCGGAGGAGGATTCTGAAGACGAGGAAAATATCGTTAGAGATCCAAGCTAAGTGTAGCCCAGCATGAAGACTGCAGAACAGGAAGAGTTGTAACGGGAAGGACCGAGTCACTTGTTAGGCGTTTCTCTGAGGGCTTGCTTTGTGAGCTACAGAGATTTGTAACTTAATGCGAAGTAGTTTGCTGTTAGCAACAAGAAACTAAATCCTGTCTATGATGAACTGTTGGTTTTCTTGTGCTCCTAAGAACAGAGTAGGTATCCCTGTAGTCCAGTGTAACAAGAGTCTTGGCTAGGCTTTTCAAACCGTATTCTTTTAAAATGTACTGTTTATTAATTTTGGTTTCTTTGTCTATTATATTCTCTCTGCTTTATTTGATTAGCAGATTGGGGTTAGTGATCGAAAACAAAAGTTCTTGTTTCTTTTTCTGTGTTTAAAAAGCATATAATAGAATCTTAATAATTGAGCAGTATTTCTGTTAACTGACAGTGGACCAAAATGGAAAACAATGCTTAGTGGAGTAGAATTGAGAATCACAGGATAATATGAGACTTTAATCTCATTTAATTATCTTTTAAAGAGCCTTACTTTTGGATTTTACAATTGTTTTAGTGTTTTAGATAGTTCCTTTCTCCACCAGGACTTTACCTGGGAATAAAGTTGAGTTGTTCTAACTAAAAGGATAAACTAATCAATTTAGAGCAAGCGTTTGTGTGCTAAACGTGACTTAATCCCTTAGGCATTTGAAAACACAAAGCCTACATCTACTACCACTCCCCAATTTAGAGTCAGTAAACTGATTGTTTTGTTTTAAAGTTAAAGAAAGGGGATGCCTAAAATGTAGTTTAGACTTTGAGCCAGTGAGTAGGGCTTAGCCACTACTCATAGTTGGTAGTTTGAACTTTTCAGGTTAGAAAGAAGTGGGTTCATCTCCAAATTTGACTAGAGACAACAATTCTGAAGTCTGTGTAGGTACTTGAATCAGATTTCAGGGGTGGGTTAAAATTTTAATGTATTTATCTTTTTTCATATTCAGTTTTTATATTTTTCACTTCAAGTATTTAATGAATGCATTGCTTATTTAGCTAGAAAATTGGTTGCTTTCTTTTTTTCTGGTTTAGAGGGAATAGTAGATATAAAATAATCATACTGATCCAGCATTTAGAGGATATGCTTCATTTAAGTGATTCATTCCCCCCCCCACCCAGAAATTTGTTATGGTGTTTGTGGATATAGGAATTGCTTTGTAAGTTAAGTGAAAAATATGTACATCTTTTTTTGTTCTAGAAATGATGCTGGACTTAGCAAAGAATTTAGCAATAAGTTTACTGTATAGAATTTTAAAAGGCTAAAACCTTACTTGTTTAAATAATGTATATTTTAGTGCTGGGTTCTACATTTCTACTTACTAAGAAAAGGTTGAAGTTATTGGCTTCAGAATGTCTTGAATATATTTTATCCAATCAAAGCTAAAGATAACCTTGATATAATTAAAATATACATCATGTGATACATTCTCCTATTAAAAAAAATTGCCTTTGAGCTTCCTTTTAAATACACATGCACTGTTTTTGTTGAAATAAAAAATCTTTTTTAACAAAAGCAATATATGTTGAATGTAAAGAAGGAAGAAAATGAAAGTCATCTGTGATTCTATAATTTTAGGATTTTTAAGTAGTTAGTACTTTAGAGTCTTTTTTTTTTCTTCATTTTATTCTATGTAGAAGTTTCTTTTTATCCTAACATATAAGCATAATGGATTGCTTTTTCTCTTGAGTGTACGTGTGTGTAATTTGTCTCCATAATTATATTTCAAACAGTGCCTTTTAAGCGAGTAGTGGTGGTGGGGTTCTTAAAAGGTGTGCAGAATTCCACTGTGTCTAAGGGTCTTGGGAGATAATCAGAGCCAAATCTGAAAGCATGAGTTACAGAATAGGAAAAAAAAGAGCACACTGATTTTTGAAGTCATGAGAAATCTCGATTGAGCTTGGCTGCTTGAGTCGTTTAATGTCCCTGGAGTCTTGATTTTTCTCATCTGTTAAGTGAGGATGATAATTCTAGTTTATTAGGGTCGTTCGAGTCATTCATGCCTGGAACAGCGTAGGTGTTCAATCTTTCTCTGCTCTGATGGCAAAGAAAACAGGGCAGAAAACATGAGAGACATCCTTTTTCTCAAAAGTATAATTAAAACATTTCTTGTACATCAGGTGTTTTTTGTGACGTTGGAACAGCAGGGACAAGGAAATTTGGGGTGCAGCTGGTAACTGAGTGATGTATTATACATTACTGCTTTCCCTTCTCTTTTTTATTCTCCCCTTCTTTCGAAAGTCTTACTAATATATATAGTATGCCATGTTTACATTCTTTTTTTCTTTTTTGTAGCAAGCAACAGATTGGAACAAATATGATGACCGATTGATGAAAGCAGCAGAAAGGGGAGATGTAGAAAAAGTGTCCTCAATCCTTGCTAAAAAGGGGGTCAATCCAGGCAAACTAGATGTGGAAGGCAGATCTGCGTGAGTATTACGATAATTCCCTAAAGGAAATTTGGGGAGACCCTTGGGATACAAATGAAATTTGTGAATTATGGTTATCAACATTTAATTTAAAAAAACCTTTATCAAAACACACACTATAAAATCTTTCAACATCACTTTCAAACAATTTGGACTAATAATTGTTCTCAATATGAAAGATTTTCAAGTGAGAGAAAGAATACTAAAATACTACCCAGTGGTCTAATTGTTTGGACGCTGTGGCAAACCATAGCCTGGGTTATTTGGTGCATTTTTATTCGGTGCAATTTTGTTTATAAGCTTTTTTATACTCCTTATCATATTTGATCCTCGCAGTGGCCCTTTGAAAAAAGTTTACAGAGGTTAAATAACTTGGTCTAGTCTCATTAAAAGTCACAGGTCTGGGCTTCCCTCATGGCACAGTGGTTAAGAATCCACCTGCCAAGGCAGGGGACACGGGTTCGAGCCCTGGTCCAGGAAGATCCCACATGCCGCAGAGCAACTAAGCCCGTGAGTCACAACTACTGAGCCTGCGTGCTATAACTACTGAAGCCTGTGCACCTAGAGCCCGTGCTCCACAACAAGAGAAGCCACTGCAATGAAAAGCCCGCTCGCCACAACTAGAGAAAGCCCACACGCAGCAAGGAAGACCCAATGCAGCCAAAAAAAAAAAAAAAAAAAGTCACAGGTCTGTGATGTAAACCCCAGTTTTCTGTCTTGGAAGAGTTCTGTAAATTACACTGCCTTTTCCTCTTAACCCCCAATCCATTTTTATATTTGGGTAATTAATTTAAATGAGAATGTTTCAGGCAGTAGGGAGGCAGAATGACTAGTGTGACTTAGGGAGATACAGGTAGTGATCCTACCCTTTTGCTTTTGTTACTGAGGACTTTACATGCTTATGAACCAGGCATCTTTTCTCTCACCTCTCCCCAGTCTTTATCATTTCTCTTCCTGTTGAGGATGGGGAGCAGTTGGGTTAAAGGGTAGATCTAGCTTCTGTTACTACCCTCTATAAATATAGCAGTTAAAACCTTATCTGGGAAACCTTCCAAAATTAGAGGTGAAAAGTCTCGTTTCCTAAAATTCCTCTCCGCCTTATACTTGCGTAAGTTTTTTTTTAGACTATTATAACTGGAAACCAGATACTAAATATAGAAATGAATATTAAGAAGTGGATAGTTAATGTTTGATGTAGGTCACTACCTTAGAATGCTTAGATATTTAAGTATAGTGAAAATAGCAAAGCATGACTTTAAGTTGTTCATAAGAGCAATAAAGTTTGAGAAGTTCCAGTTTTTTTATACTGTTTCAGTTTTATCAAGTAGGCAATTTGATAGCTACAGAAACTGGTTATTTTGAGTCCTGCTGCTATTTTTGCTAATTTTAAACCATTTATAGGGCTCACAGTATAAATAGTGAAAATTTAATATCTAAAACTGACTGTTTTTCTTTTTTTTTTTCCAAAATGCCAAGATGTTAAAAGATAAAAGGATCTTCTTTGGGATGAAAATCTTCAGTGAAACCTAATTTCTTCAGTTCTGTCCGTCCATGCTTTGAATGTTTTGAAAGAATGATTACTTGAGTTTTTGTTCAGGTTTTTTTGATCTAAGGTTCAACTTTGAGGGAAATTATTTGTATTAATGGTCAGAATTATGAAAATCTGGTGTAATTTGATTAACAATGAACTTTAGTTTGTGAAATATTTGAGTAGTATTAGTTTCTGAGGTTTTCACTGTAGGAAGTAGAATTCTTTCTGGGATTCATAGGATAAAATATTTTCCTTTTGTTACTCACACACAAACTGTATTCTTTCTTAATTAAAGCATTTTATATTTAGTCAACTATAGGATATATTACAAATATATTTTCTGTAATTATAAAAATAATGTGATTTTGAATGATTTTTTTGGTTTTCAATTTTTGAAATTTAAGACAAAAGTAACATGTCCTTCTTGACCTCTATCCAATTCAAAAATGAAATATTTGAGGCCTAGCCATAGTCACTGCAAGGATCTGTTTTCTTCCTGTTTGCCTCTTTCCTAGGGTGTAGCCCTTTGCCCAGGCAAAATGGGGCAGGTTCACCAAGAAGCTTCACTGCCACTTGGAGAGCCATGGATTCCAATTCCTGTCTCCCCATCCCCTCAGGCTGTCAAAAGTACTGTTCAGCCTCCCAGCTGTTTTCTCTGGAATCAGCAAATGCTCCTAGACAAAAAGTAGCCCCAAATACCAAGCTCACCTCTCTGGGCCTCTGTCCTTCCCTGCATACTGGCCTAGTAATTTTTCACTGTCTTGTTAGCCTACTGATACCTTCAAGCAGATGCATTATTTTTTATGAAGCTCTTCTAGTTGTCCTCAGAGGTGGGGACTGTCCATATTACCTGGATCTCCTATTATAGAAGTAAAAGTACTTGTTTAAAAAATGAAAACTTAAAGTTGATTTTTTTAATTGAAAAAGAGTATTTCTATAAAGCAGTTTTCCAAATTTCCTTTGCAACTCTGCATACAATTTAATGATTGATATATCTTCTTTCTGAAGCACATCTACTATTTATAGCACAACAGTATTAATAATGCATTGTAGATTTGCTGTGATTTCTGCCCTTTTAAGTGCATCATCAGTATAATGTTGAGTTATTTTGAAGAAAGAAGTCTTTCAGATTTTGTGAGCTAAGAAATGAAAACAAGCAGACAATAAATGAGATCCCCAAGATTGTTAGAAGACTAAAAACCTTTGCTTGATGGAAATTACCATTCCTCTAAAGGTTCTCATGGTGCATTGCATAGTATAATTCTCCACTTCAGTGTTGCAAAGAGATTGATACCCTCAGCCTTATAGCAATTTAAGGAGAACTTATCTGACTTTTAAGAACACTTTATTCCTTTAACATCTCTTTCTCTCTAATTCAAACTTTACACAAACCTGGTTTACTTTACTTAGTAGTGCTCAGTCTCTAGTTTGCATTTATATCCCTTATAATACTAATAGAGGCATAACTAGTGTTGTAATATCTGGAAATGAATTTGCTAGCTATCTCCAGATTTTGTCTCTAAGCATTCAGTTATTCAGATATTTGAGGGTGCATCATCTGTCTGGTACTTTCATTGGTTCTGGGAATATAATAGGAAGCAGAACAGACAAGAATTCCCGCTTTCATCTAGTTAGTTGAGTAGGAAAAGATTAATAGACCATAAGGAAAATAAATCTTGAATTTATATATAGTATTAGAAAATGTGTAATTCTATTCAGAATAATGAAGGCCAGGATGGGGAAGCTAGGAGTACTAAGGTTGCAGCGGATGGGGAAATGTAAAATTTTCAAATGGTATGGTTAGGGAAGACCCCGACAGGGAGTGTGCTGCCAAGTGTGTCTGTATCCAGGCACCTTGCTGAGCCTTTACCTCCTGGCAACTTCACGATGGGTACGGTACTCGTTTAGGACCTGAGTTCAATGTCCTTTGCCAACAAGTCCTACAGTATTTACTTACAATGTCAGTTCTTAATGCACACAAAATATTTCTGTAAATGTTTATTGATTAAGAAAGTATTAGATGATCAAAGAAACAATGGGATATTTTATCATGTATCTTGAGTACTTGATGGCTTAAAGTTATTTCGTGTTCAACTCTGTGTGAAATTTGAACCAGTCATACAGGTCTCTGAGTAAAAGGAAGAATAATGTGGTAGTACTTCAGGAAGAAGGTGATGCCAGATCTTTTGTGGCTTTCAAGTGTAGCTTAGCTTGTTTTGAAGACTTTTCTGTGCCAGGTTTAATATGATAATTCTAAAGAGATGGATAAGTGTTTTGATCTGTCTTTGGCCTTAGCATTCCGTTGTAACTTCATTTGTTTTGGCGGTTTCAGTATGTTTGAAACTAAGTAAAATAATCTGATAGAAACTTTTCAGTGCATTTATTAAGGTCTAAACACCAGTGCCTTTGTTATTGAAATGATAAACTATAGAGGTAATAATGTAAATTTGGATTAAAATGAGTTTTTCAGTAATATGAGATAGGTTTCTTTTTTCTTGGATTAAATATATTGGTGTTCTAATGTAGCCTTTAAAATGCATGTTCACACGTGTGTGTATGTATGTGTGAGTATTGAATATAAGGTGACATTTATGTAACATTTAAGTTGACCTTGAGTAGTTTCCATGGCATAACAAGTATTTTCTTTTTGTTTAGCTTTCATGTTGTAGCCTCAAAGGGGAATCTTGAGTGTTTGAATGCCATCCTCATACATGGAATTGATATTACAACCAGTGACACCGCAGGTACGTTTGCCTCCATAGTCAGTTACAAACAGAGAAGACAAGCATTGTCCACTGCCAATGCTCTAAATCAGAGCTAAGTGTGATTTACAAAGAGAAGTCCTTAACTTTCTGTTTCTAATTAACTGAGGTATTGTTCTGGGGGAGAGGGCAAGTACTGGGCATGTAGCAGAAAGGATGACCGAATGGATGAGCAGCTGGAGACCTGAGGTCTAGGGCTGGTCTTGGTAGTGCTACAGGATTCTAAAATCTCAGACTCTGAAGAACCTTTAGGGGCCATTTAGTTTATACTCATATACTATTCAGTATATGAATTCTCGCTGTCCTGAGGTCATTTGGTTTTTGGTTGGACATTTCTTGTGTTGAGGAACTAACTGTCTCATAATAACAACATCACCAGTAGTGATCATAACAAGAAGAGGTGACACTTATTTAACATAGACTTAGCTACTCTGCTAAGCGCTTTACACATACTAACTCATTTTATCCTCACATCAAGCCAATGAGGCTGCAAGGCACTGCACTGTTAAGCGACTTACCCGGGGTCTTTCAGTGGATGAGTCGCAGTCAGAGTTTGTGTTTTTAACTATTATGCCTCATGAGGAGACCTGGTCTGTGTTTAGCTAGCTATGTTTATAAAAATTATTTCTAATAGACAGTTTAAGTCTGTCTCTTACCAGGCCTTCTGCTTAAACTTAGTCATACCTATGTCTATCTTTTAAAATATTACAGCATAAGTTTGTCTGCACATCACAAGATAGATTTTAAGTATTTGAATATAGCTATTGCTTTTCTTCAGTGTTTTAGTTTTCTGTTCATCTGGACAATCATTCTCAGTTCTCTGAGACCTGTGGCAGCTTATTTCTCTGCACTTCGACTTTGTTATTCAGTTAAATACGGGAGCTGACATAGAGCAGAGAATGTCCTTAACAACTTTAATTTTTATCCTATGACTCCATGTATGGACAAATAAATACATTACTGTTAACCAACATTGTGTTTGGAAATGGAAGGCAAGCGGGGAGAGAGAGAGAGATCACAAATGAGTTAGTGAGGAAAAGCTTTACCTAAAGTTACCTTAATTGAAGATGAAACTCAATTTATTTGCCACCTTTGAATGAACAAAAAGCTGTTATTACTTATATATATGTTTTCCACTGATGCAGAAGAATATTTATTTTTAGAAATTTTGGATTAACCATACCATTTCAGAATTCATAAGACTTTATTTATTGTGCTGATTCCAATTCAAACACGTGTCTTTCTTGTTTTTGTCTGTGTTCTTTCTGCTCTGGACATTTCGGCCTAGTGGCCAATCTAAGTGACTTTTGCCCTCCCTCCTTCAGTGCAGATGAAGCTCAAATGCTTTCCCAAGCTCAGCAGACGACGTCTTTTCATATACTGCACTCTGGCATACCTTGCTTTACCCATTTTGTCTTTTGTTTTTGCTGTTGTTTAGTCATGTATTTATTGATGGGTTTAATTATGTTTGTCTTTAGAGTTGTCCTTTCCTGAGAACAAGGACCTTGTCTCATTTGCTGTTATAGTGTCTGTTATAATCCAGATGTGGATATTTGATAAAAATTTGATTAAACAATCTTTATGTATTTTATCTTAACTCCTTTATTTGCTAGCAATATAAAAGTAGATTGAAAATAACCAGATTTCAAGTTAGTGTGGTTTTGAGGTATTTGTGACCCAGGTCTTGCCAGGTACGCGCCTTTGATATAATTCAGGGTGATATGCTTTAGATGTGATATTTCCATGATTTTTTGCTGTCCTATCTCAAGTGGCTGGATTTGGTATTTCCTTAGCCCTGACCTGACATTTTAATGTGACCAAGTTTCTGTGGCGTTTTGGTAAACACCAGGGACTGTTGCCACTGTATCTATCCTCACTATCCACTCCATGCTCTCTCTTACTTCTCATGTAAGCACCAGTTATTCTAGTCACTTTTCAGGATGTGAAATGTTTCTAGAAAGTTTGTCCATGACCAGTAGCAAATTGAAATTTGAACTTGTTACATCTGACTTATTTGTAGAGGATGTTTAGGAGTGGTTGAATATGTTACCTGTTCAAAGGTCTGGACCCACTGCCTTTTGCTCTAGAACCTGTTAGCTACACAGAAATGATCAGACCCAGCAAAACGTATTCACCTATCTACATGCATATAAAACTGAATGAGAGTTGAAAGTCAATTTATTCCTTCATCCAGGATGAACAGAACACACATTACTTTTCTAGCAGAAAGGTCTACTTGTGAAGTACAATTACGTTTGGAGAAGTTTGTGAAGTTAGAGGGAAATTAAGAGCATTAAAGATTGGAAGCTGGAATAGTCTGGTGAAACCCTTGTAGTTTTCACCATCCAAGAAAGATATTTGTGTAAAGAAGTACAATTAGGAGAAATAGTGTTTGGAGGTAGAATGTTCTCTGCGAATTACCTTTTTCAGTATTCAGAGTTAACCTTCCAGATTATCTGGTGACCTCTTCCCTGCTCCCTTCATCATTTCCTTTAAATTTGCACATTTTAATCACATATTTGAACAAATTGTCTGATTTTCAGAGACAGAATCTCTCTGTAAACTTTGAATTTTAGTTGAAGCATAAAAATTTGTTAGAGAATACCCTTTCTTTGACTCACATCTCTTAACCTTTCTCCATTTTAGTATCCACACTGCCTATTGAGAAATGTTATGTGAAATCTAGTTATCTTTCTCTCCCTCCTATCCCCGTTCCTTTTTTTTCTTTCTCTTTCTCTCCCTTCTCTCCTATGGCAATATTTAATTACTCTGTTTCAGGAACTGCTCCAGGTATTGGAGATACAGTGGTGAATAAGACAAAATTCTTGCTCTGTAGTGCGTTTGTATGTTTATTTTTTCTTCCCACCTTCATTGTTTTGGTGTGTACATTATCTCTAATTAAAATCTGAAACTGCGTGAGACATCTTAGAAACTTAAAGCATGCCTACAAATGAAGTAGTCTGTCAACTGATTTTGGAAAACTGAAGCACATTTCTAAGGAGAAGTCACATGTGAAGAAAATAACCCTTATCATATATTTAAAATTATTTCTTTTCTAGGGAGGAATGCTCTTCACCTGGCTGCAAAGTATGGGCATGCATTGTGTCTACAAAAACTTCTACAGGTAGTAAAAGTGGTTAATACTTTGACTTTATTATTTTGACTGCAAATAACAGATGTGTTTTTGGAACTTGAGATCAAAGAAAATAGTAGGCTAGCTTTGACTATTAGCTTACATAATATTTTTTCCATCATTTGTGAAAGAATGTGAACAATAAAGAGCAAAGACTCTGAGGGAAGTGAATTGCATAACTCAGTGTATTAAAAATAAACAACAAAGACTTGACCTTCCTGTTGACATTAGCTGGAGATTGGAATTTTCTGTCATCTGGTATATGACTTGAGATGAAGTGATACAGCATAGGATCTATATATTTCTGTATAAACATCAATAACTCAGACTATGTAATAACATCATTAGTTAAGCTTATAATCAGGCAACCACAAAATTCTGTGAACTACTGGGCTAAGTTACATTTTCAGTTGAAAGGTCTAGTCACACATTTCCTTAAACATGTTTGCCACTAAGTTTCACAGCAGAACTCATTTGTTTTTTCTGATTCAATTGTTCAAGTTTTAATTCTTGCTGGAAAAAAAACCCCAAACAATAACAGTTTCTATATTTCATGCGATTGTAATGTACCATATGTTTTCCTGTTTACTGGAATACTGTTAAATTTACAGTATAATGTTATTATATTTGTCGCATGTCAAAATATTTATGGCTTGTCTAGTACTCTTTAGAGTTTTTGATAAATGCAATATTTTTAAGATTAAATAACAGCTGTTCATTTGAGTCTCGATATTTAACTTGGAAATAAAACTTTCTTAGATTACTAAATATCTGTGTTTTAAAACAGTACAGTTGTCCCACTGAACATGTAGACCTGCAGGGAAGAACTGCACTTCACGATGCAGGTAATAAGCAAAGGTTTCACTTGGACATAAACAAATCTTTTTTAAAATGGCTGGGCATTTAAATTAATTTCAAAGTTTTAACATGAATATATTTGTATAATTCATGGAGAAACAGAATGTTATGAATTTTTTATTTATTCAGATTTGAAATTTATTGGATTGTACGGCTTAAAAAGAATCATTCAGCCAATATTTACAGGCCAGGTTGCTAGATACTGAAAGTCCAAAGATGAATAAACCATAATCCTGCTCTCAAGGAGCTGTAAGTACCATGTGTTTGCTTGGGAACTGGTAGGAGAAATGGGAACGAGGAAGACTTCTCTTTCTTAAAAACTATATTTACCTCATTAACATGTCTGAACCTCATTTTCCTCATCTGCAAAATGAAGTTACTAACACTACTGCAGTAGTGGTTATAACTGAATCATGAATAGTACCTGGCATGTAGTAACTTCTTAATTAATGGTGATGGTGCTTGTTTTGATTTAGAGGTGTCAGTGCTGAATTACATACCATTGTAATTTGCTGTATTTTAAAAGAGATTTATATTAGTAATTTCAAAGATTTTATTAATCATACTGTATATCAAAATTTATCTGCATTATTCTTTAGGTGTCTTAAAGAAAATGATTAGAAAAAAGTTAAATATTTAAGGATTTTTGGAATGTAAGATAGTCTGACCCCTGGGCAGACTCCTCTAAGACTGAAATTCCTAGTTAACTAGGTGTTCAAAGGAAAAGCAAAACAAAACAAAACCTACTGTTTCCTTTCATGTATATGGAATATCCTTGGTAGATTAGAGGATTAGAGTAGTCTCTGTTAAAAATGTATTATACTTCAAATTTCCTTCAAACTTTTATACTTTTGATTTTCTTCCTTTTTAAAAAAATCTTATGTATTTTTGTGATAGTTTAATCTCTCACACAATGCATTTTTTAAAATTTTGGTATAGAGTGCTATTATTTTCAGAACATTTTTACATACATTGTCATTTAAGCCTCACAATGACTCCTGTGAGTTTCTATAGTTTTATATTTTTATGATAATTTTGTATTACTATTTACATAAACAAAAATATTAATTAAAAAATAAATAAAAACATAGACCTAGATTCATATGTGATATACTTATCAAGCTTGTGTAGTTATGGGTTCATCAAAACAAATTTATAAATTAAACTTAAAATCATAAAAAATTATAATTCATTTCTGTAGCACTAATTTATTGTTTGATGGAAATTTTAAAATGATTTTGCTGCTTAATGAAGTATGAATATATGTCACATGATATTTCTATTCTCCTACCACCTTCTCGTAGTTGTTTTTTAATCCATCCAACCTTATTAATAATCATGTTTTAAAAATTATTAAAAATGTTATAATTATTAAAAATTTAAAATAATCATGTTTTTAAAATGTTAATAATCATGTTTTAAAAATTATTAAAAATGAAAATTTGAAACATAAAGTTAGACTATCATATTAAAATACCTTATACCCCTCATCCAGCTGAGACAGTTGTCAGCATATGGCTAATCTTGATTCATTTATACCACCACCCATTATTCTCCTCTACTTGGCATATTTTAAATCAAATCCAAGACATCATATAATTTTATCCATAAACAATTCAGCTTTTATCTCTGAAAGATAATGATTCTATTTTGTAACCTAAGTGTAATACCATTATTACACCTAATGCATTTGAAAATGTTTTCAATATCATTTACTCAATGTTCAACTTTTTCTAGTTGTTTTTATTTTTTTTACTGCTTAATTGAGGTATAATTATTATACAAAACTTGTATATAATTATTGTATAATGTAATAACGTATTGCACATAATTAACAATATGGTATTGTGTACTTTAAAATATATTAAGAGGATAGAGTACTTAGTATTCTCACCAAAAAAACCCCCCAAAAACAAACCCCAAAAAACACACAGACACACAAAAGGACACAAGGAAATTTGTGGAGGTGATCCATATGTTTAGTACCTTGATTGTGGTGAGGGTATTACAGTGTATGCGTTTGTCCAAACTCATCAAAATATGTACAGTAAGTATGTGTAATTTTTTGTATATTATAGATTTTATTATCCCTGTTTTTAAAACTGGTACAACTTAACAGATTGAAATTTTAATATTTGTTCAGTAGGTATACAGATGAAGTTAGAATGAAGACCAAGTTGATGTAGTAAAAGAACTCCAGTATCAGTTGCTTATAAAAAAAAAATGGAGTGGTATAGGTTGGCAGGTGGCTTGAGGTCATTCATGAACTGAATTCTTTCCATCTTGTTGCTCCACTTTCCTCTGGTATCTTCCTCAGCAATGTCATTGCAGCAGGGTTGTAGTCATATCTGCGTTCCAGCTGGCAGGAAAGGGAAGGAGAATAGGAGGAGCGCATGCCCACAGTCTGAGGCCCAGATTTGGAAGTGGTAAATAGCCCTCTACTCATAATCCATCAATAAGACCAAAGTCAGTTGGTTGTATTTATCTGTAAAGGAGGCCCAGAAATGTAATCTCAAGGTAACTAGTCATGGCCGAGCTGCCACACTGTAGAAGAAGGGGAGAACAAATTTTGGTAACAATTGCCACAGTCCAGCCCTCTGGCCTTCCAGATATTCCTGCAGCCCCTACTTTCCACACATAGAACATTATCCCCACCCCAAGGGAGAGGATACATAACCAGTTCAGTCACTGAAGCCACCTCAAAGTCTGGGATTTCTGGGTGATGTGCACTTGTGTATTTTTGGCTCTGAAATGGCTCTTCATGGTCCAACAGTTTGTAAACTCAAAGAAAAGAGATCTGCTCCTCACAATATAGTGATGCAGCAAGAACAGGATAAGTAAAATAAAGACTCCCTTTTGGAAACAGGAGAACTGGGAAATACACAGCAGTCACTATTCAACAGCAGGTTTCAGATACTGCTGAGCAAAACTTGCAAAGGCTTTCAACTGAGATCTTGGAGTAAATTTCTTGGTTAGCTCCTTCAGGTGCCCCCCAGTTTTGTTTCCTAGGAGAAATCCCTTATTGTCCTCTGTGGGCCCTAGCTCTGCCTTCTGGAAGGTTCTTGTCCATTATCCTCCAAGATCACAGGTAAATTGGATGTTGGAAAGTATGCCCTCTATATAGGCAGCTTAAGCACAGGAAGAGTTATTAGTTTTAGCTGACTGGGCTTTTGGATTTTGGGGTAGTGCATTCCCTCAAAACCTTGGTAGGTTTCTGGCCTATTTGTTGCCAGCCACTTTCATATGTCAGGAACCATTTATTTTCTGGACATAAAGTTCTTAACCCTCCTTTATTTCTTGTTTTTATTTCTGGACTCATGATTCTCTACCTCATTTTATTTTATTTTTTTAACCAAAATTTAGAAAATTTATTTATAAAATGTTCAATACTGTGTAGAACATTAGGTTAATTTACAGAGTTTTTAAAAAATTTTATTGGAATATAGTTGATTTACAATGTTGTATTAGTTTCAGGTGTACAATGAAATGAATCACTTATACATATACACATACCTACTCCTGTTTTAGATTCTTTTTCCATATAGGCCATTACAGAGTATTGAATAGAGTTCCCTGTGCTATACAGTAGGTCCTTATTAGTTATCTAGTTTATATATAGTAGTGTGTTATGTCAATCCCAATCTCCCAATTTATCCCCCCCAACCCCGTCCCCTGGTAACCATAAGTTTGTTTTCTACATCCGTGACTCTACTTCTGTTTTGTAAATAGGTTCATTTGTTCATTTTAATACTGCCACCTCAAAGTCATCTGAAATAATAGTCTTGGATGGGAATATAGTATCCTCAATCTGATCTTTATTCCAGGACTGGATCTGGTTTTTTTGTTTTTTTTTCATTTTTCCTTATTGGGCTGTCTTTGAGAAAAGTTGTGACCAACAATAGTTTTATATCTTGCTGTTTGGTATAGAGAAACAATTGGCTTCTATACCTGTGAGGTCCCAAATATCTAGAAACTCTATTCCCTTCCAACTGTGTTCATAACTAATTCTTGCTTGACCTCATCTCTTTCTTGTTGACCTCATCTCTTTCTTACTAGAAGCAGTAAGCAGCCGCCAATATGCCCTAAAATTTGGGCTCTTTTCTATTGCTTCACCTAGAAAGGCTCCATAGTCACACAGTGTACCTTGTAAATTAGCACAGATGATAGATCTATCAAACGTTTTGCCACAGTGTGAGAAAAATCACAAGGTTTCTAGCCTGAAATATGTTTACTGACCACCTAGTACCCAACCACTAAACCAGTGCTGTATAATTTAGGTATCTGTTACAACAGCACCTGACTCCTGATAGCAATTTTTGTCTTGGTTAGGGATAAGATTATACTGCTGTGACAAAATAAAATAACATTTGCTTTAAACACACACACACACACACACACACACACACACACACACACACACAGAATTTATTTCTTTCATGTCACAGCCCTAATGATCAGATTGGCTTGTACCTCTGCTTCATATAGTCATTCAGGGACCCAGATTTCTTCTATTTTGCAGTTCTACCATTGCCTGGGGGTGTTGTCCTCATCTTTAAGGCTGAAGCTGATAATAGGTACCTGTTATCCTGCTAGCAGGAAGGAGAAAGATTATGGAAGAATGTATAACCACTTTTTAAAGCCCTAGACTCAGAAGGTAGCACATGTCCCTCATGTCAGACTCCATTGGCATGATCTAACTCATGTGGTCATGCCTTCATGCAAAGGAGACTGGGAACTGTGGTCTAGGTGAGCCACCCTGTGCCCAACACAGTTTTATTACCATGGAACAAGGATGAACGGCTGGCATTCTCCATCATCGCACCTTTAATACTGACTTGATTTGTTCAGTATAGTATAACTCTGGAATTTTTTATGCTTTACATTTTTTCCTTCTTATCTTTAATTGGGCCTGAATGGTTGTTATTTTATAATTCCTGAATTAATGTATTCAGTTTCAATTTATCTTTTTTTTAAGATTGATTATATATTTTATATAAAAGACTTGCTGGATTAAAGACATCAGAAATGAAAAATTGACTTGATTTTTTAATGTATGTTTGGTTTTACTTTATTGCACCAAAAAAAAAAAAAGAACGCTGACTTAGTACTTTTTTGTGCACATAAACTAATATCAACTTATAAAACTTTTATAAAAACTCGTGGGAAGTATAAACACAATCGTACTTTATGAATTTGACCACTTTTTTCCTGATACAAATATGAACTCTAGTGTTGATCAGAGAAGAGGCATCATGTGATTTTCTAATATAATTTTTAGCAAAATGACCCTGCTTTTGCATCAAGGGCAGACATTGCAGTTTCTGTTTTGAAAAGGAAATATGAACTGTATGAATCATACTTTATTTACTGTGGGTCTTCTGTAAAGAAAAAAGTATGTGATTCTTTTAAAAAAACTGCACTAACACTTCAAGGATTCAGTAAGTTATAGCCATACTTTAAAATATACTATAAATAGAAAGTTTAAGTGTGATTTTCATTATCAGTGGTTACCCTTAGCACAGCAGTATATTCTTGTCCTCTGCAAGAGTGACAGTGTTCCTTGGTCCTAATAAATTATACAAAATTTACAAAATGATCTTATCTAATCCATTTTCAGATAGAAAAATCAATGCTTATAATGCTAAACTGAGAGTGAAGGATGTGAAGTTTAGTACTTTAGGGATTGAAGAATTTAGGCCTTATAGGGGTCTAGCAAAACACCACGTGCTACCAACAGATGTTCACCATTTATCATTTTCCTTTGTTCCTCAAAGCTATGGCAGACTGTCCTTCTAGCATACAGCTGCTCTGCGACCACGGGGCCTCAGTGAATACCAGAGATGTAGTAAGTCAGTTTATGTTTATTCTCATTTCAACTCACGTATTCTGACTTTCATGTTTTGGGAGACTCGTTGTCTGAATGCTGTCTTATTTTTCTTGTTGCTTAGGATGGGCGGACGCCACTTGTGCTGGCTACTCAGATGTGTAGGCCAACAATATGTCAACTGCTGATAGATAGAGGGGCGGATATTAATTCCAGAGACAAACAAAACAGGTAATTCTTTTATCACGGCTCCCCAGACACCAGCTCGATGCACAGTGATCCTGAAGCTCTGCTGCTGTGACTTGGCCTTTCTATCCCCTGTGGTTCTCCCTTCCTTGGAATTAGCACTCACTTCTTCTTACTCTTCAGAGTTGGCTGAAGAAGGAGGGAGAGGGAAATGGGGGATGATGACAGGGTAAACTCGAAATACAGGCAGTGATTATGGCCTGTGTTCAGGTCAAAGAACTGAAGAAAAGAGTAATTATATCCTAGTTATTTTGAGCTTATAAAATAATCTTTAATGAAATGGGCTCAAATAAGGAAGAAGAATAAAAAATGACATTTACAGTCTCTACTTCTTCATTAGTGAATCTTTTGAGAGTAAGGGAGTTCTTGCGTGTCCTGGAGCTTGACATGTTTCAGTGTAGATTTTCTCAAGGTGTTTTCTCTCCTTTCTGCTGGGCACAATGCCACCTCCTTCTTTGAAACTGAGTTCATTTCTGTACCCCAGTACAGATTTCATTAATTTATTTCTGCACCTGTATTTGATGTTATTTTAGTTGGTGTGCACTAACAATTTCTATCTGTAATTCTCTCTGTCCTCTTTTCTGGGTCTAGTGTATCATGCTGCTTGCTATATTATAATTCTGATGTTTATAGTCACGGAGTTTCTGACAACAAAGTATCTGAAATACATCCCTTCCACCAGTTGAAGCATTACAGTAATTTATGACAAGTTTCTGAGATTGTATAGATGATTACTGGTAAAATTGTTGGTTTCTTTTCAGTTACTTTTATTCTTCTAAACACGTATTCTATTGTTTGTAGTTCACTGGAAGTAGATAAGTATAATTAGTCTTTGGATGTCAGATTTTATAGCTCCGATTGTTTTCATTGTTCAGGCATCTCAAAGGAGGAAATTCTTAAGCAATTAAATCATTAATGTGATTTTTAAGAAAGTGGCTTTTTTTATATTACTTTGTTTTTGTGATACTGTGATCTGGCTCCAAGCATGTTTAAGAAAATTTGATTGAAAAATAAATTTTAGGATCAGAAAGGGGTGATCTGGCTGATCCACGTATACAATGCTTTCTCTTATATTTTTCCAAGTATGTTTGTGTTATTTCATTGGAACTTCACAAAAAAACCAATGCGATAGGGCAATGTGTATTATATTTAGACGACATATCAAATGGTTTTAAAGGTAAATTAAAATCTGTTTCTGACACTCTGTATTCAAGTTTCTTTTCTTTCTTCCTGTCTTACCTATAACATTTTTTCCCTTATAACAAAAAATTTGTTAATGCCTGTTTTATGTAAAACTGCATTCCAGCAACTACCGGGGAGTATAAAAGAGGAATAGAACAGACATCAAATAAAGGCAAAAATCAGTTTCCGTATGAAATTCAATATTCACAATTGAAGACAGAATCATATATAGGATAAGTCACTTCATTTCATTAAGTGTTGGTTGCCTCAGCAGTAAAAATAGAGAATTTCTAGAGTACTTCTAAATTTCCATGATGATTTAATTGTTGCATTATTATGATCTGCCAGTCATACTGTTAAATGTTTAAGTGCTGACGATTCTGTCATGGCCGAATAAACCAGTGGTCCATGATAATGGGGTTAATCAAAGAAGGTTTATTTGAGGGCTTCCCTGGTGACGCAGTGGTTGAGAGTCTGCCTGCCGATGCAGGGGACACGGGTTCGTGCCCCGGTCTGGGAGGATCCCACATGCCGCGGAGCGACTGGGCCCGTGAGCCATGGCCGCTGAGCCTGTGCGTCCGGAGCCTGTGCTCCTCAACGGGAGAGGCCACAACGGTGAGAGGCCCGCGTACAACAACAAAAAAAGAAGGTTTATTTGAGAAGGCAAATTTTAAAATTAAGTGTGAAAATGTGAAGGAGATGTGTAGGAGAAGAAAGGCTCTTCTAAAGAGAGAAATCAGGAACAGGAATCTGATTCTTGTTTTGGAATAGAAGGGATTCATTGGTGACGTTTGCATGATGTGGTTCAGTTCACAAAGTGATTTATTTATTTTATTGTTTTCAGTAACTGATAGTGTATTTATAAAATGAAAACCTCTCTAACAAAATACACTTTTCACTGGGAAAATAAATAAAACAGACAAATGGATCTACACAAAGTAAAAATTAACTTTGGTAGATTTGAGTGTAGGACAGTCCATAACAAGCTTATTTGCCCTTACTCCCCCAGAGCTGATCATCTTTCAAGTTAAGATTTTTAAAATATTTTTAAATTGAGATTATTATATTGACATTTGTTTCTCATTCCACATCATCTTCAGCCAAGCTCTGAGCACTTACAGTTCTCTAATTGTTGGGAGCTTAGTCAGAAGCATCTGGAACACTGGTGGTGGAAGAGTTTGCTGCAACACTTGCAGTAACTGCTGTGGCCGTCCACACACAGCAATTGCATTTGTCAGATGGTCAACACCCTTCTCATATTCACCTTGAGCTAGTAACTCTTGCAAGCTGTATTTCTTCAAGGAAGAATTTCTGAACGGCTTCAGCATCTTTAAGGTTAGGTAACTTGGAAAGTCTGGTTCTCTCCTTGGCAGGCTTCGGTTTCTTTCTTCGTTCTCGCAGCCTGTTCTTGAAGTTAGGATCTCTCCATCTCTTGGGGTCAAGGTAAATGCAGTACCCAATGAAAAGGGCCCCGCACGTACCGGCGGAGATGGCGCTGTTCCGGCCCTCCATCTTCTCTCCAACGAGGAGGAGTGGGGTTGGCGGCAGCAGGGCCCACGATGAAGCCGTTGGCCGAGAACCCTCGGAAAGGACTGTGCCACTCTGTCCTGCCGCCCGCCGTGAGGGACGCGGAAAGGCCTGCAAAGTGATTTAAATAGCTTGGGTTTATCATTGTAGGTTTTGCACAGATAAGGTGACAGTATCAGTTGTGGAAGATCTTTGTGGCAATTAACTTGTAGTACATAGAAGGACTGGAATAAAGGAGGTTAATTTGGTAGTAGAAGTAACAGATGTGTGTAGGTAGATGTAAAATGCTAGCTCTGCAAACTAAGACACAAAACAAATGTTTTTTATAAATGCAATGGAGTAAAAATATGAAGTCAAATCTGTGTCTATAACAACGTGGCTTTTTAAAGTAATATCTGTTCTTTAAGAAGGGGACCTCTGAAAGAGATTTCTGAAATTTTTTTTTTGATCCTTCTCAAGGTCTTTTATTCTTCCATCTTGCCTTCTAGGACTGCTCTCATGCTAGGTTGCGAGTATGGTTGCAAAGATGCAGTAGAAGTCTTAATCAGAAATGGTGCTGATGTAACCTTGCTGGATGCCCTTGGCCATGATAGTTCTTACTATGCAAGAATTGCTGACAATCTGGACATTCTAACCTTACTGAAGACTGCATCAGAAAATACCAGCAAAGGTACCAGCAGTTTTCTGTCACTAGAAAAGTGCTAGTTAATAAAGAGCAGCTTTTAAAGGTTTAGGTGGTAGAGCTACAGTTCGTAAGAGGCAAAACACTCCTTACAATAAGCAGTATTGGTTCATCTGCCTCAGCTCTGCGGTTTTACATTATAGTCACTTGTTCTGAGGCAGTGTGTGTTACATTTATTGTCCAGTTTATCCAGTCAACCCTACTCTACTGTGGAGTAATTTAAGAACTGAAAAGAAAGAGCCAAATAAAGTGTTTTGCTAATATATATTTTTTGATGAGGAGGGGTGAAGTGCTTAAGCTCTTGTACTTAAAAAGTTTTAAAGAAAGAATCATTGTTTAAACATGTATTTAAAATATTCAAGTAAGATTTATTGAATACTTGTGCCAAGTATTTTCGTATGCTTATTAAAGAGAAATTGGAAAGCACAGAAAAGCACAGCAAGTAAAATCAACCACTCATTCTACCACTGAGGAGCCTCTACTAACATTTTGAGGAATATCTTTCCAGTCTTCTCTCTGCATAAAATTGAGGTCACCTGTAGTGAGCTGTAGCTTACTTTTTGTGTAATATAGTTCGAAGACTTTTCCCTCATAAATAAATATTTTTTCTACAGTATGATTTTTATCGATGCATAAAATTCCATCTAAGTTTAATTTAATTAAGCAGTTTTCTATAGGTGTCATTTAAGTTGTTTATACAGTTTTTACTAATATAAATAACCATTTAGTGACTGTCCTTATGCATAAATATTTTAGCATATTTTTATTATACCCTTAGGATAACTTCCTAGAAATTGAATTAAGAGGTTTCAGGTTATGCACATTTTTTTAAGCTTTTAATATATATCGAAAAGTTGCCTTCTAATTTAGGATGTTTTAAATTTTGTATTTTTCACCTGTCTCCCCTCCCTGGCATTGAATATCATCTACAGGGATGTTGTCATAGGAAAAAAAAAATACTTTGCCGATTAGATAGGCAAAAGTGATATTTCATTGTTGTTTTAACTGTAAGGTCGTAAACTTCAAAAGAAACTTAAAAATTTATTTCTTTAATATTGACTTAATTACATAATTGGTGAATGCAAATCTACCCAAGTTAACCTGCTGTTTCACTGTTCCTCTTTCTCCTCCCTTTCCCTCTCTTTAAATCTTCAGGGAGAGAAGTTTGGAAGAAAGGACCATCTTTACAACAGGTTAAAAAATTATGTATATTGTGCAGTTTAAGTAAAGTGTTGAGTAAACCTGGGTAATGGTTATATATAACTGTTTTGAGTTTAAATGCATGCCGTTCTCTCTTCCCAGTTAATCATGCCCATGTAGAACCTAGGTCATGAGATCCTGAGGCTTTATCCAGACACTGTCACTCAGCTTGAGACAATGGGTCTTAATTACAATGAATGTATCCAATGGGAAATAAGTAGACTCCTGATTGCTGGTCTTGAACATCCAGCCTTTTCAAGTATGGAATATTGCACCTTGTTGAGTTTCTTCGTTGATGAATATTAGCTTGGTAGACCCTAGACAGTTTTCTCCTATTCTCCCTTAGTAACAGAGTCGAATATCCCCTGATGTGGGAAAATTCTTCCAAGCAATAAGAAATGAAGAAAACAGAATTCAAAACTGATTATATATGTGATTTCAATGCCACTGTTAACATTTTGATTTCTTTTTCTTTTTCTTTTTTTGCTGTATTTAATTTAATGAGGATTTGACTTTTAAAAAAACACAGTACGTGAAATAATTCATACCTTGCACTAAGTTTATTATCAAATCACTATTTAACCCTGGTTTTGTGTCTCAGTCTCAGTAGATGTCTAATCATTTCCCCTGATCTCTTCGAGTTAAAGTGTGTGGGGTTGCTTTGCGCACTCTTAAACCATCTCACCCAAAGCTAGTGTAGGCAGCTCTCCTCTTCTGCTGACTGTCCCCTTCCAGGCTTTCAGCTTTTCTCTAATGAGAGGGACCTGAGCACTTCCAAACTCTGAAGAGAAGTAATCAGGTACCTTCTGAGCCATCCTGTCATCATTCTGTATCATTTCTGTAGCTTGCACCTGAATTTGAAAGCTGTATGAAAGCATGCTTCCTTTTCAGTCCATCACAATTAAGTAATATGTCCCTGCATGGGTCATATCTGCTGTCACTTTTCTTTCCCATCTGGAGCAGCTGTTTCAGACTTTTCTCCCATTCCTCAGATAACCTAAGTGGGTGTAGAGGGAAATAAAATGTGCCCTCTTATATCAATACCAGGCATCTCACACATATTAAGAGAAAAACTATTTCTGAAATATACATGTATTTAAAAGAAAGAATTATTGAATATTAATATGGGAATGGTATCTAAATGAATAGGAATTATCTAAATGAATTCATAGAGTTAATATTCTGCTAAGAACAGTAAAACTCATTTGTTTCAGTTGTTAATTAAATACATTTTAAAATATCTGCTGTAAATAGGATTTGTTTGTGTACTAAGGGACATATAATCCTTGTTATCAAGAAGCCTACAGTATAGTTTAAAAAATAAGATGTATTCAGTTACTTACTATATGCCCATTACTGTTCTAAGTGCTGGGGATATCAGCGTTCAAATTCCCTGCCCTCATGGAGCTCCCAGCCCAGTGAGAGAGATGAACAGTAAGCAGATGGGTATTTAGCACCGTGGCAGATGCTTTGAAGACAGGCAGAACAGGATTAGGGAATGAAGAGGGAGAGGGCGGGAAGCTATGTTAGATGGTGTGGTCAGGAAGTGACTGACATTCTAGCAGAGGTCTGAAGGAAGTGAGGAGGGAGCCAGCGGCTCTGTGGGTGAAGCCTCAAGGGCAGAGGGAAGGGCAAGTACCAAGCCCCTGATGAAGGAGCATGTTTAACATGCCCGTGGGGCAGTAGAGGGGCAGAGTGACAGGAACCAGAGACCAGAAGGGAAGGCAGGGGCTGAAAGTGGTATGTATGATGAGACTGGTCAGATTCCACGTCAAGAACGGCCCTTTGGTAGAAGGAATGAGGCTAGACATGTAGTTTGGGCCAAATCGTGGATACAGAGCATCGTCTTAATGGGAACTTGTTCCTCTAATTCTAAATCCAAGCTCTTTAGTACGATAGTTTAAACACATGAGTCAACAAATAATGTGGAACATAAAATTATCTTGGAAAATTAAAGCATTCACGTTTTGTTTCTTTAGCTCTCAAAAAGGAAGAAAGAAATACCTTTCTAAATTATTGTGTAGATTTAAAGATCAATTTGGGCAAAAAAATTATTTTATCTCTTGTTTAGTGATTGTATTGTGCTTTTATTAAAGCAAATCTCTAAGCTGGAATAAAGTTTCAAAGCAGTAAGTGTACAAAAACAGATCATGTACCCAACCAAGTCATTTAGAAATCTTTTATATAGCTTTAGTCAGTGGATTGTCTATCTCTTTCTTATCACACCCTTTGATATTTTATCTCATCAGTACTCAAAGAAGTAATTTCCATATTTTCTCTCAACATTAATGTAACTCTCCCCCGCCTCCTTTTTTTAAACACCAAATTCTTCTTTTGGGAATGGTAGCTGATGCTTTATAGTACAACGTGAGTTTTGCCTCTAGTACAAATTCTCCTTTTTAAAATTTGGTGACTTTGGTTAAAATAAATACTTAGCAGTAGGGGTTTTAAATTCTGGGTTTTTTTTAGTATTTAAAAAATAGATTATACTTGATTTATTTAAAACCTATATCCTTAAAGATGCTTTCCATTTGGAGTTTTAAGTGGAAACACTGCCACCTTGTGTTTTGTACAGCAAAATTTAAACTTGGATAAACTGAAAATCACTAATTGGGTGTATTGCCTATTGAGGAAAGTGTACTTTTCTATATTCTCATACTTGCTAACCTGTGTTTTCTTATGTTTTACCAAAGCGAAATTTGACGCAGATGCTAGATGAAGTAAATATGAAATCAGATCAGAGGGAGCATCAAAACATTCAGGTAAAAAGAGAAAAAAAATTGGTATCTTCCTTTGCAAAGAATTCCAGCATTGTTTGTAGTGGGGTTGGGGAAAAGAAAGGAAGCAAAAATGCGGGGGAAATGAGTAGGGGATGGAAGGGCAGCTTGTTATGTTTTGTGATTCTACTTTCTTGCCAAATTCCTTCTAAAAGAATTAACTTTTGATATGAATGTTTGAGTCAGTGTTATCTTACAAGAAGTATTGTTTTAATATATATTAGGAAGTAAATAATTTAATAACTTTCTGTAAGTTTTTGTTGATTTAAATATATCTGTTTGGGGCCATAAATCATAAATTTGTATTCCTTTTAGAAAATTAATTATAGTGATAAAAATGATGGTTATCAATGTAAATAAACAAAATCTGAACTTTTTCTTAAAGTATTTTTTATTTTGATTAAGAAAAATAATTTCGGTAACCACATAGCACTTTTTACCTTTTATGTTCGTCAAAGTGTTCAAAAAATAATTATTATTTGGATTGTGTTGGAAAAAGAGCCATAATTAAATGGCTTATTTTATGACTGAAATACCATTAAAATATAAATTGAATAGCCTTTTCCATATGTTAAACCAAAAGCATTTTATTTGGGTTTTCATAGTTTACTATGTAGTGTTAAGAAAGTGAACTGTAGCCTTCAATTGGAGGCTTAAATGTTTTATCAGAGCACTGAAGTATTGATATTCTTATGCTTTGTTAAACTCATAAATTTGAGAGGTGTTTGGCAAAAGTTAAAATGACATATTCTTCTGCTATTTTCTATTTCCAGATGATGCTTTTATTTCTTATTTATTAGAATCATGATGGTTTGCTGTCTTTGTATATAGTTGTATTTATTAGTTATCATAGGACTATAATTTTCTGCGTTATTTCTCATGTATAGATTTTAAATTATTTGAATGTCATTGAAATTATTGTATCTTTGTACTTAAAGCTGTTTTATATATGTATATATCTGTTTATGATAGTGAACTGCTTTTAGAAATTTCTTCCGTAAGAATTGCTCCTTTAAAGTTGGTCTGGCACCTGTTATCTTTGCTATTTAAGGATCTGGAGATTGAAAATGAAGATCTGAAAGAGAGGTTGAGAAAAATTCAGCAGGAACAGAGAATATTATTGGATAAAGTAAATGGTTTACAACTACAGCTGAATGAGGTAAATAATCTGCGTCATACCAGAAAAATCCAGAACTGTTTTACTACGAGTCATTATCATCGGTAACAAATTGTTAATGACGGCCCATCACAGCTAGTCATGGTGCCAGGTGCTAAAGGAGGTAAAATCAGGTCATTGCCCTGTGGAAAGTCATATCTTATTAGGACCTTTACATGAAACAAGGTCGGATCTAAGAACAGAGAACACTGTTGGTCTGTGGTAATGACAAAGGACTGAACTGTGATTGGAGTTGTGGGATTAGAGAGGAAGAAGTAGACAGAAGACATGAGGAGGAAGAGCAGGTAAGAGTTTTAAGTAACTGATGGGGTCTCAGAAGAATCGAAAGTGCTTCTGAACCTGGTTAGTGAGAAGCATGAATGACAACGTAGAGCACAGAAGTAGTAGCACATAGGCATTTTCTTCTCACAGCCTCATCCCCAATCTTAATGACATGCACCAGTCTTTTTAAAAGATATTTGCCAAGCTCATGCTTTTTAACATAAACTTTCAAGAGTGAAAATACATTTCTTCTTCTTTTTAAATTTAGGAAGTAATGGTTGCTGATGATCTGGAAAGTGAGGTAGGATGATAAGTTTTACTTTAAAGCTGTAAATTGTTGTGTAAATTGAAGATAACATTGCAGTAGAGGTTTAAGTCCTGAACTGACGTGGAGACAGAATTCTCTTTTGGGTTATTGCTCAAAGGAAAAAACAAAACCTATGTGTGACTGTAAAATTATGTTTTGAGTATAGTGGCGTGGGTTATTGTAGGCATTTTCTTGTTACTGAAATGAGCCTCTAAATGGCTCATTTTCTGTGAAACTTTTCATGAAAAGATATAAAATTCTAAGCATTATAGAGAAAATGTCTGAAAATGATAAGATTTAAAACAAACCACAGAAATTTGAATTTTTCATAATATTGTTTGTGTATATTGTATATTATTAGTATAGTTCTACAAATTTTGAACTCTACTAATAGTTAAAAATTGACCAGGTTAGGGCTTCCCTGGTGGCACAGTGGTTAAGAATCCACCTGCCAACGCAGGGGACACGGGTTCAATCCCTGGCCTGGGAAGATCCCACGTGCCACGGAGCAACTAAGCCCGTGCACCACAACTACTGAGCCTATGCTCTAGAGCCTGCAAGCCACAACTACTGAAGCCTGTGCACCTAGAGCCCGTGCTCCGCAACAAGAGAAGCCACTACAATGAGAAGCCTGCACACCGCAAGGAAGAGTAGCCCCCGCTCGCCGCAGCTAGAGAAAGCTCACGCATGGCAACAAAGACCCAACACAGCCAAAAAAAAAAAAAAAAAGTTCCGTTTTTTAAAAAAAAAAATTGACCAGGTTAGAGAATTCATTAACTATAGTCCTCAAAGTAATTCTAATTCACATTTTCTAAAACACATTTTTAACACAATTTCAAGCACAGGGTGATTTTGCTCTGTATTTATCTCTTTCCATTTCAGAAAGAAAAGCTGAAGTCCCTTTTGGCA
Source organism: Orcinus orca (assembly GCF_937001465.1). NCBI lineage: Eukaryota > Metazoa > Chordata > Mammalia > Artiodactyla > Delphinidae > Orcinus > Orcinus orca. Next base: position 88,512,711 of record NC_064560.1, read on the forward strand.
GCTAAAGAAAAGCAACATGAAGAAAGCCTAAGAGCTATTGAGGCTCTGAAAAATAGATTCAAGTATTTTGAGGTATAGAAAGCTTAAATAAATTATTTCATGTAACTCATAATGGGCCGTGGTAAAGGGCTTGAAGTCAGGCTTGAATTTGAATTATCACTCTCTTCTTTATAGTGTGACCTCGGGCAATTTATTTAAAGTCTCTGAGCTTTGTGCTGCTTTGGCAAAATTGGGGTGATTGTCCTTTTTTCCACAGAGTTGTTTTAAAGGTTAAATGAGATCATTGAAATTGACTAAACTGACATTTAGTTCAGTTCCAGTTTCTCTTCCCCAGCCTTCCTCTTTGTCATCTTTACCTTTTTAAGACATACTTTTACCTGTAAAATTACAATGATTATGATGGTATTAATAAAAAGCATCATTTAAGTGAAAAGCAGTAATCCCAGGATTATCTCAGAAAGGACCTTGTGCATATATGGATTTGTTTGGTGAGAGTAGTGTGTTAATAAGGCTCAGATCATATACTTATCTTTTCTTGGCTCAATTAGCTCTTAGTTTTTCCAAGACTATGTTTTTTTTTGTTTTGTTTTGTTTTTTTTGCGGTATGTGGGCCTCTCACTGCTGTGGCCTCTCCCGTTGCGGAGCACAGGCTCCGGACGCGCAGGCCCAGCGGCCATGGCTCACGGGCCCAGCCTCTCTGCGGCATGTGGGATCTTCCTGGACCGGGGCACGAACCCATGTCCCCTGCATCGGCAGGCGGGTTCTCAACCACTGAGCCACCAGGGAAGCCCCCAAGACTATGTTTTCTTTAAACTTTTAATCAAAATACAATATACGTTAAAAAGAACATGTTAAAGTGAATAAGTTGAAGAATTTTCACAAATCTAACATCCCAGATCAGGAAACACCACATAACTAGTACCCAGAAGCCTCCTCACGCTTGCTCCTTGAACCAAGGGTGACCACTCTCCAGACTTTTAACTGCATAGATTTGTTCTGCAAGGCCAAAATATATATTTTATAAATGTTGTTCATCATTGGGGTGACTGAAGAGAGTGGCTGATTCATTGTGAGTCTTTTATCTTTATTGTGGAATATAACTCCAAAGTACATAACAAAAGTAAATTTTTTGTGTGTAAATTTAAAAATATGGGTATAGCTATGAAAAAGAATGTAAAGACATGGATGTATCTCAAGACATAATGTTGCATGAAAGAAATCAGACACAAAGAGCACATACTGCCTGACTCCTTTTCTGTGAAGTGCAGAACTAGACAAAGCTAATCTATGCTAATACAGGTCAGAATAGAGGCCACCCTTTGGTGGCCGGTTACTGACCAGGACGGGGCATGAAGAAACTTCTGGGCGTGCTAGACAGGTTCTATATCTTGATCTGAGTTGTAATTACACAAAGTATACATATGCAAAAATTCATTGCACTGTATACTTGTGTACTTTATTGCAGGTGAGTTATGCCTTGATACATTAAAAAAAAAACCAACCAAAAACCTGTGTTTATATTTATAGACTGAATTCTGAAATTATTTAGAAACAGTTTTATAAGCTAAAGAACAGTCTAGTATAGGGCCTTCTATCTCTTTTCACATTTGAAGACTTTTTTTAAGGTTAGTAGTGAAACTAGTGATAGCTAACAAGTTCATGACCCCCAACCGTGTGCCAGAAATTACTTTGTGCACTTTACCTGCATTTAATAAACACATCAACTTGGTATGGTATGTTTTCGTTTTATCTCCACTTCATAAGTGAAGAGACTGAGGCAAAAAGCAGTTTACCCGTGTGGGGTTTTATAAATAAGAGTAAGTGTCAGAGCCAGAGCCTGAACTCAAGCAGTTTGTGCCCCTAACTACAATACCAGTTTTCCACTCACTGGAGAAGATACAGAAGTGTATGTGTGCCTTTGAAGTATTCATCAAAGTTTGACACCTATAATTGGGTACTGTTTTTGTGTTATTTTTCTCCTAAGAGTAGACTCCCATGTCTTAAGAATAGATGGTTTTCTGTAGCTTCAGACAAGTCTGTAACTTTGAATGAGGTTATTATAAACTATAGGAAAATACTTACTGTTTCTTATAAAACAAAATATGTTTATTTCAGAAAAATTTAAAAATATAGTTAAACTAAAAGTAGAAAATAAACACACCTATAAGCCCAGCACTCTTAGCACCTGACATCCTTTCAGACCTTTGTTTGTACATAACTTGTGTTATGTACATGAATTCAGCAGGTAGTCTTATTATTTATCCTGTGCTGTAAGTTTTTGCACTCAATATAATGGGGGCATTTTCCCCAGTCAGATGAATTTTTATACTAGAAATTATTTATAACCTTCAAAAAGAAAATTCCAGGGTCCACTTGATATGTGACCCAGTATTTATGAGAGCAGTCCTTAAAAACTAAGGAATCATAATTTATAAATATTGAATATCCACTACTATATCATCTCACATACTTAAAAGTCTTCATAAACTGCCAACAGAATTGCTGTGTTACGTGTAATACTTAATATGTAGGCATTTTCCTTATAGAGCAGGTTTGGGAAAACATGGATATTTTAGAACAAGGCTAATTTTATGTTGTAACTCATGCATTTGTTTTCATTTGAGTCATCAAGTCAAGGTAATGAACCCAAACTAAGTTTTTTGAACTCCTTATGTGCCTTGGCCTCCCCTTACCCATTCATGTATAAGCCCATTTACTACCTATTACAGACTCTAGTATTAAATATTACTTAGAACAAAGAGCTTACCTAAGTTTACAGATATTTTTCCATACCCTTGGGGCAATAAGTATTAATGGGACGTTAATTTAGTTACGGAACTGTGGGCCGTTTTTGTCATGGTCACCTATCAGAGTCTGACACATAGCTATTAGTACTAATATAGACAGATACACAAACATGAAGTACATCTGCATACCTTTACTCTCAAAAGTATAGTATTTTAATTTATGTTAGGTTCTTTGTGTCTGGCTTACTTGGGATAAGGAGCAATCCAAATATATTTTAACTCAGAGTATCTAAAATTTCTCTATTATTCTCCTTTTCCTAACTCATGTATTGATGGATTTATTATGAACTACATGTACTCTTTGCCTCAGTTTCATTTCCTGCTCTCTGTCTCCTTTTACCTTCAAAGGTAATTGGTGTTCCATAAATTCTGAAAGAGGGGGTTAGGCTAACGTTTCACAGGCGATGAGGTAGGGTTCATGCTCCCCAAAGGTGGTAAAGTAAATTGGTTTATAGAGGTGAATGTGGCATTTCCTTCCTTTGAAGTAAAGAAACAGCAGAGAGTATGCATTCAACGTTGTTTCATTTCATTTGGAGCTTGTTTTTTTTTTTTTTTCTGTTGAGCAGTCAAGTTTTTCCTTGAAATACTTGGCTGCTTTTATTAAAATGCTGAGTGAAGTAGTTTATTCCCAACTGATCTCTCTAACTGTGTTCTGCCTTTCTGTGAGTTCGAGTAGAATAATACCCAGGAGAAACAAGGAATGTTGAAAATGTGGTTTTAATGACTGGATCATTTAGAGCTAAAATAGATACAGAATTTAACAAAATGAAGCAGTATTCACCTAAAATGTTTTAATGTATCCTTCTGATTTCAGAGCAATCATTTAGGATCGGGAAGTCATTTCAGTAACAGTAAGTATAAAAGTAAAGATTATCATTACAGTTCACACAGTTCAAGCAAAAAAAAGAATGTTTATGCCTCTTTATTTCGTCTAACTGTATATGATATTCCTGCTGCAAAACTTCATCCAGCTACTTGTGTGTTATACCTCAACATGGAACTAGGAAGAGATTAAAATGACTCCTGTAGTCTCTAACATAAAATCTGGTAATCACTGAGGCTCTGATTTTCCTTAGGACCTAGATTTTTAAATTGTATATTGTACACATTACCAAATTTGCCTTGTCGCATGTTAGACATTTATCTTGTGATATTTGGTGCCTGCTTTTTATGGAAAGAGACGTAAATATAGTTTTCTGATTTGGAGAAATCTTTGGATATAGTCTCAATGCAGGTAAGCATTTTAAAATTAGATGTTCCATAAATATTTATTACTTTAAGACTATACATAATTTTCCCTTTTGTTTATTCTCCAATTTTAAACAATTTCTCTAGAAAAATCCAATTTTTTGCTTCTTGTTGAATATTAAATTATCCGTTAGCTAACTACAATCGAAATATTTATCCTATAAATTGCAAAGAACACCATTTTTATTTTGACTAATATACATATTTCATAATAATCATTTAACTTATTTAGTCTAACAATTTTACATAATTCAAAAAACTAACTTAGTGGGACTTCCCTGGTGGTCCAGTGGTTAAGAATCCGCCTTCCAATGCAGGGGATGTGGGTTCGATCCCTGGTTGGGGAACTAAGATCCCACACGCCGTGGGGCAACTAAGCCCGCGCACTGCAACTACTGAGCCCACGCACCTCAACTAGAGAGCTCGTGTGCTGCAAACTACAGAGCCCACGCTCTCTGGAGCCCGTACGCTGCAACTACTGAGCCCGTACGCTGCCATTACTGCAGTGAAGAGCCCGTGTGCCGCGACTAAGACCTGACACAGCCAAAAATAAATAAATAAAATATAAAAACCAACTTAGTATCTATTCAAAAGAATATACATACTTTCCTTATGTATATAGGAATAATAAGGAAAAATATGGATATTTTAGAACAAGGATAATTTTATGTTGTAACTCATGCTTCTTTTTTACTTGAATAATGAAGGAGATAATAACACCAAATTAATGCTTAGCCTTCTTTGATATGGATATTTAAGATATCATTTATTTGGACTTATTTAGGAAAAGAAGATATGCTTCTTAAACAAGGTCAAATGTACATGACAGACTCACAGGTAATATTTTATTTTAAAATATATTTATAAAAATAATTGTGCCTTTTTAAAAAGAGGAAAAGAGCATTGTATATTTATCATCTATATGTACATTGAATAAGGTTTTCATTATCAAAGAAAAGTTGGCCTTGTGGTCTTGAGTTTAATAAAAGCAGATATTGCTGTGTCTAGTGCCCTCTAGAGTATTTTTGGTGACAGTGACTTAAATAAGAGATTTGAATTACAATTTCATTGTCTTTGACCGTAGCCCTCTATTCTTTAACAGCAGTTGGTCACCTCTTCATATTTGCCCATTAAAGGGGGAGACAGGTATGAATAATTCAAAAGGCATTTGTCTTGACTTTTAAATGTATTGTTCCTTGCATTCAAATATATATTCTATATTTTGGAAATTCACCACAAAATAAAGCTTCCAAGGCAGAGTGTTATCTGATTTTCTTACTTGTTTAACTGCTCCTCACTTTTAGTTTCCAGTAAATACAAGGTTTGCATTTTTAGTACCTTCTGTGAACTGCAGAACTGATAAATATTTGGTCTTTTAAAGGTTTTTTTTTTACATACTTTCTTCTGTAGAAGAGTGAATTAGCCTATATGATGTCTAAGATCACTCTAAGCTGGAAACTTCTAAGATTGTAAGTTGAGAGACTGATTGTCAATCAACTGAATAATATTTAAGAACATAAGATAAATATTTGATTGTAATAAAATAAGTATGGAAATTGTGAAGCTGTGTAAGTAGTTTGTTGGTAGATGATAGTAGTCTTAGTCTAAAGATAACTGGTAAGTTGAAAGATAATTAGAAGCAGACTGAGGCTGAGAAATTATTCCATGTTGTGAATTTTCTTCTTCATCCATGGGAAGGCAGTGTGGATTGAAATGAACAACAGTAAAACCTGCCTATTAAAATAGTGGGTTGTACTCATAGCACATGGCTTTTTTACTCATAGCACATGACTTTAAAAGAGCCCTTACTGTAATAGGGTGGCTGGGGAAAAATAGAAATAGTTAATCTTTCATGGTTATATGTTCTGATACTTATGAAATATTTCAATGAGAACTTAAATTGTACTACTTTTTGTTAGCATGTAATAGAGGAAACAAATGTCAATCCAACTTTGTAGTAAGATCGTATGCTAAGTTCTAATTTATCTTTCTTTTTGAGAGAAGAAAACGTGTTTCTATTTTGTGAGTTGCTTAACATCATTCTCTTGACAATTCTTATACTAGCTAGGATTATTTTGGTAGTATTTTTATAATTTAAACAACAGTACACTGGAGTTAACATTGAGGGAACTTAGAAGTCAATATATGTTATTAGAAAATAATATTCTGTGGAATTATTTGCAGATGTAAAATTGTGAAAGCCTTGTTTTTACTCAAGGGTTCTGATGACTTTCTTCAGAATTTGAAGTTCTAAGCACATTATGTGCCATAAAACATAGAAATAGTAAATGTATGTTGATAAAGTTGATATTCATGTGTGGGTAGGTATTACCAATGGTAAGTTTGGTAAATAAGTTTGGTAAGTAAGTAAGTGTCTTCTTTAGGCTTTTGGAATTGATATTTTATTTTATTATTATTATTTTTGCAGTGTACTTCCACAGGTATGCCAGCCCATATGCAAAGCAGATCTATGTTAAGACCACTAGAACTGGCCTTACCTAATCAAACCTCATATTCAGAAAATGAAATTTTAAAGAAAGAATTAGAAGCAATGAGAACTTTCTGTGATTCTGCAAAACAAGACAGACTCAAGCTCCAAAATGAACTGGCTCACAAGGTGGCAGAGTGCAAAGCCTTAGCACTGGAATGTGAAAGGGTCAAAGAGGATTCAGATGAGCAGATAAAGCAACTAGAAGACGCCTTGAAAGATGTTCAGAAGAGAATGTATGAGTCAGAAGGTAAAGTGAAACAAATGCAGACACATTTTCTTGCCCTGAAAGAGCACCTAACAAGCGACGCAGCTACTGGGAACCACAGACTGACAGAAGAACTGAAGGATCAGTTGAAAGACATGAAAGTGAAATATGAAGGTGCGTCTGCAGAAGTGGGGAAATTAAGAAACCAAATCAAACAAAATGAGATGTTAGTTGAAGAGTTTAAGAGGGATGAAGGCAAGCTAATGGAAGAGACTAAGCGACTGCAGAAGGAATTGAGCATGTGTGAACTGGAGCGAGAGAAGAGAGGGAGAAAGGTCACCGAGATGGAAGGCCAGTTAAAGGACTTGTCATCCAAGCTGGCCCTTTCCATTCCGGCAGAGAAATTTGAAAACATGAAGAGCTTGTTGTCAAATGAAGTAAATGAGAAGGCAAAAAAATTAATAGAGATGGAAAGGGAATATGAAAGATCACTTAGCGAAATTAGACCGTTAAAGAGAGAACTTGAGAATTTGAAGGCCAAACTGGCTCAGCAGGTCAAGCCGGAAGAACATGAGCAGCTCAAGAGCAGATTAGAGCAAAAGTCAGGAGAACTTGGGAAGAGAATCAGTGAGTTAACGTCGAAAAATCAGACACTACAGAAGGAGATCGAAAAGGTCTATCTGGATAATAAGCTCCTCAACCAACAAGTGCATAACTTAACGACTGAAATGAAAAATCATTACGTCCCTTTAAAAGTAAGTGAAGAAATGAAAAAGTCACGTGATGTAATTGTTGATGATTTGAATAAAAAGCTTTCAGATGTGACACACAAATACACAGAAAAGAAGTTGGAAATGGAGAAATTGCTGATGGAAAATGCCAGTTTAAGTAAGAACGTTAGCCACCTGGAAACTGTGTTCATACCTCCAGAGAAACACGAAAAAGAGATAATGGCCCTGAAATCTAATATTGTTGAACTTAAGAAGCAGCTATCTGAACTTGATAAAAAATGTGGTGATGACCAAGAGAAAATATATTCGCTCACATCTGAAAACACTGACTTGAAAAAGATAATGAGTAATCAGTATGTGCCAGTGAAAACCCACGAAGAGATTAAAACTGCTTTGAGTAGCACATTGGATAAAACCAGCAGAGAATTAGTAGACGTGAAGAAGAAGTGTGAAGATATAAATCAAGAATTTGTGAAAATAAAAGATGAGAATGAAATATTAAAAAGAAACCTGGAGAACACTCAGAACCAAATAAAAGCTGAGTACATAAGCCTAAGAGAGCACGAGGAAAAGATGAGTGCTGTGAGGAAGAGCATGAAGAAGGTCCAGGACAACAGTGCCGAAATATTGGCTAACTACAAAAAAGGCCAGGAGGAGATTGTAACACTGCATGCCGAGATCGAGGCCCAGAAAAGGGAACTTGACACAATACAAGAATGCATCAAGCTAAAATATGCCCCAATTATCAGCTTTGAAGAGTGTGAGAGAAAATTTAAAGCTACCGAGAAAGAACTAAAAGAACAGTTATCCGAGCAGACACAAAAGTATCACATCAGCGAAGAAGAGGCCAAGAAGTGCAAGCAAGAAAACGACAAGTTAAAGAAGGAGATCCTCACTCTTCAGAAGGATCTAAAGGATAAAAATGTTCTTGTTGAGAATTCTCATGAAATGGAAAGAGCATTAAGCAGAAAAACAGAAGAGCTGAACAGACAGTTAAAAGACCTGTTGCAGAAATACACAGAGGTAAAGAACGAGAAAGAGAAGCTGGTGGAGGAAAATGCCAAGCAGACCTCTGAGATGCTTGCAGCACAAACTCTTTTGCAGAAACAGCATGTTCCACTGGAACAGGTTGAGGCCCTGAAAAAGTCTCTTAATGGCACAATTGAGATGCTTAAGGAAGAACTGAAGAGTAAGCAAAGGTGTTATGAGAAAGAGCAGCAGACAGTGACCCAACTGCGGCAGATGCTGGAGAATCAGAAGAACTCCTCTGTGCCCCTGGCAGAGCATCTGCAGATTAAGGAAGCATTTGAGAAAGAAGTTGGAATCATAAAAGCTAGCTTGAGAGAAAAGGAAGAAGAGAGCCAAAACAAAACCAAAGAGGTCTCCAAACTCCAGTCTGAGATTCAGAATACGAAACAAGCATTAAAAAAATTAGAGACTAGGGAGGTGGTTGATTTGTCTAAATATAAAGCAACGAAAAGTGATTTGGAGACACAGATTTCCAACTTAAATGAAAAATTGGCCAATCTGAATAGGAAGTATGAGGAAGTATGTGAGGAGGTTTTGCATGCCAAAAAGAAGGAACTGTCTGCAAAAGATGAGAAGGAATTGCTCCATTTCAGCATTGAGCAAGAAATCAAGGATCAGCAGGAACGATGCGATAAGTCCTTAACAACAATCACAGAGTTACAGAGAAGAATACAGGAATCCGCCAAACAGATCGAAGCTAAAGATAATAAGGTAATAATAATACTTTAGGTAAGCATGTCTTGGTGTTGGAAACCCCAGAGCAGAACTGCCAGAGTAGAATAGGACTCTTTACCATAGCACTCCACAAGACAAGTTTACAAAAGCATTAACAAAGTGACCATTAAATGCCACCTTTTTAGTTTGACTATGAGTATGCAAAAAAAAAAAAAAAAAGAATTGGAGTTGACAAAAAGGTAAAGTCACACAAACAAAAATCAAAAGTAGTTTTCCTTTTGTTTCCTCAACTGGTACAGCCAAGAATTGAGGTAAGATGGGGAAACTCAAGATTCACTTGCCTCAAAAATGAATGGTCAAAACCCAGTGGGTTTTAAGGTACCTAAAGAATGGTGAGGGAGAGGAGGAAAAAATACTGTGTTTCTGGGCTGTGAGAAACTAAGGATGCTGCAGAGCTCACCAGACTTGATCTTGGCACTCACCCATACCAGTAAATTGAGCCCTCCAACTCATTGTACATCCTTTCCCCGTATCTTCCTACAGACAGAATATCTTGCCCCTCCTTTATACCTGCTTAAATCCTCTACATTCCTTAATGCCCACTTCATCACTTAACCCTCCTTCCTAAAGCCTTCATTGGCCAATCTAGCCTACAGTAAACTGTTCCTCTTCCAAAATGCATGTTGTATTTTGGTTTTGCCATCCATTTACAACATATATATTACCGTGTCAGAATGATGTGGTTGGGACTTCCCTGGTGGTCCAGTGGTTAACACTCCACGCTCCCAATGCAGGGGGCCTGGGTTCAATCCCTGGTCAGGGAACTAGATCCCACATGCCACAACTAAATATCCCACCCGTGTGCCGCAACTAAGACCCGGCACTGCCAAATAAATAAATATTTTTTAAAAAAATGATGTGGTTAGTCTGTCCAACTAGTTTTTTTTGCAGTATGTGGGCCTCTCACTGTTGTGGCCTCTCCCGTTGCGGAGCACAGGCTCCGGACGCGCAGGCCCAGCGGCCATGGCTCACAGACCCAGCCGCTCCGCGGCATGTGGGATCTTCCCGGACCGGGGCATGAACCCGTGTCCCCTGCATCGGCAGGCGGACTCTCAACCACTGTGCCACCAGGGAAGCCCTTTCCAACTAGTTTTTAAGAGCAGGTTCATAACTTATGTTTCCATCTTATCATTCATTCTCATGGTACAATTTACAGAATAGGTGCTCAATAATATTTTCAGTACTGGTAGTTGAATAAAGTATGTACTATGAAGATGAGAAATCAGGGAGATTGAGTTCAGTTTTACCCATTCAACAAATAATTATTAAATGCCTTCTACCTGCAAGGTACTATGCTTAATGCTGGGGATGTAGTGACAAGTGAAAGCAGACACAGCCCCAGCCCTCCTCAGTGGACAGGTACAAGTACTGACTTTCTGACATGGCTGCTCATATGACCCAGAATTTTAGTGCTCTCAGCTTTGTGGAAGTCAGTTATGAATATAATGTATAATTATAATAGCAAGTTATTAATATCTACTTACAATTGTCGCTATTTATTAAGCATATACTACATACCAAACATGTATTTATGATTTCATTTAATTTTCTTAACTATGAAAGGTTTTCCCCTTACTGAGAGGAAATTATATATTGCACATACTGTTGATAACAATCTTGACAGCGTTCATTCCTCAACTTTCTGGTATATAAAGATAAATTTTGTGTCTCAAGGAATGAGTTCTGTGTAAAGATGTTCATTGTAAGTGAATAAGTGACTAATACATGTTTCTCCCACAACTCCTTTGTTTTTTTATAAGATAACTGAACTGCTCAGCGATGTGGAAGGACTAAAACAAGCACTCAGTGGCCTTTCCCAGCTCACCTGCGCGAGCAGGGGTCCCAGTAAGAGGCAGAGTCAGCTGATTGGCAGTCTGCAGCACCAGGTCAAGTCCCTGCAGCAGCAGCTGGCGGTGAGTAACCGGGGCCTGTAGGGCTTCGTGCTGATCTGTGCAGGGTCTCGTTTGTTTGTTGGTGAAATCTCATTTAGAAACCAGATTGATCTTCGGCTATGTTCAGATCCAAGAATGTAATCATTTTTGCTAATAGTTACTTATACTAATGATATAATATCATTTTTTGTGTGCTTACTGTATACCAGGCACTACACTAAACATTTTACATACTTGATATTTAAACTTGATCTTCACAATCCTACAAGGTTTTATCCCCCCTATTTAATTCTTAAGGAAACAAAGATGAAAATATGCCTGGGGTCATACAGCTAGGATTTAATCCTGGGACTTGCTGACTCCAAAATCTGATAGCTTTCCAACTGTAGCACACTCTCTAAAATATTGGTCCACTAAACTGAAGGAAGTTTTTTTAATAGTCTTTTATCCTTATGAATGAAGGTAGGCATTCCTATGGTTTTATACATTATATCCTTACATATTAAGAGAAAACATCTGTGTATATATATTCATATAGATACCTATATGGATATGTACCTCCTTTATATATTAAAAGAAAGCATCTGGATTAAGAAGCTGAAGTTGGGATCTCAGTTCTAAGCCCTGCCACTTAAAAGAGAGTGACATGGAACATTCCTCTTAACCCTTGGCTTCCTCATCCATAAAAATAGGATAATATGAACTGATTGTTTGTTTGCTTTTTTAATTGGATGAGCTATGGGGCTAAGTAAAACATAGCCCAACCAAATGTAAATTGTTGGGTAATATTTTCCTATTCTATAGAAGTTTGTCATGAGTTATTTTTGAATAGAAGAAAGTTATTTTTTAAAGTGTTCATTTTATGACACCGTTGCCCTACAGATTAATGATGACGTATTACTGATTTGGATCTTATCGAAAGGATATGGTAGTCTCTTCAGTATTCAGAAATATGTTTATTATGTTCATGGCACTATGCTAAGTACTGTCAGGGATAAAGAGAGTGTACAGTTCCTGTCCCCAAGGAGTTCTGGGCAGTTAGGCAAAATATAGATCCATGAAAAGTAAAATAACGAGACAAAAAATATCAAATATAGAACTAAGAATATGATCCCAGATTCTAAGTGATATGAATTCCCAGGAAGGAAAGATTACTGATGTGGTGGGAGCTGGTTTCAAAGAGGAAGGGAGTACCTGGCCGGAACTTGTAGATAGATGGTGTTCGGGTAGGTGGAAGGAAAATAGAGACTCTCCCTGGCAAAGGAAATAGTGTGAAGGAAGGCATGGAGGTGGAATCAAGTGGCATGCCCCAGGGGTAGTAAAAGGCTGCTCAGCCTGGCTAGGCATGGGAGCTGTGTTTGAGGTCAAGTTGTAGAGACTGTTGAGAATCAAGCTGATGAGTTTGATTTCTCTCTTATATCTAATGAGGTGTCACCCAAGGTTTTTGAGTCAAAAGTGATGCGAGGAAAGAGCTACCTCAGTCTTGGAAGCATGAAAAGGAATAAAGTCTAGAGACAGAGGATGAGATGGGAAGTTTCTGCAATAATCCAAAGCATAAGTTGATAAGTATTTGGGTAATTCATGGCATTAGATATGAACTCAGGCAATAATTTCATGTTACCTAGGGTAAGTGCATTGCTTTCACTGTGAATGTTCCCACACATTCTTTAGAAAAGTTTATACTATTGTTATGCAATGGAATTTTGCATCTGGTGGGTCCAAGGTGGTTTGTTTTAAGAAGTAGCAGGAGCACTTTAATAATACTACCGTGTAGGGCTTCCCTGGTGGCGCAGTGGTTGAGAGTCCGCCTGCCGATGCAGGGGACACGGGTTCGTGCCCCGGTCTGGGAAGATCCCACATGCCGCGGAGCGGCTGGGCCCGTGAGCCATGGCCGCTGAGCCTGTGCGTCCAGAGCCTGTGCTCCGCAACGGTAGAGGCCACAACAGTGAGAGGCCCGCGTACCGCAAAAAAAAAAATAGTACTACTACCGTGTAGAAGCATCAAGCCTGAGGACAGCATTGTCACAAGCCTTCATGTGGTTGAAAATGTGAATGCTGATATTCTGATCTGTCCATCTTTCCACACTTGTAGGATGCTGACAGACAGCACCAAGAAGTAATTGCAATTTATCGGACACACCTTCTTAGTGCTGCACAGGTAAAGAAGAACTACTCCTTTGGCTAGGATATTGTTTCAGAGAAAATAATTTTTTATTTTCCAGTAAATTTATGTGAAAGTCATTGATGTTTAAAGTAGTTGAACCCCCATATGCTTATTTTAAAATTGTTTCTTTTAATCATGGCTTGCATTATCTCCCAGAGAAATTTACAAAGCTGTATGGCAACACAGCATCTTAAATTTAGTGTTGTCTCCATCTGCTTGTCATTCATTTTATAGACAGTTTGGCAACATGTGATGGCAGCACACGTTAATGGTATTGCTAGCTGGAGATGATGCCTTGACATCCACACATGTCTGTTAGCTAAAAGAGGAGAGTAGGAAGGACTTCATTGTTTCTTGGTAGCTCAGGAGTGTTTCTTTGAAAGGTAGAGAATACCAAAAAAGTGCAAAAATGACAAGTAAAATGTGCACAGAATTTTAATAATTTAAGAAAAAAGTGGTTCTGCTAGAATATCAATAATATTTATTTGTTGAGCCTTAATCTCAGTGAAGCAGAAGACTACGAATTGCCCTCTTTGGGGGGTGTAATGAGAAAGCTATTAAAAAAAATCACACTAAGAAACATGTTTAACATATGAAGGATTTTATATTTAATGCTCTAGAAACCCTGTGATCAGCATCTCCAAAATTCTCAGATTCTGGGGGGAAGACAATCGAGACAATGTTAGAATGGCAAGTGAGATGTAATAGAAATTGTTTAGGATTTGAAGTGTCCACACTGAAAAAAAAAAAGGTGTTGAGAGAAAACTTCAGAGATCATTTAAAAAAAAAAGAAAGAAAAAACTAGGTTAAATAATAAAAAGGAAAAGATTTTGCGATATCAAATTCTTGAAATAAAAGAGCCTGCCTTTTCTATAGGAGATGAGGGGGAAACCAATGTAAAAGAATGAATGATATGATAAAGCATCTTTGGCTACTTTCTTTTTAGTAGATAGACGATAAGCTGGGGTTTGAAAGTATATTATTATTGCAATTATTCAAAACTATTGACGGGCGGCAGAATGGGGAGTTCTTTGGAGGGAAAACAGTAGAAAAGTGTAGAAGATCTGTGTTAGTGAGGGTGAGGAACTCACTTGGCTCTGATACTGGCCAAGGGGGGAACAGCATACTCTTGCTGAAAGACCGCAAACTGACAAGGCTTTCAACTTTTTTTCATGTATGCTTCTGAAATTCAAAATTATTTTCCACTGACTCCTAATGAAACATAACAAAAGCAATTGGCATCTGAAATAGTCTTGCCTTCTGGCATCATAAAGTTAACTAAGAAATTCAGTTTAGTCAACTATGGCTAATGTTTGGAATTTAAACATCCTGCTGTTATAGAAACAGATTTTGGAAGCAAAACTTTTTATATTAATAGGAACTGTTATGCTGAAACCCATTCAAGTGCTCAAGCAAAGAAAAAGGGAAGGGGGGGTGTTTTAAGCCCACCATACTGACTTGCATTTAATCAACCTCTTGCCGTCTTTTTAACTTTAAAGTGTCTCTTTCTAAATTTAAGCGGATAAACATTCATGTAAAAAGGTCTCAACCTAACCAGTAAAGGAGGAAATGCAAATAAACAAGGAGGTACCATTTTTCAATTCTGGGATGGGCAAATTTTAAACAAGATGATAGTCTGTAGCATTGGCCAGGGCATTGTGGGAAATGGGCATTTATACCCTGCTGGTGGGAGTGTAAATCGTTATTATCTCTATACAGGGATATTTGTAGTACTTAGCAAAATTTAAAAATTGAGTCTGCTTTTTTGGCCTAGCAATTTCTTCCCTAGGAATCTGCCCATAAAGATTGGAAACCCCATAAGTGCCCATCATTAGGAGGATGAATAAAGAAATTATGATACATCCATACAGTGGAATATTACACAACAATTTAAAATAATTAAGGCAGGGAATTCCCTGGCGGTCCAGTGGTTAAGACTCGGGCTTTCACTGCCGTGGACCTGGGTTCGATCCCTGGTTGGGGAACTAGGATCCCACAAGCCGTGCGGTGTGGCCAATCAATCAATAAAATAATTAAGGCAATAACTAGGTGAAAGGGCAAGTTGCAAAATAATATATATGATCCTGTTTATGTAAAAAAGATAAATATGGGTATTTTTCATTAGTTACTTTTCTAATAAAAAAAATAAAACTCAGCAGAAGCAAAAAAAAATTTCCTTTTAGTTTACTTTGCTCATCTGTAACTTATGCTACCCCTATCGTCTGAGCCATTATGTAAAAAAAAGAAAGAGGTTTGTCCGTCTCTTCTCTGATAATAGATGTTAAGAGCAACTGATGTGCACTACTTTTAAATTGATTTTCTCTATTTCTATGGTAGAGCTCTACTCTGTTTTCCAATAAAACCTTTAGAATATCACCACGATGGTGAGGATTTAGCATTTGGTGAATCACAACCAACAAGGTTCTATTATAAAGCCCTTGTCTTTAGAATTTGTGTGTAAATGAAGATGACATAAAATATTTCTCCCCTTTCTTCTTTCTCCCAAGGGTCACATGGATGAAGATGTGCAGGCGGCCTTACTCCAGATCATACAGATGCGGCAAGGGCTTGTGTGCTAGCATCAGCACCCACCAGCCGATGCTGGCTTTCCCTGCTGGTGCTGAGCATTCTGTGTGCAACTCCATGGCCTTTCTGGACCTCACTTTCCCTCAGCTTTCCCTGCTGGTGCTAGTATAATTAAAATAAAGTATATTTTGATCCATTAGTAGGTTTTTAACTTAGACAAATACGTTACTGAGTTTTTCAATATCAGTTCAAATCTTATATTCTTTATACGTTAATTTTACAATTAGATAAACAACATAACACTTTGCCTTGGATTGGCTACTTATTTTTAATTGATTGAGTACTCAATAAAACATGAGTCATATGAGTGGGTCCATATGAAGAGGGATTAGGCTGAAATAATTATTAAAGTTTTCTTCCAGAGAAATTAATTGGGTTGGTAGCAACTTTTAAGTGGATCAAGAGATCTTTCAGATGTTCAGTCAAGCCATGAGACCTAATGCAGTTTCAAGGAATGCATGGTAACTTGGCTGGCCAAGTTCCATTTTTATTAAAGTAACTTAATGAGTGCTTTTGACTTCTTTTGGAGGTACAGATATTTTTTCTCTCTACACTAGTAAGTATTATGCCTTTTAAAATAAATTTCTTTTCACAAATGGTTTGCAGTGCTAAATTACATTTAGGCTAAGAACAGGCAAGGGTGGAATATATCAGGAATTTATAATAAAATTTCCTCATAATCTCCGCAGCGGTATCTT
Source organism: Orcinus orca (assembly GCF_937001465.1). Lineage (NCBI taxonomy): Eukaryota > Metazoa > Chordata > Mammalia > Artiodactyla > Delphinidae > Orcinus > Orcinus orca. Next base: position 88,529,296 of record NC_064560.1, read on the forward strand.
AATTTTCACTTGTAATGACTTTTCTTTTTACAGTATGAAGAGAACTATGATAAATGGTATACTGGATTTTTCAAAGTGTCAAAAATGTTAGACTTTTTTTAGTAATTACTCTGACATTTGCTACTGTAGTAGCAAAGCACTCATTATATATTCATCCTCCAAATGTTTTGTACTTATTTATAGGAAAATTGCACTAATGAGATTAATAATGTGAAATGCATTTTTTTTTGCAAAATTAGCATTAGAAAATTGATTTTAGAAGACAGATCTTTAAGGTTTTAGACAAAAGTGCAATAACATTGTAAACTGTAAGAATATAGATAGCAAGAAAATAATGAAATTGGGCATGTTTATAGTAAATATTATAACCAACCATTTTTATTAACTACATCTCATTAAGGAAAGTTTATATGTTTTGTTATTTTATTAATATTTTATTTACAGTTCAGATTGAAAATGACTAATTTGACTGTTAGCAAATAAACTAAACAAATGAATCATTGCAGCCAAGCTTTTTAAATTGCAAAATGTGCCTTAGCAATAATCTTTGAGCATCCTGAACCAGATTTTTGATCCCATTTTTGTGTAATAACAAGGACAAAGAACCATCAAAATATCAATAACTTATTCCACCAAAGAATAAGCCATTGTGTTTCTTCAGTATAGAAACAGAAGCGAAAAGTCAGAAACGGATTTCTTTTGAATTCTTTAGGTAGGTATATACAATAAACAATGTTTGGATTCTTTAATTTTTATATTTAATGTTGTCCTTCAGCATGAGCTCTGTGTCATGAGTTTTAGGTCACCTATTGAAGCTCTAGAGTAGAGAAGTTCTTAACTGAATACTTACATTTCAGTGTTATATTTTCCTTATTAAGGGTGGGAAGGGAACCCCTATATGGGTTTATATATGTTTTATTTTGTCGTCAACCATCAATAAAATGTTTTCTGTGAAATATTGTTTTGAACATCTTGTAAGAGATTTACACGGTAAACCAGTCCATTTGCTATTTTTGGAGAATTTGGGGGAGAGAATGATAGAATGCAAAGTATAGATGATGACACCCATTTTCAGTTAGCTATGTAGAATGCAATATCAAGTAACCTTGAATTAATCCCATTTTCTCATTCACTCACCTTTGGGTCAAAGGCAGAGCTTGCATGTACAACACTGAAGGCGAAAGCTTCTTAGATAGTTAACAAATGGAACATGCACAATGGGTGATGCTGGTTTCTTTGCTATTCTGTATTCAGGAAGACTATGAAGTCTGAACTTAGGCCAAGAGGAAAATCAGTTGTCTAAGATGTGAGTGCTGTCTGAAAGAATCACTGAATTCCTTTTGGAGCGCAGTCCTTTGTTGAAAGCTTTATTACTATTGGTTGCTTGTTTTTTTTTTCTTATCATTCCCGCTTCATCAGAAAATCTCATTCCTTTTGATAGAGGGTCAGTGTTATAAAGAACTATTAAAATAAAACCAAATATTAATTCAATGAACATCTTAAAATTTAATACAGTGACTCTAATCACTAGCTACACCTGTGCTATTCTAAAATTCCAGATGAATTTAGCTTAATCTTTCTTATAGCTTGTTTTTTATTTAAACCTTTCCTCTTGACCCTAACCAACATTATACAGTTTAAATTTTTCTATTATTCTAAATGCATTGGATAATCGCTGCTTTAAAAATCTTGTAGCTTTAGAACATGAGCACTTTTTTCCCCCAGTGTTATCCAGTTTTCTTCTAACAAGGACCTAAATATTGTTCTCATACACGAGCTTCTTATCTACTGAGAACGTGGTTCATGTTTTCAGTCCACTTGTTTCAAAGAAGAAAAGGGAAGAGTTTCAAATTAATTTTTGGTGTCCATGATGACTAGATACATCAGTGCCTGCTTACACTAATGCCAAGTGGGAAGTAGTAGTGGTTACAAGCTTCTTTTGACATCTGCTTCACCATGGTGGAAGAAAACTGCTTCTTGATGCCTCTTTATTTTCCTCGTCACTGGATTCTGCAACCTTGTGGTGATCCTTTTTCATCTTACAAGTTCTGTGCATCAAAGTCATGGCGGTACCTCTGGCACCAAAATAAGGATTGAAAGAGAATTGCCTGTGATAATCATGCAAAATGTGGTTGCACATGTCTGGCAGGGGAAGAAGAACCTGGACCTTATTCCTGGCTGCTAAATGTTGTGAATAAATTTCAGAGAGGAAAAAAACAATTATTATGAGTAATTTTCAGAAAGAGAAAAAAAGCAAATGGCACCATAAAATATATCGTGCACAAAATGTAAAATGGAAAATACATATTTCAGCTCCCATTTCATTCAGTGATGTCTCCAACTAAACTGGATTTAAGACTTTGTTGTTGGAAATTAAATTCTTCCCTGTGTTTTGGTCTTGGCTGTTTGAAACAAGACTGTCTATACTAGCCTCTCCAGGTAAATACTAACCTGCTTCTTAACATGGCTTCTGTTTCTTACAGTATATATGGACCTTTGGCTCATGAGAGTCATGAATGTAGAGATTTAAAGAAAAAAATAAAGAAGAAACTGCAGCAAAGATGGCATTCCAATAAGACTCCCTGGGCAGTGAGAGTGCTTGTATTTAGCATAATAGAGCATGTGGCATCATTTATGTGTTAGAGGGCATTTTCATTATCTGTGCCTGCATGAGCAAACATTGATGATGAATGAATTCAACCAAAAAGAGAAGGTTACAAAAATGTCATATGTAAATTTAAAAAAGCCAAGATTTGTGAGGGTTGCTTCTCCAGTTATAAGTGTGTGTATATACACATACATACATCACGTGCATATATATATAGTGAAATAATAGAAGAGACATCGATAAAAACAATGCCCTTTATAATTGATATTTGGCATCAAGTTTACTTAATGAGCCCAATTTTTATATTTTAAACAGGTTTGCAATTTTTTTTTCAAGATAACAGAATATTCTGAATTCAGGAAAGAGTTTAGAGAGGTTATTGCCTTCTTAATAATTTAGAGCTTCTATTGCTCTGCCAAGTCAGAAGATTAACATTTAATAGTAGAAAATTATATATCTGTAATTCAGTCATGGCTATAAGATCAGATGGATTTTACATTAAGTGAAAAAGATGTCGAGCATTTAAGGACCATTAAACTACAGGACTCTTTTATTGGGTTTTAAGGCCTCCAAGCCCAGGTCCTGCTGTGAAGAGTATTTATTTTTACATGTACAGAACACACTAAGGATGGGAAAAGGGCATACATTTTAAAAGAAAATAGGCCATGAAAAAGTGTGATTTTCCACATTGTGAACAGCTACCATTCAGATTTAATCTTTTTAAATAATAATTAGTTTTATGCATCATTAAGTAGCTTTCTTACAGGCTGGAAGAATATGGTGAAGTCCACTTTAAAAGTGGTACCTGCAGGAAATCCAAGTAGCTGGGTACCCTCTGTTGACATTTCACTTTGAGGAACCACATTTCTAATAGTTTCCAGGTAGCTCAACATTGTAAAGAATTTAAGTTTGAAAATGCCTTCTCCAGTGGTCCTTAAGGACTATGAAAACAAAAGACCTAGAGAGAAATGACTTCTAATAAGCGTCTACCTTTTTCTAGCGATGCCCACATTGTCAAGGAAGGACTGGAATTTGACTCTTGAGAAGAACCACTTACCTACGGGGAGAAATTCTGCACCATCCAAAAGTCTGCACCATCCCTTTCATTAAGTGCGTATAACACTTGACATTGTTGCAGTTAAATCATGACAAGCGATGTCTTAAATAATATAAACTTTTCTTACTCTTTGCATCGTACCTCCTGTCCCATTCCCACCTCCAAAAACTGGGGAAGAATTTTATGTAGGAGTTTAAGAACAAATAGACTCAGGGAGGATGGAGGAAAGGAGTTAATATAATTTGTAACTTTTTTCCCTACAATGTCCAAACAAATTTTGTGATTTTCTTTCTTGCTATTCTAGGATTTTTTTAATTGCCTTCAACTGAAGTGGCACCTTATGGGCCGTTTCAGAAATTCTCTTTAGGATTTAAAAATGAAGCCGCTTCATATTCAGAGTCTTCCTGCTAAAATCTGTTAAGCCAAAATAAAAATGACTGCTACTTAAAATTTTTCCCCTCTCTGTTGTTGCTACAAAGATTGTCTCACAGGAGTTGCAAGTTCCCACTTATGCACAATTAAAAACTCTTCTTTGTACAAATGGAGAGAGATGAACAATCACAGGGTTGCCAGCACAAGTCCTAAGGATTGAAGTGTATACGCCTCAATCAAATAAAGAGGGGCTGCTCTCTTGAGCTTGGAGGCTTGTTTTGAGAAAGTGAATTTTTCCAGTTGGCCTTAATCCCTAAGCAGTATAGCTCCTTTAAAGCCATCTTTATTCATTGACACTTTAAGAAATTCCCCCAGCTACTGTTCATCTAAGTCTAAATATATCTGTTAGAGTCGAATGCATTTAAGAGGATTTGCAATCTGTGATTATCCAAAATACTATTCATTGTCAATATTTTTGGTGTGCCGTAGCCAATCTTGTTATTATAATGTACATAGCCACTTAACTGCAGCAAAGCCTGAATACATCACAGCAACTGGAGTAACCTGAGGAGGGCTTGTCTCCAGCTCTGTGCTACCATTCTGGCACAGCTTGTTGTGTGGTTATGAACATCAGAAAGAATCCCTTGATATGCTCTTGCTCTCCTTCCAGACCCTTTTGGGCAATCTCACCCTCTGTGTTCTCTAAGTGGAGAGCAGTTACCAGGACAACAGAGAATTTGAGAAAGATTTAATTGTGATCTGGTGTCTAACCAGAATAAGGAACTAGTGCCTTGAATTTACATTTTAGGTTCCCAAGGAAATGTCAATATGCATATTTATTATTTTTGCCCTACCTCATTACAAAAAAGATTTAAGGTGGCTCGCAATTTTCTTCTCAATATGGGTGAGGGAGAGGGGGATGGTAAATACTAAAAGGATAGGAAAAGCAAGCAGCAGCTTGGGATCCAGAAAACATGCCATGAATACCGTAATATTCTGCTTACTTTTCTGGAACTGGCCTCAATTTGACTCTACTTTCTACCAGCCAATGCAAAGAAGTGAACATCACATATGTGAGGCACAGCATCCATTAGGAAGAGCACAGTTATTCCTGGTTGTGAAGCCGGCCAGCCTTTCCCCCATGGGTCCAGCACATCATTTCAAACCGGAGTAAAAACTCCCTTTGGGGCACATGCCATGAGATAAACAGGGTGCATCTTCCTAAGTGCTTCCATCGGACTTGATGGTAAGAAACATAAGCTATTTTGTAAATAACTTTTAAATTTTGGAATAATGCAGTGACTAATATGCAGTGACTAAGAGTAAGAATAGTCCACATTTTGGGTCTATTTGGGTCCATGAGGAAGAATTCACTTTTTTCTTTCACCTTATTTTTTTTTATTGTAGTACAGTTGATTTACAATCGTGTGTTAGTTTCAGGTGAATAACATAGTGATTCAGTATTTTTGCAGATTATATTCCTTTATAGATTATTACATGATATTGGGTATAATTCCCTGTGCTATACAGTAAATCCTTGTTGCTTATCTATTTAATACATAGTAGTTTGTATCTGTTAATCCCACACCCCTAATTTTCCCCCGCTTTGGTAACCACAAGTTTGTTTTCTGTGTCCGTAAGTCTGTTTCTCTTTTGTATATAGATTCATTTGTATTATTTTCTAGATTCCACGTATAAGTGATATCGAATAGTATTTGTCTTTCTCTGTTTGACCTATTTCACTAAGCATAATATTCTCACTAAGCATACTGTATATGTGTGTCTGTGTATATATATATATATATACACAGACACACACACACACACACACACACACATATACCACATCTTAAAGTAGTCCAATCATCTGTTGGACACTTGGGTTCCTTCCATGTCTTGACTATTGTAAATAGTGCTATTATGAACATTGGGGTGCATGTATCTTTTTGAATTAGAGTTTTCATCTTTTCTGGATATATGCCCAGGAGTGGGATTGCTGGATCATATGGTAGCTCTATTTTAAGTTTTTTAAAGGATCTCCGTAATGTTTTCCATAGGGGCTGCACCAATTTACATTCCCACCAACAATGTAGGAGGGTTCCCTTTTCTCCACACCCTCTCTAACATTTGTTATTTGTAAACTCTTTGACGATGGCCATTCTGACAGGTGGCTCTCACCTTAGTCTTGGTTAACAGATATTTCAAACAAATTTCTAAAGTAGATGTCTGTCTCTGGTATTTTTTGCCTTCCTTTCTGCTCTCTTTGTGCATTCATTACCTGTGTCCCTTCAGGCCTCCTATGCACTCACCCTAAATCCTCCATTTTTGCACCCCCTTATACAGGCCTACCATAGACTCCTATTTTCCTTAATCTCCCTCACCTCTATTCCAAGATAGGAAATGGCGGAGCTTTCTGAGGCAGGGATTAAAAAAGCAGTATGACCAAATGAATTCATTTGTAAATTACTAATAACATGTTAACTACTGTAAGTGAATTTTTACTGTGAAAAGGTATGTTTAACCTCCAATAATGTATTCATTAGCAGATAATCTTAGAGATAATAATAAAATTAAGGGGTAAAGTCCTATTTTAAGGAAGAGGAAGATAATTTGCCACATGTGGAGGCATCACGGCTGCCTGAGTTATGCTCACCCCATCGCAATTCCCTTTAAAGTACTTCTGCTTTTCAGATTCCTACCTCCCTCTATATTTTTGATGAAAATCTCTAAAAGGTATTATGTAGTAGCCAATTACTGTTCTCTTGACCACCGGCACATGAACCACTTTTCTATGTCTAGGGGATTCTCTGCCTTATGAGTCTTCATGAGATGAAGAGACACCCGCCCACTACAGAGGCTGAAAATGTCAAGTGTTTGCTTTTCCCTGGTGTCCTGGGATGCAGGCACATGACCCAGGGCAGGTCATTTTGCCAACTGTGCCCTTGACTTTGACTAGGGGACTAAGTGACAGTGAGAGGCAGAGGTGGCACTGGTCTGTCTTTCTGGTTGCAGGGACAGTTGGGTTTGCTCCAAGATCAAGTTCCTGGTGCAGAGATAGAAGTGGCCCAAAGATTAGCATCTAATGCTTGATGGGACAACTGCTGTTTTCTCCTCAGACGGACTTTGGAGTGTGATTTGGAAGACTTTTCTGTCCGCTCAGGCCTGAGCCTGGTTTTCCACCTTCTCTATAATTCATTGAGCTACCCAGTGCATTGTTTTATTATTATTTAAAAAAAATTTTAATCCAGTTTTAAGTAAATCCCCTATTTACTTAAAACAGCCAGAATTGGGTTTTATTGCTTGCGATTAAGAACCAGGGCTGATTAAAAAAAAAATTTCCCCTTATTTCCAAAGCAAAGTATATTCAATTTGAAAACTTTTAGAAAATACAGACAGAAAAAAGAAAAAAATAATTCACCCCTCCAACCCCCTCCAAACCTAGATATAACCATAGTTAATGCTTGGTTGTGTCTTTTTCAGTACTCTTGTATGTGTCCATTCCAAGGAAGACTATCCTGTAAAGCAGTAACAGTACAGAATTTGGTGGCTACTTCCTTCTCTGTCCAGGGAATCCAATAAATAGGCTTCCTACCCTTGTTTTAAGAGCCTGAGGTTAAGAGTGGTTGATTGAATTGGACTTTGCGGGCAAGAATTTCTTTTAATCCTTTAATTTAAGATTACATTTAAATTACAATTAAATTTAAGAATCACCTACAAAAGGATGTTAATTCTTTGCCAAATAGGTTGCAATTTTTTTCCTTCTCATTTTATTTTTCCCTTTAACTTTGTTTTTTTCTCTCATTCACCAGTTTAAATTTTGTATTCAAATTTGTCAATCTTTTGTGGTTTCTGGCATTGATATATCATACCTTAAACATTCTTTCTGAACATATGGATCTATATTTTATCTAGTTCTTTAATTATATTGTTTATATTACATAATCCATTTGGAACTTTTTTAATGCTATCACATGAGGTACAGATTCACTTTAAGTATTATCCATATTTCTATCCAGTTTGTCTAATTAATTCAATTATCTTTTTTTCTTCAATGCAATAATATTTTTTTCCACTCAAAAATGTATTAAATTCCTATTTGGGTCTATTTTTTTAATCTTCGTTATGTTCCATTGGCCTACCTATCTCTTAGCTCCACTTCAAAAGTCTGTATATTCTCTCAAGTTCCAAATCTTCCTGCAATTACTCTTGAAAAAATAAAAGATAATATTGGATAGATAGGCAGGGATTTAGGGGAACCTATTAATTAGGAATTGCCATTATGGAAAACTCTGTTCTTTAATGTGGGCAGGGAGTGGAATGCTCTGGTTAATACAGCGTTTGGGTAAAGAAGCAAGTGTATTGAAGTAATTTGGCTGGCCTTTGAGAATGCATAGGGCCTGTTAAGACCTGATTGTATCTCAGGATCACCAGCAGCATCACAAGTACTAATTATCATTATGCGCCAGATGCGCTGATGTGCTCATTAACAGAGCCTCAGCAGAATACTGGATCCAGCAGAGCCGACTGTATTTGCTTTTGGAATGCTGTGAGTGAAGTGAGTGTTAGGGTCCTTGGAGACAGATGGCAAGCCCATCAGTTTGCTCTGTGAGTTACCACATCTATACTAAGCTGATGAGTGGACTTTGTGAGCTAGAACTATTACAGAATGGGAACTAAGACAATGGTAAACAGTTGGTCAGTAATCCATGGAGCCATTTCCCAGGGGAGGGAAAATGTTCTTTCTATCCTACTAGGCTCCAGATAGCTTTCTGGCAGGGGATCCAAGAGAACCCACTTGGCTTTTGACAGCACACCACAGAATACCACTTCTTATGCGCAGGTCTTAGAAGGATAATCTGTAAAAGTTCCCCACATTGGTAAGATTGGTTGTATTGGAGGAAAGCCAATGAAAACCCACGCATAGACTGATAAATGAGGGAACCGGGGCATTTGTACTGCAGTGCTTCCCCACCTTTCCCTATAAGGGCGTTCTTCTATCCCAGCCATACTGGGCCGATGTCATTGCCCTCATGGTCCTAAGCTTGCCTGCCTCCTTGCTTTGCCCATCTTATTCCCACCTCTTAAAATGATCTCTCACTCCATTTCTTCCCATTATAATTCACCCAGTTCTTCAGGGAATAACTCAAATCCTACTTCCATGAAGCCTTCCAGGAATTACCTTTTGGAAGAGCTTTTCCTTTTATTCTGAACTCAGAGAAGTTCATCAAACATTTCTTGAGTACTTGCCAGAAAGGCACTGCCCTAGTGTTGGGGAGTATATTAGTTTCCTAGGGCTGCTGTAACAAGTTACCATAAGCAGTGGCTTAAAACAACAGGTATTTATCCTCTCACAGTTCTGGAAGCCAGAAGTTCAGAATCAGTTTTATTGGTCTTTATCTCCTAAACCATTTATAAGCTACTGGACAGTAGGGGTGCTCAAAAAACTCTCTCCAGCGGTGGCTGCCCCAGCCCAGAGTCTTCCACTTGAATAAGTGAATGTATGAATAAAATAGAAAATTAAAATAACCTAGAGAAAAAGAGATGAGTGAACAAATAACTGTACTTCAAAAATATATTCGCCTTTGCTTACTACATAACCCATTTATATAACATTTCCAAAATGACAAAACTATAGCAATGGGAACAAATCAGTGGTTGCCAGGCGTTGGGCATAGTGGATTATATAACATTTTCAAAATGACAAAATTATAGCGATGGAGAACACATTAGCGGTCGCCAGGGGTTAGGGCTAGTGGAGGGAGGGGAGTGAGCGTGGCTTTAAAGGGATAGGCAAAGGAGATCTTTGGTGATGGAATGCTTCTGTATCTTGACTGCAGTGAAGGTTACAGAGTTACACGAATGCGATGAACACGTGAACATGACCTAGAATTTTACACACATATTGCACTGATATCAAATTCCTGGTTTTGATGCTTTACTATATTTATGTGAAGTGTAACCATTGGAGGAAGCTAGGTAAATGAAAATCAAGAGCTCTCTAATATCTTTAAAATTTTCAGTGACTCTATAATTATTTAAAATTTTAAAATGGTAAAAAATAAATTCACCTTGTTCCTCAGAAAAATAAGAAATATATGTGGCAAAGTAAAAGTAGTTACATTAGGAAATTGAGGGTTAAGCAAAAGGTGGGGGTAATGTCCTCATATCATAACTAAACCTGGACTGCAAAGTCGGCTTATGAGCTTCCTAAAGTCCAAAGAAAAACATCGATCTGTTAGGGTTTTCTGTGTTTTCCCTTGAGCTACACCTTCTTTAATCTAGAGGACAGCACCTTTAGAACCTGAGTGAATCAAAGAGTTTTTCTGTTCTTTTGTGTTACAATGAAAACATTGAGCAGCGGCCCATATCCTTTCTCTTCTGCATTTGGATGGGGGTGTATTCTAGAGCTTGGTCTGCCCAGTTTACGCCTTGGCTGTGATGGTCAGCAGGAAAAGCCAGGGCGCATGATGGAAAAATGAGCACAGTAGAATTTCCAAAGTGCGAAGTCTGCTGAGATCCTTCTAAAATGCACTGTGTAGGAGAAGAGGTTAATGTCTTGAGGGGAGAACTTAGCTTTAAATGGGTGTCTTTTAGAAATTAGTGGGCTCAGCTGGAAGTTGGGACTTGCCTTTCTATAGAAAGTCTTTTCTTCTTACTGGATGCTCTGTATGTGTATATATATAATCACATTAGATATTATATGTGGGCCCTCCCGGGATGTATTTAATGATGAGAATTTATGAAGTTTTGTGAAATCTACAGATGTAAGCAAAATTTCGCTCTGGCTCCCGAGTATGCCCTTGATTATTGGCTGTGACTGCAGATAAGTAACTTAACCTTAGTATCTAGACCTGAATTGAAAGAGAGATGCTTTGATTATTACAAAAGTACTTCTTGGCACAAAAGTTTTATGAAATTCTACTTCTAGGATGATTGTTGGTTTGTCTTGGCACTTGGACCAATTATGTTCTTACTGCTTTCTCTGAACTATGAACTTCAGAGTTGTTTTTTCTGACACTAAGTTTGGTTGTGTTGTATGTGTGCTTGCATGCATGTCTACAAACCCCTCACCACTGGTGTTAAGGAGTCAGTCCTTGCTTATGTATATTAACAGAGAGGAAAAAATACAGGGGAGAATCAAGCCACGTTGGTTATAAGAGCTCCCCTCCAGCCTCTACAATGGTGGCTAGGAGACAAGCCATATGAAAGGAGAGATTAAAGGCAGAGAATTCAAAGAGCTCACCAAAGAAGTAGCAAGTTGATGCTGGAAGCAGACTCATTCAAAAAGGATTCCAGAATTGCTCAAAATGGCTCATCATTTCATTTCAACCCACCACGTGGACAGAACTCTGTTAGCGAGTGGCCCTACTTCCTGTGTCATTAGTCCAAAAGTTAGAATGAGACTCTGCTACTTCCCCTTAGAAATTATTTATATTATGTCAACCAAGGGTTTTAGTTACAAGAACAGTTGTCTGGTTTAAGAAGAAAGGTAATTTATTGAAAAAAGTATTAGGAAGCTCATGGAATCACTGGAAAGATGGAAAGACAGAATTTGAAAGCTATGCGGCCAAACCATGTTGCAGAATTGGTTCAGTGGAGAAGCCACTGTTACTATTCCTCAGAGCCAGATCCCAGGCAGGTTTGCATCCTAGCTGCCCCTAATTGTGCTAATTGTGACGGAGGCTGAGTAAGTGAGTTTGGGGCATCATCAGCACCACGTCATACTAAGACGCATGCAGGGGGAGTTTCCCAATTATAGAAATGGTTTCAAATTCTGGGAAGCCAAAAGTCAAACCAACAAAATACAGATATCCACTAACTTCCCTCTGGTGTCCAATACTGTAAAACACTGTTGCAAAGTTATGAGTAAATTCCCCCCAAATTCAACTCTTGTAAAATGTGGAATGTGTGAACGTGAAATAAACTAAATAACTGGGTGAGAGAGCAGAACTAGCTGGATGGCAGTTCTGAGAGTCCCAGTGCTTGATTCAATTAGGGCCAAGTCCCAGCTGCCATATGGTGCCGTTTGGGGCAGCTGTCAGCTCCAGCTTAAGTATCAAGAGAATGATTCTGGATTCTGCAGCAGGCAGGGATTCCAGAACAGTTACAGTGATTCTGAAGCTCTCCTACTTAGCTGGTTCTCATCTCATTGTCCTGACCTGGGGAGAAAACCAGTGATGCAGGAGTACACTGTCCATCTCTCTACTTTACTGTACAGGGTTGCCTGCTCTTCTCCTGCTTAGCTTCATCCTCCTTCCATATTTTTCACGCCTGCTGCAGAAGTAGAAGATAACAAATTAACCCTGCCTCTTTTTGAGCACAGAGCTGGGCAGAGGACTGAGGCAATCACCACTTGTGCTATATCAGGTTTGCATTAAGAGGTGGTGTGTTATGGGATTTTACCGTATCGGTAATATTCCTTCTTTCCACATTTTTGCTTCAAAAACAAAATACAACAAAATAAAACTTCCTCCATCCTAACCCTCATATAATAAAAAAAAATGCATTCATCTGTTTCTCAAGGGGAGTCAACCCAGTGTCTCATAAGAACTGTAACCAGTTCCAAGCCCAAGTCCAGGGTCTCTGAGGATGTCTTCCTCTTCTAGTTTTGTCACAATTTTGTGATCCGACCAAGAAACTGAACTGTACGGTTAACTACTCCCAAGAGTCAGGGGTAATGATAGGAAAGACAAGAAAAATGATGGAAAACTCAAAAATGTATAAATGGAATGGAAGAAAATATGGATAGATGCTCAAGTCTTAGTTTTTGCAAGTAGGCCCAAGGCCAGAATTGGTGTTTGTGACTTTCCCTCGCCTGCAACATTTAAGATTCCCTTTGCCTTCAGCCAGAACCTCAGCTGGATTATTTAACCAGGAAAGGTGACCAAAACCTTCATTTCTGAGGGCTCTGAGCCCTTGATGACACTGTTTCTAGGGAGTCACTTCTCAGTGGTGTGCCAGATCGATCTGGTACTGGCTCCTGAGAGTGGGTTAATCAACTTTCAGCAATGTTTTGGGCCACTTGTTAAACAGAAGCCATTATTAAAAATTAAATTATATAAACTCACGATTAAATAAATTATATTAAAAACAATGTGATAAATACCCCAAACTCATCACTTTCTAATTATTTTGCTATCATCCATCCTTTTGCGATTATTTCTGTCTTTTGTATGTATGGTAGGAAAACCGTATAATGGTGTGCTACTGTTCATTTTATCCTAACTGCATGTTCATCATGTAGTAATGTCATATTGATAGCTTGGAATTGGCCACAGTAGGAGTTTTTAAGGAAATGGGCAAATACTACAATTCGGTGTCACCGATTCTAGTTTTCGCCACCGATCACTGCAGTGTCAAGAGAAGTCCCAGGGGGTCTTCGAGGGCGCGTCTATTCTTTCCTCCTCCTGAATTACGTGGTAGCTGTGTTACACCACCACAGCAGTGTGAGGAGGTGAAATAGACAAGTCTTTGAAACCTCTGTTTTTGTCTCCTGACTGAGACATTCTTCCCTCAAGATTAGAATCTGTAAACTGGCAGAGCACAGAGTTACAGGGATGGGGAGCAGAAATTTTGTGAGTTATTCGTTCTGAAAGTGACAAGCAAGCAGCTCCACATCCACTGCTTGGTTCCTGGCCCTGTGTCCTGGTTGCTGGTTCAAGGACTATATCATATACTGTAGATCAATACACTAACCTCAAAGGTGTTGTCTCTCCAGTGGCGCTGTAACTTGAGTTTTCCATAGGTGATTATACCATTCTATAAAGCCAGGTGCCCCTGAGTGATTTGGTACATGGTAAAAACTTTGAATAAGGTCTATCAACCAACTTGCTAATTTTGCAGAAAAATGGGTTCCTTAGGAGCAAGGTGGTCTTTGGTGCCAAGTCTGTGTAGAAGTTGAGTCCACAGACGGTTGTGCTGGCGGAAGTGTGATGGGCGTGCTAAACAAATCCAAACGCGTTTCAGTGAGGACAAAACACCACCCTCTCCGTAGAGTGCTGTATGAAGCCTGGGTCAGTCACTGCTGGCCAGCTGAGCCCATGAGATCAGGAACTTAGGGATCAGAGCTTTTCAGTCTTTCTTTCAGCTGGTCATTGCTCTTGGAAGGAACCGCCCACCGCATAGTCCTTGAATTCTCAGGCTTTTCCTACTGCTCTCTGATGATGGCTCCCCATGGCCTTCAGTTTGAAATGCAAGTTCCTTAGTATGGTTGTTCTTATTTGGAGCCCCGCCTACCTCTCCAGCTTCACATCTCACCCACCCTTTTTTGCAGCACCTCAGCCCCAGCCAGACTAAGCTACTTGCCTTCGTCTCCAACCCCCATCCCAAGCCGCTCTGCCTCCCCTGCTTTTGCACTTGCTCTTGTCCGCCACACACATCCTTTCACGTGTCCTCTGCGTTGGCCCTTTAAGACTTTCCTCTCTTGCTCCCTCTCCCCAAGGGAAATGGATCCTTAAGCACTCGTGACCCACCCCTGCAGACCCATCTACCCAACAGGCCTAGAGGATGGAAACCTGAGTTGAATGAGTAACAGGCAAGTGTCTGTTGGAGCTGCCCTGGCTTATTTGAGTGCAGACAGTGCAGTGACAGCAGCAGAGCATCCCGGGGCCGATGGGAAGGCAGGGTGGGGCCTGTGGTCAGGGAGAGTGGAGGGCACTTCCTCCCCCCACTTCATGAGCCCGGATACTGCCTCGCTGTGCCATGGTCCAGCAGCAGTGAAAAGCTGGCCTCGGGGCCTGGCCAGGACCCACCTCAGGGAGCTACCACACACCTCACGTAGTCTTTGAAGGCCTCTCAGTAACTCCACGGAGCAAGGTGCACAGTGAAGGTTCACGTGTAAACCCAGAGCTCACACCTCCTACTGCTGCTGTGGGTGTTCAGTCTCTCCACAGTCACTTAAGAAGAGTGCGTAATGAGTTTGTGTGGGTAGCAATGAAGTCTTGGAGGCATAAGGGATCCCATCTTTTCTTGAACATGAACAGTCACTGCCAGTTCATTTCACTGGAGGACAGCTCCTCTTGCAAAACCTTTTCCTTATTTTAACGAAATCTGCCTTCCCAAGACATCCCCCTGGTGATCCTGAGCCTAAAAACAGTCTATAAAGGTGACTAGAAAATGGCATTACCTTTCTTTTTTTTTTTTTTTTGACACCCACATTCCATTACTGATTCTTATGGGGCTTATTACCAAGTAAAGCCTCTAGGACTGTTTTCAGATGCAATTAAATCAGGCCTCATAGTGTTATTATGCAGATAGCTGAGAACAAATAAGTAAGGAACTTTACAATTAAACCTATTAAATGTTATCATGTTGGTTTAGACCTGGCCTTTCCCCATTGGCCCAGCATTGTAGGAATTAAGCTAGAGTACCAGAGATGTTGCGAGTGGGCAGGAGATGGCAGGAGAGAGCCAGGAACGACCACCGATGTGGCCTCCAGGACCGTGAGGCTGTGGAGGCCTAGACGCTAGCTGGTGGGGGGAAAACAGGGAACTGGGGCAGAACTGGCCCCTGGGTTGAGGAGCAGGGGGAGGGGTGAGGATGCACGTAAACCCAGAGCAAGGTAACCAGAAGAGGAGAGTTTGCAGGTACTGAGAGAGGTGGGCTAAAGGGGGGAAGCAGAATCACGTGCCTGCGGAAGGACTCCTGAGCCCCACGTGGGACATGCAGACTTAGGGATCACCAAAGCCGGCCCCCAGACACAACAACAACCGAAAGGGGCAGCGAGAGGGAAATGGGCAAATAAATCATGTAACCCACATGTGACGGAATATTCTGCCCTGATTAAAAAGGATGTTTCCAAAGAGTTTTAATGGCAGAAAGATGTTTTTCAGTTGAAGCTTAGAGGATACCAATTATGTAGTAAAGATCTGTGGCGTGTGTGTATGTATCCTATATATATGTATGAATGAATAAATATTCTGAACATCCTTCTGTATCGAGAGAGAGAAATCAGTCAAAAAGTTAACATTGCTTATAGTTTCCAAATCTGCCTCAGAGAGCATATGCTACTTTTTAAATTAGAAATTACAGTAAATGTTATCAGAATCTCCAGTTTCCAGGAATTGGGGCACAATGAATAGAGTACAGTGATAGGATCCTTGCTTAACACCTGGAATTCTGAACCTATTGCTCTTAAGGCAGGCATCCATTAGCTATTTACCGAACACTTAGCATGGGCCAGCCACTCTGTTGGCACGCATGGGTACAAAGGTGAAGAAACCCCTATTGTGTTGTTAGCTGCAACTCTGATAAATAGTATCATAAATTCTTGCACAACACACAGTAAGGGTTAAGGAGCAGACTTCATCGGGAGAAACACACAAAGTAACGATCAGCAAGAAGAGACATGAGGTCCCCATCTTTTCAGCATCCCACGGAGAGGCATGCTGGGCTTGTTAGTCCGATGGAGGGACACTAGAGGAGTGGTCCAGGAAAGCAGTCACCTTTCACCTGGGGACCTGGGGACCTGTGGGAGTTTCAGGCAGGACAGACCCTCTTGCTGGAGCAAAGGAGCTTCTAGGAAGCTGAGAAGAGGAGGGCCCCAAAACCATAGCCCCATAGCCAGCTACTGGGGTCATTTTCACGTGATCCTCCTTGTACCCCCAGGCACTGTCCTTGTTCTTACAAAGCTCACAGCATGCCAGGAAGACAGATATGTATCCAGAAAACCATAGTCCACTGGTAGTTTTAGGTCTTAACCACCATAGAGCTGCCCAGATTCTGCCATGGCCCATCATTTGAGCCTGCCAAGATTTGTTTGAATTGAGTCATCCCAAATTTGCTGGTCCTCACAGCTTTGTGTCATCAGCACAGTGACAGACATGTTCTCAATGTCTTCATCCCAATGGCCCAAGAAGGCAGCCTCTCAGCAGGCCAGCTGGAGGGTCCTCGGGGCTGACTGAGTCTGTGAACACTCCACCCCATCAGCCAGGTAGGAATCTGCCCAGAGGTGCTGTCAAGCTCCCTTGCCCCTTCCTTAGCCCCGTGGGAATCCAGACCTCCCCCAGGCTTCTCACATTCCCCATCCAGCCCCACGTGAGCAGGTTGTCTTCAGGCCCTGTAACCTCCATCCCTTCCTCTCTCCATGCCCACTGCCACTCCACCACCTCAGGCCTCCTTTGTCTCCAGCCTGAACAGCCACCATGGTCTCCTAGCTGGTCCCCTGGCTTCTATTTCTTCCTCCTCCTACCCACCTTACATTCTAGAACCGTCGTCTTTGAAACAGGTGTCTAACTGGAATATCATTCAGCAATAAAAAAGAACACACTGCTGATTCATGCTGCCATGTGATGAACCTGGAAACATGATGCTGAGTGAATGGAACCAGAGGCAAAAGACCACACACTGTGTGATTCCATTTATATGAAGTATCTAGAAATAGCAAACGTATAGAAACATAAAGCAGATTAGTGGTTGCCTGGGGCCAGGGGTGGGAATGGGGATTGACTACAAATGCCCACGTGGGACTCTTTGAGGTAACAGAAATGTCCTAAAACTGGATTACGGTAATGGTTACACAACTCTGTAAATTTACTGAGAATTATTGAATTGTACACTTAAAGAAATCTGACACATATGCAGGGCAAAGGGAGGGATTGATGAGGGTGGACGGGACAGAGGGTTCTGGTGTCCTCTAGAAGGATCCAGAATATTCCACCGTGTTTTTTGTGAGATCATCCAGGTGGCTTTATGAATGAGATTAATGTTATACTAATTCTTTACGTGAGAGAAGATTTTTTTAACCATAGAGATAATGAATATATTCTTTTTTGTTGTTGTTGTTGTTTTTTCGTTTTTTGGTTTTGCGGTACGCGGGCCTCTCACTGCCGTGGCCTCTCCCGTTGCGGAGCACAGGCTCCGGACGCGCAGGCTCAGCAGCCATGGCTCACGGGCCCAGCCGCTCCGCGGCATGTGGGATCCTCCCGGACCGGGGCACGAACCCGCGTCCCCTGCATCGGCAGGCGGACTCCCAACCACTGCGCCACCAGGAAAGCCCGAATATATTCTTACTTTAACGAGATCGTTCTGACCACGTTACCATCTGCCTAAAAACTTTCTTAACCCTGTGCCTGTAACACAGAGTCAAGGGACCTCACCATGGCATCGGCGCCCTCCCATGGCACCGGTCTCCGGTGTTCCTCCTCAAGAACCCTGCACTCCAGTCACACTGGGTTACTTGTGGTGTCCCCAACACACCAGGCACGTGTAATGCCTCTGTTCACCCTTTATCTCCACCTTGTGTCCTGACCAATCTTCATCTTTCAAAGCCCAGCTCACATGGCACCTTTGCTTAGTGGGATTGGTGATTCTTTTATCTCTATTCTCCCATCCCCTCCATTAAAGCACATTTCATTGTGTTATCCAGCCACCTGCCTCTGTCTCTTGTACTGGAGTATAAACCTTGAGGGGAGAGACTGTGTCTTAGTCATCTGTACATCCACAGGGCATGAAGTGGGCGCTCACTAGCTCCTCATTCATTCAACAATCATCCATCTGGAGCCGGGTTTCCCAACCTTGGCGCCACTGCCATGTTGGAACAGATAATTCTTTGTGCTGAGGGCTGCCCTGCACATTGTAGGAAGTTAAGCCTCTGACCCTGGCTTACCCTCATCCCTGGCCTCTGACCGCTGCATGTCAGTGGCACCACACACACCCAGTTGTGACAACCTAGTGGGGTCTCTAGACCTTGCACATGTCCTGGGGAGAGAACCGCTGGTTTAGAGCCTTCTCTGTGACAAGCACTGTGCTAGGAGCATCATTATGTTTGTGGAGAACATGCTGGGACCAAGGAGAGAGCCCTGCAGCCCACCCGCAGTTACTACTTGCCAGCTGCCCTCAGCATGGAGATTGGTCGGCTGGGAGTCCAAGCTCAGCCTCACCAGGTCTACCAGCCCTGTAGCCCTGTCACGCCCCAGCGCCTGCCTGGACTTTAGTTGTGTGTTGATTTCTCTTAACTCAGTCTGTCTTCACCGTTTAAGTTCCAAAACCTTTGCCTTGGTAGGAAAGACAGGAGTAAAACGGGAGTTTTGCAGTTCTGCTTTCTCACTGTCACCTGTGAACCGCCCACCCTGCCACAAGCACCAGCTTGTCCCTTCCTCTTCGTATTCACGTGAAACTACTTAACCAAAGCCCCTTCTATTGTCCTGGGGATATTCGCAAGCCTAAGCACATTCTCCCAACACCCAGCTTACAGGCTGGGGGTGGAGCCTCTGTTGCTGCCTGCCACGAGGCTTCTTTTGCCCTTTGCCCTTTTTGCCTCTGAGGAATGAGTTATTTGTGTATTCTCAGAATTTGTGAAAGCCTCCCATCTTTCTTGAGTCATCTTCCTGTTTCTAGAGTTTCCAGCTCTGCTTGTCCTGAAATCTCCTTCCTAAAGTCTATAAACACTCATTTTAATATTAAATATTTATATACTAGTAGAGACAGATTAAACACAGAACATATGACTCCAAACCCAGAGTAGGATTATCCACTCTATTACTACTACATCTCCAGGTTTCCATATTTACTTTCCCGTTTATCACATTATCTTAGTTTGAGTCCCTCCAGATACAGACCTGTGAGAAGGATTTGAGTGTAGGTCATTTTTTGAAAAGTGATCCCAGGAAACATGGGCAAGGGAGTGCAGAAGTGAGGCAAGAAAGGAAGGGAGCTCATGGAATGTGTGTTATCATGCCTCCTTTTCCACTGTGGACAAGGAAAGTTTAATCCCAGTGGGAGCCCTGGGAGGCCCAGGAGAGCGGCCTCAGAGCTGCCCCACAGAAGGGAAAGGAGGCTGGAGGTCGATTCGCCAAATCCCCATCCTCGGTGTTTGTGGGCACTTTCCGAGGCATTAGCTCTGCCTCTGTGGCTTGCCCTGCCTGGGCTTCATGCCAAGACTCAGGTGCTCCCAGGACACAGGAAAGAGTGTGGGATGTGGGCACAGACCTAGTCTTCAGCCATGTTCTGGGTTGACCATATGTCCTCAGGTTCCTTTCTTGTCCATTTCAACAGCCAGGCTTTGGGGGACCAGAATTAAGGAGTCACTCTCCTTCCTCTGTGTTCTGAGAGATTACATTGTCAACAGGGCCTGAACTCCACATTTAGTAGACTGGATCTCCGTTATGGGTCCGGAGATCCTCTTCACCCCGAGCCTGCTGCTGTGCAACTAGGGTGAGGGTGTCAGCCAAGGCTCGCCATCTCCATGCTCTGCCTGGGACCAAGGTGGGGAGAGGGGTGTGCAGTAAACAGGGGGTCCTGCTTCTCCCTGCTCAGCACCTCAGAGGGACCTCAGGGGCATTGGGTCGGGCTTCTTTGCCCTGTGTGGCAGCACACCACAGGAGATGCACCCCTCTCAGTGGGCAGCCTAGGGCCACGCACTCACCCCTGCGTCTTAGGAGAAGTGCACTGTGCCCCACCCTCACAGAGGACCCTGCCTCTCTGACCAGCATTGGTGTCCCAGCCTGGCAGGGACGCTTGCTGTTTTTCTCTGCCAAGACAGCTCTTCTCTTTGAAGAATTAAGTGTCCCTTCCCCATCATATATGTCCCCTGTTGGGAGGTGAGGAATGGCTTCACCTACCCCAAACCAGGGTGGTCTCATGACCAGGCTCAGCCTATCAGAATGCCCCAGCCCCAGGATTCTCATGTGTATGAACATGCAAGCAAGGTCACTCAGAGCCCTTTCCAGAATGGATGTGCACAAATTAGGAGAGAAAAATGCCTTTCCCCCGGGGGTTGCCAGGGAGCTAACTAGACGTGGCTATGACAGGCGAATATGTCTGCCAGCCGCTCCCCATTCCGTGGCCCTGGTTTTCTCTCCTTTAAGACAGAGCCATGACTGTGGGTGGCGGAATCTGTGGAGTGAGCTGTAATCTGGCCATCCATCCCTGCAGCTGTGGGCAGTAAACCAGGGTTGATGCAGCATTCGAAGCACTTAAAAACAATGGGCCAGATGTTCACTTAGAAACATGGATGGATCTTAAAACCGTAACCCTGAGAGCTCACCAAATAACATTAAATATAAATGGAGTAGTTAGACAAGATAGCCTTCAAGGTCCCTTCCAGTCCTGTGTTTGTGAACGGTAGTGTGGATCACAGAGGTTAGAACTATGAACTTTGTGATCTGTTTGCCAAGGCCCCATCCCTCTTTGGTTGTGGGTACCTTCTGAGGTGTTAGCTCTGTCTCTTCCAGGTTGTGGGCCTCATGCAAAATCTCAGGTGTTCAGAGGACACAGGACTTGGTTTCAAATCCCAGATTTGCCATGTACTAATTGCAGGGACCTTGGGTGAGTCACTTAAGTTCTCTGAGCCTCCATTACCTAGCCTGAAAAACAAGGATAATAATCCCTATAGAGTGTACTGGAGAGTGTAAGAGCTCAAGAAATGTTGGGCAGTTCTCTTGCACTGGGTTGGCAGCATTTCTCTGGGGCGGGAGGAAGATAGACTGTTGCGGGCTTTGCCAATGTGGAAAAGCCCAGTAGGGAGTAGAGATGTGGATATTGTCTTAAAGGGAAGTGGTGCCCTCCACAGCTTGCCTGGTGTCGCCAGGTGTCCTTCAGGCTCCCATGGCCCTGGGTCAACCTCGCATCTGAGATGGGGCTCTCACCACGCCAGGCTGAGGCTGGCCAGGCACAGGAGGTAGGTCAGGCCCGTTTTCCAGAACAGCTCTCCCTCCTCCCCCAAGGGCGTTCATCTCCTGAGGTTGGTCTAATTCAGGACCTCAGATGCAGCCCTCTTTTTCCTTCCTCTTGTCACCCCTCCAGCTATCAGATCACAAGTAACCCAGAGAACACGTGACTGAGCCCCTGTGATGTGCTGAGCATATAGCTCGGCATGATACCGTGCTCTCCTCATTGGGGTGCAGTGAACACAGGGCTGGCCCTGGTGGGCTCAGCATCTAGGGGGAGACAGGCAGACTTCATGGGCACCTACACCTGCACCCGTGTGCAGAGTGCTGAAATGGGGAAGCGGAAGTGCCACAGGAATGTGAGGAAGGCCGCCTGACACACTTGGGGCGGGCTTGGGACCTTGGGAAGGCTGCCAGCCCAAATGGCTAGCTGAAGAGTGAGCCAAGGGTGGGCTGAGGGGGAATGAGGGAGGCAGGAAAGGGGGATACACAGGACTGAGTGTACAGGCAGATGGAACAGAGACAAGAGAGTGCTCAGGGCTCCCGAGGGTCCAGGGGAATGTGAAGGGAGAAGTGGCCGGAGCCGTGGCCAGGCCATGTGCTGGGCTTGGGAAGCCGTGTCGAGAAGCCAGGGTTTGGTCTTGAGGTTGTGTGGATCTCGGAAGAGCTTTAAGCCAGAGAGTCTCAGGGATCGATTTCTGTCTTAGAAAGACAACTCTGGCTGCTGCAGAAACATTGGTTTTGAAGGGGAGAGGGCAGAAGGGAGGAAACCTGGTAGGAGGTTGTCTCAGTCATCCAGGTAAGAGTGGCACCATGGAGGGCAGGGAGGGAGATGCTGGACAATAGGGAGGGGAATGCTGAGGTGGTAGATTGGGAGAGGGAGGTCCAGGGGAGTCCAAGGTGTCTTGCCTTGTCCTTTGGGTGGTGGGAAGCTGGGAGGAAAATAGATTCTTGGGGAAGGCAAGCCTGGTAGAACGTCGGTGGGCACCACGAAGGCTGTCCTGATACCCCTTCAGTGCAGGGCCTGTTCCCAGATGCAGGGAGTGCTGTGGGCAGGCAGCCTCCAGGGGTCAGCTCCTTTAGGGACTGCCTTGCCCAAGGTCTTGCCCCTTTCCAAGGCACCCTCTCCTTCGATTTTGGTGTATGAACTCCTGGCCACCGTTCCCAACTCAGGACAGCTCTGAAGGGCCATTTTACCTTCAGTGCTTCTGTGGCATAGGCTGGGGCTCTCTTTGGACCTGATTGCTGGTCAGCATCTCCCTCTGCCCCCTCCCTTCCACAGGTGACCATCCCAAGGGCTCTCCTTGGAGGAGAGGCCCTAAATATCCTTCTAACTCACTAAACTCCAACTCAGAGTCTGGTTCCCAATGACCCCCAAGGAATCATACCTCTTGTGTCCACACTCCTTTGCAGTGACATGCAGAGATGAAGTCTATTTCTCCACCCCTTGAATCTGAGCTGGCCTCATGCCTTGTCTTGCTTTGACAAGGAGAATGTGTAGAAGTGACTTTCTGGGACTCCAAAGTCCAGACTCAAGTGGACTTGCAAGTTTCACTTTTGCTCTTGGAACCCAGCTGCCACGTAAAAAGTCCAGGCTGTCCTGTTGGAGGAAGACTGTGTGGAGGAGAACTGAGGCCCCCAGCCGACAGCAGACAGCATGACCCCAGACATGTGAGTGGGCTCACCTTGGATCCTCTAGCCCCAGGTGGGCCACTCCAGCCAACACAACAGGGAGCAGAGATAAGCGTTCCCCCTGAGCCACCCAAATTCTGACTCACAGAATTGTGAGTAATAAAATGATTGTTACGTGAAGCCCCTAAGTTTTGGGGTGGCTTGTGATCAGCAACAGATAAGTAAAGCTGCATGGCTGCACCAGCAGGAAAGGCCCATGGCTCGTGATCAAGTAGGGCAGGCACCCATGCATTAGAAAACCTCAGAGGGACTGGCCTTCCTGCCAGCTACCACAGGGTTAAATGCAGCTTTTATCCCCCAAGGATGAGGTTCAGGCTGTTTTGTCATCCTGGAGCCCATCACTGCTCATCTCATCTCCACTCCTGGAACAGGGAAATGCCAGTGTTATTACCTCTTAAGCCTCTCTGTGTCTGTAGAGAGCAGTGCCTCACTGCCAAAGGAGCAAATGAGGCCCAGCTTTGTGCAGAAACATTCATCGTCCTGCGCTGCTCCAGGCAGAACCCCAGCATATATTTCCCTTCTGTGGGAGCTGGCTCAGACTGCATCCATCTTCACGAGCTCATTATTCATCTGATTATTTTCATGCCGTCCCAGTGGGAAATGAAAGCCATCAATAAATCACACCATTGCTGCAGATTATATTAAACGACCTGGGCAGAATGCTGGCTGTGCCAGTCTCTGTGACCATGAGGGCCAGGGCCACTTGTGCAAGGTCCTCCTCCCGGGCTGAAGAACACTTGCTCTGCTTTCACCCCAGACATGAAGCCACCTCTCCATTGCCCTTGCTATCCTTCGTGTGATTAAAATCCATGAGCACAGAAGCCCTGGCCATGTCAGAAGGCCTGAGTTCAGCCTCTGCGTTAGCTGTGACTTGGGGCTGGCTTCTTGGCCTCTCTGAAGCTTGGGGCTCCTCATCTGTGAAACATCCAGAAATCCTTGTTGTGAGGACAAAATGAGAAAATGAATGTGAGATTTGCACTCTGAGAAGTGCACATGTGCACACGGGTGGCATCATATGGTCTTTATTTCAGAGTAACCGTGACACGTAGAGGGTACCATGGGAGAGACGTGCTAGATTGGACATTGAAGAGCCATGAGCAATCACGTACGATTTCTTAACTTTAGATCCTCATGTTTCAAATGGACCCAGTAGTATTTGCCCCATCAATTTCATAGAGCTATTGCGAGGCTCAAATCAAATAACAGTTAGGGGAGCCCTTCGGCAAAGTATTAAGTTGTACAAATGTAAGCTGCCTTACTGAATCATTTCTTCTCTGAACTCTGTTGTTTTGTTTTGTCTGTTTTGCTTTTACCCATCTTCCTATTTCTCTGGTTTTCAGTATTATTGTGAATCTTCCCCAAGACATTCTAAGATAATCAAGAAAATTTGATCCAGTTGGTTTTTTTGGAAGGAGAAAGCAACTGCTATTATTGAGTACTCATTCCATTTCAAGCTTTCCAATATGTTACCTCATTTAACAGCCCTCTAAATGGACATTATTTGTCTGTTTTCCTAAGGGAGGGGACTGGGACTCAGAGAGGCCAAGTATCTGCTCAAAGTCACAGAACGGGAATTTGAGCTCAGTTCTGTTCCATCACATCACACTGGAGACTCAAGAGCACTGTTTTTCTTTCATTAGAGAAACTTACCCATATTTTCACCGCCCCCCCCCCACTTTTGACCTTTCTTCTCTGTCACAATTAAGACTCCTTTAGTTAAAACTCTTTGATGGATTCAAGGGCCATGTGAAGTTTTTGTTAGTCCAGACAATCATTTTTTCGTGGTGACGAAAGAAAACAATATGATGAGCTGATTCACGAGGTGGAAGAACTTTCCCAAGGATGCGTTACATCCAAGTGCCTCTGCACCAAGGAACCATTTCAGGAGAGCCACAGTCTCTCTATGGAAGGTTTGAGAACGTGAGAATGTCGTCTTTTTTAAACAAAGGATGGACTGATCACTTTAGGAAGAGAATTGGTTAGCATATCTACTGGGTTCAGGAGAGCCTTGGAAGTAGCACCTTCCTACCCTACCCTAGTTTCTGAATGTCCTGAGAAATACAGCAAGAGAATAAGGCATATAAACACCAAACTAACTCCTTTATGATTGAACTTGATATTTGGGCTTTCTAACCTTGTATTTGGATAGATGTGCCCACCTGAAATATTGGCTTGGGAATTTTCGCTCTTGGAGGAGTATAACAGAAGATGTGCTTCCTTAGGGCAACCTGTGCCCAAGAGAAAGTGCAGAAGAGGCTGGACTGCACACGCCCACTTTCTCTTTTCTAATGCTCCAATCTGAGTGAGGCCAAAAGTGTTACAAAGAATGGTGTCCCTCCATGCAGAATGAGACATGAGGGGGGAATAAGCTCCCCCCTGCACCCCCCACCCTCGCCGCCAAACAATGACATTGGAGTTTGAGGAAAACAGAAGACTAGCTAGAGCATTGTAGAATTTTCTAGAAAATATTGTTTTTAATTGTTGAGGTGGAGAGCAGTCCAGAATGAGACTTTTAGGTTGATTAAACAGGGATCAATGCATAGAAGAAGAAGAGGGGAAATGAAGTTTCTTCCTCAGAAATTACCACCTAATAAATGCCAGAGACATTCTTGTAAACTGAATAGGCAGTGAAAAATGGTTGAGACAGAGGACCCCAATTCGGGGCACCTGTTGGAAGTCCTAATAAAAAGATCGCCCAAGTTTGATTCTGAAGGCTGTACTAGGAGAGGGAGAAAATACCTTTGGCCCAAACTTTATTTGACTCATGTTTCAAGAGCTGGTCTATTCCATGCAGAAAAATTCCACCAAAAAGCATTTATGGCATAGCTTTGACACTAAATGATTGATTTAGTCTGAATGATACATGTTTGTAAAAGCAACTATAGTGATGCCTGATAATGAAGGACTAGGTAATTTGGATTAGCTCTCCCACTTAGCACAGTAAGAAAAGCCAGACGCAATATTATTTTTAAAAATCTGCTCGAAGACTTTAGTCAGCTAACATAATGGTGAAGAGTATTAAGGAAGAACAGAATTTATGAGAGCTAAATTCAGAATTTGGGGCTCTCAGAGTATGTTCTCTGACCAACATTGAATTACATGAGAAATCAATAATAATAAGATATCTAGAAAAACACCTACATATTCAAAATTAAACAATGTAGTTCTATATAATCCCTGGGTCAAAGAAGAAATCCCAAGGAAATTAAAAAGTGTTTCCAACTGCAGGAAAATGAAAATACAATAACTAAATTTGTGGATTTAGTTAAACCAGTGTTTAGAGGGAAATGTATAGCTTTAAATGCTTATGTTAGAAAAGATGAAAGGCCCAAAACAAATGCCCAAGTTTATCCTTTAAAAGCTAAGGGAAAACAAAAAAAGAGAGGCAAAGTAAACCCAAAGTAAGTAGAATTTAAAAAAGATAAATGCACAAATTAATATAGAAAAGATCAAATAACGCAAAAAATTAACAAGGTCAAAAGTTGTTTCCTTGAGAAGATTAACAAAATTGGTAAATCAATCCCTAGCTATGGTGATCATGAAAATACAGAGAGAAGACGAATGACTAATATCAAGAATAAATAAAGCATTATTACCACAGACATTAAAAAGCAAGGGGGTGTTATAAATAACTTTATACCAAAAAAATCAATGCCATAGATGAAATGGACACATAACTTGAAAAATATAGTTGACAGGAAATGTCACAAAATGAAACAGAAACTCAGAATAGCCCTGTATCTATTAGATAAAATTGATTGGTTGTTAAAACAACAACAACAACAACAAAACTTCCCGGAAATAAAACTCTGGGCTCTAATATCTTTACTGGTAAATTCTATAAAAAATTTAAGGATGAAATAAAATAATACCAATCTTATATGAAATCTCTTAGAAAATAAAGAATGTGGGACCACTATCTGACTAAAGTTTTGAAGTAAGCATAACCCTCATACCAAAAATCTATGCAAGATATTGCAAAAATAAAGTAAAATGAAATTAGATAAATACCCCTTATGAACAGAGATACAAAAGTTCTTAACAAAATTTTAGCAAATTGAATCCAGAAGGCTAGTGCCCCTGTGTGGCTGCCAGGTCTGAGGGTTTGCAGCAGGGGTCGCTCTTGGTTCAGCAGGCAGGGAAAAGTGAGGACAAGCTGGGGTCCAGAGGGACCCCTGCATATGTCTGCCACCACATCTAACCATGATGACCTTCAGAAAGGAACAGCTGCTGTTTCACTTCTACCTTCCAAATCTATATAAGAAAAAATTGGGGGGTAGGAGAGGCGGACAACTGTACCTGACTTCTTCTACAGGTAACTCAGGGATTCTGGGAAGCCTAATTTCGGTTTAGCCGAGCTGGCACATTCCAAACCCTGAAATCAGCAGAGCAATGACCCGCAGGGCAGGTTGATGCTAGTGTCATCGAGGGGGCACATGGGGACTTCTGGGGGGCTTGCGACACTTCTAGCTCTGGGTTATGGCTACGTGGATGCTCACTCTGTAGCTGTACATTTTTGTTTTGTGAACTGAACGTATGTAATATTACAAAATCAAACTAAAAAAAAAAAAAAGCAACCGTGACACGTCTCTTTCCCACTCTACCACCTACTTTGAAACAACTAGGCCATTCTGTGCTGATTCTTTCTGGAGAGGAGATGATAGCGAAAATGCAAAGAAAAAATAGACTTTTCTCCCTGACATTTTGCATTTCAAAACTTAAGCTCTTCAGGTAATGGAAAATTGCACAACCACTCTACTGTATAGACAAATGTCAATAGTGGACTTGGATTAAAGGAAAACCCGGACACAGGCATTACGTGGGTAAATCAAACAGTGTTTATTTATCTAAAGTAAACAGATGGAGGCCATGAAGTCAGGACACAGAGTGGAGAGACTAGCAACGTTATTTGGGACAGGCAGAGGTGACCACGCAGTAGGCTCACACTTGTGTATGATAATGTCTGAGCGAGGGTGGCAGCAGACCTTTTTGAAGCTTGACTGCCCCCATTTGTGCCAGCTTTGTGTCCTGAAGAGAAGTGCAGTTCTATCTACTAAGACTGGTGCTGTTGTCTTTCTCTACTTCATCGAGGAGGGTAATGCCAGGTTTAAAACTGGTGCAGTTCTGCATATGGGTGAGTGTGATTATGTGCCAGGACCACATCACCTGAGCCAGAAGCTCTCGTCAGTCTCAGGTGGCACTATGTGCTACGGGACTCAAAGGACATATGGTATAATCCAGTCCACGTGGGCACAAATGCAGTCTCTTTTGCCATCCTTCACCTCCCCACATCACAACAGCCCAGTCTCCATGCCCAGGTGTCTCTGGGAATCATGCTAACAGGCCCTAGGACCAGGGGGAGGACATAGTGCCAAAGTCATTGCAACAGGAAGAAAATATCACGGGCAAAAGCAAGACTTCTGCCACCCCTGTCCTCCAAACTCCAGATAAGTCTTCCTTCCCCTCCCTAGGCTGGGGTTATGCAGAGTTGAGAGATGTGGTATTATAAGCTGTCATCTCTCTGCTCCTAAAAGCTCTTCTATACTCTGCTTTATGACGGTGAAGCTGTAACTTTGCAACTCAGTTTCCTTGTTGCCAACAGCTCCCTGCCAGGTCCCGCTGATAAGGAACACTAAGGGAGACCGGAAGACAGGAGGATGGAGAAGGGTCATACTCCTGTGTATTTGCTGTTGCTGTCAGCGTTACCCTGGCAGCAGAGTTGGGTCCAGTTTCCAGTGTTTCTCTATGATCCCGCAATCGACCCATCACACCCCATCAGAGGTAACTTAGACCTTCCCTCTGGGCTCTCGTGGTTCAATGGCATTAGCTCACGCCCCCTCCTCAGAGATTTGAGTCCCAGCTCTGTGAGACCCCTCTTCCAGGGTGCTGAGTTCTGATCTCTTCCCTTTGTTCTCCCGGTCCTAGGAGTGGTAGCTGTTTCCTGCAGTTACATGTTTGCATGACATCAGTGTTCTTTTTCTGCCTTTTCAGTCCTTTGATAGCCGTCCAGCCAATTCCCTCTATTAAATCCTCTCATTGGCTGCTAATAGGTACGGGTTTTCTCTTTGGTGTGATGAAAATTTTCTGGAATTAGTGGTGATGGTTGCACAACCTTGTGAATATGCTAAAACCCACTGAATTGTACACTTTAAAAGGGGGAATTTTATGACATGTGAAGGATACCTCTTTAATATTATAAATACTTTATGTTGAATTACCTGACTGGAAACTGATTAATAGAGCATTAATCAAGGAGAGCGTGGTGTCTAATTTTATGTGTCAACTTGGCTGGGCCACAGTACCCAGATCTGTGGTCAGACGTTATTCTGAGCGTTTCTGTAGGGGTGTTTTGGATGAGATTAACATTTAAATCGGTGGACTTGGAGTAAAATAGATTGCCCTCCAAAATGTGGGTAGGCCCATCCAGTCGGGTGAAGGCCTGCACAGAATAAAAAGACAAGTCTTCCCCAAGCAAGGGAGAATTCTCCAGCACACTGCCTTTGGACTTCATCTGCCCATCTCTTCCCATTTCTACATCAGACAGCCTTCGGACCTGAACTAGAACATCTGCTCTCCTGGGTCTCCAGCCTGCCAGTCCAGCCTGCAGATTTTGGACTTGCCAGCCTCCAGAATTATGTGAGCCAATTCCTTATAATAAGTTTTTCTTTATATACACACACACATCCTGTTGTCTATTTCTCTGGAGAGTCCTAATACAAAAGCAGCTGTTGGCAGTCCCAGGGAGAGGAGAATCAACCTTGCTGAGACCCTAAAAGATAGATTTGTGGGATCATGCTACCACGGGATGATCGCCAGGAGCTCGAGAGAGGAGGAAGGAGGGACTTTTGGAGACCACTGACTGAGGAGTAGAGGGACGATAGACATTTAATGATGCTTCCCTGACTTAATGATATTGATGATGTAATAGATCTCCCCGCTCTTTGAAGCCTTGGTTCTCTGTAAGTCCTTTGGAACTCAAATACCACCCCAGAGAAAGTGGGATGAAATTAATTAACTGAAATTAAGTGTATACTACCCCCGCAGAGCTCCAAAGAGAAATTCAGGCCAGTATCGAGAATGTTAGAAAAAGTGTCCTTCCTCGTACATTTGCGCTTGTGAATTGGGATTCACAAGCACTTCACAAACATTTGCTTTTACTTGTCTACTTTCAAGATACATGTTGGCATTTTGTGGTATGACATGAAATGACTTTTCAGAGATAGAACCTTCATTTGTGACTTTGCCACTCAGTGTCAGGGCAGCTGTGTATCAAGGTTATTACGGTGGCTGGCTATGGGCAGAATGTTTGTGGAACTTACAAAATATAATCTAAGATTGATGTAGCAGAATAAAAGTCCCCAAATAGCTGTCGAGTTTGAAAAATAAGAGCAAAAAGAGAGAGCACAATTTATCAGACAGAAAGATATGATAACATATGGCAAAGCCATGGGTAGTTCCTGTGCAGGAATGGGCAAATAGATATATGTGGAAAGTAGAGGGACCCTGGAAGCAGACCCCTGGACATGGGAGCATGGTGTGCGACAGAGTGCCACAAATACCTGGGGGAAGAGAAGACTGTTTTTTAGATGGCATTGGAAAAACTTACTCTATGAAAAAAAGAGTTGAATGCCTATTTCTTGTCCTATACAAAGGTAAACCCCACTTAGATTTAAGAGCTACATTTGAAAGGTGAAGCTATAGAGTTAACAGAAGAAATTGTTGAAATACATCTTTGCAACTTGATAGCCAAAGACTTCTTAAATGGGACCCTCAAAACTTCTCTTCTTAGGGAGAACAATTAATGCATTTGATGATATCAATATTAAAGATTTTGTTAAATGATCTTCATAGATGATGTTAATAAAGAGATGACAGATTGGGAGGTGTTTTTTATGATGTCAAAAATTATTGGGACAAATGGGGAATGTTGAATATGAACCCTAAATCAGACATTAGTGGTGTATAAATGTTAAATTTATTGAGTGGGGGAATTTTATTATGGTTTATGTAGGAGAATGTCCTTGTTCGTAGGAGATTTACACTGAAATATTTAGTGAAGTGTCTGAAACGTTGGTAATCACAGAAAGGAAAAAATAAAGCCAAAATGAGATACACATTACACACATCAAGTTGACAAAAATAAGAAAACCAGGTTATGCCAAATGTTGGGGAGGCCATGGGGAACCAGAAACCATGATCTCTATAGTCTAGAGGTCTTAAAGGGCAATCTGGCAGTGCAGAACGAAACTGGGCATATGTGTACCCTAGCACCTAGCCACCTGCTCTCAAATGCCAGAGAACCTCACTGGGACTGAGATGGTCACCATAGTGTTGCTTATCTTAGGGAGGATGTGAAGCCACCTAGGGCCTATCCCCAGGGGATTGGATCAGGCAAATGAGGTAGACACCTACTAGTCAGGGTCCACTTCCTACGCAAGCCTTATTAGAATCAGAAGCCAGAACTTCTGAAAGACCTGGAGAGAGGGGCCAGAAACAGGAGAATGGGCAGGTGGCAGGGGGAACCTGTGGGAGGATTCAGGAGTCAGGGGTCTGGAATTAGTTTGAGTTGAGGGAAAGAAATATAATTATATTTTTGCATGTTTAAGTTTATGAGTAGAGCTTTACTCCTGCTATACTGTCATTAGCAGCTGTTAGGTTCCCTAACTCCCCAGGAGCCAAATGGAAAGATAATGCTTAACCCAAAAGGACTGGATCCATAGTGGTGGAATTTTAGGCAGAGGACAGTCTAATGGGGGGATATTTTTGTATGATGGTAGTGGGAAACCCATGGTGCAGCACACGTGAAATTTTATGCATGGCCTAAAAAAGATTTTCAGAAATTCTAGAGCTTCTTTTTCTTAAGCAAAATGTATAATGGTGTCCTAAAAATAAATACCCACTGTTTAGATGGATGCTAGCAAGGTCTTAGCAGTGTATGTGAAGGTCTTTTCAGGGAAGAAAAATAGATCAGTGTTCATTTACTGTGTAGAAAAAAAAAATCCCTCAAGTTTTAAAAGATTAATGTATCAGTTCTTTTTGCAGGTGTTGATTGTTATCTTGTAGCACTCAAAGGAATTTAAATTCCAATGCCTTTGTCTCTCTTGATGTAAAAGTAAGGGACAGATATTGAACTTGCTATAACCAAGGGTGAGGACGCAGAGTATCCTCTATCTAGCATCAAAGGAGTCTTTGCTTGTTGAATTTATGCAGGGACAAAACCTTGGGAAGAGAACTCTCTGAGCAGTGAGCATGTCTGAGATAAACCTGTTCCAGTTCCTGTCCCCCCCCTCCCCCCTCCCCCGCCCCACCCCCCTGAGACCTAGGCCAGGGTGAGAGGGAGAAGTGAACTTGGACTGAGCTGAAACCATGTGTCAGGGCCCTGGGCTAGGCATCCTATGAGGTCTGGTTTGTATTTCTCACACTTCCCCTCATGAAGCAGGCATCGTTCCCACCCAGCTTACAGATAAGAACACTGAGGTCCAGAGGGATTAAAGCAGCTGGCCCGAGGTCACACAGCCAGTCCACGAGCATGCTAGGATTCCAACGCCAGGTGGAATTCCTACCGCACTGGGCTGCCACGCTCAAACAAAAACTGAAAAATATTCTGAAGCTTTCCTACCAGGCCTCAACAGGGCTCCAGCTAGTTTGTCTGAGCTTGTCCTAAAGATGTCCCCCACCCTTCTTAAGATGCTTTGGCATTCTGACGCAGTCAGCAGAAAATAGCTGCAGGAGCAATTACTGCCCCAAATTGAATCTGTAAATTTCAGGTCATTCAGATCTCCATTCCATATGCAGACTTTATTAATACCGCAGCTTCAGGTTCAAAATGTCATGTTCACTGAAAAATAGGGAAAAAAAAAAACCCAAAACAGTCCATTGTAGCCATTGGGGCTCTTACAGAGCAAGGCTCAGCTGCCAGGGACACTTACCAATTGCCCAAAGAGATGAAGCTGGAGGAAATGCAGTCTGGCTTCCAAACCTTTAATAGGCTACGATTTTGAGGCTCTTTGCCTCTAACCTTTCAAAATTCCTGCTCTGCAGGGAGGAAGAGGCATCAACTAGAGATCAAGGTTGATGAAAAGCTGAATATTCAAACTGACATTCACCAAGAATGATGAGGGAGGGAGCTTTAATGGCATAACAAACGATTCTCCTGAAAGAAAATGTCAGGCAGGCAATTTTTTTTCTTGGACTTTCTTTCCTCATCATCTCCGGCCCCCCTCCCACAATCCACCCACACACACTTAAATTTTGGCTTATTTAAACTTCAGGAGATTTGCCAGCCAGGCCGGAAGAAGTGAAATTAGGACAGTTCCAAAGCCTTGGTTTTCAGACACTAATAAATTAGGTGAATGATAAGGCATTGGTGAAAACCTGCAAAGGGGCCAATTTTAAAGTGATTCTTCCTGCCTGCGTCAGCACTGGCTTTGGTGGGGTCTGGGGTCATGGTAGAGAATCTCTCAGGTCATGGGAGTATGCTCTGCATTCTGGCATATTTGGGGATGGAGGTAAAATCCCATCCTGAAGTGGATTCAATGTAATTAGGTCCAACAGAATTGTTCTGCTTCCAGATGAAATGTTTGTTTCAAACAGATCAGCTTTGCAAGGATGTCACTGAAAACCCCGACTGTCCTATTAGGAGATAACAAGTCTGTGTGCAGTTAGTCTGTGGCTCATTTGGCTTTGCCTGGTGTTGGATTTTGTGTGATTATGGGGTCCTCCCTTGGGTTTTTTCTCCAAAGAGGGAAATGACTCATGTACTATGGCCTCGTTATTTACAGGAGAGTGGCAAGATCTCATAAAGAAGGTTCTAAATATTAATGTTTCAAATTGAGACGGTAAATTTTTGCAGCCAGTTCTATTTACCTATATCTATGTTTGTTCTGTCATCCCTATCTGTCTGTCTATCTGTCTATCTACTTACTTACCTACCTACCTATCATGGTCTAAATGTTTGTGTCACCACCACATTCATATATATATATTTTTTTTCCGGTATGCGGGCCTCTCACTGCTGTGACCTCTCCGTTGCAGAGCACAGGCTCCGGACGCGCAGGCTCAGCGGCCATGGCTCACGGGCCCAGCCGCTCTGTGGCATGTGGGATCTTCCCGGACCGGGGCACGAACCCATGTCCCCTGCATCGGCAGGCGGACTCTCAACCACTGTGCCACCAGGGAAGCCCCACATTCATATTTTGAAATCCTACCTCCAAGGATGATGATATTAGGAGGTGGGGCCTTTGGGAGGGGCTTAAGTCTTGAGGATGGAGCCCTCATGAATGGGATTAGTGCTCCATAAAAGAGGGTCCAGAGACATCCCTGGCTCCTTCCACCTTTCAAACAGTAAAATGGCACCGGCTATGAACCAGGAAAGGGCCCTCACCAGACCATGTTGGTGCCTTGATCTTGGACTTTGCAGCCTCCGAAACGGTGAGAAATAAATTTCTGTTGTTTATAAGTGGTATTTTGTTATAGCAGCCTAAACAGACTAAGACATCATCTTTTTTCTCCTTCTTTTCCTTCTCCCCTATCTATCTATCTAATCATTCAACAAAATACTTACTGAGCTCCTACTATCTTCCAGGTCATAGGAAAAGCCCAAGACAAGCGTTTTTGAAGACCCCAGGGACCAACACTTGAATAACCTCCCAGAACTTATTAAAAATGCAGATCCCAGGCCCCTCTTCCAGGAATTCCGATCCAGCAGCTACTATTCATTAAGCACTTCCTAGGTACTAGGCAAGGTATGTAATAGCATCTAATCTTTACAGTATCCATTCCAAGGGGGATGATTATTCTTCCGATTTTACAGAGGCAGCTCAGAAAAGTTGAATAGCTTCCCCAAAGTCACATCTATTAAGGGGTAGGATTCTAACCCAGATCCATCTGAACCTAAAATCGGTGCTCTATCCATCATACTGCTCTTAGTTCAAAACACTACCCCAGTTCTGATGCCAGCCCAACAACTGGCAATGTACCCAGTTAGTTAGGCTGATAATGGTTTTCCTTTCAGTGGACTTGATTTGGGTCTTCCTCGGATATTTTCTCTGGCTGGAAGCATTTGGCCCCAAAACCCAGTGTCTGCAGGAGGAAGTCTAAATTCAAGGGTTGGCATTCAAGGCTCTATACAATTGAGCTTCCTCTTATTTTATCCCTTTCAGATCCCTGTACAAACTCTGGGGCCAAGTTGGTCTGCCCTCCATCTTTTGAATGCCAAGAGGTTGTTATAATGGAGGAAGATTCTTTCATCTTTTCCAAGGCCAGCCTTTCCACACACTCTGGATCCTATTTCCTTACCTTCAAGGACAATCCTTTCTTTTCCCTGTGTGATTAATCTCCTCTCTTTCTACAGTATCTCTTCAGCAGGTGAAATGCTCTAAGGTCTCCGGTCTTTAAAAACTCCTCCTTGAGCCTGCATTTCCCTCCAGCTATTGCATCATATCTCATCTCCTCTTATCAGCCAGACTTCTCAAAAGAGTGTTTTCCAATGCAACACTTCCCATTCATTCTTCTGCCTCCTACTGAAATTGTTCACATCAAGGTCACCAATAACTTTCATGCCGACAAATCCAAAAGCTTTCCTACTCTCACCTTAAACTCTCTGCAGTGTTTGGCATAGTGGACTACTCCCTTCTTTATTAAATACTTTCTTCCCTTTACTTCTGACTCATCTGAGGGTCAACTGCAGATGACAGAATCCACCCTAGCTAGCTTAGGCAGAAAGAGATTTAATAGGGAGAGTCCAGTGCTTACAAAAGCATTGGAAAGGTTGGAGAGGCAGCTGGAGACTGTCACCCTCCACATCTGATCCAGCAGAAACACCTCTGAGAAGAACACTGAAGAACTGGCCTGTCACAGGAGCTGCTGCCTCTGCCATGGCTGGGATGCTGCAACTGGGTCCATTTTGCCCCTGCTGTAGTCCATGCCAACTGAAGGAATGCTCCATACCTGCCTCTCAACACTCACAAAGTTAGGGACTCCCAGGATGCTCTGCTACAACTGTTCCAAAAAACCAAATGCCCCCATGGCCATGCTTGCCAGGAGGTGCAACAGATATGTGCTATGTCCCGTCTTCCAAACTGTGAGTTAGTGTACCTGCTTGGAGAAAGCTAGGTCACATGCAGATCCGAGCTGGAGGGGAGCATGGGTATAATATTCTTTGGCTTCCCATCCTCTTTGTGGGCAGGAAGGCTCATTGCAAGGAGGTGGGAATGAAACTGAATGAGCTACAGCTTCTCTGATACCACCATCTTCTAATTTTCATCCTTCCACAGAGTCCAATATTTCTCAGTCTCTCTGTTCAACTGACCTCTATATATCAAAGGGCTTCAGACATTGATTCTGGGTCCTCTGCTTTTTCTCTATCCTCTCCCTAGTGATCTCTCCCAGCCCCATAGCTTTTAAAAAAAAAAAAAAAATTATTTATTTATTTATTTTTGGCTGTGTTGGGTCTTCGTTTCTGTGCGAGGGCTTTCTCTAGTTGCAGCGAGCAGGGGCCACTCTTCATCGCGGTACGCGGGCCTCTCACTGTCGCGGCCTCTCTTGTTGCGGAGCACAAGCTCCAGACGCACAGGCTCAGTAGTTGTGGCTCACGGGCCTAGTTGCTCTGCGGCATGTGGGATCTTCCTAGACCAGGGCTCGAACCCGTGCCCCCTGCATTGGCAGGCAGATTCTCAACCACTGCGTCACCAGGGAAGCCCCCCAGCCCCATAACTTTTAATCTCCCATTTTGATGAGTCCCATTTGTGTGTCTCCAGCCCTGTGTCCTTCTTGACCTGAATATCTAAGAGCATGCTCCAAACAGAACCCAGGATCTCAGTAAAACACAGCATCATCATCCTACTGCTTCAACCCAAAACCCAGGAGACATCCTGATACCTTGCTTTCTTTTCCTCTCAGTGGTATATCCTGAGCAAGTGATGTCACTGCATCTTCCAAAAAAAACCCCACTGCATCACAGAGATTTCCCCTGGCCTCCCTATCTAAAGAAGCCTCCTCCCTACCTATTTTTCTCTGTTATATCAACCTACTCCTTAAATTCTCTTTTTAATTTATACGTTTACTAATTTGTTGACTGTCTCCCCTTCTAGAATATAAACTTCATGGAGGCAGGAACATCACCTATCTTATTTCCCATTATCCCTCTAATGTTTAGAGCAGGGCCTGGCACATAATTGTTGCTCAATAAATATTTGTCAAATGAACAAGTGAAAGAATAAATGAATGATGACATGATCACGAAGGCCCCTTCCAGTCTGAAATAGTCAGCCCGCCCAGAATGATCCAAATCTTACCCATTCATTAGTGCTCAGGCCAAGCCCCATCACCTTCAGGAAGTCAAGGATGGGATTCTCTTTCCCTCCTCTGCACCAGTCATTTGACACATGGCACGCATCTGGGTGTCAGCATTCTAACCACATTGCCCATGTTCTGTCTTTTCATCTAGACTCTCTACTTGAGGGAAGGGCAGTTGCCATGACCTAGTAATAGCGTCCAGCATTTACATAGCTGTTCTTGAGCCATGGGAGGTAGACAAACCTTCTCCCTAAGTCTTATAACAGTTTCACTAGTGCGAGCTAGTTGCTGTCAGATGCCACTTGATAGAGGAGGCTCGGGAAGTTAAATGACTCACACAGGGTCACATATTAAATGACAGATCTGAGATTCAAATCCTGAAGCCCACTTCCTGCCTTATCTTTGGGTCTTCTGGGTCCTCAGGTTGGGTTCACAGTAGATGATCCATAAAGCCTTGTGAGATTGATGAGTAAGAGTATGGAGTGGCAGAATGAACACTGTTCTAGAGAGCAGGAGACCCAGTTCATGCTTTGGGTAGCTCTGAGCAGGCCCTGCCACTCTCTGGGCCTTGGGGCCCCTTGGCAAAGGGAGTTGTTAGGTTGGATGATTTCTGAAGACTGCGGATTCATACTCTGGTACCCCAAGCAGCAACTCCTTGGAGAAAAGAATCTTTTCTTTCTCAGTTATATCCCCAGTGCTTGCAACAATACTAGGCACACAGTAGGTGCTCAATAAATACCTGTTGACAAATGAATCCTTCAACCCCTCCCTTCATCTTGGTAGGACGGATGTGCTGGAGCGAGGATTCAGCCTTCTCCAAGTTGCAGTTAAAGGGAAAACTGACCGGAGGGATATGGTGGTTGGTCTGGCATTGAGTGTGCTGGGCTCCACATGGTGGTTCCAGATCCAGGAGACTGCTGAGATCTTGGGAAGTGTGGCAGCCTCCAGCCAGACCATATTTCCCTACCTGAATGAGCTGTTACCCAAGGCAGTAAAGATCCTTTGCCCTCCTCCATGTCTCCATTTCTGGTCACTGCATAAGACATCCCTTCCTGGGCTGATGGCTACCAGCTCTGGCTCAACCTGTAATGCTGTCCACTCTAAATGATCCGGTGGAAGCAGCTTGGCATGCTGTCTGGCTTTCATTTTGTGGTCAAGTCCAAAAGCTCCAAATATATGTGACCCTGAGATGATAAAAGAAGATCAAAGGTTTCCTGGCAGGCAGGCCTGAAGATTGCCTTCTTAAGTCCCTGCATCTGAGTGACCACTAAGGCAGAAGGTGAGAGCAGCCTTCTAATTCAGCCTGCGGTTTGCACACCCCCGAGGCTTTACTCTGGGATTTTGACACCTCACTTGGGAGCCTGCAGCAGGAGGTCCAGCCCTCTGGGAGGCTGGCAAACCACCACAATGGCTTGTCTCCCTGCTGAGGGTCATAGCATCAGCCCAAAGGCTGGACAAAGCTCCTAGAGCGGCTCCCATGGCAAACATCAAGGGGGGAGTTTACAATCCCTCGTAGGGGCCTGGTTGAGCTCTCTGGGAAGCCCTGGGCCATCCACCCAGAGGCTCTTCCCTCCTGCCTCTCTCTCCTCCCCTTTCACTTTCCCCCCTCTCCCCATCCTTTTCTTTGGCCTTTGACTATGATTTTCTTTGAAGGAAGAAATTGTTTTGCCCCAGGAAACTCATTTATAGCAAAATAAGTGAAAGGTCTGGGCATCTTGCCCCACATGGGGCTCGTTTTCAGGTTATTGCCTTAGCGTGCCTTCATATGGCTCTCTGGAGCTTGGAACCTCTCCCTGCCAACATTACACCTGGATTCAACTGGAGGGGAAAGGACTTCAGCTTTTCATCTTCTGGGCCTCTTTGTTATTACTGGAGCCAAGTTTTGGCCTGGGATCAGATAGGGGTGAGGGGTCTGGGAACTGGATCTGGAAAATGTCCCGGAGGCCGGGGAAAAGAAAGCTTCCCAGAGCCTTGGAGCGGCTGCCCCTCCTGGCTGGGGTGTGGCTGACCTGCAGCCAGACCAGCCTGGCGAAGGATGGAGCCTCTGGCCTTAGGGTCGTTGCTGATTTTGGATGCACGAGAAAAGACCTTCTTAGGCCTCTTGAGATGAGGAATTTTACGTGATTTGGCTTAAGGGAGAGATGCATAAAGATGTGAAAAAGCAAAAGGGTTAAGCTGGGAGAGAACCATATGCTAAATTTCCTGAGTAGAGAGATTGCTTTTGGGGATAGTTTATAGGTTAGTGGTTAATATTTCCTTAAAAGCTGGATTATTTCTATCCCTTATTTATTATTTTTTTAATGTTGCTTTGAGAAAAACCAAATTATCCTTTCTCATGCCTAAGAGGATTTTGTCTATCGTATGTTTCGGGATCTTTATGGTGTGCATATCTAGCAAAAACCATTTCCCATAAAAATACTAAGGGAGGGCATTTCAATGGAATTTTAAGCTTATTTAAAATTAATTGCAGATTCATTTCACTGCACATTCGTTGAGGGTTTTTCTTTTTTCATTATTAATATGAAGAAATGGTGAGAGCTCTGCCAAAAGTCTGAGAGGAGAAAGTGCTGCTATAAAAGTTTTCTAGAAGCAGCAGGCAGACATCTGCCTAAGGTATGCATTCTTGGGCTAACCAGGCTTTGGCCTGTC
This sequence comes from Orcinus orca, assembly GCF_937001465.1. Classification (NCBI taxonomy): domain Eukaryota; kingdom Metazoa; phylum Chordata; class Mammalia; order Artiodactyla; family Delphinidae; genus Orcinus; species Orcinus orca. The sequence continues at coordinate 88,569,575 of NC_064560.1, forward strand.
TCTGATTAAAGGGAGCCCACGGGCTCCATTGAGAGCCTGACTCGCGGGGCCTCCATCCTGCTTCCTGCTTCCCTCTCATCTCCTCTCCTGCCTGGGCAGCAAACAGCATCACATAGAGGATACAAATGGCAGGTTCGGGGTCGTGAAGAATTCAAAGATGGCAGAAAGCAGAGACTGGATGGCAGAAGAGTGGCATGCCCGAGGGTGCAGGTGAGAGTGGGAAACAGATTCTTCACGGATTGTCACAAGGCAAAAGTCACATTGGCCCCTTAGCTCTGTGCTGAGTGTACCTGGGAACTTGGAAGGCTACCTACCAGCAGAAACGAGTTGGTCATTTGTGTTAGGCAGTCACTCGAAGGTCTCTGTGAGGAGACCATTGTAACTCAATTTAGTTTCCTTGAACTGCTGAGGCCCCAAAGATGTATGCATTGGAATTTGGTCTTGATAAGTCTATGGGTCCTGGAGATGAACAAAAGGCCTTGGTGGGCATCCAATTCACCTGCTTATTTTACACTGGGAACTTGAATGGGGTGAGGGACTTTCCCAAGGTCACATCGCTGTCTGGGGAAGAACCAGGGTTAGGACCCTGGCTCCTGATTCCTAGTCAAGTGTGCTCCATTCCACATTGATGCCATGGGGAAATAATCTCTTAAACTGGAGAGCAGAGATACTGGGAGAAACTGGGAAAGGTTGAGGAGAAGGCACGGCCCCTTCCCATGGGAAACTTTCAGTGTCGGGTAGTACCCAAGACTGGTCAGGTGAGAAGACTGTGTTTATTTTTCTGCTTTTCCATGATTGGTTTAGGGACCAGTTTTCTTATTATTAAGCTGTAAAATAATCGGGCACTTATCACTGGCCAAGATGATTATGTGGACTTGTGAGCGTGTCATTTAGATCTCTCAGTTCTGCGACCAGTGCTGTCACGATCACCACTTTGTAGAGGAGACCAAGGATGTGATCTGAGAGGGTCCACACCTACTACCATCCCGTGGTTCCTGCCTTACATAAGTCCCCACTCTACCTAGGCGACCACAGAGGCATTTCAGCTCCCCTGCTCTCAGTGTCAGCTCAGATCCTGTGTCCAAGATTCCTTGAAAAGTCTTTTCCCTGCACAGTTACCATAGGAACTGACTGCAGGACTCTTTGGGAAGGGATCAGAAAATGGTTTATCATATATACTTGGGATCATAGTACTGGGTCCTTTCTCAAGGAGATCTGGCCTCCTCTTCAATCCATGGGCCCCAGGTCTGTGATCTGACTTAGATCTGGAAACTGTATGCAGAACCACGGCATTCCAGTGTGGCAGCTTCTGCTTGCTAGCTCTTAGTATTTTGTTTTTCAGGGGTTTTTGTTGTTGTTGTTATACACATCAAATAACACCCTAGTCCACTGTCTATCTATCATGCCCCTCAGAACAGCATGACCAATTAGCAGTCACCAAGATCCCGACAGGTCAAGGTGGCTTGATTGCCACTCCAGCCTTGCTGCCTATTATAGTAATTATGTCCACCTTGCTGCTGCTGATTGAATGCTCTCCTTAGCATCAGCCTGTCTGGAATCCTGTCATCTCCACAAGGATTCTAGGGATCCCAGGTCCATGGCAGCATCTGCTACTTTCAACCCTGTCCTGCAGAGAATTGCCCCCACCACCAATGAGCTTCTAAAAGATGCTGGAGAACCCCTTTCCAGTGCCATCTTTATTGCCTTATAATGAGGGGAGGTTCTGGTTGCTTTGAGGAAACAAAGTGAACTCTGTGCTTTCATATAATACATGCATTCTAACATCCCCACCTTCCTGAGAATTCTACTCCTTCCTCAATATCACGCCAAACATTCCAGCATCTCCACCTCCTGGGCCATAGGCCATCAATGAGTCCAGCCTTGAATAAGGCCTCAGCAGTATCTTAGGGCTGGCTCCAAAGCTCTTGCCAAGACACTTACTCTGAGTTATGACATGTTCCCATGTCAATAAATAAAAAAGATATTCAACCTTATCTTTAGCTAAGTAGAGTGAGCCCAAACTCTCAAGATCCACTCCCGCACATGGTCTCATGATTCTTGCAGGTGTTCAGCAGCAAGGTGCTGCCATTCCTCCAATGCGTAAGCAGTTTCCTCCCAGAGGAGGGACTGTTTTCTCTTCTTGGGCTGTGCTGAATCCTGACCCTGGTTATTGGCCTAAGGCAACAAGTAATGGTACGGGAAGATCTTGAGAAAGCCAAGAATCATTTTGGGAGATGTCTGTCTCAGGTAAGGTTTATCCATGGTCTTCAGGCCTCAGGAGGCCACTCTTCTCTAGCAAAGAGAAGGGAGCTTCTTCTGCCCTGAGGACTTAGGGCATCTGGGGTTCAACATTCTCAGGCTTGTTCACCCAATGTCGTCTCTTCCATATCTCAGGGTCCCACTCTTGCTATGAAGGCTTTGACTTTGATATGGGAAAATTGTCTTCTTGGTAGCATTGCCACATTTACTATTAGATCTGGGACTTGAGTTTTAGCCCAGGAGTCCTTCCTTGTGCGTAAAAGAGATGAGGGTCTCCACAGAGACCCTCACAGTGACTTTCACAGTGAACTTTGAGTTGATTGCTACCTGATCTGGGCCTGTCATTTTCTTTCCCTTCCTTTTCTTTTAAAAAATAGACTTTAATTTTTAGAGAAGTTTTGGAGTCACAGTAAAACTGAGCAGAAAATACAGATAGATAGTTCCCAGATATCCTCTACACCTACCCCCAGCACACACATAGCCTCCCCCACAATCAATATCCCACGCCAGAGTGGTACATTTGTAGAGTACAAAATAAGATAGGTAAAATGAATTAAAATATGTCAAATATCACAATAAATATAAAGTAGCTTAAAACCTCTTGGTAAAAGACAAAGATTTTTAGTTATTTCTTAAATATGCAAAATTTATGTGCCGTCTACAAGAGACATACCTAAAACATAAGGATACACAAAAGCTGAATGTAAAAGCATGGAAAATACTAAGCCAAAGAAAAGAAATGGTGTGGTGATATTACTGTCAGACAAAATAGTATTTAAGGAAAACAGTGTAACTCACAGAAGCAGAGTATCACATAATGATAGAACATTCTTCACCAGAAAGATGTAACAATTCCAAGTGACATGAACGCCCCCCCAAAAAAAGTCTTAAAATATGTAAGGCAAAAATTGACAGAATCCACAAATTTATGATCAAAGTAGATTTTTAACATCCCTCTGTTATTAACTGATTTTTCTAGTAGATAAAAAATTAACAAAGATATAGAATATTTGAACAACACAAATTTTGACCTAATAGAAAAGTAATGACTTTTGCACACAAAAAGAGAACACACATTCTTTTCAAATACACATAGAACATTTATGAAAATTAATTATAAGAAAGGCCATGGAGTAAGCCTCATAAATTTCAAAAGGATTATTGTCATACAAACTACATTATCTAATCACAATGTAATTAAGTATTAAATCAACAATCATAATGGCAAGAAACTACAACCCCCCCCCATTATTTTGGAAGTTAAAAAAAGAAACACTTCTCCATAACTCATGGGTTAAAGAAATCATAAATTAGAAAATACTTAGAATTGAACACTAATGAAAATATTACATAGCAAAACATGATGATGCAGCCAAAGCAATATGTATAGGGAAGTTTATAGCCTTAAAAATACTTATACTAGAAATGAAGAAAGCCTAAGAATTAATGAGCCAAGCATCAAACTTAAGAAGTTAGAATAAACGCAGAAAGTATAGGAAAGTGATAATAAAGATAAGCAAAGAAAGAGAAAAGAAACATAAACTGGAGGTAATTTTTTAAAATCCCCCAAATAAGTGTTTTGAAAAGATTAATAAAATAAACATTTGTCAAGATCAATCAAGAAAAAAGGGCACAGTCTAAGGAATGGAAAAATATCCCCAATATATAAAGGGGTCTCATATCATTCTTAGTTTTTTAAAGATGAGATTTAAAGTTCCTTCTAACTTCATTCTAAGTTCTTCATGGGAAACCTGAGCCCAGAGACCGAGTGTGACTTGCACAGGGACAGACAGTTGATGGGCCTCTCTGCCATCTGCCTTTTACCTGTCTGATCTTAGCACCAATCTTTTCTTTTATGTGGCCTGACATTTTTCACAGGAGAATTATTCCTTTGAGTTAGAGGCCATGGCACCTCTTAAAATAGGTGGTTGAGTATTGCAGCGTGTGTATCTCAGGGCTCCCTTCAATCAATTCAACCCACTATGGAGCCCCTATATTGTGTGAAACATGATGGAAAGATAAATGTAGTGAGAGTGAAAAATTAGTGCTCTTAACCTCTACTAACAGAATTCAGCTTAGAGAGGAAAAATAGCTTTGGAATAATAGCTTGGTAAGCCACTGGGACAGAAGGTGAGGGTGCTCATAGGAGTCCAAGCCACAGAGGTGATAGTTAAGTTGCTGTGAGTGAGAACGTGGAAGAATTCGTTTTTGCTCATTCGAGGGCTGGGGAGAGAAGATCAGAGGAGAGAGAAAGAGGGGAGAGGAGGCAAGAGGGTGTGAAGCTGGGGACTACACGAATGGATGTGATCAGAATATGTTCCCTAGGGGTGCGGAGTGGCTGAAGGACTTCTAAGAATGAGGCTTGCTACTCTTTAGTCTGAATAAATGTGAGATGCTACAATGTAGCCTGTCTGTGTCTTTACTGAAAATATTTTCACTTAACCTAATTCCCACTGTGAAATTGCGAAAATGGAGGGCTGTGGCTTGTCACTTCAGGCTCCAGGATGAAAAAGAAAAATGAGTAGGAGCTGAATTTCAGTGGCGATAATGAGAATGTGAGCCCATTCTCTTGGGTGAGGAAATAGTTTGTATCAGTTATGATTGCATTCAGCTGCAAGTTAGAGAAAACCCTCCAAAGAGGGGTTTAAACAAGGAGTTGGTACAGTGTCTCAAGGTTATCATGGAGGACCCAGGTTCCTTCTATCTTACTGCTCTACTTGTGTGGCTTCAGTCCTCATGGTTGCATGGTAGCTGCTCTCCTGCAGACATCTTGCCCATGTTCCAGGAAAGGAAAAAGGGAAGGAAAAAAGGTCAGATGCATGAATCTGTCCTCTTTTGAAAAGCTGTCCTAGAAGCCCCATCCAGTGACTTCTGCCTGGGACGTGTCACATGGTCACACTTAGCTGCAAGAGAGTCTGGGAAGGAGACTATTTCAGTCGGGCATATTGCCTCCCTGAACAAAATCAGGGTTCTGTCATTAAGGAGGGCTCAGAAAATGGCTATTAGGTAGGCAATTAGCCATGTCCTCCACGAGGCTCATCTAAACTAGAGCTAAATGGGCTGGGAGATCCCAGGAGCCACCTGGTTATTTGGAGATGAATAAGACAGCCTCTGAGGAGTTCACGATTTAGAGGGGGAAGACAGACACCTAACTGGAACAACAAGAACACTGAATGACATTTTAACATCACATGGTTAGGGGAGGTGGTAGAAGTAAGTACTGGGGCTCTGAGCACAGAGACAAGATAGCTTAGCTGGGGAGGGGGAGAAGGCCCAGAGCAGAAGTTAGTCACATGGCTATGGTGAGGGAGGGGGCCACTTTGGCAAAGGGGTCCCTGTAAGTGAAGTGGAGGGATGCGGAGTGCTGGTGGTGGGGGGAATCACAGGCAGGTTCACATAGGGGACTCTCAAGTCTAAGGTGGGAAGGGACAGGACTGAAATTGGAGACGGCAGCAGGATCAGACAGTCAAGGGCTCTCTCTGCTAGTGTGTGGATCTTTGCCTGCACCCTCAAGGCTCTTGGAAGCTACTGGAGTGTTGCACAGGGCAGTGACCTGGTCAGAACTGTGTTTTGGATGGCCATTCTGGCAGCCACATTGTGGCAGGCAGGTTGCTCAAGCAGACGGCAGAGAAGTAGGCAGGATGAAGGGGGAAAGGAGGGCTGTGCAGTGGGAGGGATGGAGAGTAGAGGTGGTCTCTCAAAACTCTCAGATGTAGGGGCAGAGCCCATGCTGCCCCTCCCCAGGTCTGTCGTCCGGGGGATGAGTTTGTGGTGGTGCCCTGTACTAATCCAACCCAGGAGGAGGGTCAGGGAGTGGGACGGGGCTACTCTTCGTTGTGGTGTGTGGGCTTCTCATTGCTGTGGCTTCTCTTGTTGCGGAACACTGGCTCTAGGTGCGTGGGCTTCAGTAGTTGTGGCACACGGGCTCAGTAGTTGTGGTTTGTGGGCTCAGTAGTTGTGGCACGTGGGCTTTGTTGCTCTGCGGCACGTGGGATCTTCCCGGACTGGGGCTTGAACCCGTGTCACCTGCATTGGCAGGGGGATTCTTACCCACTGTGCCACCAGGGATGCCCCTGGAAAGAGAACTTTAATCAAGATGTTTAGATATAAACAGAACTTCCCCTTTTTCAAAGTTGAGGAAATAGCCCTGAGAGGGGTAAGTGAATTATCCAAGGTCACAGGACTGTTTACTGAATTCCAGTTTCCTGACTCCTACGTCAGTGCTCGCTCAGCTCACGGACTGTGCCTTTCTGTCCGTCGTGTTGGCTTGACTGTCACCTTAGAAGGAAGGGGAGTCCTTGTCCTGGGGAGATGGCATCAGGATTGCCGAGGGGGCTTTGAGGCTTAGCAGCAATTAGATTTGGCTGCACTGGTAAGCGCTGAGGGAGGTTGCAGGGAGGCAGAGGTGTCTCGGGAGGGGGAGTGGTGGGCATGGAAGAGGGGTGTGGCAAGACTGGGGGATAGGAGGCGAGGCACTGCCCAAGACCTAAGCTCAATTGCTTGTGGTCCTCCCAGCAGCTCAGGAAGTTGGGTGAGTCCTCCATCTGTGCACGGAGTGGCGCTCACAGGTGACCCAAGTTCAAGTTGTCCATCTGGCCTCGAACCCAGAACCCCTTGAACCCTGTGCTTGTGAGACCGGCTGCTGTCTTGAGCCCTCACCAAGCCGGTTGGGCCTCTGGTCCCCGCTGATCGACCAGACCCTCGGCTAGAAAGGGACCGGCGATCGGTCCGCAGGTGGCGCTGCGCACCCGAGCAAAGACGCAGAGCGGCCTGCGGGGCCTGGGGGTGGGACTGTCTCCTCTGCCGGAGACCGCTCGGCCAACCGCAGCGCTTAGGCAGGAATTAGAGGAGAGGGCGCCCGAATGAAAGGGCTCCCAGACTTCAAAGGAAATTCCCAGAATTTCCAGAGCAGCGAGGACCGGCGAGCGCGTTCATGACCGGAAGTGCAGACCTGAACACCTCGGCAGGAAGAGGGGGCCGCCGGGGTCTGTGGGCGCGTGGAGCCCCCGCCCCGCCATCCCGGACCACCGCCCCCCCCCCCCCCCCCCGCTTTTCCGGGTGTGTGGTGGGGAACGCAGGGCTCTGCCAGGCGCCACCTCCCGCTGACCCGAACCCCCAAGGCCACGTTTCACGCGGAATCTGCCCAGATGACTCTCATCAAAGGCCACAGCCACAAGGGATCCCACCTAAGACAGACTTGCGAACGGGTTTATAGCCATGTTTTGCTGAAAAGCATGCTGCAGGTATCCAGATGGGGTTTATTTTGCTTGGGGGGGGAGGGTCAAAAGACACGTGGTCCCTTGCTAGCTGTGATGTGGGCGCTAGCTCTCTAGGGACTCAGCTTTCTCATCTGGTAAGTGAAGGGCTAGGGCTTGGCCTTTGAGCTCCGACCTTCTGAACTTCTGGGGGTGACTTGCTCACAACCCCACCTTCGCCACACAGTTGAGATCAGGCCACTCGTTTCAGCAGGAGATTGGGGTCACTTGTGAGTTTTTCTGGAAGTTATTTCAGTTTAGCATAAGGGAGGTAGAGAGGCTCCAATGTCAGGCTTTAGCGGGCACAAGATAAAATTCAGACATCCGGTGCGGTGCGGGGCCTCAGGGAGGAGGAAAGGGGAATATGGCACGGTGGGTGCTGGCTGGGAGCCAACAGAATTAAAAACAACCGAAGGAGGGGCCGTAAAGGCTCTACCCTCTTGCTTGGCCCACCATCCTGAGGTTTCTGGGGGACCCCCAGCTGCAAGCCCCTGAGCCTCCTTAGGACAGTCACCCCATTGTAGTAAATGCTGGGCACTAACCAGGTGGGAGGGGCCACCCTATCACTCACACTGTGCAGTTTCTTGCCCACCCTGAGGTCCAGGGTGGAGGTAACTGAGTGAGTTACAGCTGAGCTTGGTCATGGCAGCGCCCAGGTCACACAAGGTCAGGAGACTTTGGGAGGACTGAGATAAAGTTGGGGCAGTGGAGGCTTGGAGGGCCAGCATCAGGGTGGGGCTTCCCTCTTACCAGAAGAGCTGAGTCGAGAACCTGGCATCTTCAGGGGCAGTGAGCTTCTGTCTGCTTGGAGGCTACATCCTCAGACTCTCATGCTCATAATCTACATTATACATCATTATTATTTCAGTTATGATTAGTAGCACCTCCCTTTTATTGGGTGCTTCCTGCAGCGTCTACATCAGTCTTCATAACCGTCTGTGAGGTAGGTAGAGGCTCTTGTTATTCCATTTTGTGGATAAGAAAACTGAGGCTTAGTGCAGAGTTATGTTACCAGCTCCCCCACCCCATGCGCATCTGGACAGCACACCTAGAGCTCATGCCGAGCTGGCAGTAGCCCTGGGAAGTCGGCAGGGCACTGTTGGGCTCCCGTTTATGTACTGGGAAAAGTGTGCACCTGTGAGCCTGCAACCCACTGTAGGTATCAAAGTCAGTGACCTGAAGCCAAGGTGGCAGCCCAGGCCTGGCATCTCCTTGGGTCTCTCTCTGTGGGTCTTCGTCCTGCCCAGCTCATCCACATGGGTGTGTTGGGTGTTCAACCCAGGTGGTTGAATTTCAGGCTAGTGGGGTTGGAGGACAGTTTAGTTTTGAAAAAGATGAAGGAAAGGGCCTCTAGCAGGTGCTGGAACTGTAGTGCAGAACATCAGGCATCACCGGGGAGAGAGTGCGCTGACTACCCATGCTGTCGGTGTGTAGGGCCAGTCAAGAGCCCCTGCGGCTTCACCTCAGCATCCATGGCCTTGCATTGATTTTACCCTCTGACCTGACGTGTCTTACGGAATCTAGCCTGGGCTGTCCTCCAAACTCGGGTGTGATCTGAAGGGACCCAGTATAGAAGCCACAGTGATCTAAGACCCCTCCCTCTCCAAGAAGCGAGTGGGGTGTGTGCTTGTGGGTGAGGAGCCAGGTCAGCGTGGCCTGATGAAGACATTTGCAGAAACCACTGACTCCTGGTCACCTCATCTTCCCTTCTGCCAGCGCGTTAGAAGGAGGTCCCTGTGCTTGAGCTCAGAAATCAGGTTGGGCCCCAGGGTAGGGTTGGAATTCCACCCCAAGGAAAGGCTGAGAGAATCTTCTTTTAAGACCTCAGCTGGGTGTGGTATCAGTTAAGCCCAGCATACACAAGGCTGGAAGCAATTTCTCTGCCCAGCTTCTCACCCATGGCAACTCTTTTCAATCATCCATTTGAGCTGTTCTCCAAATGTGGTTCTCCCTGTGGAGGGTGGACACTTGCCCCAGCTCCTTCGAAGCTTCGAGACCCCTCCTGACTCTACCATTCTGGGCCTTGTCCAGAGTTTTTTGAAGATAGTTTGTTTGGGATTTAATCTTTAAAAAAAATTATATAAAAATGTATGTTTATTAAATAACAAGCTTTCATGACAGGCTAATAACTATGGTAAATTTTAGATATGAATATAAACTATGTTTTGAGATATCTCTAACAACTATCACATGACATGAAAATAATCTGATTTCTAATAGTAGCCACAGGCACTATTAATACTACTTTTTGGTTTTTTAATAATTAAAAAAATTGAAGTGTAGTTAATTTACAATGTTGTGTTAGTTTCAGGTATACAGCAAAGTGATTCAGTTTTATATGTATATGTATATATATATTTTTTCAGATTGTTTTCCATTATAGGTTATTACAACATATGGACTATAGTTCTCTGTGCTGTACAGTAGGTCCTAAAAAACAGATACTTCTAGGTTTTAGCCCATACTATCCTTAAAGGATAAGGTGTTTTGGATTTTCTCCCCTTGTTTAAAGTGTCCACAGGCCAAATCCCCCAAGTATAATATATAATACATACAGTGCTCCCATTAGGACGGGTGAGGCAGATCCCTGGGGACCCACCTGGGCAGGTCTCCAGACATGTTGTGAATGAGGAAAGCAAATTGTAGGTGGAGGATACAGCTACTCACAGCCACAACAGCAAGCAAGGAAATAAAACTCCCTCCAAAACAATATTATGAGCTTGTTTTGGGCCCATTATGGGGACGTGTAAATAAATAGAAAGAGGCTAGGACGCATTCTCAGGAAAATGAGGGGTGGTCGTCTTTGGGGAGAGGAGAGGGAGGAGGTAGAACGGAGGTTGGTGCACGGGGACTTTGGCCTTATCTGTAATGTTTTAAAGTTTTATGAGAATTAGTTGTCTAATTAAAAATCGATATTTAAAAACTTTGCTCTTTCTGGTGGTTGCTGCAGACTACCTGTTTTAAGCTCCCAGCTGGCATTCTGCACCGCGGGGGGCGGGCTTGTGGGCTCTCCATCCTGGAAACCCAAACACGTGCAGAACGCCTTGCACACCAGGCGCTTTACCTGCGTGAGCTCATGTGTCATCAGCCAGCCCTGGGTGCCTGCAGCCCGATCTCTGGAGCCTTTGATCTGGTTCCTCTCAGCTCCTGCCCTTCCAGACTCTGGACCTAATTTCTTCAGCGTCTCCACAGATAGCAGCTCCTCTAGCCGGGCCGTGTTTTGTTGTTCTTCTCTGGCTGCCCTGACAATCGTTCCCTTTCTCTCTCTGTCTCTGCCCCTTCTCTCTTCATCGGCACAGTTCGTGACTGCCAGTGGGGGAAGACTAGGCAGGGAGGAAGGCGTTTTCAGTTTTGTTTCTAATCTGCTTCCTGAAGCTGCCGCTGGGCTGGATGTTACAGGAATTTCTGGGGGCCCTTCTGGGCTCAGCGTGATCCCCCAAAGACCTGATTATTGCGCCCTGTTCACTCACTTGTCCTTCAGGTATTTATGGGTCATCTACCATGTGCTTGGAGCTGTACTAATCACAAAGTCTGCTGCTCTGTGGACTTGGAACCCATCTACCTCCTCCCATTCCTGCGGTCACTCCTCCAACCACGCCATCGTCACCTCTCACTGGGAGCTTTGTCCCTCCACACATTTCTCCTTCTTCCAGCCAGAGTGAGCTTTCTCAATCCAATCTGCTCATGCCCCTCCTTTGCTGAAAACTCCCCATGGCTTCCCATTGGTCTAGGGTCAAGTCAAACACCTTGATATGGCCCACAGGGCTGATGGGTGTAACCCCAGCTTACACCTTCAGCCCTCCTGAGCACTCGGGTCCCCACCCCCCAAGCTCTGGTCTCTGAGCCCTTAACACAGGCCTTTCCCTCTGCCTGCAACACTTCCCACTTCCTCATTCTCCCTGGCTCATTTCTACTTAAGCTTGAGGTCTTAACTTAGGCAGCACTTCTTCCTGGCAGAAGCATCCCTGAACCTGATCCTCCCACCTGAGTTCTCTGCATCTTTCTCTCAGGCCGCTTTTCACACTCTGTATAATTGTAGCTTAAATTTGTCTGTCTCTCCCACCAGACTCTAATGTCATGAATATAATGTCTTGAATAATCACAATGATAACGCCTACAACAGAGTGAGCTCTTTCTTACCTTAACACGTGCCAGGCCCCATGCTAAGCATTTTCTGTGCCTCCCACCATCTAATTTTCACCTCCCTTTGAGGTGGGAACCATCATTATCTCCATCTTGGAGAAGGAATTGAGCCCTACATCAAAAATGTGCCACAGTCAGCCAGTTAGTAGATGGTGGAGCCAGGACTCACACCCCAGAGGTCTGAATTCAGAGCCCACACCTCCCCGCACTGGGAAGGGCAGGGCTGTACCTGTCTGATTCACGGTTATATCCCTAGCTCCTAACGCGTTGCCTGCCATCTAGAAGGAACTCAATAACTATTTGTTGAATGAATAAATAAATCAAGAGATGTTCGGCGATGGGCAGCAAACATAATCCCTGCTAGGATTAGTTCCCTTTAAATGCAGTGAGGGGAAGCAGAGCTACATTATTGAGCCACACCAGAAAGCACTGGCATACATAACTAAGACAATCTGAAGACTCTCTAGCCAGGCAGCCCCACTGTGGCTGTCTGCTGGGCTCGGCTGGGCTGCCAGGCCAATGGGATTTGATAAGATGGGGCTGGACACACAGAGATGGTCCCGGAGTCTGGGGAGGGGCTGGGGACCCCCTGGACCTGGTCGGGAAAGGGCCGTTTTGGGAGTTTCAGGTTAGCAGAGACCCGATAAGATCTGAAAACAGCACTTACTGTGGGGAGATTGACGGGGAGAAAAACAGTCCACAGGACTCGAATTTATTTTATTCTGTCCAGAATGGGATTTCTGCTGATGATTTAAATCGGTGGTTCTCAACCAGGATAATCTTGATCCTCAAGGGATATTTGGCAATATCTGGAGACATTTTTGGCTCTCACAGCTGGGGGGTGGGGAGTGGTCCTGGCACCTGGTGGGGAGAGACCAGGGATGCTGCTAAACACCCCACAGTGCACAAGACAGCCCCACCAACCCCAACAAGAAATGGAGAGGCTCCAAATGGTGTGAGTGCCAAGGTTGAAAAGCCCAGATTTAAACGATGGAATGGGTGAACCCGGGGAGTAAATGACGTGTGTGGACGTGCCTCCTGTGCCGGCCTTGACTCCTAACAACGCGGGCCGTGGCGGGGGAGGGACTAGAGGTGACAGATGCCCTTTCTACTCCCCCACTCTTTCCCCAACCCTGGAAAACATTACCAAGGACTCAGCCCCTCTCTGCGGTTTCCCTCCCCTTCTCCCCATTCCTCACAGTTCTGTTATCGCTCCAGGATCAAAAGTTTGAAACATTTGGTGCCCATATTTGAGAAAAGTGAAGCGGCTGGGTCTCAGATGTGAGCACGCTTGGCCCACTTCCCCCAGGGACTCTGATGTAGGAGTGTTCACACTGCTCATAACTTTGGGGGTCACTACCAGAAGGGAGCGGGATGAGAACAGGATGGGGAGGACATTGGGCACTGTCACTGGGCTTTGCCCAGGCAGAGTGTGTGACGTGCTTTCCCATGCCCCAGCTTCTGGTAGCCTGACCCCTTCCCCGCGGCCCGTGCATATTCACGCTGTAAGTGTGTCCTGAGCACTTCCTATGTCCCGGAGACATTGTCAGGGGCTGTTTGGTTAGCGGGATGCTTCAACCTTCAAGGCGAGTATAGTCCCTTAGGAGAGAATAGGATTCTCTGTCTCTTACTCTGTTATTTCAGGTCCTACGAGAAGCAGACCCCAAGGTAGAATTAGACGCGCAAACAGTTTACTGGGGGAAACACCTGTGGAGGATGAGGGCCGAGGAGTAAGCGGGGGTGTGACACCTGTGAAAGGAGAGAGGGCAGGAACAGGGCTTGGACAGGAAGTGTCTCAGACCGCAGTGCAGCTCTGAGAAGGTGTCATTTGCTGGTTAGAGCCCGCATCCTGCATGAATGGTACCAGTACCTACTGTGCCCAGCTACTGGCTCCTTCCCACCCTTGACCCTTGGCATTGCTTCTGTGGCCTTTTCAGACACCTCTGCAGGAACCCTGGACCACTCCTCCTCCTTTCTCAGAAAGCAAGAAAACGACGGAAGCCCAAACTCCTGCCTTGGGGCTGTCCAGGCCCCCAAGTCTGGCTCCACGGCCGCCATCCGTCCTTAGTCCTTTCCCTGCCGCTGGCCAGTCACCCTGCCCAGGTGGCTGGGATCTGTTGCCCGCTTAACCAGGCTGCTTTCAAAGCCCGCTTTTGCCCATCTGCTCAAGTCATCCTCCCGCCCAAGAGTGACTTTTCTTTTCCTTTAGTCAAAACTAAATCTACCCATTGCCTGGCCTGAGCCGACTCCCACTCCTCCCAAGATTTCTTCAACCCCCACTGGAATTTCTGTTTTATTCAGAAGCACTGAGGAGTTCCCTGGTGGTCCAATGGTTAGGACTCAGCACTTTCACCGCCATGGCCCGGGTTCCATCCCTGGTCTGGGGACTAAGATCCCGCGAGCAGCACGGCGCAAAAGAAAAAAAAAAAACACAGCCATAAATGAACACCTCGTTGCTTTCCAGTTGTCTCAGCTGTTATGATTGTATTTCTTTCCTTTTGTAAAAAATTTTTTATTTATTCATTTATTTTTGGCTGCATTGGGTCTTCATTGCTGCGAGCAGGCTTTCTCTAGTTGCAGTGAGCGGGGGCTACTCTTCATTGAGGTGCGCAGGCTTCTCATTGCAGTGGCTTCTCTTGTTGCAGAGCACGGGCTCTAGGCACATGGGCTTCAGTAGTTGTGGCGTGTGGGCTTCAGTAGTTGTGGCTTGCAGGCGCTAGAGCGCAGGCTCAGTAGTTGTGACCCACAGTCTTAGTTGCTCCGCGGCATGTGGGATCTTCCCGGACCAGGGCTTGAACGCGTGTCCCCTGCATTGGCAGGCGGATTCTTAACCACTGTGCCACCAGGGGAGTCCCTATGATTTTATTTCTTAAACTAGCTTCCAGGACAGCTAAGGACACGATGAATCAGTTCTCTGTCCACCATCTCTTCTTCTTTCCTTCTCATCCTTCCTTCCTTCCATTTATCAAGTATCACGTTTGTCAGTAGAAACTTGGTCACCTTCAAGGTCCCAGCTGGGCCCCAAGTTGGCAAAGTTGGGGTATGTTTTGGTCTCTAACTGGCCTGATCTTGCCCCTTCTCTTCCCTCTCTGGGTCCTGGTGACCTCCAGCTCCCTTTTCTCTGGCCTCCCCAAATTAACCAGTATTCTCAGTGCCCAGATTCATACAGAGGAACCAGTTACTGGTTCCAAAATGTAATTTCTCCCTAGGGAAATTTTTGACTAGGCCCCAGAGAGTTGAAGGGATAAAATTCTAATGAATTTGATACATGAACTGGACACTATACTGTCCAGTACAGTAGGCACTAGCCATGTGTGGCTATTTAAATTAATTAAAATTAAAATATAGTTCCTCAGTTATAGTAGCCATATTTCACGTGTGGCTAACGGTGACTATATTGGCCTGCACGGTTAGATTTCCATCATCACAGAAAGTTCTCTTGGACAATGCTGAGAGAAGGAAAGGCATTTTTAAAAAGCAGGTGTGAGGTATAGCAGGAACTTTCTTCAGTCCTGAATCAGCCCTGTTTAGGGGTTCTTGCCTTGCTAAGAGAAGAGCCATGTCTTTAAGGCTTCCTTGTTGAGCTGCAAGGAGGCCTCTCTGAGCCATTCCCAGTCACCAGAGATGACCCTGCAGTGAGCACAGGCCTTGAGGTCACGGGAGCTGTGGTCCTGGGGGTAATGAATAGGCCCCTGGTCACCTCCCAGGCCTGGGTCCCTGCCCTCTGGCTCTGAGATGCATCTCTGGATGGCCAGATATCTCTGGCCACTCCCAGCTACCCTCCACTGCCCGCAGGAAGGGGAGGCCTGTTCTGCATCCGCATCGGCCCGGGTGCAGAATTCCTAATGCACTGGAGAGTCGACATTGGTAGCAGCAATTGGTATCAATTATTAAGCAGAAAGCCCAAGGAGAGTCTGTGGAGCAGTGGAGAGTGTGGGAGGGGAGGGGGAACAGAGAATAGAACCTCAGGAACGGGGAGTGAATGGTCCCCGCCCACTCCTGCCAATCAGTATTTGGGGTGATTCTTCTCCTTTAAGTGGGCTTCCGACCAACCTGAATGTGCTCGGGAGTTAGACACCAGGATGCTGAGGGGACTTGAGGCCTGAGATGAGCTGGGAAGGGGGCAGGGCAGTGTTCCTCCAGGTCTGCAGGGTGGTCATCTAGAGCAGGGGCGGGCACACTTTTTATGTAAAGGGCCAACTATTTTAGGCTTTGTGGGCCTTACGGTTTCTGTCGCAATTGCTCAACTCTGCTGTAGCACAGAAGCAGCTGGAGACAATATGTAAACAGATGGGCGTGGATGTACTGCAGTCAAATGTTGTTTATAGAGACAGGTGGCAGGCTGGTTTGGACCCTGCTCTTCATCTAGGACCTCTGTCCTCCAAGTGTGATCCTTGGACCAGCAGTGTCACCATCACTTGGGAGCTTGTGAGTAACACAGAACCTCAGGCCCCACCCCAGATCTCTAGAGACAGATCTGCATTTTAATAAGTCCCCTGTGCCTATGAAGTTTGAGGAAAGAGTTTAAAGTTATTCTTGGCGGGGGGGGGGGATCTGGTCAGAATCAGGAACAATGGGTAGAAATGGCAGGAAGTGAAATTTCATTTCCACATCAGGATGTAATTTCTGTCCAACAGAACTGTCCTCAAAGGCAACAAGAGGCTGTTTCTGGAGGTAGTGAGCACCCCATCGCAGAGGTGTTCAAGGAAAGCTAGATAACCACTTGCTCGGGATGGTAGGGAGGACTTGGGCAGGATAAATAGCATCATGGCTAAGAGGCCTTGCTGGGAGGCAAGCTACCTGGGTTTGGATATTTCTTGGGCAAAAGGATGTCTCCCCCATCCTTATTTCAGATTCCCTGTCCATCCAATGGGGTAATCAAAAACCTCACAGGGCTGTGTTGAGACTTCCTTCACTTAAAGTACTGCAACAGCCCTTGCTATATACACTAAGTGCTAAGTGTTACTGTAGGTTACTTAATTCTGTAACAGCTATCCATATTTTTGGCGGGACTGAGGACCAACCTTTGTATCTAAGGTCTCGTCTGTCCAACTCTGAGATTCGAGGTGGGGAAGAGGGAGGATGTGGGGAGTAGCAATCCTAGCCAGTGGTTTTTTTTTGGTATTTGGTGTGAGCCAGGCATTATGCAAGCATCGGTTAATGGCTCTCAAATTACTTTCAGATACTTGTTGCCCTGGAAGAGCAGATAGATTATAATCTGTTGCTGCTCAAACACTCTGCGTGTTTCAGCTTTGGAAAAGTCAAATCAAGCCCAGAGATGAAGTGCTTGGTTTTGTCATCAACAGATTCACACGGTGTTGAGGGCCCAGAACTCCCTAGAGCTGGTCAAAGAGCCGCCTTGTTTGGACACATCACCAGCTCAAGTCTCAAGATGGCAGGGGGGCCAGAACACTTGACTGCAGAAAAGTAAGGAGCCCGCGGACTCCAGATCCTATTCGTGTGGAGGCACCCGACGATGCAATGTCCCTTCTGCCCTCGTTGTTTTGCGTTTGTGATCCCCGACCATAGGTTTTCGCCACAGACCTTGGTTTGGATTCTTGCTCTGTCACGTCATAGCTGTGTGGTCAGGGGCAAGCCTCTTGACCTCTCTGAGCCTTGGTTCTTTCCCTTATCAAAGGGACTGATAATGCTGCGTGCTTCACGGGGCTGTGGTGAGGATGAAGTGAGAACGTGTGAGACTTCTAGGAGCCGTACAGATGCTGGTTGTCACTTTAATGAATCCTATAAGCCTTTTGAAGTCTCTTCCTTCCCCACAGTGCTTGACACCTAATAAGGGGTTAATACAGACTTATCGAATGTGAGAGGAACGAATGACCTTCTCCTACAGAAGGGGAAGGAACTGCTCCTGGGGAGCGGTGAGGTGAATGCCCCCTCCCTGCCCTGTCCCCCTCCCCTGAAGCCTACCCTTCCCCACCCCATGTCCACAACTCCCACCATCCTTTCATCTCCAGCGTTCCTCGTGTGCTGCAGAAGTTTGCATCAGCTGGTGGCGGGCCTACCTACCTTTCTTCCTCATAACAGCTTTGCCTTGGCTTTGTGGAAGCCAACACAGAGTTCTTATCTTCCCAAAGAAACCTTTCAAAAGACAACACACTGGATTTTTTATGGTGTATGTGTGTGTTTTAGTTTCAGAAGGTGGGCTGGAAGGAAAGTAAAGATTGCCCTTTGTACCCAAGGGCAGTATCCAGCCAAGCTTAGGAGCCCTTTCTCACTGTTTTCAACTCTCCCCCATCTCCTTCCTTCCCTCCTCCCCCCATCATATAATTTTTTGGTACTTTTTGGTTAATTAATTTAAAGTGACGATAGTCCCAGATGAAGCTGTAAATTAGTTTCAAATGGCGCAGCCGGGCCACCCACTACTGGAAGATCATATTGCAGTGACAACATTAAAACTTGAACAACCCTCAACAAGGCGGGAGGAGGGGAATCCTAAAACCTCAAGTAAAAACACATTTCCAGCTCAATTCCTTGCTGCAGCCCTTAAGAAAGTGGAAACAGATGGATGGTGGCTTTGATAATGAGAGAGGCAATCAACTTTAGATTAAAAAAAAAAAAAACCACCCTGAACCCTACCCAAAAAGGATGAGTCTGACAGTAAAATCCCAGACACATAACGTTCCATTTAAGAGGCTATTGACATATTAGCCGGGAACAGAGCGGGTTCTGAGAGAGGTCAGTCCTCCTCTCCTGGAGCACTCTGCATTGTTTCCCTCGCCTCCGAAGCCAGAGCGCTCAGCCCCCTAATTGAAAACATGGCAGTATCTTTGGATGTTAGTGATGGTCAGATTTCCCCTGGAAATCACTAAGTGTTCTCGGGAGGCTTGGCTGTTGCCTGCCGCTCGATTCTAGAGAGCAGGAAAGACATTTCTGTTTTTAATTTAACTTAATTATTATTATTTTTGATTGTGTGTGTGTGTGTGTGTGTGTGTGTGTGTGTGTGATTTTTTGGGAGGCGGGGGACAAGATACCAGGAACAAAGAGAAGCAGTTCAACATTAAGAGAAAAGAAAATGTTGAAGTCATGAGATCAGGACTCATGCCTCGATCTGGCAAGCTGTGTAGCTTGGGATAAATTCTGATATTTCTTGGGCCCAGCCTCTCCGCGGCATGTGGGATCTCCCCGGACCGGGGCACGAACCCGTGTCCCCTGCATTGGCAGGCGGACTCTCAACCACTGCGCCACCAGGGAAGCCCTGACATTTCTTATGCCTCCATTTTTTGTCTGTAAAATGGGAGTGAAAAAGCCTGCTGGGCAGGTTCTCAGTGATGGAACTGGGTAGAGTGTGGGAGAAGCTGTTAGAATAGGAACCAGGGGTCCGGGACTATTTTTCCAGCTCTGCCACTTGCCAAGCCTGGGTCTTGGAGCCAGTTCTTACTGTGGGTTGACCTTCAGCTTTCTGACTGTCTGACCAGGGCTGCCATTCCTGCCCTGCCCAGTGGCCAAGGCAGGGAGTGAGAGCTAATGGATGGTGTGCACTTGCTGGACTACCAGCCCTTTGTCTACGCCTGGCACGTGCTGGGCCCTCGATAAATCATTGTCAAATGAGTGAATGAACCCGTGAAGAGGCTTGGGCAAGGAAAAAGTAATACTGCTGGAGAGTAGTGCAATTAAATTGACTTCTCGGTAATGGCAGCACTTCCTCTGGGGACTTTGTCGGAAGAGACATGCCATGTGAGTTTCTGTGATCCAGTAGGTTGCTTGAGCCCCCAAAGAGAAGAAAGACTCAAATGGAAAGAAATCTTGGTTTGGTCCAGAGAACATTTGCACGTTCGCCGGTTCAATCCTTTTGGAAAATATGGAGATTTGGTTCTGATTCAAGTTTCTGCTCAGGCTTATTTTCAAAGGCTTTTTGGTAATATTTATAAGCATCATGGGGACAGGGCCTCGGCCTGTTTTATTCACTGAATAAAGCATCTAACAGGTGTCTGACACACAGGAGATGCTCAATAATTAAGATAGAAATAAACGCAGGAATCTCTCTCTCTTTTCTCTCTCCACCTCCCCCATCCCCACCCTCAAAGCCAAGATGAACACTGAGCCTTGACGGCTTCTGTACAAAGTGGTACTTGAGAGCCATGGCCTTCTTGAGTGGAGAATTGCTCAGGACAGGTAGCTGACGCACCTGCAGAATTGCCCAGTGGGAGTCAGGGGATCACAGGGTGGGAGTGGGTTCTGAGTGCTTGGGGCACTGCCATTATTATAATAGCCCTGCTATTATTCATATCCTCCCTGGCTGTAGTCACGATCTCTGGAGATGAGCTTCCTGGGTTCACTGCCTTTTCTGAGCCCCGCTCCCTGCTCTGGGTAGTTCCGGTTTGAGGGGATGTTCTCTATCAGATGTTCTCCTCCATCCAGGGCCTGCTCCCTCCACCAGCTTCTCCATACTCTGCAGCCTCCCAGTGTGTCAGAATCCACTTGTATTTCTGGTGAAAAGGTTGTTTACTTCAAGGGTCCTCAGGGATGGAAGGAGCAGCAAGTGAGAACCAGGGCCCTGTTGATGGAGCTGTGAGGGCTTAAAACTCATTCTGATGGCTTGTTTGGACCCTAGTCAGTGCCCCTGGCAAGACAGCAGCTGGATTATGTCTGTGGGTGTGCTTGACCTGAGCTCTTGTCATCTCCTCTACTTTTCCCTTCCACCTCCACTTCTCTCCTCCTCCCTCCTTCCCTTCCATCCCGTTCCCCTGCCCACCCCCACTCTGAAAATCTAGGGTTGGGTGGCATTAGGTTGAGGGGAGATCAGGAGGTCGGCTGGAAGGAATTCTTCCATACTTTGTAACAAGCAGCTCTGGCGATAGCACGCCCCTCCAGCCACTGGTGGCCAGCCATGAAGAGCGTTGATCCCCTAGCTGTTTCTTTGACGGGACGAGTAGCTCAAATCATGGCACTGGGATAGTTTTGAGATGAACTAGCTATTGTTAGAAACATTTAGAAATGTCTCCCCTATGCTCCAATTTCCTCCTCTCTGCCAGTCTTGGCTCTAACAGCTGGAAGAAATTTCTCCTTCATCTGCTATATTCAGTCTCTCACTAAGCTCCATCAATTTTGCCTTTGAAATTTCTTTTGTACCTGCCCCTTCTCTCGTCCCCACTGCTAATCCCCGAGGCCTGGCTCTCATCTCCTTTGCACGCTGAGCTGCCTCCAGAACCTCTTGGCAGAGTTCCCTGCCTCTGGTCTCTCCGTCTTCCATCCATCCTGTACAGCCAAGCCAGACTCATCTTTCTCCGGCTCCTTTTGCATCTTAGGATGCCTCAGCTCAAATTCCCCAGGCTCTCCGAAGTACTTGGCGTTGCCCAGACAGTTTTGCAGCTCCCTCGGCCTTAATGTCTTCTTGGAGCAGTGGCTGTATGAGTTACCTGTGGCTGCTGTAAAAAATTACCACGAACTTGGTGGCTTAAAACCACAGAAAGTTGTCCTCTTACAGTTTTGGAGACCAGAAATCTGAATTGAGTCTTATGGGCCTAAGTCAAAGTGTCAGTGGGACTGTGCTTCCTTGGGAGACTCCAGGGGAGAATCCTTTTCCTTGCCTCTTCCAGCTCCTGGTAGCCACTGACATTCTTAGCCTGTGGTCATATCACTCCTCTGCCTCTGTGGTCAATCTTTTTGCCTCTGTGGTCAATCTTTTTGCCTCTGTGGTCACATTGTCTTCCCCGGGTCTGCCTGTGTGTCAGCTCTCCCTCTTACAGGGACACTTGTTATATACTTAGGGCACGTCTGGATAATCCAGAATAATCTCCCCATCTCAAAATCCTTAACTTTATCATCTCTGCAAAATCCCTTTTACCAAGTAAGGTGATATTCATGGGTTCCAGGGATTAGGATGTGGATATTTTGGGGGACCATTATCTAGCCTATCACAGGCTTCTTATCTATTCAACACTTCAGCAAATATTTATTGAGCATCTACTATGTGCTGGACTCTGTTCTAGGCAGCAAGAGTCATTAAGACTAATGATCCTTTTCAGACCCATTCTCCTGCAGGGTGAACTACCCTTATCTGGGCTCTTTCCCTCCTGGAATGTGGTATTATCACATAGCACGATCATCACATTGTATCACACTGGTAACTGTTATATACCTGTCCTCTTCCATTTCTATGCGCCCCTTAAGTTGAAGCTAACTTACTTATACCGGTATTTAGGGCCAGATGGGACTCGGTGAAGGTTTGTTAAATCAATGAACAAGTCTCTTATTGCTTCCTTTCATTCTTCCTAAATATATTTCCAATTTGCTTGGATACTAAGATGGCTCCAGTAATACAGTCTGCCTCAGAATTCTATGTTTAGGGTCTGACCTTCTCAGTGGTCATCTCCTTGTGTCTGGGTGATGGGATGTAGCTGTTGAGGGCATCTATCATTCTCCTTTGCTTGGTCCCCAGCAGTGTTATATACAATTATTTATTTAAGGCTTCCCATCAGTCATTTCTACTGCCCATTGGCTTTGAGGGGGTTGTGGGATAGGGGAAGTGAGAATGTTAGAAGACTGCGGTCTGCATCACTCGTGGGTCACATTTCCTGAGGGTGTTTCTTCTTGGTGTCGTCCAAGCATGGCCCGTCCACACCCACCACCTCTGGTAGGACAACACAATCAGTTCAGATCTGCTAAAACAGTACTGTCTGCTTCCATTGGCAGGTGAGACAAATCCTCTCGGTAAGGCCTTTTTCCACAAGTCCTGACATAATACAGAAGTGGGACAGACCCTATTAGGTACTGCCTTGTGCTGTTGGTTTATGATTTTAAAGTTGATGCCTATTTCCCTGCCTTAGGAAAGCAAAAGTGTATCTAGGACAATAAACCAGTGGTACCAACCGGAGGCGCATGGATTTGTACACAGCCCTTGGAAGTAAGGGGCATGTTTGTAGCCTAATGTCTAGAAAGCATTTTAAAAGGCAGTGTGACTCATAACTTCACACTTACTGTCTTAAAACCTTGGGCTTTCCCCTTTTCAGTGTTCTCTGCGGCCCCCGCAGGCACTGGCATTAAAACCTCACCGATGGGCTTCCCTGGTGGCGCAGTGGTTGAGAGTCCGCCTGCCGATGCAGGGGACATGGGTTCGTGCCCCTGTCCGGGAAGGTCCCACATGTCGCGGAGTGACTGGGCCCGTGAGCCATGGCCTCTGAGCCTGCACGTCCGGAGCCTGTGCTCCGTAACGGGAGAGGCCGCAGCAGTGAGAGGCCCGCGTACCGCAAAAACAAAAACAAAAACAAAAAAACCTCACCGATAACTGTTTCCTTAGGTACAGCAGTGTGTGTTGCTTTTCCAGGTGGAAAAGAATCTAAGAATAAAGATCATCTCACACACACACACACACACACACACACACACACACACACACACATCCTTGTAACTCTCTGGCCTCCCATAGAACCTAACAAAGTAGAACTTGGGTGATAGATACTTGGATGTCAATTAATTGTACCATGTTTTCCCAGCTGTGTCATTCACTTACCTCTTAGATGACCTTTGTTACATCCCTATACCACTCATTCTGTCATTTGATTAACATTTGTATTTAATTTATCTCAAATGTTAGCTTGTATAAACTTATTTTGAAAGGAAACACTGCATCTTTACCATAAATAGAAAACCAATATCGGGTATCATAAATAGAATGTAACTATAAAAATAAATATACTGAAAACCAAACAATTATTTACCCCAAAATGGAAATAAACAAGGAAATGCAGAGTAATAAAAATCAAGTTGATTCACAAAAACAAGATCCTCAGTGAGAAAAACAGAATGGCTTATGACCAGTCAGTAATAAGAGAATATTAAGCTTAACGTCATTTGATTTAATATGACCGTGTGCTTCTATGTCAGTTAAATTACAATGTCTTTTAGTTTTGAGTGATCAGCACTAAAAATTCCACCTCACATGCGTCCATGGTCAGAAAGGACACCTTACCATTGCCTAGATGGTAAATTTTAAAGATTTAATTTTTATTTATTTTTGGCTGCATTGGATCTTCGTTGCTGCAGGTGGACTTTCTCTAGTTGTGGCGAGCGGGGGCTACTCTTCGTTGCGGTGCACGGGCTTCTCTTGTTGCGGTGGCTTCTCTTGTTGCGGAGTACGGGCTCCAGGTGCCTGAGTTTCAGCATTTGTGGCTCTCAGGCTCTAGAGCGCAGGCTCAGTAGTTGTGGCTCACGGGCTTAGTTGCTCCGCATCATGTGGGATCTTCCCAGACCAGGGCTCGAACCCATGTCCCCTGCATTGGCAGGCAGATTCTTATCCACTGCGCCACCAGGGAAGTCCCCAGATGGTAAATTTTAAAAATTAAAATGTTTTCATATGTATTTTTTGGTACCTGTGAAAGAATATATGTATTCATCCCTTACTTCATGTGACATTATGAACCATAATTATAAAATGAACCTACCCCCATCTTAAGAACATTACTAATGAGTGTACCTTCCTCTCTGATTCCCATCCCTGCCTCCCTCCCCTCCCCTCCTCGGGGAAAAATTGTCTTGAATTCCTTTACATTTAAAAATAGTTTAACCACCTATGAATTTCCTGAACAGTATGTTATTTAGATATGCTTGAATATGAGCTTTTTAAAAAATGCTGTCATACTGTCAGTATCTTCTAGGCGACTGGATAATCAATTATGGTGTGTGTATGCAAGGGGGTGTTGTTTCAAGTGAAAATGAGCACATTCAGACTGCATGTGGCTACTTGGATTAACCTTGTGAGGTAGCTCTCACTCTGCTCAGGCCAGTCCCAGCTTTCACGTTAAGTGGAATTTAAGGGTGGGTCAAATGAAAAGGATTCCCTTTCCTCCACCTTTCACACCTCAATTACTTCCTGTGGAGAAAAGAGTTATAGCTGCCCGAGGCTGCTCTCCTTAGAAGGCCTGCTCGCAAAGTTGTCCCTTGGCTGGCAATGGGGAACTTGGGTTAGGGAAGGGTTCTCCCCATTCCTTGGGAAGAGTGCTCACTCTGCCTAAACTGTCCAAACAGTATGATTCATGCTGAACGCCTGCCTTCCTCCCGGGAGTCAGAATTTTGGTACATGGCAGACAGACGTGCCTATGTGGCCAGCACTCCCTCCCTCCTTCCTCCAATAAGAATCATGGGCACTGAGTCTCTGATGAGCTTCCCTAGGAAACAGCATTTCACGTGTGTCAGGACAGCTCATTGCTGGGGAGTGAGGTGTGTCCTGTGTGACTTCACTGGGGCAAGACTCTTAAGCTGGGCCTGCTTTGCATCTGGATGCTGCCCCATGCCCCTTTGTCTTTGATGATTTTTCATTGTATCTTTTTGCAGGTATAAATCATAGCCATGAATATGACTGTGTGTTGAGTCCTGTGAGTCTTCCTGGGATCGGTCTTTGGGATCCTGAGACTCCTCCAAACCTTTTCTTTTTTTTCCTGCACCACCCTGAAACCCGAATAGAGGGGCCTTGGCTCTGGGCTTTATACTTTGGAGGGCACTGAATCTCTCTTTCTCTCTCTCTCTCTCTCTCTCTGTCTCTCTCTCTCTCACACACACACACACACACACACACCCCTCTGATACTTGGGATCTGGAGCTCAGGGCTGGCCCAGCAATCTGTAACCCTAAAAGACCAGCCCTTATAACTATCACCATTGAGGCCCACGGGAAACCCTTCTGCACATCTCTTGCCTTATGTCCCGGAAAACGCATCAAATCCCATGAAGGTGGTATGCCATACATGTCCAACAATGTCAGAGGCAGGTACCACCTCAGAGAGCCGGAGAATCTGAACAGGAGAAGTGCTTGGGTAAGAGAAAGGCCAATTAATTAACTTGTCACATCCTTCCTCTCAGCTTGAATGCAGTAGATTCTTGTATAGAAAATTATTGTTTCTCGGCATGCCAGACATTCATTTTCTTCTTTCTCTTCATGTTCCAATTCCTGGTTCTGGAGATAAGAATGAACACAGTGTTCACGGCACTTGCGCATGGACACTGAAGCATATTTTACTACAGTAAGCAATTCATATGACTCTTAGATTTGTATATATGTGCAGTTCCAGACGTAGTATGTGTGAAGCGTGACATTAGGTCCTTACACTGATAACTAGCTGGACCCTGAATCCTAGAATTGCAAATTGTTCTATTTTTATAAAAATATTTAATATCTAAATTTTCAAGAAATTAAAAAGTTTCAGCTTTCTTTGAGTACCTTTGGTTAAAATAGTTTGTATTCATTAATTATGATTTATATTTTGCCTTGTAACTTTGGTAGCAATTTAAAATATTTTAGAAGAGAAATAATTTTTACTAAACTCATATTGAATTATAATTTTTCCAATTTTTACATATATTTTAAGGTATTTTAAAATGAAAGTACATTCACAGTTATTCCCTTTGTATATACATTTTATTTTGTAATTATTAGATGATTATTGTCAATGGAATAATGTTTTGTGAAAATGAACATACTTGGAGATTTTGCTGAAGTGAAGGCAAAAAATAAAAGAAATAAATATAAAATAATACATGAGCTATGGCTCTCCTGATTTTAATACTTATCCAAATATCACCAGCCCATTAATGGAACAGCCAGATGCACACAGTGATAATTAAGTTCATTTGTCTTCGATGGAAGACTTTCAGTCATACAGAAGCCACAACTTCATTAACTTTTTATGTCTTGTTATGATGAGGATATTTTTGTTGAGGTAGAGAGAGCATAGAGCATCATATCCGATGTAACATTTGGCTTGTGATTTAACTTTTGCCCATGTACACACGTGACGTGTAGCCCTCAGGTTCGGGCAGGACTGCTTCCTCCTTTCTTTACACACAGCCCTAGAAGGACCTGGGTTCTGGTGGGTGGCGAGTGCCCAGAAGCTGTGTGGACCAGGCCACAGCTGACTCAGTGTGCATGTGTCTCCAGGACCAAGGTCACACCAAAGCCAAGGGAGGGAAGAGCCCCAGGACCCTCCCCAGATGGCCTCTGTGGGAGGCCTGGAAAAGCTTTCTCTATGCACACCCTCCGGTGTCTTCTGAGCTGGGAACCTGGATGCTGGGAAGGCACTCAAGCTGCGGGCCTGGCCAGGGGGTTCAGTTTTAGCTCTGCCACCTTCTGGAGAGGTAACTCCAGAAGGGCAAATTTCCTGAACCTCTCTGATCTTGTTTCAACATGTGTAAGGTGAGAATACTCATTCTCACTTTTCAGCCTTGTTGTGAAAACTGGAGGCTTGTGTTTAAAACTCATAGCACGGTCCCTTGGATGTGGCTTAATCCATGTTAACCCATGTTTTTGGACAGTGAAACTGAAGAAAGACGTTAAACAAGAGGCTAAAGTCATCCTGGTGGTTAATAGAAGGAGGAACCCAGGCATTTTAATGTTCCTTCCATTTGCTGGGCCCTGATAACCCGCCGTTCTTCTAAAGCCCACCTGCTCTCCTGCCCACACCCAGGTTAGGAAGGATGCCTGCCCTGCGAGGCGTCCTGGTCTGAGCACCAGTTCACTTTCCTTGGAATCTAGCTCTGAGGATTTACAGCCAGGGTGGGCACACACTGGAGGTCCCCTTACCTGTAAGTTATTCTACCCGTAATCAGATTTCTTTCTACTGTGGGGAGCCAGCCTGTGTAACTTCACAGAAACCTGGGAACAGATGATATAAGGGTCACCGGAGCCTCCTTGCTGCCTAAGATGCAACATCCAGGAAAATGATTTCTCTGGGCACATAAGTTACTAGGGTCCCGGGGTAACCATAGCTCAGGCTCTGATAATTCCCTTAATGCTGTGTTCAGTGATGGAGTGTTCATGGCCCCCTTGGCAGCCCGCCTGCGTGGCCCTGCTCTCTGAGTTCAAGAGCCTCAGTGACACCTGCTGTTGCCGAGGGAGGTGATATATGTAGAGGGAGGACGGGCAGAGGGGAGGGAAGACCACTCCTTTCCCAGCCCCTTTTCTTCCAGGCCAGTCTGACTCAGGTTCAGAGACCCTTAGTCCTTCTGGTGAGCCATTTGGAGGGCAAAGACACTTTGAACCATGGCACAAATCACTAGTCATTTGCAAGAGGATAAAATTAGGTACCTACGTCACACTACAGTAAAAAATTCCAGATGGATTAAAGATTTGTGCATTAAATATACAGTACTAACAAATTAAAAGGCAATATAGGACTATGTATATGTAAGATTGTTTTGTTTTACCTATAATCTGAGCTGTCATCCTTTTCTAATAGAGTTTTACAGATAATCTCACATATATAGTCTTACAAGTCCAGGTGGAGGGCATATGTCATATATCTCAGTCTCGATCCTTATATCTCTATGTCTTGGGGTGGGGAAGGCCTTTCTAAGTCTGGCACCAAATCCAGAAGTCAACAAAGAAAAATTTGGCATATTGGACCACCTAAAAATTTAAAAAAGCAAAACAAAACTGTACCGTGAAAGGCACCATAAATAAAACATAAATACATAAATGACAGCCTGGGAGAAACTATTTGCTATACATCCTAGCAGGAAAACTGTAAATATCCATACTATAGCAAGCGTTCCTCCAAATCAATCAGAAACAACATAAATGGACAAATGCACGATTCACACACACACCATACAGATGGTCCATTCAAGAAGAAAAGAATTTTAGGGCTTCCCTGGTGGCGCAGCGGTTGAGAATCTGCCTGCTAATGCAGGGGACACGGGTTCGAGCCCTGGTCTGGGAGGATCCCACATGCCACGGAGCAACTTAGGCCCGTGAGCCACAACTACTGAGCCTGCGCGTCTGGAGCCTGTGCTCCACAACAAGAGAGGCCGCGATAGTGAGAGGCCCGCGCACCGTGATGAAGAGTGGCCCCCGCTTGCCATAACTAGAGAAAGCCCTCGCACAGAAACGAAGACCCAACACAGCAAAAATTAATTAATTAATTAATAAACTCCTACCCCCAACATCTTAAAATAGCAAGAGGAGTCAGAATGAGAAATTGTTTAAAAGAAGAAAAAATTTTTAATTATTTGATATCTAAAACTGGAAGAAAAAACATTGTTTGATCTCACTAATAATTAAAGAAATATGGATGCAAACAGCATTGTGGCATTGTTTTCATTTTTGCCTACCCAATTAAAAAGATTGATAGCCTTCAGAACTGCTGAGAGTGAAGAAACGAGCTCGCACACGCTGTTGGTAGGAATGAAAATCCTCACAACCTTTTTGAAGGTAATATCTCAATAGATATATAAACTTAAAATGCGCTTACTGAATAACCCCCCTATCTCTCCTCTAGGAATTTATCCTCCCAAACCATGGCATGAATGAGTAAAGATGTAAGTACAAGGGCATTCATTGTACCATGGCTTACAAGAGCAAACATTTGTACAAATTTAAATTTCCACGGCAGAACATGGTATATCTGTGTAGTGGAATCCTCTTCAACTCTTAACAAGAAGGTAGATCCGTGTAGCAGGAGGTAACATTTT
Organism: Orcinus orca; assembly: GCF_937001465.1. Classification (NCBI taxonomy): domain Eukaryota; kingdom Metazoa; phylum Chordata; class Mammalia; order Artiodactyla; family Delphinidae; genus Orcinus; species Orcinus orca. The sequence goes on from NC_064560.1 coordinate 88,598,649, forward strand.
TCTGAGTATTTGCTAGGCACTGTTCTGAGTGCTTCCCATCATGACCTTGTTTAACTCACTCAGGTCTTCATAAAGTAGATGATGTTGTCATCATCCACACGTTGCAGAAGAGGCACGGAGAGGTTCTTAACCTCCACAAGATCACACAGCTGTGAAAAGTCAGAGCTGGTATTTGAACCGGGCAGTGAGGCTTCTGAGACACCAACCAGGAAGGAGGGGTCACTGATAAAAGTTGTGTTAAGTGATAAAGCAAGTTGCAGAAAAATATAGCATAACTACATTTTGGTGAAAATACATGTGACTATATACATAATATGTACTATTTATATGTATGTTGCATTACAATAATTATGGAAAGTTTAATTTGGTGGGAGTGATTGAAGGGGCAGATTTATTTTCTTCCGAAAAAACGGTGGGATTAAAAAAAAAAAACTAGCTCCCTTCTGTTTTTATTTTTATTTTATTACCCATGCCCACTTGACTTGCATGAAATAAAAATGGCCCAGTCTGGTAACAAAAATACATCCTTGAAAAATAACATATCCTGTTCACACCAGTAATGAAAAATCCCAGTTTGGGAAATACAGCTTTTGATAGTTATTATTTAGCAGTAGATAAATTACTTTAAATAAAGGCTTTAAAAATGATTTAAAAGGTAGTATGTCATCGTCGTAGAAAAGGTGGAATTATAGAGCTGAGAGAGTGAACTGGTCATCTAGTGGGTTCCAGGAAGCTGGGACCTCCTGCTCTGTGGTCCCTGCTGCATTTATTTCTCTCTTTGTTTTCTTCCCAGCATCCTGTTTCCATGACATCCTACTCCAATCCCCCAAACCCAGAGCAAGCTTGGTCAGGGGTGGGGAGTCACCATGCAGTTGAAGAGCCCTGACCCAACCAAGTGATGTCACAGGAGCTGGTCCAGGATGGAGATCCTGTCCATTTGCTGGTGGCCAGAGTCACAGGGTCACAAGACCTCCAGCTGCTTGACTCAAAAGGGCGCCCAGGGCACAGCAGGCACTTGGGCTGTGTGGTTCTGTCTGGGGTGATTTTGCTTCCTGAGGACATCTGGCAATGTCTGGAGACACTTCTAGTTCTTACCACTGGGGAGTGGGTACTACTGGAATCCAGGGAGGAGTGGGCAAGGAAGGCTGCTAAACATACTATAGACCAAGAATTACCCAGCCCCAAATCTCCATAAGGCTGAGATTTCAAAACCTGCCCGCCATTAGATCCCCTGGTCGGTCTTGCAGCAGGAGGGATGGGGTCCTGAGGGTCCCACCTGTGGAAGTTCCTTGGCCGGTATGCCCCTGTTCTAGAGGAGAGGCAGGTTTCTCCAAGGCCAGGTGGAGAGAACCAGCCCAGTCCACCCCAGGCGCTGCATTTCCCAGGAGCTGGGAGGAATTAAGTTATAATATACGGACTAACATTGATACAGTGTGTGACAGGTGACAGAGTTCTTCCTCTGTGCTGGGGTTCAGTACAGGCTGGGGTCCTCTGCACTGCCGCCCATATTGTTGGGGTCCTGGACAGGTTGGGGGGAAGGGGAAAGGCTACATCTGCTTCTCATTCTTTCATGAAACGAGTTCCTTGTCATAAACTCCCCAGTCTCCCTTTGATCACAACTCTGACGGTTCAAACCCTTCATGTTATTGCAGGTTCCACTTGTGGGTAGGAGGCCTTCCCCAGCAGATGTGAAGGCAAACATACTCTTTCTCCCCATGCTGTGGTATCCTGGAGACTGGTGAGCCAGAGCTAGGATGCCATGACATCAGGTGGGTTAAGTGTGGGCTTCATGTACCCGTTCCATATCATGTAAGCTTGGAGGGAGGGTGGGCAGCAAGGGCTGGCCAGGGAGGCTGGGCATTCGGGAGATGGACAGGGTTCCACGTGTCAGGTACTTCACATATGTTATTTCACTTGCTTCTCATGACAACTCCTTGAAATGGGTTTTATGATCATATCTATTTTTTAGAGGAGGAATTCAAGCTCAGAGAGGTTAATTAACTCTGCCAAGCTCATGTAACTAGAAAGTTGAGCTCCTGGAAAGGGTGAGGGGAGCTCTCTGGGCCATCATGGGTTCTGCAAGGGCGGATGAGAGCTGGACAAGTGTAGACTGGCAGGAGAACCATGGCCCTGGGACACGTTTGTCCTAGGTTAGTGGGCACCGTCACCATGCCATGGAGCAGGGCAGCTTCGGCCTGGGATGAAGGAGTGGGATCACAGTGGCCACTGGACAGAGCATGGCCTCTCTGGGAATTGGAGGAGGTAGGGTGTGGGGAACTGGAAATGATCGATAGAGGGCAGAGGCCACCAAGGTGGGTGCTTAGAAGGGCCTGCAGACCAGAATAGGAGTGGAAATACTCTGAGGGGCTGAGACATGCTCTTCACTGCATCATGTGTGTGCCCTGTGACGGGGAACTGGGGTGTCCTGTGTTAAACAGCATGTGACTCCCTGGGGAGCATCTCCCTTCTGTTGATGTCTGTGGTTAAATGCTCTAGCTTCTTGGCTCCTTTGGGTGATTTAGAAAAAGTGCCCCTCTGGGTGGGTGCATAGTTCAGAGTTTGGACTTGCTGTCTTCCCCTTTAGTCAGGTGCTGATGGAGGACAGCTGTAGAGGAGGTCTACAGGCCGGGCAGGGCGTGCGCGACCAGAGAAGAGGAACCACGGAGGGTGGGTCGCTGCGTCCAGGCCTTCAGGCGGGCAGGGACTAACTCGTACCTGCATCTGCACGTACAGCTCCTGGACCTGAGCTGGCACAGAGCGTGCCCAGGCAGTGTTTGCCGAGAGGATGAATAGAAGAGGGTCACCTTCCTTTTGACTCCTTAGGGTGAGTCTTCAGCCTTCTTTGGAAGAAGATTTGGAAGTGAGGAAGAGAAGGCTATGGGTCAGGTAAGATGGAGGGGGGAAGCTTGACTCATCATGTCAACTTCATAGTAGATGCTTTTGAATCCTAAAAAAAATAATAGCTGAATGTTCTTGAGTGATGGGTTACCAGGAGCCAGCCACGGTGCTCACCCTTCTGTGATGGGCAGTTTTATATGTTACTCTGCCTAGGCCTGAGTTTCCAGTGATTCAACCAAATGCTAACTTAGGTGTTGCTGTGAAGGTAGATGTCATTAAAGTCCCAAACCAGCGACTTTAAGTAAAGGGGATGATCCTAGGCAAGCTGGGTGGGCCTGATTCAATCAGTTCAAAGGTCTTAAGAGCAGAGCTGAGGCTTTCCTGAAGGAGAAGAAATTCCATCTGGGGCCTGCAGCTTCAGCCAGTGTCTCAGTTCCAGCCGGCCCTTCCTGACGGCCTCCAAGTGGATTTCAGACTCACCCAGCCAGCCCCACAATCACATAAGCCAATTCCTTGCAACAAACCGCTTAGTGTATATCTCCTACTGGTTTTATTTCTTCGGCTGAACCCAGACTAATACACCTTCATATGGATCAATTTATCTAATCCTTGCAAGAACACTGTTAGAGTTGTTGTTGTTGTTCCCATTTTAAACTGGAGCCCAGAGAAGGCAAGCAGGGAAGCCAGGATTCAAACCGCAAGGCTTTTCCCTCCAGGGCCCAAGTTCTCAACTGCTGCCCCAGAGAATCTCAGGGAGTCAGTCACGTCCATAGCAGCCAGTGCTGGATAGCCGACAGGCTTCAAGATGGACCGGGCAGTTGTGATGGGCTGACTGGGACGGTGTCGTAAGGGAGGGAGTGGCCGCTACCCAGAGCAAGTTACCGCAGCAGTCGGCCCTGGGGGAAACACACACATCTCGATGTCACCTTCCAACAGCAATCTGTCCTTTCCTCTGAGCTCCCTGACATTCTGAGTGCGCACAGAATGTTCCCTCAACCTTGTATTTGCTTGTATTTTGTTTTAGAGTATCCTCTGGTGGTTAGTTTTCTCACAGGGCTGAGCTTTCTAAAATTCCCTGAAATGTTCACCGTCAGTCCTCTAACGGGAGCTCTGTCCTCTGATTCATTCACTCATTCAAAGTGACATTGAGTTACCCTTCTTCACAAAGGAGCCCCAGCTTGCCCAGAAGAAGAAAGTTAGGTGTTGGCTCAAAAGGAATTCAGAGGCATCTGATGACTTGTCAGGTGCTCCCTGGCTGTGCACATGCCACACCTGGATGAAAATTACCCCTCCAGAGCAGCAAGTTAAAGAAAAACCTTTGGGTCCAATGTTTGGAGTGCTGATTTCCCATCGTTTAAAATCATGGAGTAGACGTGAGCTGCATTTGATTGGTCTCCACGTAACAGCTCAGACTCTGTATGCCGACCCCCTCTGCTCCCTCCCGGTTCCCCTGCCCGAGGCCCTGCAGTCCTGAGGGGGGCTGAACACGAACAGACCAGGAGCTGGAGGATGGAATGCGTCCCCTTCTAGCAATGCCTTTTGGAAAATGCAGAGTGGAACATGAGCCAGAGTAGTTGTGTGTGAGGTGGGTGTGGGGTGTGTACATGTGTGTGTACGTTTCTCTGTGTCAGAGGAGGTGTGGGCAGCGGGTAGAAGGAGGGTGGCTTGATAATGAGCAGGGACTGGGTATTTGTTCCAGCCTGAGGGGTAAGGTTTGAAGCCACGGGACAAAACTGGGCTCTGAACTCATGGGGCCTCCAGGAGCGTGGCTGAGGACAGAAAGCTCAGTCCAGAGGGAGCAGAAGAGGGACAGAGACCAGTGCCTATGGTTTAATGACAGTTCCAAGGATTAGAGTATTTTCATCCTTTGTTTCTTTCTGTCTCTTTGTCTCTGTGTCACTGTCTTTGTGTCTCTGTCTCTCTCGTGTGTGTGCCTGACCACTCTTTTTCTTTGGAAACAGGAAAGCAATTGAGTGGCTCACAGAATCCCGAGGAAGAAGAACACTCAGACCTTCTAAAGGCACAGGGACAAAAGGAAGAACCACAAGCAAAATCACTCCCCAGGGCTTCCCTGGTGGCGCAGTGGTTGAGAGTCCGCCTGCCGATGCAGGGGACACGGGTTTGTGCCCCGGTCCGGGAAGATCCCACATGCCGCGGAGCGACTGGGCCCGTGAGCCATGGCCGCTGAGCCTGCGCGTCCGGAGCCTGTGCTCCGCAACGGGAGAGGCCGCAGAGGTGAGAGGCCCGCGTACCGCAAAAAAAAAAAAAAAAAAAAATCACTCCCCAGAACTACTGCTGACGCCCTGACGGCTCCTGGGTGTCACCCAGTGTCACTGCGGCTGTACAGCTGGTGGACCCAGGTTGCTGCCCAGACCAGAATCAGGGAGACCCGATTCATAGACCTGGCAGACCTCTGCTGGGAGACTTAGGGGGGGTGACATGAGTCCTCAAAGGACCCACCAGCTGGCTAGGTGGGGTCAGCTAGAGACAGCTTTAGCATTCTGGTTTATTGCTGGAAATAAAAGAGACAATGATGGTCAACTCTTGTGCTGGTTGGATCCCACGTGTAGACAAGGAATTTCAAACTCTAATTTTACCCTGGAACACCAACAATCCCTTCCCTAAATTCCCCTAGAGATGTTAGGGCAATCTCTAACCTCTAGTAAGATGGATGGATTAGCGAGACCTTCCTTGTGTCTCTAGTTCATTGGGTACAGAGTCTTCTGGAGTGGGAGAGAGGAGAAGGGAAAATCAAGGACAAAAGATACTGTGAAAAATGGAGATACTGGAATCTTCCAGCTGCAGATCCCTATTTGTTTGTTTTTGCTTTGGGCCATGGGGCTTGGTTTCAAGCTGAGACCTTGGCCTTCAGGAGCAAGCTGCCGTGGTCCTCAAAGGCGGGGGGCAGTGATGGTGGAGTAGGTGACATCCCACTCACTCTCAGTGAGAGAGTCCCACCCTCTCACTGCAAGCAGGTTGCTATATTGTTACTGTGGCCAGTTAGAACCTGCTCTGGGAGGGGAAACTTCTAAAATCCTGGGAAGTGAGTGTCTCAAGGTCTCATCCTGGAAGAATAGTCTGACCCTAGAAGAACAGGTGAGGGGTGATCTCTCTATTTCTCAGCCAACTTCTAGAAGATGGCAGAGAGGGCCAGCAGTGAGTTTAGCCTCATGGAAATCACAGGCTTTGCAGCCTTTGGGATACGTAGACTCTCTGGCTTCCTTCTTCTTTGTACCAGAAAACCAGACCTGCTTCCGCCAGGCTTGGGGCTGCAAGTGGAACCTCTGGGACCAGAGCTAAGAGGAGAGACAGCCTGAGACCCGTGGCCTCCTCAACACGGGGAGAAGTGGCTCCTGACCAGTGAGAACTGGCTGTGCCTGGGATGGGGTGTGTGTGTGTGTGTGTGTGTGTGTGTGTGTGCACGTGCACCTATATAAACGTGTGTGTGTGTTTTATTCAGGGGCAGAGTGGAGGCTGATCCCCCTGAATGCCTCCTCTTCACATCCTCCAAGGGAGAAGGGCCATTCTCCTTGACTCCTGGGAGCTGCAGAATATTGGAGAGAACACGTCTGCCCAGAACAAAGCAAAACCCTCAAAGGTTCTTTCCTATCTCTGATTCTAGAAAATTACCTGCCCTTTCATCCACTTCTCACATTCACGGCCTGTCTGTGTCACTGTCATTTTCCACCTCCTGGCATCTCAGCGCTCATCCTTTCTCTTTTGTCTCTCCGTCTGTCCAGGCTGGTTTGCATCTCTTTGTCTTTGCAGGGTCTGCATCCCTGCCTCTGTCTGTCCCTCCCTCCGCCTTGGCTGGCTTCTCTCTCAGCTGTCGCTTTTCTCTCCTCTCCTCCTGGCTAGCGCTGAGCAAGTGGCTGTCGGCCGTCCCTCGCTAGAGCCGAATCCCAGAGAAAACCAGTGTTGGAGCTGATGAGTGATTTTGGCTCCCTGTCTGATTTCCCTCCAGCTTGGTTTTGAAGCTCTGTGCAGCCCTGGGACGTCTGGAGGCCGGCTGGGCCGCATTGGGCTCTGCCGCTAAGGGCCCCCAGCCTTGGCACCCGAGGTTCCACCCCTTCTCCTGACTTGGAGTGATCCCGTCGTCCTGTCTTACAAATTGGGATCGCCTCCCTGCATGTGGGCTTTGGTGACAGCCACCAGATGGCAGGGACTGGTTTTTATAGTAACTCATTAACCTCTTGCCATCCTGCAATTAAGAAAGCATTTAATTGCTTTTGCTCGAGCCATCCTATGAGTGATTTGGGCGGCTCGTGTTCCTCATGTGAACCAATTTGCAGCTAGAGCCCGAGAGAGTGGGCACAGTGGCGTGTGAGGGCCCAGACGTGGTGAGCACCCTGGGCAGCCCTGGATTGCCCTTTGGGGCCTTTGGGTGGAGGGGAGCACAAGCCTTAGAACCTTCCCGATTGGTTTCCTGCTGGCTCCTCAGCAGGACTCCTGATGAGTCCTGTGGATGAGCGCTGGATGCCCCTGAGAGGCTATCTAGGTTCCTTCTCATTTAACCGTGGGGAGGACTAAAGCCAAATAAGTCAGGGAACTTGCCCCAAGTCACACAGCTAATCACTGGCACCACCTGGGCTGCAGCCCAAGTGTTCATTTCCCACCTGCGGTGCTCTGGGCTTCTCCTTGTTTTGCCAGCCTTTCCTGGGAGACGTGCTGCTGCAGCGCCTCTGAAACTGTGTTCACTCCCGTACTTGGTCTGCTTTTAGGTGCATAACTGCCCGAGAGTTATTTACTCAGGAAATAGCTCAGAGCATCCCTGAATGGATTAACCAACTCCATCCAAAGAGGCAGGACCCACTCCCCTCTCCCCGCCACGCAGTCCCAACCAGCACACCTGGCAGCCTCACTGCAGCACTGGGGATCACTGAGTGCACAATGCCATGACCACGGAGGCTCCAGCCCGCAGCAGAGCTCCCACCAGCCTTTTTTAGGTGCCAACCCTGCACCAGCTGACCCACTCACAGCAGAGGCCCCTTAGGCCTCCCAGAGACGGTTAGCAGCTTGCCTCCCATCCCTGTGTCCCAGCACCACCTCCACAGGGCAGGTCTCCGGGCATCTGTCATTGCCGTGTCTTTGTTCCCTTACTGCTTATACATTTCCCCGCCACCGACCCCCTCACCTCCCAAACCCCACACCCTTCCACTGGGCTTTGGGTGCTTCTGCTCCACAGCAATGGATCCCTCCACCCCCAGCAGGGTGGGCAGGGAGACATGCCACCCAGACCCCCATCAACGAAGGCTTTGCCTCGGCTGCTGGGAAGGTGGTCGGCAGGCCACCTTTGGGGGCTGTCTTAGCTGTGGAGGGCTGCCTCGCCCACAGTCATGCCCTTCTGGAGGGGATGCCCCATCTGATGACTGATCAAGGAGGGCATATAAGGATCGGTTATTTTGGTCCAATGCAGGACAACTCTGATGGATCATTTTGGCTCCAGAGCTCCCACAGGGTCAGCCCAGGGCCTGTCACTGGCCAGCATCACAGCTTTACTTCTTCCTCCAACTTCTGCTTCATCCCAGTCACATCCCCAGGTATTTATCCCAAGAACATTCCTGCTTATGAAGAAATATTAAACGTGATAACTCTATATTTAACATTTTGAGGAAGTACCAAACTCTTTTCCACAGGGGCTGTACCATTTTGGATCCCTGGCAACAACGTGTAAGGGTTCTAATATGGTATACAGGTATTCCAGCATCATGTGTGGAAACGACTTTTCTTTCTTCATCGACGCATCTTGGCTTCCTTGTTGAAATTAATTGGCCATAGATGTATGGGTTTATTTTTGGACTCTCAATTCTGTTCCATTGATCTATATGTCTATCCTTATGCTGGTACCTAACTGTCCTGATTACTGTGGGTTTGTAATAAGTTTCTTAAAAATTAAAATAATTGTTTCCAGCTTTATTGCTACACAACATATAACTTTGTGTAAGTTTAAGGTGTACAACGTGATGATTTGATACATGCGTGTATATATATATATATATATATATATATATATATATATATATAGTGAAATGATTACCACAATAGGGCTTAGTTAACACCTCCATCACCTTTTTGTGAGTGTGTGTGTGGTGGAAACATTTGAGATCTAATCTTTCAGCAACTTTCAATTATACAATACAGTATTGTTAACTATACTGTACATTAGATGCCCAGAACTTGTTCATCTTATAACTGGAAGTTTGTCCTTTGACTCATATCTCCCCATTTCCTTCACCCTATAAGTTTTGAAATCAGATGTGGTAAGTCCTTCACTTTGTTTCTTCTTTTTTAAGATAGTCTTGGCTTTTCTGGGTCCCTTACATTTGCATGTGAATTTCAGGATCAGAGAAGACAGAAAAGGCAGGAGGGCTTTTTAAGTTGCTGACAGTAAGGCCTGCCATGTGGGACTCCCCCAAGGGCTTCAGTAAATTCAACTGGGCATCTGAATAACTGGGCAAGCGTGTTTGCTTATGTACTTATGTATTTTGTGGAACAGGGGAAAGGGGCTACGTGTGGTGTTCCCGTTGACTCAGTGTGAAATGGGGATGGAGGCCTGAAAGCAGGAGGCCGGCACAGGGAAGACCCTGGGGGTGAAAGCTTTCTCAGACCTGGGGCAGCTCCCGGCTCCTCGTGCTGTTCCACTGGGGGATTGAGAAATCCCCGCCATCGGCAGGCCTGTCGGTAACACAGAGCGCGAGGCACAGAGATGAAGCCGCTCTCTGTGAAGAGGGAGGAGGGTGGCACCCTGGGGCACCCCAAAACACCTCCTCGGGCCTCTGACCTCTGTGGAACGGAGCTGGACATCAGGGCCCCTGTGTGGCTTTAGAAGGGTTGGTTTTGTAACCCATGTCTCACTTGGGGGGGCGGCTCTCCCCCACCCGCCGTGGACAGATGGGGTTCACGAGCTCCCCGGGACTCCGTCTGTCACGTCTCCCAGCAGCCCCATCTTCTCTGGAGTCGACAGCTGGCCTGGCTGCCTCTGCGGAGTGGCAGCCTCTCTACTGCCTGAAGCCAAGTTCCTCTCAGCGCTGTCACTCTCTGGGCTGTTCCCGTGGCTGCTGCAATGGGTGATGAGACCCCGTGTGACTCGTGTCCTCTGCACAGACTCCAGGGCTAGGCTCTGAGGCCCAGGAGGTCTGAGATCCTGGCCAGAGGGTGCAGGTGTGCGGGCAGGTGGGTGTGAGCATTCCAGTTATCCCTCTTTCAGGAGTTCTGTTTACTCATCCTTTCCTCAGAGTCCTTCAGGGAGAGAGAAAGCATTCTGCCCCCTTTCCTGGGACTGGAATTCTCTCCCACTCATGGCTGCCCAGATCTGGTTCCCAGATGCCTCTTGGAATATCTTACTGGAGAATGCTTGCTCACTGGTCCTTGAGCCTGGAAGAATCCTGGACCTTCAGAGCCACAGGTAAAAGGCAGCCTAGTTCAGGAGAGGCCACAGACATCAGAAACATCCTGACCGGGATCCATCCCAGCTCTAATGCTCACTGGCTGTGTGACCTTGGACAAGTCACTTCCGTCTCTCAGCTCCCATTTCCTCCTCTGGAAAGACCCGATAGGGTTGTTGGGATGATGAAATTAACACACAACAAAATTCCTGCTGACTTGTAGGCCCTGAAATGCTGCATTTATATCTGTTGAAGATTGGGTTCCCAGGGAAGCAAGCTCTGAGACAGAGTTTAGCAGTCAGGATATTAATTAGAAATGCCCTGGGGATCAACATTCTTGGAAGGAGAGGGATAGAAGCAGCAGAGGGAGAGTGTGTCCAACTCTCACAGAGCTCTGAAACCAAAATGGCCTTTTACACCCTGTGTTGGAGGTCCCCACGTTCGATGACTCACTGGGAGGACTCCCAGGGCTCAGCATACAGTGGTACTCACAGCAATGATTTATTACAGCGAAAGGACGTAAAGCAAAACCAGCCCGGAACAGTATACAGAGGAAGTCCAGAGGAAACCGGGCACAAGCTTCCGAGAACCCTCTCCGGGTGGAGTCACACAGGATGCACTAATTCCTCCAGCAGCAAACTGTGACAACACGTGTGACGTGTTGCCAACCAGGCAGGCTCATTGGAGACTCAGTGCCCAGGGCTTCTGTCGGGAGGAGGGGGGAGGGCCGGCCGCACAGGCCTCTTTGCCTGCCCCGTACCACGATTCCCGACTCGCAGGAGGAAGACAGGTGTTCAGCATATTGTTTTGGAGCCACTCTTATCAGGGATTGGTGGGGACCCTCCAAAACCCAAGTTCCCTGATGCCAGCCCAGGGCCAGCCTTGCCAGCAGGCCTTTGAAGGAGGGCAGCCACAGGTGTTTACGATAACTCTTTAATGCACATTTCTCCACTTCAATCAGTCATCAGATATGGTCCTCCGGGGAAGGGGTGTGACCTTGGTGCAGCTGTCCTCTGACTGCCGAAGCCTGCCTGCCACAGCCCTCCCAGCAAGACCTTCATTAAGGGGGAATCTGCGTCCAAGCATCCACCACAGGCATGAGATGAGTAAGGTGCTCCCAGCCCTCACGGCTGTGGGATGCTGACGAGCTCTTCTGCTGGGAAGCTGGCCACCTCTCACCTCATGTGGACCCAGGAGAACTAAGCCAAGAGGGAGCCCCTGACATTGTCCATCCATGAATGTGCGCAGGTCAGATGGCAGGAGAGAGAAAGTGGAGCTTGGTGTTCAAGGGGGAAGTGAGGCAGTGCTAGGGAGACGGCTTGTCTGTAAACACAGATAACCAGAGTAGAATAGAATAGACTGGTAGTAAAGACATATTTGCTGAATTGGCGTGATCCTGCTGACTACGTTCCCCAAGCTGAGAGCTGTGGATTTAGAGACATAAATAGGGGTTGGTTTCTGCCCTTGGGTGCTCATTGTCTACAGGGGGAGACTGACCTATAATCAGAAAGACGTGGTAATTGAGAGAAGCAGAGAGTGGGGAGAGCCTGGGTGACCCGTATGCCTAGTAGGAATGGAATGAGGAGGGAAGGCTTCCTGGAGGCGGTGTCATTCACGTTGGGCCCTAAAGGATGAGTAGGAGTTAACCCAGTGGACAAGGAGAGAGGAAGGAGATTTCAGGAATGGACAATAAAACAAACCCTGGGTAACTCGAAGCCTGTGGATTCTTGCGATCCCTGGTGTCTGACCCTTTTGAGTGATTTCTTCTAGATCAGGAAAATTTCCTGGAGTCATAGAATCTCAAGTTGGAGAGAAACTTAACAGCTCCCATAGCTAAGTGTGCATCCACGTCAAGCTGTTGGGAAGTCTCACCTGCATCCCTCTGATGACGGGGAGCTTACTACCTCTTGAGACTGCATTCATCTGGATGACTCAGCATGCTAGCAAGGTCTTCCTTCTACTGAGCTGGAACCTTTTTCCTTGGTTCGTCCACTCACTTATCCTGATATTATCCTTTGGATTGATGACAAATTTAAATCTTTATGAATCGTGAGGGTCTGTGGGTTTTCCACTGTTATTCTCCAAGTAGTTAGTCCCTCCATCTAGTAGCAAAGGAAAGAGGCAGCAGCGGCTGGAGCTGGAGAGCTACAGAGAAGCAGTATAATGAAATGATTAAGAGTGGGACTCTGGAGCCAGACCATCAAGGGTGGAATCTCAACTATGCCCCTTATTATGTAATCATGGTAGGTAACTTAACCTCTCTGTGCCTCAGTTTCTTCATCTGCACAATGGGGATAAGCATAGTAAGCTATGTCATTGGGAGGTGGCAAGGATTAAGTTGATACTTGAAGTGCTCAGAACAGTGCTGCCAGAGAGCACTGTCAATGTACAAGCTTCAGCTGCTATTCAAAAGCGACTGTGACAGTTGCCAGGCCACAGGAATGGTGCCGCAGACCTACTGAATAAAATTAGATGAAAATAGCCACCACGGCTGGATGAGGATAAGGCTCTGCCTGTGAATGAAAAGCCATCAACCTCATTCATACAGTTTGTCTCCACTGTTCTCTCTGCTTTTGTAATCTGTATGGGAGCCATTCGACTGTCCCCAAACTCCCCCATGTATGGGGTCTGCTTTTGCTATTTAAATAACACTGCTGCAGGTCACCATTTCATGAACAATGGGAAAACTGTGGTGAGGTCCCTTCCACCTGGAATCCCTATAGCAATCCAACTTTAGGCTGTTGCCTGTTCCATTGTGGATCATGGGTGTGTATTTGTGTCACCACATAGCACAGTGAACTTCAACTTGGATGTCACTCATGGCTGCTCTGAAGGTCCGAGGCCGCTCCTCCCCCACCTGTCCTCCCCCAGGCCCTCCATCTGCCCCTGGGTTCCAGGCTCCTCACTCCCTTGGGACCTCCCCACATCTCTCCCTCTTTTTGTTCTCTTCCCCTTTCCACTCCTCTCCCTTGGGCTGCCCCCAGAAGTTCAGGATTCCTTTCCTTTATTAAGAAGAGCAGTGTTCGGCCCTCCACCCTCTACTTGGGCTGGGACCCGTTTCTGTAAATCAAAAGCATGAGGAGGAACCAGCAGAAGCTCTCACATGTCAGTTTCCCTTCATCGTGATCAGTTTTTCCATGTGGCTCCCGCTCTACCACCAGACTCTGTCAGTAAAGGGATCCAGGCCACAATGTAATCTTTCCCTGATATAAATTATTCTACACCCCTGGCCCTCTTTAAAGGCAGATGGAGATACCGTCTTTTACTTTTTAAGGCAACTTAAAATCTTGCCTGGGAAGCCTGGAATAGCCTTCCTTCCTTCTCTCTGGCTCTCCAAATTCTGCCTGCCTGCCCTTTAGGAATAAGCTGAGTCTGCCTTCTCCATGAAGCTTCCCTGATCAAGTGGCTTAGAATCTCATGGCAAGGCCCCCACTTGGCCATTAGTTACCTGCTACCTGGAGTTAGATAATCCAAGTCCCAAATTTGTGTGACTTGTCACCCCAATTAAAATGCTCTTTCCCAGAAAAGTCTTATGAGACTCAAAGTTCACTGGAAGACTCCTGGCCTGAGGACAGGAGGAACAAGGAGTCAGAGAGGCATGGTTTGAATCCTGGCTTCCCCATCTGTTGGCTGTGTGGCTTTCTATCTGTTACTTAACCTCTCTGAACTCATGTATAAATGTGAGGAAGAATGCTTATATCACATAGTTGCTCTGAGTATGATCAAAAACCAGAAAACAAGTGTTGGTGAGGATGTAGAGAAAGGGAAACCCTTGTGCCCTGTTGATGGGATTGTAAAATTGTACAGCCACTGTGGAAAAGAATATGATGTTTCCTCAGAAAAATTAAAGATAAAATTACCCTATGATCCAGCAATTCCACTTCTAGATATATACCCAAAGGAATTGGAAGCAGAGTCTCAAAGAGATATTTGTACACCCACGTTCACAGCAGCGTTATTCACAATAGGCAAAAGGTGGAAACAATCTCATTGTCCAGCGATGGATGAATGGATAAACAAAATGTGGCACATCCGGGCAATGGAATATTATTCGGTCTTAAAAAGGAAGGAAATTCTGCAATACGCTACAACATGGATGAAGCTTGAGGACATTAGATTAAGTGAAATAAACAGATCATAAAAAGACAAATACTGTATGATTCCAGTTGCATGACGTATGAAAAGCAGCTAAAATAAAAAAGATGGAAAGTGTAATGGTGGTTGCCAGGGGCTGAGGGAAGTAGAGAATGGGGAGTTATTGTATCATAGGTCTAGGGTTTCAGTTGTACAAGATGAAGAGTCATGGGGATGGATGGTGGTGATGGTTGCCTAACAATGTGACTATATTTAATACCAATGAATGGTGCACTTAAAAATGGTTAGGATGGTAATTTTTGTTATATATATTTTACCACAATAAAAAGAAGAAGAAAATAAAAGGTGTATGTCAAATGCCCCGCAGAGGGTCTGGCACATAGGAGGGGTTTATAGATTTTAGATTCCTTCCTTCCTCTGGAAGAACCCACAGAATAAGGGAGGAGCAATCAGACAGTGGGCCTTGGATGATGGTCTAGGGGGACTAAAATCTGAAGGGCAAGTGTACCTACTGAAGAAGTCAGGGTCAGGGATGATAAGAGCCAGCTGGGTCCAGATGCCACCTGACAGACAAGCAGAGCCCTTATCTGGGGCCCGTGAGAAGAGCTGACACGTGGCAGAAACAGGAGCAGCTGGTCTCCTTCTTCCTTTGCTGCCCAAACATAAAGGCAGCTCTCAGGACTCCTCCTCTCCAGAGCTGCCGACTGGGCCAGACTGCTGCCTGAGGTCCCAGGGCTTGCTTCAACCCAAAGGGAAGGAGAAGTAGTGTCAGGGCAGACTCCAAGGAGATGCACGCGCACCTCCCTGTGAACTTGGACTCCCAGGAGTCTTCTGAAAGGCTGGACCGAGGTATATGGGTAGGGAGGGAGCCGGGAGAGGTCAGTTCTGCCCCTCTGAGCCTCGGTTTCCTCATCTGTGCAAAGAGAGCATTGGGCTCTAGAATCTGCAGAAGGAAAGCCTTCCACTCAGCAAGCTCAGGAGTTTGGCCGAGTGTGTGTGTGTGTGTGTGTGTGTGTGTGTGTGTGTGTGTCCTTGGAGAGCTCTGTGCACTCAGATGTGGCTAACTCAGATTCCATTGATTCTGAACATATAATATTTTTGACTTGGACTAGGCTGAAGGCTACACTTGCATACTTCACACAGAAATGGGCTTGACTTCTCACAAGTAGTGTTGGTGTGATGATGGAAGAATCATTTCCATAATGCCAGGGTGCCTCTCCCACAACACCTCTCAGGTTCCACCAGCATTGACAGAACACCCCTCCCCAAGGACCCCGCTGCCCCCAGTCATCTCTGGCCATTCCCTCTGTGTCTGGGAGACTTCGCCAACTCCACCATCCAACTTATTAATTGGAATTATTAATTGATTTTAATTTTTATAATCATGTTTTTCATGTTCAAGAATTGCTGCTTTGCATTGTAACTTTTTATTCTGTATATGCGTGTCATCATCTTGACTCTTTCTGAACATATTAGTTATTATTCTAAATTTGTCTTCTGTTTCTTCTATGGATGCAATTCCATCTTTGTGAGCTCAGGGCCTCTATTTTATAGTGTGGGTTTTCCTCAGATGTTCAGTGGTTCTTGGCTGTCTCTTCACATTTGCACGTAAGAATCTCTATTTGTTTCTTAAGAGACTCCTCGTCTCTTGGACTGTGATTTTTCTCTGCACTCGTTCCTCTGTTAACTTAGTCCCTTCTGCTTACTCTTTTCCAGGAATTCCTCAACATTTCTGGTCAGCCAACTCCACTCACCCTCCCTCGCTCCTTCTCTCCCCGCCCCTCTCCTTCCGTCATATTTTCAGTGTTGGTAGAGATAGACCTCTTCTGCCTCCTCTTTTTTTTTCGCGGTACGCAGGCCTCTCACTGTTGTGGCCTCTCCCGTTGCGGAGCACAGGCTCCGGATGCGCAGGCTCAGCGGCCATGGCTCACGGGCCCAGCCGCTCCGCGGCATGTGGGATCTTCCCAGACCACGGCATGAACCCGCGTCCCCTGCATCAGCAGGCGGACCCTCAACCACTGCACCACCAGGGAAGCCCCCTCTGCCTCCTCTTTATCTCCTCTTCCATTCCTTCTCCTCCTTCTTCTTCCCCAAAATGTATCACTTCAGTGATCACAGACACTTTGTCAGGAGGAGAAAGACGTGGCTACGCTCCATCTGACATCTCTTTTAGTTTGACCCTTTTATGTCTCTTTTCACAAACCTTAGAATAATCCACAAGATGATTATCATTTCCCTCATTTTATCGATGAAGAAACCGAGAGATTAAATGACTTCCTTGGAGATGCACAGCTTGACATCAAATCCTCCGACTCCCAGTTCAGTCTTTTTTTCCTCTTCCATCTTTCTGAAATCCCAGAGACCTTTAATCTGCTCCCACTACTCAGAAAGCCCAGTTCAAATCAGTGGTCACTGTGCATTTGAGTCCAAAAGGGCAACATGAAACTGTGTGCTCTCCGTGGAAGCTGGCCCCGGAAGACCCTGATGCGTTGTTGTGTTAGCAGAGATGGGTAGGATTTGCTCATGAGCTACCAATCAATATTTACTTAAAACTGTCCCAGAATTTAGATTATCCAACAAGTCAGAACAACTTTCTTCCCCCAATAAACCTTAACTCACAGTGATTAGGCTACGTTTTCTGACTTATTGAATTGTTTATTGATTTTTTTCCAGGCGGTACTTCTTAATAAAGTCAATTTCTTCATAAAGTAAATAAACTAGTGTGGTCATGGTGCGGGGTATAATCAGGAAACCTCCTCTCAGAAATGCTGGAACACAGGAGCAGCTGTGTCTACACTGGAACTGAGACTTTCAAACAAAATGGAAATTTTCCACTATGTCCTGGGGGCCAGGAGGAGGTTACCAGGTCCCCTGAAAGCTGGGACTTGAACTTGAAATAGGAGAAAATCAAAGTCCATGACACCCTGGGTGGGTGACCAGTTCAGGTTTGACACTGGCCAGTGAGTGTGTTTCTCAAAGGGCCCTTTGAGTCACCTTGAGGGCCTTGTTCTAAGTTCCTAGGGAAAGTGGCCTGGGAAGCTGAGCATGGGCCCTGGAAATGAGCTGTAGTCAGTAGAAGCAACTAGTCAAGGTTGGTGGAAAGAGGCACATCTACTTGTGAGGGCAGTAGCAGAGGAGCTGTGAGCTGGAGAAACAGAAATATGCCATGTCATGGGTGGCATGTCATCCGGGCCTTTGGGGAAGGCAGGACCCGGGACCTGGAGCCCAGGAAGCGAACTGGGTGGAGCTCAAATCCAGAAACCTCTGCGATTCTCACTCGAATCACCGCTGGTCCCCAAGGCTGATAGGACCTGGGAAGCAAGAGTCACATGAGAAAAAGTGTGAAAATACAGAAGTGAATTTTAACGGTCCCCTTGACTTCTCCCCCTGTCGGCTCTGGGCCTCTTGAGACTGGGGCTGGACGGCCATCTCCATTGCTGCCTCTGAAAAATTCATCGTGGCCCATCCTCTCCTGGACTTGCCAGGCACTAGGGCCACTTGCCTGGGATGAAAGAGTTTGTGGCGTGTCTGAGAATGAGGCCCCAGTATCCTGCCCTCCAGAGGCTGGCTTCTCCATGGGTTGATGGATGAAGTCTTCGTGGGGCTGGGATAAATCAGGTGCCAGGTACAGGTGGAGACCAGGCTAAATGTGGTATTCTGAGTTGGGTTATGAATTTTGAAGAAAATCGTTAATAGTAATAGGCATCCATATAAGAGATTATTCCAGGCAAGATGCTACCAGGCAGATGCACACGTGTGGGCATCACTTTCTGGGACCCAGCTCCCTACTAGAGAAGGGGACCCCAGTGAAGTTATCTTCCCCTGAGACCAAGGGCCACTCCCCTCCCTGATCAGAGCAGAAACTCTATCCTTCCCATCAGTCTGCAGGGTCCCCAAGGGCAAGCGCTGTCTTTTTCCCTTCCCTCCAGTCCAAACACATGGGTTGGTCTTTCCCAAGGGCACAGTCCTTGTCTTCTCCACCCAACCGGGAGCTTCAAAAGTTCATATGTCTTCAATGAATTTGAGAGCTTCCCAAGGTAGGGAACGTTGTCTTCCCCGGGAGGTGTTCCAAAACAGGGACCGTGTCGCCCAACCAAAGCAAGAGCTTCTTGGGTCCAGGCGCGATATTTCTAATTTTGTTTCCTCTGTCAGTATGCAAGACTGAGCCCTGCACACAGTGGATACTCAGAGCTTGTTATTGACTGCCTAGGACCACGGTGGTGGGCCTGGCGATGCTGGGGACTTAGTGCCGAATGGGAGATGGTGCTCACTCTTTAATCACCTGATTCAGGTGTTTTCCCCAGGTCTGCTTCCTCAGGTAACCTTGGCCTTCCATCTCCATGAGTTCTTCCTAGTGAAAATGTTCTCAGAAAAAAGGGCAGTGCTCACAGCTTGTCAAGGTCACCACACACATGGTTTTAATTCAATCTTCTTCAAGAGAAAAATGTGTGTTCTGGGAGCTCACCTTAACCCTGGGAATTATTGAGCAGCCATTATAGAATTCATTAGTTTGCTAACAACCTTTCAAGAACTCCCCACCTGTGATGATGTGACTGATGCTATGACAAGTCACCCCAGAGTCTACTTAATTTGTTCTTAGAGGCTGTGTGTGTGTGTGTGTGTGTGTGTGTGTGTGTGTGTGTGTGTGTGTGTGTGTGTGTGTGTGTGTGTGTGTGTGCGCGTGCGTGTGCATGTATGGTCTTCAAGATAATGATGCAGGAAGTGGAAAGGAGGCAAGAATCATTTATTGTCAGGCAGCAGGATTCTGGTCCGGATTCTGGTCCCACAAATTGTGTGACCTTGGACAAGTCACTTGACCTCTCTGGGCCCCAGTGAGTTTATAGCCTGGAAATGAAAGAAACTATCCTGCCAATCAACCGGCCTTTCTTGTCCACAGACTCCTCCCCTCCCACTTTCTTCATAACCAGAGAAAATGAAATGAAAAACGATTGCTTCGCTTTTCTCCCACAATTTTTTTTTTTTGAGATGGTGAGGGGGAATCACATTTCTACTCAAGATCTCAGTTCTGAATTTCCCTCCAACATAGAGCCAAGGGAAATATGCTTGAGAGAGCTAATACGGATCTCTGCTGCTGGTCATCACAGTGGAGTTGGCACTCAATACTGAATACGTTTGCCTGTTTCATTTGGGCTGGCTCATACAAGGTCAAGGGAGCCAGGCCCAGCTGCTGCAAGACCCAATGTTGACCACCTACTGAATCTGAAAGACTTAGACACCAAGTCCCAAGTATTAGGCAGAAACATGTTTCTACCTGTGTAATCTCATTACTGATGGAGCATCTCACATTAGACATGTCTCGCTCGCCCAAGATCAAGGCCATCTTCAATGTTCAACAACTCACCGTGTGCCAATCAGCCCTTCACCAGGAAGGCCGAATGCCCACTGGTTGACAGAACGAGTTTGAATCGCAGCCCTGCTTTTGGTGTTTGATTATTCCACGTTTTTTGAGACTCAGTACCTTTACCTTCTATTACCAGGTGACCAATGGGAAGTGCATGGAAACTCTTCCGAACTAGAACCACCACTTTAGAGACTCTAAGTGGTTGTCGCCTACGGCGGAGTCTGGGAGGGGCTGCTGAAAGCCAAGAGCACTGGCACTCATCATTCTGCTGGAAGCCCCGATCACAGGATGTTTCAAGCTGGTATTAAATGTTCTGTTTTGTACTCTGCTTGGGTATAAGGGACCCAACTGCTTCCCTATGGAGTTAAAGAAAACTGCTCCCTCTGAATTTGGAGAGACTCTGTTCCCCACTTGTATATTATTATTTCTCCTAGGGACGTGTTTGGTGGTGCTTGTGTGTATCTGTGTGTCTGTCTGTTCTTATCTGAGTTTTGCTCCCAGGAGTCAGGAAGTGAAGACTGCCAAAGGGACATGTGGGCCTGGCTTTGACCCTTCACACTGCAGATGGTGAAAGGGACAGCTCAGCCTTGACTGGGGTGCTGGCCCCTCGTGAGGGGTGTTACGTGGGTGTGATTTGGGA
This sequence comes from Orcinus orca, assembly GCF_937001465.1. Classification (NCBI taxonomy): domain Eukaryota; kingdom Metazoa; phylum Chordata; class Mammalia; order Artiodactyla; family Delphinidae; genus Orcinus; species Orcinus orca. The sequence continues at coordinate 88,618,969 of NC_064560.1, forward strand.
CCTTGGACTGTACACTCTTATGAATGTCTTATCTGGAGTAAAACCTGATAGGGTACCCATCTTGCTCTGAAGCAAATGCAGCTTGGCACCATCCGCTGTTGGGTTTACACTGCTTAAGAACTGTCCTTTTAAGGCTTAAGGGTTTCAGGCATAGCCACTTCTAGTAACAGTCATACATCTTCCTCTGGCTGCCATTCCCTTCTCTTACCCCCAAGACTTCACTCAAGTAAACTGGCAGTGGGGGGACTGAGAGGCACAGTGTCCCCTCACTGCTGCTAAAGGGGAGATTCGGATGCACAGAGCACAGTTTGATAATCCCTGGTCTTAAGGAAGCAGCCCCAGCTCCTTAGCATGGTATCACAGGCCCTCCAGGACCTGGGCCTTCCCATCATTTCCTTTCCCACACTAACGCCTCACCAATCCCTTCCTACCCCCAGTCCAGGCTGTGCACATAGCAAGTGTTCAGGAAATGTGTGGGTTTTGAATGGAACTGAGCAGCTATCTTGGTCAAAACCCTGTGGGTCCCCTTGGTTCAACCTCTCCCTCCACACCTGCCTGCTCTCCAATGCCAGGCCTCTCGAACGCTTCCATCGTCAGGGGTTTTCGTCTCTGTCTTCCTCTGTATTCCCGCTGTTAGTCTCAGGTGAAGGGTCCTGCTTGGACTATTGTAATAGTCTCCAAGCAGGTTGAGCTATGCTCAGATTCTCCCCACCTCCCGTCTGCTCTGCAGGTTGTTGCCGGGAGATTCTCTGCAGATCACTGCTTTGATTGTGTTCCTCTCTGGCTCTAAGCCCTTATTGGCTCCCTGTTGAGTAGAGGTAAAATCCAGACTTCCCAGCCTGGCCTTCCACAATCTGATGTCAGCCTACTTTCCCCATCCTGCCCGGCGGGACTGCGGGTGCACCAGCCAGATTAGCCCGCTTGTCACTTTTGTGTGTCTGGAATTGCTGTTAGCAAGACCTTCCCTCTCCTTCAAGGAGCAGCTTCAATGCCAGCTTCTCCCACCATTCTCCTCTCTCCTCTCAACTCAAAGGATCCCTCTCTTCTGAGCTCCGTGTGTGTTCCGTTCGCTTGGCACGTGTCACACACTACTGGATAGTGCTGTGTGTACACTGTCCTTCCTCAAGCTCATAAGCAGGACCTGTGACTTAGTCACCTTGCTGTCCCCTAGTGTCCAGAGCAGGTATTTGCAGGGAACAGGAGCTCAGTTAATGTTTGTTTAATGAATAAATACGTAATTCAAATCCAACACCCTGTTGTCTTCCAATGACACTCAAATCATCCTAGGCAGAAAGCGTATTTATCTTTCTAACCTGACCTCCCACCATTGGTCAAAATTAGAATAAGCACTTTGTGGATTAAGAGCTGTCACTCTGTATGTTGCACCTTTCAGACTCAAGGTTGGGAGTGACTCACAGTGTACCATCCATGGATCTAAGATGTTGGCAACAGTATCATCTACCTGACAGAATGATGTCTGGGCTTCTAGGCATGCAGTAACCCGTCCTTTGAGCGCTCCCTCTGATTTCACATGCCCTGGGCTCTGGGTTGGTGTCTCTTTCTCTGATTCAACTCTCCCCCTGGATCACTGGGCCTTTGATCTTGGTATTTGTTCTTCTTTTGTTTTCATTTTTCAGCTCTTATCTGCTAGGAAGTTTTGGGTGCAAGCAACAGAAAGCACTTTGGCTAATGTCAGCATAAGGAGTTTATTGGAAAGATGTGGCTGAGCTCATGGAATTGAAGGGAGGGCTGGAGAGCCAGCCCAGAGGGCCTGGAACCAGGAGAATGTACGGGGTGGCATATGGGTCTCAGAAACAGGGGAAACTGATAAAAGGACAGTTCTTGAAAGGCTGCCATTGCTGCTACTACTGCTGGTGCAAATGAGAGCCAATGACTTTTAGTCTTTTTGTTGCTCTAGTCCAGATTCAAACTCCAGGGAGAATCCAACTGGACCTAGCATGTGCTTCCTTTTCGCCATCCACTGCCCTGCCTCCTGAACCTTTTCTTGTTACCAGCCGTCCACTCACATTTCCACCCATCACTCAATCCCCCTCCAGGCCTGTGTAGTTACCTGACAAGGGGTTTCCAAGTTGCCTCCCCCAGGGTGCCAGACTTCTGCCTGATCCAGGTGACACAGCCCTCTGAGTGGCAACAGCAGGACAATTAGACACCAATCGTCCTCCTGCTTAGAAAATAAAGCGTTTCCTTGTTTAGCCAAGATGACGGGTCATTAGTGGCCAATAACATAGCGCAAATTTTGATTCAATGAGTCACTTTAAATTTCATAAACCTTCTGTTTTCTTTCCCGTGGCACAAAACATATAGGCCAATTCTGAAAACTCCGAAGTGATTTGTTCTGCCAATATAAGTGCAAACCTGAGGACGATTTACTAATTAGCTAACTGTTCCTCCTTCCTGGGCTTTGGCAAAGCAATCCTTAGGCACAACAGGTAGATTCAAATAGTCGATCCCAGTTGTTCCAGTACCAATATAAGCTTCCTAGGAAACAGTTCTGAGCAGAAGTCATAAACACAGCGTTCTCAATTTCTACCCATTGGACTTGTGGGTTCACTTAATGCTAGTTTTCTCCCTAATGAAAGGCAAGGGAAATATCAGCTAGAAATTTCATAATCAGTGTTTGCCTAGTTTGCTATTTTTAAGCGCCACGGGCTTCACTTGAAATGAAGGATACACATTAGGCCAGCAAACGCGTCTGGTGAAGAGTGAGGTTCCCGTCTGCAGAGCTGTGCTGGAGAGGACAAAGAGTGGGCATAAATAATGGATTAAGAGTGGCTCCAATGAGAACCTATTTGTCCAGCAGCCTCAAAATGAAAACACGCTGCCGATGACTCATTGGATAATAGTAAATATGACGGGCTCATAAAACCGCGGGTTCCCACGGGTGCTGTTCCGCAGCCTTTGTCTGGTCTCGAGTTTGTTATGTTCGGAAGCTACCAATTTAAACCTCCCTTCCCCCAGCAAAGACATGGCTCCTGGATGGAGAGAGTTATTTGGGTGATTTGCAAAGTCTGCATGGCACGGGGGGAGGCGGCCTGCCCCCAACCTGAGACACTCCTCTGCTCCCCTGCTTGTGCCCTGAGCCTGGGGCCCGCTCTGCGCCAGGCCCCCACGGAGGCCTGGATGCTATATGGACTTCATTAAGGGGAAGGCAGAGACCTCAGCCCCAGGGAACCCGAAACCGAAAAGAGACATGGCATAAAGTGAGGGCTCGGAGTCCAACCTGGGAGATGAATAAAGAACAGAAACATGTCTTCCCTCCACCATGCGAAGCATTTCCAGCCAGAGTGCCTCTGATAATAACAGAAAGAATACAATATTCTGCAGGACTCTGGCTGCAGTGAAAGTGGTGGTCTTCAAACTGGGGGGAGCCATGTGGGCAGGGGGATCGCGTGGGTTCTCTGAGGTTGCAGAGGCTCCACCAGGACCCATGAGGCGAGGGGACACGCAGAACGAGTTGGACAAATGTCAACATTAGCCTTATCCAAAAAGGGAACGGAGTTTCCCACCACTGGAGGTGTACGGGAACACGCTTCTGCTTTCACTGATTTCCTTCAGCCACTGATGCCTTAAGCATAGCTCGGCCATCCACTTGTGATAACGAAATAGAAGGCCTGAGTGCTGACTTCTGTCTGCAGATGGGACAGATGCCGTAAGAGACAGGTTCTTTACGTAAACTCCTCAAGTGTAGGAGTACCAGCAAAAGAGGGAATTGCCTCAGCTCAAACCACACAGCCAAAGGGGCACCGGTGGGGAGATTAGAATGGATTGAGTTTATCCTGTAGTCTAGGTATCAGGCTTGATGCTTTGCAGAACTCTTGACCACGAGTAAGGGATCCAGGGACCGTTTGGCCTTGCGCAAGTCACTTACCCTCTCTGGCCTTCAGTTTTCCTCACAGTCAAACCATAGTGGGGGGGTAAGGGTAAGTGTTATTTTCATTTGTAATCCACCAAGTATTGATGCATGTATCCATTCAACAAACACGTTCCCGTGGCCCCTTGACGTGTTAGGTGCTGGGGGAACAAAGACAGTTGGGACCAGGCCTGCCCCTGAGTGGCTCATAGCCTCATGTGTGCACATATGATGGTGTGGATGTGATGTCCACCGCGGTGGAATGAGTGAGGACAGGAGAACTTAGGGCTGGGAGTCGGGGGCAGGGAAGGGTAAGAGACACATGGCAGCTTTCTGTGCCTGGGGGCAGCTGGAGAGAAGCATAAGTTCAAACACACTATTATTGTCATAAGCAAAGACTAGCAGAATGCAGCAGACCCTAGGAGGGCTGCATCCTGACACCAGCACAAAGCGTAGAGTCATGAATATCACCATAGCACGAGCTCTGGGCTTCCTTCCTGGGGCATTTCCCCAAAGGGAGCGAAGTCTCCATCACTGTCCAGTGGCCCTTGCACCCGAAGAGAACAAGGGACAGGACCCAAGAGGGGCCCCGAACAAGGCTCTTGTTCACGCCCACTCAGTGGTCTCTTCCTCCACCCTAGCCTTGCAGGGCCTGGGAGTTAAATGTGTGACTCAGCAAAACTGCCACTGATTACAGACCTTGGAATTTAGGGGTTGCCAGCAAACAACCCAAATCGAGAATAGTAAATCTGCAAATGACAAGGATGCATCTGTTTGTGGGATGCAGAATCTTTGTGCTGGCATTCCTCGGCGGTGGAGAGCAGAGGAGAGTTTTCTTTTCATCTGGCTCCTGCCCTTAGAACCTCACACTCTGTGGATACTCGGGAAGTCCTGACAGTGTTTGTACTGAGCAATTGTTTTTAAAAGCTTTGCAGACACCTAACTGGATAACTTGGTGGTCCATGGCACTATGGACTCTGGAGGGAGGCAGACCTGCATAAAAATCCCAGCTCTGCACCTGGCTAGCTGTGTGAACTGGGGGTAAGAAACATAATCTCTCCATGCCTTTGTTTGTTCATCTGTAGAATGGGTCTCAGAGTGAGGGAATGAATGAGAAGTGCTCGTATCCTACTTAGCAAGCGGTAAGTGCTCAGTAGATGGGGAACAGCAGAAGCATCTTATGATGGTCTCCATCTTCATCTTCATCACCACCGTTATCATCACCACCATTATTCTTGACTCCTGAAGGCCAGACTAGAGGGAAGGATCGCTGCCCGCTCCCACGGCTCTTCTAAGTGCCTCCCTGGCTCCTGGACCCTCACCACCCCGCACAGACAAGGGCCCAGCTGCAACCACGCTTTTCTCTAGTTCAGCCCTTCCCAGACTGGAGCTTGTAGCAGAATCACCACAGACCACTGGGCCCCTCCCACGGGGTTTCTGGTTCAGCTGGGCGGGGTCTGAGAATTTGCATTGCTAATGAGTCCTCCGGATTCCACTTTGAGAACCACAGCCCCAGTTTAGCCCGGTGCCCTGTCCAGGTGTCTCCAATAATCAGCATTGAAGGCCATTTGCCTCCTTTCGCATTTGACTAGCTTTCAAAGACTGGCTTGTTCTTTGGGACAGGCCAAGGCCAGTCAGCACCATGATTCAGTCACTTCTGAAACTTTTCCTCTTTTCTACCTAAAATCATTCACTCAAATCTTAAACCCCCTCCCAACCCCCACGTCCCCCCCCCAGAAAACCTAAGCCCTGTGTCATAAGAACAGATGCACCTTGTTCCTCTCTCTTTCCAGGTCCCAGGATATTTTATTAAGGGGGCAGGTGCCCCGCCAGAAGAGTTTGCTTGTGGTTGATGCCCATGTCTCTGATGCCTGGGGAGGCCTAAAGCCCTTTGTGTTGGGAGTTACTACGCTTCCCTAACTTGGTCCCCAGCAGACGGGGAGTCAGTCTTTGGACATGAGTCTGCCGTCCTCCCCAGTTGCCGACCTCCAGAATAAAGCAAACTTTCCTTTCCACCGACCTTTCCTCTTTATTGGCTTTGAGCGGTGAGCAGGTAGAGCCCCACTTTCGATAACAAGTTTTTGTGCCCAACGTGGGACTGCTGCGCTCTTACAGCATCTGGCTTGCCTGGGTTTTAGAGAGTAGAGCCACTGGCCATGACAATGGGCTGGGATGGCTGTGATGAGCCCGTTGCTCTTGGCTAGCTGGCCCTGAGAAGGGGATTTGGGGGGATGTTCCTAGCAGCTGCAGAAACCATTTGTTTTGGGGGTCCTCCCTGTTTTTTGCCAACTGGTTCTATCTGCCATTGAGGACCATTCATGTTGGGGAAGTGTTTGTTTGGGACTCTATCGATCATCCTCTAGGAGGATTTGTGGTAGTTCTGTCTTCTGGTGTGTGAGTGCATATTCCATTTGTATGATTGGTATTCTTGTTGCCTTTTGTAAAATGGGCAATTCAGGTTCATTTCATTAGAAAAATTTAAGCTATGAAACCATGACTAAAGAAAAAGAATGATGCTTTATTTATTTATTTAGTTATTATTTTTTTGTGTGTGGTACGCGGGCTTCTCACTGTTGTGGCCTCTCCCGTTGCAGAGCACAGGCTTCGGACGCGCAGGCTCAGCGGCCATGGCTCACGGGCCCAGCCGCTCCACGGCATGTGGGATCCTCCCGGACCGGGGCACGAACCCCTGTCCCCTGCATCAGCAGGTGGACTCTCAACCACTGCGCCACCAGGGAAGCCCCAAAGATGATTTTTTTTAACACTGTATGGCAACAGTATCCTTTAGACTCTGGGGAAAAAATTGGTTAAGATGAAACTCATTTGAAACTCCAAAACTGGCTCTTTTTGCATGTGTAGTTAGAGAAAGCGGGCTTGATAAAATACTTTCTTCAGAATTCTGACCCTGAGAAAATAAAAATATGCCTAGGAGAAAGCTTGAAGTTAACTCTTTATCATGTCCTTGAACTACAGACACAGCCCACTTTGCCTGAGACTTCAGCCTTGGGTTAATTAGTAAAATTCCAACCCAAGGGGAAAAAAAAAAGAGGAAAGAGGGCTTGGATTTATTTAAACACACATCTTGTACCACATTAAAGAGAAATTATGCTATAAAAATGTATGTTTTTAGAGGTTATGGAATATGTTCTTAAGTTTGCCAATCAGAAAATGCTGATGTAATAGTTCAGTTGTTTCTTGGTTTTGTTAAGGCTTTTAGGGGTTAAACATTGTAATATGTAAAAATGATAAGGAAAGCATTTCAGTAAGTAAAGCAAGTAGGATATGTGTTGTCAGAGAGAGAAAGTATAAAGAATGGAGATATTTTTGTTGAGAAAAAATGATGGTAATAATTTTGTCCTACACAAGTGGATAAAGAAGATGTGATATATATGGAATATTACTCAGCCATAAAAAAGAATGAAATTCTGCCATTTGCAGCAAAATGGATGGACCTAGAGAATATTTTGTTTAGTGACAATAAGTCAGATAAAGAAAGACAAATTCTGTATGATATCCCTTATAGATGGAGTTTAAAAAATAATACAAATGAATGTATATGTGAAACTGAAACAGACTCACAGACATAGAAAACTAGTGGCTGCAAATGAAGAGAGGGAAGTGGAGAGGGACAAATTAGGAGTATGGGATTAGCAGATACAAACTACTATACATAAAATAGATAAGCAACAAGAATATATTGTACAGCACAGAGAATGATAGCCATTATCTTGTAATAACTTGTAATGGAGCATAATCTGTAAAAATACTGAATCACTATGCTGTACACGTGAAACTCATATAATATTGTAAATCAACTATAACTTCAATTTTAAAAAAGAATATGAAACAGAAAAGGTGAAAAAAATAATTTTGTCCTACAGGTGGAAGTTTCTGGATGGGAAAGAATGGGACAAATCAATATAAATACATGAGTCTGCCCTCCTCCCCCCGCAACGCCCAGTTGCTGGCCTCCAAAATAAAGCAAACTTTCCTTTCTGCCAATCTTGCTCTTTATTGGCTTTAGAGCAGCGAGCAGCTGGACCCCACTTTTGGTAACACTGGAAGAGCGCTTAGGCACCTCCCTGACTCCACTGTGTGTGATCCAGCCTCTGCCTCCTGCCTGGCCCACTGCCCTTTGTTACCGGCATCTGGTTCCACCCCTATGCACCTGGTATTCCTGGTTGACCATACCTCCATGCCCCCATCTCTCCCTTCCAGGAGAAAACCACCCACCTGGGGCATGCTGCTGCCTTTTACTTCCCCAGACTTTATTTTGTCTTTGGAGAAACTGCCAGGAGACCATCCACGTCCTTACAGCCCTTGCCTCCCCCTGGAAACCACCTTGCAGACTCCCTGACCACCAGTGATGCTGGAGGGCCGACTGCTTGGTTCTTGTTTATTACACATACATGGATATTCAGCAGTGGAAACTGGACAAAAGATCAAACCCAGGACTTTCTGGGTCTGTCTGTGGTTGTTTTTCTTCCCATCATGTCGAGAGAAGAGGAGAGTCCAGCTGAAAGTTGAAACCTTGATCTTAATCATCAGTTCTACAAAGCTCACCCTCACCCTCTCACAGTGCTGTTTCAAAGACTGCTTGGGGGCAGCCGAATATACCATATGTTATGAGGCTGAGTTTAGAAGCAGAAAAATAAATTGTTACTATTATGGATGAAGCAATTATCATAAATCTATTTTTAATCTCTTCTTCCTTTTAAAATAATGGAGGCTGTCTTTTCATAAGAGGAAGAATCCTGACTTTGATATAAGGGAAGGTGCAAAAAGCTCTCCTTTTTCTAGCTGAAAACGCTAATTGAGCCGCACTTATTTTTTTAACCTTCATTAACTGCATTAGCCTGCATTAACACCTTTCAAAATCTCTTTAAAATTGCGTTCAATTCACTTTCTGTAATCTCTCCGTTTCTGAGAGTGTGGAATTACTTTGATCCTCACCTTCATCTTTTCTGTGATGACAACTTTGGGTTTAATTTGTATTTGGGAACTGAAATGCAAATTTGCCATTACACTCACTCCCCTCCCACTCCCACTCTGCTAGGGTGGTGAGAACCCAGATGAATATTGATGCTGCGTGTCCCTGGCCAGAGGACCCTCCCAGCCCCTTCCAGGTCCCAGGTTGGGATAACATAGTTTACTCTGCTCCTGTAGGTTCTGGGCATTCAAGAGAGTTGCATAAAGTACTCAGTGTTGTGCCTTCCCTTGGTAAACCTTCAGCCAGTCATAGAAATGGTTCTTTGTTTTTCAAAATTTTATAGGAAGCTTCTTTCTTGTCTCTGAATATTGCTTTTCTTTGTCCTTTGCCATGGTACCTTGCTGTTGGGGAGAAAGCTCTGGAAATTTTTAAGAGAAGAAAGACATAAAACTATATTGGTTTCCCGTTAAGTTAAACATAGAATTGCCATAGGACCCAGCAATTCCACTCCTGGTATAGACCCCAAAGAATCGAAAACAGATGTTCAAACAAAAACCGATAAGTGAATGTTCAGAGCAGTATTATTCACGATAGCCAACAGTTGGAGACAGCCCTAATGTCCATCACCTGACGAATGGATAAATAGCATGTGGTATATCCAGGCAATGGAATATTATTCAACCATGAAAAGGAATGAAGTAATGAAACTCGCTACCATGTGGATAAATCTTGAAAACCTAATTCTAAGCAGAAAAAGCCAGACACAAATGCCACGTATTGTATGATTCCATTTACATGAAAAGTCCAGAGTCAGCAAATCCTTAGAGACAGAAAGTAGACGAGTGGTTGCCAGGTTGGGGTGGGGGAAGGGAGACATGGGGAGTGACTGCTCAGTGGGTATAGAGTTTCCTTTTGGCATGATGAAAATGTTCTGGAACTAGAGAGTGATGATGGTTGTACCCCATTGTGAATGTGCTACACAACAATAATGATCAATTTTATGCGTATTTTACCCCAATATAACAATAAAAAGGATACTGGTTTCTCCAAAGAGAACTGGGTTTGACCTCAAGATAATATCAACATCAGGCCTGGGTTTATGGATGTGGGGAGACACGAGGAAGTGTGGAAGAATGGAAAGAGAATAGCCTTTGCAATCAGAGAGACCAAGGTTGGGTTGTCATCAACGGCACTCCTTCCCAGGCTGCACCTGGGCACGTTATACGGTGGCTTTGGGAGCCCAGCCTGTTTCTTCATCTGTAAAATAGGAATAATAGTACCTACCACACGTGGTTATTGAGAGGAGGAAGACAGATGACGTGGTTAATTTTCCTAGCACTCGTGGATGCTCAATGAGAAAATTGCCCGCCTCCCGTCTGTATCGACTGTGGTTATTTTTATTGCAAGCAACAGAAACCGATTTTAGTGGACTGAAGCAAAATGAGAAACTTCATTGGAAGACACCTGGGGCATTCCAGAAGTCAAAGGCGAGTTGCTTTGAGGAGGGCAGAGCCAGGCTGCTCCTGGGACCTGCAGCCTCCAGCTGGTGAAACTTCCCTCTGCCCCAGCCATCTCCTTGTATCTCCCTTTTTAATCTATTTAATCTATCTCTCCCTTTTTAATCAGACTCTAAGGGGAGAGTCTGATTGGCCCAGCTTGGAAGACAGGGGTGTCATCCTTGCCTGGGGCAGGGTCTTGGAGTACCCTTATGAGCCTGGGAGCCCTCTCCTTCATCCATCAAGGGCTGTTCCCAGAGAATGGGAGACCTGAAGCAGTCACCCACTGGTGCCCACTACACTGCCCCTTAGTGGCTGGGGTGGGGTGGGGTGGGGTGTGAGGAGAAGCAGGGCATGCAGAGAAGTGGAACAGCAGCCCTAGATGCAAGCCTGACCTCCCCGTGCCTGGCATCCCCTCCTCTCCCCTTCCTCTAATTGGAAGATGCAGCTTCCAGCATCTTCATGGCTCTGCACCTTGGCTCGTCCCATTCTCCTTTCACTTTTCACCACAACGTAAGACTGATAGAACTCCTCATGCTCAATTCTAAGTTCACCTCCTCCTTGGAGCCTTCCCTGATTAGCCCCTGCCCCAACTACATCTTATCTCCCTCCTCTGTTTCTCTTTCCCAGCATCATGCACAGGGCTCTGAGCACAGACTGCCGAATGATGCCCCTAGTGCTGTTCAACTTTTCACAGAGTGTGTGTGCATGCATGTGTGTGTGTGTATTATGTGTGTATTGCGTGTGTGTGCGTCTGCAACCCTGCCGTGTGGTCTCCAGTGCTGCATCACTCATTTGTAGCTTTTGTAGCACCAGCACAGTTTCTAGTGATGTAAAGGGGTGTTTAGGAGTCCAGGATGACTGCAAGGGGATAGAGGAACCCCCTAAAGGGCAACGAGAACTTACCGATGGAAAAGGACCCTGCTACCCAGTGACTCTGCAACCATCCTGGGCAAGGCCACAGAAAGAGGGTTGGCCTGCGGGACTGGGGTCTCAGGCCACTAGAGGTCTATTTGCATGAAGACCAGAAGTTCTCATAGGAAAAATCTCACCCTAAGGGAAAGAGGAGGAGGTGCACAAGTGTGACCCTTCTCAGAGCAGCGGTGGGGCGACTCTAAGTGTACCTCACACTGTCCGCTGTTCAGGCTCCCAGGAGGTAAAGCCCACACCTCTGCACCCGCTCAGGTGCAGGATTCTCACGGGGGGCGGGGAGGGGTAAGACTTCCACACGTTTGAATCTTGCTGTGCCCCTCACCGACCGTGTGGCTGAAAGCAAGCCTCTTCGTCTCAGTTTCCTACTCAGCACGATGGGCACAAAAACACCCGTTTTGCAGCATTGCTGAGATTAAAGGTAACGAATTCAAAGCACCTCCCGCTGTGTAGGAGACTTTAAGACTTAGGGCTGGAGGATGTGGGCAACAACTCCAGGAGTCTGTAGGGGATTATCTGTGGAAAGCCTGTTTGCTCTGAGGTGATGGCGGGAGACGCATTGGGGAGAAGCAGCTGGCTCCCCTGCGTGTGGCCCGGCTGGTGTGTCCAGGCAGTTGGCCGGGGCTGGTGAGCTGGGAGAGGCAGACCTTCCAGGCAAGCGATCCTCCCCTGTTTGTTCACTTCCACAAGTTGACTAAGACAGTAAGTTTTTCCTATTCTGAACTGAGAAACCGCAAAGACCCATAGCTGCAGAGATGGATGTGGAGAGGGGTACATTTTCACCCTCTCACAAGAGGCAGAGTGCCAGGGCAGCAAACCGCAGAATGAGCACAACATATTTTCCTGCTAGGTCAATTTTCCTGGAAGATTTTAATATAAACTCAAACTGTCGAAAGCAAAATTCCCATGAATTTTTTTTGTGTGTGTGTGGGGTACGCGGGCCTCTCACTGTTGTGGCCTCTCCCGTTGCGGAGCACAGGCTCTGGACGTGCAAGCTCAGCGGCCACGGCTCATGGGCCCAGCCGCTCCGCGGCATGTGGGATCTTCCCGGACCGGGGCACGAACCCGCGTCCCCTGCATCGGCAGGCGGACTCTCAACCACTGCGCCACCAGGGAAGCCCCCCATGAATTTTTTAGTTGAAAATCTGGGAGTTTTTCACAGTTAGAAGGGACCCTTCAGTTATACTGCAGCCTCTGAAAGTACCCACTCATTTCCACCCAAGACTGACTTTCGTGGAAAAGTCCAGATAACTCTGGGTTAGATGTGGGACCACGGGGATATAACCCCAGCTATAGACTTTTAGATTCCAATCTCTCTTCTGAAACTTGGAACCGCTCTCAGGACAAAGCTGAGCTATTGCTGTGCCTCTAAGCTTCCAAATTCCAGCCAGAAAAATCAAGAAGGAGGAGACACACATGCAGCCTGAGGCCATGACTCAGTAACCCTCCAGCTGCTACATCCCAAGGGACATTTTACTGTGACACAGGGAGTGTCAAGGAATCACAGGCTCTCCTGTCACTCAGGAAAAAGGTGGGGGTCATTCCAGGTCATAATCAGCCTGAACGTTATTCTTTTTCTTACATAAAAGCCCGGGCTGCCTGCAGTGTCTCTTGCCATCCCAGTACAGACACAGAGAGATCAAAATAAAGGGGATTCTTTTAACCTCCCTGCTGAGGTTTGATGGCTAGCCAGTCCAGGCTTTACCTACTAGCTGGTGACTTTGGGTAAATTATTTAAACTTTTTAAGGCTTAGTTTTCTCATCTTTGAAATGGGACTAATTGATAATACTTTCCTTAAAGCACTGTTGGGAGAATTTGGTGAGGCAGTGAATAACAAAGAGCTTGGTCCAGGGTCTAGAACATGACAGACACTTGGTGCGTGTTAACTACTATTATTAAAACTAGGAAAGCTACAAAAACTGTTAGAGGGATGGGGGAATATGGGAAATGGAAGCCCAATCTCAGAATTTCCCTCCAGCAATACTTAAAAAAATGAATTAAAAATTGTAAACTCCAATAAGCAAGCAATCATTGACAGCAGCTACATGAGGAAAGACATGTCCCGGTCCCATGAATGTTAGTATTGATGGCCAAGAAAAGAAGATTCTGGAGTGGGATGGAGAGATGCAGCACAGTGAGGCTTCTCTTTAAGTAGATAAAAATCTAGATTTTTTTTTTCCCCAAGAAGACCTCCAATCTGGAGAGATGCAAAATGACTGGGCTTCCTTCCCCTTTTCCTTTTCCATCTTGGGAGTAGTGGGAGAGCTTCAGGGATGTGAAATGGGAGACAGTAGAGAGGGAGGTGACCCCCCTCCGACAGAAATGAAGGCTTCAGGGCTACGTTCCTAATTACGGGGGAGACCCATGGCTCAGCTCTTCCCCATGGTGATGGAGCACATCTTCAAAGCAGATGGAGAAAACCCTGGGCCAGGCCACTTAGCAAACTTTGGAAGAGAAAGCAGAACCCAGCTACTCTAACCAAGGGTGTGTCTTGCCTGAGTTCAGCTCCCCCTCACCTCGCACCCTCCACCATCCCTCAGGATTCCGAAAAGTAGCCAGAAATGCTTTCCCCAAGCCTCAGTCAGGAGACCAAACCAACTGGTCTCAGGTGTGGCAAAAAGCGCTGAGAAGCGCCGTCACTATATCAGTGCCAACAAGAAGTCCAGAACTCTCCAAAGGAAAGAAAATAAACAGAAAACACAGCAACTACACAAACGTGCTATAGTCAAGAGAGGAAAGTACCCAACTTAGAGGAAAAGATACTCATGAAACAGAAGGGGATTCTCCACTAACGCTTCATATATAGAACAGCTTCGTAAATCCATAAATTCTAACTCTAAGGTACAAGAGAGCATAACAGAATGGGATAGAGATTGCAAAGCTACAGAAATAAATGGAGGACCCAAATCTTCACATATACTAAATAAATTAGAAAGAGCCAGCAAGGAACTGACACAGTTGAACATAGACAAAATTGAGATTACTGACACAGAGAACGGGCTTAATGAGGTAGAAGAAGAAGAGAAAGAGATTATAGCAATTAGAGCGGAGTCACTAGATATCAACTGAGATGGAGATGCTCCAATATGATCTTAACAGGTGTTGCCTGAATTCAAGAACCCAATGAAGGATAAAGAGAATGTCCTCAAAGATGGACCAGACAGCGTCCCTGTGATGAAGAAAGGAATAATCCTGCAGATCAAAAGAGCATAGGGTGTTCCAGGAAGATGTGATTATAAATACTCATTGCTGAACATAGCTTAGGTGGGCTGTTGAACTTCCAGGATAAAGAAAACAGTATCTTTGGATATCAGGAAAGCAAAAGCAGATCACCTACAAGGGTTGTGAGATGATGGGGGGGAGGGGGAGGAAATCAGGCTGACTGTGATCTTTCTGTAACGTAATCATCAATCCCCGAAGACCATAAAATAATGTCTCTAACACTCTGGGAGGAATAGAGTGTCATCTAAGAATGTAATACACAGGCATGCTATCATTTAAGTACAAAGACCAGGCAGACACACGTTCTCAAATGTAAGAGAACTCGTGAGCACAGCAGATGTGAGCCCTTAGTGGGCTCTACTTGATAAGGAAATCCAGCCAAATAAGTTATGAATAAAAGCAGAGGATTCAGGAATTAAGAAAGACTGGTGGTGACCAGAAATGTATTTAAAAATAAAATTTCAGGGCTTCCCTGGTGGCGCGGTGGTTGGGAGTCCGCCTGCTGATGCAGGGGACACGGGTTCGTGCCCCGGTCCGGGAGGATCCCACATGCCGCGGAGCGGCTGCACCCGTGAGCCATGGCCGCTGAGCCTGCGCGTCCAGAGCCTGTGCTCCGCAACGGGAGAGGCCACAACAGTGAGAGGCCCGCGTACCGCAAAAAAAATAAAAAAATAAAAAAAAATAAATAAAATTTCAAACAACTATGGGAGTTATGGTTATCAAACATGAAATCATAAACCTTATTAAAATAATATAATAAAAATAGAAAAATCAAAGGAGATATGAAAATACAGAGTGGGGAATCAGTTGATATTGTTTATCATACAAACATGTAGTTTAAGAAAATATTGATTACAATATATAATGCTTTTTTCATAATCTCTTTAGTTAACCTTACAGGAATCTTAAAAAAACTTTTTTTGTGATAAAGAACATTTATTCGAAGTTCAATAATTTCTTCTGTTTCATTTCAGTTTCTTTTTCTGCTGATAAATTCATGTAAAATTAAATTTAATACTTTTAATTAAAATAGCATATATGGTATCATCCCATTTTTATTAAAGTATTTCTGACTTTCTCTTTACATATGTATCCAATTATTTGGCTTTCTCTTCATATAATGCAGAGAAAGTTATCTGCAACGATGTTTACCTAATGTTAATAATGGTTATTTCTGGGTGATAGCTAACTTTGTACTTTTCTGCATTGCTTAAGTTCTTCATAATGAACATATGTATATTTTTTACAATAAAAAGTATACAATGATTTTTTTTCTGTTTACTGTTGTAGCAAACCCTGAACATAGTTATGCCAAAAAGTTAACAGTGTTTTTAATTCTGGGTGTTGGGAATGGGACACTATTCTTTCCTAGTGAGTATTTTTTTTTTTTTTTGGTATTTTTCAAATTTTTAAAAATGAAAAATTCTAAACTTAATAAAGTGATGCAAATAAAGAAGAAGAAATAGACATTTTGCAGAAGGCACACTTTGAAGAAAAGCAAATCATCCTAGTTCCGGAAGTTGACTAAAGTCTGTGGAAGTGATAGGAACAGAAGGGGGGAGTGCTGTAGGAATCAGCAGGACAAGACTCAGAATTTAAAGACTAACCTGTGGGACTTCCCTGGTGGTCCAGTGGGTAAGACTCCACGCTCCCAATGCAGGCGGCCTGGGTTCGATCCCTGGTCGGGGAACTAGATCCTGCATGCATGCCACAACTAAGAGTCTGCATGCCACAACTGAGAAGTCCACATGCCACAACAAAGATCCTGCATGCCGCAGCTAAGACCTGGCGCAGCCAAAATAAATAAATGAATGTATGTATGTTAAAAAAATAATAATAAAGACTAACCCATGAGTGATTGCAGTGCCTCCGAATTCTTGATGCAAAACGTGGCCATTTCAGCAAAGACTGAAATGGGGTAATAGGTGGGTAGGTAGGTAGATGGATAGATAGATAGATAGATAGATAGATAGAAAGATGATAGGTTATTGAGAGAAAGGGTTCCAGAGGAGAATCCTGGCTGAAAAGGAGCCAGATGATGAAGAACAAAAGAATTTTGATGGAATGCCTCTTCTCTCCTTACATTTGATGAGGGGTTTCTCAATTCTCCATGTACTTAATGGGGTACCTGGTAGAGCCTGGATTTTAAAATAAAATTGGAGCTGGAAAACTCCTCTGGGGACCTGTAAACATTTGAAGCAGTCTAAGGTGGAGATTGGAATTCATCTCTTGGGCAGTTCCAGGAGTGACCTCTTTGTTGCAGCCTTTTCCTTGGGGCAGCAAGTACCTGTCCATTTTCCTTGGGGAATCTCTGAAACATGAGGGAAGTGCAACAGAGGCAGAGTCTGCAGGCTGAGATGTTCAGTGTTTTGTTAAGAATGTACCTGGTATGTTAGGAGAGTCTGGTCCTGTGGAGTTAGGGTCCTACCTGCACCCCACTCCCCCATCCAACACCTGGATTTACAATATTCTCACAGTGGGTTCATGTCCTCTCTTCTTACATTTTCTCCCGAGATAACTGGAGCCAAGAATCAGGCCGAGATGGACGTGG
Organism: Orcinus orca; assembly: GCF_937001465.1. Lineage (NCBI taxonomy): Eukaryota > Metazoa > Chordata > Mammalia > Artiodactyla > Delphinidae > Orcinus > Orcinus orca. The sequence goes on from NC_064560.1 coordinate 88,635,970, forward strand.
GAGCCGCATACCCTCTTGCCCGCAGATCGGGGAGGGGTAGGGGTGACTGTGTGTGGAACTGGACTTGAGCTGCTGTTGCACCAAACAGGGTGACACCGAAAACCGGGAGTCATTTTGATTGTCACGTCTGGACCCTGGTGTTCGGACCACACCTGCAGGGCCTGGGATCTCTCTAGGAGGAAAGGAATGTCCTAGGGCAGCAAAGGACACAGGCCTCGCACTGGGGAGGGAAGGATTTTCTCCTCTCTCTGTGGCCAACATGAGTGGACTGCAAGGTCTACAGACTCCTAGAGATTCCCGGGGCTTCTGGAGACGGGGCTGTTCCCCTCTGCATGGAATCCTGCTAGGAGCCGGGCAGACTGTAGGTCAGGTTTTCATTAGGAACTTTAAGATGAACAACTTCTGGTAGCAGCTGTAATTAGTCTCCATGTTGTACAGATCTCACTCCTAAGCCTTCAGTCAAATTGTGTTGAAATATCAGCTCGGTCTTAGGTGAGTTCAAGGGTGGAGATGCTGGATTGCGTCCAGGACTGAGATGACACAGCAAGGGGAATGGCGGGTGCCGTGGCCTGGAGAATCAAATTATGAGATGGTAGGTAGTGACCCCCCTGGAGTGGAGCTGTGTCTGGGGGCAGGGAGGTCAAGTAATAAGAAACAGCCAGACTGTCCTAGGAACATGTTCGTATTCCGCGGGGAGGCTTAGAAATCCATGGAGAAGAATCCCAGGAAATACTGTCTCCCACCCCCCAGCGCCCCCCGCTGCCACAGGAGATGAATGCTTGGACTGCTGCTATGGGGTTATTAAAGGAAAGGTGACCCTAGAAATCTGGAGGATGGAAGCATTTGGGTTACTTGTCGGAACTCTTAGGTCGAGTGTGCATCTGCCCGTCCTCATTTTAGGGAACGCTCAGTCATTCTCACCCGAGCATTTGGGGGCTGCTCTAAAATCCTGACTTTAAAGGCACTTGCTGACCTCGCTAAAGGGAGGGCCCCGAGCCAGCTGCAGCCAACTGACAAAGGGCAGCTAAGATCCCAGGGGCGGGGGATGGTGTGGGTGCCCATCCCTGAGAGGAGGGGCTGGATAAGCTGCATTCCTCCCTGGGGCCCCCTCTGCTCACAAACATGCCAGCCAGGCTGCATTCCCCCCGTGGCTTGAAGTTCCCTGTCCCAGCAGGACTTTCTTCTTCTTTCTTTAGACGAAGTCTGCAGGAGTGGATCTAGGAACTGAAATTTCCCTGTTCTCCACTTCACTTCATCCCTGCAATGCAGCTTGTGGAAAATAGACTTTATTTTTTTCTTTCTCCACCCTAACTTCCCTCACCCTCCATTGTGGGTTTTTTTTTTTTAATCATTTATCTGGTTTCTTCATATTTTCTAACATAACTCATATGCTCAAGGTAGAAAACCGCTCTCTTTTAATTTGGGGGGGACTATAATCTTGAGAAGCCTGCGAGGTATTGAAATTGGGCTGCTGTATCTTTCTGTGGCCGGACAAAGGGCACCGGCTGCTGTCCGAAGTCTTCAGAGTGCTGCAGGAACTAAGCCGAAGTGCCAGGAGAGCAGAGGAGCGGCCACTGGGGGGCGCTCAAGTCTGTGGGCTGCACTGGCCGTGGTAGTGGCCTTGCTTGGTAGGAAGAGGGCGCTGTGGAGCCACGCACAGAGCACTGTAACTTCGGGCCCCCGCCAGTCACACCTTGAAGGATTCACCTTGGAGATCCACTCGATATGTGGCAAACCCTCCACTTGGTCCGAGAACACCCCACCAGCAAATTCCATCTTCTACCATTCAACCCTTATTATGTTCAGGGCCTTAAGGCGCCTGGGTAGGGTACCTCAAAAAGATGATTACGGGCTTCCCTGGTGGCGCAGTGGTTAGGAGTCCGCCTGCCGATGCAGGGGATACGGGTTTGTGTCCCGGTCCGGGAAGATCCCACGTGCCGCGGAGCGGCTGGGCCCGTGAGCCATGGCCGCTGAGCCCGCGCATCCGGAGCCTGTGCTCCGCAACGGGAGAGGCCACAGCAGTGAGAGGCCCGCGTACCGCAAAAAAAAAAAAAAAAAAAAAAAAAAGATTACATTTCATCTTCACAATCACCCTAGAAGAGAGATGTTATCAATATTCTTCCTATTTTATGGGAGGGAGCAAACGGAGACTTAGAAAGGATAGGGAAGTCGCTCAAGGTCGAGCTCATCCAGCTAGCCAGGAGTGGAACTGAGAATCTCAACTCACACCACTGACCCCAAGGCCCAAGCCACAAGCCACTACTTCTCTGTGTTGCCCCCAGGGTCGAGCTGAGAAAGCATCATAGTTCCCATGGGGGAGGGGAGGATTTTGCCCCGGCAGCAGGAAGCCCACTAGCCCTGCCCAGGTGTCAGCTGTTACAGAACTGCCATTTCATAGGGGTTGCTCTGGTTTTCACAGAGGGCCATCAGGCCTGACCAGGAAGTGGAGACTTCAGGTCCGATCTGCCTGGGGATGCTGGTGTGCAGGGTGTGTGGTGTGTGGGGTGCAGCTGCTCTCCCTGGGGGTTCCTGGGTCTGAGCCAATGACGTCAGGGCTGTGAAGGCTGTTTGCTGGCTCAGGGGCCGTTCCAGCTGTGGGGACCCCTGGCTTGTCTGCAGGGGGGAGCAGAAATCGTGCTGAGCCTGGTCTCCAGCGAGGAGGAAGGCGTAGCATCACTCCAGAAAGGCTCACGTCCATGGAGCACAGTAACAGGAGACTATTTTGAAATGGGGGTGTGGGGTAAGGATGGGGGTGCCCTCTGGGAAATGGGAAAGCCAGGCGCATGTCTTGTCAATCTAAGTTTCCTGTGACATCTCATGGTCAACAGAAACAGCTTCTTAGAACTGGAAGTACAGACCAAATCAGCCACAAGAGGAACTTGTAGATCACTGTGTCTGAAATCCTCATTTTACAGATGAGGAAACTGAGGCTTGAGGGAGGCTGTGACTCATCTAAGGTGATAAAATCGGTGAGGGGCAGAGGTGAACAAGCTCCTGACGCCTCACCACACTTGTGGGCCACCCAAGGCCTTCCCTGCAGTGACCCTGGGGTCTTTGGCCAACTTATTGGAGACTAAATCCATGTCACCCCCTCCCTACTCCCTGTGCCACCTCCTCCTAGGCCAAACCAGACCTTCCCTTCCTCTGCCCAAGCTGTTCGTTCCCACCTCCAGGCCTTGGCCCACACTGTCCCTCTGCCTGGCCCTGCCGGGGCTGCTGGTTTATCCCACTGGCTTTGCCTATAGAACTCCTCCTCATTCTTTACAACCTGGATCAAATATCAACCCTTCCAGTCTCCCCAACTGGAAGCGGTCCCATCTTCCTCTTTATTCCCGAATCCATTGTTTGGGCTTTTCTGTAGGAGGAGTTATCTACTTTCTCTCTCTTTATCACAACAGTTTACAAAGTGCGTGTCTTCCTTGGGACACTGGGAGGTGAGAAGGGTGAGTACTGTAACCCCCCCGTTTGGACATGAGAATGTTAGATGACTAATGAGTGGCAGAGCAGAAGCCAGGCCTCCCGACTCCCAAACCATCTGGACAGGAGCCAGCCGGCTTCCTCTGCAGAACCACCTCTGTTGGCTCTGGGAATGAATCCCCCGGAGCTGTGCAGTGCACAGCCTGTGCGACTGTATTCCACAGCCCTGACTTTGTGCCTGGCTCAGGGTCCTTCTTGAGGCAGCTGCTCCGTAAACGTGGGTGGACTCAGCAGAACCACAATTCAGAGGTAGCTCTCTTTTCTTTTCCTTCCCTCCCTGCTTCCTTCCTGAACCTGTTCCCCGCCCCCCCCCCGCCCCGCTTTAACTCCCTGCGTCTTCCACTGAATTTTTCACTGGGAAGAAGCACATTTAGAGATGTGAAGCACACACTTTGCTGAGCCTCAGCTTTGATGAATCTTTGATGTCTATGACCTTGGGGAGGCGGAGGCTGCAGCAGACTGGGGGAGGTGAGGGAGGAGTTGGGGAGGCACCTCCAAGGGCCAGATTCTCCCTCCTTTGCCTCTTGGTGGGGGGAGAATTCAAACGTGCCCCACGCCTGGTGGGGCCTGGCTGCGCCCTGTGCCCTAAACGCGTGTGCTGGGTGGGAGCGGTGAGAGAGCGCGCAAGCTGTGAGTGGGAGGGGCCGGCACGAGGCTGGGGGCGGGGCAGCTAGAAGTCCGGCTCCCAGACACCACCTACTCTAACCTCAGCTCCCTCCACCCCCCCTCCCTTGTCCAAGGGCTTTGAGGTCACACCAGTTTCTAGCTGTGTGGCTTTGGTGAGTCATTTAACCTTTCTGAATCTTAGTTCTTCAATAGTAAATTGGAGATGCTAATACCTTCCTCCTCAGGCCACTGTGAGTAAACGAGATACCTTATTTACTGTGCCTACTCATGCTACATGCTCAGTAACAACCAATCCTCCTACCCCTCTGTTCAAATCCACCTCTCAGAGCCTGGCCGGGCAGGTTTTTACAACGTGAGTGCCTCGCGCCGTGGGCGGGCCCTGCCTGGAGGTCTGATACGCAGCAGCTCCGTGCTGTCTGCACCAACGGTAGAGGATAACCAACCTGCAGAGCGCTGTCCTTGGCATCCCAGGGCACGCGTTTGAGTTCTGAGCTGACTTAGGCTTGCGCATGCGGCTCCAACAACCCCCTTCTGCGGGACAGACCCCACCTGAGTCATAGCTGGGTGCCCTGCGATGCCCAGCACGGGCGCCTGGCCCACAGCGCCGCTCATCAATAGGCCGAGGGGGATTGGTGGCGGCGAACATTTGGGTGTGGCGGAATGTCAGTCTTTCACCCCCGACTAGCCGCTCTGCGTGGCCTCAGTCAGAGTTGTAGGACCCTTACGGGGTGCGCAGAGAGGGCTCTTTGCTTTGTGGCTCTGCCCCTGTAATTTGCTTATCATCGTCTCATGATTCATCCTTTATTACAACACATATCTTCAGACTCCGCTATGGGCTGCTGTACACACACCTCTTTGCGGGCTCCAGCGGCTGCCACTTCCTTCTCGTGGCATTTTTCTGTTGGTTGAGACGGAACAGCTCGCCCACCAAGGCTGAGTCCAGCAGGCCAACCCCTCTGCACTCTCTGGAGTTTCTCCAAGGCCCCTTTGGGCATTTCCAGCAGGAGAGAGTTGTATGACACGGGGCTCTCCATCAGCCTAGCTCTGCTCCCCAGACTTCCCTCAGCAGTTTGCATCCGAAGTGGTGAATGCGTGTCGGTGTACGTGCCTTCACATACCCCAAGGGTCCCCCTGGCCTGTAAGGTCCTTCCCACTCTGAGGGGCTGTAATTCTAGGATTAACCTTCCAAACGCCTAATGGACTGTGGAGGTCCTTACCCTGGCAGGGATGTCGGGGAACTCCTGCCAATCCCCTGTCCCTTCCCTTTAACTGCCTTCCGGTCTGGTTTCATGGGTTGGTGAACTGCCTCAGATTCCTCCCTCTATTTGGGGTCGGCAAGATACCTAAAAAGTAATCCTCCCCACCTCTCCTCACCCCCTCGATAGTCAGCACACCTGAGTGTGCATGACAATCACATTGTTCTCCCCCTTACCGTCCCCAAGGGAAGGGGATTTTGACTGAAGTAGAGGGAAGGCCTAGATTACTCATGTAGCCCTGAGTGGTCTCTGCCTTTCAGAATCACTCAGCTTCACGTCGGTCTGCACGAGCGTAAGGACGGGAAAAGTACTGCCCTTGGCATCGGAGGCCTCATTTGAGCAGAAGAAAGTGTTCTGGGGAGGGCAGGGCTAGGGCACTTCCGGAGGGCCCCTGAAGACTGGGAACCAGGGCTCTCCCTCTGGGACTTTGCCACCTGCGTGAGGGATAGATGGTCATCCAGTTTCCTCTGTCTGTGCCCACTGCCCATCTTGCTGCCCAGATGGCCCTAAGGTGTCTGAACGCCTGACGATGCAAACATCTGGCCACCAGCAGGGGTTGCTCTTTTGGCGTCCAAGGCCAAACTAGGGCGTGGTTTCTGGGTTTGGGGGGGAGAATCTGAGAGCTGGAAAGTGAAGGGGTCATTAGGGATGGGGGTGTTCTGCAGCCAGATAGAAGACAGCTTGAACTGGGCTCCCAAATCTTAGCCCTCCTGATGGAGGCGTGGCATCCCGAACCCCCCAGGGCGGGCTGCGGGCCTGGTCCGGTTCTTAGCACCCCTGCTGCAGGTGGATGAACTCAGCGGGGCTGCTCACCTCTGCCACAGTCACGTCACTGTGACCTGGGGAACAGCTGGGAAGACAGCACGTGCAGTTAAGAGTCGGGGGCTTGGGACTGACTCTCGTCCACCGCTCGGGTAGACCCTGTCTGTGCGGTGAGGGGCGGATGAGGGGCGCCCAAGAAGCACTGGGGCACCTTAGCTCTGCCTCTCCTACCACCCAGCACAGCCCCGCTCAGGTTCAGATGCTGGTGTTCGGGGAGATGCTCCTGCTGGGGGGACATTTGGACCCAGGGCCTTTCTCAGGAGCAGGCCCAGTGGGCAGCTTGAATGACGGTTTCTGAATGTCTTCCTGTGCTGCCAGCTCCCTTCACTCCTGGCAGGAAACTGCCCCGTTAGAGAGCCCGGATTTGGCTGTCAGAGGATTTCCCTCCGTTAACACACCCAGGGAAAGAAGTAACACTGGAGCCGCCGTCACTGACACTAGGATCATTGAAGGGGATGGGGCTCCCAGGGCACAGGACATTTAGGGGAGCACAAGAGGCCCGGGGAGGGGAGGACAGCTCAGACAACTTTCTCCATGCTAATGTCAGACCTTTGCAGCCAGAGCTTCACTGAGCTGAAGTTCTTGCACAAACCTCAAGCTCAGGGTACTTGGGGGTGGGGGTGGGTGATGGTACAGAGCTCCTGTCCCGTGTCACAGATGGGGACCCCGAGGCGCACAGTGACTTGCCCAAAGTCTCAGAGTCAAGAGTCAGGCTTTGTGGCTGTGAGTAAGACACAGCTGGGCCTGGAGACCTCAAGTGGGCTTGGGGTAATTTAGGGGAAATCATACGTTTCTGCAGACACGTGGCCACTTCAGGGTCAGTCCCAGCAGGGTTTCAGGGCCCCTGGGGGCTGGGGCTTTTGGCCTGAGGGAGAAAGCTCTGAGAGCCGTTTGCTGGGCCTAGTCATGGGGTTTTGGGAATAGAAGGGACCTCGAACCTCAGTGAGGTCAACCCCACCCTCTGGGTTTACAGCAGAAACACCTGAGACCTAGAGGGATCAGGACCCCAGCAAGGTTGCCAGCAAGTTGGAAACACAGTGGAAACTGACCCTGACCTCCTGACTGTTCTTTCCATGTGGCCGCGGGCTTGTCTCTTTCCAGTAAACTCTGCTCTAGGTACTGGCCGCTGCTTTGCTCCTTTCCCCTACCCACACATACAAGGAACCTTTCTCTTTTACACTTTCCCCTGGGCTTCTGAGTTTCTACTCCCCTCTCTCTATTCTCTGACCTCCAATTTCACTGCCTGCTTCAACAGTCGCTTGTCTGTCCATCCATCCATCCATCCATGCACTCATTCCTTGATTAAGTGTTTATGGGCAGCTCCGTGTGCCAGGCTCTGTTCTGGGCCAGGTGGACCTGGGCCCTGCACGCTCTAGAAGAGGGACAGAGACTTCAAATGGAGAATCCCACCAACATCTCATGGGGCCTGTGATTCAGGCCACGAAGGGAAAGCACAGGGGACAAAGAGAGTGTGTAACTGAGCTGTGGCCCAGGCTGGGAGAATCAGGGAACTTCCCTGCGGGGAGTGATATTATTCTATCCCCTCCTTAATGCCGCTGGCTTTTCCAGGTCAGGGACCTCAAGATCTTTCCCTCTGGTGTCCTCTCAGCAAAGAGCACAGCAGTGGGGTCCCCAGTGAAGCCTAGGAGACAGGTAGGGAGTCTAATGGGCGTGTCTTGTGGACAGGGCTGCTGTGACGAAGCTTGGGGCAAATTCTTTGACCTCCTCGAGCCTCAGTTTCCTCATCTGTAAACTGAGGATGTAGGTGGCCCACCCTGAAGGATAGGAAGTAGGGACAAGTAAATAGCCCATTCTCTCCTTGGACTTGACATTGGGAGGATCCGTGTTTCCAGACTGCTAGCCTGTTCCTTGTTCTGCCTTTTTGTTCCTCTTTCACCTTGTGGTGCAACAAATGACAGACTGATATGAAGCGGTTGGTGTTGTGGGAAAGAGCACTGGTTTGGGAATCACGGGCTCAAGTGCTGCTTCTGCCCCAAGTCGCTGTGCGGATTTGGGCAAGCTGCTATCTATGAACCTCATTTTCCTCACCTGTAAAATGGGTCTGTCTGCCTGTCTCGCAGATGATGGAGGTGTCAGATGCCAGCGCCTGGCACGAGTGAGCATTGTGACCTCTCCAGAAGCTTGTTCTGCCCAGAGAAAAATGCTGGGTGAACTCAGTAGGAGGCTGAGGGTCTGGCAGGAGCCCAGGTGGGATGGAGGCCAGGCCATGCAGCAGGGCGCCCCAGCTCCAGCCACTAGCCGTGTGAGACCCACGGCTCTTACGTTGTGGGCTTCAATTGGAATTCACAGCAGTGCTTGGATGGAGAGGGCCGTGCCGAGGAGGGAGAGCGCAGCTGGTCTGCAGATGCAGGCACGGCTATTGCACGAGAGGACCCAGGGGGAATCATTACTGGCTCCACGTCCACCTCTCGCTGCTTCCGACCTGGGAAGCGCTACCCTTCCCGTGAGGCCATCAAATATTCAGAGCAGAAGATGCTGGAACGACGGGCCAGGGAAAGTAGCCCCTTCTGGCCTCCAGGTTAGCCAGCCCTCCATGAGGTTGATATGCAGGCCGGCATGTGGGCGCCCTGGGAGCCTGTACCCCCTCCTTTCATCTCCTTTCCTGTTCTAGACACTCCCCCTTCCTGCTTGCCAGTTTTTTTTCTTTCTCCTTTTGACCTGCCCTCCCCACCTCTGAGGCTCTTTCTTCCCTTCATTCATTCAGCAGCTTAACTGACTGCTTCCTCCTTACTCTACCCAGGGTCTAGGCAGAGCTGGGACTGGAACTTCCCAGCTGCTCCCCAGTCAGCTGTGCCCTGACTTCCAAGGTCTCCTCTTCCCTAGGTCCTGAGTCTCTTCCAGTTCAGCTGTAATTCTTCCCAAAGCCCCCTTTGGTCTTTTCCACGGAGGTCCTAGTTTTCCCTTCCGCACACCCAGCTGGTGCTGGGACGTTTCACTTGCTTTCTGAAGGTGAGGTGAGGCCAAGGGATGACAGACGGTGCAGGTGGCATCCAGGTGAGGTGGATATTGGGGACAGGACTGTCGTGACGAGGGAAGAGCCCCTAGAGGGTACACTGACAGCAGCTGTGGGTCCTTGGGGAGGAAGTGGATGGGCAGCCCAACCCCTTCTCCTTGGTGAGAATCTATTATAAATAATAACAGACTTCAGATCATGATCTCAAACAATATCTCAGGCACATTCATTATTATTTAATCCAGTCGATGACTAGTGAGGTAGTTGTATATTCCTCATTTCCCTGAGAAGATTAGAGAGGTTGAGTGACCTCCTTGAGGCCACGCAGCCAGCGGCAGAGCTCGAATCTGAAGCCAGTCTGATTCCATTAGGAGGGGTTGGGGTAACTCTGGGCTGTTTGTCTGTGGGAGCCTTGAGCTCTTGAAATAGCAGCAGGGGATAGGGCTCCTTCTCCTCGACCTGCCCGCACCCCACCCCCTAGACACACCTGGTCATTGTGATGACTTTATCGGCTGGCCAGGGCAGGAGTGGGATCTTGGCAAAGAGGCCCTGAAATGCAGGAGCTGGCCAGCCTCTCACCTGCAGGCATTGAGTGCCTCTATTCACCTGCTGCCCCCAGACAAGGAACTGTTTTTCACAGGTTTTTGCAAAAGGCCGTTTGTTTGATCTTAGAAGCCATGTCTGCAGAGGCAGGATCTGTGAGATTCAAGACACTCTGATGCACATGGTCAAGACTTGGCCTGACGAATGGTCACAAGGATATTTGAAGCAGGCTACTGGTGCCTCTAACTTCCAGGGATTTTTCAAGCATTTATACACATGCTCTTGGGTCCTCGCCCTCGAATCGCTGATACCTCCTGATCTCCTGGTAGAATTGCTCTTATACATTGGCTTTTCAAATCCCGACTGTTCCTAGAGCCTAGAAGTACATTTAAGTGTGAGCCCTGTTGTAAGAAAATTCAATATATTTTCACCTCCGACCCCTGACATCACAGAGGAAATGCTCTCTTCTCCTTAGGCGAGCCTGAGACTGGCGGGCACCAGGGACTACCTGCTTTTCCTGCCCACGCGCCCACCCGAGGGTAGCAGTGAATGTTTTCCTTCTGACTGGGCTCATTAAGCCCAGGAACTTGGAACTGGGTGAGAGAATTTCCTCATTTCATAAAAATTTAAACTACTGTGCGGAGGCAGCCAGGTCCTCCTTAGTTATTTTCTCTCTCCTGCCTGCAGATATTCAGTTATCTCTTTTCCTGGTGGGAGATAAGGTACTAGAGGAAAACAGAAACAGCTGAAGGGGTAGATGCTTCATCCTGTTGAGGACGTGTTACCTTCCGAGGAACTCATGAGAATAAACAGCATTGATTGAGCCCTACCTATGTGCCAGATACTTTGTATAGTCTTTATTTGATTTAATGTGTACAACTCTCTGAACTAAAGATTCTTTTCCCAGTTTCACAAGTGGGGAAACGGTTGCTCAGAGAGGGAAAGTAACTTACCTAAAGTCACACAGCTGGAGGCTGGAGGAGCTGAGACTCAAACCTGAGTCCCTGTGCCACTAAGGCCTGGGCTGTGAGTACCTTGTTATGTGGCTTCCTGCAGGAGTGGCAGTTGCTAACAGCCTCTGGGTGACAGGGTCGGGTTTGGAACATGCTGGCTCCTGGCCTGCTAGCTTGGGGACTCAGACTTTCCTCACTTGGATCTGGGTGAGACACACTCGGGGGAGGGTGGGATGGAGCTTGTCTGGGAAGAAGCTGGAAGACCACATTCCAGCCCATGAGAACTGAGACCCTTCCCTGTGCTCTGGGAAGAAGGATCTGGAGTCAAAGTTGGAGGGGTTTGGATCTTGGATGTTTGCTAAGTTTTCACGCACCAGGTTCAAGCCACTTATATTCTCTACACCGCAGTGTCCTTATTTGTAAAACGAGGCTACCTTTTAGGATCAGCCCAAGGGTCAAGGAGACAATGGTGTGTATGAACGGCCTCAGCCCCGTGCCTGGCACACGGGAGGTCCTCACAACATGTTAGTTCCTGTCTATAAGTTCTGTCCAGAGCGATGCTCCTCTGAATTCTGTGCATCTCGCTTTGCTGTACCGTCTGCTATGCCCGCCACAGCTCTGTGGAAAGAAGGGGAACGTCTGCCCTTGCTGGTGGGGGACAGGGTCTCCCTTTGCTGTGTCCATGCCTGGGAGGAGCCCACACCACTCATCAAATCACGTGAATCAGCAGTGGAACGTGCCTCCACACCCCCGGGTGTCAGTTGCCCTGGGAAGCTCCCTAGCATAAAGGCTCTGTGCTTCTTCCAGGGGAACCTGGAAATCCTAAGAAGAGAACACCCTTCTCCTGCGGCCCGTCGGGAGGGCATGGGACCAGGTTGCAGAGGTGTCACTAAGCCCAATGCCTGCTTATCAAGCTTGGGACCTTTAGGGGAACCATGTCCTGTGCTGCCCACAACTTAGAAAAGACATGTTTCAGCCTTAAGGAAATGATGATTCATCTAAGAGCATGGACAGAAAATCTCTGCCTTAACTGGGGCCCGGCAGGGGCAGGTTGGCCTCGTCAAGGAACAGCCTGCTGGAAGAGGACATTCAGGCAGGCGCGTGGCCAGTTGGGAGGGTCCCAGGACAAGAGGTGGGACTCAGCCGTGGCAGGGTAGGAGGATTCCCAGGCCCCCTAGAGCTGCTTTATCATCTGTTCCTCCCCACAGCCTTGTGAGCTACAAATGTAGTTACCTCCATCTTACAGGAGGCTCAGAGAGGCATATTATTCATCCCAAGTCACACCGCTGATAGCGAGACCCTCGAGGGGAGCCCAGAAGTAGCTGGTTGCAAGGCCTGCGTCACCGCCACCATTCCTGGGAGCTCTGAACACGGTTGGTGGTAGGCATGCTTGCTAATTAAATCACCAGTCAGCATCATCTCTCAGTCATAAGACTGGAAAAACCAGTGATGATTCAACAAACTCTGGGTAGACAAAATCAGTTAAGAAGAATCTTTTCCCCTCAAAGAGCTCATAGTCTAAGGTGGGTGTGAGACAAATAACCAGGCGATCACAGTGAGACACGTCTATGATTGGAGAAGTGAGGGTGCATTGAACCCAGCCTGAGGAACCAGAGAGCATTCCCCAGGGAAGAGATGTTTAAATTGTCTGAAAGAGGAATAGCTGGAATTAGGACCCTCAGTCCTCTTGTAGGCAGTGGGAAGACCAGGATACCCAATGAACCCCCTTCCCTGCACAGCCAGACCTTCAGGTCATCACTGAGCTGCCAGCACCATTGATGGCTAGGATGACAACTTGGGGATTTCTACCGCACGGTGGCTGCTGATGGCCCTGCATCAGAAATGTCTTGTAGGGAACTTCCCTGGTGGTGCAGTGGTTAAGAATCTGCCTGCCAATGCAGGGGACATGGGTTTGAGCCCTGGTCCGGAAAGATCCCACATGCTGCGGAGCAACTAAGCCCGTGCACAACTACTGAAGCCCATGCGCCTAGAACCCGTGCTCCGCAACAAGAGAAGCCACCACAATGAGAAGCCCGCGCACGGCAACGAAGAGTAGCCTCCACTCGCCGCAACTAGAGAAAGCCCACACGCAGCAATGAAGACCCAATGCAGCAAAAATAAATAAATAAACAAATACATTTATGTTTAGAAAAAGAAAGAAAGAAATGTCTTGTCAAAGCTGGGCAGTGCAGAGCTTTACCCTGGTCCTACAGAATCAGAATGTGAAGGGCTGGGGGGAGTCAGGGAATCTGTGTTTTAAACCGGATTGTCCACAGAGCCCACTTTGATAACACTGCATCCAGAGGGGGACATGTTCCCTCGGACCCAGCCCCAGCTTGATACAATGGAAGCACTCAATAAATAAGAAGCAAAAAATAGGAAGAAAAGAAAAGAAAAGAAAGTAAAAGAAAAGGGAAGACGTATACGTTGTCCTTTTCCACCGTGAGCTTATAATCTCTCTGAAGAGATAAATCACCCACATCAAAAAGACTCGGGCTTCTGCCCAGCCTGGCAGAGACCACAGAGGCTCTGCCCCCCTTAGGCTCTACTAAACACCCACTGCCCGGATCAGACAGGCAGGGCTGAGGCGAGTCCGGGGAGACGGATTGAGGCAGACACAAGGCAGGGGACAGGATAAGTAAGCCCTCCACCACTTCGTCAGATCCAGTTCAGCCAACATGTATAGAGTGCCTCCTGTGTGCTGGGCCCTGAGCTAGCGGCCGAGGATATGGGAGAGAGAAATGGCCTCTGCCGTCTAAGAAGGAACTGTTTAGAAAGGGAGACAGATGTGTGAATAAAAGATTACACCTTGGTGTGATCTAGTGTGAGAAGGCAATAGCCAGGTCACAGCATGATGATGAAAATCTGGGCTCCGGATTTGGATACGCTGGGTTCAGATCTTGGTTCCATCACGGCCCAGCTGGGGGACCTGGGGAAAGTTCCTAACATCATTCAGTGTCAGGTCCTCATCTGTAAAATGGGATCGTTTTAGGACATAAAGCAGCATGTCTAAAGAGTTGTGAGGATGATGCGTGGAATGAATTTGGCCCCGTGCTGGACCTGGGGATCATTCAGCAATGTTAGTTCTGTTGATTGTGATGTATAGAAGAGAAAGTGATGAGCTCCCTGAATGTAGAGATTAGGGCAGTAATGCCAGGACAGAGATTTGAAGGATGAAAATGAGCTCATCAGGCAGGTGAGGATGGAGGCAGTGGGAACGCGATATACAAAGGCTGCCTGAGCGTGTAATAATGTATTGTTTTCAAGGATGTGGTCAGACGACCCTAATCACTTGGGAGGGGCTAGAGGTGAAAAGGATGGGAGAGGAGTGGGAGAGGAAGCTGTTTGGAAAGCGTTCTGAGTGCCATATGATGGCGCTAACAAGGATGGTTAATATGCTGCAGTCATGCTGCACCCATGGCAGACGTTGCTAATCAATCACAGATCTCTTCCTTGCTGAGCCAGGGTATGACTTTGGCATCATGGGTAAATTCTAGGCAGCCACTACCAACTGACTGTCATTGACCTGTAAGTTGAAGACTATTTGCCATTGCTGAGAGACAGGTCCTTCCAGAACCTACTCATACATCCCTGCTCCCAGCTGGGCGTCTTATCAAACCTTTCCTGTCTTCGCCACACTGCGGTTTGTGCTGCAGTGAGCTGGCAGGCCATAGTCCTTCCTTCCTTTAGACCAGCCTTCTCTGGGCCCATGTCCTAACCGCAGGTCTAGGAAGCAGCTGGAGCAGCCATTAGCGGTTTGGCTGGCCCTGGGCTGTCCCACCCCACCCGCCCCGCAGTGAGGGCAGCAGCAGCACCCACCCCTGGCCAGGTTTGACTCTGTGGGTGGGTGGGTCCCTCTGCTGGGTCTGGCTTGCTCTCCACCTGTAGCAGCTGCAACCCAGGGCCACCGCATCAGGCCCAGCGACGACCTTCCTTGCCCGAGATGATTCCAATTTGGCCAGAATCTCACGGTGCATGTGTGAGTGAGGGATGTGGGCAGGGCGGGGCTCACTCTGAGACTGGCCACCGCGGCAGGGACCAGGAATAGCCCAGACAGCACCACGTAGTTCAGGCATGCTCCGTCAAAGCAAACCCTGTGTTTGGAGAGGCAGGAGTGAAGAGCACAGACTTGGTTTCCAGACGGGCTGGAGTCAAATCCTGGCTCTGCTTACTTACCAGCGCTACCACTTTGCTTCTCTCTGCCTCAGTTTTCTTATCTGTAAAATGGGGATAATAATAGCAATTCCCCTTGGGTTTATTGCAAGGATAAACCAACTGATTCTAAGGAAAGTGCTCGCACTTAGTAATCACTTTATAAAGATTAACTATTATAGGGAAGGAAGGACAGAATGGATACACAGAGGGCTTGTGAGTAGGATGGAATGGATCTGAACATAACTTTGCAGGATTGGAATGGTACCTAGAGGGGTCATGACTGTAGTGGCTCCAGTTTTCTGAAAGCTTAGTGCTTCCCTCTCAGTTGTCAGGGGCCTGGGACCCTACAGCCTGTCCTGCCCTACCCCGCAACCCCCCGGGAGAAAACTGGCTGCCCCTCCACTGGAACTGATCTCCCGGCTCCCCAAAGGCACAGAACTCCCGTGAATTCCCTCCAGGCCTGGTGAGACGGGAAACTAATCTCCCTTTAATCCTGTACTTAATGTACAAGATTCCACTCCCCAGTGAGGCAATGAAATTAATCTGCCACTAATTTTCTGTTTGCCAACCCTGGGTTTCAGCATTTTCAGCTCTGCTTTTCCAACCGTCTTTCATCCCAGGGAACAAAGACCTAATCTCTTCTCTGGCCTTGTTTACTCTGCGTCTTCAAAATATGAATCACACTGGCATTTTGCTCTACTGGTTTGGGAAGGAGGGTGGAATGAGGTTTCCCCATCTTTCCCAGAGGGCACAGATTCCAGACCCCTCACCCCAGCCTCTCCCCAGCTTTCTGGGTGTGAGGGGATTAGGGGCCCCATGATCTGTCTGCTTACTCAGAGTCTATGTGTGTTAAGTCACAGAGAGGATGAGTAACGGCCACCCCCTTAGAAACTGCAGGAGGCGGAGGCCCCGAAGCTCGAACATCAAGTTCTAGTGTGAGGTGAGTACCTGGGCTCCCTCTTGCCCAGGTGTGTGTGTTTGGGGGGTGGGGGTGGTGGAGGCTTAGGACCTGGCCTTGCCTACCTGTCTAGCCTCTGTTCCCAGCACCTAAGGCTTTAGCCACACCTGCTCTTTCCTGAGCATACTTGCTCTAAGTGGCTCCCTCTCTTTGGCCCCTGCTCCCCACTGCCCCAGGTAAGGCCTTGACCTCTCTGCGCCTCTGTCTAGTACCTAAAAGTAGTACCTGTCACATGGGTGGGCAGTGTGGACTGAATAGGAATCTCACCTGAAGCCTGAGAAGTGCATGATGTGGGCAAAAGCCTGATACAGGGGAGCTTGTAATGTCACCTGACTCAGATGCCCCACCTCTGGGCCACGTTTCCCAACCCTCAGCAGAAAAAGGGGTCCTCTCCTCTGGGTCCCCTTGGCACCTTTTTCACACCTCTGCTCTGTGGGGGGCCCTACCCTGAGCCTGCCGCTAATCCCCATTCCGCGGCTTAGCCCAGAGCCCGGGAACATAATCTCTCTGTGTTTTGGTTCCTTCAACTGCAGAGTAGAAATAATGGTAATAATGACGTCACTGGGGTTGTCAGGAGGATTACATGAGATGATGCCCATTAAGGGCTTAACACAGGGCGTGACCTGGGGTGAGCAGTGAATAAATGTCATGATGTCTTTTTATAATTGTTAACACTGTTATTGGTCATGCGTCGAGAAGTCTGTCCTCCCTAGCAAAATCTCCTGGAAGTCTGTCCTTGTCCGGCAGAGCTCCCTAAAGGCAGAGACAAGCCTCAGTTTTTCTTGGAATCCTCAGTGCCCTGCCCACTGTGTCTGACTCCAGAGAGCGGCAGGTGGAGGGAAGTGCTCAGAGCCCACCTGTCCTGAGTGCAGGCTGATCTCCCCACCTAGTGCTTGTGTCCCTGGGGGGCCATCTCCTGTGCCCCTAGGAGCAAGCTTGCATCCCCAGCCCTGTGTCACTTGCACCCATGAGATGCACCATCTCTCTGATGATGATGATAACGACATTCCACTCACCTTCCCCCTCCCCCTGTGTCACTGTCCTATCAGCACCAAGCCCCCAAGTGTGTCAAAGCTGGGAGAGACCTCGGCAACCATCTGGCCCATCCCCACACTTATGCCCAGGAAAACTGAGGAACAGAAAGCTTGTCCAGCTGGCCTAAGGTCACACAGCAAGTCAGAGGCAGCACCAGGACCGGATCCAGTTTCTTGATTCCCACTGGAGGCTCTTCCTAACACCGTGCCGCCTGTCATCGTTTCACCAGCACCACTGTGGTGGAGGAAGGACACCGGTATTTATTGAGCATCTACTATGTACTGGGTACTCTGTAGGCTTTTGTGTGTATTAGCTCAGTCGCTCCTCCTGACACATCTGGCAGAGGTGATACTATGCTCTCCATTTTACAGGTGGGAAAACATCGGCTAAGAAAGGTAAAGCCCCTGATCAAGTTACAGTCAGGCAATGATGAAGCTGGAATTCAAACTCAGATCTGTCTGCCTCCAAAGCCTGTGCTCTTTCTGTTCTTCCTACAACCTCCTGTGGAGAAATGGGCATAGCTGGGCCCCTGGTTGGATGGGCAGGGGGCGGCCAGCCCAGCATCTCTGCTCCTCCCTCTGTGGTGGGAGACATGGAGGGTGCCTGGACAATCAAATTACACACAGTGACTGAGGATTCATGAACAGCCAGGGCTTAGCTTATCCCGGTGGGACTTCCCACTGCCTCCGTGACCCAGCCCACGGCCCCTCCACCTGGACAAGTAGATTCCTGCCCCCGCCTGTGGGTGGGAGGTTGGCTGGGTTTGCAGTGGGCTGGGACCGGTGGAGCAGCAGAGACTGAGGCCGTGCAGCTGCCACGAGCCTCAGGCTGCTGGTGCCAGGAAAGGGGCAGGAAGTGGTTTGTGGGGAGGGGTGACGAGGCTGAGGCTGTTCGATGTGGCTCTGCCTGAGGTTTCTGCCCTGGAAACCTGACTCGCGTGGATGAAGCCCAGGCTCCCCTTCCCCGGGGGGCAGTTACTGCAATTACAGGCCCTGGTCCTGCAGGGAAGGGAGTATATGCTCCGAGGGGGCGGCCGAAGGGGGCCTTGGGAACCCGAGGCCGCCCCAGGGGTCAGCGGTTTCACCACCGGCTGATGGGCAGAGAGCCTGTGGGAGGACGAGTCCACACAGGCCAGCTGGGCTGAGCCGAGGAGGAAACCGGCCGTGTGTGCTCTGCCGGCGGGGAGGGCTCCCCCGAGGCTGGAGTCCTCGGTCCGAGCCCCAGCTTGGTTCTGACTCACCGCGTGAACTTGGGCAAGGCCTTTTCTTTCTCCAAGCCTCACTTTCCTTCTTTATCTCTAAAATGAGGTTTCCACCAGCTCTAAGAATTAGATGACTCTCCCCTGCCGCCACCCAATCAAAGGAGCATACAAACCACAAGGGAGCAAAATAGCAACACGGAAACCCACAGCAACGAGTAGTCACTGCTGGAGATGTGCTAGGCCCCGCTCTGAGCCCTCTGCCTGCTCTCTACAATCCTCCTAACAGCCCTGACGTGCCCATTTCACAGATTAGGAAACAGCCCACGTATTCATGGGGATCTATGGGCGGGGCACCCTGGCCCACATACTGCAGAGAAAGGGAAATCTTTTGAATGGGAACTGAGGGTGCTGCCAGGCCCCACCTGCCCCCTGATGTCTCCTCCCCTTACCCTAGTGCCACTGGCCTGAATTGTCATGCTACCTCCTTAGCTACTCAGAGTCATGCCAAATGGATAAGAAATTTCTTTCCCTGGTGGTGCTGGGAAAGAGGAACGCCCGCCCTTGCTGTTCAGATGCCTAACCACCACCCCTATCTCCCCCTGACCCCCGTCCCCCCTCAATCCCAGGTGACAGAACCAAAGGCGACCTTACTGGCCATGCAGAGTGAAGCTCTGGGGAGTTCCAGCGAGCTTCTCAGGGAGTGAGTGGGGAGAGAGGGCTACATGTGTCTATCCTGAGAGCCTCGTTGCTGCTTTTGCCGGGTCCGTGATAATCTGTGTGTCCCACGTGCAGTTTTACGTGAAGATAGTGTGGGCTTTGCCCAGAACAAATTTGCATATCCTGGATGGGTACCCCGCCCATTTTATGAACGGTGAAACTGAGGCCCAGAGAAGGAGAACGGCTTGTCCCACAGGCACTCGACGGCAGAGCTTGGCCTAGAGTTCAGACGTCCTGACTCTCAGCTCTGTGCTGCGTGCTTTCCAGAGCTCAGCCCAGGCGGGGCAGGGCTTGGAGTCGGACCAGGAGCTGCCTGCCTTGAGTAAGGACGGAAGCTCTTTGCTGATCAGACAGAAATTCCAAGCAAGGCCTTTTTGGATTTGTTAAGCAGGGCATGGCTACTGAAGTAGGGCAACCCCAGCTTACATTCCCCCCCTCGCTTTACTGAGATATAACTGATGTATAATACTGTGTAAGTTTCAAGCGTACAATATGAAGATTTGATACACGTATATATTATAAGGTGCTTACCGCCATAAGGTTAGTTAACACATCTTTCCCCTCCCATAACTACCATTTTGTCGTTGTCGTGGTTACGGCGAGGGCATTTAAAATCTGCTCTCTTAGCCACTTTCAAGTACACAGTACAGTATTATTGACTGTGGTCACCATGCTGTGCATTATTCATCTTATAACTGAAAGTTTGTACCTGTTGACCAGTTCTTCCTATTGACCCCACCTTTCAGGCCCTGATAGCCATCCGTCTACTCTCTGTTTCCGTGAGTTTGATGTTTTTAGGTTTCACATGTAAGTGAGATCGTACAGCATTGGTCTTTCTCCATCCGAGTTATTTCACTTCGCATAATGCTCTCAAGATCCAACCATGTCCTTGCAAATGGCAGGATGTCCCTTTCTGTGGCTGAATAATATTCCATTATGTACGTAAACCACAGGTTCTTTACCCAGTTCATCCAACAACGGACACCAGCTTGCACTTTTCTCTTGGGGAAAGGGGAACTGTTCTGGCCAGAAACCTGCAGATCTTCTAGACCAGGGGTCCCCAACCCCTGGGCCACAGATCAGTACTGCTCTCGCGGCCTGTTAGGAACCGGGCTGCACAGCAGGAAGTGAGTGGCAGGAGAGCCGGCGAAGCGTCATCTGCCGCTCCCCGTGGGTCCCCATCGCTCGCATTATCACCTGAGCCATCCCCCCTCCCCACCGGTCCTTGGAAAAATCGCCTTCCGTGAAAGAGGTTCCTGGGGCCAAAAATGGTGGGGACCGCTGTTCTAGATGAGAATGCCAGCAGAGTATTTAGCAAGAGTGTCTGCATACAGTAAGTGCTCAAAACTGCTAACTGAAACGGCTGTGCTTGCCTACCCAGGGTCACCTTTCCACTGTCTGACTCACAGAGAAGAATCCAAGAAGGAAGACTTGGCACGAGGACGGGAGGGAAGGCCAGAGTTTCCTGCTGGGGCCAGTAACCAGGGTGTGCATTCTCCCTGCTCCTTTTCCCATGTCCCAACCCGGGCCTGAATACTGTGGGGTGCACTGGTTTGGGGTGCAAAGACTCCTGGCTCCAGGGTTCTAGTCCTAGGTCCTAGGTCCTGGGTCCTGGTCCTAAGGTGTCACCAGCTCTTCCCTCTGGGCCTCAGTTTCCTCCTCTGTCTCCCTCTGGTCCAAGGGAGAAGCTGGACCAGCTTGTGGTTCTCAACCCTGGCTGTCCAGAAAATCACCTGGGCAGCTTTCAAACAATCCCAAGGCCCAGGGCTCACCCTGTGTCAGCTGAACTTCAGAGGGTGCCGTCTGAGCATCTGTGGTTTTGATTCTGATGCCCAGGGAAGGGTGGTCACAGGGTGGTGGGGTGGGATCCCTGGTGGTTGAAGCACAGGACGTGTGCATGGGTTCTCAGTAGGCTGCTGTCCGTAGGGCTTTACGTCTCCTCTTGGCATTGACCGAGCACCCCTCTCAGCTGGAAGCTGGCCCCCAGCATGTCTCTCCTGCCATGTAACAAGCCTCTGGGTGCTGCAGAGAGGAGGTCACACATGTTTGGTCTCCAGGGCCAAGACTCCCGAAACCTCATTCTTTTCCCCATGGGCCAGTCTGGGCTGCTCTGATTAGAGCATGGCCCCCAGGGAGCTCCCAGCTCCGAGGCAAACCCTTCTAGCAGAAGTCAGGCCATCCAAAGACTTGGGACTCTTGTGCCCTGGATGGAGATCCTGGCAGGGAGCTGGGGGTTGGGACCGCAGTGGGAGCCCACCGAGGGCCAGCATCCACAATCACACTCCCAGCATGCCGTTCAGGTTCTGCTGCCTCTGGGCCTCGGTGATGTCATCTGTAAAATGGGCTATGTAATCCGCAGCCAAGGTGGTGTTAGGGGACTGCTGTAGGGATTCTGATACGGAGACAATCAGAGAGAGAGTCAGACAGTACCAGGACTTAAGGTCTCAGGGAGAATGGCAGGACGGGAATAAAAGCTAAGGGAGCAGGGCTCAGGTGATACGGTGCCGGGAAAGCTGAACCCAGGAAGCCTTTATACAAGAGAACAAAGCCTCACCACGTGGAACCGTCCACGGATTTCAGGTGCATATAGGTGACCCTTAAAAAAAGGATTTTACCAGGACCCCCAGTTTACAAAACATGTATCAATGGAACGAATGTGGCTGACGTGGGGGACGATTCCTGGAGATGCCCCTCCTTCCCCTCCACAAAGGTCTCATTCGGGAATAAGTTCGAAAACTACTAACCTCGAGCCATAAGACCATCTTCTTCCATCTCCTTCTGAGGTTCAGTTCAGGGGAAAAGGTGTGCAGTGCAGCTGGGGGTTATTCTGCACTTAGCGGGGTCGGTAGGAGCAGTGTCGGGGGCCTGGAGTGCTGGTATCTTCACCCTGCCTGAGACATGAAGGGTGAACAACAACCTCTTCAGGGGCCCTTGGGCCTCCTGCTTCCAGGGGAGGGCTGGCAGGGGCCTTTCTTGCTTAGGTTCTCGGTCGTGTGCAGAGGGACAGGCTTCTGCCAGGAAAGCTGGACATTGGCCACTTGGCTGGGTCCTCTGGGGGGCCCAGAGGCCTTGAAGTGGGAACGAAAAACAACAAAGTGACTTCCCTTCCCCTTCCCTCTGTGGACCTGCCTGCCAACGAGGAGCAGGGACACCCCGATCAGATGACACCAGGGTGAGAAGGACACAGCGTGGGGAGGAAAACAGCATAAGTCAGGACTGAGGCTGGAAAGTCAGGGGCGCGTGGTTGAGGGGGCAGAATTGGGAACAGCTAAGATGAGAAGAAACCAGATCAAAGGGAGCAGAGTCTGAGTGTGGGGTTCCAGCGGGCCCCAGCTTCAGAATATGTCCAGAACCTACGACTTCCACAGCCTCCACCTGCCACGCAAGCCCCTGTGAACCGCATCCCTGCCAGCCCTCCCTGACCTACTGCTCCCCCTTCTTATATTCCACATGGGTGTCAGAATAATCCTTAAGAAAAGAAAGGCATCACCATATCACTCCCCAGCTCAAAGCCTGGCTCCCATCTTCCTGCCTGGGTCTCGAGCTTTACTGCCTTCTCTCCCCTCCTCACGTTTCCCTGCTAACAGGCCTCCAGGCTGTTCCCGGAACACCCAAACTAGTTGTCATTCTCTCCCATCCCCAAATAGCACCTAGTGTAGGACCGCCAGATAAAATAGAGGACATACAATTAACTTTGAATTTCAGATAAACAACAAATACTTTTTTAGCATAAATATGTCCCATATAGTGAGTTCATTGTTTATCTGAAGTTCAAATGTAACTGCACATCCCGTATTTTTACTTGCTAAATCTGGCAACCCTAGTCTTGGCCACCCCCTCTGGACCCGAAGTTTATCAGATCAACTGTCCTAGTTCATGGGCTATTAAGAGAAGGTGGAAAGGTATCTTGCAGGTATTTTATTTTACATAAATGTGTTTAAGTACATTTATTTTAAATAAATTCTTTAATTTCGAATAAAGGCATTTATTTTAAATACATTTATTTTATTTTAAATAAATCTATTTGGTGTCTGTGGGTGTCCTAGAGGCCATGTTCCCCCATCTCTTTCCTGCCTTTAGTGACCCAAAGGGTGGAGATTTTAGGAAAATTGGAGGGCGTGGCCTTTTAAATCAGAAAATCTGGGTTCAGGGACTTCCCTTATGATGCAGTCATTTAGAATCTGCCTGCCAATGCAGGGAACACGGGTTTGAGCCCTGGCCTGGGAAGATCCCACATGTTGTGGAGCAACTAAGCCCGTGCGCCACAACTACTGAGTCCGCGTGCCACAACTACTGAAGACCTTGTGCCTAGAGCCTGTGCTCCACAGCAAGAGAAGCCACCGCAATGAGAAGCCCGGGCACTGCAATGAAGAGTAGCCCTCGCTTGCCACAAGTAGAGGAAGCCCGCACTCAGCAATGAAGACCCAACGCAGCCAAAAAGAAAAGAAAGAAAAGAAAGAAAAAGAAAGAAAGAAAGAAAGAAAGAAAGAAAGAAAGAAAAAGAAAGAAAGAAAGAAGGAAAGAAAAGAAAATCTGGGTTCACGTGTAGGATCTGTCATTGGTTCCCTGACTGGAGTTAGGGAGTTTCTTTCACTGCTGTGGCCTCAGTTTATTCATCTGTAGAAAGGGGCTAAGACTCTATCTGCCTCCCAGGTCAATGAGGGATTCATGACTCATGAGCACATCCCAAGAGCTGGCAATGTGAGGGGTTTGGTTACCAAGGCCCTGCCGCCTGGGGTTCCAGAGTCACCCCGACTAGAGGGCTGAGAGGTGTAGCCAGATCTATAAGTTCTGCGGCTCAGCACTTGGCCCAATCTGTGGCTTGACTGTGAGCGCCAAGCCCCTTGATCTCTTGGGCCTTCTTGGCCGGCCATGCAGTTCAAGGTTATGGCCACCAGGGGTCAGGCTTGCATACTGATGGCTAAGCTCTGCCTTTAATGGTGCTGGAGGGGCCCTCCAGCCTGGGGGGTAAGGGCAGTAAAGATGGGGCAGTGGCACTTGTTTTACTTGGCTCCTGGCACTGTGGGTCTGCGACCTCCAGGTTTGGAAGGTGAACTGCTCTGCTCTCTCCTCTTACATTTTGCTTGACACTTCCTAGAGGGCTTCTCACCTCTTTGGTTCTCATCAAGAGACCCCATGACGGAAGTTGAGTGAGGTGGGCTGGGGTCTGGAGAGAATTCTGAGCAGGGAGTTTGAAGAGAGTTTGCATCCTCCCACCCCAAGTTACTAGTGTCCTTGTGGGTTATATTGTCTTCTGAGCCTCAGTTTTCTCTCCAGTAGAATGGGGTAATAATGCCTCCCTTACAGGGGTATGTCAAGGACCGGTGAAGTGAGGTGTTGCTTTTGGGCTGGGCTAACATCTCTGGCCCCTATCTAGAATGGCTTATGTTGAAGGTGGAGACATGATGAAAATATAGGAAAAGAACCCAGTACGGGACTGTCACGAGGCACCGCATGACCCCTTGCCAGCTCCTGGAAGCAAGCACCAGGTTGTGAGGAGGGACTGGGTGCTACAGCCCAGAGAGGGGAAGTCTCTGGCTTGATCCCTCATAGCCAGGGGGACAAGCTCAGGCAGAGTTCACGGGGCAGGTGGCTGAGCTGGGCGTTGTGGCCCTTGGAAATGGGCGGTAGGTCAGGCACCCAAAGCAGGCACGCCAGAGGAGCCAGATGGCAGCGTGAAGGCTGTTGGTCCCCGGGACTTCAGATGCAGTTCAGTATGTTTCTGGGTACCTGCCCAGGCTGTAGGAGCTTATTCACTAGAGGCAGACACAGATGCTTCCAGTTCAGTGTGGTGAGCAGCAAGGTGGCTCCAATCTTTGGTCCGGGCACCAGACCCGGCACCCGGAGAAGACTTTTCCTATCACGGCTGCCTGGCCTCCTCCAAGAACTTCACACATCCACCTCTATATTGTACAAGGAGAAAGGTGGATCACCCGGGGGTCCCTGGAAGAGTTGGTGTCTTTGAACCGACCCCACCCTTCCCAGCAGCCCTGCCTCCCTCCTGACTCCGGACCTGCTGCATCTCAGCAAGTGGGCAGCCGTGCAGCGGGGTTCTGTTCTCTGGCCCACGGCCATGGTGTGACTGGGCTGCTCTGGGAAGCCTGAGGGCTCTCTGTTGTGCCTTTCCTCAGGGTGTGTCCTGAGGGCCCTGATGGATTGCCCTCTCACCTCCACTGGGTGGCTGTGGTTTTTCTCATCAGCAGAAATGACTTCTTACCCACAATTGCATCAGTCTTTCCACAGATGGAGTGTATCGCATTGCAAGATGTGGTTTCGGACCGTACCCTGTGCTCTGTTTAGGGGCTGGCTGGGCCAGCGGGGTGGGGGCAGGGGCCGACCATGCTTTGACTTGAACTTGGGAGAGGGAAGCAAAAGCCAAGAGGGGATTGCCAGGGGCGGGATGCGGTAGGTGTGAGAGGATGCGGAACTCATTCTCACGGGCCAGGGAGGGGGCTGAACCAAGTGTCCAGTAACCTTGACCATGACCACATTGGGGAACCATATGGCTTACTCACCCCCAGCCCTACCACTACCTCCAAGAGGAAAAGAAATGAAGAGTACAAGCTGATTTATCCTCTAATGCACATGCAGTGGCATGGGGGGAACCAGGGAGATGAGCTGGTTTCGTTTCCTCTTCTTTATGTTGAACTCCATGGCTTGCTTCCCCTTCAGCTGACACGTTGTGGCCATGGGCTGAGGGCTTCCAACCTCAAGACCAATTTCTTTCCACTCTCTGTTTCACAGCCTACAGCTGCCCTTGGTCTTCAGGGAGAGTGAAGATTCTAGCTGGTGGATTCTTTCCAGAGGCAGAAAGAGACATCCTTCTCCCCGTCCAAGGCAGCAAGAACAATTCTGCCCATTTTTCAGGTGGAGAGGATGAGTCCTGAAGGAAACTCGGCAAGCACCTTGCTTCCCTCCTCTCTCCCCGAGCCTTACAGCACAGCTTAGCTCAGTATGTCAGAATCGCAGGGTCCACCAGTATCAGCCAGGTGGACAAGAACGGGAGTGGGTGTCAAGGGCTCTGGTATAGGTTGGGGTTTCAACCTTACCAACCTGAACAGAAGAGAGATGGGCAGTGACACATGGAGGTGCTACTGGGGCAGAGCAGCCCAGAACACAGGGTCCACACAGGCAAGATCGTGTCTGGACCCGCGTGGATTTGCGTGAATGACAAATAAACTTGTGTAAGCCACTGAAATTTGGGGGGCTGTTTGTTACGTAGTGTAGTCTATCTATCCTGCTATACAAATGCAAGCTCAGGGGATTGGCCTTGATCTTGGAGGCCATGGGAAGTAAATAAAGTCTTAGAATGGCAGTGCCCACATCTCACACTGGGATAAAGATGGTGCTCTGTCTCCCTTTAGACTGTAAGCTCATGGGTACAGCAATATTGTTTTTTGTGTTTTTTCTTCACCACTGAGTATACCTAGGGCCTGGAACAGTGCCTGGTATGTGATTGGTACCCATGAAGAATTCGTTTTCTCCCCTTCTGCCTCCAGTTTTCCTCCTCTCCAATTTCTTCTTCCTGTGAACACCATGCACTGCCTCCTTCCTGCCTTAATTTTGTCCACAAATATTTACAAAGTGTCTGCTATGTCCTAGGCATTGTGCTTTGCATGTGTTGTCTCAGTTTTTCCCTAATCTTGACAAAGAGGCACTTATCCCGTCTTCCAGATGAGGACTGTGAGCCCTAGAGTCTTCCCCCTTTTCCTCCATTTGCTTCCTTCCTCCTTTATTGGGCACCCACTGGGGCCAGCAGACAGAGCTAGAGAGAGAGAGCTGGGATGCTTCTAACTACGAAAAGGCATGGTTCTGCCCTCAAGGAACTTGGTCTGGTGGGGGTTGCCATCATGTCAGTGGACAGATGCCAACCCATGTGGTACTTCATTAGAAACACACATGACATGGAGAGAAGTGTCCCCGGACGACCTGGTTGGGAGTGGGGTGGGATGGAGGACATTGTATGTGCAAGGGTGAAGCGGGGTAAGAGAACTCGGCCTATTTAGGGAACGGCAACTAACTCAGGTTGACTGGAGTATAAAACGAATTAAGGAAGACTTCCGGGAGGTAAGGTAGGAAGAGAAGACAGGGCCTATGTTGTGATGTTTAGAGACGTTTAGAAGCTTCTTCATCCTCAGCCAGCAGAGCCAGGAAGTGAAAGCCCCCGCCCAGCGCTTGGGTGAGGGTGGGGACATGGGCTGAGAAGCAGGGATGAGGGAGAGGCCTCTTGGCCCTGGGGAGACCCTGGCCTCCTTGCCCTGGAGGCAATTAACCGCCTCGCAGGAACCCCTGCTGCCCCACGGTGGGGGCATTAACTATTTATGAGTTAGCGGCGCTCACGATGTTTTCTGAGCAGTAAGTTTCATGATGTGTGTTCGGTGAGTGAGGCAGCTACCCTGCCAGAGCCCTGCTGGTGCCTAAATCCCGCCCGTGGTCCCTCCCACCACGGTCTTGTAAGTAAGTTTGCCCAGATATCGGAAGGTAGAGAGAGACCTTCTCTGAGTGGTGCTGGGGTGCCAGGGTGGGAGGGAGACTGGGGAGGGAGTGACAGCAGGGAAGGGGGCCAGGGGTGCTCCCGTCCAGAGCTGACGGGAAAGATTCTGAAAACCCTGCCAAGGAGAGCGGAGTAACTAAACGTTAGTCACACATCATCTTCTCACACTGATGCCCTCTGGGGTATTGGGACTTGAGGACCCTGAGCTGGGGGGCGTGACCCGCTGCTGGGGCTTGACGGTGGCTCTCTGCAGGAACCTCGATGATGCGCCCTCCAGTCTCCAGACCCTGGCCCCGTGCTGGCTGTTAGGATGGGATGCCAGGCCTCTGTAGGTCTGGTGTGTGCTGAGGTCCTGGGGGTGTCATCACGGGCCGGCTGATGGGGACAGAGCCCCTCAGGGTTCCTCTCTCCCTCCTCCGCACCCAGCCAGGAAGCCTATAAGGAACAGGCTTGGTTTCATCTGCTGATTTCCAATTAGGAGAAAGTGGGCTACTTATTCCCTCTGAACCTCTACTTCCCCATCTACAGGATGGGCGTTCGAAATGGTGGCAGGATTACGGTGCTCTGAGGATGGTGTTAGGTCAAAATGCCCTTCCTCACGAGTACCCCGAGGGCTCTTCATGGCAAAGGAGCAGGCCAGCCAAAGGGACATGTTACAGAGTTGGCACCTTGGTGCCCGGGCACAGAACGGGGCTCTGGGAATCCTTTCACCCACACTAGGGCCCAGATCTGAGCCTTGCTCTGTCCTGTAAGGGGGGTGGGAACAGTCGAGGGAGGGCCAGACAGAGGGCAGGAGAGGGCACTTGCCCCCAAACCTAGAGGCCCAGCCAGCCTGAGGCCTTCTAGGCCAGGACAGAGGGTCTGGCCCAGCTACCAAGGGAGGAGGAGGAGAGCCAGCAGCTGTCCCTTTGCCCTGGACTCATCCATCCTTGGGAAGGAGGTTGGGGTGAGCAGAGCAGTGGAAGGTGGGGGTTGGAGAAGGATTCCCGAGCCCTCCTCAAAACTGGGTCTCCACTGGGCAACAAACCACCAGCTGGGTAAGGCAGGACCCGGAGAGGCCCTCCTGGAGGAGGGAACTGCTAGCCTAAGGCAGAGAGGCCTGAACCAGAGTAGAGTTTTCAATACTGATGAAAATTGGCTAAGCAGATTTCAAAAGCCTATTGAAGGGGACACAGGGGACTGCTCAAAAGAATGACTTAGGGCTTCCCTGGTGGCGCAGTGGTTGAGAGTCCGCCTGCCGATGCAGGGGACACGGGTTTGTGCCCCGGTCCGGGAAGATCCCATATGCCGCGGAGCGGCTGGGCCCGTGAGCCATGGCCGCTGAGCCTGCGCGTCCAGAGCCTGTGCTCCGCAACGGGAGAGGCCGCAACAGTGAGAGGCCCGCGTACCGCAAAAAAAAAACCCAAAAACGACTTAGTGTGGAGACAGGAGGGAGAAGAGGAAAGGAGGTGCTGCTTTTGCAGTCACCCCAACCCTAGCTGGAGCTGACTCTTCCCAGGCCAGAGAGGTGCTGAGATGGGTAGCAGCACGGGATTGAGAGAACAGAGGGCCATTCGTTGGCTGCCAGGCCGCGGTCGTCATTCCGCCCTTTTGAGCATCACTTCCACGTCTATAAAATTAGTCCCCGATCATGAGATGACCTTTATTAGCTGATTGAGCCCTACGAGCATCTTTGAGGCACAGTGAGGTGAGATGATGGGGAGAGAAGCAGCCTGTGCCCTTGGCCAGACCCTAAACCAAGAGCCACCAGCATCTCTGGTCTCTCAGCAACTCTCCCCACACCCACTCCTGCCCCTCAGCCTATTGTTTATAAAACAACAAAGGGGATCCTTTCAAAAAGCCTCAGATCTATTTATGCTGCTACTTAACCCATCAATGGCTGCCCCTTGCTGTCAGGATAAAGTCCCTAATTATTTTCTTGGTCTTCAAGGGCCCTGCTAAGTTTTCTACCCTTAAGGCCTCCATACTCTGTGTGCTTCAGGGTCCCTGGCCTTCCATTAGCACCCAGCACACTGTCGTCCTGGCCTCAGGGCCTTTGCTCTTTCCTCTCCCTCTGCCAGGAATGCTTTGCCCACTTAATTCCTACTCATGCCTCAGGCCTCTCAGGCCAGGCCAAGCCAGGCCCTCTGTCCCCTGCTACAAACACCCCATACTTCTGCTTGAGGGTGTTAACCACAAGCACAGTGAAACCATCAATTGTCTAATTCATCCTTGACTCTGTGCCTCCCAAGCTTAAATGTCAGCCTTGGTGGGGGGCAAAGGGCTATGTCAGTGTTAATCACACTAGAAACAAGCCCACAGACCTCACTCAAAATGTTAGATATTTGTGATACGATGAGTCCCGGGAAGGTGAAAGACATTGGAATCCGACAAATCTGGGTTTGAACCCCAACTCTGCTCCTTACTAGGTATGGGACCAGAGCTCGAATCTTAAACTGAGAAGCCTTTATTTCCTCACCTATAACTCGAGGATATCGCTCTATTCCTCCGAAATCTGTTGAGAGGATGAAGCTGGCCGCTCCTGAGCGGGTTCCGGGCCGCGTGCTGTGGTCACCTAACGTCAGGTTTCGGCCACCTCCCTGCGCTGGGCCTTGCTCAGAGCCGGGCACAGCGGGGCCTGGGTTCCAGTCGGGTGGATGGACCCAGGGACCTGCCTAGGGGCGATGCTGATGCTGCCGTGAAACCTCGGCCCCACCCATCTCCTCCGGCTGCCCTGGGAACAGAGCAGCTCCTGAGGGGAGGTGTGTGGTTTCACTTTCATAGTTTTCAAAGAAGAAGACAAAAAGAGGAAAAAACTGAAACCACCCGGGAAAGCAGCAGGGGCCCATTTTGTCTGCAGCCTGACATGTTTTCCTCGGCGGGCACAGCCGGCCTCAAGTATTGATTTATTTTTTAAGTAACCGGCTCATGAGTCAGTCGGTCGTCTTGGTGGTAAAACGCAACCCGCTATCAAGGAAATAGCTGATGAACGACATGGCATGGATGCCGTGCCGACACACCACTCATGACTTCTGAAAATCCCTTGTTTGGGGGGCCGGCACGGGTCAAGTGGGGCTGCGGTTCCTCCCGCTGCTCTCCAGGACCCACCGCCAAGCGCATCTGAGATCCTTCAAAAGTTGCCTCATGGTCGCTGCTCGCCGCCAGTGCATGTTTGCTGTAATGACACCGTGTCTAAAGGAGAAGCACAAAAGACTTGTTGATTTTGGATGGAGGCTGACCTGGGCTCCTGGCAGGGTGTGGGCTGCCCCGGTGAGGACGTGACCAGCTGGGGCAAGCGCTGAACCGGGGCCATCGCAGCCCCGCCGCCTTGGCCTCACCCGGCTGCCAGCTGACTCGAGCCGGCTTTCTTTGGAGAATCCCCCGAGGGGAACAAAACGAGGAACTGGAGTCCCGATAAAAAGCTCGCTCCTTCCTCCAGCCAAGTCCCCGAATGATAATCTCTGAAGTGACCTGCCCCTCCCTCCCAAGCTGCTAACCGAGCTCATTGTCTTTCTCTGGTCTCTGTGAGGAAACATCTTGGCTTCCGAGAGCCCCGTCCACAGTGGCCATCCCATCTGAGCAGGGCTTCCTGCTTCCCCCACATAGGCTGTCCTGGGCAGTCAAGAGGTCGGTCAGAAGGTGCTGGAAAGGAGAGCGAGCTGGCTTGGAGCTGGGGACCCTGGCTGCAGTTCAGGTGCCACTGCTCATGTTCTCGGTGATATGGACAAACTACTTACCCTCGTGGAGGGTTCAGTTTCTCCATCTGTTATTTGAGGGGTGGGGTGGGCCAAACGATGGTTTCCATACCCCTTTTACATTTCTTCCCAGGGAAGTATTACATGGAACCTCAATGCAGAAAGCAGAACTGCTGGGTGGAAGTGGGGATTGCATCCCACAGCTCCATCCACCCAGCATTTCTAGCCCAACCCCTCCCAGGGATCCCCTGGGACCCTTGGAGAAACCCTTGGGTACCGTGGAACACAATTTGAAAACCATGGGCTCTGATCTCAAAAGTCCCTGCCAACCTTTGGGTTAGAAGAATCTATGCCTGCTGAGTTAAAATCCCAGGGGTTGCCTTTGGCTGGGTCAAGGGAACCTGACTCTATCCTGGGACGAGGAGGGGGGATAATTTCAGCAGGAAGACGCAACCCCTAGTAACAACAACAACAAAAATGATTTTCCTCCTGCTGAAGTTTCTTGAGCAACTGGCAGGCTGCCACGAATGTACTTAGGCAGAAAATCACCAGAAAAAAATGATATAATCTGACAGATTTTTCACAGGCTTAAATATTCATGAATTAAAGGAATTGGCAGAATTTTCTACATTATTAGCTTTCATCATGGCTGCAGGAGCAGTTGGTATACTGGCGGCTCGTCAAGATCCATTAATCTCGTCCATCATAAGAGCAGCCATTTTAAAATTAGCCATCTTTACTGAGCGATGGTGTACGGGGGAGATGGGGAAATGGAAATGCTATTCCAGTTTAAAGGTCCTGCCTCTCCTCACTTTAAAATCAACAGGGGAGGGCTTCCCTGGTGGCGCAGTGGTTGAGAGTCCGCCTGCCGATGCAGGGGACACGGGTTCGTGCCCCGGTCCGGGAAGATCCCACATGCCGTGGAGCGGCTGGGCCCGTGAGCCATGGCCACTGAGCCTGTGCGTCCGGAGCCTGTGCTCCGCAACGGGAGAGGCCATGACAGTGAGAGGCCCGCGTACCGCAAAAAAAAAAAAAAAAAAAAAAATCAACAGGGGAAGCCAAACAGCATCTCTGCAGCAAGGGGGTCAGCATGAGTCCAGGGTCGTGGAAATCCAAGCACGTGGTGGGGTACAGGGCCCCTCTAGTTCCTTCACACAGCACAGCAAGCCTTCTGCCTGATGAACCCCGACTCTGGGCCAAGGACTGGGCAGAGAGGTTGAAACACCTTCTGGGATGCTGAGACCAAGAGACCCAAACGGGGGCTTCTGGGTAAAGAAGTTGCACAACTTTGCTATCAGATGGCACTCGCAGAATAGCCAAGTGATAATATTCATTATTTATGGAATGCATGCTCTGAGCCGGGTCCTGGGTCCTGGAAGGTACCTATCTACTGGAAGCTACCACAAGGTACCTGCCTTCCAAATGCTTTGATGCTAGAGTGAGATGATGCATGTTATAATATGTATATATTTTTACGTATATGTAATAGTTGAGGAAATGAGTCAAGAGAGGTTAAGTCAGTTATCCAAGGTCTCACAGCCAGGGAAAGCAGGGTCATGATTCAAATCCAAGTCTGTCCCCAAAGGTAGTGTGTTACAATAACTGCTGGCCTATGGCACTGTGGAGGGATATTCTCCCAAACACATCCAGAGCCTGCTGGGGGAAGCGGCTTCTTTCAAAGCATAGAACAGAGTTGTGGATCAGATCATTCCTACAGGAACTGGAGGCCCAGCTTAATTTCTTCCTTCCTTCTTCCTTCCTTCCTTCCTTCTATCCTTCCCCCTCCCTGTTCTAAAATGTAGGTTTTATTATTATTCAGCTATGGTAAGGCCAACAGATCAGAAGATGATTGCCATTGAAAAGGTAGTTTATTACTCAGAGTCCCCCAGAGGAGGGGCATGCCGTGCCACAAGGGGCTATGTAGGGAAGCACCCGTGTTGGTCCAGAGGCAGAAGGAGTGAGGGAAAAATGTGGGCTAGAGTCTTTACTGTGGTTATCAAGGGAAGGAACAGATGAGGCAAGGTAAGATGTTTCAGGATTGGCTAGTTTGAATGATTTCAACAGTGCTCTGGGGCATAGGGACTGTCCCTAATAATCGGGTACCTGGCCCTGGGCCAGGAATGGGGTGGGGGATGGGGGGTGAAGAGGGAAGGTAGATAGTGTCCCAAAGAGTGAGAGCCTGATAAAGGAGGTGGCTGGGGGGCAGGGTAAGGGGGGGTTGGGTGGGATAAGCCCTCGGGGTTGGTTGTTTTGCCTATGGAAGGTGTGTTGACCACCTCCAAGAACTGACTAGCCTTGGGAGTTGCAGACTCTCCAGGATCAGCAAAATCCCAGATGTCAAAGCATCAGAAAGACAGAAAGTAAAAGGGCATGATTAATATACTCCCTCCCATCCATCCATCCATCCATCCATCCATCCGTCTATCTATCCATCCATTTAACCATCCAACCATCCATGTATTGAGTTTCTGCTATGCTGGGTGCTGACTTAGGCCCTCGGTGCCTCTGCAGGTCTTGCTCCGATTCATTTTTCAGGATGCCGGTGAGATTTGTATGCTCAGGAGAGCCTGCTCCTTGCCTACCTGTCTTGCCCCAGAGGCAGAGTTCTGGGAACTTGACCAGGACTTCCTCGGGTCACTTTCTGTATGCATGTCTGCCTAGTTGCACATGAGCCAGGACTCAAGGAATCAGAAAGGGGTGCTCTGTTTAGGTGCTATCCAAAATATTTAACAACCCAGAGGCAGAGGAGCTAAGTAGATGCAAATCATAAGCAACCTTAACAGACGGGGTGCGTTTGGATGAACATCACCTGCCTGGGTGAGACCGGCCCCTGCTGTGCTGCTCAGGGGCTGTGAAGGGACCGTGAACATTTCTTTGTTGTTGAGGAGTGAAAACTCTCTGCAGACAGATTGAGTGAGGGAGCTGGCATTTGGACAGCAGTTCTCACGTTCATCATCAACAATAATGATGATTAGTCATCATAATAATTAATAATTATTTACACTTGTATGATGCTTATTTGTGGAGTATTTACTCCATGCCAAGTGCTTTTATAACAGCTTATAATTGTAGCCAAAGTTTACTGAGCTCTGCTGGGGGCTGGTCACTGCTGTGCTTAGGACTGTCTGGACATTACCGTGCTTAATTCACACATCATCTCTGTAAGGCAAGGATGTAATCTCCTTTTTACAGGTGAGGAAAGAGGTTAAGGCTCAGAGAGGTTACGTAACCATCCAGGGCCACACAGTGAGTAAGTAGAAGAGGTGGGTCTCAAAATTCAGTCGGCCTACTCCCACCTCAGGTGTCTGCTATGCCCAACCTGACCTTGGGCCTGTAGGTCCCAGTTCTTAGGGGATCAGAGAGAAGGATCATGTCCTGGGGTGGTAGGCACAGGTGTTCAGGCACTGGAGGGTTCCCTGACCAGCTCCTGGGTCCTGGCTAAGGAGTCTTTCCCTCCCTCTCCTACCCTTCCATTCTCAACCGTCCATCTCAGATTTATTCTCCCACTCACTTATCCATTCCTCATTCATGGCAAAATCTGTTCTCCACGCCTCTCTTCCAAGATTTTTCCCAGCTGTGCTCTGTACCTCTGAGGCCACTCACTCCAGCTTTCTGGGGACACAGGAAAAATAATAATAACCATGCGTGAGCCCCTGGGCTTTCAACTCATCAACAGAGGTTAAGTGACTGTCATGGCCTGAGGGGGACCCACTCTAAGAAGCAAGCAAAGGCAGGCCCAGGGGCCCCTTTCTTCTGGAGGAACATGGTTTCTGCTCCCCAATACCTCTGGTCCTCATGGCAGTTCTGTGACACGAAGAGGAAGGACGGTGGTGCTGCTGGCACTAGGTTGGTAGCTACAGATCTTTTCTCAGTTTCCTCACCTGTAAAATGGGGATAACAATACCTACCTAATGGTTTTTAGCAAGGTCTAAACAAGTTAATATATTGCCCAGAACACAGCATACACTATATAAACATTGATTATTATTATCATACTGGTATTATTGTTACCATTGTTGTCACTGATTTGCAGTCCAGCTGTGTGACATTGGGTTTACCTTTCTGAGTCCATTTCCTCCTTTTTAAAACAGGGATATAATATTTGCCACCTGGGGGCTTGGGAGGTATCTGATGTAAAGCACCTTGCACAGTGCCTACCTCTCATTCTCTTTCCCCTCCCCCCTTCCTCTCTTCACATACGGCATCAGCACTGAGGCCCAGGGAGGTGGTTTCTGCAGCTGGCACAGCAAGCCAGTGGCAAGTCTAGAAA
The DNA here is from genome assembly GCF_937001465.1 of Orcinus orca. NCBI lineage: Eukaryota > Metazoa > Chordata > Mammalia > Artiodactyla > Delphinidae > Orcinus > Orcinus orca. The sequence goes on from NC_064560.1 coordinate 88,671,126, forward strand.
TAAAACCTCCCGGACTAGACCGGTCCCTTGGCAGACAATGCCTGGCTTTGCTGCTCAGTCTAAATTTTGGCTGCAGATTCTAAATCTGTTTGTCCGCATAGATCTTGGCTCTCTTGATCTCTCCCTAATCCATGTAGACCCTACCGATTACTTGGAAAAGAAGAGTCCGTCATAGTTCTAAAGCACGGGGACATTCACGGCTTCATGGATCTCCTCTGGCTGGATTATGGTGCTGTCATTAAAGTCTTTAGCAAGCTAGAAAAGGAAGGTAGTACAGAAATGGGAAATATTCTTTCTGAGCTCAATTAATTCCTGTCTTTAGGCGGGACTGCACCAGGAGGCTGACTTGTCCCAGATGGTAAAGGCTTCTCTGGGGGCTCATCTCCCACCACTGCGTATGTCTCCCCGTAGAGCCCACCACCCTTTCTTTTCCTTGTGGGGTCCAGATTGTCATTGCAGAAGGGGCCAGATGCAGAAGTCTCCAGAACTAAAGCTCTCAGCCCTCTGCCACCGCTTAGCCACATGGTAGAGCACAGCGGGCACTGGGTCCCCGGGCCACCCTTCTGCCCTGAGATCTTCTAAGAGCTCAAGTGTCTTTGCACACGAGGCCTGTAGGTGGCAGCAGCTCCCGGATCCAGGAAGAAGATCAGCGTTGGTTGGGGAGAGTGGGTTGCAGACAGAGAGGCAGAGCCCCGGAGCAGGCGTGACTGCACCTGGGGGTGACAGGTGGGGTCAGGAATCAGTCTGGAAGGCTGATCAAGACAGTGTGTCAGAACTAGAGAGGGCTAAACTAGGAGGAAAGTGCGAGACGGTCGCTCTAAAGCCGGACTGCCTGGTTCAAATCCTTGCTCTGTTGCTTCCTAGCTGTGAGACTGAGGAGAAGTTGCTTCCCCTCCCCGTGCCTCAGTTGTTCCACCTGTAAAATGGGAATCATACAGTAAGCAACTCAAAGGATTGTCTGAAGATTAACTTAGAAATTACTTGTCAAGGTAACTACTCAATAAAGATTAAATATATACTGAAAGTCCCCTTGGTCAAACAATGAACGAGGCTGCAGAAAAATACTGTGGCTGCATTGTCTTCTCCAAGCCTGGGTCACCACCCAGTCTGATCGGGGGGACCACAGGTCCAGAACCCAGGTCACAGGCTGGGTAAGGGGACAGACTCCAGGCAAAAAGCAGGGCCCGCAGGAAGCTGGCCTGTGCACCTGGCCCTGCAGCTCCTTCCTTCCCAGCCCTGCAGGGGTTACTCCTCAGGCACTGAAGTCCTGGGGCCTGCAGTGCTGGCTCCTGACTAGGTGGGGACAGGGGGGACAGGGAGAAAAGCAGCTGAGGACAGGCTGCCCTCCACACGGTTAGCCCTTGACAGCACCTTTTCATTAAACCATCTCTTTTCAAAGGCTTCTGTCCCCAGTGTAATTGAGGCTTTGGTTCCCTTCACTGCCGTCTGCTTGTTTTCCAAAGAACTGCCTTGGTGCCCCTCAGAGCCTCTGACAGATTTTCAGAGCAACAATTATGGAATCCAAAGAGCGCATGTGATGCAGCCCTCTGCCCCGCACCCCGTGTGCCTCGGGCCTCAGGAGGGGGCTGGATGCGATCACAGCCCAGCCTGCTTGGGCAGTAGGGCTGGGTCTCAGGGATCCCAGGATGAGGAGGCTTTTTTGGTAAACACATCTGCTGGGCTCAGGGGGTCCCCGGCTCCCATCCTGTCTCCCCATTCTTTTCTCCTGCCTGCCTGCCAGTATTGTACTGGCTTTGAACTTGAATGCCCTAGAAATACATTCATTACGCAGATAGCACATTTTATTAAGGAGGCTTTGGGCTCTGCTTGTAAAGCAGGCAGAAGTCCAACAACGCAGAATCAGAGGCTCCGGCTGGCCCGTGAGGCTTTCAAAGGCCGCAGATCTGGCTCCTAGTCAGTGACTGAATCCCTTGTGCAACCTCCTCCGCAAGTGGTGCCGGCCTCTAACCACAGATGATGCAGACGCAGGACCTTTAGAGCAGCCATTGATTTTCTGTTGAGGTAGCTCAGACCGTTCATTGGCCCCAGGGACACTGGGGACAAGGCTAGTGGCTGTACCTGTCCAGGGATATTTAAGTTGAACTATTTTTCTCCATCAGGCGTGGGCCAACACACAGTGCTAGGGAGAGGGTGGGGATGCTTTAAATAGGAAAAAGCACAGCTCTGCCCTCCAGGAACCTTGGTCTGAGAAGCTCAGTAGAAACCCATCTTGAGTCCAGCTCTTTGAGAGAGTGGGAGACAGTTTGGCCAGGAGCATCAGGGGTGCAGTGGGGAGCAGGGGGTCATGAGCTGTGTGCTGGGGAAGGTTACTCACACTGTAATCTAACCTCAGCCCTTAGAACTGCCCTGGGGGCTGGGTCTGATCACCTGCATTTCATGGCTGGAGAAATGGGTGCCCAGGAAGGCTGTGTACCTCCAGGTGCCAGAGGCCTGGCCCACTTTGGGGCTGGGCGTGGACCGGTTGAGGAGGGATGCTCCGCTGAAGGGGCTTTTGCCACTGTGATCTCGAGCTGCCATGTGATGCATCGGTACCACCATTCACGTGTGAGGGCTGCTCGTGCATCTGTGCATCTGTCTGGTAGTGGGCAACAGGCCTTCCTGTTTATCTGTTGCCAGGGGCTCTTTCACCATCACTGGCCCTGCCCTCCGGGAGGCTGAGCTCTCTTCTCCACTCTTTCTGCATAATCATTCGTTGGCCTTCAGGGATGGGCAGACTCCTGTCACCCAGAGCCATTTCCCCACCTGGGTTCCCTTTGGGCCCCGGGGGTGCTGAGAAGCCTTGAGCCCCTCCCAGGGGACCTCACCCCATGACCTTGTGAGGTTGACTCACTCCCTTCCTGAGGACAGCCACAGCCCCTGGCAGGTGCCTTTGTAGCCATCTTTCCCTGAGGCTCAAGGGTGCCCAAGTTTCTCTTTATATCTCAACCCTCATGGACTCAGAATCTTCGAATGGGGGGTAGTGGCATCAGATAGACCTGCAGGTGAATCCCAGCATTTGTCATTCTTTAGCTGTGTGACCTTGGGCAGGTCACGGCTCCTCTCTGAGCCTCAATTTCCTCAACAGTAAAATAAGAATAATGATTTTTTAAAAAATCACAGTTAATTAACACAACTATTTTACTGTCTGTGTATTGGGCATTATTCTAAGTACTTTATGTACATTATCTCATTTAATCACTGTAACAACCACACGCAGTGATTCACATTTTTTAACCCCTATGTTTTAGGTGAGTTAACTGAGATCACGCAGGCAGTTAGTGGCAGAGCTGGGATCCAGGAGGAGCTACCTCCACAGTCCTTAACATTTATGCTGTGCTATGTCTCAGGGATGCACATGTATAGTCTAATAAATCATGTCTACTTCACCACATAAGGAATAAATGTAATGATGCTGTATGTGCCCGGTGCTGAGCTTGGCACATAATAAATGCTCATTAAACTTCTTCTCGCTTTTCCTCTCCTGGCTCCCCCATCCCTTTCCTTCTAGCACCCCCTGTGGGCACACATTGTGGCTAACAGCAAAGGGGTCAACAGGCTGTGTTTGTGGAAGGCTGGCCGGATAAGCCTGGGCCGGTGTCTCTCACTTCCCACTGTCCCTCTGCATCTGGGACAGCCAGCAATTCAGCATACAAGGAGGTGTGGGCCCAGTGTCCCTGGAGGTGACATAAATCTCTGTTTCCCAAGACAGGAGAGTAGGAGAGTATAGCAATTGCCCATTGGAGGCTGTCAGTAGGCCTGGGGTCACAGGGTTCCTCCCATCTTCTCTGGGGAGGTTGTCTGCCTATGTTTACACACATTTCCTCATGGACACACTGGGGGTTAGAGATTATTTGGCATGGTATCTGGCCAAGGGATAGCTGACAAAGAACAGACCCATCCACTGGGATCCAGTGCGGGGACTTCCATTATGTCGCACGACAATATAGATAACCAAGGCCTTGGGTAGAATTCATACTTTCCTAACCTCTTTCTCTTGGCTTCTCAAATCCTCAACCTCAAGCTCAACTCTAAGGGGCAGCCAGTTATAGTTCCCCACAGACAGACTCAACCGTGCTAGAACTCTGGGGAAATTTCAAGAACCAGCTTGACCGCAAAACCGAAAAGCAGTTCTGTTAGGCCCTATCTGGACAGAGTGGTCACGGTAGCTGTCAGGTGAGGATTCAGATTAGTCATGGGAGAAACAGGAGCCAGGCTGGGGGTGGAAGCAAGCCCTGATGGGCTCTGCTCCAGGGCCTGGGATCCAGCTGGGGCAGGAGCAGAGGCTGTGTTGCAATTTCACTGCAAATCAACTGGGCCATCTCTTGTGGGTGGCACGGCACAGGGCCGCCAACCCTCGTGTTTTTTCATAGGTATGGAGATGTTATCGTATGGCCCAACTGCCTTTAGCATCGTGCTGTGAGATGAGGCTGGAGGGAAGTTGTACAACAGGCATTCTTGGCCTATTGGCTCTGGAGGCATGGGATGGAGGGGGCCAGGGTGGAGCCAATGTCTGGACAAGTTGGGAGCAATTGTTGGAGGAGCCCTGGGCCAGTGCCCCCCCACCCCCACCCCCGCCGCCAACCCCAGGTCAGAGTAGGCCCCTGGATCTGTTTTCGAGAGAGGAGGTAAATATTTACCACCACCATCCCAGTTTGAACTGTTGCTGTGTATGACACGCAGTAGCCAGTTCATCGGCCTGGGGCTGTCCCCCCGCCCCGTCGGGGATGCACAGTGCCTGGAAAGGTAGTGAGGTGTGGTAGGAAGGGCATCAGCTTTGGAATCTGACCAACCTGAAATGAAATCTCAGCTCTGCCTGAAATACCGGCTGACCTTGGGTAAATCACTTAACCTCTCTGGGTCCCATTTTCCTCATCTCTGAAAAAAAAAAAATAGTAATAGCTTCTAGGCAGGGTGGTTACGAGAAGTAATAATAATAATGTGGGAGGAGGGATGGCATTCAGCAGGAAGTCGATAAAGGTTGGGACATTTCTCCCTCCTCTTCTTACAAAACCATAGTTCTTCAGCCACTTCCAGGTTTAACCTCTTAATCTTGGTTATTGGCTGAAAGGCCTCACTGCCTGGCTGCCCCTGCCTAGATCAGGGATCGGCAAACTTTTTCTGTTAAGAGCCAGAGAGTAAATATTTTAGCCTTTGCAGGCCAAATGGGGTGGTGCCTGTGGCAACTACTCATCTCGGCTGTTGTAGTACAAAAACAGCCAGAGACGATAGGTAAATGAACTGGTGTGCTTGTGTTCCAATAAAACTTTATTTACACAAACAGGCAGCGGCCAGACTTTGCCCACAGGCTGTAGTTGGCCAACCCCTGGCCTACAGTTTCAAGTCTAAACACAGATACTTAGTTCTCAAGGGACTTCCCCAGGCTAGTTTCACTGTGTCCGTCCAATCAGTTTTGTAATTCCTCTCTTAAATATCCCCAATCCATCAAACAGTACTCCTTTTGGTCCTTTGCTCATGAAGTGTTTAGTCTTGCCTCTGAACCTTTGCTTATGCTCTTTCCCTTGCTTTCCTATTTCCTCTCTGCCCTTCTACATCCCACCTCCTGTTAATCTCCCAGGTTGTCCTGTAAAATAAAGGGCTCAGATCAAAGTCTCTTGATTCGACATTGGATGAACACCTTTCAAGGCCAAGCTCAGGTCACTGTCCACAGGATTACTCCCTTTGCAGGACTCCCACATTCATGCCAATGATGCCAGTATGGCCCTCCTGTGGACCCTTGGCTTTGAGTGGTACCCCAGTTTCAACAATGAGCCCTTGAGGCTCAGTCCTCAGCTTTCCTACATCCAGCTCATAACAACTTGCGTTTTCATCCAGCTTGGTATGTTCAGGACTTCCTGCATATAAGTACCCAGAAAAAAATCTCAGGCTTTATCTCTGCAAATATTGCCTCTCTCTCATTCTCTTTATTCTTTCCTTCTGGAGTTCCAGTTAGTTGTAGCTTAACCTCTGTATCATATTTTCCTTATCTTTTATCCTCTCTGTCACATTTTCCAGTTTTTTTTTCCTCTTCTGATGCAGTTGGGGTATTTCTTTAAATCTCTATTCTAATTCATTAATTCTTTATCTGTGTCTGATATTGAATTTTTTAATTTCAAAGATTATATTTTTTCATTTCCAGAAGCTCTATTTGAGCCTTTATAAACATCTGCCTGTAAATTTTGGTAGTTTCTTATTCCTTGGTCATTTTTCTCTGTTCCATCTTTTAAGTCTTTAAGTATGTCATACATAGTTATTTTATGACCTATCTTATTATTCTAATATTTTAAGCCTTTGAGGATCTAAATCAGTGGTTTTCAAGTGAGGGCAGTATTTTTCCCTTGGGATATTTGGAAATGTCTGGAGACATTTTTGGTGGTCAAAACAGATATATGTGTGTGTGTGTGTGTGTGTGTGTGTGTGCGTGCACCCACACTCTTGGCATCTAGTGGGTAGAGGCTAGGTATTCTACTAAACATGCTCAGGGTAGCACCCCACAGAAAAGAATTATCTGGTCCCAAATGTCAATAGCTCTGAGGTTGAGAAACTCTGGTTGAAATCTGTTGCTTGTTGTCTCTGCTGACTCTTGCTTATGGTGACTCATTGCTTTGAGTGCGGAGGCGGGTTTTTTTGTAGTTTTTCTCTGGCAAATCTGAGTGAGAACACTACTCCAGAGAGGATTTGTATTTGCTTCTTCTAGCCACCAGGGGGCACTATAAACCTGGTACCACTTCTGTTTTCTGGCTTGGGAGTTCGCATCACATGGGTAGCATAGATTCAAAGCCCTGACTCCCATGAGAACTGGCAATATGAAATTTTCTGTGTTAGACCCAGCTGAGCTGGAGCCGACATTCATGTACTGACTTTGGATTTCCCCACATCAACTAACGAATGAAGATCTGAGCCTGGACACGGAAGAGTGTGGTTTGAGTAGTGTTTCTGTTCAGTCCACCCTGCGTCGTGTGTGAATGTGACTATGCTATAGGATTTTGTCCTATATCATTTCCTAGAAGTGAGTAGAAAATGAAAAAGTGCAAAAGCTACTGTAGGAACAGTAGGTTCCCTAATCTTAATACAGTTGGGTCAGACATGGAAATTATTTGGCGTGACTAAGGCCAGCCACAGGGGCGCCAACAATTCCTTAACTTGATGGTGACCATTGAGTTATGAGAGGATGAACGATATTAAAATACAGGTGTGAAAAAAAAAAGGGGACTTCCCTGGAGGTCCAGTGGTTCAGACTCCGCACTACCAATGCAGGGGGCGTGGGTTCGATCCCTGGTCAGGGAACTAAGATCCCGCATGCCGCGCAGCGTGGCCAAAAAAAGGGAAAAAAAAAAAATTACAGGCGCATCACACTGACATTATGTTGTCAGAAATTGCTTTTAAAAGGCTTACTAAATCAACTACACTTCAATAAAAAAAAAATAGTAAGGTTTAGTTAGAGATGAACTTGCAATACAGTCCCTTATCCACAATTCCAAAATCCAGACAGATCTCCAACACCAAAAATTGATTTTTTTCAAGTTAGCACAAAATCATTTGACAGCATAATCTGACTTGGACTGACCTGTGGCTATCTGGTCTTCATATTCGGTATGAATATTCATGCATTTTGCTGCAGAAATGTTTTGTGTTTGACCATAAGGTGCTGCCTCAGACTCTGCCAGGAATACTATACAACAAGCAGACTCTGTACACTAGCACTGACTAAAATCGTCAGATTTGATCTTCAAAACACACATGGCTGCCAGGGTCCTGTAAGGGGTTGGTAACCTATGTGATTAAGTTCAGGGAAAGGATTCCCCCTACCCCAGCCCTCACGCCCACCACCCCTGTAAGAATACATTTGAACACACACACTTCAGTTGTCGGATGTTTTCCAGTACCTGTTGGATGACAGGAGGGACCGTATTTACATGATTAGCATCTCGTGCTCATCACAAAGTGAATGTACAGAGATTTGAATGGGACACGTTTCTGTGGGGTCCTTTCACCCCTTGGACGATGCTGTACATCTATAGAGGGCTAAGTATATATATTCATTGATTCCTTCATAAGTCCTTAGTTAGCATCAAAGAGTTTATGTTTGTTTTCACAATGGCACCAAGAGTAAAGAAATACACTTTTACTTTAAAAATGGTACTAAAAACATTCGGTGCAATATGGGAAACTTCTCCTTTACCAAATACCCCTGATACCCTTCCCCAGAAATAACCCTGTCAGCACTTAAAGCAAATATTTCCTGTCCCCTCTCTGTACATTTATATATATATATATATATATATATATATATATATATATATGTGTATGTATACGTGTAGTTATACACTTAGGTGTTATATGTTCTTTCATATTGGTACGCATAGAACTACTTCACTCCATGATACAGAAATATAGTGATTTAAAATAATTCCTCTTTTGTATAGATTTCCAGGAGTTGTAGTGCTAGGTCGAAGGGCATGTATGTTTTAAATTTTGATAGGTACTACCCAGTTGTCTTTTAATAACTTTCACCAATTCATAGTTCATAAGAGTGATTGTTTCCCTGATTTCTTTTCGTGCCAACATTTGATATTATTAATCTTTTAAACTTCTGTCAGCCTGATGGGTAAAAACATAATCTTGTTGTAACACGCATTTCCTAGCTTCCTTGTGAAGCTGAGTGTCTCTTCTTCATTTGTCAGCTGAACATAAATATTTCTCTAATAATGAGCTGTTTGTTTATAGTCTTTGCCCATTTTTCTATAGTACTTATCCTTTTCTTAGTGATTTTTAGGAGCTCTTTATATATCCTCTGTTTAACCCACTGTCTTTCTAATCGAGGTATATTTTACATACAGTAAAATATGTATATTTTAAGGGTAGACTTTGAAGAGTTCTGACAAATGTACACACGCAGGTAGTCATCACCCACATCACGGTGCAGAGCGTCTCTTTGCTTCTGAAAGTTCCCTCAGGCCCCTTCCCGGTCAGTACCCCCAGGGGCAGCTGTTGTTCTGATTTCTATCACGGGCTATTAGATTTGACTCTTCCCGAACTTCCCGTAATGGAACCATACAAATAAACACTTTCATGCCTGGCTTCTTTTGCTTAACATACTGTTTTTGAGCCTCATCCATGTTGTTACATGTATCTGTAGTTGGTTCCTGTTAATCTCTGAGTGGTGTCTCGTTGTCACATCGGTCACCCATTGTCCTGGTGATAGACATAAGGGTCATTTCCAGTTTGGATCTATTATGAATAAAGCGTCTGTGAATGTTTTTACACAGGTCCCTGTGTGGACATATGTTCTCATTTCTCTTGGGTAAATACCTAGGAATGGAATAACTGGGTCACAGGGTAGGTGTATGTTTAAGCTCTATTAGAAATTGCCTAGCAGTTTTTCAAAGTGGTTGTACCTGATGTGTTTTAAATATATTGCAAACACTTTCGCCTTGTCTGTTACTTGTGTTTTAACATTGGTTAGGGTGTTCTTTGTCATTGAGTTGTTTTGCATCTTTATACAACCTCAGCCTTCTTTGTATTCTGGGGCTTGTGTCCTGCACAGAAAGGTGTAATATTAAAAAATATATACTTTTAAAATGTTCTTTTAGTTTGTCTTTGACTTTTTTTTTTTTTTTGCGTTACGCGGGCCTCTCACTGTTGTGGCCTCTCCCGTTGCGGAGCACAGGCTCCGGATGTGCAGGCTCAGCGGCCATGGCTCACGGGTCCAGCCGCTCCGCAGCACGTGGGATCTTCCCGGACCGGGGCACGAACCCGTGTCCCCTGCATCGGCAGGCTGACTCTCAACCACTGTGCCACCAGGGAAGCCCTGTCTTTGACATTTTACTCCTTATTCTATCTAGAATTTAATTTTTAATGTGATATGACAAAGATCTTAATCCTAGCCCAAACCATACAAGGTAGGGATTGTTATTCCATTTCACAGATAAGGAGACAGGCTCAAAAAGGTTATGTGACTAGCTCAAGCCACACAGCTAGCAGGGAGTGGATCTGAGATTCAAAAGCAAATTTGTCTCCTTTAAAATTGTTTTCTCTCCCAGAACTCTATGGACTCTCATCTGCACCCTAACATAAATTCTGTAGGAAAGAAGGGAAAATAACAATATGTATATATGAACACGTACACTCACACATACGTAAAAAAACACAAGAAGAATAAACCAGAAACTAATGGGTTGGGGGGGTAGGAACAGCGTGGAGCGCATTGGTGTGGGAGTGAAACTGCTCCAAACATGGTTTTTAATATAGTTTTGTGTTTTTAACCGTGTACATGGTTTGTATGTTCAAAAAATTAAATCAAGTTAAAATACAGAGAAAAAAGAAAACTCACAAATAGTTCACAAACATAAATAAATAAACCTGACTGTAAATTAATTTGAGAACCTAACCATACAGCAAAAAGAATTATTTCAAGTAACTTGAAAAATACACCTTGACCATACATCTGTGGTGGGATATATTCCAAGGACAAATAAAACTACAAAGAAGTCTTAAGTTTACTTAGTACCTTTATTGTTAATAGTAACGATGGTAAGGTAATTTTGCAAGTGTTTTATATACATCATAACATAAAGCAAATAAGTACATATATTAATGCTAGTAGAAACCAAGATTTTCTGTGTAGGAGAAAAGAGATTCAAATATTAAATTAACAACAAAAGAGTCAAGAAAGAAAAACGACTGTTAAATTTGAACTGGTAATATTATAAACAGATTTCAGCTTTCCCACCTCTGTCCACTGAAAGAGCATAGAAGCAAGAAGCCCAGGAGTAATGAGACCACCCAGTGTCCACCAGTCTTGATTTCTAAGACCACTGCCCACCAAAAGGAACTCAACCTTTCTGGAGAAATGGCTGATTCCAGATCTGCGGAAAGGAAAGTACAGGGTAAGTCTCGGACATCTTATTGTTCCAAGAAGAAAGGATGTGCTTAAAAACCAGTGGGGTCAGGTCAAAAAGAAGAAGTAGACTTGAAGGGATCCCTTTGGTGAAATCTGGGGCTTCTGAGCATCAGAAAGAATAATGGCTATCATTAATTAAACAAGTATAAAATTTGCTTAAAATTTCACATGAAACAGATAGAAAAATCCACGAATTCAGTGTGTATGTGTGTATAAGAGAAAGAGGGAAGGTGTGGGGAAGTGGGAAGCTCTTCCTTACAAAAGAATGCCAGCTGAGAACTGCAGAAGGAATGATAAAGCTAGAAAGTCACCATTTCACAACGTCCAGTGTCATTCTTGATTTGGGCAGGGATCGTGCATAGGTGCTAAAAACCAGTGGGTGAAGAAGGGTTGTTGGGGAACAGGATACTTGTGCAGCTGCTAAGAGTCCCCCGGCTTACTTAGTAATTAAAAAGGGAAAATGACCATTACAACAGAGAGCTATGGTGGCCACGTGTTTATCCAACTGATCAACTTAGCATCATCCATTCGTAGTAGGACCACCTGGCATCACAGGCCTCCCGAGGTAAGGCGGTGTGCAGAATACACCTCCCCTATGGAGTATTCTTGCCAAAATGTTTAACCTTTAGCCCCAACTCAGAGGCCACGGGACCTTCAGGGGACAGAGGGACGGGTTAAATGACAGCAAGAGAAAACAATCAGGCAAACCCACAGTGTGGGCCATCTAATAGACAGTAATGTTTGGACTCTTCAGATGGCCTATGCAATGGGGTGGAGGGGGAAACCCAGGCCATTTTAGTGTGAAAGAGACGCATGTGGGAAGCTTCATCAGATCCCGCTAAAAACAAACCGAACAACCAACCAAACGAAATATCTGTTAAAGACGTACTTGTGGCAGTTGGGGATGGAGGCGACATGGAATCACAGCGGGAAATGGATCTGTTACTACCCACAACATCCTTGGGAGCAGATGCGAGCAGAGCAGCTGAGGAGCGAAGTGTCGTGTGGTCCATAACCCATCTTCAAACTTTTCAGCAAAAACCACTGTTTAGAGAGCGGGATAAAGCAAGTATGGCAACAGATTAAAATGGTCCAACAGGCCCAAGACTAGGATGAGGCTGGCGAGATGCCTCAGGTGCAACCTTGAGGGAGTCACCCCTCTCAGCGTCCACCCTCCACCTGCAGACCCCAGAAGCGAGCCCCTCCTTCAGCGTCATGCCAGAACACCTCACTGGCCTCGCCCTAGTCCAGACCCTGTTGCTGAGTCAGGGGTGTGGGAAAATGGGTGCTCATTCGTTATTCTATCAATCTTCCTGTACGTTCAGAAATGACGAACCTATCCAAATGTCCCTCCGTGGATGAATAGTATATCTATACAATGGAATATGATTGAGCCATAAAAGGAAAGAAGCATTGATGCCTATTGTAAGTGGATGGACCTACATGTTGTATGATTCCTTTTATATGATGTACCCAGAATAGCAGATCCATAGAGAGACAAAGCAGATTAGAGGTTACCAGGGGACTGGAGGAGGGGGCAGGAGCGGAGAGGGGTTATTGATGAGGATGGGGCGTTTTATGGGGTGATGAAAAGTTTTGAAAGTAGAGAGAGCTGGTGGCTGCACGGCATTGTGAACGCGCTTAATACCACTGAATTGCACGCTTTAAAATGGTTAATGGTATGTTATGCGAATTTCACCTCGGAAGAGTTGATCACAACAAAAAGTTGAGGAACAAAATGGTCAGAGGTCAGCCATAAAAACGATGCCTTTTCAAAAGCGATGAAAATTGTACAATGTCTGAGTGTGAAGGAAGATCTCTTGGCGTCCTGGCCTGTGGGAAGGTGGCAAAAGCAGTGATGTGAGCTAGCATCGGCAGTCAAGTGAACCGGTGCATTCACTTCCCTCTTGAACCTGGGTTTCTCCGCTGTGAAACAGTCTCTGGGTTTCCCCCAGCTCCACCGCTGCTGCTCCAAGCCTCTGCTTTCCCACCAGGTACCCTGGCCACGGGCCGGCCGCACGGAGCAGGCTTGCCTCTCCACACACCTCCCAGTGCACCTGGGCCCAGGTGGTGAGCTTGCAGGGAAATGTTCTCCAGTTCTGTGAATTCACCGGCACCTTTCCTGACCTGACCCCAGGAGGGGTCATGTTCCTGACCCACAGGTTATGTTGATTCAGTGGGGAGATGTGGTTGATGAAGCAGCTTCTGAGGGCTTGGGCTGGGGCAGCACACCCACCTGGCTCTTCCTGGGACCTCGGGGCCACGGTGTCTGTGACTCTAGCATCAAGGAGGAGAGCTGTGTGCTTGGGTTTCGGTGTGTGGGAAAAAAATTACCACACAGCCACCAGCATTCGTTGAGCACTTACTATATACCAGGCACTGCACTAAATGCTTTGCTTGTGTCCTCTCGTACAGCTCCCTGATGGCCCTCCGGTGTGACAACTGTGACTGGGCCGACATCACCGAAAGAAGAGGGTGGGTCACACAGGCTAGATTAGTTCCCAAGGCGTAACCAGCCGGGATTCAGCACTGGGTGGGCTCCCAGGGCCTGAGTGCTCCAGGTGGAGACCCTAAACCCACGTGGGCAATGAAGGGACAGGAAGGGGGTTGTTGTCTGTTGAACACCTGCTATGTGCCATCCCTCCTAAGCTCAGAATCCAAATCTCACCAACGGCTTCCAAAAGACCCTGAGCACAGGCTTTCTGTGCTCATGACCATCTTACAGGGGAGGGAACTGAGGTTCAGAGAAGGGATTTGCCCAAACACCGCACAGCCGGGAAACAGGAGGTCAGGACTCACGTCCACTGCTGAGCTCCTTCTCCCCAGAGCTGAGACTCCCTGTGGGTGTCTTTGGTTTGGGTTTCCCCTCTCATTTGCTTCTTTGAGGAGCATTTCGGCTTCATGGGGTTAGAGGAGCAGGAAAGGCCTGTTTCTGTCCAGGAAAATAGGCAGGGCTGAGAGGTGGCCTGTGCGGGCGGCCCAGCAGAGGCCTGGCTGTGTCTTTGCAGCGTGAACCTCCCAGGGCAAACCAGGCAAGGACTTGACGGCCCCGGCTGCCATGGGCACCTCCTTCTTGGAGGTGAAGCAGCCTGGCTTTGATGCTCATGGAGAAGGGTGGAGATGGAAGATTCCAGAAGGGAGGACACCCACCACAAGTCTGGCTGCCCACAAGACAGGAGCATAAATAGTTCTCTGAAGAACTCGAGAGAAGGGACACAGAGGTGGACAGAGTTCTCTGGAAACCCTTGTGTGTCCAGGGCAGGAAAGTTGACAGAGCTCCCTCACTCCTCTGAAGGTCCCCACCAAACAAGGTCGGTCCAGGTCTGGGCTGAGGAGACAGGAGGTGATGGCTGCCTTTTGGAGTGTCTCTTGCGGGCTGGTGGTGGGCTCTGTCCCGTGAGGGGCCACAGGGTGTAGGCCGTGTCTCCCCTGTGCTCAGAAGTAGATCCAGCTGTAGAAAATGCTTCCAGACACCGCTGACCGCTCCAACTCACCCGGTGTGAACCACTCACTTCCTCTACTGCTCAGACAGAGTAAAACCGGCCAAGTCTGGTTTAAACCAGTTGTAGTGGGCCTTTGCCCACCTCCTGGCCCTGCCCATCTGCTCTGGGCAAGGCTGGTGTCTGTTCTGAGAAGCTCATGCCTCTGGGGGTGAAGCCTCTTGCTGGGGCTGGACGCTGAGGTCACTCGAAGGCGTGGAAGGGGCCCTGAGATTCCAGTCCTGGGCAGGGGGACTCTAAGGGGTGTGGGAGGGAGGGACACAGCAGTCAGTAGCCAGGCCTGGGTGGGGGTGAGTAATGGCACTGACCTGCGGCCGACCAACTCTCCTGTCCTCCTTCGCTGCGCAGAGCAGGCTGGGACGTGCCGAGGGGAAGCGCCTGCCATCCTCTGGGGAATTTCTAAGGGGAAAGCTGGGTTCCCAGGGTGCCCTCGAAGGCTTTGGGGTTCAAACCACTTTGCAGGCCTCAAGCACTTACTTGGGATTCAAGGCATGACAGTGTGACAAGTATGAGGAGAGGGCTTTCTGGCAGAAAGAGGACTCCAGGCCTCTAGCCTGAGTACAGGTCCTAGGATGTCCCTCAGTTGGAGGTAGTGGGCTCTGAAGTACTTGCCCTACCCAGGCGCACCTGCCTGGATCCTCCCTTCATCCTTCCCATCCATGCATCTAACCATCCATCCATCAATATCAGGTGACCACCAAATGCCAGACTCTGACCTAGAGTCTGGGAGTGAAATGTAAATTAAGACACAGTCCCTCTCCTCACAGCCTGGAGGAGAGACCAACAGGAAAACAAATGGTCTTGGTGGAGGGGTGTGCAAAGTGGACGACTGCATAGGCACACCTGGTGGAGGGGCTGGGTGAGTTCTTCCCTGGGGGGCAAAGAAAGTCTTCACAGGGGAGGAAACACTTGAGCAGTTTCCTGAGGGATCATCCAGGCAGGAAGGAGAGGGAAGAGCATTATGGGCAAAGGAACTGGCAGGTGCAAAGGCACTGAGGCATCAAAGAGCTAGGTATGTGGTGTGCCAGGCAAACGGTCTGGGGGGACAACCACGTCCATGGGGCAAGTGGAAGGAGATGGTGCTGGAAAGGTAGGCTGGCCCAGAGCGAGGCAACCTTGAATGCCACGGTAAGGAACAAGGACACAGTCCCATGGCCATGGAACATCAGTGGGTCCTTGCCTCAGTGGCTCTGTCTGCACTTTGAGGGTGTCTGAGGCACTAGGCCTTGCCTCCTGTCGGGCCCTCCCTCCCAGGCATCCGTTCCCTGTGCGTTTACCAGTCCTGCTGCGGCCCAGGCCAGGGTCATGTCTACACTGAGATGGCAAGCACGGGAGGAGACCCCTGCGGCAGGTGACCTGCGGCCCAAGACATGTGTGGACCCCCAGGAAGGGACCACCTGAGCTCATCTCCGTTCTTGTCACAGCCTCACCCCAGTCAAGGACAAGTGAATTCTTCCACGCGGACCCATGGTCTCTGCTCTGAGGTGGCCCCACTTGCACTCCCGTGCCAGAGGGTGGCGGGTTTCGGGCCTGCCCTCCACTGTCACCGCTGCATCTTGCTATCTCTGGCTTTGTGCTCTCACCTTTTATTACAAAACCTTGAGAGGTTCTGTGAATCAGCTAGCCGGTTATCACGCTCCCCACAGCCGCCTGCATGAGCCTCTGGGCCTGAACCGCAAGGCGACCACAGCGCATCAGCAACTTCTGCTCTGAGCCGAGCCGGGGGGGCCCCTTCCCCTCTGCCCGCCGCCCCCCGCCCCAGCCCCGAGCTGGGCTTCCCACGCTTCCCTTTCTGTCTTTTTCTTCTCCTGAATCTTAGAAACTGACGTGCAGCAGAACAAGGATTGGGTGAGCCACTGAGGCTGGTCCGGCACAGGGAGGAACTCAGAGCAGGCCCGAGGGGGGAGCGGGGGAGGAGAGGGGGCTGGGGGAGGGGAGGATGCTCTTCCCGCTGAATCGACCTATTCTTCCCCCTGAGCTCCCTCTGGCTTCCAGAAAGCAGCCTCGGCCAAGGGGCCTCTCAGGAGAGCAGAGGGTGAGATGTGTGTGCGTGCGTGCACGCGTGTGTGTGGAGAGAGAGAGGATGTGTGTGTGCTGGGGAGAAACAGAAACCCAGTATGACACAAACAGAAAAGAATTTATGTGAGAGAGAAAATGAGACCATTAGTCGAGATTTTCCTTCTCTTCCTCCTCTGATCTCCCTACTCCCAGTGACTGTCATAGAAACGGCTTTGTAGTAACTGCTTAGGACATGTTTATTGAACAAATAAATAAATCAGGGTCTGACATTCTACTACTTGAGATATAGTCGGCGCAGCAAGAAGCATGTTAGGAGTTCAGGAGCCCCTTGCCCCTTTTTCCTCCCAGAGTCTGACCTGGGTGGCTTGCACCCCTGGGCCACGGTTCCAAAAAGTCCCAGTCTCAGCACGTTTCAGGCCAGGTGAGCACCTGGCGTCCTTGGGAGCAGGGAGCATGGGACCCTCACACCCGAGCACAGGAAGTGAAAGGCGGGGAATGGCTCATGGTTGCTGTGCCCCTGCCCAGCCGAGATCCAGCCCAGGACTGGTGGGCTCACCACTCGGGTCAGCATGCCCTCAGGAAGCCCCCTCCCCAGCTCACCTCGAAGCGGGGGAGGAGAAGCATCCCATTCTCTGCAAGCAGGTGGGAATGGGGAGGAGGAGAGCGCATCCTTCCTCTACAGCTTCATCTTTTTTTTTTTTTTTTTTTTTTGTGGTATGCGGGCCTCTCACTGTTGTGGCCTCTCCCGTGGCGGAGCACAGGCTCCGGACGCGCAGGCTCAGCAGCCATGGCTCACAGGCCCAGCCGCTCCGCGGCACGTGGGATCTTCCCGGACCGGGGCACGAACCCGCGTCCCCTGCATCGGCAGGCGGACGCTCAACCACTGCGCCACCAGGGAAGCCCTACAACTTCATCTTTTGAAACCCAAGTGCTCCTCCTTCCCTTTGGATCACGGCTATTTTAGGAGAAATGAATCCAATTAGATGAATGTCTGCTGATCATCTAGTTGAGATAGAATAATGATAATAACCAACGGCTCTTCACAGTGGACAAATCACTGTCACAACATCGTATAGCGGTGTCCCGTCATCCCCAGGGGTAGAGAGCTCATTCCTGTCTTACAGATGAGGAAACGAGGAGACTTGCTTAGGGCCGCGTGGTATGGGGAGCTAGGGATCAGGTCTGGCCAGACTCCCAGCCCAACCATGAGCTGAGCTCTTGGGCCGAGAGGAGGAAGGGGACTAGGAGGCTGAGGGCGGAACCGTGATGTGGGAGTTTGGGGTTGAGGACAGCCACAGCCAGGACGAGCGAAAGTCTGGTTCCTGCTGTTTTATACTTTCCCAGAAAACAATACATGTTGGTTTACATACAATTTCAGAGGCTCAGAGGCACTCACCTGGGGACAGAGAGGGGACCCAGAAAGGAAGAGAGGACAGTACTGAAGCCAGTGTGTAGCTCAGCTATTCCCGTCCTCCAGGTGGAATTCTTGACTCAGGGTGAAAGCAATTTCTGAATAAACGGGATGTTTCCTCCCAAGCCCAACACAAAATATGTGGGATTCAGAAATACCCTGCTCTCTTAACAATTTGTTCTTAGCAACTATACTGTGTCATGCAGTCACTGACGATGACATCCCCAACAAACGTCCCAATGACGGCTAAATCAAAGCAGCGACCAAAAGCGTGCCGTAAGAGAGGCAACATCTGTAAACCTCTATTATACTGTAAAATAGAAAACTATTCTTCAAGTCCTATACAATGACTTCATACTGTGATTACAAGAGGAGGCCCCGTTTGCTATAAAATCTAAAGCTGGATAATATAATGTCCTCCTGAATTGTACATTCAACCTAAACTAACATACTGTCTTTAATAAGCATTACTTACATTTTTATTTAAGAAACTTTTTTTACGGTGTTGCAAGTTGGAAGTGTTTTCAAAGGCAAATAGGAAGGCTAATATCTGAGAAAGAAAACTACTAAAAAAAGTTGGAGCAGGTGTCCCCTTTTTTTTAGACCTATTCCCACGGCAAACGGGACCTTTCTGTTCCATTGTGCTGCCTTTGAGACTGCATCCAGGTCAGTCGCTGGAGAAGCAGTGATGCCATAGCGATGACGGCACGGCCCCAACGCGCAGCTAGCCGTAACCTTAGGTAAGGGAGCCTTTCATTGCCAGGCAGGAACCTGGCATGCCCAGAGTCATGGTAACCTGCCCAAGGCCCCACAGGGTTCGAATGCAGACCCTTTTCACGCTACAGCCACCATTCTTTCAACTAAGCCGTGTCCTTTACTGGTAGAAATAGTGAAATAAACAGCACACGGCAGAGAGAACGGGATACGGGCATTAACTGATTGCAGCAAAAGTGGAAATCGTTGAAAAAAGGACCAGCTGTGCTTTTTACCCCTTGCTAGGCAGAGAGAGCCAGGGCAGGGCTGAGGCAGATGCCCAGGTCCTGGGCAGGTACCAAACTCTGAGGCCGGCACCCGTCCCACCGGGGAGCAGAGGACTCCTTGCTCAGTCACCCATCTTGGGTCTGTCTTTTCATTTCCATCCTCTGGGCCCAGCTTGGGTCTGGGAAGCCATGTGGCCTGGGAAGGGGAACACGCGTCCTTTGAGAGCTCACTCTGTGTTAAGGGCGCTGTGGCCCACTTTGGTCCGCACAGCAGCTCTGCGCGTTCAGTGTCATCAGTTCTGTTCCACAGATGGGGAAGCAGAATTTGTTAAGTGAGAGGCAGTATGGCTCGTAGTTAGAGGCATGGCCTCTGGCCTGAGCTGCTGGAATCCTGACTTTCTACTCACTAGACTAGAGGAAAGGAAACAGCTTTTCCAAAGCAGTGTTCTTTCTACACGCAGGGATAACAGGAGTGTTTCCGTGATAGGGCTTTTGTGAAGATGTACAGGTGTTGCTTGCAGAGCTTTTAGCACGGTGCACAGCACTCGGTAAGGGCTTACCCCATGCCAGAGATGGCCACCGTTAAGAGTCTGGGCTGGGATTTAGCCCCAGCTCAGCCTGACCCTCTCCACACCGTCAGAGCACCACAGGCTAAATCCCCGCTCTGTGCTTTGTTTCCAAGCTGCATGACCTTGGACAGGTCACTTTCCTTGGGCCTCAGTTTCCCTTACTGTAAAGTGGGGAATATTACTTTACAAGGTGGTTGTTGAGGCTCAAGGGAATTAGAAGTAAAAACACTGACTCAACTACTAAAAGGAAAATGCAGAGTTCAGCGTTAGCTGGTGTTTTAGTAAGTATTGGTCGGTGCGTTAGGATTTGTCCTGGTTCTCTTTGGGGTTTAAAGTACAGAACCCTAACTCCTGACTCCCCTGGAGACTGGGTAAGGGAAAAGATAAACACCCGATAAATGCACAAGACAGGAATGAAGGGGAGTGGGAAGGGAGCTGACTTGTATTGACACCTACTGTATGCCTGGCCTAATGACAGGCATTTCAGAGATGTATTCCAGGTGTCCCAGCCCCCCAGCCTGTGACTAGAAAACCTTGGCGCATTTGCTCGCATTGGCCCCCGCTGCTCGATCTGAGTGTTCCCTGGGTATCTGGGGGCCTCGTCACTCTCAGTGTCTACCCCACCCTTCCTCTTCCGCTTGAATCCCCTTGTCTGTGGCCACTGCCGCTACCCAGCATGACCCCTGGTCTGTGAGGGGGCCGCCTTCCTCCACCAGGGCACTGAACACTGGCACACAGACCTTCCAGGCGGAGGAGAGGAGGGTGCACCTCTCCACCTCCATGGGCCCCAGGGCAGCTCTGTTTCTGCCCACAGTCTTACAGAACCTTTCGACTTCTGACTCTCCAGTTTCTAGATCTTAGAACTCAACCCAGTCCCGGGGCTGGATGAGAAGTCCCATATCATCTCTCTTTCTCTGCTCTCTCCTCAGACCAAGCCCCCAGTCCAACATCTCCTTTACTCTCTCTCCTACAAAATAAAAGTACCTGGGCATTATCAATGGATATCAAAAATACTGAGAACGTGGGTGGGAGTATCACTTGCCCTAATAATGCCTGGATTCAGGGTTCAGCAATTCCCCAATGCCATGCTGCATCCTTACCAAGATGCTGTGAGATAGATACTATTAACCCACTTTGCAGATGAAGACACTGAGGCTCAGAGAGGAGAAGTTGGGTCAAGGATATTCAGCTAGTAAGTGGCCGAGCTGGGGTTCAGACTCAGGGCTATTTGAGTACCACCTTGCTTCTGGAAGCCGAAGGGATGGTGCTCTGACAGTGTCAGGGTGAGCTGTGGGCAGGTGGTGGGGGTCCCCGGGTGCCTTCCCCCCAGGCACACAGGCATTAGCTGATGCTTCAAGCCTGCTTTCCAAGTTCATCTGATGCACCCATCCCAACCTCAGCTTTAATTATGTCTGCCCTTGCGAAAGCCAAGCAATTCAGCCTTCCCAGAAACGCAGGCTCCCTGGATCTTCCAGGGCATTTCGACATGCAGGAGCCCCAGGGAAAAGTGGCTTCTCCGTTCTTGCTTCTCGTGTTGAAGTGGCTTTCATCTGGGTCTGCAGGAGAACTTCCTCCCACCCTTTCTTTCCTCTCCTTCTTTCTTTATTATTTTCTAGGAACTTAAATGCAAAATGCCCAAGATAACGCAACTCCCATCATTTTCTTCCCTGTCCTTTGTGTCTTTGAATCTTCAAATCACATGCCATGCCAGCCAGTTTAGCATAAGAAATTAAATTAATTTTCATGCTTCAGATGTAAATGCCTTTATTAATAATTTAAAGCACATTTATTTATGCAGTTTGATATGTTTCAGGTTCAGGGAAGCAATTAAGTGTTGCCCAAGCAGCTGATCAGCAGACAGCGTCTTCCGTGCCTACTGCCCCTCCAGAGCGGCTGCAGGAGAGTCACGTGCACAGAACCTCACCCCTCTGGCCTGCCCGCTGCCTCTGTGAGACGCGGGCTTTTGAAATGAGGAGAGCACACTTATTTGCTGGGGCCCAACTCAAGGAAGGCCAATTCCTTTCTCAGAATTGCCCTGGGTTATTAGACTTGACCTTCAAAAGTCCTCCCCTCAACTAGTTCCTCCCCTCAACTAGTTCCTGGCGAGGCTGTCATCCTCTAAAAGCCACCTTTAGCTTTTACTCTGGGAAGCAATTTTACATCTGTTGAGAGCTTGGCTGCTTGAGAGTGAGAAGAGCTGGCCTGGCCACTTAGGAACTGGTGAGCATGGACACCTTGTCCCACTGCGTTCACCTGTTTCCTTATCTGAAAAATGAGGAAATGATATTCCCTTAATAAGGATGCTGTGAACTTTGAGTAGCAAGAGAATGTACATGAAAGCACTTAGCTGGTCTACCCACCTTTCCTTTTCAATGGCCTTCCCTTCCTGTCCCCTTCCCAGGCCTGTGCTTGGGCTGTGTCTGCTCCCACCCCCACTGCCACCTGTGACACTATTCCTTCTCATCTTCATATCTCAGCCCCACCCCACGCTTTGTAATCAACACACTTTGTATTCACTTACGCTTGGTACTATCCAAAGATCTTTCGCATCCCTGATATCATTTTATCGTCAGTACGAATGCTTTAAACAGAGATGGAATCTGAGTTCCCAGGAGGCGTAACTTCCCAGAGACAGATTAGAATTCAAAAATGTTGTCGGGACCCCTGTGCACCATGGACTGCGGGGGATACTATGGAATGCGCGTGGAGCACACCGTGATGACCTGGGTCTGTCTCTAGGGTCTCACTAGGGGGACCAAGAGAAAGCAGCGCCCCCTGCCCCTCACTCGGACCCTGCTCTGCTCAGTGTGAGCTGCATGTTCAGAAACTGACCAGGAGTCCAGGACTGAAGCTGGCTGGGACGTCTTGGGCACGTCTTCTCAGTCTTATCAATCAGATCCCAAGATCAGGTCTTCTCCACCCAGGTCTCCACAGAGTGGGACCTGGAACCATCCTCGACTTCCCTCTCCCTCACCCCCACCTGTAGTGCATCGCCCACCCTTGCTGATTTCGTGTCTCTGGAGTGCGCCCGCTTCTCTGCCTCTTGCTGTTACCACCCGCCTCTAAAGCATCATCATCTCTTGTGTAGACCCCTGCAACAGCTTCCAATGGGTCTCCCGCGGCCACCGCTGCACCACCAAGCCATTCCCCCACTTACTGGCCCCCTCCTCACCACACGGACACATTTGAAAGCTCCAAAGCCTCCTCATTGCCCCAGACCAAGGACAAAGGCTTTATCATATCCCATAACTCACCGCATGGTATGGCCCTCCGGTAAGTGGCACAATTAGTTGAGGTAGGAGGGGCAGACTCCACTGTTTTCCTGTAAAAATCTGGGTGGTGAGCAAGTGTATGGGTGGTTCCTACTTCCTAGGTTTGGTCAAAGTGTGGTGCTCAGTCCCTTTGATCTGTCTTCCATAAAGATCTTCGTCCCGGAGGCCAGAGTGACCTTGGGCAAGACATGGCATCTCACTGAGCTTCATCTGAAAATTGAGAGCAGAGCATCTCTCCATGGAGTTATGATAAGGAGGAAAGGAGACGAATTATGAAGTGTCTAGGAGGCAGAAAATTCCGGTAAGAAACATTTCTCTGCCCCCTTTCTCCCCAGAGACCTGGAGACTGTTGGGTGGGGTGCAGGCCAGCTTGTGCCCCTCCTGTGACTGGGCTCTCATCCACCGCAGGCTGGCTCTGCAGGGTCCAGGCGCCCCCCAGCCTTCTCTCTGCATGTGTGCCTAGAAGAGAAGCTGCCAGGGTGTTGACGTGCCTCTGACGACCTTCCAGTCGAGGAAGCTGCGGGAGGGATGGCGGTGCGGACATGTGCTGAGTTTCCCTCTCATCTCGTGCTCGTCACTCGGCCCCCACAGGCAGGCACTGGAGGTGCTCCCAGCCAGCTGGGTGAGCTCCAGGCAGCAGACACTGGTTTGCACTGGGGCAGAGCCAGGGAGGCAGGGAGGGTCGGGGGGCAGGGCAGGTCAGGGGGCGGGGCAACCCCCTGCACACTCAGTCTTTCCTGAGCTGTGGGCTGGCTCAAACCCAGAAACAGGTGGTGGCAAATCTTATGCGGAGGGAGGGACATCACTGAGCCCACGAAGCCCAGGTACCTCATTGTCCGTATGGGGAAACTAAGTGCAAAAGGCCAGAACTCAGATTGATTTCTTCAATGCACATGATTCAGAATGACCTGCAGACTGAGCACTGGGGTGGGGAACAGGGGGGTGGGGACCCAGCCCCTGCCTCTTGTACGGGCTTCCAGGGCACACTTGGGCGCGAGTGCGGACGGCCGTACAGTCTTGTGGTGTGAGTGGCTTGGTCTCATGGCTGAGCCTGTCGGTTCTCTGAGGACCTGCCCCTACCCCCATACCCTGCACAGACCTGGGCGCATTGCGGGTCACGGCCGCACACCTGGGGGCTCAGGGATCCTGTGAGAGCATCTCCCAGGTCCACCTCTCCCCCTCCTCTCTGTCGCTTGCAATCTCCCTTGAAAAGTACAGACAGTGCTTTAGGGAACTGGATGGAACCCTCGGACCCCACCAGTAAGCTGATGATCAATGCTGCTTGGGCTGGTTTAACCATCCACCTTGCATTTTCCAAGACCTGAACTGCCTGGGGCATTTCCGGAGTCACTGAAGCCTCTCTGTTGTGTAAGATTTAGGGATCCAGGGAGGCCAAGGGTGATTAGACATCACCTGTTTCCATGAAGCCCTGCCTGTTCACTCTCAGCAGGTGGGGCCCGGTCTCTCTGTTAAGAGTGCAGAAACCTGCATTGCACAGCCCGCAGCCAGGGGCTGAGCGTGGGCTGGGCTCATAGCTGGGGAATGAGTGGATTCCTGGGTGGCCCTCTGCTTACACCGCATTTCCAGAAGCTGATCATCTAGATGTGAACAGCCTGCTCTGAGCAAAGCACCATGCTAGATGCTTGAGGAAGGGAGTAAGGCTGACCTCAGTGAGTCGATTTTCGGGGTGGAAGAGAAGGCTACCTACCCAAACTGGGGTGCACTGGTGAATGTCTAACCAGCAGCTTTCCATAGGGAAAAAATGCTCTAGTACAGCACTTGCCAGTTCCCGTGGTATGAATATTCCCACATGGCCAATTTCAAGGAGCCAGTGTGACGTCTTTGGGAGAGATGCAGAGAACCAACTGGTCTTGAGAGCAAGTGGAAGCCGGCTCCAGCTAGTTTGTGTCTCAAACTAACCACAGGGCAAGGCAGTTTGTAAAACGTACTAAAATAGAAAGATAAATACAATTCTATGGCCCCTGGACAGGGGAGCAATACCTTCTGACAGAGGTTCCTGGGGAGGCTCCAAGAAGCAGTCATTTAGTTTCGGTTTTGAGGAAGAAAGGGCTTTCACGGGGAAAGCAGGGGAGGGGAGGTCCTCCAGCTGGAGGACCAAAGAAGCTCCTGACATGTTTGAGGACCTGTGTGCTGTGGCAAGACCATGGGGACCATAGATCACAGCAGGCCTTATAGACTCTGCCGAGGAGTTTGTCCTTTACCTTGTCAGTGGTGGGGGAGACAATGGTGTATCTTAAGCAGGTGAATGACATCATAAGGTCTGTTTTGTTGTGTTTTTTTGAATCCTGACTTCATCAGTCTCTTTTTTCTTTTAAAGTATGTTTATTACAAAAACAAATCAAGCAATGTATCAAAGTACAAAAAGACTTTTTTTTTAACATTAGGTGAATATCTTCCCAATGTATGCACAGAAAAAAGTTTAGACAGATAGAGTAGACATAACATAAAAGAAATGAAGATAAAAGGATAAAAGAGAGAACATAGGAATTAACTGGCCCCTCTTCTTCCACTGCATGTTGTCAAGACTGTGTATAATGTTTGGAGCTGTGGCAGCCATCTTGTTACCATGAGGAAAGCTAGCCCATAGTAGCCAATATACTGAGGGTGTTGACAGAGTGGGAAGATGAGAGGATATGAGTTTTGATGATGTAGAGTAGCTGCTGTCCTTTATATATAGATCATCCTGAGACAACTCTGGTATTTATATGTGTATGGTTTTCCTATTTACCTAGATTCTGAATTCTCAAGGCTCAAAACTGGGTCATAATGAAGCAAGTCAGTGTGATATAGTGTCAAGGACTCAGGCTTTGGAGGCAAACAAAACTGTTTTTGAATTATAGCTCCTATGGGGGAATTACTTAATCTCTCAGTGCCTCAATTTTCTTATCTCTGAAATTGGAAGAGTAAACTTGCTCGCAGAAGTGTTGTGAGCATGGCATTAGATAACATATGTAAAGTTTTTACCACATGCCCAAGCCAGAAGGCACTCAGAAAATGCTTATAAAATATACAAATAGATCTGAGAAAACATGGAGATGCCACTGGGTGGGGAAAAACATTGTACCTCGATTTCTTCAGTACTTTCAGCAAAGACTGGGCTGACTATGAGCTGTGGAGTAACCGTTCTGACACAGGCAGAGTAATTCTGAGCAAGTTTCTTTACTTCCCTGAGTGTCACCTTCCTTAGCTGTAAAATGGGTAAAGGGGGATTAAATAAAGTTAATGCCCAAAGCACTTGGAGAGTGGTAGACTCTTAACACTAGCTTCCTTCTTTCTTGTTCCTCCAGCACACAGACAAATGCTCGCATAGACATGTGTACAGATACACTTTGACACACATACACACAAATACACCCAGACACACACACATACACACACAACCTTTTTTAGCCCCAGAATCTTTCAGGAGATTATTACGAAGGTGTGGCTTTAAGGAAAGTGTCCCCATGTCTGTCTGCCAGGCCAGCCTGTTCAACTGATTACTGTCATGGGTTCTTTGTCTTTCCCTGGATTTGTTTTTCAAGTGTAGGTCTTCAAACAATGGACATTAAGGCTTAAAGGAAAACTATTTTCTGGGGGAAAAGATGATTTAAAATGTGATTATGTATTAAGTACACATCTAGTAAATAATCTAGTAAACAATTAGACATATAATTCTTTGACTATAAAACACCACATGTTTGCAGATGAGACAGATAGATTTTAGCAATCAGAGGGAGTTAGGAGAGAGAAATGAAAGAAGAAACCGGTACTTCCTTTCTATTTACCTGGCAGAACTGGGCCTGTCCCCGGGGCGTGGGGCTGGGAGGGACCTGCCAGACAGGCTGTGCCTGGGATGCAAGGAGCAGGAATGTGACAGGCAGGCGAAGGGGGCCTGGTGAACTCTGTCCAGGTGGAGAGTGAATACACTGCTTGGTCTCCTATCATGTCCAAGCATCGCCATCCCAGCCACCATCTTCGTGGAATCTTCCCTGGACGATTACTTTATTTTTAATTTTTTTTTCAAAAATTTTTTGTCCATGTGGTACGTGGGATCCTAGTTCCCCAACTAGGGACTGAAACCGCATCTCCTGCATTGGAAGCATGGAGTCTTAACCACTGGACCGCCAGAGAAGAAGTCCCCCTGGACGATTACTTTAGCTTTCTCACTCAGTTCCCAATTCCACTCTTTCCTATTCTGCCCCGTTCTATGTAACATCACTACAAGTTTGTCCCTTGAAGTGTCACTTTTCTCAAGTGGCCCTCCTGCTGGAAGACCTTCCTCTTTCCACCCTTCCTGCTTTGGTTCCCCGGGGAATGAGATAGTCGCGGTTCTCCCGGCATGCAGCTGGCAGCACCATCTCCATCCTTTCCAGAGCGGCCAGGTCCTAGAAGCCACCAGGTCCAGCCCTACGCCACAGAGCTGGAGTCACAGCTTTCTAAAGGCCACGTCTGTGCATGACCTCGGTCCTAAGCCACTCTCTCTGACCCACCTTGCACTCCTCTTCTCCACCTGTCTCTTTTCTTCCTGATTTTTCTTTCCGTTTCACCTTCCTTGGCTCCTTGGGCTGGATCCTCAGCCCTATGTGCTCGTCTTTGACCTTAAGTTTCCTCCTAGCAGGTGGTTTGGATTTTCCATCCGGCCAGGCATTCATTCCTTCCTTCACCAAACACGTATGGAACACTCATGGAGACACATGCTGGGCGTGAACAGTGCCTGTGATCAGGAAGGCGAAGCCATTAGACAACTCAATTTCTGTGTGTGTTGTTGGGGAGTGTTGAGTGGGTGGGGAGAGTGAAGTTGCACAGGATAAAATGTTGTCCTTGATCTCTGGCAACTCGCCAGAGGCTGGTCAATAGAATTTTATCCTTAATTGATTTATCAGATTAGCTTTAATGGAACCCAGAGGAAGCTAGAGCAAGCCAGGAAGTGATTACAATAGAAGAGATTGGACTCAAGGATTCCCTTTGATCTTCAAACAACCCTGAGAGGGAGGAGATTGTCCCCATTTTCCAGCCTGGGAAGCAGGCTCAGAGTGGCTGGCTGACTTTCCTGAGGTCACCCAGCTAGCGATGGAGAGGCTGCAGACATGTGTCCTGGAGGGCCTGACGGGTGTCCTGTGCCCCCTTCCGAGGCTGAGCTGATCCCAGGGCATCTGTGGTCAACTTGCTTCCTGAACAGGCTTCTGGGGACTGTGAGGCACCAGTCCCTTCCACCGGGTAGATTGGAGCTGCACTTTCGTCCTGGACCGCTTCCTTCTTTCACTTCATCATCTTCCCAGCTCCTCTGCCTTGGCCCTGGGCAGAAGGGGAGCCTGCTGAGCTGTCATCTGAGTGCACACCGTCCATGGCTGCATAGAAAAAGGACATTGATTTATGATCCAAAAAGACGAAGGATGA
Source organism: Orcinus orca (assembly GCF_937001465.1). Taxonomy (NCBI): domain Eukaryota; kingdom Metazoa; phylum Chordata; class Mammalia; order Artiodactyla; family Delphinidae; genus Orcinus; species Orcinus orca. Next base: position 88,699,177 of record NC_064560.1, read on the forward strand.
TGCCAGGGAAGAAGCAGGGTGGCGGGGGTAGGTGGGCGATAGGGAGAGAACCGAAAAGAATAAAAAGAATCCCTAAACCTTACGACAGAGCCTGCCCTGTGATTCGTAGGTAGGCGTGGGCTGAGAATATTCTGTGTAAAACTGAAATGGAATCACAAATGAGGAGAAATCATCTTGGGGCTTGGGTGTGCTTTCTAGGGCTGAATTAAATTAAAAACCTATTGATTTTCCCCACTGATTAACAGGTCTGGCACGTGAGGAAGGGCGGCAGCCCCGGAAGCGGCTTGAATCGCTGCCCCAGCTCACCAGAGTCCCTCTGCTGCATCCCGCGTCACTTCTGAGTCTTGGCAATTTTATAATTGGCCCAATGGGTTATGATTTGAAACCAGAAGAGCCAATTAGCAGGAATCTCCTTTGACCTCCGGTTAGGGGTGGTAGGAGACGAGGTAATGACTTGAGACAGAGGAAGAAAAAAACAAAACTAAACTAAAAATAAAAATAGAAAATAGTAAGAGCAAAGACTTAAATCTTTTTGGCTCTCTGATTAATAACCCTGTCAGGCCGATCACAAGCTCTAAACAGCAATGCTGGTTGCAGCTGAATTTTTTATATTTTCTATTAATCTTTAATGATAGCTTGGTCACCTAGTCTCTTTTATCTTGTCAGATAAATGTATGGTTAACAGGATAATGAGATTTCTAAAGCCCCATTCCAGCTCCCAGCTCTCTAGTGCATGTGGTGACCTCTGACCCCCGGCAGACAGCGACACCAGGGTGCTGATAATTGGTAGGTGTGCTGGGAATGTATTGGAAGCTGAAGGATGGTTTAAACTTTGATTTGAGGTCAGTGAGGTCACAGAGCTCTGGAAGACCAGCCCGGTTTTATTACCAACTGCCTCTGATGGGGATATAATTAGATTTAGCTATTGCTTTATTAATAAGTAATCGCTTCCCCCATCGCTGTGGGTGGGCAAATGTATTCCTTGGATAATTTGCGGACACTAGTCTGGCTTTATTAATAAGAATATATCATGCATATTTGCCATATCAGGCACAGACACCCATCTGGTTTGCTGGACTTTGGGGGGACTTTATCATTTTCACTCATTTGCGTATTGAATAAATCGGCCGTGCCTTGTGAAATCTATCCTTGCCTCGGTGACCTCGAACTCCCTGTTGTTGTAGGGAACCTCTGTTTTGACCTCTTTCTCAATGACTGAAGAATAAAAAATATGTAAATAATTTTATCCAGCTGTCCATCCATACGTCTGTCCATCCATCCATCCATCCATCCTTTCATCTACTCAATCATCTGAATACTTGCTAAATGTTAATTACAGCCCTAGGTGAGGGGGGACAGGGGTTCACAAAGAGGTAAAGACCTGATCCCCCTCTTAAGAGATTTACAAGCAGATAAATAACTAAATTTCAAAGAATGGCGAGTTAAAAGCCATAAGAAAATATTAACAAAATGCTAGACAGTACATGGAAAGTGCTGAGTGTTAGACCTGACATATTCAAGAGATTCATACTTTGGTAAGAGTTATGAGCAGTACTTTTATTTTTTAGAGGAGGGCTGGGGCATAGGAAAGAGGCAGACTTGAAGGAAGGGCCGAGGATTTTCTGTAAATATTTTAAAATTTTGAGACTTACTCCCATGCATCCCTATAATAGAAAATAGGAATTGGGGAAGCAAGGGAGAGAAACAAAATGTAAGAGAAAGAAAATTAAAGAAAGATCACTCCTTAGACCTAGACGCTAATTAATTCAATGACTATTTATTGAGTGTCTGCTGTCTGTAAGGCAGGTCCTGGCTGGGACAGGCTTCCCCGTTTACCCAGAGATAACGCCAGTGTAAAGACTGCAGTTCTCATGTCCGGTACTCCAGTACTACATACTTCATTCTATTCTGAAATCCTGTAATCTTAGTATTTTTGGTGGTTAAATGCCATAATGTAGGTATTTTTAAAAAATCTGATATTCGTTATGCTGGGCACCTCTCCTCCAGCTGGTGACTCAGGAATTCATCTCCTGCAATCTTAACATGTACCTAGAGACTTAAATGCTGCACTAAAATTTCTAGTTGAACAAAAGTGTGCACTTTTAATAAATGATTCAGACCACATCTCTACTATATTTCATCTAATCTAAGACACTGTTATGTTAAATATGTACCATGAAAAAGAAAAAGCACTATTCATATATGCTCCTAATTATACTGTGGTATGCTGTGTCTGGAAGACACATTCTGATTTCCAAAATGGCAAAATGTGAAAAGAAAGGTGTTTTACAATTGACAAAAGGTAGTAGTTTAAATCTTCCCCCAATATGTTGTTGGTCCAATTCTCATTTCTCGGGTTCCTTGGGAGGGTGGACATATTTTCTTATGTCTATTGGCCTCTAGAGCCAGTTGGGCTTGGATCTACTTCCCAAAGTCTCAGACGGCATCTCTTAAAGAAGAGAATGGAGGGGAGGGGGATTCTTAGCCTGATGCTGCAGCCTTGCCTGGAGAGACCCTGCCATTTCTCTTGCTCTAGAGGTAGAGTCTCTCTACTCTCTTCCCCTGTCTCCCTCCTGGGCCACATCCATTCTCCTAGGGCCTGACCCTCTCTCCAAGAATCACTTATCTTTACTAGGAGACCCTCGAGAATAGTAGACAGGAAAATCCCACCAGGAGGGACTCAAGCCAGGACCAAGGAACCTTGGTCCTGGTCTTAGACTCTCCCAGATGGAGCAGTGTCTGAAGGCAAAGGGTAGAAGGCAATGGTAAGTCTGGTAAGAAGTTACCATTTAGCAGAAAAGTTACTAAGCTATCTTCCTCTGGTTGTTGCAATCACTCCTATTAACTCTCAGTCTTTTAGTGAATTTATAGGTAGAGCTAGAAGGATATAGCTAGATACAGCTAGAAGCTATATGGGTACTGATTTCACAGACCCCATCTGATATTCACCCAGAGAAACAGCTCCTTTCTAAGGGCGCTTCCAGTAATTATATTTATTGAACACCTGAGAGGCACTGGGTACCATCTTGTCAGTTGTGTTAGTCAGGATAGGCTGGGTTATGCTGCAGCAACAAGCATCCAATTCTCGGTGTTCATTGGTCTTATCACTGACAGAAGGTCCAGTGTGGGTACTGCCATCAGATGGCTCTGCTGGGGGCCTCTCCTCCAAGAAGTGACTCAAGTATCTGCTCCTTTTTACTTAGCTTAGGAGGGCACCTAAGTGTCCTCAAAGTCCTCCTTGGGATCTTACGCATCCAGCCAGTAAATGAGCAAGGTAGATGTAAAAAGGGGAGCTGTGGAGGCTCTAGGAGCCAGGCCTGCAAGTGGCAGATCTCACTTCTACCACATTCCATTGACTAGAGCTAGTCACATGGCCCTGCCTAGATGCTAGGGCCATGCCCAGGAGGAACATGAAATGGTTTGGTTATCTCTTCCTCACCAAAAAAGTCCTCAACCGGAAAGTAGGATGACGATGCAAACTCAGAATAAGGTCCTCTTACTCACTGTACAGGCCTAGAATCTGCTGTGGGGAAAAAATAAAATAACCAACCAACAACAAAATCCAGAGAGAAATGTACACACACATACCCATTCACACAGGAAATAGCTCTGAGATGCCACAGTTATCCCCTACTTTGTCACTCCTTAGAAGTACAGGTTGCCCAAAAAAGGAGGGAGAGTCTGCAGAAGGGGACAAGGGATTCTTCTGGAAACCAAGGTCCTGGGTTCCAGTGCCACCTTTGCCATTGTTAGCTTATGATTTTGAGCAAAGTCATGTCCCTTCTCTGAACTTCAGGATTCCCCTTGGTGGTCAAACTACATAGATAGCAATGGATTTTTTCTGATCTTAAATCGGGATACTGACAAATTCTGCTGTATTCGTGGAGTCCATGGGACAACAGTTTTGAAATCAGGACCAAACTAGAGGACTAAATAGTACTGTAGAGGACTAAAAGAGTTTCCTGTGGCCGCTGAAACAAATTCCCATTCACTTAGTGGCTTACAGCAACACACGTTTATTCTCTGACAGTTCTGGAGGTCAGAATTTAGAAATGAGTTTTATGGAGCTGAAATCAAAATGTCAGCATGTCTGGTTCCTTCTGAGGCTCCCTGGCCCCTTCTAGCTTCTAAGGCTGCCAAGTTCCTTGGTTCACCTCCTCTTGGTGTATTCCTCCCACCTTCTAGACCTTTATTAGGCTGAGAACAGATCTCAGCACGGTGGTTAGGAGGATAGGCTCTGGAGCCAGTCTGCTGGCTGTGCATTTAATTCAAGCTGTACCGCTCGATACCATTTAATACTGGCTCTGTGACCTGGGAAAGCTGCTGAGCTTCTCTGTGCCTCGGTTTCCCACCTGTGAAATGGGGATAATAATGGCAGCCACCTAAGGGAGTGCCGTGAGGACTAGTGAGTCGATGCAGTCAATGGAAAGGGAATTTCAGGGCCCCAAGCCTGCCCTGAACACAGGCTCCGTGTACCCCCGTTCCCGAAACCCACACCAACCTCAGCGGGGACAACTGAGTCAGATGCAAGCCACTGCCTAAATGAACCAACTTCCAGATAAGTTTATTATCAAAGCACGGTATAAATGTTGTTTTCATGCTCAATAAACAGTTCCTCGGCTCTGCGAAATGAAATATTCCTTTCATTATGAAACTGAGAAGCCATTTATCCCATGTCTTAAGTGGCATAAATAGACTGCGTGGCAGTCAGCAGAGGGATAATGGCTCTGTTTATTTTCACTAGCTCGGGATGGGCTGACACAGCGTGTACCGGGGGAGTGAGTGCGGCTCCTGGAAGGGGACCCACAAATCCGTCATTCTCGCCAAGAACAAGGTGCTGGGCATCTGTTCTCAGGCTCCGCTTGCCAGGCCCAGGCAGGCAGGGGGAATGTTGGGATTCCACCTGGCACCTTGAGGAGCCAGCTCTGAGCTGCAGCTGGAGAAGGGTCTCCCCCCAAGTGGACGGAGCTGATGGACCTGGGCGGCCCTATGACACCGCCCGCCATGCTGCCCAGGATCACCATCGCACAGGTACTCACGCATAAACCGAGAATGGCGTCCAAGGTCAGGCTCCAGCTCTCTGAAACCGTGGGGTATTGGGCAAGTCCTTGGCTCTCTGCCCTCCATCCCCTTGTTTTTTTTCTTTTTTTTTTTGCGGTACGCGGGCCTCTCACTGTTGTGGCTTCTCCCGTTGCGGAGCACAGGCTCCAGACGCGCAGGCTCAGCGGCCATGGCTCACGGGCCCAGCCGCTCCGCGACACGTGGGATTCTCCCGGACCTGGGCACGAACCCGCGTCCCCTGCATCGGCAGGCGGACTCTCAACCACTGCGCCACCAGGGAAGCCCCATCCCCTTGTTTCTGCAACGGGGAGGCCTGCCTTCCCTTGTATGCGATTGAATGAGACAGTGCATGTGTAGGTGTTCAGCTTTGCACAAACATATGCCCTGATTTTTTTGGAGAGGAAACAGAATTCCATAGCGAGAGGGTCAGAGGCTCGTGGGCGATTCCAGATCAGATCCAGGTCTCCTGACTCGTGGTCATGAGTTCTTGCTAACAGTGTGTTCCTTGGATTAAACGCTGTCTCTGGAAAGGCAGGACCACTGTCTAAACGTGCACTGCCTGACTCCAGGTGGGGGCGGGTGGCTATATTCACGTGGAGGAAGCAAGATGGCAGCCGCCAGGGCGCGGAGCACACATCCTGCACAGATGGAGGTGGTGGTCTCTACGGTCTGAAGACCTCAGATCAGAAGAAACATATTTCTAAGGAATAAAGGGCACCTCAGCCCACTGACACTTTAGTATAGATGAATTTTTTATTTCCTTCCTGGAAGAAAATAGCAATCGACAGAGATGGGATCTGAGACATTGTGTTGTGTTGGGGGTCTCAGGATTGGAAAGTCCAGGGCTTGGGTCTCAGCCTGAGTTAAGGGCTCTGTGTAATGGGGGGTGGGTGTTGACCCTATGAGCACCTAAGATAGGGAAGAAGAGTTGGAAGAACCATCAGTAGGAAGGGGTGAGTGCTGATGTCAGATGGGAGCCTCTCCCAGAAGAAAGCCACATGCGAGTCACTTCATCTCTTTGAGACACACTGTTTTCATCTGTACAATGGGCACAATCATATCTTGCTATTCTGAAGAGCAGAGGCCAGACTGGAAGATGCTAACTGGGCTGATCCAGCCCCAGGGCCACCTCTGAGCTGTGCTGGCAGCAGAAGCCATTCCTTTCACTGCTTCATCCAAGGGGTGGGGAGGAAGCTATATGCATTTTAGGATTCTTTCCTACTGGGGTGGCTGGGAACCCCTGGCAGGGGTGGGGAACAAGTGAGCTGAGCGCTGCCGGGGCCAAGGCAAGGCCTCGGGGGAAGTAAATAGGACGGAGGGGCTGGGTCCCTTCATATAGCAGAGAACAAAGGTTTCGAGCCATTGATCTGAGGGGTACAGCAACTAAGGTCCAAGTCTGGGTCTGATCTGAGGGTCAGGCAGTGTGTGTGTGTGTGTGTGTGTGCGGGGGGGTGGGGAGTGCCCAGGTAGCCTTGGCCCCCCAAATGGCCTGGGCTAGGGTTCAGTGAAGGATGCACGGAATAAGTGAGAAACCCTCCAGATGTGGGCCACCTGCTGTCCATGGCATCCGTCAGTACCCAGGCAAGAGACTGGAACTACTCTAAATGTTTCAAGCGATTTAATGCAAGGAATTGGTTACAAGGGGGCTAAAAGTTCAAAGGGCAAAAAGAAATGAAGCTTCTTACCCCTCCACCAGGAGGCTGCTCCTGTCCAGGGACCTGTGGCCCACAGCTCTGTTTGGGTGCTGCCACCCAACGGGAACCTGGGGTTCTACTCTTCTGCAGATTCTGCTGGAACTGCCTCTGATGCTGCGGTAGCCCCCAGGGCACACAGCCCCTGCCTCTGCTGGAGCCACTGCCAGGAGCAGACAGATTCTTTCTCCCTCCTTTCTGCCTTCCAATCTCCCGCCAGTGTTTCCTATTGGCTGAACCTAATGGGAAGCCAGCAGGCAAGGGAGCCTGGGAAACGTAGTTTGCAGGGAGTCAAGATGGGAGAGTGACACGCTGAGAGCCAACACATGCTATAGGGCACATGTTCCTACTATGTTCCAGAACAACCAGAGACGATCAGATACACGGTCCAATTTAAAAGTTGACTCTGGATCCGTCCAGCCACCTTTTGTGGGAGGTTTTATCATGTCTGTTTTAGGTATGAGGCTCAGAGAGGTTAACTAAAATGCCCAGGATCACACAGCCAGCAAGTAGCAGAGCCGATATTTGAGCCCTGAGCATCTGCTCCTTTATTCTTGGGGTCACTGCTGGTCATTGGGTTCAGCTGAGCTGGGGTTTTGAACAGCTGGCCAGTCCCAGTAGGAACCAGGGATTTGGGCAGAAGCCAGGAAGCCAGATGAGGCTTGCTAGGTGGAGGTTAGGGTGGGGAGGTCTAAAGGCCACGCGGTCCCCGGAAGCTGAGTTCAGCAGCAGGTTGCTGGGCACAGGAGCAGCAGATGTGCCCACTCCCCTCCTGGGTATGGGAAGGTGGTGCTACCACACTCTTGGGTCAGTGTTTTGTTGCTCCAGGTGGGATTGGGGGACGTGGGGACTGACCATTTCCCACATTTGGGAGGGGAGCTGTGTGACTGTGGGAACATGCCAGAGAAGTCATGGATCAGTGAAGCCTGGGGCGTCCATTGTCTCTTTGCCCCTCTGATGTGGAGGAGGTGTAGAGATCCAGGGACCAGTCCCAACTGGATGGAAAGAACAACCTGGTGTGTGACACCCTGCAGCTGGGGCCACAGCCTCCCACACCCATTGTCACTCTGGCTTACAGGGTGGCCGGGTAATCAGTGTGGTAGCGAGGGCAGTGGACCAAAATTCAGAGATCTGGGCTGGAATTCCATCTGTCACCTCCTCAATGAGTGAGCTTAAGCAGATCAAAGTCACTTTTTGTTTTGGGGCCTTTGTGATTCTGCCAGGGAAGGACAAGGAGTGGTTGCAAATATCACCTTTAAAAAACATGAAAGACCCTCCGAGGAAGGCCGTGACCACTTGGGGGTGGCACTGAGCCCCTTTCCTTCTACCTTGAGCCAATGTTTCTGTTCTAGATCAGTGCAGCTTTTCCAACAATCTATTTCCATGTACTGTTTCTCTAAGTCCCAGCTTCTTCTTCTTTGCTTCCTCGTTGGCTAACTTTGGCCTTATTGTGGCCACTGAAGGGGTCTCGAGGCTTAAGTCCACACCACCGCTGGCAGATGGGGAACCTGCAGACAGGAGAGGGGGTGGGACTTGCTTCCGGCCACACGGTTGCTATGGACAGTGGAATTTTGGAGTCTGGGACTCCTGACTCCCTCTTCCAGTGCTCTTCCAACCAAAGCACCTGGGAAGATCTTTGGCTCCCAGGAAGACTCTTGTTTTGGAATAAATAAACATCACTGGGATTATTTGGGGGAAGCAGGCTTGACTTCATCCTCCCAAGAAGTCTCCTCTCCACTGAGCCCCCCACAATTCCAGTACATCCTCACCTGTGGCCTTTCCACCTGTATCAGGTATCTATTGCCAAAGAAGACTGTGTAAGAAACCACACCAAAACTTAGTGACTCAAAATAATGATTGATTCATCTCACACGTGTGTTGGTTAGTTCTGCTGGTCTGCACTTGCTCACATGTCCGTACTCTGTTGGCAGAGTATGGGCTGGGGGCTGGCTGGTCCTGGATGGCCTTGCCTGTGTGTCTGGGGGTCATCTAGCTGTCAGCAGGACAGCTGGTTTTTCTTCCTGTGGTTTCTCATCCTCTGGCAGGCTGGCTCAGGCTTGTTCATGTGGCAGCAGTGTTGGAAGAGCAGCAAGAGATGAAGCTGCAAGATCCCTTGAGGCCTAGGCTTAGAACTGGATCTCCTACTACTGTCACTCTACTACATGCTATTGGTCCAGGCAAGTCACAGGCCAGTCCAGGTGTAAGGGGTGGGGAAATAGGCTCTACCTCCTGATGAAAGGAGCCTTGGTGTATCGCGGCCTCCTCTGCAATCTGCCACACCTAGACAAATGGAATGCCTTCCCTGCCCTACGGTAGACGCTGCGATGTCCTATTCCAATATCCACTCTGCGCTTCTTCCTTAATAATGGAACCCTGATGTTTAGCTGGGCTCAAAATCATGACTACATTTCCCAGACTTCCCTGAAGCTGGGACAGGCTATATAACTAGATTCTGGCCAATGAGATGGTAAGAGAACCTGGCATACATCCTTTGTCCCTTTCTCTTTTTCTTCTTTCTTCCTGCTGCATGGATTCTGGATGCAGTGGCTGGAGCATGAGCAGGTATATTAGACCATCAGGTAATGCACTGAAGATGGCAGCGAAGCAAGACAGAAAGTGTCCACTTAACGTCTTTTATGTGAGAGTAAAATGAACTTGTGTCTTCTTTAAGCCATTGTTACTGTGACATTTTTGTTACTGACAATTGAACCAGATTCTAATGAAGAGACTTTCTTCCATATACTGATTGTCTTTCACCTTCTTTGTATTTCTTATAATTGTTCCCATCTTACAAAACCTTCCCTGATCACATGCATCTCCTCTTTTCTCGATTCTCAGAACACTGCCTGTTTGTATGAGTCCCTGACATCCTCCCACCAATCTGGCCTTGGTCTCTTGGTTCTCTGCTTTGTTCATCTTGGTGTCTTTTTTTGTTTGTTTGTTTGTTTGTTTGTTTTGCGGTACGAGGGCCTCTCACTGTTGTGGCCTCTCCCATTGCGGAGCACAGGCTCTGGACATGCAGGCCCAGCGGCCATGGCTCACGGGCCCAGCCGCTCTGCAGCATGTGGGATCTTCCCATACCGGGGCACGAATCTGTGTCCCCTGCATCAGCAGGCAGACTCTCAACCACTGCGCCACCAGGGAAGTATCTTGGTATCTTATATATATTATTGCTTTCATTTTATTGTAGAGCTGAGATCTGTAGTCTATTATACAGCTAGGAACTGTAATCTCCTTTGTATTTCCCTCAAATTAATTAATTAACTCAAAAATATTTCTGGAGTACTTACCATATGTCAGGTATTTCTAGAGTACTTACCATATGTCAGGCCCTGAGGACATAAAAGTGAACCAGACAAAATGAGAGTCCTTGCCATCATGGAACTGAAGTTTAGTGGGAGTGAATAGGCTTTGAACAAATAAACAAAGGACTATATAATTATAAAGTATGGTAAGTGCCCAAATGAAAAATACCAGGGGCATCTAGTTTCGATCAGGCACTCAGGGAAGGCCTCTTTGAAGAGACAGTACTTACAGTGAGATTGAAAGATAAGGAGAAACCATGTAGGTGTTGTAAAGAGTGTTCCCGCCAGAAGGATACCATGTGCAAAGGCCCTGAGGCAGAAAAGACCTCTGGGTATTTGAGGAGAAGAAAGAAGGTCCCTGTGAATGGAAAGCAAGGGAGGGAATGGAAGAAGAGCTCAGAAAGTTAGCCAGGTCACACAGGGCTGAGGGGGCCATGGCCTAGAATCCGGATTTTATTCCATACGCACCATATGGAAACCAGGAGGTTTCAGGCACCAATGTGGTCTCATTGTTAGGATTCGGTTCTACTGCCTGTAACTGAAAAACCAAGTATCATTGACTTCCACAGCCTGGAGGAAGGCAGTCTAGGGCTCGCAGGGAGGTTCCAGGGTGTCATTAGGGATCCAAGCTCTGTTAGCTTTCTTCTCCATATTCCTTATCATGTGACCCTATTCTCAAGTCTCTTCATGGCCCAAGATGGCTGCTGGAGCTCCAATCACATCCACATACCAGGCACGAGAAGGAGGGAGGTGGAGGAGGCCTCTGGGCTGGCTCAGTCCCCTGTAAAGAGCTTCCCAGAAGCCCTACCGAGTGGCTTTCATTGATGTCACATTGGTTACCCTGGGCTGCAAGGGACGTCTGGGAAATGTAGTCTTACAGTCGTGTTGCCACCCTATGTAAACTGGAGTTCTGCTAGTAAGAAAAAAAGGGAAAATGGATGTGTGACAGGTAACAAGAAGTCTTTGCCAGAATTGGGTTCACAGGAGCCTAATCATTAAAAACCTATTTGTTCCAGTAGCTGCACAAAACACGGATGTCTCACAGGCATAAGCTTGAGTGAATGAAGCCAACACTGAAAGATTTCTCTATGATTCCAGGCAAAACCAATCTGTGGTGATTATAGTCATCGAAAAGTGTTACTCCTGGGGCATCAGTGACTGGGAGGAGGCATTTGGGAGCTTTCTAGGGAGGTGGAAATATTCTAGTTCTTGACTGGGTGGCAGTTATAAGGTGGATCCTAATAGAAGAATTTAGTGAGCATCTACTTAGCATATATATGGTCTTTACTGCATACGTATTATGCTCCAGTCATTTTTTAGAAATCATGTTCGTTCCAGGATTTGTCCGTCTTCTGAGTATTAACCAGAACAGTTAGATATTTATTTTTATATTTTTGGCTTTCTGGAAGGCTCTAGCGTCAGAAAGCTTTGCTCTGTCCCTTTCCCTGGTCCTAGGTCTGAGCCTGTCTCCTGCAAACCTTTCTCCAATCTCCTGAGCTGCAAGTGCTACACCCACCTCAGAATTCCCCCAGCTCTACATCTCTTGATAGCATGTCAGACTTTCTCTCTGTCTGGAATGAGGCTCACTTTCCTTCCTCAGCACTATGCCTGGCACATGTTTGTTGAATGAATGGACAACTTTATGACCCACCCACGTAAGACTTGCACATTCCTTGTAACAAACCTTTATTCAGCCCTTTATTTATGACAGGCTGTATGTGCTGAGGGTAGAGAGAGAAAGACGCATGAACTGGGTCCATAATACGACCCTGTCTTGGAAACAATAGTGTTGAGGGAACAAAGACAGCAGGGAGGAAGAGGAGATTGATGTTATAGAAGCAAACCTGGGAAGGCTTCCTGGAGGAGGTGACACTGACCAGAATGTTGAAAATGAGTGGGAACTTGCTACTGGCAGGAAGGGGTTGGGGTGGGGGAAGAGGCAGTAGAGAAGATGATGGCGTGTGCATACAGGTGTGAAGGTCGAGTGGCTGGCTAGAAGCAGGTCAGAAGGGAGCAGCAAGTCTAAGACCATGGTGTGGTCTTCCTGCAACGTTGGTATCTGTCTGCTTGGGGAGAGTGGACCTTGGGGGATGCTGGGCTGGTGGCCTGTGTCCCAAGGCTGGCCAGGCTGGCCACTGGGTAGACCTTGTCCTGCTTTCTTTCCCGCTCCCCTATTCTCTGCTTCTCACAATGTGGTCCTGAAATGACACCAAGAGCAGCTGCTTAAGCAATTTTGCCAATTAATGGGTCTCTGAAATTAAACTGCCTACACAGTCTGGATGAGCCTTCTCCAGGAGGAATTTAGCAATTGTCTTCATGATAATCAGGCTTGACTTGCCTTCACACACATTAATAAAAAAGCGAAGGAGTCGGGAGAGGTGCCCTTTAGAGGGGAGTATCGACAATATCATAATGAGGCTGGGGGAGAAGGATGCTGAGGCATGGTGCTGCATGCTCAAAACCGCTCCCCTCTGCTAGCAAGAGCCAGCTCTGACTGGAAGCAGCTGGGCTTATAGTAAAGCATATCACCGCTCGGTAGCCAGTCAGGCTGCATCGGTCCAGAGAAAGGAAAGCAAAGGGCAGGAAATGCTTGGGAAAGGCAATCAGGAGGACCTCCTGGAGGAATAATCTAGGTGATGGCAGGGGGAGGAACAAGTCAGCTAAGTACCCAGCAACAAAAGCACCTAGGCTGCGGTCAGTCCTCTTCCCCCACACCCTACTAGACCCAACCACCCCATGTCTTCATTCGTGGACATCACCAGCTGACCAGGCATGCCCTCCGCCAAGCCAGAAGCGACCTCAGAATCCTCCTCAATGCAACATTCTTGACACAACACTCCCAGTACCCTCTACCGACTGGTTGGATTAGAACCAGAGTTAGAATACCCTTGCCATGCAGCCTAAGAATCCATATCTATAAGTTTGCTTTCAGCATCTTCCAGTCCCCCTTACTCTGTGCCCTTTCTACCAGGCACAGTCCCCCAGGTTTTCTCCCAATGGGCAATGTATTTTTACAAGGATCAAGGGCTTAAGAGATGAAGTTCTAATGGTGGAAATTCAAGAGCGGAGTACAGAAGCCAGGCTGCATGGCTACCCAGGTCCTTGAGAAATGATCACACGTGAGAAAAGGAAACTAACAGCTCTTTAATATCTACTAAGTCATCTTGCTTACCCCTTGCGTCAATTCTCCTGGCGGGTATGTCCTCCATTTGGCACGCAGGGATGTGAGTCTCCGGGAGGCTGCACAACTTGCACAAAGTTACGTTGAGTGAGTGGTAGAGTTGGGATTGGAACCTAGATCAGTGTGACTCCCAAGTCTGTGTCCTTTCCATCCAGTCAGGCTGAGGAGGGAAGACACACACACACACACACACACACACACACACACACACACACACCATTAGGCTCCTGTTGTGTTAGTGCCCTCAAATGAGTGCAGGAGAATTTGGTAAAGCAAAGAATACTCTTTACGAGTTGAGTGCCTCAGCTGCCTTGGTAGAGAGAGAAGAGGCAAAGGATGGGGCGGGGGGAAAACCCAGCAGCGTCACCCATGGCATTCAGTGATGTATTAGCCCTTACCGCGTGCCCAGCAGAGTCTGTAGAACACATGGGCCGCCCCTGAGAGCTTAATAGAGCGTCCTGTTCCTTTTGCATTAAGTGCGAGCTTCGTGTAGCTTGGGGTGGGCTGACCACTTGGGAGACCCTTGGATGTACCCTCTACACAGCTCAACTCAGATTCTTACAACCGTGATGGTCACACAGTTTTCAAGGGTCTCAGAAAGGATGGGAAAGCCAGCCTGTCTGAGGGGAAGCCAGGCTCATTTCACACCCCCACCAATGCGTCCCCACGCCCATGGCCAAGCAAAGGAGCCACAGAGGAAGAGTCAACTTGATGCCCTGGTAGGGGACCCAGCACAATGCCCTCTGTCCTCCCTTGGAGCCATCCCCCAGTGTGGTGCCCGTGTTTATTATCAGGACAGGGTTTCTTATTTAAATGACCCATACCAGGCTGTTCTTTCCCATGTCCCCACCGTCATCAGCAATTTGAGAGCTAGACAGCACATCTCTTATCTCTCTCTCTCTAAACTCCTAGCAGGGTAATTATTTGGGAATTGGTATACTTACTTAAACCTTCAAATAATGTAAGGCAGTATAAGATTATGCAAAACCTGCACTAAATATAGCACATTAGGCTTCCCTGGTGGTGCAGTGGTTAAGAGTCTGCCTGCAGATGCACGGGACATGGGTTCGTGGCCCGGTCCGGGAAGATCCCACATGCCACGGAGTGGCTAGGCCCGTGAGCCGTGGCCGCTGAACCTGCGCGTCCGGAGCCTGTGCTCCGCAACGGGAGAGGCCACAACAGTGAGAGGCCTGCTTACCACACACAAAAAATATACATATATATTATATATACATATACATATACATATATGTATATATATATATATATATAGCACATTACATCTATAGCTAAAACTGCATTTTTTTCTGAAAAACAAAGTCTCTGTTTCCTTCTGTCTGTGTGATTGTGTGCACACAGTCATTGTCTGAGGGAAGGTGTTTGGTGTCAGTTCAGTTTTGCTTGAGTGATTTTAAACCAAGAACACACACATGGTTCTAACTTACAAGGCCGTGGCCAGGCTCAGATGTAAAGACCACGGGCTTAGATTTGGGGACGTTTGTTAGGACAGAGGGCAGAGTAGACTATCTCCTTCCCACACCCACATTAACTGCCCCTTTCCCCGCTTCACTGACTCTAAGGGAGACCCCGCCCACCTTCATTAATTAACATTCATAGTGCAGGTATGTATGGTGGGCTGGGGGTGCTCACGTGTGTCATCTCATTTAACCCTCACTCAACCTGGGGAACTAAGTACTCTTAGAAATGCCATTTTCCAGTTGGAGAAACTGAGGCAGCCGAGAGCATCTGTGTGGAGTCACCCATCATTCTCCTTCCCTTCCCCCCCACCCCGGTGACAATGAAGCCTTCTGGTGGGGCAGATGCCAGGACTTGGGGCAGCCAAATTTAGCCCAATAAGATGGGGGCCTGAGACCTTGACTTCTTTGCTCATCCCTCCTATAGGCTGAGCTCCATAGCCCATGGCAGAGACGACGAGCTGTCTACCAGAAATTCATATCCCCCAGCTCATACTGAAGCCATTGCTTAGTCAAGGACTACATCTCCCAGGCTCCCTTGCAACACCATTGGGCCATATGACTAGTTCTCACCAATGGGGTGCAAGCCTGTCTTATCTCAGAGAACTCAGAGACCCTGGAGGAGGGCAAATCTACAAGATGGGTGGAGCCTGGATCCCAGAATCACCATGTGGAGGAGAGCTGCCCATCAATCAGCAACACACTGATGGAGCAAGAAACAAATTTATTTTGTGTTAAGCCCCTGATAATTTAAAGTTTATTTGGTATAGCAACTAGCATTTTTGCCTGACCAAAATGGCCAGAAAAGAGCCCAAGATTCCCAAAGGATTTGTCCTCACCTGCATTTGTCCAGTGCATACCTGGCCAAGGAAACCCTGTCCTCAGCACCTTAGAATCTGCTCATGGACTCAGAATGTCAGGACTGTGAGGGCCTCCATGTAATCTCTACCAAGGCCCAGAGAGAGCTGAAACATGCCTGTCACCACAGTTCCCTGTCCAGTGCTCATAATGTAAAAGGCATTCAACACACATGCATGCACACACATGCAACACACACTGCACTTGAACAGAAAGGAAATGATAAGGCTTCTTTATGCATCTAAGGTCTGTGCATGTTTCCTCCATACAAACCTTCCTCCCTGGCCAAGTGCCTCCACTATGCCTCCATCTCCTGATACCTCCTGAAAGAACCAGGAGGGGCTTGGGTGATGGAGGAAGTGGCCACTGGGGACCCCAGCCACCACGCCCTGCCAGTGTCACCGAGGGCCACACAAAGCAGCTGTGGCAATGGGACAAACCTGGGCTCTGAGACATAAAGACAGAAAACACAGTGTTTTATTAGTGCTCGAGACGTTTATTTCCCGAGTTAACAACAATAGTAAACTCATTTACTGCTGTGAGTTTCATTGCCTTCCCCGGTGGGGCTCCCACCTGCTGCCTCTGTTCAGATTCTGTGCAGCTCCTGAGCATACAGAGGCCAGCCTGGCAGCTGGCATGGGCGGGCACCGCCTCCTGGCAGCTGGGAGGGCCCAGGCAGGCGTCCCCGGAGTGCTGTACCATCAGCACGGGTCCTGCCTCGGTGCGGGAAGACAGGCTCGCTCCCCACGCAGGATCATCACAGCAGGTGTTAGCCTGAGGTTTCGGGGCCCTCACCTGTCTATTCTGCAGGTGGCTCTTCTCAATCAAAGAATAAAATGACTTAGAGACTTTGCACGTTCCCTGTGGCCCTTCTTAGGACAGGGAACCGAGAGGGGGTACACAGAGAAAGGGAGGTGTGTGAGAGGGGTTTTGTGAATTTATGAAGATACGACTCACCTTATGTTGTTGTTTTTTAAAAATTCACTCAAAATAACGATCCTCCTGTGGGTGCTAACTTCCCCCGTTTCTAATTGCTCCTTTGTGCCGCATCCTCTTGGCTCTTATAGATTTGCTTTACTGGTTGCTTCTTGCATGGAGTTTTGAAAAGTTCTGAAGTTTTATCTGAGTGAGGGGTGGGCAGGGGCGGTAGGGAAGTTGAGGGAGGGTCCTGCTGTATTTCCCCACACCGAGGTTTCTCAAGCTGGCGCACGGATCAGAATCCCCTGGAGGGCAGGCTGATCGCTGGGCCCACCCCCAGAGTTTCTGACTCAGTAGTAGATATGGGGTGGGGCTAGAGAATTGGCATTTCCAGTGATGCTGATACTGTTGGTCCCAGGACCACATCTTAGACCCTAAGGTGTTCTGGTAGACGAGCCCTAGAACTAGTCAGAACTGAGTTCAAATCCAGCTCTGCTGTTTATCAGCTGTGTGAGCTTGGGCAAGTCATTCATAACTCCCTGAGCTCATAATAATAACTCACATAATAATGTGCAAATGTGTTGATCTTGCGCCAGGAACGGTGCCCCAGTCTTTATTTGGCATCATCTCTTTTAATCCTCACAAGAACACAAAAAGAGGTTGGTGGTTTTAACAGCTCCATTTTATGGATGCAATGATGGGGGGCTCAGGAGTTAGGAAATGTTTCCAAGTTCACACCACTCAAAAGTGGTAGAGGCAAGGATTAACGATGTCTGACTGCAGAGGACACAGAGAGGGGGCAGGGATCGTAGATCTCTAGAGAGGTTACAAGGATTAAATAAGAAGATGGACTAAGCACCCAGCATGAGGCCTGGCACAGACTCTCTGCTCACGGAGGGTGAGCCCGATCTCCCTAAGCAAAGACCCTTGATGAGGCTGGAGGAGGCCAGGGGCTGTGCCCCACTGACGTTTTAGCCTCCTGGTGAGCCTAGGAAGGGAAGAAAACAGAAAACGGTGGGCTGAGTGTCTAGGGGCAAAGTGGAAAGAAGCAGACACAGCTCTGCTTGCCTCCCAGGGTGGGGTGGGGGGATTGGGGTCTGCTTCTGACACCTGGAGAAGAGAACAGCCCATCGTCATGGCAGGAACTGTATGTCCTTGTCAGGGTGCCCTTGACAAGGCAAGTGCTCTCCAGGTGGGAGACCTCACTGCAGCCTTTCGGGGTGCCCTTTGAGAACTCCCCTGGGAGATACATGGCCTCTGGAGATCTGTTATCCAGCCCTCCACCGGTGTCCTCTGTCCCAGGCAGCTGGCTCTAAAGCATTTTCCATAGAGATTGTCGACCCCGCATCAGCCCAGATGCGGAGACAGAGTCTCGTTATTCTTGCATCCTGTTTTCTCATCCCACTTCGCAAAAACACAATTATCATCTTGTTTGCCCCATACCTTTATTAGAGCCATTGTTCTGCAAAGTAAGCACCTCACATATACACATCTGGCGCCAGGCAGGCTTGTGTAAAATGGGGCGGTCCTGGGATACAACTTCCAAGCAGAGAAGCAGCAGGGCACTCCCAGCCCCGGAGCCTGGATTATCCCTCACAGAGCGCATTCAGGTCAGGCGCACAGGACTGGGGGAGCTGGGGAAAGACTCCTGTCTCCATACTCCTCCACCTTGTTAGGAGAAAGGGGTTCAGAGAGCAGCTCATCGGCCATGTGAAGAAGAACTGAATCTACCTGCTGGCCCACCGACTTGGGAATGAGTGGCAGGCCATGTTTTCTGTTTCTCCTCCGTGCCCCACCCCACCCCCGGAACCTTTGTGGAGCAGGTAGGTGTCAGGTGAACACATGTTGGTGGAAGGGCGGATGGGCAGACAGCTCTATAACACGGGGCATCACTGCCCGACTTCCCTGAGTTCGTTGCTTCTCCCACTGTTGCCTTCCTCCTTCTAACGGTCTCCATAGCATGTATAACAGCAGGCATTTTTAATCAGAACAAATTAAAATAAGTTGGGTTGAAAATGTCACTGCCCCTTTAAGACGCCTCAGGCATGATGCCACTGTCCGTGTAGAGAATCCTGGCTTCCGTTAAAGAAAGGCAAGACAGCAGGGATGGTTGAAGAGTAGTGGAAAGGGAATTTCTCTTAGAAGCACGTGAAACCCCGTCTCTCATTGATGGTATGACTTGGGCAGGTCGCTTATGTTTCCGTCTCCTTGTCTGTGAAATGGGAATGAGGATAGAGGGTCCCCCCCATGAGATGATATATGGCAAAGCTGCTGGCTTGGAGAGATGCTTGAGCAGTATTAGCGGGTAGAAGGAACACCTGTAATAATTATCTCCCATACTTGAATAGGGCTTTACAGTTTTCAAAGCAGTTTCTAGTATGTCACAGGGCTGAGTGACAATGATCACCAGATACATAAACAGAGGGACCCCCTGGCCCACCAACCATGGGGCGTAGGTTCTGTGGATCTCTGGGGAACAGGCGAAGCTGTGTGTGTCTGATTCCGGCACAAAATTTTCCTGACCATTGCCGTTCTTTTAGCCTTTCTGGTTCTATCAGGAATGGAAATCTAATTCAATGCTGCTTTGTCTTTAACAACTTTGGAACACCCTTTTCACTATGTGAGGTCAAAGCAGCTTGCCAGGAAATAGGAAGTTGCTTATCGGGGCACAGAGAAAATATTCCAAAGCACAGTTCTGGTTTTCTCTATTATTTAATCCTTGAGTCTCCTCTTCTCCAGCTCTGTGACACACACACACACACACACACACACACA
Organism: Orcinus orca; assembly: GCF_937001465.1. NCBI lineage: Eukaryota > Metazoa > Chordata > Mammalia > Artiodactyla > Delphinidae > Orcinus > Orcinus orca. Next base: position 88,718,441 of record NC_064560.1, read on the forward strand.
CACACACACACATACACACTCACACACACACACACCCCTACAAATATCAAGAGATAAAGACATAACTATGAGAAACACCCACACGTGGTCAAGTTCAAGAAAATGCCGCAGTCCTCCGGAACTATGTTCTGCACACTGGCAAAGCCGGAGATGATTTTTTTCTGACCACCAGACATCACTCCCACTATGAGTCTCTCAACACCATAAGCAGTTCCCAGACCCACTGTCAGACGTGCTGACTCAGGAAGTCAGAGTGGGGCTAGGAGTCTGAGTTTTAATAAACCTCCCCAGTTTTGCTAACGTTAGGGGTGACGCACCGTAACTTTCGAGAGCATTCTAGCCTCGGCCATCCAGGTATTGATGAATGTATGCACCAAGCCAGTCCCGGTAAATCACTTTCCCCTCCCCCACAATTGAATCCCTCAGGATTCACACCTTGGAGGAAGCAGAGCGTTTCCTTGACAACAGATGACTAATTTAGAAGTCCCTGTGAACAGGTGGGAGACAGGAAGGGACAAGAGAAGCAACATGGGCAGGTGCCAATTTGAAACAACAGGCTCTTGGCAGTCCCAGGAGGCTGGAGGGGAGGATCCTTGGGGTTCAAGCACAGAAGGCCACTGGCCAAGGGAGCCCACTTCTCCATCTGGAAGGAGGGGGGCCCCAATGAACTCTCATGCACAGGCCCTTGGAAATCATCCTGAAAGCTAATTTTTGGAATTAAACTATATTGAAAGAAGTTGTGGTCGGAAGGAAAATTTGGTTTCAAATAACTCGTTTGAATAGGAAACTCAAATGGAGAAGGCAGTACCTGAGGCCGGCAGCTGGCTAGATGCAAGGCTCCCAGCAAGAGGGCTTGGCAGGCAGAAAAATCTGGAGAGAGCTCACACCTGGTAGGACCTGGCCCCAGGTTCACGACCTCAGTTCTTAGCAATTCTTCTCGGGACCACGTGGGCCTGGTCCCAGGCCATCTCTGGTTTCCTCTCCCACATTCCCCTCTGGGGCCTCTGCTCCAGCCAGCCTCCAGCCGCTGCCCACATCTCATGACACGCTACCTTGTCTTATGCATGGTAATCTGTCCAAACTCTGCCCATCAACCCCAGGCCCAGCTTAGATCTGTCTCTGTGGGATCTGGCAATACCCTAACCCTCACCCCCGCCCAGATCTCATGTCCTTGTATCTTTGCCTTATGTCACCAGCTGAGCTTCCTGCACCTCCCACATGAGGACTAGAGCCTTCAGATGGCTTTCGAGGAACAGGATTTCATGATGCAGCCTAAGTCAGGGCTCCATGCTCCTTCTTCAGTTGGGCTTACAGTCGGCACAAATGTGCTTACCTTGACTGCCCATCAGAATCGCCTGGGGAGCTTTCGACAACGCTGCTACCTGACCCAATCCAGGATCAACTGAAACCAAATCTCTGTGGGGCAGCCATGTCCTTTCAAAAGCTCCCGGGTTAGGCTTCCCTGGTGGCGCAGTGGTTGAGAGTCCGCCTGCTGATGCAGGGGACACGGGTTCGTGCCCCAGTCCGGGAAGATCCCACATGCCGCGGAGCGGCTGGGCCCGTGAGCCATGGCCGCTGAGCCTGGGCGTCCGGAGCCTGTGCTCCGCGATGGGAGAGGCCACAAAAAAAAAGCTCCTGGGTTATTCTGATGCACAGTGAAGGCTGAGAACCACTGCAATAGGCCGTTACTCCTCCTTAGCCATGGAAGGGCAATTAGAGAAGAAAGCCACTTCCCCTGCATTCTAAGACTATAGGAGTTCAGTGTGTGGTAGCTTCTGTTGCTCTTGCCTGCTCTCTACTCCTTTTGGAATGGGGAAAAATAATCCAAGACTCCATGAAGGCTTCAACTAGCCAAAGACCCAGAGACAATTGCCAAGGATGGCAAATACCTATGTATCCACTCCGCCCGACCATGTCCTTGACAGGCATTGGTAATCAATCATGGCACATTTCCCCTCTGAACCAGAAGTGTCCTCACAGTGTTTCACCACCCTGTGTTCTAGGCAGCTCCAGTGAATTGGAGCCGGCATCCTAGTCGAAACCTATTTGTTATACGTGGTTTAGAGAGGTAATACCATAGGGTTAAGGAGAAGCAGGGTTAGTAAATATTATGCCCTGATCTTTTAAGATTACATCAGGGAGGCCAACCATAGTCTTCCCCTAAATGTCCTTTGAGGTCCTCAGGGTGTAACCTGAAATGAGAAAGGCAATTCAGAGTTTCTCTGAAGTGAGTTAATTTATTCATCTTTCTTATAAATTGAGTGTGGTTTCTCATGAGCTCTCTTGGCTGGCCTAGGGCGAGGAAGGCTGAGTAGAGAGAGTAGGGTATCAGATAAGGAGGGCCTAAGCATACTTTTAAACAAAATTGACAGCATTGTCAATTTCCTACCACTTGAGCGTGTTCTGGAAATAATCAGGCCTAATTCCTTCTTCTCTGGATGTATTGGCATCCTTATGGACTTTCTTCTCCAAAGGCCTAACTGCCAACTTGCTAACGTTAGCAGCACCTTTCAAACTGTATTCCAAATGCCTTTTCGTGTACTTCTCACCCTGGCATTCGAGGATCCCTAGTACCTGGCCCCAGCCTAACTTTCCAACCTGATCTCCCTCTTCACCCCATCCCAGGTTCTGACTCTCTCCTGAATGTGTCTTGTCCTCCATGCATTTATCTATACCTGAAATGTCCTGGCTTCCGTTTCTGTCTGCTTATGTCTTACTGCACATTAAGACACGCTCAAATCACGCCTCCTGAATGAGGTTCCCGTCTCACTGATTTTCCTCATCTCTCCTCCTATTCTCCCAGTATGCTCTCTTATCCTTCCATTTTAGCCAAGGGAATGGTGTGACAATTTCTTAGGCATCTACCACGTGCCAGGCACCATCCCAGATAGCAGTTTTAGGACTCTGATTTTATTTAATCTTACCAACATTTCTGTTTCGTAGATCTCACCGTCTGATTTTATTTATGAGAAAATCGGTAACCTTCGCAGTTCAGCGATTTGGCCGAGGTAGGAGCATTAGTAAGTGGCAAAGCTAGGAGAAGATCCCTCATCTCCTGGGCCTTTCCAGGCTCTGATTTTTATTCTGTCCTCCTTTGTCTCCAGGGGAGAATTTCCCCTTGTCTGCCTTGTACATAGGATTTGGAGTCAGATAATATAGGTTCAAGGCCCATATCACCTAATTAGTTGCTGTGTTGTTTTCGCAGTTGACTTAATCTCTTTGGCCTTGTGTTTTCATCTGTCAAGGAGGATTAAAATAATACCTGCCCTACCTAGCTCACAGAGGAGAGCTCCTCTCTCCAAGGACAGTGAGCCTCTTGGGCTGAGGCCCCCTCACACTCATCTTTGGGCCTCCACAGCACTTGGTGGGCACTGGGCCAACACACCAACACTCAACAGATCCTTCTCATTCAATTGCATGAGATTAAATGAAATGAGTCAATAGGTTAGGGGAAAAACCCAAACACCTCGTTTTGGGGTCCAGAATTGATTGTTCCCAACAGCATCCCTGGAGTGGGTTGTGATCACATTCACTTGTAACTTGTTTGCTATTTGCTTTGTTTAGCAAATTCCTTCACAGAGAGACAGGGAAGGAGCCTGGGAAGGCAGGGGAAGGGTGTGGGAAGATGCTGGAATCCGAGAGGGAGCTCAGACTGTTGGTTGAACATATTGCTGTCTGTGTGGAAAATGTTCACAGCAGTTACAACTTTGGATGAATATGCATTAGCGGCCGTGCTGCAATTTGCCGACGTGTGCCACGCTGCACTCAGAGATTTGGCAAGGTGGGTAATTATCTCCACATTATGTGCCTTGTCTCTTTCTCTTCTTAATTAAGTAACTAATCTGGTGGAGGAGAGCTCTGTTTGTGTTTGTTTGGCAGGTGCAGCCTCGTGACAGTTGTCTGGAGAAGTTTCTTGGAAATTTATGAGACTTTTCAAAAAACAAACTGCTCGGAGCTGAGCCGACCTCCTGGAGGCTGGGAGGATCAGAGTTGGGCTCTGCCGGAGCACAAGGCAGTGTGGCAGTCGCTGCTTCTCCTAGACAGCGGGCTTCCTGCTGCAAGGCCCATCAGGGGCTCTGAGCTTCCAGGGTGGCAGGAAGCAGGGTGATCCAAAGGGTGGGCACTCCCCGTAGAAAAGAGGGAGAGGTTAGAGGCCAGAATTAGAACATCAGTGTTCTCCCTTCTACCTTGTTTCCCTCTGGATTTCTCTGTTTGAGCAGATTTTCCCTCTCAGCTCTTCCAAGCTCTCTGTAAAGGAATTGATGAAACGAGCTAAGTGACAATCATTTATTGAAGACTGACCACGTGGCTCACAGGCAAACCTGCTGACATAAAGGTGCTTGGCTGGGTTGGATGGGACCCAAGGTGAAACTCCTGGGTCCCTGGTAGATGGTGCAGGCCAGTGACCCAGTAGGTGTTGGGTCCCATAGTGCTGCAGCACGGTCACCAGCCAAGTGCACAGACCACCACTCTGATGCCTCCTCCAGGCTGTCTGCAAAGCAGAGCAGGTTGCTCAGGAGGGCGGGGGATAGAGCATCTTCTTTTGAGGTTCCTAGTTGGTTGCAAGAGAGGGTTGGAAGGGGCCAGGCCACAAATGGTAGGAATTGCCACTGGCTGCACTGAATTTTACAGGCACGCCTGAGTGGGTCACAGTGTGTCAATAGTGAGGAGATTCCACTGAACAACACAGGTGCGCAACCCAGACGCAGGGTGGGCTGCTCTTTTCAGAAGGCTGTGCTGGCCACTGGGCACTTGCTTTGACCCATAAGCTCTGTTTTCTTATTTGAGATGATGGGCTTGCCTTCTGTATATGTATGTTTCCTCCCAATACACATACACACACATGCACATACACCCCAATTCAGTGAAATAAGCTGTTAGACACCCCTCATGAGTGGCTCATCCTAGGGGTCACTGTGGTATTGTGGGGATAGAATTCAGAGGTGACCCCCTAGATTACTGGACCCTACTGTACACATAACCTCTCTCCATCAACCTCTAATCTTAGTACTGTTGTGAAGGGATTTTTCAGATGTAATTAAGATCCCTAATCAGTTGACCTTAAAATGGAGATTATTGGGTGGGGTTGACCTAATCACACCGGCCCTTTAAAAGTAGAGAGTTTTCTCCAGCTGGTTGCAGAAGAGAAAGTCAGAGATCTGAAGCATGGGAAGGATTCAACACACCATTTATGGCTTAAAAATGGAGGAGCCACATAGCAAAAACTTGGGGTGACATTTAGAAGCTGAGAGCAGCCCTCCAGTGACAGCCAGCTAGAAAGCAGGGTCCTCAGTCCAACAACCACAAGGAACTGAATTCTGCCAGCAGCAAGAATGAGCTTGAAAGTAGACTTTTCCTCAACACCTCTAGATGAGAACTCAGCCTGACCAATACCTGATTCTGGTTGTATCATACCTTGAGCAGAGAACCCGGCCATGCTGTGCCAGACCTCTGACCTACAGAGCCCTGAGCTAATATATGGGTGCTGTTGGAAGCTACTATGTTTGTGCTAATTTGTTATGCAACAATGGAAAACTGATACATGTGTTAAGCCTCCTACCTGGCGTATAAGAAAAGCTGCACAGAGAGACTCTGCCATTTCTTTTACAATCTAGGCAGGTGGGGACTCAGACCTTAGTCCAGGTTTTGCCACTGGCTTGTTTAGTGATGATCTCAAGAAAAACATATACCCTCTCTGGGCCTCAATTTCCTCTTCTGTAAAAGTTGGAATGGGACTCCATGCTTTTTAAGATCCCTCATAGAGTGCTCATTCTGATTGTGACTATAGACACTGACATAAAAGAATGCATGGGGGTGACCACCTGGGAGATGTAGCTTCCTTTGTATGAGATTTCTGGCTTCAAGGTCAGAGCAATCCTCCCATGAGACGGTTTCTGTATTGACATATTCTGCTCAAACACTGTTCAAGGATCTCTATTGTCTATAGGAAAAAAGAAGACCCTCCTCTTTGCTATTTAGGGTCTAGATAACTTGGGCCCAACCTAACCTCTGACCCTAGGTCTCACTGCTCCTCTCTGCACTCCTGCACATCCCCACATACTGCATACCACCATTGGTACCTGCATTCATTTTTCTCTCCTCAAATTTATATGTTCTCCATCTCTGTTAACCAAAAACTTAAGCAAATAGACTTCCATTTTCCAAGGGTTAGCTCCAGACCTACCTTCTCCAGGTAAACTTCCTGGCATTTCTATATAAGTAATTTTCTCCTTTGATGGTAATGATAAGAAACTCATCTCAAAGTAGCTTGAGAAGAAAAAATGGAAACTAGTGATTCATGTCACTGTGAAATCTAAGGTTAACTTTAGACACAGATGGATCCAGGGGAACAATTTGTGCCTTTGGAATTTTGCCTCCATCTATCTCTTTTCTTTGTTTCTCTCTGTAAGTCAGGGCCCTTCCTCATATGGGGTAAAAATGTATGGCCCCCGGCAGCCCCAAACCTGGTTCTTTATAGCTTGAAATTTAAAAGCAATATGTATCCATTTCCCCTGCAGCATCTTTATATTAAAGATCAGAGAAGACTGATTGGTCCTCTGTGGGTCAGTATCCACCCTGAGCCAATCACTGCATTCAAGTTGATAGACACTTCTCTGATTGGTCAGGGGAGTATCTGCCTAAGCCTTGGTTGGAGCAGGGGGGCTGTGACTGATAACCTCACCCTGACCACATGGACTGGGGGACGTGTAGTCCTTCAAGGAAAATCAGGATGACCAGAGGAACTGAGAAAGGGGAGTTGGTCAGAGAGAAACAAGAAATGCCCATCCTATCCTTGCCTTATTCTGTTCTGGACTCCCAGTAGCTTCCCATCTTTCCACTTATTTGGCCATAATCCCACTCTGCCCTGCATAGGAGATGTGTATATAGCTGATCCGATTACTCGCAGAGCAATATATGTATGCGGATAAAGTATAACCAGTTGGTTCTTTCCCTGTGCCTAACCAGATTTCCCTCCCAATCTTGATGAGCAGTGGGGAAAAAAAAAAACTAATTGTCTAACATGATTGAAGATAGTTGGCTCTGATCATTTTAAAAGGTTCCATTAGGAACATTTTTACTTATTTGAGTAAAAATACTTAGCCACTGCACTTGCTAAGATGGGGTCCAGGTGTATATATAGACAGGGGCTTATAACATCTTTATAAATCTATGTGCGTGTGAGGGATGAGTCCAAGTCCCTGGGCAGAATTTCTTCTGTGCTCCCTGCCTGGGAGCATTCACTGCCAGAGCCTGTGGCAGTGGGAGATCTTGGCTTGGCCTTGGCGGGGGGCTCAAGGACATCCCTGGCTGACTCAGCCTCTCTTTAACTCTCACGGATGCAGTCTTAATGGGGGAGGCGGAGGGACAGCCAGATCTGTGTCCAGACCGCTGGTCCTACAGTCTCCTCCTAGCCTTGCTGATGGGCTCACTGCTCCCTGCTGCAGTGGGCCATATAGTGTGGGTGGGTGGGGGGGAGGGGGACAGTAAGGGGCTCCACTCATATCTACCCCTTTCTAACTCCAAATCTTTGCTGAGCCTTAATGGCAAACTGGGCCCATGATTTGTCCACGCATTAGGGGGACTCTGTGAACTGAGGCAATTGGTTTGCAAATGAAGGAGATAAAGGAATTTAGAAATCCTCTTTGAGACAATAGCTTGGCTTACAAAACTATTGCCCCAATGCATAATCCTATTTTGTGGGTCAATAACTGAATATTGCCTCAATCTTTCTTTCCGAGTCCCTTTTGAAACAAAGACTAAGCTCCTTCCAGGCACATGGTTCCCTGGGATGGACAAGGAAGGTCACCCTCCAAACAGGCAAAAGAGGAAGTACGGGGCTTCCCTGGTGGCGCAGTGGTTGAGAGTCCGCCTGCCGATGCAGGGGACGCGGGTTCGTGCCCCGGTCCGGGAAGATCCCACATGCCGCGGAGCGGCTGGGCCCGTGAGCCATGGCCGCTGAGCCTGCGCGTCCGGAGCCTGTGCTCCGCAACGAGAGAGGCCACAGCAGTGAGAGGTCCGCATACCGGAAAAAAGAAAAAAAAAAAAAAAAAGGAAGTACGTTAAAAATTTAAAACCTCAGCCACACCGAGTGTGTGCCACTTGTGTCCTCTGTCAAATCACCTGCTGTCGAAGGCAGGAGCCCAGTGGCACCCTTCCGCACCCTGCGCAATGCCCCTTGCCGAGCTGTCACTCAGTAAGTGTCCTCTGGTTGGCTACAGCTTCATTCTTGAGCAAAACTTGGATCACTTTATTTTGTGAAGTGCCTTATGCCATTAACCCCATTATTAATTCCCTCATCAGACAGCCACTGGGTACCTGCTGTGTGGCAGGCACTGTGCTAGGCGCTGTAGGAATACAAAGATGGATGGAAGCTGGGAGGCGTGCTATTTGCTGAAACACCCACGATTCAAGTAACCACCTCAAATTGGAGGGGCTACTGGCTAATGGAGTGGACGTTAAAAATCCCCGTGGGAGCTTCCCACGCTGCCCTCCAGGTCTTTGAAGGCTGCTTGAAATGTTCTGCAGATCTCCCATGCTCCATTTTCTTCATCCTCCCCTGTTGATGTTGAGCATGGAAAGACCTCTGTGTCTTAGAACATCCTTAACGTGTCATTGCTTGACCCGATCTATAAATATTGGTGCCCGGGGTGCCAACTCCCCGATGCTTGGTGGGGAGGCCACCCTGGAAGTGTGGCTCAGTTGAGCACCTGATTTATTTCCTGGGTTACAGATGAGTGAGAATTCTTAATGGAAGTAGCTTCTCTAGTGACCCAGGAAATGTGGAGAGGGCAGAAGCTCGCTAAATCCTTTCCTCCTTGATTTTTTTGGCCGTAACTGGTCTGTACTTCATGGCCTCCACTCAAAGACAGGCGCACCTGGTGATAGAGTCTGGCTTGGAGAAGCTCACACAGAGCGAGTGTAAATTTCAGACCCACTGTAGCTAAAATAAGCAAACGAGACTGCAGTAATTTTAAGACCCCGAGTGGACAATTGCAAAGGGGACTAGAAGAGTGCTGTTTTTAAAGACAAAGGAAGGGTGAAAGTTTGCCAAAGGGCTTTGCCAGAGATGACAAAACTGCTGAGCGATTTGGTATGGGAAACGTTCTCCAGCGTCGTGGAATGGGAGGAACACCACACCTGGAGAATCAACTTTAAACTCTAGGTCTGGATCTGCCACTGACTAGCTGTGTGACCTTGAGAAAGTCACTGTCCATCTCTGGGGTTTTCTTCATGGGCAAAACAAGGTAACTGGACTTAACAATTTCCAAAATTCTTTCCAGATCCAGAAGGACATGGTTTTGTGTCTGGATGAGAAATCCTTGTCTTGGCACATTTGCAGAGCTTCCTGGTCCTCTAACTGGCTCATTGTCATGGTCCCTTGAAGTACTGTATCATCAGTCTTATGCCTAGAGAGAGGAAAGGGCTATTGCTCAGGAGTGAGTGGTGGGGAAAAGTAGAGCTCTACCTGGTCCTGTGTCCAATGGGCCTTTTTAAAGGCACTTTCTAGAGATGTGACTGGGTTAAAGCATTATGTTCGGGGGTGGGTGGGCCTGGGCAGGTTGCTGACCAATCCAAAGGGAAGAGGAGACAGGCTTTTGTAACCGAATCTCTTCCTTGACGTACTGGTCACTAGCTGTGTGATCTTGGACAACCTGTTCCGAACTCGGCATCCTCATCCAATGAGGAAACTCTCTAGAATCCTTTCCCATACTCACGTGCTACCGCACCACGATGGTGCCAGGAAGTGCCTCCCTCTTTAATACAAAGCATAAAGGCTTGAAATCTCCAGGGCTTGAGTAGAGCAAAGGCTGCTGCAGGAGACTTGACATCTCTCTGGGCAGCAGAAATCAAAGTGCACCCTGCAGGGAGGCAACACTAAGTGAGAACAGCTGAGAACTTGTCACCACTGCCACCCCTTCCCATGGGGAGTCTTCCCTGGGCGGGGGAGGGGGGGCTTTACTTTGCTTTAATGAGGGCTGCTGTTCCTTCCAGAAATCCACTGGTCAGTCACATACGAGGTATGAGAACGGGACAGGCTTCAGAATGGTGTAGAGAAAGTCAGAGTGATAACTTCATCAGGCGCCACGAACTGCTGGTCATCGAGCACCTACCAAGCGTCAGCCTTTGCACTGGGCACATTTCACACGTTGTCAGGTAGTGGTTGTTCTTCATTCTTTGGGCTGCCTGATCCCAAATTCCTCTGGGTGAGTCTTAGTGGGAGGCAAAGCCCTACATTTCACCTAGGAAAGCAAATAAGGCAAGATGCTTCCTCCTAGTATCTAGTTGTCCTGGAATATTGGCCCAGGTCCCATCAGTCAAGATGCTCCTGTCTGGCCTCTGAATCATGAACAAATAATCAAAGACAAAGATACCATTTGGATGGACTCATGACAGAGTCCAGTGGCCCTGGCCACGGGGCCTGTATCCTAGGCAGTCTGTTCTTACAAAAACTGGTTATGCCTTCTGCTCTTTGTCCATCTGCAGCTACCTTCGTTTTTCTTCTTTTTCCCCCCGCTTTCTAAGTCTTACTCTTCAGATTCCTGTTGGCTCTGAGAGTCCTTTCTGCTTGTGGTAACCAGAGCTGGTTTCTGTTGCTTGCAGCTCAGTTTCCAGGGTGAAACTCTGTTCTTATCCTGTAATTCCTATAATGACCCTCTGGGGAACTCTATCAATCCATACTTTTTGGTATCACTGAAAATCTTTGTCTCCGTCGTGCTCCAGTCACTGTGATGATTAGTTCTGAGCAGGTTTTACTGGCTTGACTCCGGACCTCTCACTTCCTACCCTGGGGCTTCTGTGATGCCAAAGCATGAGGCATCCAGGGAAGCCAGTGTGTAGGAAGGCAGCCGTGGAGCTGCCCTTGACCAGTGATGAGTAGAAGCCAGTGGAGGAATGTTCTCTCTGTTCCTCCCCCCAGGGCAACTGTTGTACAGATGTATTTCATAAGGCTGCTCAGACAGTCGCACCTGTCAGTGGCTGACAATAATACGGGATTATACAGGATTATATGGGATTCCACCCTGTTCCACTGGCTGGTCCTTTGCTCCAGTTCCATCATTCCTTCCAAAGTAAATGACCTGCGGGCCAGCCTGTTTCCTGGGCTCTGCTTCTGGGGGGACTGAGGCTCAGATGGGAACCGAGATGTGGAGATGTTAGGGAGCTTGTTCTCGGCTCCCCCAGAGCACAGAACCATGGCTTGAACATGAGACCCTCGGACTCTGAACTCTTTGCTCTTTTCCTTCCTGTAGTGGTTAGTATTAATGATAGGTGGGGAGCATAGCGGGCTGATCTCTATGAGTCTGTGCCCTGGGAGGGGGTGCAGAGGAGGACTCTGGTTGGCCCAGGGAAGGGGGCGGTTCTGGAGTCCTTACCGTGGTGCTATCAGCTTCACATTGAAGACTCTCTTCTGGATATGTCTTCTTGCCTAAGGAAGTTTATCTTTTATTTTGCTCTTGGATTTTTTTTTTTTCCTGCTTTTCTTTGCACCTGGCCCTGCTTTGAGAGCATACTACCACTATATAGACTGTGAGGCAAGAGACCCAGCATTCTCAAGCCCAACACCAACTTGCTGTTTGATCATGGAGCAAGGCACCTCCTCTGACCCTCTGGGTTCCCATTTGGCCACTTGAGTGGTCCCCAAGTGTTCATCTAGGTAGGCTGTGCCAGTCACCTACGAGGGTGGGGGGGGTGGAGCTCACTAAAAATGCAGATTCCCCAGCTCCACCTCCCGGCATTCGGATCCGGCGTACCAGGTGCGGGCCGGACTTCTGTATTTTTAACACGTTTCTCACATTTTCACAGGTTTCTCTCTCTCCTTGTCTATCTTGATCTCTCTCTCTCTCTCTCAACAGATTGATCTGGGAATGAGTAAGGAATCCCCAAAGGCCATTCCACTTCCAAGTATCTCCCCTGTTAACTGTGACAGGCCTGCATGCAGTTCCACTTTTCAGAGTAGATATCATCTCCAGGAGGCCTCTGTTAAAACACCAACGAGTTATTCCAGAGGGAGACATGTTATCACTTTAGCATCCGTAACATCACACAGATCACGTTACCGTATCAGAGAGCAAATCACCTTCAGAGATCGGGGGCTGAGTTTGTTAGCACTAAGGAGCCCAAGTAATGAGGGTGTTTTCTGAGCCATGCGGGGACACTGAAGGCCAGAGTCTGGGCGCTAAAAGGGAGAGGCCCGCATGAAGAGAGGGGAAGGGGGCTGATGAGAAGTTCCGCTTACCTCACACAGACCAAAGATGGGCAGGGATCCAGGAGGATATCAACGAGGAGGCTGAGGCTTGTACTGGGCACCTCTGGGTTCAAATCCTGGGGCCACCACTGTGTGATCTTCGGCAAGTTACTGTACTACTTCCCTTTCTCTGAGGACACCTCTCTCTTTCTGTCTCTGCCTCTCTCACCCTGCCACGCACCAGAGTGAGTTCCCCGTAGGCATGGCTGTTCTACATGCTCTGACTCCCATAGCTGATTGGATCGAGTGGTCACCGTCCAAATAGATCCAGGGTCTCTCACCTTGCATTTGGAATTTGGCCTCAGAGACAAAGTCTCTAGGTGGCTGGCAGTATTCTGTGTCCCTGGGTATCGCTGGGCAGGCAGCTGCAATTTCTGCAACCACTAGAGGCAGAGAGAGCTGGTTTGCCGAGAGCATGAAGCAGAGACTGGAGAGAAGCAGAAGAATGAGGGGGCGGGGGAATCCTGGGGGTTGTCAGACCATAGCCCAGTGCTTTCCTGAAGCAGCATCCGTCTGTGGGGTCTGGGAGGCTCTCTGTAAATTTATGAAAAACAAACAAGCGAATAACTCACCTTTTTTGCTTAGACTAGTCTAATTTCTGTTGCTTTCCATTCAGCAGTCCCACCAGGCCCTCCCTTACACTCAGGACACAGTGCAAGGGGGCACAGCAGCAGACAGGCCCCGCTGAGTGGACTGCGTATGCATGCTTCACTTACCAGCGATGTGCCCTGTGGTCCTGGTTGAAACTTTGCAGCAGATGTTCCCCACCTAGCGACTCGTCCCAAAGCAACTTTTTCAAAGCATTTCTTACAGAGCTTTACCTTGAAAAATGATAATGGCTCTTCCCCCCTCTTCATCCATTTGCCAACTTGCCTAGGAAATTTTACAGGGTCCAAACTACACAAATCAGCGCTTCTCAAACTCTCCCTCAGATGAATGTTAAAACGCAGATCCCGATGCAGCAGGTGTTGGGCCTCCCGCATGACGTGGCTTTGGACTAGCATGTATTTAGACTCCCTATGCGGGGAATTACAAGTGAGTGGCCAGTGAGAACCCCTGAATCAGCGAGCAGGGTTGAAACCAAGTAACTACTCCAAGTAGGGTCAAAGAACTCACTAGTTTTAATTAATGAAAAGAAAAGTCTAAATAGAGCATTCTTGCTAAGAAATACCGTCTTATTTCTTCCAACAGTACATCGGGGAATATTTGGCCTCTCTTGAAAAGAAGGAACAGATAAGCGCACGTTGTAATTAGCATATCAATGACTAATAATTAAAAAGAGGTTTCTAAAGAGCTGGAGGAGATTTGAACGGTTTTTTCTCTCCCTCTCAAATCCACCTTCCTTCGACTTGCTTATGTTTATCCTGTGTGTAGAGCCTCTTGTACCAAACAGAGCGATACTAAACTTCCATGTATCCCTAACGCAACGTTCGCAGATTCCTCAGTAATGCAGCCCCACTGGCGGTGCCAACCTCCTTACCGAAGACATTGCTTTTGTTTTATTTTTCTCTTTCAAGAAACTGACATCTTAGCGCCTCATATCCATCTTAGTTTAAACAAATGTTTTGATTACATCCAAGCGAGAGCCCAACAAAAGCTGTTGGGACTGAACTGAAGCATTTGTTATTAGTTTTAGACAATTTGTTCTAATATTGTCTGGAATCATTCGTTTATACACCCATACAGATTTGATTACTTTATTTGTTTCATTAATCTTTATTTGTTTAATCATCTGTTTCATCTGTTTAATCATTGGTTTAAGTGGAAAGATTACATGAAGATGTTTAGCGTTGGCTCATACAGGCATTCTGACATGGGGCTCAGCATTCCTTTTCGACTATTGCATTCTTTTATGGGACTTCATGAGCTACTTGAAAGCCTGTAGGATGCTTCAGGGAATTCAATAATTTAGTAGTTCTTCACCACTGAACATGATATATTTTTTAAAATGTTATTTAAGTAGGCAATATTTGTGGAATAATTTGACTTCCATTCTGGGTTTGTGGCTCCTCCTCTCCTAACCAAATGCAATATTTAAGGTGGAACCGAGGCCATTCTTGAAGAGATTGGGAAGGTCTGGGAGACTGGGCATGCTCTCAAAGTTGAGGGAGCAGTTTCTTCTCTTTAGGCTTGTTTGCTCTGAGAATCCAAGTTGGTTCTTGTTTGAAAGTGTAAAGCAGTGCCCGAGGTCTGATATCATACTGTAACTATCAGGGATGCTGTGTCCCCCCCATCCGCCTCCATGCTGGAGGTGTCTATCAGATGTGGAGGCTCTAACTCCGACTGGGACACCCCTTGGGAGCTGTTTAAACATGAATAGCTTCCTTTCATCTGATCCATTTAATAAAACGGTCACCACTCTCTGTGGTGGCAGTTTTTTATGTTATTCTCCAATTTGGCTTGAGGATGGGAGTTGTGTGTGCTGGATAGACCTTGTGCATCATGGTCAGTACAATAGGTGTTACTTCAACAAGAGTCAATCAATGAACATCTCGGGTAAGTGCGTAAACTCTAGTGGGGGATGACGCCACTGCAGACAGTGTTGTAGGCACAGCTCATCTACTTCTGAGAATGGAGACCCTTGCTTTCAATGGAGAGGTCTGCCCACCTCCAGACCTTGTCCTTGGCAGCCCTCTACCCCATCTTCCCCAAATCCTGCCATCTTCCAAGGCTCAGGTTATGTTTCACCTCCTTTCTTGGACCCCAAAGCCACACATAGAGCAGGTGAGAGCAGAATTGAGATTGGAATTCACTTTTCTGAAATTCTGTTGGAAAAGAACCCGTTACCCCAACCCAAAATGTTCTGAACTTTTGGTCCCTTACGACAAGAAGCTGAAAAGAGAATAAAAATGATACTGCTCTGTGCTGCTGTTGCCATCCTAATTAAGTACCATCCTTTCATGCTTTCCAAGTACATTGATTTTAATGCCCCTCAAACCTTGCTGGCGTGTAGCTGGGTTGTTAACCTGGCCATTTGTACCCTTGGATGGATTGAACCTCATGGGATCTCCGACGCCTCATCCAGGGCTTCCTCGGACGCGATTCTTGGGAGAGCATGGCACCCAACATACCTGAACACGTCTGGGTTCACGCCGCCTCTTTCATGGGGTACGTGACCTTGGGCAACTCCTTTAACATTCTGAGCCCTGTTTCTGGTCATGACAATGAGGATGATAATGGTCTTTACCCCACAGGTTGTGGTGAGCACAAAATGACAAAACAAGCGTCAGTGCCTGTCCAGCCTGGTGCCTGGTGAGAGTGAGCCCCAGGGTCTGCTGTTGTGGGGGAACCCCCGCAGGGGTCTCTTCTGTGGATCCGTGTGCAGAGGTCTTCAGAAGGGAGAGTGGGCTGCCAGAGGGGACGGATTCCGAGAGGAGGAGGCACTCGTCCCCTGTGTGTCTTTCTGTCTGTTCCAACGTCACCTGGAGGGTTTGAGTTGTGCTGTTTGTTTTCTGTGGCTGAAACAGTGCCAGCCCCCAACACAAGTGCCTTGTTCCTTCTCTGAGGGATACCTCGCTCTGGATTCCCTCTGTCGAGCTTACAGCCTGAGGCTTCTCTTTGATTGGCCCTAAGCATCCTAGACCCTGGGAGCCCCCTACCCACACGTCCGAAGGAATCACTTCTTTAAATAAAATCCTGGATGGTATTTGAAAGAGACGTTTTCATTAAGAGGCTCCCTCCTGGGCCTCCAGATTTCAGTGTCCGTAAACTGCCATTGCCTGAAACGACTTACTCACTCTTGCCTCTATCTGGGAACTTCCTTGATGCTCCTCCCTTTCATCCTCTTTCTTTGCATTCCCCGAAGAGCTGCCCAAGCAGGTTTGGAAGAGTCTGGGAGAAGCTGGCCGCCAGCCTAGCTCAAGACACCATTCCCAATTGGGCATCCTCAGTCTATTGTTGGGCTGTGGGCATCATGCAGTGGCATGCTTAGTAGAGCTGCCTGGTTAACTCATAGCTTTTTGACTGAGGACAGGGCCTCCACACTCTGAAGGGTTTACCTTCTTCCATCAGGCTTTGGGCTCCGTGCTCAGGGAGAAATGTGGGAAGTGGGACAACTGTTCAGTCAACCAGTGCAGCTAACTTAATCCTGGTGCTCAGTGGTGTGAGCTGCTGTGGTCAGACACACTTGTGTCCACGGGAATATGGGAGAATGGAGTTCGCCCTGTGCAAAGAGCCCACCTCCCACCCCTACCACCCTACCCACGTGAGTCCCAATAACTAGGGGACTCATTCCCCTAGTTAAGGATGTGTCTTGGTTAACAACCTTTCTTCTAGATCCCGGATTTGATAGCAGGCTTTGGAGAAGAGGAATGGAAGGTTCTGATGGTTCCTGGTATTTAAGGAAAGGAGGAACAGGTTGACACCCAGTCAACATCCCAAGGACCATGGGAACAGGGAGAAGGTCTTCAGCAATGAGAGGAACTCAAGGAAGAGGGAAGAAGCCAAGATGAACTTGGAAGTTCTGTCCCACTTGTTCCAGGTCATCTTGGTGCTACCCTTGGCATCCTGGCCATACTTTGCAGATGCCTGTGGTAGAGTGGCCTGGCCGTGAGGCCAGACCTCCAGCTTTGCTCTCCACAGCCACAAGGAGGGACTTTGACTTCACCTTTGCATCCCAGTCCTTCTACTTGCTCTTTCACCTGAGGCCACATTTCTCATAGGGTGGGCACATCATAAAGGTGAGATAGATTGAGACTTGATATAGGTCATAGAAGAAGGTGTTCAGGCAACTTTCTATGAATATTTATTGAACACCCACCGTGTGCCAGACACTACGCCAGGTCCTGTGAGTCCAGCAGTGGACCTGCTGGACCCAACTTCCTAGGGCTATCGGAAAGATTAAATGAGAGAATGTGCATCAAAAAATACTGCTGATGCTGTAATATTGAACCAGAGTGTAGAGGGTTTGGCTGCCAGGCTAAGGACTATATACTTTCAAAAACAATGATGAGTCATCAGGTGGTTTGGGACAAAAGAGTGGGATGAACTGATTTTGTTATGAAATTTTCCATTATAAAAATACTCACGTTTGTAAAATGATGATGTGTATTAGAGTATTGCTTCCAAATACCCCAGAAAACACTGTGTTTTATAAATCTTGTTAATATTTGTAAATCTAGTGGGTGAGAAATGATGGCTTTATTTTATGTGTTTTTAATTATAAGTAAGGTTGAGCATCTTTTCACATATTTATTTGTACTTCATTGACTTATTTTCATTTGCTGGTTCACATCTGCTTCCCAATGATCTAAGAGGTTGATTTTTTTTAAATTATTGATTTGTAAGAGATCTTTTTATTCTAAGAAAAATAGTTCTTATTATCCATCATATGTATTATAATTATATTTCCAAGTTTATTATTTTTTTACAAAATTATATTCAATACTTTTATTGAGGTACATGTTCCATTCAATAAAATTCACACATTCTGTTTTAAATATAAAAGCTGTTGACTTGACAAATGTCTGTACCCACATAACCATTGTTATCACAGCCAAGATATAAAACATTTCCATCTCTCCCCAAATTTCCTTGTACCCCTTTACTGTCAATCTCCCCAAACCCCATCACAATAATTATTTTGATCTGTTCTTAAACTTCATATATATGGAATAATAAAGCCTGTATATTCTTTCATATATGACTTCTGCTCAGCATAATGTCTGTGAGATTTATCCACGTTGTTGTGTTTATTAAGAGTTTATTCCTTTTTATTGCTGGTTGTGTCCCATTGCATGAAAATATCACAATTTGTTGAACTGCTTACCTATTAACAGACAGTTGGATTGTCTTCAGTTTGGGGCTATTCCAGATAAAGCTGCTATGAACATGCTTGCACAAAATCCTTATGTGGACATATGTTTTCATTTCTCTTGTGTAATTACCTAGTGTTGGAATGACGAGATCATATAATAGATGTATGTTCAGCTTTCTGAGCAACTGCCACAGTGTTTTCCAAAGTGGTTGTGTTATTTGACACTTCCACCAACAGTGGATGAGAGTTCTACTTGGTCCTTGCCAACACTTGGTGTTGTCGGTCTTTTTTATCTTAGACATTCTAGGGATATAAAGTGCTATCTCCTTGTGGTTATAATTTGCATTTCCCTATAACTAATGAGGATGAGCATTTTTCATGTGCTTATATGAGTTTTCATATATCTTCTTTGGTAAAGGGTCTTTTCAAATATTAGCTCATTTTAAATTTGGTTGTCTTTTATTATTGAGTCATAAGTATTCTTTTTATATTCTAGATACAAATCGTTTGTCATATATTCATATTGAGTGTATTTTCTCCCATTCTGTGTTGCCCCTTTTCATTTCTAAACCTTTGCTTGCTCTTATCTAATAAAACTTTGCAACAGGTTGCAAATATGTTCTCCTATGCTCTGTTTTAGAACTTTGAAGTTTTCCCTCTTAGGTTTGGGTCTATGACGGATTGTGTGCTAACTTTTGGTTTTGGTGTACCTTTTTGGGGGGAGGGAGGCTTTATACATGAATGGAAATTTTGCTTGGGCATAAAATTTGGGGGTTACTCCCCCATTTCCAAACTCTGTAGATATTTTTACATGGTTTTCTGGCATACGGTATTTCTGTGAAGACTTCTGTGAAGTCATCTGACTTTGCTTCTTAGAAGTGATTTGTATTTTTAGTCCGAATAACCTTACAATTTTGTTATACTCTTATCATTTCGTAACTTCATCAAGATATGTGTGGTGTTTTTTTTTTTTAAAGGTGTCTTTCTCCTTCTTGACCAGTGACTTTTTTAAAAATAAATTTATTTATTTATTTATTTGGCTGTGCTGGGTCTTCATTGCTGCGCTCGGGCTTTCTCTAGTTGTGGCGAGAGGGGGACTACTCTTCGTTGTGGTGCGTAGGCTTCTCACTGCGGTGGCTTCTCTTGTTGCGGAGCATGGGCTCTAGGCGTGCAGGCTTCAGTAGTTGTGGCTCGTGGGCTCTAGAGGGCAGGCTCAGTAGTTGTGGTGCACGGGCTTAGTTGCTCCGCAGCATGTGGGATCTTCCCAGACCAGGGATCAAAGCCATGTCGCCTGCACTGGCAGACGGATTCTTAACCACTGAGCTACCAGGGAAGTCCTGTTGTGGTATTATTTGTTCCGCATTTTTTCCCCTTTAAAATATAGACTTATAACTTTTAATTTCACGATAGTTTTCTTCTAAAATTTTATGAAGTATTTTTCTGATTTTTCTTTTTGCTGTTTTATTTTGTCACTTAATTAATAAGGTTTTGGAAGAGATTTTGTGATTCTCACATCTATCCGGGTATATTCCTTAGGAGACTAAGAAACTAATTTAGGATAATAATAAATTCTTCCCTGGAATAAAGAAGTTCCCCAAAGAATGTAAATTGGAAATAAAAGTAGATGTAGGTCCTATACTCACACAAGCACACACACCTGCCTGAAATGTATACACTGGGGCGCTAAGTGGTTACCTTGCCTGTATGTGTCTCACCTATATGTATTTTTGTTTTCTTTTTTTGTCATGCTTCCTTATTTCTATTTTGTCTGCAATGAGCAGGTATTGCTTTTGTAATAACTCACAACACTCCAGAGCAGAGTTCTGGGAGCAGAAAGGATGAACCTGGTTCAAAAGCTCATTTACCAAACATTTCCTGGGTACCGACTTCTCTTCAATCAGGAATGTAATACCTTTCCTCCCATTTAGGCTGGAATGGTTATTCCAAAGTGAAAATTTAGGGATGAAGATTTGGCTGCGGGTGTAAACAATCTCTCCAAAATGAGGAAAGTGTCCCTTATCTATCTGTCCTGGGGGCCAAGGCCCTGGACATTCTCCCATGGATTAGGGAACTGGCTGCCAGGGGGCCAGTTTTGGCTGGCAGATATGTTTTGACCGACCAATGCAGTGGTTACTTTTTTTTCTGAACCTTTAAGTGGGGTATGTGCTCCCCAGTTTTCACAACCCCTCTCTAGGGTGCCCTAGGCCCGTTCCGCTCACTTATGTAATCTGCCTGGTCCCTACAGGCATTTGAATTTGTGACCTTCTGGTCCAGGAGTTGATAGACAAGTATCCAACAGGTACCAAAACAAGCTCCTACTTACTTAATTTTTCTTTATCCGTATTTACGTACCTACAAGGCAGAAAGGGGAGATGAAGGTTAGTATACACAGCATATACCATAACGTTGCTTATTGGAAATGGCAAATTTGGCCCTGAGTTTCCCAGTAGCTCAAGCAAAGAAGTTACCGCAATCAGTTTTACAATTCATATTGCCACTAAGTCTAAAATTAAGCTACTTGCTCAAGAGAAACAAGGTTTTAGTTGAAATCAAGCTTATAAGATGAAAACTGCCTTTGTATCCTTCTAGACTTGGGAACTCAGAATCCTAAAATGATCCCAGTAGAAGCTATACAAATATATTAAATGCAGAACGTATGCCCAGCAAGCTTGATGTCTACACAAGCTAATTGAGAAGAAAAAGGATTTTGCATGTAGCATATAAGAACATCCTTCCCACATTATAGATAGCATTGCTATTTTCCAAGTAAAAACTGAAATATTTCATCTGTGCATGCAAATTACCCTGGACTCTCTGTCCAGGACTAAAATAAAGAGGATCATGAATATATATTTAAAGTAATTCATGCTACCTCTTTTATTTTTTTTTCTGCCTAGTTTAGTGGCACTGTATAAATGGGTGTGTGTGAGATCATATTTGGTAATTGGGAACTGGGGCATAAAATCAGGGAGACTATTCTAGTATTGTCATTTCTGAGTGTTTCTCAAACCTGGCTACTCACTGGAAACACCTGGAAATCTTTTAACACATACCAGTAACCTGGGTCTCATCCCGGATCAGTTGAATCTGTATCTCTGGGGTGAGGCCTAGGGAGCTAGTTTTGTTCACAAGGTCTTCTGGTGATTCTAGAGTGCAGCCAGGGCTTTGAGCTCTGATCTCTCTGGGCCCGTGATTCTCAAAATGGAGTGAGTGAGACTCACCTAGCAAGCTGGTTAAATGCAGATTCCTGGGCCCACCCCCCTTCCTGAGATTCTAATTTAATAAGCCTTCGGGGTGAGGCCAGTGCTGAGAAAAGGTGACCTAGTCTTTCTTCCCACCTAATATCACAAAGTACGTGATGTGGCTTAAAATATGGACTCAAATGAAGAATAGAACAATTAGTACAAATGGCATCAGAAACTAGAAGGAAAAAGAATTGCAGTAGAAACCTGAGAGAAGAATGATCGATCATTATAACTAAACCCAAAATTTGACTTGGCTTTTCCTGCAACCGGGACCTCTGTCCCTGCTACCCTTGAGACATCAATCTTACTCTTAAACTTGGCCAACCACAAGTTTCCTTGCCTGTCCAATGGGGATGGTACTATCTGATACACAGGGATGGGTTTCTCCTATCGCCACAGAATGGAATTCCTGGGAAGGGGCAGGGGGCCTCGACATTTCAAAAAGAGCCCAGGGTAAGCATTGGAGATCTCAGCTCTCTTGTGTCCTGCCATCGTCCCACACAAGCCATCACACCTGCCAAGCCAGGAGCTACGTTTCTAGTGGAAACCTCCAAGCTGCTTCTTGCCAATGCTTGACAACCCATTTTGTACGGGAGGTTAAAGAACACTTCCGTCTCAAGCAGGCCAAGGATGGGGATGGGAAATGTCTGCTGATACCACTGGGTGTCTAGGGAGCCAGCTGGGGCGGCGGGAGCAACGTCAGATGCCCTGGTCCCTCCGCCTGCTTCCCCAGCCAGCCTGGCTGCCCACAGCCCAGTTGCAGGATGAATTTTCATGTGATGTTGTGTTTTCACTCGGAGAGACCCGATAGAAGTGGCTGCAATATTTCACCAGCTCCTCTGTTGTCGGCTCTACTAATCATCAGCCTCGATCACTGGTGCGATATTTTATGAATTAATAAAAATGATCATGGGCAGTCCAGGGGGACCCGGGAAGAGACGCGCGCAGTAGAATTTTAATGAGCACCGTGGGGAATTTCAACCTTTTCTCGCCTTTTATTTTATTTTTTATCATCCTTTCTCTCTTCCACGCCCCCTCCCTGAAATTTTTCTTGCTCCCCCCCAAACCCCTTTTAGCAAAATCATAGCTTGAGCTGCTTTAAATCACTGTCACGCAAATTAGGTGTTTTCCCTCAGCCCATTTTTCTGGCCCACAACAATGCCGTCCTAGGCTGCAAACGTGCCCCGTGCACCTGCTCTCGGTCCTAATTGAGCAGATGATCTGCCGATTTGTCATGCTTAGCCCAGACCCCCTTCCCGGCACCCCTCTCCCAGACTGCCAGCCTTGGCGTGGCTCGAACAATGGGCAGATGTAAAGCTGTGTGTGTGTGTGTGTGTGTGTGTGTGTGTGTGTGTGTGTGATGACAGATCTTGTACTCATTACTGAATAATTCATTGTTGCGTTAATGTCTTCAGATACCATCTCTCACTTTCTTCACTCTTCCTCCCTCATCTGGCTCGCTTGGGAAAACTTGATTATGCTTGCCCCTCTGACGACAGAATATACAGATAAAAGATAATTGCTTGGCTTGACTCCTCCATTGATATGAAAATAAGATTTAAATTATTCACTCCGGTTTAAAGGTTAGTTGAAGGTTATTACAGGGGATGAAGGGAAAAAAAAATCACTCTTCATAACGTTCGGGGTGGAGATAAGACAGGTTTGAAAGGGCCTAATTTGCACTGTAGGCAGAAGCGTCTTGTGAATAAACTGGTCCCTCCAGAGATTTTAATCTAGGAAAAGTCAATTATTTATAAGCAAATTATGGCCGGCTTTTCATGTATATAAAAAGCTCTGTGTCATAAATAAGGACGCGGTGGTGTCTGTTTTCTCAGTGCTTGGTGTTTCTTGCTCTCCAAGCCCTGGCCTTGCTTGCGATGGGAATTTAATGAGGCGCCCCCATTAGGAAGGTGGGCTGCCTTGGTGGGGACTCTTTTTAATAGATGATAATGGGGATAATCTAATAATAATTTGGCTCTGGGGGTCTCTGCCTCTGCGCCTGGGGGGAAGGCTGGCAGGGCAGGGGCTGCGGCTGCATGTGGCCCCTCCTCTGCCACCAAGTGGGTGATAACCTGGTGAGCTGCCGCAGCTCCATATAGGAGAGCGTCTCAGGGCCGACTCTTCCCACAGAGGTAAAGCTCCTGCCTGAGGATCAATAATTAATGGCCTTCCACGCTTCTGGAAGTCGGGTGCTGCTTCAGAAAGTATCCAGGAGCCCCTCCTCAGCAGTGCTCCCTGTCGATCATGGGTGGCCATGTCTATCAAAATAAAGAGCTGGGGAAGAGAGATCTCCCCTGGGCCAGTATCGCCAAGAATGCGCTTGAAGTCCCTGAGGGAGGGACTTGTGTCTGGGCCTCTTCCTCTCGGAACTTCCTCTTCCTGTGCGTTCAGAGGACCCTCTGCCCCCTTCCTTCCTGCAAGCAGGACACCAGCCACACCAACACCACAGCCTCGGGGACTGGCTCAGGAAACCACGTGCCCTCAGAGAGCAAGGCTGCTGGGTCTCCACACCCAGGGTCCTGGCCTGGAAGCCTTGGGCTTAGCTTCGCACAGGGATGGGGGTGGAGGCACCGAGGCTGCACCAGGCGAGGGGCCAGGGGACGTTGCCCTCTGACGGGCTGCGAGGAGCTTTCAGTCAGCTGCCGCCTGTCCAGATGATTCCAAAGCTGCCAGCCCGAGGTGATTCTCCACGAGGGTCCTGTCTAGAAGGGAGCCAGGTCCCACCACGGCCCTGCCTTGCCAGGTTTCGGGGAAAGTCGGGAACAGCCAGGGTTTGCTGAGGTGCCTGCCTGGTGTGGGAGAGGTCTGACCTGCCTGGCTCAAGGGCGGTGCGGGGAGGAAGGGGCGGTGCGGGGGAGGAAGGGGCAGCCTGGGGAGGAAAGGGCAGCTGGCAACAATGGTGTGGGGAACGCGAAGCTGCAGATGGATCGGTGCCGTTTCTGAGCAGCTTAGATTCAGGAGGCTTGTGGATGACATTCTTTCTCCCCTGCTCAGCCTGGAGCCAATGCCCTACAAAAGATCTGCAGGCAAAACTAATGGGCTGTGTGTGTGTGTGTGTGTGTGTGTGTATTCTAAAGCAAAATGCACACTTTGGAGTACATTTTGTACAGCTTCCTCACTGAGACCCAGAGAGGGCAAGTGACTTGCCCAAAGTCACACAGCAAACAAATGGCAACACTTAAACCCAAACCCAGTTCTCCTGCTACCCAGTTAATGCTCTTTTAGTTGTTGTTGTTTTTTTTTCCTATCTAATGTTTGAGATCCAGAAAAAGTGAATGTTACTTCTTACCCTACAATCTAACCTCTCACAGAGATGGGTTGAGGACAGGGCTTAGTTCTTCATCTAGACAGGGGTCTCTTGGGTCCCTCTGAGCTCTAAATTCTGTGGATACAAATTTAGTAGAATATTCCTGAAGGAATCTTCTCAAGGGCAGAGGCCCTAGCACTTAAAGAAAAGGAACATTAGCTGTGTATTTACCCTGAACGAGGCACTCTCTCAGAGATCTTATCAGTCTGCAGAAACAGAATGTTCAAACAGAAAAATTAAAGGGAAATGAGCAAGTGACCCTCAAGTAGGTCGGAGTCTGCGTGAATCTGGGAGGTCAGTGCTGTAGGGGCGGCAGGAGTTCCCGGTCGGAGGCACCCGAAGGAGACCGAGCAGGTAAGTCCAGCTTCTGGGAGGATGACTTGCTGAGACTAGCAGGAGGATGATGGAAGGCGTGGGGAAGGGCTGAGAAGCCAGGGGAGAGGAGCGAGTGGAGCCTGCAGGTGATGGGGGTGTCGAGGAAGGAGAGCAGCTATGGTGACGGTGCCGGAGGGCGTGTGTTGGGGGAGCTAAGGAGAGCTTCATGCTCCATGGAGCCCCTGCTGGTCGAGGAGCAGAAGGGTGATATGTTGAAAGCTGTGTCTAAGGGGAGATTCACTGGAATGAAGAGGCCTGGCGTAGGAAATCTAAGAGGAGGAGCCTGATGTAATCCAGACACGGATCAGGTGGTGGGATGGATGAAGTTCTGCAGAGACAAGATGATAGGAGCTGCAGAAGAAGTATAAAGGGGAAGGAAGTACCAACATGATTACAGAAAGAAGAATGATGGCTGGGTAGGAGCAGGTGAGTTTTGGGTGGGGAAACACGAGGCGCTCACTCTGGAACATGCAGGAAAATTCTACAGGTCGACAGTGACAGAGGACCAGAAGTGACCTGTTCCTCTTGTCCCCACACGCAGGGTCTGGGAGGGGATGTGACTTCATGACATGGTCACTGGCAGTTGAGCCAGCCCCAGGGCTCTGGTGCTCCTTTCACTGGACCACACTGCCTCTTTGGAGCACCTCTACATCCAGGCATGTAAAATCAAACAGAATCTGCCCCAGTGCGTTGGCTGTGGTCCCACTTTCCTGCTAGGGGCAGGAAGGTTAGAGCTATTCACTCAGGTAAGACCTGCAGGGTTATCCGAGTTACGCTTAAGGGGAGCTGGTTGCAGCACGCCACACAGGATTTTAATTATTTCAAATCTCTGGGTTCTTGGAGGCCCCCCGGAGACGTCTGGGACAGAGGCCACTCCACCAGCACGAGGGATTGATTGCCCGGGCAGGATTACTAGGTTAATGCGTCTGAGGTCGCTGCAAGAGATGGGTATCCATCCGATCAGTGGATGTTAAAACCATCTAATCATTTTTGCAAGCTGCCTCCCAAATGTGATTGGGGGATGCACCGGGATTTAAGTTCTCATTACCCATTTCCACCCACGGGTAACAGGTCCCGCTCATTCAGCACAGGCAATTGTCTGCCCCATTACCTGTGAAAATCAGAGGGCGGCCGGGCCGTTTGGAGAGCAAAGGAGCCCATTTTCCCCTCTTCTGAAAATCACAGTAAAGTAACCCTTCCTGGGAGACTGGGCTTTTGTGGATCTGAGTACCAGGCAAGGGTGCATTGCGCCAATGTCCGAGGTTCCAGAGCCGTAACCTCGGACAGCTACCCGTCAAATGTGGATGAGCACGCTTGTTCACTGTCTCCTCGGTGGCAGGGCCCGGGATCCGACTCTCAGGCCCGAGACAGGCATTTCCTCTTCCTCTTATAACAACCCTTCACGTCTGGGCAGAGAGTGTACGTTCCGGGATACTTTCTCATCCATCACCTCCCAGGCCTTTGGATGGAATAATCGCACACATTATCCGTCCCACGGGCCTTGTACACGGAGAAGCTCCTGATGCTGTGATGGGCTGGTCTCAGACCACACGCTGCCTTGCTGCCTCCTGTTTCCGCCTCTCCGTGCGCTTTTCTTTCCTCTGAAACCAGGTTAATGAGGGCCGAGACCTCATCTGCATTCGTTATCTATTGCTCCGTCCGTCACAAACGTAAAAGCAACAATAAGCATGTGTGATCATACACAACTCCTGTGCGTCAGCAATCCTGGAACTCTGTGCAGGTGGAGGTGGGAATGAGTCGGGATGGTGAGGTCCACGTGAACTGCTGTGTTTAATGCGCGCGGAGCACGTAGCGTTAGCTTTCGTGATAAATGTTGAAACAGAGCTAGGCGTGCCAGCGGCCCAGGATAGTGATAGTCACGAGTGGCTTCGCTGGTGGCTCTGCCCAGGGCCTCTCATGAGGTGGCAGTGAAGATGTCAGCAGGGCTGCTGAAGGCTTGACTGAACTGGAGGATTCATTTCCAAGGTGGCGCTCTCACATGGCTGGCAAGGTGATGCTGGCTGTTGGCCGGAGGCCTCAGTTCTTTGTCACAGGGGCCACTCCACAAGGTTGCCTGAGTGTCCTCATGATGTGGGGGCTGGCTTCCTCCGCAAAGAATGATCCACAGGGCAAGGCAAAAGCAGCAAAGTCTTGTACGACCTAGCCTCGGAAGTCATACCCCATCTGTTCTGTAAACTCAGTGGGTTACAAAGGTCTGCCTATTCAGTGCGTGAGGGGTACCAGCAGGCACTGGGGACAGTCTTGAGGACTGGCTACTGCAACATCTGGTAATTCCATGCCCTTCCTAGGGCCTCGCTCATGGCAGGGAATCAATAAAGGAAGCAGAAATTAATGAGTACCTATCCGGGTTTATTTAATCTTTACATCAGTTGCCGGGCAGGTTTTACTTCCCAGAGGAAGAAGCAACCCCAGGAAAGAGTTTGTTCAGGATCCAGGGGCACGGAAGCTCCTGAGCTAGGATTACCAGAACTCAAGCCTCTATTTTAGAAGTTCATGCCCCTTCTGTTCTAATAAGCTGCTTACCTTGTGTTAAAAGTTAGTTCTTCCTGAATAAGATTCCCGTGATATAAATAGAGTGGGTGGTATTGTGTCCATTTTACAGATGAGGAAACTGAGGTCCCAAGAATTTCATGATGTCATGGCAGCTGGGGACAGGGCTGGCACTAAAATTCAGCACTCCTGTCTTCAAATCTAATGTTCTGCCCACCAGAAAAACTGCCTTTCAGTGAAGTGTTTGGAGGCCAGAGTGTCCTCGGTCCTCTCTGCTATACATGGGCAGGGAGGCAGGGGCAGAGGCTTAGGCAGGAGCTCTGGGCTGGAGAGAGCCCTGAGGGAGAAGAGGAGGCTGTGTCCTCCCCATGGCAAGGAGGGTGGCTGGAGAGAGAGGACAAGGGATGGGGGGCGAGTGAGTCTTCATGGTAGCTGGGCTCAGCAGTGAGAGTGGCTGGGGTGGGGTGGGGGCATCCCTGCCCTGAGTTGTGGCCCTGACCACAGCAACAGGAGCTAGCATGCCGTTTGTCCCTTTCATACCAGTCATCCCCCGGGTCCTGTTTCACCCTTCAGACTTTAAATCCCATAAAGCCCCAGGGACCGTAACTATTCCCTGATAAAACCCCGGGACATGGTAAGGTGGGTGGTCTTGTATCCGCTTTGCAAATGAGGAAGTTGAGGTCCAGAGACAAGTTTCTTTTCTTCCAGCCCTGTTCACTAAACCTCACCCACCCACCCCATTCTCCCTTTCCCTCTTTGGTTTTTCTCTACAATGGTTACCACTCCGGACATTCTATTTTTCTTATTAATTTGTCCCTCTGCCCAATCTTCTTTTTTTTTTTTTTTGCGGTACACGGGCCTCTCACTGCTGTGGCCTCTCCCGTTGCGGAGCACAGGCTCCGGACGCACAGGCTCAGCGGCCATGGCTCACGGGCCCAGCCGCTCCGCGGCATGTGGGATCTTCCAGGACTGGGGCACGAACCTGTGTCCCCTGCATCGGCAGGCGGACTCTCAACCACTGCGCCACCAGGGAAGCCCCTTCTGCCCAATCTTAAATGTCCATCTGTGAGGGCAGGATGTCTGTTTTGTTCACTGCAGTGATTGGCACTTAGGAGGCCCTCACTGCATGCTCACTGACTCTTTCTAACCACCTCAGCGGGAGATACCACCCTTAAAGCCATTTCAGAGGCGAGGAGACAGGCTCCGAGAGACCACGTAATCACTCAAGGCTGGACAGTGAGTGAGTGAAAGATCACTCAAGGCTGGACAGTGAGTGAGTGAAAGGGGGCACAGCTCACCCCTCTGCCAAGCTGCCTCTCCAGAGTCACCTGAGTGTGATTAGGAAAGTGAAAGGAAGCCTTTCCCTCCTCACTCACAGTAGGGGGTAGGGATGGGGGTCAAGGAGAGCCTCCTTGTCTTAGGGACATGGCCACACCTCCACAGAATCTCTCCACTTCCTCCTCTCCATCCCCAGCTGCCCAGAAGATGATAGCTCACATCAATCATGCCCCAGGGATGATGCAGCCCAATCGCAGAGCATCAGACTGGGGGGGGACTATGGGTTCATACAGTCCATTCTTCCATTGTATGGATGGGTAAACTGAGGCCAGGGAGGGAAAGAGGTTTGTCAGTGTGCTTCCAAAAATGCAGCATTTCAGAGAACTGGGCACCCATTTCTGTACCCACTTCCCTGATTTCCCCAACACCCAGATGTCAGTTAGCCCCTCCTCATAGCCCCAGGTCCATTTTCCCTCCCAGCATGCTTCGTGGCCCACTTTGTGCTCTCCCACCCACTGTCAGGGAACAAAACCCCACCACTAGACCCACATCTCTGGGTCTGATGCAGGCCTTGGCTCTAGTTCACCTTGGAAGCCTCATTCCTCCTCTGTAAAGGAGGAGGGGTTGCACCAGAGGGTTTCCAAGGCCCGTGACCCTTACACTATGTGTCTGAGGTGCTGGACCCCTGGCTTACCCATGCAAGCTGTCCCCCTTGGCCTGGGAGCTTGTAGCTGGTTGAAAGCAGCATCGCCTGACTATGAAGGCTTATAACTACCTTTCCAGGGAGCCACTCCTGCTAGCCAGGGAGACAGAGGTCTGTCCAAGGGAGAAGGGGCTGGGTCTGAGGCTGGGGCCATAAACTCTCAATCCCCTTGGGATTTGCCTGTTCCCTGGGATGTGTCCACTCTTCCTGGAGGAGCTGGGAGGGAAGTGGGAAAGTTCCAAGACCTGGTTCCTCAGTGGTTCCTGAGGAGCAGGGAGAGGTTGGAGTTCTGGGTCTCGGCAGCCAGGGAGATGTCAGGAGCTCAGGGGTTAGTAACCACAGCTCTGGTTCAGCGGAGGAGCCCGCGGAAGCCGTGCTGAGCGCGTTCTGTGCATTCACTCTCAGCCCAAGCTTCTGGGGCATGTTGACATCTCCATGTTACAGATGAGGCAACCGAGGCCCAGGGAGATCAAGTCACTTGCTCTTCCAGGTGGCAGGGCAGGGCCCAGACCCTGGGTGGGGAGTGGTCTAGCTCCAAAGACAGTGTCCTTCCAGGATGCCGCGCCCAGGGCAGTGACCACCACAGCTCCCCTCTTCCCTTCTCCGTCACCTGGGGGAGATGCTCTCAGCTTTGACCTTTGGGTTCCTCAGCCCAGGGTTATGACAACAAACTGATGCGGGAGGCTGGCCAATCGTGCAGGATGACAGCGTTCTGAGAGTGATGGGAGCACACGGACACGCCTGCACTCATATACACACAGGTATACGCCAGCATGTACACATACACACACGTGTAGATGCATACATGTAGGTGTAGGTCCTTGGCCTTGTTTATGCCCTCGTGTACCAATGTGCACACACACGCACGTGGTATCACCCCACAGGCTTAACTCTGTGGAGGTTTTCATCTCCCAGGAGCCTCGAGATGTTCCCTGGGAAAATCCATTGTGCGGTTGCTAGGAAATCCGGAAGAGGGGGGAAGGCTGGGCTCCTTCTTTTCCCTCCTGGATACAAACCCCCACAATGCCTGTCCCTGTGCCTTTCTGTCTCCCTGCCTCTGTGTTTCCATTTCTCTTGTTCACCACAGCCTTCTCCTCTTTGCTTGGAAGGGCAGCAGGGAGGAGGGAGGCGCGGGCGGGCGCTGGTATCCTGGGCCCGCTGGGCTCCGCGCCCCATGCTGGGCCAGGCTCCTGCGCTGCCCAGCGGTGTTTCTCGTTGGAAACAGCTTCGTTTGACTGTTGCTATTGATTATGGCAAGATTGTGTGCGGCTAAGAGCTCCTCGGAGCCAACTGGTATATTAAGTAATCACTTCTATAGCAGATGACATAACTCCCCCGCCATCGGTTTGTCCTAATGGGCTTGGTATTACTCATGTGCTAATTGATTGGGCACGGAGGGAAGAAAAACTAAATTCACTTGTGAGGCGATTTTATGGCAGGGCTCATAACAGAGGTAATTTGCTGAAAATGTTCAGTCCCGCTTCGGTTATGTAAGATCATCTGTGTTCCTGTGTTTTATCTCCCCCGCGCCTGGCTGGGGGAGCTGGCCTGGCCAGCTGAGCGCAGGAGTTAGACTCCCCCAGGGAACGGGCACTGCCGGTGTGGGGATGCCCCCGGGGAGTGCTGACAATTAGTGCCTTATACACAACCTTCTTGCCTCGGGGGTGGCTTTCAAAATATCTCAGCTTCTCCCATTTAAAAAAAAAAAAAGGATTCCGTCTAAGGGCAAAATAGTTATAATTTCAGATCAGCCATCTAGTGTTACAAAGCTCTGGTTCAGAAACGGAAAGGATGAATTATTATTATTTTTAAGAGAAAGAATATTTTGCCAGGAAGAGGGAGGGATGGGGAGCTTGAAGAGGCTTGAAGGGCCCCTCTCTCCTTCTCCTCTTCTTTTTCTTTCCTCCGTCCCTGTCTCCTCCATCCCTCCCCCATCCCTCCCTGAAGCAGCCTGTCTTACCATCAACATCTGGAGAAGTCTTGAGCCTCTGCTTGGCCATCCTCGTGCCACACTGCCATCCCGGAGGGGCAGAACCAGTCCTTCTAGTCTTATCTGCAGTGATGCCAGGTTGCCATGACTTTCTCCAGATGTGTGCAGCTGGCTGAGCTCCGCAGGCTGTGTGGCTGTCCACCCTTCTGGGCTGGGTTCTGTGCTCAGGTGGTGTTTGGGGTCCCCCAGGGCAGGGAGGTGAACTTCTGAAGCTGTGGTGCTTCCTCACAGCTCTGAACCAGGTTTCCAGAAGGGAGGCTGGGCTGCCCGGGGCCATCCTCAGGGCTTCCCCCTTCCTGGAATGTGTATAGATGGGCAAGGGAGACACGATGCGCTGGTCTCGCTGAAAGGGAGGGGGGGTCGACTACGAGTAACGTCAGCCTGAGTCCATCGTCGTGCCTCTTCCTTTTGACTATGAAATGAGGGTCCCTCCAGTGATTTACTAGTTCCAGTTGGAGCGGCCAGGCTGCGTGATCCAAGGAGGTTTCACCCAGGAGGAAATCAAGAGGCCGCGCATCCCTTGGCTTCATTTGAGGCTGGCCGTTGGGATCCTGGACATCCCCAGCTGGCCCCAGGCTGTTTAGGAGGTTTCACTGGAGGTCCCTGGATCTGAGACTCAACCAAGCTCCTAATCCGGCACTTGACCAAACTTGACTAAACTCAACTCAACTCTACCTCCTGGGCAGGTGGTTGTCCAGCTTCTGCCCAACTCCTAGACCTGCCGGCTTCCCGGCAGCCCACTTTATCTCGGCTGGCTCTGACCCTCAGCAAGTCCCTGCACAGAGCCTGGGACTTTTCAGCCTCATCCTTCTGTTCCCTTTCTATGGGCTAAAATCCTGCAGAGCGGTCCTGCCCCCACCTCATCTCATAGATGAGAAACAGGAGTCCTGAGAGGGGAGGGAGCTTGCCCAGCCCATGGGCAGTGTCAGAACTAGGGGTCAGCTCTCCTGAGCTCAAAAGCCCAGCGAAGCCTGAGCTCCCCCCGCCCCGCCCCAGCCCCTCAGCAGGCGTCTCTGTTCTCTGGGCCCACTGGACCCCAGCAATATCCCTACCATCACGTTATCCTCCAGCAACAGCAATTTTGTATTCTCAAAATCCCTTCCCAGTCTCTGCTCCAGAGAGGGCTCCCAGCTAGGGATGTGCTACGTGTGACCTGCCCTGCTGCCCCAGAACAAGTCGATTAGCCTCTCTGAGCTCCAGTCTCCTTTCCTAAACGGGGTGGTAAATGGTAGTTAACGTGTATTGAGCACTTACTATAGGCCGGGAATACTGTTTAGTACTTATCCTGGTGAACCACTTTTATTTTAATCCTTCTGATAATTCTGTGTGGTGGAGACAATTGTGATTCCAATTGTTTCTTCCAGTTTTCTTGAGATGTAACTGACATACAGCACTGTATAAGTTTAAGGTGTACAGCATAATGATTCGACCTGTGTACGTCACAGAATGATTACCAGAATAAGTTTAGTGAACATGTATCACCTCATCTCTATAAAAAAATTAAAGAAATAGAAAAAAATATTTTTTCCTTGTGATGAGAACTCTTAGGACGTACTCTCTTAGCAACTTTTGTATATAATGTCGGGCAGGGTCAATTATGTTTATCATGTTGCCCATTACATCCCTAGTACTTATTTATCTTATAACTGGAAGTTTGTACCTTTTGACCAGCTTCCTCCAATTCCTCCTCCCCCCACACTTCTGTGATCCCACTTTTCAGATAGGGAAACAGAGGTGCTATAACAAATTGCAGCACTGGAATGAAACTCAGGCGGTCCAGCGGCGGGTTGGCGCTCCCAAACCACTAATTCACAACCTGCCTCTCCAGCAGTTGCAAGCCTTAGAGGAGTTCACAGATGCTTCAGTTCTTTGTAAAGTGTAATAAGGGGTGGTCTCAGTGACGCCTTAGATTCTTACCCCTTTGTGGGGTGAGAGGGGAGGTCCCAGGGCTTTTCAAGGGTCTCTTGCAAGCTGTGGAGTCTTCCCAGATGAATGCAGATATGTTCACGTGTAAAGAATTTTGCCGACTATCTCAGGGTGAGGGTGAGGGTGTCCTGAAATCGAGGCCCATTCTTAGGTGCACGGATGCCTGGTTAGAGACCCTTACCCTATCCAGTGTTTTCTACTCTCTGAGTGGGGAGGTGGGAAGGGTGAAAGACAGTCTGAGCCTTGCGGGTGAGGAACAAGGATGAGGCTGTTGGAGATCCCAGACCTCTGGGGAGGGCAGGAGAAGACTTTCTGCAGGACTGCCATGTTGACATGACTGCAGCAGCTTGGGCAGGCCCGGGCAGGGCTCAGCTCTCCTCCGGGCATTTTGGCCCTTGCTTGGGTTGGTCTTGTGGGAGCCGTAGGGTGGAGATGACAGGAAAACACAGCACACCCCGATTTCCAGAGGGGAATGTGAGGGCAGGTGGGGGAAGGCCCCGATTTTACCTGTAACTGGATTTCCCCATTCCTAATCATCCTGTGATAATTAGTAGGTCTAGAACATTTGCCTTGGAGGTGAGTTAACTCCCAAGTTAGGTGAGTAATGAACAAGGGAACAGAGGGGTCTGATTGCTTAACTTGGAGGGGGAAGGGTGCAGTTTTATGAGAAAGCTGAGGAGGAAATCTCCCGTATGGGATGGTTGTGGGACCTCTGGGAAAGCCCTGTTCCCAAATGAAAATGATCACTTTGCCCCTGTCTGTCTGAAATTCCACCGTTACAGTTATATTATCTAGGTCTAGAAAGATATTCAGTTACTTGAAGTGTATGAAGTGCAAATACCCCTGGGTGACAAATGTAGTGGCCTTTATTGGTCACCACTTGAAGACAAAAGAAGTTCCCACGGAGGAGAGGTTGGGGGAAAACAGTAGAGACAGGGTCGACAGCCTGAGCTTGCGGGTCAGGCAGATCCGGGTTCCAGTCTAGGTCTTGCTACTTTCCTATTCTGTGATCTTGGGAAGTCCCCTTGAGCTCTTTGAACTCACTGGGGAAGTGAAGTTATGGTAATGGTACCCACTGCACCTGACTATTGGGAGGGTTAAATGAGGCGATGCTTATTAGGGCTTAGCTAGATCCTGGCTGGGAAGAAGCAATCTCTACATGGCAGCTTTATCATCTGGGGACCAGGAGGGTCTAAGGGATGTTTAAGGGCCCAGGAGACCCACCTGACTGACTTTGCAGGGGGGCCAGCCCTTGTCCCCAAGCCGGCCCTCCGAGCCCACCCAGCAGCTTGGCTGCAGTGGGCAGAGTTGCTTCCTGAGGTGCCTGGGTAGGTGTGAGCCCTGAAGATCAGCTGACTCCTGCCTTCCGGGTCCCACTGGGAGAGAGAGAGAGAGGTCTGGGGAGTGACCTAGAGGTGATGGGGGACGTGCAGGGAGCAGGGTGGGGCATGAAGAGAGGGAAGAAGAGTTAAGGCAAAGCTAACTGGGGGAGGGGGACAGGGCAGGGTTGTTGGTCAGGGCCTTCAGTCTCTGAAGGGTCTGCAGCGGGTTCTGGGCAGAAAGAAGAGTGTAATTAGTGGCCTGTGGAAATGAATTTAAATAGTGGACAGTACAAGACCAAGTAGTGTCGCCTTTCTCATTGCCATCCTTTTGCAAAGAATGTAAGCGCTCTGAGGGCAGGCTTTGTTGTTTTGTTTTGTTTCGCTTTCTCTGTTGTATTCCCGACACCTGGAGCAAGCTCTGGGGCAATGTGCTGAATAAGTATTTCCTGAATGAACATGTCTGTGTGTGCATGTGTGTGGATGCACACGTGCTCAGAGGGGAGCGAGACCACCCCCGAGAAAGCAGAAGATGTCCCGAACGGGCTCCTGAGCCCCAGCCATTCTCTGGCCGCAGCTGAGGCCTGCACCCAGGCGCCCTCCACCCACAGGAGGCGGAGCCCCCGATCTGGAAGCTGGTGGGTGGGCAGGTGCAGCAGCCCAGCACGGCCACATGGTGGGGGAAGATTCCCTTCCTCCTTCTGGTCCCCCTCCCCCTCCAGGCCGGGCCTCGCTGCTGCATCCCACTCTCTCCATCGTGGCTCCCCCTGCTTGGGGGTCCTTCCCTTAAGGGCCACAGACGCCCACTGAGCAGACAGGCCTCCTTTCCAAACTTGTCTTTGCTCTGTCACTTTTTCCCAGGCCCACTGGAGGGGATCAGCCTGGAGAGGGTGCTCTCTGGGACTCACCTGGGGCCCTTTACCCTTCTCAGGAGGAGGACCCCCTCACTCACCCTCTCTCCCCATCACTGCCCCATGTGGTTTAAGGAACACCCCACAGCCACACTGCACTCCGCTGGCCATGTCTGCAGGGCCAAAGACCCAGATACCCAACCCCAGGTAGCTACGAGCAGCCCGTTTTATTGGTTTGGCAGTGCCCTTATTTTTCTTTTTTTTTTTTTGCTGTACGTGGGCTTCTCACTGTTGTGGCCTCTCCCGTTGCGGAGCACAGGCTCCGGACGCTCAGGCTCAGCGGCCATGGCTCACAGGCCCAGCTGCTCCGCGGCATGTGGGATCTTCCCAGACCGGGGCACGAACCCGTGTCCCCTGCATCGGCAGGCGGACGCTCAACCACTGCGCCACCAGGGAAGCCCCTGGCAGTGCCTTTTTCTACAGGCGCCAGCCCCACAGGGGATCTGTGCAGACAGATGTCTGTTCAATCACTGTGTTTACATCCTGCACCTGGTGTCCTCTTGGGATCTCCCGACTTCAGGGAGCTGTTTCTTTATCTGTGTGCCCTCTGAGAGCAGCCGGGGTCAGTCCTCCCAGTTGGATGGGGCTCTCCCCTCTGCGGGTGGAGACTCTGGAACTGGAATCTGACTCAGAGCCTGGAAGGCCAAGGCTGCCTGAGGAAGCCGGCCAAGCGACCCTGGTTCTTGACCCTTGATCCTAAGGAAGCCGAGA
This sequence comes from Orcinus orca, assembly GCF_937001465.1. Taxonomy (NCBI): domain Eukaryota; kingdom Metazoa; phylum Chordata; class Mammalia; order Artiodactyla; family Delphinidae; genus Orcinus; species Orcinus orca. Next base: position 88,754,716 of record NC_064560.1, read on the forward strand.
AGCTTGGCCCCGGCGTCGTTCCCATCTTTATCCAGCTGTGCAGGTTTGGAACATTTATGGGGAAGCCATCACCCTCAGCTCCCAAGCTGCTCCCTGCTGCTCCTCCTGGGGGCCCTCTGCATCTGCGGGGCCCGGGCTTCAGAATTCAACCTCCCTCCCACCCAAACCCAGCCGGCGTTTGGCCAGCTCCTGAGGGCACAAGCTAACGGTGGGAAAGTGCTCTGTGAACAGCTTCTGTACAGGTTTGCAAGAGCGTTGCTACCCCGAAGAGGTGCTGGGCAATAACGCCTGCCAGGGCCCTGCTCCTCCGCACTCAGCCCTCCTGCTTTCATTTCAGTAGGGGCTGTCACCCCTTATCTGTAAGGGGGTGTCGCTGATAGTGGAGGTTTAGGGTATCGAGGGCAGGGGAGGCTGTCTTTGGGAATTCTCCCCAGCAGTGAAGCTGGAGGGAACGAATGCACCCTCCCCTGGTGAATTAGGAGCCCTGGTTCGTCCACTGACCAGCCATGGGATGCTGGGCAGGTCCTTCCTTCCTGGGCCCAGTAGCTTTGAGGCGGTGCCTGCCAGGGGATGGTGGAAGGCCACTCCTGGCTTCCCGTGATTGGCTTCTCCATCACAGACCAGGTAGGTAAGGCTGAAGGACACCAGCCTTTGGCCCAAGAGGGCTGGGACTTGGAGCAAGTCTCCAGACATGCTTTCCCTAAAAGGGGGCAATCATGAGGGGTGTGGTGACCTTTGGGTGTGTGACAGGCCCCTGAAGGGAAAGGGATGCTGCCCCTGAATATAAGGGGGCAGAGGCCTAGGAAAGGGGCCCTTGGGCCCCCCAGCTGAAGGCACAGTGGGACAGAGCTAGAAACAGGAAGCCCGTCCCAGCTGCATGCCAGGACTTGGAGACTGGTGGCACGCCGTGGGGTCTGGAATCCTGCCCGGGAAGTGGGTGCTCTTGTTTGGACCAGTTCCTGCTGCAGCCCCCTGAGAACCGCTGAGGTGGCTCTTTCTCACTCTTTCTGCCAACCTGCGCCTCTTCTCATGCTGTTTTCTCCATCTGGAATACCCTCCCCATATCTCTGTAGGAGCAAACAGGACCCTCTTTCACCGCTTCAAAGAACTTTTCCTGTTGTGTCCTCCACCTGGAAGGAACCTTTCCCATCCTTCTCTGCATCCTTGTAGAGCTTAACTCTGTCCTGGAGCTGTTCTGTGTACCAGGTTAGGAACCCCCTGAGTCAGGGTCTCTGTCTCAGCTCACATCCCCTCTGAGTCCACAGCTCTGCCTTGTACACAGCAGGCACTTAACGCCTGCTAGAATGTCCCAAAGACAGGAGGTTAGTGGTGTGACAGTCATACAAACAGAGGGTGCCCAGAACGGCTTCATCTCTGGAGTGATTTTGACCCCGCAGTTTTCCTTGGTATTTTGAACGCTCTGGAACTGACCCCAGGGGAGAAGTGCAAAGCAGGGACAGCTGAGTTCTCGTGATGACTTGGATGCCACCAACCACCTGCAAGGTAGGGTGGCCAGAGCAGGTGTTGTTTTACAGATGCGGGGGTGAGGCCCTGGCAGTTTAAGGACTTACCCCTCCCATGGTAGAACGGGTGAACCCAGGCCTTTGACCTTTTCATAGCAGGGAACAGTGATGAGCAAATCCACGCCTAGACTCAGGGCAGTGCCTCTGGAGTCAGGGGTTGTTTTACAAAAGCTTCTTGTTAGGGCCTTTGTTGTCGTGTTGTTTAACAAGGAAAAATAAAGGCTAGAAAACCAAAGGACCCAAAATCCACTGTGCAGATAATCCTGTGACATTACTTTTTAAAAAAAGAAGTCGTTCATTTCAGAAAGGTATAAAATAAAATGTTAAAACCTCCTTGCTGCTACTGCATCCTCCTAGGCAACCTAAACAGGTTTTTTCTAGGAAAAAAAAGTATACATACCAGCCTTGATACTTCTGTATATACATGATATATTATACTTATTTACTTACACAAAAAGGGTTGTCCAATAGCCATTGTGCTAAGCGTTACTATCTTCGTACGTCTGTCTGTTTCTGTATGTTTGTTTATTCCTGTATAGCTGTATCCCAGCATTCAGAGCAGCCTCTTTTGGTTAATGGCTGCCTAGAGTCCATTGTAGGATGTGCTGATTTAATTTGACCATTTCTGAGAGATTGTATCCAGCTTTTCCTTTGTCAAATAAGGCAACAAAAATATCCTAATATTTTGGCAAATATTTTGGCATGCTTCTGTGAATCTAAGGGAGTAACTATTAAAGTAAAGCTCTGACCTTTTATTAAAGTCATTGATACTGGAAAATATTTGCTGAGCTGTGTCCCTGAATAATAATAATAATAGTAACACATACAGCACTTAGTACGTGCTAGACACCGTCCAGACCCTTGCACATCTAGCTCATTTAGTTTTCACAGCAACCCTAGGAAGTAGGTACTAGTATTATCTCCCTTTGACAGAAAAGGAAACTGAGGCACAGAGAGGCGAAATAACTTGCCCAAGGTCACACAGCTAGTGTACAAGTTTGCTCTGGCTACCATAACAAAGTACCACCGAGTGATGGCTTACCCAACAGAAATTAATTTTCTTACAGCTCTGGAGGCTAGAAGTCTGAGATCAAGGTGGAAGCAAGGCTGTTTCTTCAGAGGCCTTTCTCTTCGGCTCGCAGATGGCCATCTTTTCCCTGTGTTTTCACCAAATCTTCCCTTTGTCCCTGTGTCCTAATTTCCTTTTGTTATAAGGCCACCAGTCCTATCAGATTAGGGCTCACCCTAATGACCTCATTTTACCTTAATTACCTTTTTAAACACCCTATCTCCAAATACAGTCACGGTCTTGGGACGTTAACATGTGAATTTGGGGTGGGGGACACAGTGTAGCCTATAACAGCTGGTAAGAGGCAGAGCCAGGATGTAAACCCAGTCATCTGTCCCAGAGCCACATTCTAGACTAGTACACCATGAAATTCCCACAACCAGGAAGTGATAAGCAGGCTGGTGTGAGTGGCCCTGGCCACAGGATCAATGCTGATTCCAGGCAAAGGAAATCTCCGGAGATCTCAGACCCTGGAGCAGCAGCCCTCCTACCGGCTCCAGCTGCGGGAGGCTTCAGCTGTGGTGGCTGGTGAGACTGGTGATGAAAATCGGGGAAACAGGGCACACTGGGTGGGGAGCCCAGGGTGCGGTGGGCAGAAGCATCCACGTGTAGGAGAAGGTGGGTAATTGAAGCATGGGAAGCTAACTAGTGACGGATTTGTGTACATGGGTTAAAGGGCAGGTTAAACACTGCCATCAGGAAGGGCAAGCCAGGTGTCAGAGACCTTGATGGCCAAGATATGTGCATAGACTTGATGGGTTTTTAACAGTTTTAGTGAGATGTAATTCATCTATCGTACAATTGACCCATTTAAAGAGTACAATTAAATGGTTTTGGTATAGTCACAGCCATTTGCAACGAACACCGTCATCAATTGTGGAACATTTCCATCACCCCCAAAAGAAGCCCCATACCTATGAGCAGTCTCTCCCCATTCCTCCCAAACCCTCCAGTCCACCCAGCCCACAGCAACTACAAATCTATTTATCCATTATTTCTTCCCAGTTCCCTTAAATTCTCAGAAAACAGTGCTGGTGCTTTGGCCTAACACATTCCTTCCAAAACACAAACAAACAATCTCAGTTCTGCACCCCCAGCACTTGCATACCAATAAGTTATTGAATAAAGCTACATTCCAGAATACAACTTGGGTTCGGGCAGATTTAATGTGAAAATTGAGTTCTGTCCCTTACAAGCTGTGCACCTTTGGAAGAGTGAACGTCCCTCTCTGGGCCTCCTGTCCTCCCTTGGCAGTGGAGATACTACTGCCTACCTCATGGGTTATTGGAGGATTCAATGAGATGGTTGATGCCAAGAACCCAGCACAGTGCCTGGCACACAGCAGCATTGGTGAATGTTCTATTCTCCCTCCCTCTCTCTCTTTACTCTGGCTTTTCTCCCTCCCTCTCTCTCTTTACTCTGGCTCAGGTTCCACCTTTTGGCTGTCCCCCCATCTTGGATGCTGACAATTGCTGGAGAATTGGCACACAGCTAACACCTGGGAACTGTGGGCCTATCCCCTGTCTGACTCTCACGTGTCCCTCTGTCCTTCCTTGGAAAGATGCCCTTTGCCTGCCTGGCTCCCAGACGGGGCCACCATCCCTTGACTCCACCGGGGACTGGCCTTGCTTCGCCGCCCTCCGCTGATGCAGGCAGAGGGCTGCTCTTCTGCTCTCCCACAAGCTTCACCAATGAATAATGAAGAAACCCTCAGACCCCGGTCCTCTCCCTCCTGGCTCCCAGCCTCTGATATATTTGATCCTAGATGGCGTAATTTTTCACCTAAATGTGAATGTATTTGCGAATTGATAGAAAATAGTTTTTGCTCTGGTGATGTGATATAGGACTGCCTCATCCTGGCCGCTGTTTTGATTGTGACTTAAATGGATGAGGCCATCAATAATTATTTTATTGAACAGGCACATGAAAAATGATGCTGGGCCAAAGTAATTTCCCTGACAAAGCCAGCTACTGCACCGTGGGCAGTCTACCTTTGCAGCGCCGAGCTGCATCCACTTGTCCCCTTCTCTGGGTTTTCCCAGGGGCTCTGGGTGGTGGCAGGATGGAGGGGTCGGGGCTGACCTGCAGGCAGGTGGGGAAAGAGGGCAAGTCAGACACTTGCCACGGCGCTGTGGATTTCCCACGGTCCTCCCTGCATCATCTCACTCCCCACTCAGTGCAAAATGAGCAATGTGACCCCCATTTGGGGGAGGAAGAGAGTGAGCCTCTGAGGGATTAAGGGGCTCCACCGGGGTCCCCCAGCTGGTTATGGGGCCTCCTGGCTCCTAAGGAAGGAATAATCCAGAAGGAGAGCATCTCTGAAGCCTCTTTTCTCTTGCACCTCCGCTCTCTCCAGCTGTAGCTTTTGGTGGGGAGGACCACGGGACCTCCCCAGGAAACCAGCTTCCCCAAGATACTCCCCTCGAAGGGGACAATCACAAGGGTGAAGGCTGCTGGAGGAAAGATGTAGACATAAGCCCCAGAAACAAGGCTCCCTGAGCATCTCCTCTGTCCTGGGTGAGCCCAGGGCACGTCACATCCTCCACACGTGTACTCAGTGCCAGCCTTTTCCAGCTCTCCTGAGCTAAGCCCATCTTACATGCTACAGGTTGGCATCAGAATGGCCCACAGTCCAGGTGGAGGCTTTCCCCTTGTCTGGGATAACACAGGGTTTCCCAAACTTCAGTCTTTTGCAATCCACCACCATTTTTAGCTTTACCTACATAACACCTGTACTGTTATTTACTTAATATACTTGCTTATACGGGCACAGCTTGGAGATATTGCGGGTTCGATTCCAGACCACCGCAGTAAGGCAAATATTGCAGTAAAGTGAGTCACACGAGTTTTTTGGTTTCCCAGTGCGTACAGAAGTTATGTTTACACCATCCTGTAGTCTGTTAAGTGTGCAGTAGCATCATGTCTTAACAAACAATGTACATACTTTAATTTAAAAAATACTTGATTGCAGGAGACCCTGCAGAGTGAGCGCTGAGACCCCTTCCCGGTGCCCTTCGTGCAGAGGTCTCGCTGTGACATGGGGCGTGGGATCAAGGTGCAGGAGGGGGCGGCTGGGCCCGAGTGCCAGGCGGAGGGGCGAGTGCAAGGCAGCGGAGGGGCCGCGGCAGGGGTCCCCTGTGCCCATGGGCAAGGCCTCAATGGAGGAACTGCTGGACGGCGGGCGGGCCCACGGGCCGAGCAATGATGTCAGGCCCAGCCAATGCAGCACATAATCCAGGGTCTATGAAGATCTTCTCCTGGCGAGCCCACACCCTAACGGTGCTCTTCGTCCTCACGTGGGTATTGGGCCACGTGACTCTGGTGGCACAGACGCCAGGGGATAACAGCCTGTAACACTAAGAGAGGTACTGTGTGGCCAGCATTTTGGTTTCCTTATGTTTGGGAATCACACAAGCTAAAGACAGGCTGTTTTCCAGACCTCGTCCTGCTTACTGGAGGTTTCAGCTCTGCGTTAGTGAGGTCTACGCGCTGCTTCTCTTCTTTGTACCCTTCCAGACACCACAGTTGGGCTCAGAGCCATTCCATTGCCCCCATGCCCCCTGGGGTGCCACCTCCCCTGCCCTGACCCCAGCAACCACCATCTGTTCCTGCTGCGTCACCACAGTTTTGTCTCTTGGAGAATCTCCTGTGAATGGAGTTGTACAGTGCGTGACCTTCGGCGTCTCTGAAATTCATCCGAGCCATGTGCTGCCAACACCCGCTCCTTTCTATCGTGGGTGGTGTTCCTGGCGGATGTACCCCCGTCTGTCCGTTCACGGTGTCGAAAGACATTGGTGTTGTGTCTAGTGTGGGGTGAATACGAGTGGAGCTGCTCTGAGCCTTCTGGTACAGGCTTTTGTGTGGACCTGAGCTTTCATTTCTTGAGGATAAATACCCAGGAGGGATTGCTGCGTCATATGTCAGGTGTCTGTTTCACTTTCCGAGGAGCTGCCGGCTGCGACCCAGAGGGGCTGTGTCCCGCCAGGACTGTTGCAGAGCTTCTGTTGTCTCTCATCCCCGTCAGTACTTGCCATTGTCAGAATAGCTTATTTTAGCCAGTGTCTTATCATGGATTTAATTGCATTTCTAGAATGGCTGATGATGTCGATCAACTTCTCTCGTATTTATGAGTCGTGAAACAAACATCCTCTTTGGTGAAGTGTTTTTTTTGTTGTCTGGTTTTTTTTGCCCTTTTAAAAAATCGGGTGGTTTGTTTTTATAATGTTGAGTTATGACAGCTTTTTATATAGTCCTAGTACAAGGTCCTTTGTTGGATGTAATTTGCAAATATCTCCTCCAAGTCTGTAGCTGGTCCTTCGTTCTTTAACCGTGGCTTTCGTTATGTCTTTTTTTCGTGCTTTTGATGTCATGTCTAAGGTTTCTTTGTCTAACACCAGTCCATTTTCTCCTGTATTTTCTTCTAAAACCTGCGTGGTTTTATATTTTACCTTTAGATTGCCCACTCATGTTGAGGTTTTTTTTTTTTTTTTTTACATTTTGTTTTGAAATAGTTTAAGATTCACAAGAAGTTGTGAAAAAACTGTACAGGTAGGTCCCATGTTCCTTCACCCAGTTCCCCAATATTTTGCATAAATATAGGACAGTATGTACACCTCAAACTAACCCAGTATAGTTGATTGTAAATCAACTCTACTTCAATTTAAACAAATATATAGGACAATATCAAACTAGAAAATTGATATTGATGCAATCCACAGAGCTTATCACAGTTCAGTTTTACACGAATGCATGTGCACACACACATGTATGTAGAATTCTGTGCCCTTTTTTTAGTTTTATTGCAGTGCATTTAATTTAAAGGTTTTTAAAATTATAGTAAAAAAACACATAACATGAAATTTACCATCTTAACCATTTTTAAGTGCGCTCAGCTCAGTGGCATTAAGCACATTCACATGACTGTGTTACCTTCCCCACCATCCATCCCCAGAACTTGTTCATCTTCCCAAACTGACACTCTGTCCCCATTAAACACTAAGCCCCCAGCCCCTGGCACCCACCGTCCTACTTCCTGTCCCTATGAATCTGACTCCTCTAGGGACCTCATGTGAATGGAATCAGATACTGTTTGTCCTTCTGAGACTGGAGCATTTCACTGAGCATAGTTTTCCCCAAGGTTCATCCATGTCGTAGCCTGTCAGAATTTCCTTCCTTTTTAAGGCTGAGTAGTGTTCCACTGTGTGGACGGACCATGCTTTGTGTATCCACTTATCATGGGTGGGCACATGGGTTGTTTCCACCTTCTGGTGACCCTGAGTAATGCTGCTGTGAATGTGGGAGTGCGAGTGTCTGTTCCAGTCCCTGCTTTCATTCCTTTGAGGCTACACCCAAAAGTGGAATTACTGAGTAATTCTGTTTAACCTTTAGAGGAGCTGCCAGACTGTTCTCCACAGCAGTTGTACTCGTTTTACATTCCCACCAACAGTGCACACGATTCCAATTTCTGCATATTCTCACCAACACTTGTTATTTTACTTTCTTTGTGTTTTGGTGCGAAGTGGTAATCTCTAGTTGCAGCGAGTGGGGGCTACTCTTCATTGCGGTGCACGGACTTCTTATTGCGGTGGCTTCTCTTGTTGCAGAGCACGGGCTCTAGGTGGCTGGGCTTCAGTAGTTGTGGCTCCCAGGCTCTAGAGCACAGGCTCAGTAGTTGTGGCTCGTGGGCTCTAGAGCACAGGCTCAGTAGTTGTGGTGCATGGGCTTAGTTGCTCCACGGCATGTGAGATCTTCCCGGACCAGGGCTCGAACCTGTGTCCCCTGCATCGGCAGGCAGATTCCTAACCACTGCACCACCAGGGAAGCCCCTCGCATGTGGTTTTGATTTACATTTCCCTGACTGCTAGTGATACTGAGCATCTTTTCATGTGCCTGCTGGACGTTTGCATGTCTTCTTGGGAGACCGGCTTTTGTTCTGATTGATATTTTATGGTCCGTATTTTATTTTATTTATTGAATATAAACTCTATTTTAAAACAGAAAAAATACTTGGCTGCTAAAAACGACTAACCATCATCTGAGCCTTCAGTGAGTCATAATCTTTTTGCAATAGTGACATCAAAGGTCACTGATCACAGATCACCGTCACAAATATAATAATAATGAAAAAGTTTGAAATATTACAAGAATTACAAATATGTGACCCAGAGACACAAAATGAGCAAAATGCTGTTGGGAAAATGGTACCAATACAGTTGCTCGACGCAGGGTTGCCACAAACTTTCTATTTGTAAAAAACGTAATATCTGCGAAGTGCTATAAAGCGAAGCGCAATAAAACAAGCTGTACCCACATCAGCTAATGCCTTTAACTCAGCCCCATTCTAGGCAATAAGTCCATTAAACCACTGTTCGATGTATTCGTTCTTTTTTTCTGCTGCATACCAAGAATAAAAGCACAGCTCAAGTAAACACGTGTGCATCCAGGTAAGGGTGACAACCACCTGGTAAACACCACAGAGCTGTGAGCCTGGGTGAGGTGCTACTCTGCAGAAGCAGAGGTGAGCTGGGAGGAGACAACAGACGTGGCATCCACGTCGTCCATCTCCCCTGGGGGCACCAGCGGAGCGTGAGGCCCTCAGGAACAAGCATCTCACCCTGGGCTTTGATGGGAGGGCAAGCATCCTCATGGGTGGGATAGTCTGGGTCACCAGCGTCTGCCGGGACCCACCCATCCCAGGGTCTGTCGGCGTGGGGACCCCCTGCACACAGCCCTGGTGCCTCCCCTCAGTCCCTGATGACCCCTACACTGACCCCGTTTATTCTTTCTGGGGCTGTAATCTGCTTTCTTTCGGAACTAAAGCCATCCCCTCTCTGCTGTGCAGAATGGAGCCCAGCCTTCCCCTTCCCCCCAACTCAGATCTGGGAAGACAAACACCCACGCCTTGGCATTTGAGGGCTTGTATTGTTAATCTCCACAGGGAAATGGCCAGAGGGGACAGAGAGAACAAACTGGGCAGCAGGGAATCAGAGGGGCGAAGATTCCAGAAATCTTAATGCCCTGGACTCCAGCCTGAAATCCCTGCTGGCCTCCAGACAGTTTCACTTCCCCCGGGAAGGGGCTCATGGGGTCTCCCTGGCTCCCCCCGGCCCACTCCTTCTTCTGTTCCCTGTAGACCCCATTTCCCCAGAGGCCTCATCTCAGGGAGCAGGGACAGCCCAGGCTGGGGACAGGGGACAGTCTGGGACCCCATGCTGAGCTAGGAGTTTCCAGCCTAAGTGGACCTTTGCTTGGGGGATGACCAAATGCTTGCGTCCTGCACAGTTTTCCCAGATACGAGTGGGCTGCCTGAGGCCATCTGGTTCCTCCAGGACATGAATCAGAGTTCAGGGCTGCAGGGGCAGACAGGCAGGACAGGAGTGAAAGGCGGGGACTGTGGCCTACAAGAGGGCACATCCTCATCTGAAGGCACTGGAGTTCAATGAAAGAAATGAAACCTGAGCGGGCAAGTGTTCAGATTCAGCCAGCGTGTGGCCCTGGCCTGGAGTACAGAGGTGTTTTGTAAAGTGCTAAGTAGTGAGGGCTTGGAGGGCAGGGGCTGGGCTTTCTACAGGAGCATCCACGATGGCGGTGTGTCCCTTTGGAATCCAAGGTCCCGTCGCCCCGTGGGGCAACTTTGTGCAAATTAGAGAAAGGGTCCCTTCCTCCGGGCGGATGCAGCCTCTTCCGGGATGTTCCGTTTGGTGCGCAGAGTGTGGCTGCCCCCATGGACCCCCTTCCTGGGGCCCTTGTATGGGACCCAGCTGGGCAAGTGTGTGCGTTGGTCAGGCCTGATTCTTGGCACTCCCGGGGCACGCTCCCCATGACCTGCTGTTGTTCAGAGGACACAACCTCTTGATCCACAAACTGCAGGCAAAGCTTAAAGTGGAGGTGACACGTGACAGTCACGGGCCCGTGCATCTCAGTGGCACCGGCAGGGGTGTCAGGAAGCACATCGCAGGCCCTCCGCAGAGCCCAGAGGTGCAGCCAGCTGGGCAGAGCAGAAGGCCAGGATCCTTCTCCATCCCCAGCAGCTGGTGAAAGCCAGGGTGGAGCCGGGAGACAGCGCTGCCCCAGGCTGTGGCACGTGCTGTAGGAAAGGTGGCCTGAGGCCCACTCTCCCCTCCACTCCGTGTGAACCACGCTCCTGGTGGGGAAATCAGCCTTGGGTCAGAGCACCCGCAGGGCTTCCTCACTGGGGACTCAGGGTCTGGCCGTGTGGGCCGCGCATGCCCAGCCCCTCAGCAGCTCCCTGGTCAGCCCCAGCTGGAGTGGCTGCCTTTGGGTCTCCAGAGCGGGTATGAGTGGATTCACTTGTGTCTTGCTAAGGCTGGGCCCCCCGAGAGGCTGAGCTTTTGCTCCCAGACACAGCCTGGCTAAGTGATGTGCTGCAGAGGGACAGGGGAAGTGAAAAGTGCATGTCTCGTCTGGAGTCTCCTTCTGGCCAACTTCCGCATTCTGTCTCCTGTTCCCTCTCTCCCTGTCTTTGTGTATCTTCCCTCCCCCCGTCCTCCCCCTCTTTTCTTTCTCTGTGTCCCTTCTCTTTGTCTTCATCTATTCTCCTCTCTCTCCCCCCTTGGAGTCCTTTCTTGCTTCTCCACGGCCCTCTGCTCTCTCCTCTGGGGAGCAGGCCAGCTCTTTGGGGCCACCGCCTCTGGTAATCACAATGGTCCCACAGGGGACCAGTAGCTGCCCGGATCTGCTATTCCATTCAGGCCGAAAGTGGCAGTGACAGAGCTGCGTTGCCATCTCCAAGCCTCTGCCTTGGGTTTCCTGCTTCTCCAAGGACAGGAGCCCTTGGATGGGGGCATCTGCAGAAGCACGGAGCCCTGGGCCCAAGGGAGGTGGCTGAGAGCGCCCCTGGCGGTCCCTGGGAGAGGGACAGGGTCCTGTTCTAAGAACTTGTACGCACACTGATACTTTAATCCTCACAACAGCCCTATGAGATAGGTCCTATTACCATCCCCAGTTTTCACGTGAGGGAACTACAGGGTAGAGAGGAAATGACTTACCCACGGTTGCACAGCCAGCACCGGGCCCAGCTGGGGCCTGAACCCAGGTGTTTTGGCTCCAGAACACACACTTCTAGCCTCTGTGCTTTTCTGCCTCTCAGATCCCAATTCTCTGAACCAGCAGGAAGAGTTGGGGCCACGAGGTGCTCCTTCACCCACCTCACCCCATAAAAGGACCTCTCTCAGCGGACACATCAGTCTCCAGGGCTGGAGATTCAGTACTCTATCCTCTTTTCAAGTGGAAACCCTTGTCCATAAAGGAGGAAACTTTCAGCCCTAGTGTTATCTGAATTTGTCAGGTATTTTTTGACAGAGAGGAAATATAAGGTTTGAAAACCCAGGGTGTCTGAAGACTGGTAGGGGGGTGGGAAGGGTGCTGTGTGGAGCTGGGGTTCTCAGGTGGAGGTTGCATTGGAATCTCCTGAAGGAGATTAGAACAAGAGCTGGACCCGCCCCCAGAGTCTGGGGGTCCCCAAGAAGGGGTGGAGTTCAAGAATTTGCATTTCTAACAGGTTCTCAGGTGGTGATGTTGTGACTGTTTTGGGAACCCCACTTTGAGAACCATTGCCTTAGAGAAAGGGGAAGCTAGGTCACCAGAGACAGACATTTCCGTCTTCACTGGAGGCTGAAGCAGACAGGGGAAGTTGGGGCTCCCTACTGGAGGCTGGCAGCGATTACACACCCCCTCCTTTGTGTCAGGTGCTCTGGGCATCCGTGCCCAGCCACGATGAATAACACTCATGTAAGCAGGGCCCGCACCGTGTGGAAAGCACCTCTATACAGATCTATCCGGGTTTTATTAACCATTTTACTGTCACAGTTTCAGAATCAATCCAAGTGTTGTCCTCTGGAGACTCACTGGGGGTTGAGGGCCGGGGCTCCTGGACTAAATGCAGCACGGAAGGGTGGGGGAGCTCAACCTGCAGTTGGGGGTGGCTGAGAACGGGCAGTGGTGACTGTGTCCTTCCCCTGCCATGTGAACAGTGGCTTTGTCCTCTCTGAACCAAAGCCCAAGCCCAGGCCAGAACTGACTGCACCCACTTGTTGATCCTTGAACCAAACCCAAATATGAATTGCTCTTGTGAGCAACTTTCCAAACCTACATTCAAAACAGAACAGGCAGGGGCAAGGAGAGACCCTTAGCAAACCAGTGTGAATCAGAAGGGAATCTACAACTCCCTGAACCATTAAACTAAAACAAATCTGGGACATCAAAACCCTTTGAACCTGACATGAGTCAATATTTCTGTTGGTCCGGCTCCCTGGCTTGAGAGGAGCCAAGCCCAGGTGTGAGAAGGTGGCTCTCTGAGCTCCAGGGAGAGCGAAGGTCTCTGTATTGACTGAACCCTCCCAGGGAAGCCCCGTCCTGCATCCTGCAGTGAGGGAGCTGCACTTCCCCCCCAACCCCCGACCTCCCTGCCTAGTGTGTGAGGTACCCCTGCCCTGGCCTGTCTCCTGAGTCCTGGGGGTGGGGCCCCAGCCCTAGCCCGCAGCTAAGTAGTAGGCGTCCCCGCCTCTCTGATCCCTGCAGAGGGACTACAGGCAGTCCCGCCAGCTCCTGCAGTGACCCTGACCCTCCCTCAGCCTTCCCTAGCAGAGGAAAGGAGGAAGGTCGCTCCAAATCCGGGGGCAGAGTCGGAGGACCAGGGGACTTCCACTGTCTCCACAGGCCTGCAGATGCCAACCCTGCCTAAGAACACGTGTGAAACAAGTAGAGAAGGTTGTGAGAAAAGTGGGTGGATGGGGAAATACAGGACAAACTGTGATTTCTGAGGCCTTGTGCCCAGCCGGGCCACCTAACTACTATTTCCCGACACTTGAATGTCACCAAAATACACCCTCCTGGCTTTAAAGCTGCATCTGCTGGAGCCCTGCTACTTGCATTCCTCCCTGTTCAAATGCGTTTCTCTCCCTCCCTTCCTCTCCTCCTCCTTTTTCATCTCTCTCTCTCTCTGTCTGTCTCCCTCTTCCCTCTTTGAATTCCTTTCATGTGCACCTGCATCCACCTGCCTGGCTCCAGGGAACGCCCTGCTCAAAGGTGGAAGGGACCCTTGCCTTCCATTTTGATTAGGAAGTGCTGCTGAGGAATATTATAGAGCCATGAAAAGGAACGGAGCGCTGACACACGCCACACCATGGATGAACCTCAAAAACATAATGCTAACTGAAAGAAGCCAGGCACAAAAGGGCATATATTTTATGATTCCATTTAAATGAAATGTCCGGAATAGGCAAGTCTATAGAGACAGAAAGTGATTGCCAGAGACTGGGGTTGGGGAAGGGAATGGGGAGGGACTGCCTCATGGGGTTTCCTTTGGAGCTGATGAAAATGTTCTGGGACTGGATAGAGGTGATATTTGCACCAACATTGTGGTGTTTACCGCTGATTTGCACATTTACAATGGTTAATTTTATATGATGTGAATTTTATCTCGAGTAAAGAAACAAACAGAAAGGACTGCTGTGTTCCCTTTCTCCCACCCACAAGGGCTATCAAATAGTTGATCGGGCCGGTGCCGACAGCTGCGTGGAGAGTAACTTGCAGAGGACGAGAGGAGAAGCAGGAACCCAGCAGCCCTTTCCCAGTCAGTGCTTTGGCCCTTTGGGTCCTGGAGAGTTTGCAGCCTCGGAGGCTGTGAAAGAGGTGACAGTGTGTGTGGTGATCAGAGCACAGGTCCTGAGGCCAGCCTGCTGGGTTGTAAGCCCTGCCCTGCCACGTCTAGCTGAGTGACCTCGAGCAAGTCTCTCAACCTCTCTGCATCTCTGTTTCCTCATCTGCAAAGTTGGAAAAATAATAATTTTTTTATAATTATTATCAAATAACCTCATAAGTTTGTTGTAGAATTAAGTGCTGAAATGTAGTCAGCCCTCAGTGCATGTTAGCTGTTGTTATCACCTTATGAATGTGTAAAGTTTCCAGGCAGGAGGAGGATGAGTTTAACAAGTGGTTCTGCCACTAGCCCATCTGCCTGGGTCTCAGTGTAAAAAGAGAATTAATTAGCATATCTTTAAGGCCCCCTGAAGCCCTAACACCAGAATAACTGGAACCAGTATCCCCGGCATACAACAGAAAAAGCAAAAGATGAAATACCTGTAACGTGCCGGGACAGACCACATCGGCTATGGCATTTAAACATCCCAATAAGCCAGTGAGACAATTTTGTCCCTTTCCTGGAAAAGGACTAATGTTTTTATCTCTTTCATTAGTCACATTAGTATATTTTGTTCACCTGTTAGATCAATGTATTGGAGGATACATTTCCATTTTATTTTTATTTTGTAAAAAGTGCATCACTCCGGGATCTGTGTCCCTGGAAGAAAGGGTTCCTGAGGTGCGCAGGATGGTCTTTGCAATGGGGTTAGGATTTAGTAATACAGAGAGTGGAAATAAAACCCAGTTCCTAACCCGAGACTAAGGCAAAACAAGTTCAATGATTTTTTCCCTTGTTCCAAGATCAATGGGCGTTAATATGGAGTCCCCCACACCCCCACACCCCACACCCCCCACACCCCACCCCCACACCCCCACATCCCATCCCCACCCCCGCCCAGGTCAGGCCCCTGGGAACCAGCCAGGACCACTCAGTGAGCCCCTAGTGGTCAGTTGAAGAAACACGTGTGCCACAGAGCCCTCATCCCATTTCTCAAAGCCATGATTATCAGGTATAACAGAAGACCGGACTTAGGAAGCAGAGACCATTGTCATAGCAAGGTTGAGATGGAAGGAAGAAGAAACAAACGGACTCATACTTTGCTGAGCCTTCAGGCCAGACACTGCGCTAGGTGTTTCCACAGGTAGGAACCAATGCAGGAGAAAAGGCAGAATAAGAAACAGAAGATGGACCAAAACGTAGGCTGGATCGTAAATCAGGAAGGGGCTCAAGGAACAAACGTAGCCCCAGTGCCTTGACGGATGGTTCCATTTGACCCCGAGGGAGGTCACTGGCGGCCTTCAGGTCCTCTCCCCCTGGGTCCCGAGCTCGTCAACACGCAGGTGCCAGCAGCTGGATGGGGGCAGACACAGAAAGCAGGCCTGTCACACAGCTGGGAGGGACAGGGGCAACCCAGGTGTTTCAGAGCCATTCCTCACTCTAAGAAGAGACAGGACTTGATCAAAGTCACACCGCTGGTTGGTGGCAAAGCCAGCCAAGGGCAACCTTCTCCACCTCCCCTGTGCTGACCAGCTTAGGATTTGCATTATGCTGCAGGCCTTACCAAGCGGCCACTCTAGCAGGACAGAGCGTAACAGGGATGAATGTTCAGGAAAATCAATTGCCTAAGTACAGGACGGGGAGGCTGGTTCACAGCTGTATTGTGTAAAAGACCTGGGCTGGGGTGAGGGGGTGATGGTGGCGTCTGTTGACCATGAGGTCAGTAGAAGCCTGCAGCGTGATCCAGCCGCCAGCAGGGAAGTCTCGCCTCTTACACAGACAGCCTGGAAGGCAAAACACCCTGGGGAGTGATTGCCTCACCGTCCTCTGTGCTCGTGGGCAGCTTTTTGAGATCTGTTTATTTCTAGGTGTCGCAGATGAAAAGGTGTATCAGGGTTTGCAGACTACTGAGAGGAGCGTGGCTGAGCTGTCAAAGGGTCTGGGAGAGCCAGTCCAAGACCTTATTGAAGGAGCTGAAGACCCTTAACTGGAAAAAAAGGGGAGAAGAATAAGGGCCATGAACGAGGCCTTCCGTTTACAAGGAGGTTGTCATGGGGTAAAGGAGAGGCCGGTCCCGGGTGGCCCCAGAGGACAGAACTGGGAACAAGTAGCACGGGGCATGTTGTGGTTTACCAACTGTGTCCCTGAAATGCCAGGAGGTTAACAGGTGTCTCCTGAAAAAGGGGGGGTCCAGAGTCAAATAAGAGTAGAAAATGTATATATATTATATCAACCTCCCTCTTGGAGATTCAAAGGCATCTTAGCATTTAGACACGTATAGACGTATGATATATCACATGGGACAAATCTAAAGGTACAAAAGGGCTTGGCTTTGCCCGAGTGCCCAGAGAACAGAGCCTGGGGCAGAGGACCTCTGTGCTCTTACTTTATCAGGAAGCGCGATCCTGGGACACGGTGCACAGGGGCAAAACTTTCCAGACTAGGGTGTGTACCTAGGATCGGAACTGCTGGCTCATGGGGTATATGCGTTCTTAGGGTCTAAGAAAGTACAACTTCACCCATTTAAAAATTGGATTTCTAGTCTTATTATTGATTGTAGTGGCTCTTTAAGTATGGAAGAAATTATACTTTGTTTGTGATTTGGACATATAAGCATTTAAGTGCTCAGAAAAGTCCCACAGTAAATGAAACCTGTGTAGCCAAGTGTTTCCCTAACTAAATGGACCATAAGTCCTTTTTCTCCCTTGACTCTCTCATAGGACTAGCTTGGGAAAGGCTGGTGTAAGGCAGTTGGCATCAGAACCTGGTCATCAAGATGCTGACATCTGGGCAACTTCCAACTGTATGACAAGGTCCCTCACCTCTGCCCAGGGGACCTTGAAGCTCTCAGGGGCCGAGCCTCGTGAGGAGGCTTTCTGGGCTGCCCTCCATCCTACAGCTTAAGGGACCCATTCTTAGCATTCATCCACCAGTGTCAGGCCTTGCATGAGCCTGTCCCGTCTGTCTCTCCATCCTCGTAACCCCATAAGCAAGGCTCAAGCAGAGAACTTTCTCAAAGAGAGACAAACTTCTGCCTGATTCCAAAGGCCATCCTTGCTCCATTACACCATGTCCCACCGGACTTGTTTAGAACCAGTGCCCAAGACCCAACCCCCAGGAAGCTGGACACTGGCTTTGTCCCTCTCCCCTCTGGCCTCAGCCGTCAGTTCTTGTCTGTTTCTCTCCTCTGGCTTGTGGTCTGTGCAGCCTGTTGGGCTGGTTATGTTTAACACCCATGCCCTGGCTGTCTCAATCCTGGGGTGGCAGTTCCGCCCTTTCCTCTTGGGCTCCCGGCACTTGGCACACAATCAGGTCAATGATGGTGATCATAGTGAACATGTATTGGGGTACTCACTACAGACAGGCTCTGTGCTAAGGACTTTCTGAGGATCCCATTTCACCGTTCACAGCAACCCTATGTAGGTGCTATTACCATCATCCCCATTTTGCAGATGAAGAGACTGAGGTCGAGGGAAGTTTGGTCGTTGGTCTAAGGTCACATAGCCTCTGAGTGGTAGAGGCAGAATTTAAACTCTGGAGCCAAGGGCTCCTACCTGCCTTGCACTACACACCTGACTAGACGGATGAGCCAGGAGGTCCCAGTCTACCAGAGGCCACATACAGAACAATTGCCACAGGTTGACAATGACAAGAGCCTAGGAAGCTTTCATTCAACACTGCAGGGAAGGCTGTAGGAACAGGCCGCCCCGGGTTGGGGAGGACCCCAGGCCTGGTCTTCTGCCCCTTCTCTCCTCCCCTGCTGCCAGTTGGGGTCACAGGCCAGCCCAGGGCCACCTCAGGTTCCCGCGAAGAAACAGCCCCGTCCTGATCTGCAGCATTGGCAGTTGCTCTGGGCAAGCTGCAAGCAAACAGCTGTGACTCCAGTCCCCAAGGCTCCCCCGCCCCCATTACCTGTGTCAACACTTTTATTTTTAAAGCGGCAGAGCCAAGGTGGGGGCTGTGGGTGGGCGATGGGGAGGGAGGGAGCCGGGCCCTTATCAGCACTGGGGTCCTTGCATATGTAACACCGTCATATAATTAACAGTGAAGATCATTTACATTGTCGCTTAGCTAATTTTCATAATGTTTTCTTTATTATCAGAGGAAGAAATTAACCCAAGAATTTATTTACATAGCAGCCTCAAACAGTAACAGCTTGCTAATTGCCTGTTAGGTGATTAATAAGCTTACAGCAGATGCTAATGCGTCCTGGGCTCCCCGTTTCAAAGGTGCTCTTGCCGCACGCTTGTGTTTTTGGCAGCTTAATTAGTGCAATAATTATGTACTTGTTGCTCCTTCTTTCAAGCAAATACTGTCAAATGCTTAAAAGATTAAAGTGAATTATATTCGGAGAACTCACAGTGCTTGAGGGTGCCCGTTCTCCCTAACTTCTCTGCTGGTTCAAAAGTAGAAGAGAATAAATGAGAGGGGGTCTAACTGGTCAGCGGGGAGCCATGGGAACCTGAGTCCGTTGAGTTCTAGTCCTGGCCTTGCCCGTTGAACCTTGCCTCAGCTTCCTGCTGACGCAGGGGACGCGAATTCGTGCCCCGGTCCGGGAAGATCCCACATGCCGCGGAGCGGCTCGTCCGTGCGCCATGGCCGCTGAGCCTGCGCGTCCGGAGCCTGTGCCCCGCAACAGGAGAGGCCACAACAGTGAGAGGCCCGCGTACCGAAAAAAACAGACAAAAAAACAAACAAACAAACCAAAAAAGGAAGGACATTTTACGTTTGGTGGTCTATATATGTCCATGCCACTCTCTCACTTTGTCACAGCTTACCCTTCTCCCTCCCCATATCCTCAAGTCCATTCTCTAGTAGGTCTGTGTCTTTATTCCCGTCTTACCCCTAGGTTCTTCATGACCATTTTTTTTTTCTTAGATTCCATATATATGTGTTAGCATACGGTATTTGTTTTCCTCTTTCTGACTTACTTCACTCTATATGACAGACTCTAGGTCCATCCACCTCACTACAAATAACTCAATTTCGTTTCTTTTTATGGCTGAGTAATATTCCATTGTATATATCTGCCATATCTTCTTTATCCATTCATCCGATGATGGACACTTAGGTTGCTTCCATCTCCTGGCTATTCTAAATAGAGCTGCAATGAACATTTTGGTACATGACTCTTTTTGAATTATGGTTTTGTCAGGGTATATGCCCAGTAGTGGGAAGCAGCTGCATAGCACAAGGAG
Source organism: Orcinus orca (assembly GCF_937001465.1). Classification (NCBI taxonomy): domain Eukaryota; kingdom Metazoa; phylum Chordata; class Mammalia; order Artiodactyla; family Delphinidae; genus Orcinus; species Orcinus orca. The sequence goes on from NC_064560.1 coordinate 88,774,165, forward strand.
ATCAACTTGGTGCTTTGTGACCACCTAGAGGGGTGGGATAGGGAGGGTGGGAGGGAGGGAGATGCAAGAGGGAAGAGATATGGGAACATATGTATAACTGATTCACTTTGTTATAAAGCAGAAACTAACACACCATTGTAAAGCAATTATACTCCAATAAAGATGTTAAAAAAAAAAAACAGGAAGGACAAATAGTTGGCATGGGAAAGGGGGGAGGGGAAACTAGCATCAGATAGATGCAAGCAACTAAATGCATTGGGTAGCTCTTACTTAGGTCCTGGTTGGAACAAACCAATTGTAAAAAGACATCTTTGAGCTAATCAGAGAAATTTGCAGTAGAAGACCTCCAGAGGTCAATGTTGATTTGGTTAGGTGGGATAATGGCATCACGGTTATGCGAAAGACACATTTTTTGTCCGTTAGATACCCATACTGAAGTGTTTAGTGCTGAAATATGATGTCTGCGATTTGCTTTAAGATATTCCAGCCCCCTCCTAAAAATAGTAGGTCTGTAGATTAAATAAGATTGCAAAATGTGGATCGACATTAAAGCTGGGTGATGGGTACACTTGGGATCAATATAACTGTTTTCTCCACTTTTGTGTATGTTTGAAAATGTGCATACTAGAAAAGTTAGGACCTAGAAAGGAAGGGGGTGGGAATGCTATCAAGACATGGGCTTTAGAATCTAGCTGCCTCTGTTCAAGTTCAGCTCTACCACATGCTAGCTGTGTGACCTTGGGCAAGAATCTACCCTTTTTGTGCCTCAGTTTCCTCATCTGTGAGATGGGGATATACTTGTTGCTAGGATTTACCAAGACAATGCGTACCAGGTACTGGGGAAGCTTTTTCTTGTCATTCTTGTTATTATTGATATTGTGATGCCACAGCCCCACCTTTTTCACTCGGGACCAGCCCTAGCACCTCAGTGTCTCCAAGGCTGGAACCCTGGCCTCTCCAGAATTTAATCACGAAGCTGGGTCTTTCAGTAAAGTGCCCTCTTTACCTCCCACCTGCTTCCAGCCAGACTCCCAGGAGCCTTTGTCCTGTGGTAGCAGGATGCTGAGCTTGCCCTGTGGCCAATTGTCTGAATTTAGCCTGTTGCTGATTTTTTCAGCCCCTCCCAGCCCCTGAAGCTGCACCCGACCCCCAGCACCTGTCCCTGCGTCCCTCTCCTACCCGCTGAGGCTTGGGTCCTTTAGGGCCCCAGCCTCCCAGAGTCATTCCCATTTTGCTAGCGGGGACATGCCTGTTCCTGACACGTCTTGGGCAGGCCGCTGACCTGCTGTGTGCCTTGGGTCTGGCCTTAGTTTTCTCATTTGTAAAATGAGGGGATGGAGACACTCTCTAAATTTCCAGCATTGACTGCAGAACATTTGAATAGGCCTTGACCCAAAGCAGGAGCTCAGTGAAGGTTTGGATATTGATGGAACGAATGAACACATTGATGGGAGAGGCCACCCTCCCTCTCCCTCCCTGCACTGGCCTAGGGTTTACTCCCAGGCCCCCCTCAACAGTCCAGATCCACATTCCAAATTCCTCTTAAATACCACGCAAATGGCCTGGGATCTGAGCCTCGTGGAGGTTGGTCCAGCCTCAAAGGTGGATTTAATCACAGCATCACACTCACCACCCCCTCCATCCAATCCCTGTGCCCATCCAGATGTAATTCTGAGCACACAGTCTGACAAAGCAGGCCTTCAGCTGTCTGGGGCCGAAGAAGCAAAATTTTACTAAGTGTGGGATAGGAAGCCAGGGAGAGCCAGGGAGCCTCATCGATGTTCCCCAACATGCGGGCTAAACCCAGCCCCTCCTCCAGGAAGCCCCCGCTGGTATCCTGGTACTTACAGGGCCACCATGTTTGTGTCCTGCACCCAGACTGGGAAGTGTGAGCAGCTGGCCTGGTTTTCTGTCACCTGAGTGAAATCTCTGTTCTGTGTATAACTTGACTGTAAAGACGGGGGGACGGGGGGCGGGGGGAGAGGAGGGCAGAAACAACCTTTCTTTTTTCTGTATGACCCAGTCTCAGCTCAGTGTCGTGCAGAGAGTTCTGCAGACCCAAATGAGGATTCCAGGGTCCAGACTCCTTAGCCTCTCATTTGGAGAGGAAGAAATCGGGGCCCAGGAAGGTTCACTGAGTCTTGCAGGGCCTGGGCTCTGATCATGGCTGGACCACAGCTCTGTCCATCACCCCCTGCTTGCTGCCCTCATGAATATGACCTGGGTGGAGTCAGGACGGCACTGGCCACGGAAGCAGAGGCGTGGAGACCTTGGCAGGTTGCCTCCAGCCCAAGGGGCCTCAGGAGCTTGGGCGGAGCCGGACAAGGGACTTTCAATGCTAAAACTGAAAAAGTCCCATGAAAATCAGAATGATTTGGTCACTCTACGACGCTGGCTCTCCGTGATGGCCCAAGACCCTTTTCTGGGGTGCTCTCCTGCCTTTCCGGTTGCGGCTGAGTCCCAGGTACAGAGCACCTGGCTCAAGTTGGGCCAAGCCGTTTCTTCCTCCCTAGACTCTGACGCTTGAGTGGAGGGCCTTGAGAAAAAACATTGACAGCGTGTCCCTTTAAAGGCAGAGCCCAGGACAAGGAGTCCCCCGGCCCTGGCTGCTGTGGTGCTCAGGGTGGCCCTGGTTGTGGTTTTCCTGAGGCCAGGAGCTCAGATCTCCTTTGATTCTTTGATTCCAGAGGTTTCCAACAAATCCGGTTTCTGCCTTTCTTATCTCCTTGCGTTGATAAATCCCTCTGATATACCCTGGTATTATACCAGCATCTTTCATTTGGGGAACTTCCCAGAATGGCCCATTTTCATTCATTTGTCTGATGTCTTTGATAGTTGCTAGTCTGCGGCTCCAGAGGACAGAGACCGGATCTGTGTTTGGTTACCTCCCAGGGCCAGAACTTAGCACAGTGCTAAGTTAGGAATCGAAACAGCTAACTTGTTTTTTCAAGCACTTACCATGCGCCAGTAGAATAAGGGAAGGAAGCCTAAATACATGCTTAAATTAACCAGAGTAAGTTCTGTTGCTGGCAACCCAACGGACCTTGAGGAGTGAATGCCTTACTTCAAAGGGGCAGCTCAGGGCCTCCCGCTGTACATTCATTTATTTGCTTATTTCATAGAGTGAATATTGAATGCTAACAACAAGAGGAATATGAAATACCGTTCTTGCCCTACAGCAGTGGTTCTCAAGCTTTACAGCATCAGAGGTGCCTGGAGGGCTTGTTAGAACACAGATTCCTGGGCCCCAACCCCAGAGTTTCTGATTCAGCAGGTATGGGGTGGGACCCCAGAACAAGTGTCTCCTAACAACGTCCTAGGTGACGCCTTTTAGGAGTTGGGGACCACTCTTTCAGGCCGACTGCCTGGTTGGAACTAAACACCTCTCTGGGGAGCCAGGGCTTTCACGGAGTTGACATTTAAATGCATGGCAGAGAACAAAAGTATGTTAGTTAGGTTTGGGGCTCCTCAGTATCTATTTCTTCTTTTGAAAACAACACCGAAATTTCCTTTTGAAGATCTATGTCTCCTTCACTCTGAGGCCATGTGTTCCTGATAGGCTCCCACCTGGCTCTGTGGTAAAGCACGTGCCTCAGGAGCGTCCAATCAGGGAACTGAGTCCACCCAGTCATGTGACTTACATGGTCCAGTCAAGTCTGATCTTAGGACCTTTGTCAGAACCACTAGGAAGCAAGCCTTTCTTCGGATGGACTAGAATGGCCCGTGGTCATCTTGCTACAGTGAGGAAAGAGCCTCTGAAAATGGAGCCCAGAAGACAAAAGCAGAGGCGAGGGCATCGTTTAATGCCCCTGGATCCAGCCATGCCTGAAGTCAATAATCCTTGGACTTGTCAGTTACAAGAGTCAATAAATCCCCCTTTGTGCGTAAGTCATATTTTGGGGTGAGGTTTTTTTGACATTTAACAGAAAGCTTCCCATTTGATACAAAGTGTTGCAGGAATTTTGAAGCGCGTCATCCTTTCTGGGTTAGGAAGCTTCGTGGATACTCAGAGAAGTGAAAGGAGACAGCCTTCTAGGGGCAGAGTTGAGAGACTGGACAATATAAGCAGAGATGTGTGGTGGGGAAGAGCAAGAGGTCACGGCAGAGACCAGAAGGGTGGCCCTCAGTACCCAGTGAGAAGCCTCTAGAAGAGTTGAGCCTGAGAGCAAGGGGGCATCTTGCCACTCCGATGGGAAAGCACTTTGCATTCTGTGGTCCCCTTTCCCAGAAGAGTTCACCCTCAATGCCAGAGGTTCCCAGAGCCTGCTGGTTCCTTGGACTCAGACTTCCTGCTCAGACGGGGCAGCTGGGATGAGGTCATGGCTGGGGAGAGTCTTTTATGCTTTTGCTAAGCTTCTTCTTTCAGTAGCAATTGCTGTCTTGCTTAATCTCAGAATTATCTGATTGTCACAGTCGAGTTTTCCACATTAGGCAGTGAGCCAACAAGTTACTTAAACTATAATTGCCCTTTAATGAAGCCCATCTTCAAAACTGAATTGTCAAAGGGACACTTGTAAACACACAGCGAGGTCCAAGACCAAGCTGGCCCCAGACGTCACAGCCAGGCCCTTGACTCCTCTCTGGCGACAGCCGCATTTGTCTGAGTTCTTGGGGCTGTATCGCCGGCTGCCACCCAGAGTAGAGAGGAGTCTGGTGCTGGCAACGGTCGCCAGAAGCAGGTCGAGCTTTTTAAAAGCAAGCTTAGGGGGCTTGGTTTTGGTGCACACATTCCCCTTAGCCGAGTGCCCCCTCCTCCCCAATGTTCTATGAGAGGTGAAGGTAATGGCCAACTTCTCGACTTGAACTTTACAAAACCTACCGCAACGCTTGTCTTCGGTGAAACCATAAAATGATGGAAGTGTGGCTGGTGAACGGTTCACGTGATAGAAAGAGTAGGTGAGGGAGGCTGACATCAGTGAGGAGCTCTTCCTGGAGCAGCTGTCTGGGCTGGGTCTGCACTGTGCATGGGCAGGTGTCTGCCCTCCGGGAGCTTCCACTAGCATCTTAGAACATCATAGGTGAAGTGTCATTGTCAAGCATACTCAGTCGCTTTATTGCACTTTCACAGTCATCCAGGGCAAACCAGGACAAGGAAAGAAATATTTGCAGAGCACCTACTATGTGTCTGGTATCGTGTTAGGCACTTTACATGCTTTATCTCATTTAATTTTCAGAACAACACTAGGAGCTAGTCATATTATCCTTATTTTATAGATGAAGAATGCGAGACCCAGAGAGGTTAGGTAACTTGACCAATATCACACAGCATGTGGGTATATGGGAGACAGGATTTGAACTCAGGCGTATTTAATGCCAAAGCCAGTGAGTGTTTCTTCAACGTCTTGGTGGCTCCCTAATTATAATGCCTATAACGCTGCTGTAAAGCCGATGAGAGGTGCTGATAAGAAGGGCTGTGGATTCGTGAATAAAACACTGTGCCGTCTGGGATTTGCTCAGAAACAGCGTGAGATTTCAGCGGGGGAAGTAGATAGGAGTATAGGTTAAAAGATTGGCCGTGATATGATAGGTGTTAAAGCAGGGTACGTAGGGGTTTGTAATACAATTTTGTTTAAATCTGAAATTTTTAATTATGAAAAAGTTTTAAAATTACAGCACTTTCTCCAGAAGTCAGTGCCCCTTCCCAGTACCCCCAGAACACCCCACAACCGTATCTGTCACTGCCCTGCACCCAACACGTCATACGAGAGTCACCCTTTACATTTTCTGGGTCCCTCCAAGTCCGTGAGCTCCGTGAAGATAAGGGCGGCATCCACCTTCCTCACCTAAGAAATTTTATAGAATGAATAAATGAGAAAGGAGTCTGGTGCACAGTAGGCATTCAACAAAATGTTGGTTGAGTGAATGAAAAATCCAAAGCACTGGGCCTTGAAAGCTGACTGAGCTTTGATGAGCCAGAAGTTCACAGACTGGGCGTGTTAGGTGGGGGACAGGCTCGCGCAAAGACACAAGCAGGAGGCAAGCCAAGTTCAGAGGTGAGGGAAGGGGGAAGACCCGCCACTGCCAAAACAATAATCGCTGGTGAGAATGCCCTGTCCGTGTGAGCTGGCGTGTCCGCTTTTTAATAACTTATATTTCACAGATGTAGCACTGACAGCATATTTTTTTTTTTTATCTTATCACCTCAGCAGGGTCAGTCCCCGCTGGGGCTGTGAAAAGTGAGGCTCTCAATTCCAGTCTCAGCTCATTAATTGAAGAAAGTTGGACAGCGTGCGCCGGGCGGAAGGCAGCTCCAAACGGATGTCGACATGTTTCTGAGGACTTGAAGGAAACAAAAGAAATCAATTAAGGGGACGGCCTGGGGTTCCAGTTGGGAATCTGAATCCTGCTGCCTTTCCTAAGAGTCCCCAGCAAAAGGAAGGAAAAAAATACCTCCTTCCCCAGGCCACCCCAGGAATAAGTGCCACGTGGAAACTGGGCCCTGGAAAGGTCTGGACAGGAGGCCGGGATGGCTGGGAATCAGGTCGCCCGGCAGGGCAGGGTTTGCGTCCTGAGGCTTTGCAGGCGACGTGGCGTCTGGTCTCCTGCCAGCCTTCCTGATGAAAACCACGCTCCGTCGCTGGCTTGGGTTGAAGGCTGCCACACTTAGGATACCTTCAAAGGCCTTGCTTGTACAGACGGGCTTATTCCACCAAAGCACAGGCCGCACAGATGATGATGACAACAGCAGCGTAAATGTACGCAGCTCATGTAGTTTTCCCTGATCTCATCTCGCTCTCCCAGCAACTCTGGGACAGTGGGAGGAGTGGAGAGCAGGGTCAGAAACCGAACTCAGAGGAGAGATGTGATGTTCCCAACATGGCACGGCGGAGAGTTAGTAGAGCCGAGACACTTCCCTCTGATACGCACATGTGGTCCTTGCTGGGGGCTCTGTGCCGGGACCAGGTGAGGGCCCGGGTCTCAACCCCCCACCAGTTCTCACGGTCTGCCTGGCACTTGTCATCATGGGTGGTCAAAAGACGTTAAGAAGATCCCTGTATGGTCCTGTCGCCTCCTAGAGATAGTGGCGACTCCCACTGTCTCCTGGAAATATCAGAGTTCCACCTTCTGGGCCTGTTCCTACCCATAATTCTTCAAGTTATTTTGTGTCTCTGGAATATGAATTGGCCTGGGTGCACTGAAGCAAGGGATTTCTCATAGCGACGGAAGGCAAAATGAACGTAAATATGTGTGGGATAGTAATTCCTTGTGTCATGGTACTCTATTTCTCAAAGGGCCTTCACATTTGTTGTCTAATTTGCAACAGGCAGCAAACCTGCGAGCTGTCTGGGATGATAGGATCACTTTGTTCCTTAAAGAGGAGGGAAGGAGAGTGCAGAGAAGTTCTATCTTTTTTTTGTTGTTGTTGTTGGAGGTACGCGGGCCTCTCACTATTGTGGCCTCTCCCGTTGTGGAGCACAGGCTCCAGACGCGCAGGCTCAGTGGCCATGGCTCACTGGCCCAGCCGCTCTGCAGCATGTGGGACCTTCCCGGACCAGGGCACAAACCCGTGTCCCCTGCATCGGCAGGCGGACCCCCAACCACTGCGCCACCAGGGAAGCCCCGAGAAGTTCTATCTTGTCCGACATCTCGCTTTCTGCCCTTTTCACTTTCTGAAGTTTGAAAAACATTAAGTCAATCTTTTCCCTTAGTTTTAAAATGAGAATCTTGGAGAGTGCGTCTAGGAGGAATTCTTACCCCTATGTTGAGAAATTGATTTTATTATAAAGCAGCAGTTATTACAAATGTTTAAACACCTCATTTAAACGTTTGTTTTTGTTTTGCTTCTTTTGGTCTTTATTGGTTATGTTTCTGAAAATGTAAGCGTAGGTGGGGTGCGGGGTGGGAGTGGCGTGGAGCCCAGGATGATCGAGAACACTCCTCTTTCTTCCTTAGTGTCTCCTCAGAAGTCCTCTTCAGGCAGAGGGGAGGGCCGCCCATACAAGGGATGTGATGCTCTCCAAGTTCACAATTACTATTCACATCTATATTTTGTATCCTAGCCAGATGTTAATCTGCCTGTTTTCCCCACTAGGCTGTGATCGCCCTGACTGGTAGGGAGGGGAAGGATCATATTTTTGGTTTAAGGGGGAAAAAACAAACAAAAACTCTGGAAGAAAAGGAATTGAGGGGAGGATGAGTACAGGAGTTCACCAGAGCTGGGACCTGTCAGGACTTCACAGCAGTAAACCAGGGAGAAGGGAAGAAACCTTGAATGAAAACCAGAGAGGTCAAGGGGAGGAAATGGACTCCTGGGATTTTCAGGATGTGGGATCTGTGTGAATCTCTACAAGGCATGAGGAGGCAGTCAGGGACTAGTTCTCAGATTCTGGGGCGGACACCCAGGGAGATGGATGGTAGGGCTTTGATCGGAGCTAGGGAACACGGGAGAAAATACATCATGGATGGAGACAACCATGATGGTTCAGCTCTGGGCAGATTGAGTCTAAGGTGCCAGTGGGTCTGGACTACAGATGTAAAACTGGGCAGGTTGTACTTGAAGCTGTTGTGAAATCCCCGGTCCTCTCAGCTGCCTGCGGGCTGGGCCTTTGCCTCTAAGACCTACTACTTGAGTCTCTGGTGGCCCCGAATAATCTCATAATTTCTTGACCTCATAATTTCTCATTTTCCTTTTTGTCTTCCACCCGATGCCTGCAGTGAGGCTCCCTGAGGCTACGTGAATTTCATTCACTAGCCCCTTGTGAAACATCAAAGGTTACCTAGCACCAAGATACAGCAAGAGGGGCCAGCAAACCTGGTCTTGAGACCTGGCCCAGCCAATAACTACTATGTGATGTTGGACAGATCACTATTCTTCTCCGGGCATCACTTTCCCCAACTTTAATATTAAAGTGGTTAAGTTCCTGTGCTGGTAATGTCAGAGTAGCTTGCGTTGGACTAACTCTCCCACATAATGTAGTTTTAATGTATGAATAAAATATACAAAACAAGTATTCGAAAGTATTGGAAGGCTGCCAAAACCCAGCAGAGACTGGAGTGGGACTGGCCCTTGAAAGAAGACGACACTACCGGTTGATTCATGTTTATATGAATCTTCCCCCGAGTGTACTGTATCCCTGTCTGCATGGCATGGGATAGCCAGAACTCAATTAGAAAACCATAGTATTTCTGATCTTAGGTGTCAGAAGTTGGAGCTCAAGTCTGCCAGAGGAGCTGGAACTGAGGAGAGAAATCCTGGAAAGGGGAGAACCTCTAAGAGGAGAGCCCCCAAATCTGCATGTAAACTGCCCTTCTATCCTTGACCGACCCCTGAACGGTGCATGCATGGGGGTGACATCAAGAAGCCCGGTGGAAGTACTAACTAGGAGGCTGGAAAAGCTGAGAAGAGATTTCAGCTGTGGCTCAGCAACAGATGCAGAGAGAGAATCTGGATTTGAGTCTTACCAAGTTAGCAGAATAAAAGGTATGTCCCAGAACCAAGGGATTTACCCTAAAACTAAGGGAAAGAAGATATTACATCCCTAAGGAAGTACAAACTCAAACCTCTACAGGTTTAAAGTGATCATCCGGTAACTTAACTTCCAGCCATAACAAAAATTAACATTCTTCAGAAGAAGATAATAGAATCCAGGGTTTCTGCAATGTCTTACCCACAACGTCTGGTATAAATTAAAGGGTTAACAAGATGATATTATGAAAAACATTATTACTATCAAATTTTACAACCTAGGTGAAATAGACAAATTATTTGAAAAACACAACTTACCAAAATTGACATATAAAAAATACAGAAAATTGAATAGTTCTGTATCTATTAAAGAGATTGACTTAATTATAAGAAATCTCCCAACAGAGAAAATTCCAGTCTCTAATGGTCTCACTCAAACATCAACAAACATTTTAGGAAAAAACAATTCAATCTTACACAAATTATTTCAGAAAATAGAGGCAGAGAGAATACTTCCCAGCTTATTTTATGTAGCCAGCATAATCCTGATTCCAAAATTGACAAAGACATAAGAAAAGAAAATTACAGACTCTTAGAGACTGAATGTTTGTGTCCTCTCAAAATTCATATGTTGAAATCCTAACCCCGAATGTGATGGTATTTGGCGGTGGGGCCTTTGGGAGGTGATTAGTTCATGAGGATGGAGCTCTCGTGAATGGAATTAGTGCCCTTATAAAAGAGACCCCCAAGAGCTCTCTTCTGTCATGTGGGGACACAGAGAGAATACAGCTGCCATCTGTGAACCAGGAAGTGGGCTCTCACCACACACAAATCTGCCAGTGCTTTGATTTTGGACTTTCCAGTCCCCAGGACTATGGGAAAAAAATGATTGTTGTTTAAGCCACTCAGACTATGATATTTCTGTTATATCAGCCTCAGTGGACTAAGATACAGGCCAATATCCTTTATGAACACAGATACAAAATTCCTTAATAAAATATTTACAAACTGAAGCTAGAAACATATAAAAAAAGTAATACATCATGGTCAGTTGGGGTTTATCCCAGGAATGCAAGGTTGGTTTAATATTTTAAAAACCAAACAATGTAATTAACCATATTAATAGAATAAAGGAGAAAAACTATATGGCTGTAGATCTAAAAGAGCATTTGACAAAGATCAACATCTATTCATAATAAAAAATTCTCAGCAACCTAGGAATAGAGGATGACTTCCTCAATTTCATGCAGGGTATCTATACAAAACTAACCCCTACCATAAATGTAACCAAAATATTAGATATAAAATATTAGATGCTGGGCTTCCCTGGTGGCGCAGTGGTTGAGAGTCCACCTGCCGATGCAGGGGACGCTTGTTCGTGCCCCGGTCCGGAAAGATCCCACATGCCGCGGAGCAGCTGGGCCCGTGAGCCATGGCCGCTGAGCCTGTGCGTCCGGAGCCTGTGCTCTGCAATGGGAGAGGCCACAACAGTGAGAGGCCCGCATACCGCAAAAAAATAAAAATAAAAAAAAATTAGATGCTTCCGCCTAAGATGGGAATAAGGCAATGATGTCTGCTCTTGCCCCTTCCAGCATTGTGTTGGAGATCCCAGACAATGCAATAAAATTGAACAAAAAAGAAACAGAGGCATTAAAATGTGAACAAAAGAATTAAAATTGTCTTTACAGACAGCATGATTTTTTACATAGAAAATCCTAAGGAACCGACAAAGCAACTCCTAGTAAGTTAATTTAGCAAGATCATAGGACACAAGGTCTAAATACAAAAATCGATTGTATTTCTATATACTAGCAGCAAAAAATTGGAAAATGAAATTTTAAGTGCTCTTTTACACGAATATCCCAATGCACAAAATATGTAGGAAAAAATTTAACAAACTATGAATATTTGTCATAAAAAAGACAAAACACCGCTGAAAGACATTTTTAGAAAACGTTATAAATGAAGAGATTTCCATGTTGATGAATTGAAAGACTCAATATTGTTAAGATGTCAATTCTCTCCAAATTTAACGTAACCCCAATTACAATCTCAACAGATGTTTTTGTGGAAAATGACAAGAAACAAGTTATTAAGAATTCATATGGAAAAGCAAAGGTATAGAATAAGCAAAACAATATTGCAAAAGAAAGACAAATTTAGAGAACTTAAACTACCTGAGTCAACACTTATTGTAAAGCTACGTAATAAAAACAGTGTGGCATTGGCACAAGGAAAGACATAAATGGAACAGACTAGAAAGACCAGAAATAGACATATACATACAGTGAATTGGTTTTCAACCAAGGTGCTGAAGCAATTTCATGGGACCAAGAAAGTTTTTGCAACAAATATATTAAACAACTGGATATATATAGTGAAAATAAACTTAAGCTTGAATCTCTCACCACACACAAACATTAATTTGAGCTAAATCATCGACGCCACAGTAAATGTTAAAACTATAAAGTTTTTTAGAAGAAAATCTAGGAGAAACTATTTGTGACCTTGGGGTATATGAACAGCCAATAAACACAGGAAGCTGTGCTCAACATCATTAGTCATCAGGGAAATGCAAATGAAGACCGCCATCAGCTACCATTCCATACACACAACAGTGGCTAAAATTAAAGACTAAAACCAGGAAATATTGGTGAGGATGAAGGGCATTGGAGCCCTCATACAGTTCTGGTGAGAGTGTCAATAGCACAACCACTTCAATTATAAATTTCTTCTAAATTTAAATATTTGCCTCCTGTGAGCCAGTAATGCCACCCCTCAGTGTTTATAAGAGAAATGAAAACATACGTCCACACCATGTCTTGTACGTGGATGCTTGTTGCAGGTTTATTCACAATAGCCCCGAACTGGAAACAACAGAAATGTCCATGAACAGAGGCACTGGATAAACAGTGATGTGTTCAAGCACTGGGATAGGAGTCAGAGGAAATTGGACTGAAGTACTGATGCACACAACAGCAGGGCTGAACTTCACAGACATTAGGTTGAGTGAAAAAATGATACACTAGAGAACAAATATAGGGTGATTCCTCTGACATGAAATTCTAGAAAAGGCAGAATTCGGGTATGGTGATAGAAATCAGAAGAGTGATACCTTTGGGGTGGGTGTAACCGGAAGGGACTCAAAAGAACTTTCTGGGACAATGGAAATGTTCTGTAACGTGACTGACGTGGTATATCCGTTCATCAAAAGTCATTGTGTTGCACACTAAAGATAGGTACATTGCACTCTCTGTAAACTGCCTCAGTTGAAAAAAGAAAACAACTAAGGAAGTTAAAAAATCATTCGGGGGCTTCCCTGGTGGCGCACTGGTTTGAGAGTCTGGCTGCCGATGCAGGGGATGCGGGTTCGTGCCCCGGTCCGGGGTGATCCCACATGCCGCGGAGAGGCTAGGCCCGTGAACCATGGCCGCTGAGCCTGCGCGTCCGGAGCCTGTGCTCCGCAACGGGAGAGGCCACAGCAGTGAGAGGCCCGCGTACCACAATTAAAAAAAAAAAAAAAAAATCATTAGGACTCTGCCATTCCAGGAGGCTTGAGTGCAGAGACCTGGGGCTTGATCACATGGGGGGGTGTGGCCAGCATCAGTGCTTTTCTTCCTCTGCATTAGCTGGGGCTGAGGAGGGAAAGGTTCAGCGGATGGAGAGCCCGGGGAGCGTGGCCTGGCCTGTCCCAGCTGCCTGAATGAGTCACTTCAGCTTAAGAAGCATCTATAAATTAATCCTGAAGTCTATGTGAGTGCATCAGTGTTATACACTGGACTTCTGTGTGTGTGTGTGTGTGTGTGTGTGCACGCATGTTTTATTTTAAGCCTCCTGCCTCTCCTTCTGCTGCCTTCAGAACAAATAATCATTGTCTTCGGATGATGTGTGACCCCCAGTCAGAGGATAAGTTGTCTGGCCAACTTGGGCAGACGGCAGAGGGAAATTTCCTGGAGGGTTGCACCACCAGTTGGGTCTAAAAGGGCGAATGCTTTCTCACAGCTTTGTGTCCAAGGGGCTGGAGCAGACCAGATGACCTGGAAAGGATGGACAAATAGAATGTCCGGGTGATGACGCCTATACAAATCCAGCTCGACCGTTTCGGGAAACCCCACTCTTCCCTAGTACCGGCATCACCTTTGAGCTTCCTGTTGCTTGGAAACAAGACGGATGATGTCCCCATGGGACATGGGAGGAGGGGACCAAGAAAGAAGAGAAGATACAAGGAGAGGGGCCATGACAGATAAAAGGGGAGGGATGTTTAAATAAAAAGAAGAGGATAAAGAAAAGGGGGAGGAGGAGTCAAGGCATTTGATAGATTTGCAACAATTTCATCCTTTTGTAGAGGGTCTGGGGCTCTTCATAAAGCCCACATCTTTTGTCCTAAGGTGGGCTACCAGGTATCAGGACCCCCCATGTTATAGAAGGGGAGACAGAGACGAGAGAGTTTAGAGCCCTCGCTCAAGGTTGCACAGCTAATGAAAGAGCAGAGCGGGGATTTAGCAGATTTGGGGACCCCCAGGCCTCCTCACTGAGGTTTCACGGCCTGGTCACTCTCCTAGCCCTCTGCTCCTGCACCAGCACCCACTCAGCATAGCCGTGAACCATGAAACCGAAAGGGAATGCTGTCTGCAGGTCATCACCGTGGGCAAGGTGAGGGAGCTTAGCCTCCAGCCCCAGGCCTTTTTAGGAAATGTAGCTCTGCATGAAACACTTGGCTTTGATGGGAAGCGAAGAAGTGGGTCTACTAATTAAAGGTCACTTGGAATTTTTTTTAGCTTTAAAAACAGAGGAGATAAGTTTAAGTTGGGCTGACCACAGTCACTGGGCATTTCCCTGAAGCTCAGGGTTGTGTGTGCTCAGTCTCTTTGCCTCTGAAAGATCATTGGATTTTTTTTCTCCCTTTCTGGTTTTGTTTTGATTTTGTTGTTGTTGTTGTTTTAAAAATACACACCCTCCGGAGTTGAACACTTTGACTTCTTTGATGCAGGGGAAGCCAACCATGGGTTTCTAAAGTTGGGCAGAAAGGAGTCGACATCGGCAGGAACCAAACCGCAGTCTTCAGAAGCCTATGCCGCCAGGCCCCAGTCCATGGCCTGTGCGGTCAGCATCATGTCATTATGTTCTCCAGAGAAAACTAGAGACCCAGAGACCTCCGGTTACACTGCCACTGGCTCCCTGTCTCTGGACAGGGCAGCAGGCGGGGGCGAGGTGCCAATGAGGAGCTGTCATCATCCCTGCTCAGCGAGGGGGACAGGAGGGCCCACTGGGCATGAAATCCCAAGGGAAGGCCAGAAAGGATCCAGCGTGCTTCCTAACCATTTTCGGAAAAGAGGAAATGCCCTCCCCTTCCCCACCCCTGTCCAAAAGCCATGCTATAAAGACACCCGAGGTCTTACTCCATCCAGCTGCTCCTGAGAGAAGAACTTTTCCTGCCAGAGGGAACCCCTTCCATGAGGATTGGACGGGGCTGATCCTGCCTTCTCCCTGGTCACATGACCCAGGCCTGAGCAACCAGAATATCCCGTCTTACCTCACCACAGTGACCGGATCTATAATGGGCACATGACTCAAGCCAGGCCAATCAGAAGCCTTCCTTCCACCTGCTCTGGGTTTGTTAAACTCACAGGGGCTTCCGATATCCGTCTTGCCTGTGACACGCAGAAAACTAGGCTGAGAGATAAAGGGCGAGAGAGGTCAACCCCAATGCCATCATTTGAGTTTCTGGTTGCAGCCATGCCTGAAGGTAGTTACTTCTATGAGCCAGAAGATCGCCATCCCACTTTTTTTCTTTCTTCTTTTTTTTTTTTTTTGCTATATCTACTTTGGATTTTATTCCTGTTACCTGTGACTGAAAGAGAGCCAAGTAATATGTCTTGTTCGTCTTTGCACCACTAACACCCAGCATACAGAGGCAGGCTTGTTAAATGAGTGTCTGAACTTCCTTAGACTGGTGGGCAATGGAGCTGAGGTTGGGGAGGAAGGTACATTGCCAAGCACCTACCTGGCCCTGTGTGCCAGGCACTTGACATAAATTATTTCAGTGGATTATTTCATCACAATTTTGCATATTAGGACTACTATCTCCACTAGAATGATTGGGAAAGTGAGGAAGAAAGGGGTCCTAGTGAAAAGCCAGCCCTTCAGATACAGGACAACATGTGAACCTTCCAGCTGGGCACTTTTCTGACCTCTCAGAAGTCGGACCTTAGGCAGGCCTCCTCCAGCAGGAGCAGGCTGACAGATAAGATCCTCCAGGTGACCCCTGTTTCATGGCCCCTGGCCCTCCAGGGGAACTCACACCAGAGTTGTATGGTCTATCATTCCAGGCCCCTGTTTCCCCTTCGGGGTTGGGAGGATGTCTGTTACCAGAAGGAGAACACTGCAAAAATGGAAGTAGATTCCTCAGACCCCCAGAGTTCCCTGACCATTAGCTTCTCTCCACAACCTCATGCCTCTTCTCCATCACTTGACCCACTGGATCTACCAAGTTCACACCCCAAATTTCCTTTTGCTCAGTGGATCTAGGGTAAGGTCCAAGTGAACTTTTGCTGGGTGGAGGTGTGGATCCTGGAGTCCAGAAGTTTCATGGTGCCACGTGCATGGGAAGGCTACAGAGAGAGGCAGCCCACAGCTGATGGGACCTGACGGGGGCCCCAAAGATGGATATGAGCTCCGTGTTTGCGTTTGCACCAGGACTTAACTACCTAGGATAACAGAGTAGGAGGGACCTCAGAAATCATCTCGTCTAGGTGGGGCAAATATCTGTGTGCCTGCTGACATGCCCCCACCCATGCTCCTGAACTTGAGAGAACCAGTGCTAACAGGTCATGGCCCTCTTTCCTACTGAGCTAGATGCCACTCTAGATCCTTCCCACACAGCGCTGCGGTCAGTCCCACCAATCGCCAGGAGAAGGCCACAAATAAAACTTGTCCTCAGATCTAGGCCAAGACTCTCATTTTGCAGTCGTGAAAAGGAAAAAAAGGAGACAAAAGGACTTGTCCAAGGTCATACAGCCCAGCTGGTATTTAAAACCAGGTCTTCTGATCCAGGCAAGTCCACCATTCTTCCTTCTGCAGGTGCTGGCTCAGTACCATTAACAGATGGTACGATGCCAATTCAAGGTGTACATACACTTAACCAGAAAATAAACGAACAAGAATGATGGAGCTCGGTGTTGTAAAAAGAACATTCAGCTGGAATTTTATCCTGGCCTGGCCATAAACTAACTGTTTGACCTTGGGCAAGTCAATTCACCTCTCTGGGCCTCAATTTCCTCAACTGTAAATTGTGGGGACCGGGTGATCTTTATAATCTCTAATATACCTTCAAATATTAATAATCTATGATTTCATGTGCCCAGCACTGTACCAGGAATTTTTTAGGCTATAGGGAACAGAAGAGAAAAAAACAACCATATAATACAAGAAACAATAAAAAATTCTATAAATCTTTAATCCTTATAAAGGCCCAAAGATGTGGAGCCTACTGAGGGCATCTGGGATCTCAGAGCAGGGAGTTCTCAATAGGTAGGGTGGCTTCCTTGTGGAGGGGAGAATTAAACTTAGCCTCGAAGGATGGACAGGTAGATGGGTGGGGGGGTGTGAAATGGCACTGCAGACAATAAGAGGAAAATAAAAGAAGGGAGGGAGGAGAGAAAAGCAGGACATGTTTAGGAGCAGAACCTGGCTGGAGTGGAGGGTGGCAGGTATCCTAGGGGAGCACTGGAGAATCAGATATGAGAGGGGGACCCCCGGGAGCTGATGCCAATGTTGCAGGAAATGTGGGGAAGAGGTCCTATTCCCTACAGAGAGGCACTGGGTGATCTCTTGCTTCACTGAATATGCAGTCACAGAAATTCAGCTCAACCTGGCTTAACCAGTGGATTAAGATACGGTGGATTTATTAAGTCACATAACCCAAAAGCCCAGGTGTAGACTTCAACCACAACTGGATCCAGGGGCTCGAAACAATTTCATAGGAATTTGCCTTTCTCCATTTTTGCCTTCTTCTGTGTTGGCCTCATTCCCAGGCAGCCTTTTCCCAACTGGTGGCAAACGGTGCCCAGCAGCTCCCAGCATCCATTTTGCCACTTAAGGAAACGAGTGGAAAGAGAGCTCCTGAGTCTGCCAGTTTCTGTAAAAATGCTGGGGCCGACCGATGTTCACTGGCCTGGATTTGACCACATTCCCTTCTCTGAACCAATCACAAGGCCAGGGGCTAATGGAATGCTCTGACTGGCCAGGCCTTGAATGGCCTCATGTGCCCACATCCCTAGGACCATAGCGTGAGTTCTGCCTCTAAAGGAATCTTAGAAACTGATAATAAGTTAGAAAGGATGATTCCTAGAGAAAAATCCCAGTGCTATTATCAAGAGAAAGCATAGATGGATCCTGGACAGGCAAATCCAACAGATGTCCAAGACCAAGGCTCCGTGTGCATGGAAATAGGAGATGTCTTCAAGACAAGGTGAGACCTAGCAGTGGTTCCTTCCTCTGCACAGGAACTTCTGATGCCCAGATCTAAATGCGCTAGGCCTCAGCAAGAGGCGGGGATGGCATGGGGAGCCTCTGGGCAGACCCCATCTTTCTTCAATTAATACCTCTTGGAGAGACTCAGCAGCAGGGCAGGAATTTGTTAAATTACATAAACATTATTGTGACCCGTAAAATTCAATGAATCTCGGCCTGTTTACCCGCGGCTGGCTTTAATGTTTGCACAGTGTAATTTAATGTGTCAATTTGCTCTCAAATAAAAAACATCTGGTCCTCTGACATGGCAAAGAAACTGGAGAGCTGATGATGTTCACAACCAGAGAAGAGCCCCAATCCAAGATGATGCTTAAGGGGAAGAAGAGGCCAGGGACTCAGAAAAGGAAGCCAACATTGTTAGGACCCATGCCTGGCCTGGTGACAAGCCTCTGTTCGTGGGTCTGTAAGATCAGTAAACTTTATCCTAATGAGAATTAAGAAAAGCCAAGAAGAACACATACCATCTTTCACTGGCACCCATCGTGCAATTAAATTTCCTGTGGCTGTCCCCGCCAATGTTGACATTCACGCTATTGGATTGTTAACTGTCTCATTATTTCGTAATTGAGAAGAGCGAGAAGAAAATGACACTTTCCCACATAGACGATCTTCTCCTCTAACATACCCCTTCCTACAGCAGTTGGCCCTGCTAAGCTTTCTCCCTCCTGATTCCCCAGGGGTTGGTGAGGCTTGGGGCAGGGGGAGGTGAGACTCTCTGAGCGTGTGCTTTTCCAGTGAGATCATTCATCTTGGTTTGGTCTCCACTAAATGAGGAGACTGCTCATTCCTGCAGACAGGGGCGGGGCTTGGCAGGCAGGTTTTAATTTGGAGGCACCGACCTACATAGAACAGGATAGGGGAAGCTGAGTTCTCCTGCCAGGCAGGTGGGGGCTCAAAGGCCTTTGAGGAGCCCTCACCTGCCGCTGGGAGGCTGCTCATCACTTCTGGGCCCTCACCTGGAGCTGGGCCGGCAGGGGTGGCCCCCAGGGACCAAAGCGCTGGGAGGCTTGGTCTCTTTCCCTCTTCGGCAACCTCTTTCTTTCCCAGCACCCAACCCTGGGCCGGGCTAAAGGGAACTGGGGAGGGATGGTTTCCCCTCCCCTGTTTCTCACCCCAGTAAATGCTGAGACGTCCTGATGTAAAAGAACTCGGCCTGGAGCCCGGGCAGCCTCCCTGCTGGAAGGAGTCAAGCCAGCTTTCCTGTCCATGGAATGACGGGGTCAGAGCAAGTTCAGGCTTTGCTTTAATTGAGTAGAAGATAGTTCTTCCTTAAGGGAGCCCTGAAATAATACTTCAGCCGAGCCGAATGACTTCCCATATTGTCAGAAGGGATTAGCCAGACTGGTTTGTAAATAAAGAGTGATCCTTCTTCCCCCTCTAGGACAAACAGATCATATTTTTTTCAGATCACCAGGGACTGGGCTTGTTCTAATCAAGTCCTTGACATTTCACTAAAGACTCCAGGAGTTACATGCTTTCCGTGATTGAGCCCTCAGTAATTACCCATTTTCCTAAATGATTGCTATTTTCCAAACCTAAAATGTTTTAGAGAAGTGGGAAAATGAGATGTCTGTCCAACACTGTGGGGAGGAGAGTGGGGCAGGAGTGGGGATGCAGAGAACAGGGTCTCTTGGGGTTAAGACAACATCATCCTGATAGGAACAAACAGGGCCGGCTCTCAGGACCACCAGACATTTTTTCTAATTTACTCATCCTTCCATTCATTTGGGCAACAACAATTTTGGAGCTCTTACCACGTGTCAGACGCTGTGTACCAGGCACAGAGTTGGAAACAACCGGCCTGGGGGTTCCCTGCCCCCATCTAGTGGGAGAGACCAGCATGTGGGCTGGTCATTACAATGAAATGTCCCAACGAGTAAATGTCACAGAGCCCCCAAATGAACCCAGAACCCCAAACCCGAAAATCAACAAAAAACAAAGCTACCTCTGGGGAAGAAAAGGAAGACTTCACAGAGCAGGTGACCCGGGCTCTCCTAGGATGAGTAGAAGTGGGCCATCAAATAAAATAAGAACAGAAACAGCTACCCTGGAATGTCAGGCAGTATTCTGAGGGCCCTGCATGTATTAACTCATCAGATCCCCACAACGATCTGATGAGACAGATACTATTTCTGCCCCCCTTCTCAGATGGAAACTAAAGCATGGAGAGGGGAAGAATAGTCCAGGCCAAGGGAACAGCACGTGGGAAAGGACACACATGTGACAAAGTGGGGCGTGTTTATGGACAGAGGCGGGAGTTCCTCTGAAAGGTGTGGAAAGGCGGTCACCTCAGATCTGTGTTTTCAAGGGGATGTCAACGCGGCAGAGGAACCAGAATGTGAAGAACAGGAGACCAGCAATAAAAAGCATGCTGTGATCCGCGAAGAAAAATAAGACTCCCCTCCAACTCTCAACCAACACGTGATCTTAGTATCTCCCCATCTCTGCCTCTGCAGCTCCTGGGGAAGGAGCTGAAACAGCCGCACCAGCTATGAGCATCAAAACCTGATGACCAGTCAACCTCCTCACTCACCCATAAACAGGTGATGGACCAAACTCACTGCAGTGGGTGGGGTAACCCTTCCAGCTCCCCTCCCAGGAAGCCCTGTGCAATGGGACGAGAGCCCCCCAGGCTGATCCT
This sequence comes from Orcinus orca, assembly GCF_937001465.1. NCBI lineage: Eukaryota > Metazoa > Chordata > Mammalia > Artiodactyla > Delphinidae > Orcinus > Orcinus orca. Next base: position 88,794,744 of record NC_064560.1, read on the forward strand.
TCACCAGGAGAGGCAGGGTGGGAGCGTGTCTCTGCTATAGCCACGTATAGGAAGTGTCCTTGCCATTCGGCTTTGCTCCTGCATTTTTTTTTTTTTTACATCTTTATTGGAGTATAATTGCTTTACAATGGTGTGTTAGTTTCTGCTTTATAACAAAGTGAATCAGTTATACATATACATGTGTTCCCATATCTCTTCCCTCTTGCGTCTCCCTCCCTCCCACCCTCCCTATCCCACCCCTCTAGGTGGTCACAAAGCATCGAGCTGATCTCCCTGTGCTATGCGGCTGCTTCCCACTCGCTATCTATTTTACGTTTGGTAGTGTATATATGTGCACGCCACTCTCTCACTTTGTCACAGCTTACCCTTCCCCCTCCCCATATCCTCAAGTCCATTCTCTAGTAGGTCTGTGTCTTTATTCCTGTCTTACCCCTAGGTTCTTCATGACACTTTTTTCCTTAAATTCCATATATATGTGTTAGCATACGGTATTCGTCTTTCACTTTCTGACTTACTTCACTCTGTATGACAGACTCTAAGTCTATCCACCTCACTACAAATAGCCCAATTTCGTTTCTTTTTATGGCTGAGCATTCTTGAATGATCTCCATTTACATCCCTTCCTCTTGAACAATCCTCCTTCACCAAGAAAAAAAAAAAAATTCCTGCCTCTGTGTCCACTCCAAACACAGATGACAAGAAGTCTTGGAAACAGAGCCTAAAGAAACACTAAGCAAACTGTTCCCCAAACGAGCCTGTCGTCTTGACCTTTGTAAGGCAAGAGCTCCACTTTATAACTTGGGAATGCACAAATATTTACAGTTGTAGGGAAGAGAGCCCACGTCTGCCAGAGGGTCCCAGAGTTGGAAGGGAGCTGAGAGCTCGTCCAGCCCAGGCTCACATGTGCTAGAAGAATACCCTTTGCAGAATCACTGGCAGAGGATCACCCGGCCTCTCCTTACACGCCTCCAGCGCCGGGAAGGAAGATCATGATCAAGCTCCGAGAAAGCTCCTTCCATTGACCCCATCTTTGGAAAGTTCTGACATGGGGCCACAACTGCCTCCCAGTGACTTTGCTCCCTGCTTTTGGATGGGCCCCCAGGACCTCACGGCTTGAGTATCTTCTTTCCCATGAGAGCTTTTTGATGGCTCAAAGTCAGCCTCCCTGCCTCTCTTCCACTGTCTCTTTTTCCTCGGGTCCCTTGTCCATTTCTGGGGGACCTCATCTGTGGGCCTCTCACCACTGAGGTCACCTTCTCTTACCATGCTCATACATCCTAGTCAGTCGGAAGCAAAACACGTCTTCTAGGAGTCTGAGTCAGACACCAGAGAGTTGGCCGGAATCTATTCGCTCTTACTTCACATTCATTTCTACCAAGATTTATCTGGTATCAGGGGAACTAATTTTGAATCCTGGCTCAGCCACCTTCTAGCTGTGTGACCTCAGACAAGTTACTTAACTTCTCTGGGCCTAGGGTGACCAAATCACCCCCGTTTATCCCAGACTGTTCTTGTTTCAAAATGCCAAGTTCCATGTCCTGGGAGACCCCTCAGCCCCAGGCAAACTGGGAGATTGGTCACCCTGTAAAGCCAATTTCCTCACGGAGAGATGAGGATAACAATAACCTAGCTCACAGTGTTGTCATGATGTTTAACTGAGATAATATATGTAAAGGACCCAACACTATGCCTGGCCCGGGGCAGAAACTCAATTTAGGTCTCCTTAATGTGAAAGGCTGGCTGATTGTGACAAATTAGAAAGAAGTGAGGCCCTGAGCAGCTTAACTGGAAAACAATTGCAGAAACAAACATGGGAACATAAACAGGGACACTTGCTACAAAATCTCAGGTTCTATGCAGTGTACATACCCCGCTGTGGCTGAATTAGGCACGGTAATCGGTCATCGTTAACCTTGAAAGTGACTCCTGGTGACAAAGAAAAAGCTAAACCTTGTGCATTACCCCACCTGATAAGGCAGGGTGGTGTGGAGTCTGCTGGGGAATAAGTACCACACAGAATGCGACACAGGCTTTCATGCTTTAAAGGTAAGCATTCAGCCACCCTGACGTGGCAGTCAGCCCGCGTGACAGAGGGAAAGAGCGTTGACTAGAGGGTCCCAGGGGGGCCTGAGTCTGCAGTTCACTCCCTGGGTGACTGTGGACAAGGCGTGCTCTCGGTTCCAGTCCTGTCTCCTCATCTGTAAAATGCAGAAGAGAAAGTAGACAGGCTGTTGTCTGATGGAGAAGCAGCAGAGTGGAGCGGTCAAGAGCATGGGTCCACCACCCACTGGCTGTGTGAACTTAAGCGAGCGAGTGTGTCAGATGCGCTGTGTTCTGAGTACCCGCTGAGTATTAGCTCTCATTCCTATCCCTCCTGGGCCTGACACTCTCAGATGTAGTCATCCAGCGCCCTCTCCCCTCATCACCAAGGGTTAACGCCGCCTAAGCCCGAGGATGTGTTCCTTTCCCCCCCCACCCCAAACCGCCTCTTCTCTCAGCTGGCTCACGTTGAACTTGAGGCCGACTAAAACCTCCTCATCTTTTTTATGTGAATTGCAGTCAAGCCAGGTCTACCTCATCCTGTTCTTGTGCAATTGATTTTTGGAAACTGCATTCAAGACATTAGATTTATTGATGTTAAATTTCATCTGGTTGCTTTTGACCCAGCATTCTCGACTGTCGAGATCATCTTGAACCTTAATTCTCTCACCCCCTCCAGCTTTGAGTCATCTGCAAATTCGGTGCACATGCTTTCCATGTCTTCAGCCAAATCGCTGGCTTAAAAAAAGCTATTTATACGGATAAAAATAGAGATATAGGCTGCTTTGCTTGTGTGCAAGGCTGAGCAAGGGGGTTTTATCTTGTGGGAAGCAGGGGGCTCACAGCCCTTAATCAGCAGTTAAGCCTTTGCTGTACCTGCACTTGTATTTGCCCCTGGCTCCCGAGCGTTCTCGGTGATGACAAGGGGAGTTCACCCCTCAGCCACCCTGACTGTGGCGTCCTCTAAACCAGCAGATCCCCTGGGCAGGTCTGAATCCCTTCCTGTCTGCACCAGAAGAAGCTCCAAGGCCAAGTCCTGTCCTTCTCCCTTCTCATTGCTTCTCAAACTGAGACCACCCTCACCTTGGGGCCTTGCCAGATACCTGCTGTTAACCCAAGAAATCAATTCTTGCTCGCTCAGAGGAGGAGGTCACGGACCACAGTGTCTTGATGTGCTTCCCACTCAGATGTTTCCATTTTAACAGGGCCCTTCTGTGTTGGAACCACAAGGCCACAGCTGGGGAGGATCTGCTGTCAGCCACCTGTGGCCGTGTGGGGCTCTGTCCTTAGTCCGGGGCCCCGAGGGCGCCCCGTATCACAGCACACAGCAGCGGACACTGCTCACAAGCGTGACTGCAAGTCGCCAGGAAAAGGCTTGGGCCACTCTGTTCAAGAAAGAGAAAAGAGAAAAAAAATTCTAGAAGTAATTTACATCTGAAGTGGTTTAAATTACCAAAAAGAAAGAAAGAAAAAAAAATAGATAATTTTCTCCAGACAAGACTCTCTGATATTGTGCTAACTAGGTGGCCACTGGTGGCAGGACTTTCCAAAACTCCATGCCCACTACACACCCAGACACAGCTGCAGGCACCTGGCTGAGGGCCCCCAGCCCCAAGACAGTCGGCTGACTCAGCAGACTCAATCCCTCTTTTTTTGTTTTGTTTTGTTTTGTTTTTTGCAGTACGCAGGCCTCTCACTGTTGTGGCCTCTCCCATTGCGGAGCACAGGCTCCGGATGCGCAGGCTCAGCGGCCATGGCTCACAGGCCCAGTCGCTCCGCGGCGTGTGGGATCTTCCCGGACCGGGGCACGAACCCGTGTCCCCTGCATCGGCAGGCGGACTCTCAACCACTGCGCCACCAGGGAAGCCCCTCAATCCCTCTTTGATGTCCTTGATGCCAGAGCCTTCCCGTTTTACCCACGGGATTCCTTTATAGGAAGAGTTTGATGAAGTTGATAAAGAAGAGCAGTTACTCCTTCTTGAGTGCCTACTACATGCCAGGCATTGTGCTAGAGCCTTAAAAACAAACCATCTTTAATCTCTTCAACAACCTTAGGAAGCAGATTGTTATTATTCCCATTTTACAGAAGAGCAAACTGAGGCCCATGGAGATAAAGTAAACTGCCTACGGTCACAGGACATAGCAGAACTGGAATATGAACCCTGTTCTCGCTGATTCCAAGGTTCATTGTTTCCATGGCTCTACTTCTGTAGCTTTCAAAGGACTCACACTGTTATTCTCTCATTTGACCCAAGAAGGCCTGTGAGGAAGATAAGAGGCCAAGATTACAGAACCCTGCCCATTGACAGGGGTGGTAATGTGACCAGGGTCACGGGCTACTAGGGGGCCAGGCAGGGTCTAGGACGCTGCCCTCTGGCTTGTAATTGGGAGAACTCGGTAGTCCCGATGGTGGTGTCCCTATGGTTTGGAGGCAGCCCGGTGTTGCCCAGGAGAGGGAAGACTTCTTTGCTTTTGCAAAAGCGTAAGTAGAGGGTGGCTTTGGGAGGAAAGCTTCAGTGATTGCATAATGGTTAAGCGTATAGGTTCCAGTGTGGCTCCAGCCTTTACTACCTGTGTACACCTGGCTGGATTCTTTTACTTTCCTGAGTCACCATTTTCCCATTTGTAAATGGGGATAATAATAATGCTTCAGTGACATATGAGAGTTAACTGAGATAATTTACATAAAGTTATTTGAACAGTCCAGGAACATCTGAAGTGTCTACTACATCCTTGTTATTATCACTATTATTTTTTGTTCCTCCATCACTATCATGACCTACATTTGTAAGCATTTCCCTGAGTTGCTCGTCCTATGTGGAGGTATCCTTGTCTCCATTGTACAGACTGGGAAAATGGTGCCAAAATGACCTGTCCAAGGAGATCCAGGAGCTCCTGGGCAGAGCCAGGCCTCGAACCCCTGACACCACAGTGTCTTCCTGTCCGCACCACGCCACGGCTCTGTCTTCCCTCGAGTCCAGGTCCACATTTCCAGCACTTCTCAAATGTTAACGTGTGTTCCAATCACTAGGGATCTTGTTAATCTGCAGGTTCGGACTCAGGAGGGCTGGGTGGGCCTGAGACTCTGCATTTCTTGCAGTCCTCCAGGTGATGTAGACGCTGCTGGTCCAGAGACGTCACTTGGCATAGGAGGGACTGTTTCATTCAGCAGATAGGGGACCCTGGCACAGCCTCGGACAAACAGCCAGTCCTGGTGTCCCTGGGGCTGGGAGCTGCTTCTAGGTGTCACCCACATAGCAAGGGCCTGCGGGCCCCACTGTGTTTCCAAAGTGGTCCTTCAGGGATGCTTCCAAGGGGGGGATGGGATCTGTGAGCCGCCTCCCAGCGGATACCTGGGCCAGGACTGCCCTCCTGCTCATGCTCTCCTTTTGCTCCCTTCTGGCTGCTTCTGTCAGAGCCTGACAGTTACAGCAAAATATTCCTGCTCTCCCACACCGAGCCTATGCCACCCGACAGGGCGCCAGGGCCGGCAGCCTGCAGAGAGGGAGCTGACATTTGTCTTAATTGGAGTTACCAGTGTAAATCCCGCCTGTCCCCTCCCTGCACCCTCAGCCTTTGATGGGCAAGGGGGCTGTGAACAGAGAGAGAGAGAGAGAGAGAGAGAGAGAGACTCATAATCTCCCCGGGGATACACGATGTTATTAATGCAGCCGCTGGAAGGAAATGTTCCATCACGTCAGCAGGGAAAGTGAGCTGGAGGTGAGTGGGGGAAAAAAAAAAAAAAGGCAGAGAGAACACAGGTAGCAGAGGAGAGCAGGGCAACGACACCCCTGGGCATCTCATCAGACCTCCAGACCCAACAGCTTTGCCCCTCCCGTTACCTGAGTCTTTCAAAAACAGCCTCTAACCCAGAGCTTTTCAAACTGAGCTGCACAAGGGTCACCTGGGATCTATAACAATTGCTGATGTCTGGCTCCCATCCCCAGAGACCTTTATTTAATTGGCCCGGGGTCTGGCCTGTGGACATTGGGTTTTTAAATCCCACAAGTGGTTCTGAAGTACAGCTGGATTCAGAGAACTTCTGGTCTAATCGTCACTTCTCCAGGAAGTCTTCCCTGATTAGTGCAGGTCCATTTAAGGACCCAATGGAAACAGCTCATGTTGTCTCAGTAATTGATGCTGTTTGAAATCTGGCCAGCCCTGCTATATCCACACAACTGGATGGGAGCAGAGTACAAACATCCCCCCAAACCAGTGTCGTGTGGTTGGAGAATGCACAAAAGAATGTAAGATGTACCTTCTCTGCTAAATCAATTCACTCAGTCATTCAACCGACATTTATGGAGCACCTGTTATGGGCACAGAGCTGCAGGAGATTCAAAGACATATACGATGCAGACTCTGCTCTTATGTAACTAATGCCACATTAGGATAGGCTAATCAAGACCATAAATGACAATGACAAAAACGAAATCTGGAGGCAATGGGTTGTGGGGTAGAAAAATAAAGAGGTAATGAGAATGGACACAACACTTAGGATGCGTCAGGCAAGGTCCCAGCCGACCCTGCTATGTCAGTCAAGGTTGATGCCAGCCCTGTAAGGGAGAAGGTATTATCGCCCATTTTACAGATGAAGAAACTGAGACTCAGAGAAGTCAGTGGTTTTCCCATGGTCACACAGCTAGTGCATGTTGAAGCCTGACTCCAAAGGAGGAGTGAGCATGTGCTTCTTTGAGAAGACGAGGTATGATTATGGCCAGAGGGATCTGAGAGAAGCTTAAGGAGGACCCAGGAGCTCACTACACAAACACACCACCGCTGAGGTACCTCGAATAGGAGGAACGTGCAAGAGAGCTATTGGGGGAGCAAGGGGATAGAATTTCAGAGCCCGAGGCGGGTGAAGCTGTGGTAAAGATGGCAGAGTGGGAGACTTCTACACTGGGTACTGGGTATTAAAACAGGCACGGGACACAGTAGTCTGGCCGCTTTGAGAGGGTGGGCGCTGGCCCAGTATATGTGGCTGGGGTGACAGCAGATGGCAGACTCAGGGCCTGGCTGAGGGCAGGTGCATCCTGGGCCGGCTGGATGAGGTGGCAAGGAGCCAGAGATTCCGTTTTTCTGACACTGATGTCCACTTGTCCCTAGTTGGTTGGAATAGTCGTAGTTCCTGCATGTCTGCCATGGGCACGCATGGGCCCAGGTGATTTACCTCTGTCCTGGAAGAGACAATAATTTCTGGGAAGTTGGGGGAAGGGCACTAATCTTCAAAGAACAGGCTGGTGATGGATGTGGTGGTGGTGGAGGTGGTGATCGTGGTGATGGTCATGGTGGTGGAACTGATGGTCACAATGAGGGTGGTGATGTTGGTAATAACGAAGGCGATGGTGATACTGGTGATGATAATGGTGTTGGTTCTGCTCGAATGACTAGCGCCCAGACAGCTGCTCGCTGTAGTCTTTCTCCTGAATCACACTTTCGGCTCCCTCACTGTCATCCCTTCTTGTGTCTTGCAGGCCCGTCACACTCCCAATGCCCACCTCGAAACACTTTGCCTTCTCTTGCTTTCCTCTGCCCAGCCTGTTCTCCCTCCTGTACCCCCCTGGCTTGGGGGACAGCCCTACTAACCAGCCAGCCATCAGAGCTGGATGCCCAAGGGTCAGTCTAGACTCTTCAGCCTTTCCCGATACCCAGTTCATTACCGAGTCCTGACGATTTGGCCTCTTACAGATCTCCTGAAGCTCATAGCCTCCCCTGCATCTCCCCTGCTCCGGCCCTAGTTGAGGCCACATCACTCTTCCCCTGGTCTATGGGAACAGCATCCTGACAGATCTCTGAGCTCCAACTGGCCTTTCTCTGGGCCCCCCTTCATCTCGCTGCCAGAGGCAACCTTCCCTCAGGCAGAATCAACCGTGCCATTGCCCAGGTGAAACCCCAGCTCTGGCTCACAGAGAAAGAGAACGGCATAGCTGGGGGGCACAAGCTGGTCCACTCCAGCCACGCAGCCCCGGCCCCAAGACACTACAGCTCTCTGCTCTCGCCCTGCGGATTCATGTCTTTTTTCCTTCACTCATACTAGCCCTTCTGTCTTGAACACCTTCCTCTTCTTCTCAGAATGGTGCAGACTTTCCCAGCTCCTACGAAGTTCTTTTCTACTCCCCACCCCAGTGGGCAGAGTTGGTTTCTTCCCCTGCTGTGCTCTCACCTACAACCTGCATTCTTGCTTAGCTCACGATATAGCAACCTTTGTTTATTCCTCTGTCTCCTCTGCTGCGCCATGAGCTTCTCCAGGGAAAGGGACCTGCTTTTCCCATCTCTGAATCTGGAGGACCTAGCACAGCTTCAATGCTTCCTGAATTAGAGACTGGAAATGTTCATCTCAGATATCTGTGTTGCCTGAAACTATGCAGAGAACTGTATCTCTCATGTATTTCTTCATCTCATTTGATTCTCATTATCTTCATTCAGGGTTGCAGGTGACATTTGTATTGTTTTACTGTTGGGAACACTGAGATCCAGGAAAAAAAAATGGTAAAATGACTTGCTCTAGGTTGCCCAGGAAGATAGTAACCAAGTCAGTGTAGGTCTAGGTGTCTTGACTCCTGTGTGGGAAATGTGCTGATTTCACACCAAGAAGCTCACTTCCTTTCTCTCTGAGAGACTCTTGTGGCTGAGAAGTAACCCATGTATACAGGACCTGCCCACGATCAGCACAAGATACCTGTGTCTGGGGAGAGAGCAGCAGCCTTGGATTCCCAGGTAAAGGTAGAGCTTGAAGGCAGAAGACACAAACCCGTAAGGATGTGGAGAATGAGAGAAGACAAGAGTCACAAAATTTGGGAAGCTGGAAAGCAGATGGACAAGTGGCAACCGTCTCAGCAGGAGAATATCAAGGATCCTTAAGCTGGTATTGGGAAAAGCTGCAAGCCAACTTGATTTACACGGCAGAACCCTCAAAAGCCTCAGGAACTGAAAGCATCAGATACTTCTGGAAGTGAGTGAAGGGAGGGGCAAAAGTAAGGACTTCAGAATGAAAGCAATTCACTCGGAGTCAATAAGAACTCCAGATCCTTGCCTCTGCTCCTTATAGCTGGGCAACCGTCCACTTCTTCCCATGACAAAAGCCTGGAGATAAGACAGAATCTCTGTGCTGAGATGAAGGGTAGGAGGCGCAGCTGAGGGGGCAGGTCTGTACTGGAAACAAGGAATAAGAGAACATTTATATGCTTCGTGCTGAATCCATTAAAAAAGTTGCAAGTACTTGTGTATGAGGGAGGGAGGCTGGTGAATGCTCTTCTTGACAAATTTTGTGGAACTCGTTGACTTGTTAAACTCTATGATCATATCACTTTATTTTGAAAGATAAAATACTTAACAAAACTACAACCAAAAGAACATGGGGGTCAGCATCAGACATCAGCACCTCTTAATTGTGTGGTCAACAACAAGTTGAGTAATCTTCCTGAGCCTCAGTTTCATCATCTGTACAATGGGGATAAACCCATACGCTGCACACGACGGCAATGAAGGTAGAATGTGACAAGTATCTGAAGGGCTAAGCACTAGTGCGCCCTCAATAACTGCCTGTGGTGTATCAAGGTAGGACAAGTGCCTGCTTTCTCTTTTTGCCTCACAAATATCCCTCTTCCATTCTATAACAGTCAGAGGTAGTTTTCATTTACCATCTTTTGTGTTGCTTGTCTTATCATTGTCATTAGTGGTCCCTCCCTCCCACCTTTCTCAGATTAAGGCAGGAAGTGCAAATTCACACATTGACGAGGAGTGGCGTGCAGGGTAACTCAGTCTTTCCTCCCCAAATCTCATAAACACATCAAGTTCACCTCTTGTTTTGGCCCCTAACCCTGTGCTTTCCAACCCCAATCCCCCAGAGCCACTGTCACTTCCAGCCTCCCGGTTCCCTCTTTCTTGGCTATCTCCTTTCCCCTTGCTTAACCAAGAGGAGCTGTTCCTTTCTTCCTTCCTTCTCTGCCCTTGTAGATCATTACACACTCCAACCCACAAGCCTAGAGGTGGGAGGCCTGAACCTACAAGGGCCATCTGGCTGAGGGACTCCTGGGAAAGGGCCGTGGTTTCCAGCTAGGCTTTAGGTCTGCCCCTGGCTCAGCTGGAACATCAGCAAATCATGTCTCCTGCCTGATCCTTCTTCCAAACTCCAGCTGCACACCCACAGCTGCTCTCTGGCCTCCCTACCCCAGTGTCCCCTGGTGTGTAAGTGGACACCGAACTCATCACTCTCCTCTCCAACCATCCCTTTCCCTGTGTTTTTGCATCCTGTTCTCGACAGCTGGAAGACTGTGGTGTGCTCAGTGAAAGATGGAATACTGCGGAGGAAGAGCTGGTCTGGGGAGGAGGGTGACCGCGATGGTACTCAGAATGGGTTTGAGGTGTAGACGGGTATTGACTAGACAGTTGGATGCCATGGTCTGGAGTTCACAATAGAGATCCTAGAGGCTTCAGACTGCAGAAACTAACGGAAGACTTGAATAGGGATCGGATAAGCGCCAGGAAGGATGTGAGCGTGTTGAGGGAGGACAGAGGAGCTGGGGGACAACCCCTGGAGACGCCTCACGACAGAAGTGCGTACAGAGAGGAACCTGCTGAGGACCTCAGCAGAAGCTCCCCCGGCAACAGGAGAAGTCATGCCGGGGCACAGCCTTGAGAGCCAGGCCAGAAGAACGGCTCCAGAAGACAAGCGGTCGGCCTTCTCAGATGCTGCAGGGCGATCGGGTGAGACAGCGAAGGCTGTCAGGGTCACGGAGGCCACGAGGACCTTGACAAGGGAAGTCCCTGGGGTGTGGGCAGCGGGGAGCCAGACCACACGGAGTGAAACAGTGACAGGGAAGCGACACTGAAAGTAAATAGCTCTTCCAAGAAAGCCTGCTGAGAAAGAGAGAGAGTGCTAGGCTGGAGGTCCAGGGAGGTTTCAGGGCTGCTGGGAGGAACCAAAGGAAGTGTGTGTGAATCGGTAGAGACTGCCCCTGGGCCCAGGGTGTGGTCCCGGGCACAGGGAGAGGCATCTGACCTAGACAGGACGAAGCTCCCTCCTTCCCTCGGGCAGGATGAACCACGGTAGAGACAGGCCCAAGAGAGAGACCCTCGGGAAGGGGCAGGACCTTGGTGGGGTTCCCTCCTGCGAGCCAAGCCTGCTCCGCTTTCCCAAATGGCTTTTCCAAGGCCAATGTTCATCAAGCACCTAATCCTACCTCCCTGGCCCTGGTCTAAATGCGTCATGTTCACTATGTCTCATCCTTCCAGAGCCTCTGGGAAGTAGGTACTACAAGCTCATTCTGCCCGTGAGAAAACTGAGCCTGAGAGACATTAACTGACCTTGTCCAAGGTCACACGACCAGGGAGTGCCTTCCAAGATGCCAACCCAGTTCCAAGGAATTCCCCAAAGCACTGGCCCCACAGTGCCCTCCGGCCTCCTAGCCTTGCTGCTGTGAATTTTGAATTACCCAAGTACAGCTGCGTGAGCCCTTGCTTCTGGTCAGGATGCCCGTGACTCCTCGCCCGCCCACAGGAGCAGACTCATCCTTCCGACTTGCCTGTCTTCCCTGGCCAATGGTGTTCCCACACACTGCATCCATGTCTCTTTGTGCCATTGACTGCGTTGTGTTGAAATGATCTGGTTTTTTTCTCTACTCCTGGACACCGGACTGTGAACCCCTCACGGGCAAGGACCCTGCCTTATCTATTCCTAGCTCCTAGACAAGTGCCCAGCAAGCACACAGTAGGGTCTAGAAAACAACCTGTCAGATGAGGAAATGAAAACTTTCTTTTAAAAGTCCACAAGGGCAATTTCAGCACTAAAATAAATAACGAGGGAGAACTATTTGCAAACCACCTATCTGACAAAGGACTCCTACTCAGATATAACAAACTCTCAACACTCAACAGTAAGAAAGGAAGCAATCCAAGCACATAGTGGGCAAAAGACAAGAAGAGACATTTCACCAAAGAAGAGGTACAGACGGCAAAGAGGTGTTCAACGTCATTAGCCAACAAGGAAATGCAAATGAAAGCCACAGTGAGACATCACTACACACTTATCAGAAAGGCTAAAAGAAAAAAGAGTGACAAGATTAATGCTGATGAGAAGGCAGAGAACCCGGAGCGCTCATACGCTGCTGAGGGAAACGTACGACAGCACAGCCACTCTGGAAAAGTTTGGTGGTTTCTTAAAAGTCTAAACATACACTGACCGTATGACCCAGCAATTGCGCTTCTGGGCACTTGGCCCAGAGAAATGAAAAAGCTGTACTGTATGTGACTTCATAGCAGCTCTATTTGTACTAGCCCCAAATTGGAAACCACCAAAATGTCTTCAGTAGGTGAATGGTTAAACAAACTTGGTACACCCATACCGTGAACTACTACTCAGCAATAAAAGTGAGTGAAATTTTGAGACGCATAACAACTTGAATGAATGTCAAGGACATTACACTGAGCAAAAAAATCCAGTCTCCAAAGGTCATACACTGGATTACTCCTTTTATGTAACATTCTTGAAATGACATAAGTACAGTGATGGAGAACAAATTGATGATTCCCAGGAACAAGGGACGGTTGGGGGAACGGAGAGGCGTGACTGTAGGAAAATAGCACAAGGCAGATCTTGGAGATGATCGAGCTGTACCTTGATTGCCGTGGTTACGTGAACGTACGCACATGATAAAATGACAGAATTATGTACATACACCACACCAACACCATTTCCCTGGATTTGACATTGCATTACAGTTATGTAAGACACAACCCTTGAGAGGAACTGGGTGAAGTGTACACAGGACCTTTATATACTATCTTTGCGACTTCTTGGGAATCCTAAACAGTTCTAGATCTCACTTTCTTCATCCATCAAGTGGGCCCGAAAACTCTTGCTTTGTTTCTCTCAGGATTGGCTGAGGAGAACCTGAGGAACAGAGAGATTCTCTGGCAACATAATACATTGTACTTTGGACCTTCAGTGGTCAGGGCTCTGCACTGGGAGAATAGAAATCCCACAGATATAAGAGGTAAGAGGTCTTTGACTGTCCTATCAAATGGATGAAATACCAACCATCCACTCATCCTTCCTTTCTTTCTTCTATCCATCCATCTATCCATTCATTCATTCTTTCTTCCATTCACCCAACTATTCGTCCAATCATCCTTCCTTCCCTCTATCCAACCATCTATCTACTGAGCCAGCCAGCCAGCCAGCTAGCTAGCCAACATCCATTCATCCATCCACCCAACATCTACGCACCTACTTATCTATTTAGCATCCGCCCATTTGTCCTTTCATTCTGTCATCCTTGTATCCAGCCAGCTGACATCCACTTATCCATCCATCCATCCGTCATCCATCCAACATTCATTCATCCATCCCTCTGTCCATCTATGTTCTCACTCACCAAACAGTATGTTTGCTCAGACAGTGAGCTAGATTCTGAAGAGCAAATGACAACTGAAGCCAGATCACAGTGACAGCTCACAGGCAAGAACAGAGCGTGTGAAGTAAAACAAAGCACTCAAGCCGCTATAAAGGATATACAAGGTGCTAGTGGAACTTGAAGGCCGGGGTTGAAATGGAGGAGGTGGGGACAGCACTACTACATTTGGTGACCCAGAAAGAAAAGCTGGAGGGGACGGCAAAAGCATAAGTTACAGAGCAAGGGAGCAGTGGCTGCACAGTTAAAGCAATAGCGTGGCCTGGAGCGGGGCGGGTAGGTCCAGGTGGAGAGGAGACTATGGTGGGGGCGAGGGCGGGGGTTTGAGCTGGTGAGGCAGACAGGTCCCTGGGGACGGCCAAAGGCGAGCTGTGCCTGATGTCCCCAGCACCGCCATCCCAGGTCAGCCCTCTGCCCCTGGAGGAGCACGGCTTGGCTGCAAACCCTCCTGGCAAGCCAGAGTGGAACTGCTCAGTCCTTGTTGTATCTGGAATCACTGGAGACCCAGACTGCTCAGCTCCAAGTGGAGATGGCAGGGAGGCCGCCAAGGCCACCGGATCGGGGCTGAGGTGGAGCTGGCTGGGGAAGGCGGCAGCCAGGAATCCGGGCGCGGCCTGCGTGGAATTCTTGGTGGTTCCCCGCCTGGGGAAAGCCTGCTCAGTTTGCTGGCCGTGGAGGGGCAGGGCCACACCTCAGGAAATTGGGTGTTGGCTCAGTTTCTCAGCAGCTTCCTAGCTGTGTGAGAGAGAGCAAGTCACTTCGCTTCCCCTAGCCTTGGTTCCCAGATCTGTAAAAGAGGAAGGAGTGAGACAGGACAGCCTGCGGGCTCTTCCCAGCTCTGGAATTCTCTACTTCTGGGACCCACTCTCATGGACAGGCATGTTTGTGCTCTGAGTCTTTTCCTGCAGAGATGGCCCAGCTGCTGGATGTCCCACCGTTAGGTGATTGGACTCCTTCCTTGTGGTGTGCTGCCCTCCGGGGTCCCCAGATCTCTTTGGGGATGCTAACACCTTAAGCCACGAGCTTTGACCCATCAGTTGTGCTCTATACACGGCCGGTGCTCCCCCAGCCCTGTGCTGCTTTGGTGTAAGATGGTGATCTGACCTCAAGCTGGCAGCTGGGAGCAGGATCCAGAAGGACTGGGATTTGCTGGGACAGAGGCTCCTGGGGGAATACGAGGAAATGCCCGAGATCTTAGTGGTGAGAGCTCTGAGGGAGGGGACGGGGGCCTAGAAGGTAAGGCAGCCAGAGATGAACTTTGCTCATCACACCGTCGTGCCAGACGTCTGCCTGGGGCCTGGGGATGCGGGTTTGGAAATCTGAGCTTGATGTCCTGGAATTTATTTTAAACCTAGCTACCGGCTGAGACAGCAAAGGAAAGTTGCGCAAATCCTCAGTCAGTAGCTGATGGAGCACGCACTGTGACCACGCACCCATCTACCCGCCTGCAAGGCCTCCTGTCTGTCACCTCATCACCACTTCATCTTCCTGCCACGGGCCTCTCACCACTGAGCCAGACACCCTGCAAGCGGCCCCCAGAGGTACCACCCAATTATAGCTGGTTTCCATCTGAATGTGCCTGTTGGGCTTCCTGTTGGGACCCAGAGCTGTGGGCTCCCTTCCCTCCTGTTCTGTCTCCCAATCTTTCTCCGCGTGAAGGCCTCAGGCAGCCGTTTACACAACCAGCCAGTGATGCCCTGGGGCTCCACCAGATCTTCCCAGCCCAGCCCGGACCCTTCCTTGTGCCGTGGCCGCCCCGTTCCTGGGAAGCAAACTTCAGTCACAGCAAGAACAGTGGTTCCTGACACTTAGTGAACACTCGTTCTGGCCAAGGCAGCACCTGAATCTTTCCCGTGTACTTTCCTGGGGGGCAGCCAGCACGCTGGGTCCGTGCCACGCTTGTAGAGGGTGGGCTAGACGGAAGGAGAGAATGACCCCAAGGAGCCCGACGCCCACATGGGCAGTCAAGACCAAGACAATGGGAGGAAGGGGTCCAGGATGCCTTCGGGGTGTTCCCCCATAGACATACACCTCCAGGGGCATTTGGAGAGATCAGAGAGGAGGGTCAGACCTGGGAGTTCAGACATCAGACAGCCTTGTCTGAGTCCAGGTTCTGGCCACCTCCTTGCTGTAGGCCCTTCTTATAAAATGGAAATAAAACAAGACCAACCCGATTGGCAGGAGGGCTGAATGAAATAATCCCTGTTACGTGCGTAGCATAAGTAGGTGCCCGTTTAATCATTGCCTGCATTGTTCTCCATCCTCCAGCCTCCTTTTCAGTGCGTTTCACTGAGGACCTACTATGTGCCCAGATCTTTCCTAGGTGTGGAGGAAAATGCAGAAGAGCAAAGCGACGGGGTGTGTGCGGTGGGTAAGCACACAGACTCCAGCCTGGCTTCCTGGGCTCCCATCTTAGCTCTCCTTCTTATGAGTGCTGGGATCTTGTGCAAGTTTCTTTATCCCTCTGTGCCTCCACTTCCTCATCTGTAAAATGGGGATCATTATAGTACCTACCTCAGAGCGTTTCTGAAAAGTCAGAGAAAGAATCTGACTTCCTTCCTAGAGAACCACTGGAAAAGTCAAGCGAGGTGATAGATGTAAGGACACTGTCATCGGAAAACAACCTGTGTTCATAAGGGACACTGTAACTGTTACTAGCAGCAGTGATAATACTGAAGTATAGTGTGTATGTGGAGTTCAGACCTTGCCAGGGGGGCGCCTAGAAGACTTTCACTAAGGACGGATAAGGAATATTCCTCAGTGCTGGGGAAGTTAGTGTTGGGTGGGAGTTGGGGGGAGATTGTCTGAGAGCTCTCAGATGAGGAGATGCCCTCCAATCCACCTATCCCAGAACTTCCAGAGGGACCTTTTAACACACTATCCCATCCATGCCACTCTTTTGCTAATGCCCCTCTGATGACTTTCTACTGTCCAAAGTGCCCATTCCAGACCCCCTTGAAGGCACACAAGGTCTTCATGGTCTGGCGCCTGCCAGCCTCACAACCTCAGCTCTAGATATATGGGTTCTCCCTCGCCTGTTCCCTCAGCCTCCCTAACCTTGCCCAGCTGTGTCCTCTGCCTGGGACACTCTTTTCCTTCTTCTCTGTCTGGAAACCTAATCATCCCTTAAGAGGCACTCAAGTGCCACCTCCCTTGTGAGGTCTTCCTTGATCTCCAGAAAGCTGTTTGTTATTCCTTCCTCCGGGAGGACCTCTTGTGCCCCTGTCGTACTGTCATTGCTCAGTGCCTAGCACTGGTCATGTGCTCAAAGAAAGTTTATTGATCAAATGCATATGACAGAGAGTTTTAAACTATGTTTCCAAATGCCCAAGAATTCCACAAAGATATCTCTGAGGTGACCATGAGGCTGATGGAAAAGCTGAGGGAGTGGAGTTCCAAAAGTCAGAACAAGGTGCCATGGAAAAGAAACAATCAGTGAATGAGAAAGAACTCTGGAAATTAAAATTATGATTGCAAAAGTTGTAAACATCAATGGAAAGGTTGAAATACAAAGTCAAGAAAATCTCCAGAACATTGAGCAAATGGCATAAAATATTAGAGAGAAAAAAAATATTCAAACAGGATCAATTCCAAGTGTTCAACATCCAACTACCAGTAGGAGTTCCAGAATAAGAAAAGACGGATGGAGGGGAGAAAATTTTCATAGAAATAATAACACTGACAAAATCCCCAGAGACAAAAAGGGACACTGAGTCTATACACTGAAAGGCCTGAGAGAATGCCAAGCAGCCATGGAATTGAGCAATTGAAAAATGTCAAAGATTAGAAAAAATCCTGAACGTTTCTGCAGAGACCAGAACGTTGACTTACAAAAAAACAGAACATCTGGTTCTCCTGACAATGAAGCAGGATCAGGCTGATATCGTAATCCTCATCAGCTTCAGTAGAAGACAGAAGACTAGCAGCTTCCTATCAATGCTTACTATGTACAGGCACTGTTTTAAGCACTTTTACATAAATTAATTTAATCTTCATCACAACTCCGTAAGTTAGCACTATTTTTAATCTCTGTTTCTGGATGAGAAAACTGAGGCACAGAGAGGTTAACTGACTTGCTGGATCCAGTAGATGGTAAAGTTAATATTTGACCCTGGTTGTCTCATGCCAGAGACTGAGTTTTTAACCTTTTTGCTAATATTCCCTCTCTAAGTGCTAAGTATAAATGGCTTTGAACCTGGAATTCTGTACCCAGCTAAACTATCAGTCAAGAGTGAAGGCAAAAAATACATTTTCAGATATTCAAGGACTCAGAAATTACCTCCCATGCTGCCTTTCTGAGAAGTCATCTGAACATGTATTCCAGCAAAGCAACTTGGAAAGTGTGAAGGATAAAAACTGGTAGAATTAATCCAGTGATCTAACGTAAAAGAATTCCAGGATGATTGGTAGACAGCCAACCCAGGAAATCCTCAGAACAAGTAAGAGGAGAGACTCAGGGACCCAGATAGAATAAAATCAGAAAGAAGAAAGGAATAGATTCCAAGTGATATATAAAAGGAGGCTGGAAGATTCTAGGAACATGGTGAAGTGACATGTATTTCTCCTGCTGAAACAAAACAGTAGGAAACGCCAATAGGTAGGGAAGAAGAAAAAAAAAATCCAACCAGAAATCAAGGACTCAAATATGAAGGAAACTAAATTTTGACATGATTTAGAAAAATTGGTAGAGAGCAAGGAAGAAAAATTCATTTAATGTTGATGTTGGAAGCAGTTTCCTGTGAGAGCCCCAGGGATAATCATAGTGTAAACATGGAGAAGCTATGATCACTCACAATATACACTGTAGGCTCACAGGAAACAAAGTCACATCATCAACATAATGTAAACACTGGGCTTTGGGGTTTTTTAGACAAAATAGGAACCGCTTAATAATGACTACAAAATAGAAGCAGATGCTATCAACCTTGACAAAATAAACACAAAGACAAAAGAGATAAGAAACTGGGAGGTAGAAGAGAACAGAAATGGAGGGGAAAATAGGGATATCCTTATAAAATGGGCCTAGCAGTAGGGGGTTACAAATATTAGTTAAACTTATGGGGCTTCCCTGGTGGCGCAGTGGTTGAGAATCTGCCTGCTAATGCAGGGGACACGGGTTCGAGCCCTGGTCTTGGAGGATCCCACATGCCGCGGAGTAACTAGGCCCGTGAGCCACAACTACTGAGCCTGCATGTCTGGAGCCTGTGCTCCTCAACAAGAGAGGCCGCGATAGTGAGAGGCCCGTGCACCGCAATGAAGAGTGGCCCCCGCTTGCCACAACTAGAGAAAGCCCTCTCACAGAAACGAAGACCCAACACAGCAAAAATAAATAAGTAAATTAATAAACTCTTACCCCAAACATCTTCTTAAAATATATATATATATATTAGTTAAACTTACAAAGTTAAGCAACAGACAAACTAAAATAGGGACAGAATTAGCAACACTTGGGAAGAGGAAGAGAGCTAGTGATGGGTTATACTAATCCACTCCTCATCCATCAGGGCTAGGCATAAACGGAGAACATTCGCTCGACCAGATACCCTGATTGGCCTAGGACAGTCCTGTTTCACACCTGTTGTCCTGTGGGATTATTAGTTCTGTTCCTTTTTGCTTTCAACAGTCTGCTGGTTGAGGGTTAACGATATGTCACCTTACCTAAAATAGATAAATCAAAAAGTATCAGTATAAACACGTGACATAGGGAAACTACCAGAGAAAGTAAAATGAAAACTGTTTAAAGTGTTGTCTCATGGGAGTTGGTGGGAAGTGGGGTGAAGGGAAGGCAAAATACATTTGTCAAAATTCATCCAACCATACAGTTTAAATGTGTACATTTAATGGTATGTAAATTATACCTCAGTAAGGTTGATTAAACCAAATACGGTGACCTTTGGGGATGGCAGGGGTAGGTGAAAAGCCATTCTGTATTATTTGATTTTGTTTAAACAATGTGCATTTTTACTCAGGCAAGATTCTTAAAAATTATTATCAAAAATTAGTTTTAAAAAACAGAGTTTGGGGGAGTGGGTGCTGGATAATATCTAAGGCTCTTACCGGCTGGGCTGCTCCCTGAGGCTTTAGACCAGAAGCGGGGAAGAGAGTGTTTCCTCTGAGGCCCCTTTGTTTTAACTCTTCTGGAAAAAAGGGGAACTCAAGGAATTAGATCACTGGTTCTCACTGGATTTGCTGTGGGGAGCTGAAAAGTTACCAGTGCCTGGCGCTCATCCCCAAGAGATTCTGATTTAATTGGTATTTTTATTTTTTTATGTTGTTGTTGTTGTTGTTATTTTGGGCTGTGCTGTGCCATATGCGTGATCTTACCCCAACCAGGGATCGAACCTGTGCCTCCTGCATTGGAAGCATGGAGTCCTAACCACTGGACCGCCAAGGAAATCCCTAACTGGTATATTTTTTCCCCCAGTAATTTATTTCTAATCTCATAGAGTTGTGGTCAGAAAAGATGCTTGATATGATTTCAATTTTCTTAAATATACTGAGGCTTGATTTGTGACCAAAGATGTGATCTATCCTAGGGAATGTTCCATGTGCACTTGAGAGGAAAGTGTAATCTGCTGTTATTGGATGGAATGTCCTATAAATATCAATTAAGTCCATCTGGTCTATTGTGTCATTTAAAGCTTGTGTTTCCTTATTAATTTTCTGTCTGGATGACCTGTCCATTGGTGTAAGTGAGGTGTTAAAGTCCCCCACTCTTATTGTGTTATTGTCGGTTTCTTCTTTCATAGCTGTTAGCATTTGCTTTATGTATTGAGGTGCTCCTATGTTGGGTGCATATATATTTATAATTGTTATATCTTCTTCTTGGATTGCTCCCTTGATCATTATGTAGTGTCCTTCCTTATCTCTGGTAACAGTCTTTATTTGAAAGTCTATTTTATCTGATATGAGTATTGCCACTCCAGCTTTCTTTTCATTTCCATTTGCATGGAATATCTTTTTCCATCCGCTCACTTTCAGTCTGCATGTGTCCCTAGGTCTGAAGTGGGTCTCTTGTAGACAGCATATACATGGGTCTTGTTTTAGTATCCATTCAGCGAGCCTGTGTCTTTTGGTTGGAGCCTTTAATCCATTCACATTTAAGGTAATTACTGATATGTATGTTCCTATTACCATTTTCTTAATTGTTTTGGGTTTGTTTTTGTAGGTTCTTTTCTTCTCTTTCCCACTTAGAGAAGTTCCTTTAGCATTCATTGTGGAGCTGGTTTGGTGGTGATGAATTCTCTTAGCTTTTGCTTGTCTGTAAAGCTTTTGATTTCTCTGTTGAATCTGAATGAGATCCTTGCTGGGTAGAGTAATTTTGGTTGTAGGT
Organism: Orcinus orca; assembly: GCF_937001465.1. NCBI lineage: Eukaryota > Metazoa > Chordata > Mammalia > Artiodactyla > Delphinidae > Orcinus > Orcinus orca. The sequence continues at coordinate 88,815,528 of NC_064560.1, forward strand.
TCTTCCCTTTCATCGCTTTAGATACATCGTGCCACTCCCTTCTGACTTGTAGAGTTTCTGCTGAGAAATCAGCTGTTAACCTTATGGGAGTTCCCTTGTATGTTATTTGTCGTTTTTCCCTTGTTGCTTTTAATAATTTTTCTTTGTCTTTAATTTTTGTCAATTTGATTACTATGTGTCTCGGCGTGTTTCTCCTTGGGTTTATCCTGCCTAGAACTCTCTGCACTTCCTGGACTTGGGTGGTTATTTCCTTTCCCATGTTAGGGAAGTTTTCAACTATAATCTCTTCAAATATTTTCTCTGGTCCTTCCTCTCCCTCTTCTCCTGGGACCCCTATAATGCAAATGTTGGTGCATTTAATGTTGTCCCAGAGGACTCTTAGGCTGTCTTCATTTCTTTTCATTCTTTTTTCTTTATTCTGTTCCATGGCAGTGAATTCCACCATTCTGTCTTCCAGGTCACTTATCCATTCTCCTGCCTCAGTTATTCTGCTATTGATTCCTTCTAGTGTATTTTTCATTTCAATTACTGTATTGCTCATCTCTGTTTGTTTGTTCTTTAATTCTTCTAGGTCTTTGTTCTTTAATTCTTCTAGGTCTTTGTTAAACAATTCTTGCATCTTCTCGACCTCATTCTTTTTCCAAGATCCTGGATCATCTTCACTATCATTATTCTGAATTCTTTTCCTGGAAGGTTGCCCATCTCCACTTCATTTAGTTGTTTTTCTGGGGTTTTATCTTGTTCCTTCATCTGGTACATAGCCCTCTGCCTTTTCATTTTGTCTATCTTTCTGTGAATGTGGTTTTCGTTCCACAGGCTGCAGGATTGTAGTTCTTCTGGCTTCTGCTCCTAACTGGTATTTTTAAAGCCTCCTTGATGGTTCTAATGGGCAGCCAGGTCAAGGATCACTGAATTTGGTGAGGGAGGCCTGAGCTCTTAGATGTGAGCGATTCAAGATGGCAGGTGGTGATTGAGCTGCCAATTGGGTAAGGACTAGGTGTCACCTGATCACACTCCCTCTTTTGCAGGTGGGGAAACTGTGGTTTACTGGCTCAGAGAGAGAGGGGCTTGCCAAGGTGGGGTGACACATCAGTGGCCCAGTTGAGGTTGGAGTATAGATCATGTGACTCCTAGCCAGTGCTCACTCCTCCAGGGCATCAGAGCTCCACGGGCTTGACCGTAGAAGGTCAGGAGCAGATGTGCAGCGATTTGCTGAGCACCAGCTGCATGCTAGGCTCTGTGCTGGGCACTGGATGCCGCTTCTCTTCTTTAATCCTCCTGCCATCTTACAACCCCCATGTTGGACTTGAACTAAGCTCCTTAGAGAAGTGAAATGACCTGCCTTTATGTCGTGTCACTCTCACGAGGCTCTAACACAATATATCTCAAAGCGTGGCCCAAAGCAATGTTATTCTCTGAAATTTCCTGCGGTGGTTGTTAAAAATGCAGATCCATAGGCCCCCCACCCCATACCCTTGGAATTAGAATTTCTGGAGGTGAGATTCAGGAAGGCACATTTTCAGCAGTGTGCCAGGTAGTTTGCCAACCTGCAAACAATTGAGAGCCGCTGCTCACATGGGCCTTCTTTGCATCTCTAGAGTGGACCAAACACCTCCCACCTCAGGGCCTTTGTCCCTGCTCTTTCTTCTGCTTGATTAACACCCCTTACCTCCAACTCACCCTTCTTTTTTTTTTTTTTTTTTGATTAGATGGTTCCAATTTTGAGGGGGGGGGTTGTTTTGTTTTATTTTTTAATTTTTGGCCACACCATGCAGCATGCTGGATCTTAATTCCCCGGCCAGGATCAAACCTGTGTCCCCTGCACTGGGAGCTTGGCATCTTAACCACTGGACTGCCAGGGAAGTCCCCTCCAACTGATTCTTAAGTCTCAGCTTCCTCTGGGAAGTCTTTTTAATTCTTCAGACAAGGAAAGGTCTTCCCCTATACACTCCTTTGCACAATAGACTTTCCTTCCATGGTGCTATCATAATAGTAACTTACAAAACAATGTTTGGGATGTTTTGTTTCATGCCCCTTCCCTGCTTCTATGAACCCCCTGTCCGTCATGTCCACTGAGCTGTTCACAGCCCCTAGCCCCAATCCTGGTGCCCTGCAGGGTATAAACAAGCAGCTCAGTGACAGGACCATGGAGGAGTGAAGCCAGGATTCAACCCCAGACCTGCATGCTGCCGTTCTGCTTCTCAACCTCTGTGATGAACTACCCCAGAAGAGCGAGGACCCATCCAGACACGGTGATCCTAACCATTTGCTCCATTCTCTAGACCCCTAAGCCACCCTGCTGATACACAATGAGCAGTTCATTTTGGTAAATACTGATAGCAAACAATTAAGGGGTAGGTGAGAACTTAGATCTTCTCCCTCGTTCTCAACACCAGGCTCGGTGAAAATGAGGCATGGGCAGAACGAGTCCCGCCTATGGGCAGTTACTGCAAGTAACCCACAGCCAGACAACCCCCGTGAGCTCAGTGAAGACCTGGGTCTCTGTCTTTTTAGGTGTTGTGATAGCATCGCCAATGAAAGTCCACCTGAGTTAATGGTGGTAATAGTAAAAGTCTGCTATGCTTCCGGTCAGAGACAGCCAGAAAAGAATCTGCCCAGTCGGTAGCTGTACACAGACCATTTAGGAACCAAGTCTGGGGAGCCTTTCTTTCCCAGACTCGCTGCGTTCTCCTATCTCCTTCAGGCTGGAAACGCTGCCACCAGATTCTAGCTGACTCACGTATTTCCATTACTGATGTACAATGAAAATCCCTTTTTAACATTCATTCTACTAATTAACAAAACCTTGATGTTTATCAGAGAAGTCATAGCATGGAGTCACTGCCTCTGAAAATGAATTTCCAACTGGTGCAATTGATCAGACCTAGGGTAGAGATTAAAACTAACAAGTGCACACATGTTTCACTTTCCAAATGAAGTATTTTAGAGAACATAAAGTAACCCCACCAGCAGTAGGCAGCAACGCAGATCCTGTAGGCCTCTGAATTTCTGCTCTGTTATTTGAACCAGTGCTTGACGCCTGAGGCCTGGTCTGGCCCATCTGCTAATTCCCCAGCAGAGCCCTGAAAGCACTGAGATTTGCTCAAAAATTCCTCTAGTCATGATCTGCAGAGACTATCTGTGTCCAGGCATGCCAGAAGACAGAAGTGGTGTAGGACTGGGCTTACCAAACTTTACTGTGTGTCAAGAAAAGTTGTGAAAGACTAAGGTGGGGTGGGAGGGAGGAAGAAAAAGAAAGGGAAAGAAAGGCAGGGATTACTGGGTATCCTGTCCAGAGTACCTTTCTGGCTTTTGTTTTTTCTCAATCTTTCATTATCTCAGCTATTTTACAACTCTGGAAGTTGTTGAAAACTGATAAAAATATAAACTACTCTTGTATGTAGACATGCAAATTATATCCAATGCAATGCAATGCAATTGATTATTGCTCTATGGACTATTTTGCCAGTTTTGCATCTATTTGTAAATTAATTCAGATTCGTGATGACCTGTATCTGTGTCTACTCTTTGCATTCTCCTGTAAATGATTAGAACATCTTAGTGGTTTCCTCGTTAATCAATGAGTTTCAAAAAATCTTTGACCCAGATTCATTTTATGTTTTTTGAGAGTCGTGATTATACCTTCTTTTAAAGATTTCACATGTGCATAAAAATCACCTGGGGATCTTGCTAAAGTGCAGACTCTGATTCCAGGTCTAGGGAGGGGCTTAAGGGTCTGCATTTCTAACATGTTTCTGGGTGACGCCCATGTTGCTGGTCCATGGATGCACTTAGGTGTCAAACTACTCTTGTGATGACTCACTTTGAAATACCCCCATGAGAGAAAGTGTATGTGAATGAGGTAATTATTACCTATACCTTAGGATGAATTCATTACCATAAAGAACGTTAGAGATTTTGTAAATGAAATTACTGTGTGATAGGACCCACTGTCCTCGCGTGAGTGCGTGAACAAGGTCGAAGAAATCGGCCACAACCCCTGGCCCTGAAACCCACCACCTCACCCACAACTTGAACCCCACAGGTTTGCAGGGCCCTCTGTACATTTCCCCGCCCCGTGGGGGCACATGCTCCCAACCTTGGACTAACCCCGCGAAGGGGGCTGTAGGAGAGCGGGAGGAGAGATGGCTATTAGCTCCAACAGGGCTCCCGTTCAGCCTGTCACCTCCTGCAACAAGGAGGGCAGCTCACTCTTCCCATGGTGCTCTTGCCCCTCTTGGACCACAGAGACTGAGTACTGGAGGGTCTCCTGGGAGCCCTTCAGCTGACGGGGCTGTACACACTGGGAGGTTTCCCAGGTTCTGCTGCTCAAGCACATGGGCACGCTCTAACTTCCAGCCGCACAGGCTCACAGGAAAGTCCCAGGGAAGACCTTTTAGGGTAACATTCTGAACTGCTGGACATCAACCACCTCGGCTCCTGAGGCAGCACCTCCGGGCACTGCCACTGCAGTGTGCCAGGCTATGGGTCCTTGCGGGCTTATGGGCCATTCCTGTACGGGATCTGGAGAAAGGCATACTCACTTTTTCATCTCACTGAGCCTGGGAAGAGTGTGAAATGCTGGGTCCCTTGGCCTGTGTCCAGGGCAGGTGGACCAGATCGCAGGGAAGAGCGCGGGCTTTGAAGGGCTGGCTCAAATCCTCCCACTGCTCTGATCTTGGGTGAGACACTTTCTCTCTCCAAGCCTCAGTTTCTTCACCTGTACTATGGGGACAATGTTCAGAGCACAGACTTGTGGCGAGGCTGAGCAAACAGGATGCAGGTGAGCATTCTGCAGAGGTCCTGCCCCCTGAAATGCTCTTCTCTCTTTGACAGGTCATTTCTCCTTGTTCAGAGCCCTTTCTGAATATGCCCCTTCCATGACACCTTTGTCCTCCTTTACTTTGTCATAGCTTCCATCCCTGAGATGATTTATGCTTTTGTTTTCACTTCCTCTTATCTGCTACCCACCCCACCCTGGGCAGGGACCCTGTCTGTCTTTTCACAGCTGTGTCCCTGCTCCTACATCAGCGCTTGCACACAGGAGGCATGTTGAACCGCTGTTGCATGGATGAAGGTGTCGAGCACATCAGTAGGTCCACAGACAACCTGCGTTCTTACCCCAGGACACTTGGCATGCATAGCGGGCTCCTTCTTGCCTCTCCCCAGCTTAAGTCTAGGCTCGAGGTGGGTTTCCTGCTCTCTGCCAAAGCACACAGAGAACATCAGTTTCCTCGTGGTTCATAATTGTTTCATATTTTTCCAATAGGTCTAAGCCTGGCCTCGAGGTTTCCAGGAACGGATTGTTCTCCCTGTCGCTGCTCTCGAGCCGTACAGGGGAGTGAGTGTGAGCTGCCCATGGCGGCTGAGTAAACAGCCCCCTGCAGAAGGTCCTGCCTGCACGGTGGAGGAAGACACGCCTGGTCCCAGCCAGCACCTGCCGGGAGCCAGCTGGGCCCAGCGCCAACGTGCACCAGTTCATTTCACCCTCATAACTCTGGGAAACCGATGCCATTCCCCATATTTCCGATGAGGAAACTGAGGTTTGTATAGTTTGGGGTCTTACCGGGTTACCTAGCTAGTAGCGCTGGAACCAGTGTCTGAGACCAGGTCTATCTCACTTCGCGGTCAAGTCCTCGCCCAAGGTAGAAAAAGAAAGGGTCTAAGGGCAGAAGAAAAGAGGTCGGGATCAGCTATAAGGAGCTGACCTAAAGGAGGTGGCTCCTCCTCAGTGTGATTTGGCCAGATGGGACGTAACCCAGGCATCCCCTGCAGCCTGGGACAAATCACTTCTCTGGCCGTCGAACGCCTCTCTTACATGCCAGGGTCCCTCAGTAGCTCTCCATTGCTTATAGCATAAAGCCCGGGGTCCTTAGCTGGACTGTGAAGGCCTTCCACTATCAAGCCATAGCCTGCCTTTCCAGAATGAGTTTCCCCCGCCAGAGGCTATGCTCCAGCTTCTTTCCAGTACCCAAATACGCCCTGTGGTCTCCACCCCTACTCCCTGGCCTTTGCTCCCTGCCTAGAGCACCTGTCAAAGTCGGACACACCCCATAAGGTTCAGCTCAAAACCCATCCCTAGAATCCCTTCACTTAATCCTCAGAGCAGCCCTATGAGGCAGTTATCATAACTGTCCCCATTTTACAGATGAGGAAACTGAGGACGGAGGGTAAGTGTCTTGCCTAGAGTCAGTCACACAGTGAAGTCAAGGGATCTGGAGGCATCAGAGTCTCTTTACCTCACCCCTCTCTAATCCCTCCTAGAACTGACCCTAAAGGAGGTGACTCTTTCTAGGGGTGGGAGTTGGGTCCTGTGCACCTGTCCTCTGCCTTTGATGAGACGGACCAGATTATATTTTCTGATCCAGGGATCTCATTCATCCTTGTTCCTGTCCCAGTGGGAGCAGAATCCTCCCAGCAGGGGGATGGTTGGCATTCCTTTGTGTTTATGGGGGTTGGGATGAAAGACAGCAGGAGAAGGGGTGAGTAGTTTGGGGGGCTGTTTCATCCACCTCTGTCCCTGCAGGTTTGTTCAGAGAGGATGCTGCTGCCTACCACTGTGGAGCTGGCTGTCCACGCCTTCTTTCCAGGGTCACTGCTGGCCTGAGCGTCCATCCTGCTTCCAGCCCCTTCTCCCTTTCTCCTTCCCGTCCACAGTCACTCCTCCCCTCTAAAAGGAAACTTCATCTTCAGGCGCCTCTCTGCCCCTCTTTCCTTCTCCTTCCCGCCACCCCTCAACCCCTCTCTCACCTGCTCTGTCTTCAGCTTATAAAATCTGCCTTCCCACCAAGGTTATCCTTAAAGATCTGCTCAGCCTAGTTTGGACTCACTTTCCTGTGTCTCCCAGTAGATCTTTCAGCTTTACAGGGCAACGTTTAAGAGGGAGGAATGTGTTGATAATGGTGGAATTTCAGGCATCCAGGAGTCAGATTTGTAAGCAGCATCTGGCCTTCCAGGCTCCAGCAGACCAGGAATTTGGCATGTTTAGGAGGCTGCAGATTTATTCTCTGTACCCAAAGGCTAAAGGAAGGCATGTCCAAGGATTCATGTGGGTCTGACTTCTTCTCAGCTCATGGAAAACTACTAGGACTGATTGATGGGACTCTGACCTGGACCTCAGTGGAGTCTGATGACTTGGGCCAAGCGGAAAGATCCCAGGCATTCAAAGAACTGCACCATCTCTCCCCAGCTGGCCAGCTCTCCATGCTGGAACTTGGCAGAAAATCGGGCACCTTGGTAACTAATATTGTGTAGCAGGGGTGACAAACTCACATGCTTTCAGGGGTGACGTAAATACAGTGAGAGTAGGCAATAGGGAGTGGTGGGGACTGGGGCAACTGGAGAGTCCTGCTATGCTAATTCAAAGGAAACTATGTCTGGCCCTCAGGCTGACTGTTTGTCAACCTCTGCTAATGCATGACAGGTTCCAAAGCTCTCTTCCACATGGTTTCACTGAATTATCATCTCCTTTCTTCCTTACAGTAATTATCCCCACTTGGCAGATGAGAAAACTGGACCTTAACAGGTGAAAACATTCTCCTAGACTCATTTCAGGCAGTCATTTACGGGCGGTGACTTGAAGAGATGCAAAGAGAGGTCTCTGCCCCAGTTTACCACTCATCCTCAGGTTTGAAGGTTGAAATATGACTGTCCAAACCAGCCATTAGAATGGTGCTCTGCTCTGACTCAGGATTCTCATTTGAAATGTGCCTCCTCCCCCTCCCCCATGTACTAATTCCCTCCCACCCGTGTAGCACATCCCATCATGAAGAAGGATGCAAAGGGTCCTGCAGTGGGGCTGGGCATGGACGGTCAGGTGCTGTGACAACCCCCATATCCCTCAGCTCCATGCCTACCCCACACTCACTCACAGAGAAGAACAGTTAGTCATGGAGCCTGGGAGGTCTGGATATAGGCCTGCTGCCCTATGGCCTTCTGAACTTCCTGGAATATAGTTTCTTCATCACAATACAGTGATATGGAAGTGATAATAACTAGTGATACCAGATACACTTCTAGGTACTTTACATGTATTAACTCATTTAATCCTCACAGCATAATCCTAGGAGGTAGGTATCATTCTTAATCCCATTTTGCAGATGAGAAAACTGAAGCACAGTTCATGCTTCCACAGAATTTAGAAACTAAACAGGTGTGTAAGAGACAAAAGCTGCTCATCAGTTCCCATTCTGGCAAAAATTATCCATCTATGCATTCCACAAATCCTGTTTCAGGCACCAGGCTGTGTGCCAACATTACAGTAGGGCACATAGGCCTGGAAACCCATTATTACGAGCAGTATGACAAATGGGTCATGAGAAATGCTACATGAGAAATGTGGACTGCAGGAGCCTAGAAGTATGGGGAAATCTGGGAAGGCTTCCTGGAGGAGGTGACACCAGGCAGAGAAGGGGCATTTCCCAAAGTGAGAATGACCGGTGCACGGTTCCAGGGCAAGCGTGAGAAGCATGTCACCTTTGAGAGGCACTAGGAGATGCAGTGTGGCAGATGTGACAGAGGAAGGGCAAGGTGGTTAGGTTTGGGGTTATATTACAGGCCAAGGTGAAGGTTCAAATTCTACCCCGTAGCAACAGGCCTTGAAGGAGGTGAGTGAGGGGCTGGCTATTTTCATTTTTCTATTCAAAATTTGCAATAGGTTCAAAATTCAAAAACATGAAAGGTATACAGTAAAAAATTTCCTTCAGCTGCCATTCAGCCACCCAGTTCCCCTCCCCACGGTCAACCAATCACATTTGTTTCATACGTGCCCTTCTAGAGATATTTTATTTTATTCTTATATAAACTAATCTCTCCCCCACCTTCTCTCTCTTCCTTTTTATCTCTTTTTCCATTTTTTTTTTTTTTTTTTGGCGGTACGCGGGCCTCTCACTGTTGTGGCCTCTCCCGTTGTGGAGCACAGGCTCCGGACGTGCAGGCTCAGCGGCCATGGCCCACGGGTCCAGCCGCTCCACAGCATGTGGGATCTTCCCGGACCGGGGCACGAACCTGTGTCCCCTGCATCGGCAGGCGGATTCCCAACCACTGCACCACCAGGGAAGCCATCTTTTTACATTTTTTAACCCCAAAGACAGCACACTCTTTATGCATCTCTGTACCTCGATATTTTTCAGAACGTATCTTGGCAATCTTTTCCATTTTTGCGTGGCTGCATCAAGTTGCATGGTTAAGAGGAGTTGAACTTTATTTAACAGCTCCTATTGACGGACATTTTGTTTTTTCTAATCTTTAGCTCTTACAATAAATGTTGCAATAAATAATCTTATGCATCTGTAATATCTTCCATGTTCAAACACATCTGTAGAAAAATATTGCCAGAAGTGGAATCAATGAGGCAAAGGATACATAAATTTTATTTGCATTAAAAATGTTTTTAATTGAAGTTTAGCTTACAGAAGGTAAAATGTAGAGCTCAATAGATTTTGCACATGTATACATCTGTGTAACCACCACCCAGATCAAGGGATAGGTTATCATAGAACATTTCCAGCACCCCCTCATGCCTTGTCCTAGTTGATCCCACCCTCCGAGGTAATTTACTAGTCTGACATCTATCACCGTGGATTGGTTTAGCCTGTTTCTGAGTTTCGTAGAAATGGAATCATAAAGAATGTACTCTTTTTTTTAATTGAAGTACAGTTGATGTACAACATTATGTTAGTTTCAGATGTAAAGCAAAGTGATTCAGTTATACATTCTTTTTCAGATTCTTTTCCATTATACGCTATTACAAATGATTGAATATAGTTCCCTGTGCTATACAGTAGGTCCTTGTTGTTTATCTATTTTATATATTGTAGTGTGTATATGTTAATCCCAAACTCCTAATTTATCTCTCTCCCTTTCCCCTTTGGTAACTATAAGTTTATTTTCTATGTCTATGAGTCTATTTCTGTAGGTAAGTTCATTTGTATCATTTTTGTTAGATTCCACATATAAGTGATATCATATATTTGTCTTCCTCTGTCTGACTTACTTTACTTAATTTGATAATCTCTCAGTCCATCCATTTTGCTGCAAATGGCATTATTTCATTCTCTTTTATGGCATTGTATATATATATATATATATACCACATCTTCTTCATTCATCTGTCGATGGACATTTAGGTTGCTTCCATGTCTTGACAATTGTAAATAGTGCTGCTGTGAACGTTGGCGTGCATGTATCTTTTCGAATTAGAGTTTTCTCCGGTAGTTTTGAGCTTGTTTTCTTTGGTTAAACAGTGTGTCTGAGGCTCTTCCACGTTGCTGTGTTTAGCTGCAGCTCTTTCTTTTTCATCGCTCTTTGTGTTCCATTGTATGAATAGACCACAATTCATTTATCCATTCAACTCTTTTGATGGGCATTTGGGTTGTTTCCAGTATTAGGCTATTACTAACAATGCTGCTCTATACATTCTTTGGGGAGACATTTTAAAATTCATGTCCATTGGGAATTCCCTGGCCGTCCAGTGGTTAGGACTCCATGCTTCCACTGCAGGGGTCACGGGTTTGATCCCTGGTAGGGGAACTAAGATCCCACATGCTGTGCAGCATGGCCGGGGGCTGGAAGGTGGATAAAAACACTCATGTCTATTGATTATATGTCTAGGAGTGAAATGGTTGTGTTCATTTTGATTTTGGTGGATATTGCCAAAGTGCCCTGCACAGAGGCTGCCGTGACATCAGGGCAGGTCTGTTCCCTTGGTCTGCATCTAAGCATCCAGCTAGCACAGAGCCGACGCTCATTAAAGCCACGCAACCCCCAACTCCAGGAGTCATAAGAAAATGCTCAGCGATCCCTAAAGCCCCACTCCGAGCAAGACAGTATGATTCTGCCAACATGCCTCACTAGAAGGATCAGGTGAGAGTGAGGGGTCAGGGAACACATTTCCACCCCCAGAGAAACCTTTTCAATTCATAATAATAACCCCTTCCGCTCACGTGGCTCTGGCCTTTCTAAAGCACTTCGATGCACACCAGTAGTTCTCAGCCCTGCTCACATTAGGACCCTCTGGGGACCTTTCCAGAAATACCAATGTCAGGACTCCACCCCCATGGTTCTTATTTAATTATTCTGGGGTGGAGCCTACACATGGTATATTATAAGCTCCCCAGATGATTCTAGTGTTAAGTCAGGGCCAGGAACCACTGACTACCCTGAACATCATCTTCTGAAATGGGAGAAACTGATAAGGTGCTAGGGGGTGGGCAGTGATGGAATAGTCTTTATAGTAAAACCATAAGGCTTCCCCAGTACCAGGAACAGCGCTAGAGCTTTACAGTTGTCATCTCATTGAATGCGGCATGAGAAAATTGTGAGGGCTCTCATTCCCCGGGTACGAAGGAGGAAATGGGCTGAGGGGTGGAGTGGCCTCAAGGCCACCCAGCTGGTCAGCGGCCGTGCTGGGTCCAGAGGCAAGGCGTCTCGCTACACACACAGCACACACGCTCATGCCTGCCTCCAAGCGCTGACCCCCATTACGCCTAGAAAGAGAGACTAGAAGAAAAGGCACCAGAATGTTAACAATGGATATCTTTGGCTGGTCTGATTATGAGTAATGTTTTCTTCCATATACTTTTCTGCATTTTCCAAGGTTTGATTGACCAGTGAGCATGTATAATGCTTACCATGACAAGCAAATAAAAGTCCTTTCAAGTCGTTGAAGTAAAGAGCTTTGCCATTTTCTGAAGGAACAAATTGAGTCCCAGAGCGTCCACAGGGAATGAGTGACAGAATTGGGGCCACACCTGTCTCCCGAGTCCCACATGGGGCTCTAGACCTCTCAAGAGGTGAGACAAGTGTGATCTGTACCTCTAGGATGGGGCTCTGGAAAGGTGTGAAAAAACGTCCCCAAATAAAAATTGCTGCCTTGTTTCAATTTGATTATATGTGCTCTTGTAGAATAGCGAGGAAATGCAGAAAAATGAAAATAGAGCAAAATAACCTGAAAACTCACCATCTGGATATAAACGGTAGGAAAATTTGAGGGCCTATTCTTCCAGACAAGTCTCTGTCCAGAAATATACATACAGATTCAAATAAGCACAATTTTCCAACAATAGATCATGCTGTAAGCATGCAATTTTGCAATCTTCTTTTTTTTCAGTTCAATGATATGTCATATACATGTCAGTGAATAGAGATACACGTCAGCCTTAGAATGGTTGCACAGTGTTGTGCCATAGAACATGTGGCCATTCTCCTGGTGATGGACACTGCGGGTTGTTTCTAACCACATCTGTTTTTGTGTTGCAAAATGAACATTCTAATATAGTGCTATGAAAAACTGAGTAAAGTTTACTTGTAAAGTTTATTGGTTTGGTTTGGTTTTTGTAGAGTGAACTGTGGCTGAATTTGGATGTGTGAATGTGTGAATGTGTGTGTGTGTGTGTGTGTGTGTGTGTGTGTGTGTGTGTGTGTGTGTAAATGTGGGTGGGTCCTTGTGGGTTGAGTTTGATTTAAATAATTTAATTTAAAAAACCCTAACCCAACAGAGATCTTTTTTTTTAAACATCTTTATTGGGGTATAATTGCTTTGCAATGGTGTGTTAGTTTCTGCTTTATAACAAAGTGAATCAGTTATACATACACATATGTTCCCATATCTCTTCCCTCTTGCGTCTCCCTCCCTCCCACCCTCCCTATCCCACCCCTCCAGGCGGTCACAAAGCACCAAGCTGATCTCGCTCTGCTATGCGGCTGCTTCCCACTAGCTATCTACCTTACGTTTGGTAGTGTATATATGTCCATGCCTCTCTCTCGCTTTGTCACAGCTCACCCTTCCCCCTCCCCATATCCTCAAGTCCGTTCTTTAGTAGGTCTGTGTCTTTATTCCCCAACAGAGATCTTATCGAGCCTCTTCTCCTTCTCTCCCCCTCTCTCTCACACGCGCGCACTCACACACACACACACACACACACACACATACCATTTACAGGGGAGATGTGGTTACAAAACCCTCTTGAGCAGAGCTGGGCAGAGTACCTGATGAGACCATGTAGCCAACAGCCAAGGTCAGGAGTTGCCTGCCAGCTTGGGCTCTGAGCCTACAGTTCACTCCTAACAAATGCCTGTGGGCAATGACAACACACACACGCACACGCACACGCACACACACAGTCCAGCCAGTCTCATTCTCCCTGCATGGAAGGCTCTGGGGTGGTAATGGGATCGCATGTCCAGAGGCAGGCATAATTGAAAGGCTGAGGACATTAAGTCCTTGATTAAACTGGTTGTTCATTTGAAGGGACAATTAACCCAGCTAATATTCCAGGCCAACCCAGCAGTTCCGTCCCCATCAAAGGACATATTGAGCAGTTAATAAGTGGCTGTATCACCTTTATGAGGAGTAGGGTTCCAGGGTCCTTACCTAAGGCCCACTGCCCAGGTCAGGCTGGGGCCATGGACCCTTCAAATCAAGGAGACTCCAAATCTAGCCAGCCTGGGTTGTGTGAGCCTGAGTTTGTGAACGGAAGAGGATGTTTCTTCTGGGGAAGTTTTCTCTCACAGTCAAAATGACCTTGCATACTGCCTGCGCCTGTCACATCTACGTATGATGCGTGGAACCTCAGCAGCCATCTTGTGACCATGTGGAGACCTCACTGGCTCTGCCCTACCTTGGGACCTTTCCCTGCGTCATGGCTTTCTTATTGTTTAAGCCAGTTGAGTTGGGGTTCCCTGTTTTAAGCAGCAGGAAGCATCCTGACTGATAAAATGGGTCCTTCTCATCACCCACCAGCTTTCTGGAGGAGTAGAGGTGAAGAAGGGCAGAGGCAGGGAAGAATCTTCCTCCCTTTTCTCTTCCAATGCCTGATGCTAATCAGAGTTAGGTCTCCCCTAGAGCACAGGTATTCCCAGTTGCCTGGATCCTAAAAGATTGAATCCAATAATTGTTCTTGTTCTGGCCCTAGAGGTCTGGCTGTGCTGTGGGGAGAAGGAGAAGGGAGCCAGGGCCTGGCCCATGAGCTACTTAGGTCAGACAGGGCCAGAGTAATGACTGGCCAGCTGCCAGGCTTTGCCAGGGATCCCACAGGGTGGCAGAGAAAAAGAGTGGGCAGGACTTGAAGTAGGTGGGCAGCTTGGTGGGCAATCCCAGCCCCTGCAGGAACAAGTAGAAATAGCTCCCATGGTGGAAGCATGTCTCCACGCTGGGTACCATGCTATGGGCTTTGCATGGATTGCCACCATCATCTTCATCACACCCATGAGGTGGTTACCATTACCTGGTTTCCAGACAAAGGAACTGAGGCCCAGAGGGGTTAAGTGTTTTGTCCAGAGGCATATATTGAAGAAGATGGAGGCAGATTAAAATTTAAGATTGTACAACTCAAAAGCCCTTAACCACCCTTTGTCAACTTATGTGTCCAGCCAGCCACTGTCCGTTCCTCCATTCATTCTACAAATATGATCTGATCCCCTGTCCTGTGCCCGGGCACTGTGCAGATTCCAAGAATAAAGTGCTGATGGGTCCTGCCTTCTCTGTGCCCTGGGTGGGCCGTGGAACTGTTGGCAAAGGAGGGATGACCACGGTCAGGCTCAGAGCCAGTCTCCTCACACCACCCAGGCCGGACTTAGGAAGATACCACCTCCATTCTGAACCCTTTTGGAAGGTTGTGAGCCAGGAGATCACAGACCCTGCGTTGGGTCTGAGTCTTGGCCCCATCCACTTATCGTCGGTGTGACCTGGACCAACGCACACTCTCACCGGGGCCTCAGTTTTCTCATCCGCAGAGCTGGGATTAAAAATATCTTGTGTGCTCTTCACAGGGGTGTTGGGAGCCTAAAGGGAAAGGCTTGTCTTAAAGAGTTTTGTAAACGCCAATGTTTTAGGCAAATATCAAGAAGTAAATCCATTCACCCCCCGTTTGAGGAAGTGGTCTTTTCCTTTTGAGTTGATTGGCAAGTCTCAGCTAATAATAGCCTTTAAAATCTTATGTGTCATATGTTTTAGACTGGTCCCGGCCCATGCCACTTGGGAACCCCTGGAGCCTCATCGGTGCCTGTGTCATAGTCCCTCTGCCCCGCTGCTGTCAGAAGGACCATGGGGAGGTGAGGGCTAAGGTCCAACCGATAAGTGCAAGCTGTGTTTGCACAGTGATTTCAAGACGAAGCTCTGCTCCAGAGCCCTGCCCAGCACGGCTGGCTGCTGGCTGTTCCCGAGAGGGACTGATGCTTCGTCCAATGTTCTTTGCGGCTCTGATTACCAGAAGGGTGTCAGAAAAGAGTATGTTTCCTTCTAGATGTAAAGGAGAACAAATGTGACTCCATAGTGGCTCTGGGGTGGAGCTCATTTCTAGGTGAGGAGCAAAGGGGAGCTTACACTGCTTGACTCACAGCAAAAGGGTACCTTGTGCCCTGGGTGGGGTCCGTAGGAGGGCAAAGCCATCTTAAATTCCTGGAGGGGGAGCTTCCTGTTTTTAGAGAATTTATAGACTCCTAGGCTGACAAACCCCGTATTTAAAGATTGAAAATACCAATTTTATAATAAGGTAAAGTTGGTTTTCATTTATCTCTATTTACAAATGATTTATTGATTAAAAGGACATGAAAAGAAAATCACCCCCCGCCCAAAACCTCATGTCACTATGATTTATCTGATATTAAGGTTTAGGATATCCTGAGCAAGAACTGTGGCTTAAAAAGTGCAGAAATAAATTTTTCATACCAAAGAATCAATATTGCTTTGCGTTGAGACAGAAAGCAATATGTGGAAAGAGCTCTGGAGGTCATATGACTAAGAAGCTGTGTGTGTGTGTGTGTGTGTGTGTGTGTGTATGGGAGTGTGTGTATGTTGTGTGTGTTTTGTGTGTGGGTATGTTGTGTGTATCTCTGTGTGTATATATGTTATATGTGTGTCTCTGTGCATATGCATGTACGCATCTGTTGTGTGTGCATCTGTATGTGTGTGTGCCGTGTGTCTCTGTGTTCATGTATGTGTGTCTCTGTGTGTGAGTGAATGTATCTGTGTGTTCATGTGTGTCAGTGTATATGTATGTCTGTGTGTCTGTGTGTAGTATGTGCATGTCTATGTGTATTCATGTGTCTGTGTCTGTGTGTGTGTGAGTGAGTGTGTGTGTGTGTGTGACCTTAGACATGTCCCCTGCTCCTGGACTGCGTTCTCACAATTATAAATCAAGGGGTGAGGGCTAAATGAATCCTGGTTCCCGATGGCCACTGGCACACTCAGCTATCCTGCTGGAGCTCTGACTGAAGAAGGTTCAGTCTTCTTCCTAATCTGAAAGTTTACCCACTGACCTTTCATCCTCCCTGCCCCCAAATGCCTGTGCAGTCCTTCCTGCTGTCCCCGCACTGCTCCAGCCTCCCTCAGGAGGCCTAGCCCTTTGCCTCTGTTGCAGGCTCAGCCATCTCTCACCCTCACACCAGGTGACCTTGGGACAGCCCCTGCTCCTCCGCGAACCTCCAGCTTTGACGTTCTCGACACACAAGCTTCCTGCCCCTGGTAAGCGGGTGGGAGCCGGGACAGGGTCCGGGAACTCTCACACACACCATGCCCCCTTCCAGACTGGACACTCCTCCAGGGCAGGGAGAAGCATGTCAGGGTCCCACTGCCAGTGTGGGGCTTGGCACGGAGCGGGGCTGTGGAAGCACGTGCAGGAAGAGGCAGGGCTGAACCAGCTGAACCCGGGCGCCTGGAGCTGCCCGACCCCACCCTTCCCAGCCCCAGATGTAGGACTCAGAGCCCTCGCTCTCTTGCTCTCTCTCTCTCACCTCGGCTGCGTCACAGAATCACCTGGGGAGCATTTACAAACAATGGTGCCCAGGCCCCCCAGACGAAGTGAACCAGAATCTCGGGCATGAGGTCCATCCATCTGCATTTTCAAAGTTCCCCATCACTCTAATGCAGTGAGGGTTGAGAACGGCTCAACCCTAGTGGCCAGAAAATGTCTGGCACTACAGACTAAATCTCCTAGAGACCACTGGATTAAAGGTCTTCAGCCATCACTCTGCTTCCAAGCTTCCTGCTGAGCTCATAAAGTACAGATTTCAAGACCACCCTAGAATTTCTGATTCCAGTGGTCTAGCCTGGACCTGGACATGGGCACTTCAATCAGCTTCCAGGGCCCTGGAGCTGACACAGGTGGTCCTGGGTCCTGCTTGAACCCAGCGGCGGAGGCTTCTGCGGCAGGGCAGCATCCAGCACACATGCGCACCACGGGATGCATTAGGATAAACGTCAGCTGTAGGAAACCCTAGCTTCCCCCGCCCCTCCTCCTAAACTCTCAGGCATTCTTTGAAAGCCCGTCTGATTTTGCTCTTTCCTTAGTTCAATGGCTCTGCTGCTGAGACCCTAATCCCTAAGGCAGCCTATGCAGACCTGTGGGGCCGGTCCCTGCGGGGGCCACACCTGGAGGCCTCTCCCGTGCTGTAGGGCCCTGCAGGTGCGGTTCTCTCTGCTCGACTCGCTCTCGCCCATCTCCCCACCTGGCTGACCTAAACCTGCTCACGTCTCAGTCAACAACTTCCCTCAGCTCCCAGAGCCCCAGGCATGGATCCCAAGTCCTCCCCTAAACCACAGGCTTCAGGAGGGCAGGACTGGGTCAGGTCTGCTCACTACTCTATGTGGAACCCGCACATCTGCCCAGGGCCTGCCATGTGATAGGCGCTCGGTAAATATTTACAGAATGAATAAATGACACAACGCGCGCGCGCACACACACACACACACACACACTTCTTCAGTCTCAGTGATTCTTACCCTGAAGAGGTTTTCCAGCCTCACCAAGTGAGCAGGCAGGGAAAATGTAATTGAGGATGTTCAGACAGTGCAGAATGACAACCGTATCGCGCGTGTGTACGTGTGTGCGTGTGTGTGCCTACAGGCAGGCGTATGCGAGCATATGTGCGCACGTGCGCGTATGCCTGCATGTGGTGTATGGTACTTAGAGGCTGCATTTAGATTGAACCCACAGGCTTTTCCCAACCATGATGCAATGGCTCCTGGGAGTCTGCTTTTCCTCTCTGGAATACAGCCCTCCTCCAGGCGCTGCAGGGTTTGGCTGTGCTCAGAACCTGAGTGCCCGCGGGAAAGGGGCAACGGACGGAGAGCCTCCGTTGTCTGGGGTTTGACCAGAGTAGGGTTTAGGGATAGCAGAGAGAGAACGGGTCTGAGTCTGACCAGAGTGGGTTCAAATCCAGGGCCCGCCCTTTCCTTGCTAGCTTTGTGATCTTGGATCAGCTCCTCATGTCCTTCTGGGCCCAATAGGAACAATGCCGATGACCCACCCAGCTGGGGAGGGGGGCAGGAGGGGAGGTGCTAGCTGGTGGGACAGACTGGCTGGTGATGCAGCGTGCTTTGCTCTCACCTTCTCAAAGGGGATCTGTCTTCAGACGTTTGTCTCTTCCTCTCGACAGGGCAGGACATATGGCCAGTACTTAATAAAATCTTGATGGCTTGATTAAGCATCTAGCCCAGGGCTTCCCTGGTGGCGCAGTGGTTGAGAGTCCGCCTGCCGATGCAGGGGACACGGGTTCATGCCCCGGGTCCAGGAAGATCCCACATGCCGCGGAGCGGCTGGGCCCGTGAGCCATGGCCGCTGAGCCTGCGCGTCCGGAGCCTGTGCTCCGCAACGGGAGAGGCCGCAACAGTGAGAGGCCCGCGCACCGCAAAAAAAAAAAAAAAGCATCTAGCCCAGAGACTGGCACATAGTAGGTACTCTAGGTACTCAATATTTGCCTTTTCCTCCTTGAAACAGTGCTAGCCTGAGACTCAGGGGGACTGGAATTACAGCCCAGCTGTGTGTGTGTGTCCTTCCGTCCCTGTGACCTTGAGCAACCACATACCCATGTTCTGGGCCTCAGCCTCATCCCAAGTCAAAGGAGAGGGCTGCGCCCGTGCTGTTTGCCCCCTTCTGTGTTACATTTTGCCTCATTTGACAGGATTCTGCCCAGGGGTGGTGAGGTCCTGGCTGGGGGCCCTGGGAAGCCAGTCCAGACCGAGGTGCTGGTAGCCAGCACCAGTCTGGCTGTGTTCCTGGCCTGCAGGAAGCGGAGCGGTGTTCTTTTCTTACCTGCCGATGACAGAAAGCCTTTCCTTCAGTTGAGCTGTCTCCTTCTCTTGCCCTAAGCTATGAGGAGTAGATTGGATGAAAATTATCAAGCCTCCTCATCTAGAATAAATATTCTTGAAATGGAGCAAGTTATAAATAAGCAAGCAGCAATATCCTGTGTTATGAATATATAATTTCCAACCTTAATAGCTGACTGGGCCCCAGGGACTGTCTGAAAATGGCCTGTCTGGTCCTGATATTTTATGATTTTTAAAAAGACCCCCAAACTTTTGTTTCTTGGCCCTTAGAGAGTTCAGTCTCTGGGGGAAATAACGAGAGTGAACATCACAGTAAGCCCATGTACCAAGGACAGGTATTTTATTTTTAAAAAGCTTGGGAGAATTCACACAGAATCAGAGAACGACAGCTGGAAAGGGCAGCAGAACTTGGCTTGTCCCCCCTCCCCCCTTCTCATTTTACAGAATAGGAAGTAGAGGCCCAGTGAGGTGAAGTGACTGGCCCAGAGTCACACAGCAATGAACTACATTCTAGAAGTCTAGAATGCAGGCCTGTCAGATCACCAGGCTGTTAGCTGGCTCTCTCTTCCAAGAGCCTGAAGGGAGAGCCTGGGGATTCCCTATTCTGGCGTCCACAGAAATTGCCAGAATGATTGACAAGGAAGTTTGCTTCCAGTGGCAGCCCAAGCTCTGGATGAGGGGAGTTGCGTTGGCTCAGATGCAAGACTGTGAGGTCCAGTGAGCACAGGGCTGATTTTTCTTGCTTAGACCTGGGCCAAGTCTGCCTCTCAGCCTGGCATTCCGGAGCCTCGGACATCTGTCCTTTCTGCTTCTGCAGCCTCAATGCCAAGGATTAGTGTAGCTTTGCATCACTCCTGCCTGGCGTGCAGCCAGTGTTGGGGAGAGACAATGGGCTGTGGGGTCTCACAGATCCCACTGGCCATTGGCTCCTCCACTTCCTAGCTGTGTGATGCTGAATAAGCTGGCTGGCTTCTCTTAGCCTCAGTGTCCTCATCTGTCAAATGGGAATGGAGATGGCTGTGAGAATGAAGTGAGATAATGTGTATAAAGTTCCCAAGATGAGGCCAGGCAGGAACTAAGTGCCATGAATCCCATCTGTCCTTCCAGGGCTACCAGCTCTTCCTTCCCAGTCTGCAGGGCTATAGCTGTGACCATCCCTCCCTGCAGACCAGCCTCCAAGAGCCTCTGCTTTGGATGAGCCCAACAATTTTGTGTTTGCTCATCTCATCTCCCAGGGAGAATGAACCTCGTCCAGAGCCCCACATTCTCCTCCCGGGGGCCCAGCAGCGTCCAGCATAGCGCTGGCCACATGTAGGTGTTCAATTCAGGACACACTGAGTAAGTGCTTGCTGAGTGCTGGGTACCAGGTCTAACTACCAGCTATCAAGGGGCGACTATGTGTTATTCGGAAATGCATCAACTCATTTAATTTCCATTGTTATCCCCATTTTAAAGATGAGCGAAGGGAGGTTTGCCAAGGTGATCCAGTAACTTGCCCAAAGTGATACGGCTAGGCGTGGCAGGGCTAACGCCAACCTAATGCCAAGCCTCTTTTCACTCCTCTCCCTGTCTTCCTGCAGGATGACCTGCTTTCTCCAGGATCAGAGTAAAACTGGGAAACAAATGAATTCAGCAGCAGGTCCCCTAATGGTGGGAGCAGGGGCGGGTGAAGGAGATAGTAATGGCTATGCAGTGTGCGTGTTAAGATGGAAATGTCCTCTCCCGTGGGTGTTGAGGTACACCCGTAATTATGAACCAGCATCTGAGGTTCTGATTTTATGGCATTAGTTTTAATGGCTTCCTTTTTTTTTTTTAAGCCATTTAATTACTAATCAGTGCTGCCTTGCAAGCTAATGTGAGACGAGCACTTGGCATCTGGGGACAAGGACCCTCCTCGGAGGGCAGCTGAGAAGCCTGCCAGGGGCTGGACACTGGGCCAGCTGGTCTCCCCCGCCCTGAGAGGTCCCCCCACCCAAGTTCCCAGCCCTTTCTGCTATTTGACACTTGTCTCTGAAATCAGATTCCCATCACATCTGGGAGGAAGCTTAGCAACTAGCTAGCCTGGCCCCGCCTACCTCCCCTCACAAAAGGGGAAACTGAGGCCCAAGAGGGGCCATGAGTTGCAATGACTAGAATTTGTGGGGCCCCTTCCTTACTTGATAATTGATTTCTAGCACATATACTCATTTGCACTCCCAATTTCAATAGTCAAAAACTTTCCAATGCGAAAACCTCATTTTCTGAAGCTAATTTAGGTCTCATTTTCATTAATAGCTTGGCAACAATCATGCAGTGGAAATTTCTTCCAGGTCGAAGCAAGAACTTCAGCCAGGGAATCAGGGTGTCTGCTAGCTCTTGCTGTGTGTCTCTGGACCAGCTGAGTCACCTCTCTGGTCTGTGGTTTTCCTCCACAGTCAAATGAGGGGATTGAGTTATCTCAGTGTTTTTCCAAACACTATTCTGTAAACCACTCTGTAAAACAGAGCATGTCACGAGATGTAAATATTTGTTATTCAGAAGAAAAAAATTGGGGGGAGTTTACATGGTCTAATAAGTTTAGATAATGCTGGATTCAAGTTCAAGTTGTTTTTGTTTGTTTGTTGTTGTGAAGGCACGCGTACCACGTGCCTATACAATGATAACACAGCACCTTGTGCCCCCTTAGAGGAGGCGATCTTTTCGTGGCACATTTGTCAATGTCTTTTGGAGCACTAGAGTTCCCAGGAGCATAGCGTGGGAAACCCTGTCGAGGATAGGTTCCACTCTGCCCTCACTCTCTGGGGCTTCTGTGATTCTAAGAGACAAGGAATTAAGGAGACAACTCTGTAGACATCCTCTTAGCTTTAAGACTTGGACCACTCACTTCCCCCAATCGTCATCATGCTCTCGTTAGGGGCATCCTCAGACTATGAACCTGGTGTCCCACTCAGAGCTTTGACTTTGCTACTGGTTGGCCAGAAAGCCTGTGGTGACCACACCAAAGCTCACCAGGCCCTGCCTCACTGCCCGGCCAACACTTGCTTCCCCTCAGCCCAACA
Organism: Orcinus orca; assembly: GCF_937001465.1. Classification (NCBI taxonomy): domain Eukaryota; kingdom Metazoa; phylum Chordata; class Mammalia; order Artiodactyla; family Delphinidae; genus Orcinus; species Orcinus orca. Next base: position 88,837,614 of record NC_064560.1, read on the forward strand.
GGCTCCTCCAGGCGCGCATCTCTCCTTCCCAACCCACCCCATTCCCAGGCCTGCACCCACACGAAGCCTTGCTCAGGGGCAGCGGTCTCAGTGCCTTGGGATGAGCCCAGGCTTGGAATCAGAGCCAGATTCAAGTTCTGTCTTTGCTGCTTCCTCGTTATATGGTTCTGGATCGACGGCTGAAATGATCTCGGTACTGACCGCCTACCTCTGGGGTAAAGAATAAAAGGACCTGACATTTTGCCTTAACCTAAGTCCCCTGGAAAGCAAACCCTGAAGCAAAGGCTCGTGTCCCACTGCTTTTTTAAGGAGTGCAACTCCAGGGACACGGGTGTGAGGGCAGTGATGAGCAAAGCTGGAGACAGGAAAGACCAAGAGACTACAGGCATACAAGAGAATGTGGGCCACCCAGTGGTGTCAAATGCAACTGACTGCTGTATGGACTCTTCATGGCTCCCACCCTTGCCACCATGGATGATGAGGTGACTGGGGAGAGGGTGGCTGACACCCACAGGCTGAGTTGTCTCGCCCTCCCAGTTGTTAAGCGCCTCCCCCATAGCGGGCACTAACGTGAGACCCCAAGACCAGCCCGCTGTGTGTCTGTTCCTGTAAGTCCTTTCACACACCTTTTCCTCGGACACCCTTAGCCCTAATCTTCCAATTTTCTTCTTTCCCAGCCCTTGCAACCAGCCAAGCACTTACCACTGGATCTTTGTATGGACTTCCCTCAGGTCACGTTTCCTTGCAGCTCTTCCCACAGTGGGTTTCCTTTCACTTCTGTCCCTTCGGGCCATCCAGATTGGGTCTATAGCATGGTCTGAAAACAGTCTCTTTTCAACTAATGATGACACGTGATGCTGACCCATCTGTGAACCAGGCCCAGGTTTTCTCCTTCCCCATCAGGTGATCAGAGAGAAACCCTACCCTTTGAAGTCATAGGTGTTCAATGAGACGCATCAATGTACCGTGTGCAGCAGCCTGGGTCACGTGTTCTTGAAATTTACTCTTGTCTTCTGGACAAGATTGGACTTGATCCCAAATGTACTGTTTCTCTCAAAATCAAACTACCCAACCCTATGAGCTGGCACATTTAACACCAGCTCATGACGGTCAGGTCCAGTCCCATAGTCACTCAGTGTCCCATGCCAATATCAGGTGGTATCCAGACAGGAGTTCTCTGCAATGAGAATAATGGCCTTGCTCTGGAACCCCAGGGTTTCTGTCCTATAGCTCTTCTATGGGTGCTTGCCAGAGATTCCACCCAGCATCCTTGTCTGCCACAGAGACTTCTAGCACTATTAGACCTTCTAGGTCAGATGGACCTGGTGACAGGCAGCTCAAAAGACAGTCTAGATGCACAGCAAAGCCCTGTCTTGATCTCAGAAGTTTACCTTGCTTCAATCATGTGCAACTTATAAGATCTAGTAGGATATTAAATTTTATTTTTGTTGCTTTTTTAAATTTATTTTTTTAATAAATAAGACATTAAAAGAGTTCCAAAATTAAAAGTATTAAAAGGGTATAAAAAGGTATACAGTAAACCGCCTCCCTTGTACCGTTAATTTCCTGTCCAGCAAAAAACCACTGTGTTTAGCTTCTTGTGAATTCTTCTAGAGACATATTATGCTTACGAAAGTAAATAGAAGCACGTGTGTGCGAGTGTGTGTGTGTGTATCTTCCCGTCTCCCACCGTTTATTAACACGATTGATAGTTTCCAGTTCTGTCCCTGACTCGTTTAACTCAACAGTATATTCTAGCCACCTTCACATAGCAGCACATAAAGAGGTTCCTCACTGAATTCAGAACTGTCCAGGAGTCCATTCAGCAGATGTGCTACCATCAGTTTAACCATTCTCCTATCGATGGACGTGTAGGTTGTTTCCAATCGTTTGGAATCACAGAGAGGACCACAGTGCGTAACTCCCTACACTTGAAGGTACAGCTTCCTAGGAGGAATGCATGTGTAACTTTAAGGGATATTTTCAAATGACTCCACTTGAGATTTGTATCAATTCACACTCCCACCGGTAACGTAGATGTGTGCTCATTTTTGTGCCCCGCCATTCTCAGCGGGGGTTTGAATCTTTGCCAATCTGATCAGTAAAAAATGTTATTTTGAGGCACTTTAATTTGTAGGTTATTTAATTAAACTGTGGCGCTGTATACCTTGTGTCACTAGTCAGATTTTAAGCTACTTGGGCTTTCACAGGCTCTGTATTTTATGCCCTGATGTATAATCACAGAAATGAGACGGAGAGCGAGAACCAGGTCTAACTTGTTTATGGCTCTCTCCCTGGTTCCAGGCACAGTGTGTGGCACCTAGTAGATGTTCAATAAATATTTATTGAGAGAATGAATGAACGAATGGATGGATCGAATGTGATGCTGGCCCCATCTGTCCAGCAGTTTGTAGATTAAAGAGTACTTTTCCCCCATTTTATCAATTCCATCCTCCCTAAAGTCTAGGGAGGGGGCACTAGAAAAGATGATGATAGCCTGCTCTGCACAAAGCCCTAAGAGCTAGCATCCACAGACCCTGCTAAAAGAACAAGGCCACGTTTCCAAGTTTCATTCCAAGGATTTCCCCAATGTCCTTTGCCTGATTGGACCAAGAGGTAGGCAACTGATGCAAAGGTATCTTATTTAAAGACTGGCCAGCGACCTATGATCTCTGAGAAATAGCTGGAAAAGCTGGGCTGGGCCAGTCAGGACTAGGGAGTGGACTCAGAGCTGAAAGGTCAAGAGGTAAAATTTGAGTCATGGTGGCCATTATGGGTCATAAAGAAGCCATGAGCTGTGAGGGAGGACTGGGGAAACTCTGAATGAACAAAGGAAGCTGGACAACAGAGGGAAGGCCACAGATTGCCCAGGAGAAGTGAATTTCCTCATGTGGTCCTGGGAGACAAAAGGAGAGCTGTGTCCATTACTGATGGCTTTCCAGCTGAGTCTGATGATTCCTAGAAATGAATTTAGGATTCTATCCTTAGATTCCATGAGACCCCTGAGTGACCTGACAAGAAACGTTTCTTCACTTGAGGTGCCTGGATTGGGTCTCTGTTTCTTGCCATCAGAAGATCCCTCATTGGCTCCCATTTTGCCAGTGTGGGATCTGAGGCTCTGAGCAGTGGAGTCCAAGTTCCCTGCCTGCCATGCCAGTGGGCTCAATGCCTTGCACACGGGGGTAGTCAGTTCATATTTGGCAATGGCATGACTGGTAGATTGACTTCTCAGTCGCTTGATTTAAAACAACAACAAATCTTAGCAGAATGCATTTTCTGGGACTTCCCTGGTGGCGCAGTGGTTAAGAATCCGCCTGCCAATGCAGGGGACACAGGTTCGAGCCTGGTCCGGGAAGATCCCAAATTCCACGGAGCAACTAAGCCCGTGCACCACAACTACTGCGCCTGCGCTCTAGAGCCCACAAGCCACAAGTACTGAGCCCATGTGCCACAGCTACTGAAGCTTGTGTGCCCTAGAGCCCCTGCTAGGCAACAAGAGAAGCCACCACAATGAGAAGCCCGCACACCGCAACGAAGAGTAGCCCCCGCTCACCGAACTAGAGAAAGCCCACGTGCAGCTTTATTTTAAATAAATAAATTAATTAATTATTTTTTTAAAAATGCATTTTCCAAAGATGGTGGCAACAGTAACTCCCATCCCACACGCAACCTTGCCACTCCCCCATCAAGAGATGGAATCTAATTTGTCTCCCTTAAACCTGGATTGGCTTTGGTAACTCCCTTATGACCAATAGAATATGGCAGAAATGATACTGCATGACTTCCGAGGTTATGTCATAGGAAACCTGGAAGCTTTTGCTTGGTCTCTTGGAACACTGACTCTCGTGATGCCCGCCCCCCCTCAGAACCTAACCCTCAGGCTATGAGAAGCCCGGGCCGCATGGAGAGGCCGTGTGCAGGTGTGATGATCAGCTCAGCTGACCCCAAACTTTGAGACATCCCAGCTCAGGTACTGGACAGGTGGGTGAAGAAGCTTCCAGCTGAGTGCAGCTCCCAGCAATTCAAGTCACTCTCAAGGATTTGAATCTTCCTGGCTGGGACCCCAGACATGATGGTGCAGAAACAAGCATGTCCACTGTGCCCTGAGCAACTTCCTAAGCTCCAGGAGCTAGGAGCTTAATAATATTGGACTTTGCTTCACCCCACTAGGTTTGGGGGTAGTTTTTTTTTAATACAATAGGTAACTAAAATCGATGACTGGAACAGAATTTCTTTCCCCTAAAATCATGATTTCACTTCCTATTCATGTCCAGCTAAGGATTAACAGATGCATTCTAAATCCAGTAGCTATTTCCTTAACTTGAGTCCATAAACAAAAGTAGAGCCCGTCCAAGACTGGGAGTGACTCTAAAAAGAAGGTTCCTTGACTATAAGGCCAGGAGAGCTTTGTTCCTTAAAACTGGTGAAAAGAGGTTTCCTGACACATGAAAAAATGACATCTGTTTCTTGGGCTAAACACACACACACACACACACACACACACACACACACACTGTGGACTGCTTCCTGTGCAGACAACGTGGGCTCAGTTTTCCGGGAAACAGTTATCCAGTTAGGAAATTCTCCAGTCAAGAAACGTGGCCATTAGCTCAGGGTAGGGCACTCTGGCACAAAGGCTGGCAGGGGAGCCAACCCTTCCAGCCAACGTCCTCGTGAAGAGCTGAAGCCACCAAGAAGCCCCCAATACCGATGTGTCCTCTTAAGTAAACGGCAAGCTTCTGGCCCGCACAGCGCTCTGCAAACTGTGAAGAGCTCTCCAAATGCACAGCTGTGAGCCTGGAGACCAGCCTTTCAGGGAACAGATTGGGGAAGTGGGGGGACTGTGACATCCTGCGGAAAGCAGGTCTCCCTGGCAGGAGGCCGTGGCTGAGGGGAACGACCCACTCAGATCCCCCTCCCCGTGCTCAGCACTTCAGAGTTTGCACAAAGACCTGCCCTTCTTGCATTCATTGGAGCGTCCCTCCATCGAGAAAGACTCATGATTTCCATTTTATTCACGTGAACTTGAAGCTGAGAGGAGCTGAAGGCTCTTCTAAGGGTCACATAGCCATTAGGTGGGAGAACCAGGGTGAAACCTGGGTCCCCTTATTCTTTGTCGTGCAGCCTGTGCACTGAGCTCGTGGCCAGATTCCTCACATCTGCAGAGTACTTTACTGTTGGCAAACGCCCCCACAGGCAATGCAACCATGGAGCCACAGGACCTGCATCGAATCTCCGCTTTATAGACAAAGAACCTGCCGTAGAGTGAATTGCCCCAGTCCCGCTGCTAAACAAGTGGAATGGCCAGGCTCTGAGCCGGGTCTCATGGCTCCAAAGCCAGTGGTCCTTCCATGCCGCTGCTTCCCACCACAGAGCCGCATCAGTGAAACCCTTTCCCGTGTGTCTCCTTTCTGCCCTGGCTCCTGAAACACACATGAGCCTGGGCAGGGAGGTCATTGCCAGCAGCCCTTTAGCAGTGATGTTCCTGCGGTTCTTCAACATTTATTAAACAGCCACAGCATGTAAAGCGCTGTCCAGCCCGCAGTGACTGCCTCCAGCTGATGCGGTATTGAAGGCAGCCGTGACTTGGGCACCGAAGGGCCGGACACACCAGTGTCGGGCCTCCCACTGTGCCCGCTGCCCTTTCCCAGGGTCCAGGGGCATCCACCCACACCCCCGACATCAGAGGGGCTGTGAGCTGATCTCCTGCAAGCCCAGGTGCGGCCGCGGGGGAGCAGAAACCCTCGGGGCTGTGGCGTGATTAAAGTCCGTGTTGTGAGAAAGTGACACTGTGATCTGATTCATACCAGTAAATATGTGATTTACATTTAATTCTGAGTAACCTTTCTGGGCTCGGCGAGGTGTGAAGGAATCTGATGGGGCCGGCTCCCTGGAGGGGGAGGCGATTCACATTCATTAAGACCTCCACATCAGCCAGCTGAAGGGGGACAGCAGCCCCGCCCGCCCTCCTCCCTCTCGCCCTCCAGGTCACAGCTGCAGGGAGGCCAGCAGTCATGCTGGGGTGGTGGGTGTAGGTAGCCTTGAGGATTGGAGGGTCCGGGAGAAACTGGGAGGGAAATAAACAGCAGGTCCACAGGCAACACTGTCCAGGCTGACGGCACTCCAGACTGCTGCATTAGCTGTATTGATCTCTGGAGGGTGGAGACGGGTATTGATTGAGGGGGTGGCAGCTCTCAGTGGCCCCAGCCATCTCCTTTGTACATATTTACAAGACGCTGTTCAGCCGCCTCTGGTTCATACAGATCTGGGCGGAGAGAGAAACGCCCGGGAAGGAAGGCTGGGGTCTCGGGACCTCATCCCCCCCAAGGCAGCTGAGAGCAGGGGTGGTACTCCTGGCCCCCCAGGACACATGCTTGGGGGTTGATTACCTGGGCTTGGATCACTTGCAGGTACACACGACCTGCTGAGGTTGGGAGGCCAAAGTGGTGCCCTGAGGGAAAACGATGTGCTTCTCCTTTGGACAGAAGCCTAGACACTCCGAGACCCTGAGCTTCTCTGCCCTCTTCATGGGAATATCTGTAATGACGAATCAAAACCCTGAGAGCTGCTGGATGCTTGCTGGGTGCCATGCCCCATGCAAAGCCCTTGTTCATCCTTCCCATTGAGTCCTTACCACAGCCTCTGAAGGAGCCGGTGTTCTTACTTCCAGTCCGAAGATGAGAACCCGCACCGTGATTACGATTCGGGATGGTGAGCCCTATGGGATAACGAACAGACCAGAGGGAGGCGGCAGCGGGTCATGGCCTGTTCTAGGGGACCCTTACCCTGCTGGAATGTGTACCTCTGGTCAGTCCCTCATTGGAGGTGTTTTTTATTTGCATGAGACCTGTTTTCCCAACAGCACTGGGCCTGATGCTTTGCCTCGTACCGTTCCGGGGCCCTTTGAGTGACTGGAGGGAAAGAGAATACGGCCTCTGCCCCCAGGGGTCTTTGCCCCCCCCCCCCGGGGGACTGGTCCCACCAAGAAGCCCTTCAAGAAGAGAAGGTCTGGACACTCTGTGGGTGCAGGTTTGGGTGGAGAGCAAGGCCCCAGTGGCGACGGATGGAACTCTCTAGGTAAGGCCCCTTCGTGGCCGCCGACTTGGGGCGGCCCGCTCTGGGAGCCAGGCCACGCACATGGCCCAGGAGCTGCCTGAGGGTGGGGCTGCAGCCCTCGGGATCACACAGTGGCCCCAATGCTACAAGTGCTCAGGAAGGTCTTTGGGAGTAAGTGTTCCTCGGTTGTCTCACTGAAGTAAGTGGGGAGATGAAGGTGAGCTGGGGATTCCATCCTAGGTCTCCACTGTGGCCACCCACTGGCAGTGACGCATTGAGCAACCGGGCGTTTGAGGTACGTTCCTTCAGCACACTCATGCAGCCTGGGCTCAGGACTCTGGGCCAGTCACTGGGGGAGACGGCCACGAGAAAAGGGCACTGAACCATCTGGGCTGAAAAGGGTTGGAGGGAGCCAGTATGGAGGCTGTGAGAGGTGCCTGGCCCGGGACAGAACTGCGGAAGGTGGCAGCTCCTGAAGAATTCCCTGGGGCGAGGGATAGCTGAACTGGGAGCTGAAAGTGGACAGAGCACCCACCAGCCCGGCCAAGAGATGGGAAAGAGGGTCCCAGGTGTCCCAGGGGAGAAGATGGGTCATGAGAGAGCAAGAAACCCCCAGGGCGGGCAGTGTTTCTGTGTGGCAGGACAGGGGAGTGGGCACCTGTCCCAGGGCCCTGCAGGACATGTTAGGGGCTTTGAACTTATTCCTGAGGGTGACAGGGAGCTAGTGAAAGCTGTCAGGCAGAAGAGTGTTAGAATCCAGGAGGCTTTTTTGAAAGCTCACTCAAGCCGTGCTATGGGGAGGGAGGGAGACGGGTGAGGCAGCAGGAGCCGTCAGCCAGGGGAGGGACAGGGAGCCCCACCTGGGCTGGGGGAAGCAGACCGGCAGGGAAAGGGTCAGAAGCAATTGCTGATCCGGATGTAAACGGGGGACAGCATCCAGGATGGTGCTCTGGTTTCTGGCCTTTGCAATTGGGAGGAAGCGGTACTGATTCCTGGCCCAGGCAGGAGAAGAAGAAGAGTTTTGGGAGGAAGGATGATGTGCTCCGTTTTGGACCCGCTGAATTTGAAGCGCCTGGTGAGATGTCTGGAGGGCAGCGGAATGCTGACCTGAGGGGCAGGAGAGAGGTCCAGGTGACAAAGATGTGGGAGTCATCAGCTCAGAGGTGGCAAGTGAAGATATGGGAGCACACGTGGGAGGGCAGCCGAGAACAGACCTCTAGCAACACCACGTGTCAGGGGGAGAGGATGCTGTGCCTGTGATCTGGATGGAGCTGCCAGAAGCGAGGGGTGGGGAAAGCAGGGAGACTGCGGCGTCCGGCAGCAAAGGCAAGAAAGCGTGTCAGGAAGAGGAAGCGGTGCGCAGCATCAGCTCCCGTCCGCAGACCATGGGGGATGTGGAGCTAAAAGTGTCCACTGGATTTAGCAACAAAGAGGTCAGAGGTGGCCCTGAGAGGCCAGCCTCTGGGGCCTGGAGGGGCCAAAGCCAGACTGAGGGAGGTGGGAGGTGAGGAAGTGGGAAACGCTTGTGCAGACACCCCTGGTTAAGAAGTTTGTCTGTGAAAGAAAGGCCAGGGTGGGGCAATAGTTGGAAGGGGCCAGCAGGTCAAGAAAAGGATGTTTTCAAGACAGAAGAGGCTCTTGGCCGGGTGCCAGGAGCGAGGTTGAGGATGCAGCAGATAAGGGGCTGATGGGTTGAACGGGTGTCTGAGGAGGTGCGGGTCCAGGCTGGGCAGAAGCGCTGTGGTGGAGGCAGGGAGAAGGGAAGAGGGATGGGCGTGGATACCCACCCATCTGCAGGTTTGGCGGTGAGGACACGAGGCGTGGGTACCGCTGTGCGGGGATGCGGAGTCTGGGGACCCCATGCCATCGGCACAGCCCTGGTCCTTGGTCCCCTTTCTCAGTGCACCCTCGCTGTCCTCCTCCACCCTTCCACCCTCCCCACAACCTGCTCACTGCCCCCAATCCAGGGAGGGGAGGGAACGTGAAAGGGCAGTCACCTCGTGGCCTTGGCCATCTTCTGTGCGGGTAAGACCAGCAGACACGGGGTGGGGCAGCAAGGAAGCCTCCGAGGGGGCCGTGGCCCCAGATGAAGTGGTGGGAACTGAGTTGGAGGCTGTGGGAGGGGAGTTGGGTGAGCCGAGGGCCCAGGAAGCAGCAGGGATGCCTGGTGTGTGTGTGTGTGTGCGCACACGCGCGCATGTGCACGCAAACTTGGGTAGGCTGGGGGAGAGCAGTTTTGCTGCAGGGGTTTGAAAAAAAGCACAAAAGCCCAGAAAAAGGAATTTCTCCCCAGGCCCATGAGGCCCAGGCTCTGAGATGGAGCCAGGCTCCTCTGCAGGGAACCTTCAGCGAGGGAGTGAGTAATTAGGGATGATAATAACAAGACGGGCTGGTTTTTAATCTGTGCTTGACATCTGCCATGTAAAATGTCACGGAATGACTGTGTGGCAGAACGAGTACCCAGATGGGTGTCGTCCTGGGCTGGCCTGTCACACCCTGCCCCTGCCCCCTCCCTTCTGCATTGTCCAGAACGAGGCCTCTCTCCTCCCACAGATGCCACCAAGAAACGGGGCCCAGTGGGACAAAACAACCCCCGTGTGCAGGGGGCAGGGCCTGACCCGGGTCAGCTGAGTGGAGTCTGGGATGAAGCTGCCCTTCTGGCTGTAGCTGTTTTCTGTGTTCACCTCCCAAGGCTGCCCAGGGGCCAGGTCCCCAAGTCCCGTTGCCTTCTCTAGGAAAGAGTGGCTGTGATTCGTGTTTATTTCAGTCTTCTTCCTTTCCCAGCATATGCCAGGGAGACGGGGCTAAGGTTTGGGGAAGGGAAGAAAGGAGAGCCTCATTTAGTCTTCTTGAAAGTTCTACTGTCTTAAAGACTTTGGCAGGGGGATGGGGGGCTGTTGGCCGGCATCCAGAAAGACAGAGGCAGGGCCATGGGAGAAGGTCATGCAGGGTATACACTGCTCAAAGGCACCCCGGCAGGAGGGGGGCCACGGTGTAGGGAGGTTAAGTGGGGCCTGAAACCCACCCTGCGTCCACTAGCCAGGCCTGAAGCCCTGTGTGGGCTGTGTCTGCAGAAAGAGGGCGCCCTTTTTCAGTTCACGCAAAGGCATTGTGTAGCTAGCTGAGTGCCCCGGAGAAGCTTTAGGGCCCCGATCCCCAGCCAGAGTGACCTCCACGGACAGAGGCGTGTGATAAGAACCTTCTGGCAATCTGGATCAGCTGCTCCAGTGGCCCAGAGGAGAGTTGGGAATTGGAGGATTTTCATTTCGCAGGTTCCTTGGAAGGGCAGGTGGTGGGAGGCGTGTAGAGGAAGAGGAAAATTACAGTATCAGCATTGAGACTACAATTGGAGGTGTCTGATTCACCAGGGAGGGTGACTCGTTTCTCTTTTTTTATTTTTAGTTGCTATTATCTTGGCAAGGAGGCCTGTGCCCATTAACCTGTATGGCCAGAGCGGAGACTCTGAGAAACTGGCTGGTGAATAAACCTGCCCCTCCTGTGTCCCTTCCACTCCCATCGCTTGTTTATAGCCTTCCTTCCCTCTGGTGAATTAATTAACTTGTACTCAGGGCCTCGGACACTCGCTGTTGTGTTTCGTTGGTGTCCCTTTGAGGCCAGAGTGTGGAAGGACCGGAATGGGTGGGACGGTGGGGCTTCTGGCCACAGCCCAGCCCGGCCCAACCTCCCTGACTCCAGCTCTGAGACCTTCCGCAAACCATCCCTGTCCCCAGGGAGTAAGACTGAGGGGGTCTCTGGTACCCAAGCTTCACTCCTTAGAGGCTTGAGCGGTTTGGGGTTTTAAAAGTCACTCAATCTATCCCCATTTGCAGAGTTTGAGAATAGACTAAGGAAAAAAAAAAGTCTACGATACATCCCTTTCCCTCAGCAGGGAAGCAAGGGCCCAGGACACAAGACTTCAAAATTCTCTGGGCCCAGAGCAGTACCCAGCTGAGGATGGGGGCAGGGAGGGGAGATTCTGGTGGGTGGTGCAGAGAATGGAAGGCACCCCTCCAGGGGCCCCATGAGCAAAGGTGGGGAGAAGGGCTGCACCGGGGAGCGTGAGGGACCCCTTAGGTTGGAATTCTCAAGCCCAGCCTCCTATTTCACAGTTGGAGGGATTGAGGCCGAGAGAGACAGCATCTTGGTCATTCATTCAGCCAGCCAGCCATTCCTTCCTTCAACACACATTTATTAAGTCCCCAGGTGGTGGACAAAGGCTACCCTATTCTGTCCCCACAGTGCCCACAATGCCACCTTTGTCTGTTCCCCTGTCTGACTGGGAGCCCCACGTGCAGTGTCCACCATGCTACCCCGGACCCGGGCCTGGCACATGGCGGGGGTTAGTGATCGTTCGGGGACTTTTTTGTCCAAGGTTACTCCAGGGGACCAGGCTACAACCCGTGCCACATCCATCTTCCCATCTCCCCACGAGCACACCCAAGGCCCCCCCAAACACACAAATTATGTAGAAAGAGCACCCTGGGCTTGTCAGTGCAGCATCAATGCCTATCCTCTGCATGCTCTCAGCCCCGTCCCCCCAGATGGACTCCCCTGTATCCCAGAGTTCCCTCCCCCATCTCCAAAACACCCAGGGTCCAGAGAGACCCCAGGGCAGCCTTCTGGACAAGGGCACACACAGGGGTGAGTGCCTGTCACCTCCCACAAGCCCCTTGCAAGCCTGAGGCCCCAGACACCCGCTGTCCAGATTTCCATCCACTTGATCTCAAAGCGGGTGGCTGATCCGGGCACTGGTCACACGGGAGAGGCTGCTCTTCGGACACGTCTCTTGTTGGAGGGGGACATCGTGTTTCTTTCTCCCCACAGCAATGCGGACTCCTAGGGGAGGGGGGTTGGGAAGGGCTAGGCTCGGGTTCCACCCAAGAATTCCATCAGCATCTACTCCTCAGGCCATGCTGTGCCACTGCTCAGGATAGAGGTCGGCCTCCATCCTGCTCCGGGTCTCCATCCTGCACCCCGAAGGTGACCTCTCAGAGCGGGCTTGAGGTCCAGCCCTCTGTGCCAGCCGGGGAATGGGGTCAGGCGTCTGCCCTCTTTCAGCACCTTGAATGACCTTGCTGAGTATCAATGATTAGTCCTCATCAGCATTGGTGATATTATGAAAATCACTACAATTAAAGTGGGCGGGTTGGCTTTGCTCTGTTCTGCAGCTTCTGGAAAGGGCTAAGAGGGAAATTCCCCACCCTCTGGCCCCCAAACCCCACCCCAGTCCACCGCCTTGGGATCTTCCCTGGGCCGGGAGAGGGCTTCACATCCCAGACCCTGCTCTCTCCAGTTCTCCTGGCTCTCCTCGGCCCCCAGGGCTGAGGCCAAGTTCTCTGGGCACAGTTGTGGGCCTAAAATTACCTCCTGATGCCTGCAATTTGCCATTTTCACCTTCCAAATAGAGTGCAACTGGCTAATTGCCATGACAATTAGGTAATTGCAGGTGCAATTAGCATCTCTCTAGCAAAGCAGAGGGAGGGAGACAGAGGGAGAGGGGAATCACGGAGAGGAAATGCAAGAGCATGCAAGGAAGACCAAGGGTTGTGAGAGAGAAGCCCGGGGCATGGGAAGAAAGAGAACAAAGTAAGTGGACGAGGAGAGGATGGGTAGAGAGAGGAAAGGGGTGTGTGCCTAGAAAAATAAATCAGTAAGCCGAGAACCCCATCCTAGAAGAGCTGATGGCCAGGAAGTGAGGATGAGCCCTGAGCATGGCAGGAAGACAGAGGGAAGAACAATGAAAGCTGGCTGTGTCTGCTGGGCTTCCTGGGGAAGCTGAGGATGGGCGAAGGACCGGGGTCTCCACACGCAGGCAAAGGGAGATGGGCGTCCTAGCAGTGTTCCAGCACAAGCAAAGGTCCTGAAGTGAGAGAGCTGGAGTCTGGGAACTGTGAGAGGCTAGATGCAGTGCTGTCCAATAGATTCTGCCATGATGGAAATACTCTATATCTGCACCATCAATGCGGTAGCCACCAGCCACACGTGGCTGACGAGGACCTGAGATGTGGCCAGCTCAACTGTGGAGCTGCCTTTTCATTTTATTTAACTTTAGGTTAAAATGAAAATAGCCACAAGGACAGCACAGACTGTTAGAGGAGTGGGGGGTGAGGCTTGGATGCCAGGATAAGGCCCCCATAGAAACTGCCCTTCGCCCAGCCTGAGAGACCAGGAAGGTGGTACCAGGTACTGGGGTACCTGGGGAGGATGCAGCAGGAGCTGAAAAGAATGGGCAAGTCCCCGTGTTTGGATGTGGACTTATTCAGTTTGCGTGCAGGCGGGCCACCAGGAGGAGATGTTTAGTGGACCATTGGAAGTTTGGGATTGAAACCCCTACCTCTGTCCCCACCACATCCCCATACCCTCAGCTCTGCACGGGTATCTCCCGGCATCCTATTTCATGAAAGCTCCATGGTCTGGGAGGAAGAGAAGGCAAGGGCGTTCCCCCTGCCCTCCAGCTCCATATTCCCCAGGCTCAAACCCAACCCAGGACCCCCATCCAGTTTTACAGCAAAACAAGCTTTCAGAGAGATAATGTGCATTAACAGGGCGACCATACTCACACTCACATGCATTCACACCCAAACGTACAAGTACACACAGGGTTACACAGTCACACTTGGACATGCTCCACACACGCGCGCACACACACACACACACACACACACACACTCACACGGAGTGCTTTGGGCACCTATTCCTAGTGGTTTCGGGGCCACAGACAGAGGGGCTTGGAGGTGACTGCCCTGTGCAACGGGTAAGGGTCACCATCAGGACCAGTGAGTCACAAAAGACGCAGTCTGCGGACCAGAGCAGATGCCGAGCTCAGAGCCCCGCCGTAGGGCTGCATTCTCAACCCCGTGGTCACTGGGCCCTTTGCACTTCCATGCGTCGGTGGGGGATGGGGAGTGGGGTGGAGTCGGGGCAGGACTGCGCCCTGGCTGGGCCTGTGAATGCCAGGCTGCCTCTGGAGAGGGGCGCGAGCCCTACTGAGCGTGGCACGCCGCGCCTTGCCCCTGCCTCCCGTCTCACGGCCCTCACCCCGCTCACCCCTCAGCTCCGCCTGCCGGCTGTGCTCCCACTTCCACCTCTGCGACTCCCTTCCTCCCGGCCTTCCCAGCCTCCCTCCCCACGGTCTCCGGCCCCCTCTTCTCCTGTGCCAGAACCAGACATTCCAACCCACGTGGAACTCCCACCCAAGGACTGCCCCGCGGGACTTCCAGAACATTCTTTTCTTTGCTGATACTGGGGCCTGCCTGAGAAAGCCCTCAAGGCCCGGAGGTCTCTGGACTGCAGCAGCAGGATGAATGGGACCAGCCCCCAGGCTGCGAAAGGCGACAGCAAGCTTTTTAGGTGACGAAGGGTGAAGGCCCTTTGCACAGTCTGCACCTGAGGGGGCACGTGGGCATCCGTGTGTGGGGTGAGGGCACTGCAGTCTCCCTTTCAGCAGCATCTGGCCCCAGTGTGCAGTGCCCGGGGTGGAGTCCCCAGAACACCTCAGCTTTGGTTGGGCAGCGTTCGATTTTACTGGAAAGCAGAGCGCTCCGGCTCAAACAGGGTGTGACCACAGAGGTGCCCTCCATCCCTGGAATCCTGTAGTGGGACGAGTCCTTTTCCTTGTTCTCCCCCAGCGCCTGATACAGGCCTGACACAAAGGGTTGGGTCAACCAGAGGGGGCCTGGAGACGGCCAGAGCCTGAGCCTCTGAGCTCCCGGGCCTGTCTGCCCGCCCTCCCATGGCTGGTGCCGCTCAGGCCTGGACAGGCAGTGGGGAGGTACACACCCGAGACCCTGCACCAGGATGCACGGGGGGAGGTAGCGGCTGGGCAGGAAGGACACGGCTTCAGCCCCAAACCCACCTGCCCCCGAGGCCAGGCAGTAGGACTGCCCGCACCTCCCCAAACCTCATTCTCAGGCTGCACATCCTCATTTGGTGGTCACACACACGCACACGCACACACACACGCACGCACAGGCCAAGGCAGCGCTCTGCGATGATTTCAGCTTGACCTCACCTGTATAAACGACAGGCACAAAGAGTAGAGCTGGGAACTGTCCTTCGGAACCCTGTTTGACTGTTGTATGTTATATATGAAAGGTATAAAGAGAGTAAATCCTAAGAGTTCTCATTACAAGGAAAACATTTTTTCTTTCTTTCTTTTTTTTTTTTTTTACTTTAGATGATGGGATGTTCACTAAACTTACTTTGGCAATAATTCCATGATGTATGTAAGTCAGACAATTATGCTGTGTACCTTAAACTTAAAGCTTGTATGTCAATTATATCTCAATAAAACTAGAAGGAGAAAAAAAAAAAAAAAAGAACGCTGTTTGGATTCTCCTAAGGAAAATCCATTCGTTGTGAGAGGTTGGGGTCAGGCACACAGGGCAGAAGAAACAACAGTCTGTTTTAAAGAGAAAAGGAATTTGTTACAGGATTTCAGTTGGATCCCAAAATCAGTTTCTGCGGGAACCAGAGACCCAAGCATGGAGGCTACACAGCCGGGAATGAATCTGAAGGCTACGCTGCAGGTCTGGCCACGGAGTCACCGCAGTCCCCGCAGCCAGCACACTTGATGTCACCCCTGAGCCCCGCCCACAGCTCCGCCTTGCAAAGGAGACCAGTCAGTTGGCATCTCTGCCAAACAGGGCCTCGCCGCACCTGCTTCTGCACATGCCTCACTTTAGATTTGCATCTTGTGTGGGAACACCTGTTGGGCTGAGCCGGGGCCCTGGCCGCACCCTGGCCGCAGAGGAGGCTGTAAAACTAGTATGTTTCCCTGAGGAGGCAGGGACCCAAGAAGCAGGTTCCTAGACGGGGGAGTTGCTGCTAACCCAAGATTGACAGACGGCCCAACACTCCGCCCGCCCAAGCCCTCTGCACAGGCCGCTCCCCAAACCTGCTCTACCAGCCGCTTCTCCAGCCCCTCGTGGAGGACCCAGTCCCGTCGCCACCCTTCACTCCTCCCCCCTGGTTACCCAGCCCCGTGTGATCTGCCCCAGGGGGCCCTCTGCCTTGGGGCAGGTTTCTAGGGCTTGTAGGAACAGGGGCGGGGAGGTCAGTAAACCACAGACTGTGACTTTCCGGTGACATTTTGCTCAGGCTGGGGCTGAGGTCGGCCTCGACACCTCAGATTCGGGAACACACGCCACCAAGCAAGCTTCTCTAAGAAGGGCTCCGAGGGGAGGCACCTGAGCAGCAGAAGGGTCCGGGACAGAGCGAGGAGACCCTGCCGTGTGCTGAGCACCCAGGCGGTGGTACCTCACGCTTACTGAGCCCTTGCGACGTGCCAGGCGCTGTGCCGAGCTCTCAGCTCTTAAAACCCACGCAGCAACTTTATGAGTTAGGGGCTGCTATCCCAGGTGACAGATGAGGAAACCGGGGCAAAGCGGTAACTCGCCTGGGGCCACCCCGCTGCTGAGCGGCAGAAGTAGGACTTGAATCCAGCCCGGCTCAGAGCCCCCCATCGCTTTGTTACGCGCCCTCTCAGGTTGTCTAACCTCTCCGCCCCTCTTGCTTCTTCCTCTGAAGGGTGGGCCCCAAGGGGTCAGCAGGCGTGGTGTGGTGGAGAAACCCGCTCACGGCTGGTGATGTTAGGGTTTGACACCCGCTCTGCTTCCTCTTGGCTGTGTGACCTTGGGCGGTTACTCAACATCTCTGAGCTTTAACCTCCTCCCCCACAATGTGGGACAACGAGGTCTATCTACAGCGAGTCTGTGGGAGCAGTAAGTGGTGGGTGTTCCGTGCCTGGGGCACGGCAAGAGCTCAGGAAATGTAGGACCAAGGGCACCCCAGCCTGAGCCCCTCAGATGGCTCCTGGGATAAGTGAACTTGGCAGTCCCCCACCCCGGTCAATACCTCAGAGAATCTTAGACCCCCAGAGGGGGTTGGGAGATGATGGAGTCCAACCTCCTCTTCCATGGAGCTGTCCTTGCCCGGCATTATGCATATCACCCCTCTCTGGGCCCCACTGAGACCAGCTCTGGCCTCTGTTCCCATGTGCCCTGTGCTCCCTCCTGTCCTGAGGAAGCAGCCATGTGCCCTCTCCACCCCAGGCCTATGGTCTGAGGACCAGTGCTTCCTTTGAAGACAGGAAGATGGAAGCAGGCAATGCTTAGCCTCACCAGGAAAATGCCTCTCTCCTGTTGGAATCAAGAATGTTTAAAGGGGGCAGGGAGCACTTTGAATTCCCCTTGAGTCAGAGAAAATAATTCTCGCGAGAAGATTCTTACTCTGAGCGGGTAAGCGATTTTGCCCTTGGCTTTCCGTACTAAGCCGTGGCGGCTACCTGGAGCCCTGTGTTGAGAATTCTGGGAGAATTCCTGACTTGGTGGGAAAGAACCCTGTGACGGATTAGTGTCGTCTGCCTTGGGTGCGGGCGAAAGACACCCATAGCCTGTATTTGTCATTCTGGATCTGAATGTCTGCCCGTGAGGCCCAGACCTACTCGCTTCCCTCCCCTGTCCCCCCTTAGTCTGCTCTCCCCGAAAGTTCCCTAGAACGAGGGATCTGTCACTGTTCAAACAAAACTCTCCCATGGCCTTCAACCAGGGTATGGTTGTTTTGTTTCTTGTGCCTTTCCTCCCTTTCTCCTAAATGATGAGGGTCTAGAGCAGTGGATCTCAACCGGGGGCAATTTTGCCACCCAGGAGACATCTGGCAAGGTCAGGAGACGTTTTTGGTTGTCAAAATGCAGGAGGGTGGGGAGAGGGGGAGAGGGTCGACGCTGTTGGCCTCCAGTCGGTGGAGGCCAGGGATGTCGTTAGGCATCCTACAACACACAGGACAGCTCCCACATCAAAGAATTATCTGGTCCAAGTTGTCAACAGAGCCAAGGCTGAGAAATCCAGGTCTGGAGGGCGCTCGGCTTTCTTGCCCCCATTAGGTTGATCTGTTGGGCTCCTACCCCAGCACCCCTAAACTTCCAAGCGAGAATCAGCTGTTCCCTCCCTCTCACAGCCTCTCCCATCACTGACCCCACCTTACCCCTCGGCACGGCTCACAGATCATTTCAGCATCTCCCTCCACCCGGCCTCAGCTCTCACCAAAGTGTTTCCGCTTGCAATTCTCTGCACCACCCCCTTCTATTCATATAGCAACTTCTATTCATCCTTTAAAACTCAGAGTAGACATCATCTCCTCCAGGAAGCCCTCCCTGCCTCAACCTCCAAGGGGACTACAGTAATGTAATCGGCCACCCCTCTGCACTACTTCTGTGTCTGGCAAAACTCTTTGCTGTTGTATCATCATCCTCCATTGCATTTTAAAATGTTTATTTAAATGACCACTTTCATCCTATGACCACGGACTTCTTGAAAGAAGGGACCGGGCTTTATTCATTTCCTTAATCCTAGCTGAGCCCAGTGCCTTGTACACTGTAAGAGCCCAGTAAAGGAGGCTGCTGGGCTGCATGTCCAGTCTTGCCTGGGTGTGACCCCAGGGCTGGCTGGCCCCTGTTGGATTTCCCATAGCACAGTGGGTTCAGATCCAGCCTCTGCTCCCCACAGGCTGAGTGACCTTTGGCAAGATGCTTCACCTCCCTGTGTCTCAGCTCTGTCTGTAAAATGAGGATAATAATCAAACGTACCAATGGTTGTCGTGATGAATTCAATGAATACATGTAAAGTGTTTAGAGCGGGGCCTGTTACATAGTAGGGGCTCAAACAGAGTGAACGCCGATCATTAGATGACTACCCTATCCACGTCCCGTCATAACCCTGCCTTGGGTGCCCCCTCTGGTTGTCCCATTTCCTCCCAGACGTTTCTGTCTCAGAAGCATGACTGCCTTCCACCGTGGCTGCCACCTAGTTCCTGTCACGGATGTCTTCCCGAGCGTTCAAATGTGCCAAATTCTCCAGGCTTCTAGACTGTGCTGCCCGCCTTCTCTCCCCTTGGGTTCCCGCAGGCCCAGCTCTCCATGCCCCCATCTGACCCAAGCCCCCTCATCAGCCCCGAGGTGCCTAGCAGAGAGCCAAGCCTCTTCGACTCAATCGGGAAGTCCTTGCTGGCTGAATGAATGACTGATGGGACTTGTCAAGTGGGAGCCGAGGGCAGCAGGGGAGGGAAGAGGTTGCTGCAGGGGGAGGAGGGAAGGCAGGCCTCTGCGGAAGGCTCAGGGGCTGTTTCCAGGCTGGCTGATTGGTCTTGACAAGCAGGATGTAGGCTGAGCAGCCCCATGTCCTCTGCACTTTAAAAGGCCAGCGCCCCTCCTGGAATCTTTCCTTGGAGACCTGCTAAAATAATACATTTAGACCTGCCAAACCCAATCGCTTCCGTCTGTCAGGCTCCCTGCAAATAGCACTTCTTAGCAGAGCTCAGCGAAAATACGATTCCAAACAGCATGGGGGCAATCATACATCAATCGAAGAAAAACATTTTCCCCCTTCCCTTCCACCAGCCCCCGTAATTGCATTTTAAAACCGTTCCTGTGTTTCTGGGAGAGGCACCACGGTACCTGTTGCTTTTTAACTCAGAGCTGAGCGAGGCGCAAAATGAGGCTAAACACAGCAAAGTTATTTTGATTTATTTCCTAACGTCGGAATTTGGAGCTTGCGACAGGGACTCAGCCGCGAGAAGACGAGCTGATGAAAATGTATTTTTCCCTGTCGTTACTCTTTTAAATAGACGGCTGTTCTATTCTTCCTTTTTGCCACTTTGCTGTGCTAGACTGAGCTTTATGGCATCCCGGCGTGCCTGCGCTTTGCTTCTCAGTGTCGGAATGTCTGTCCCCGTCCTCCGTGCTCTTCCTCCCGGTGCCCAGAGCTGCAAGACCCCAGAGAGAGTTCTGCCTTGGGGGTCAGCGCTGTCCCCTTCAGGGGCCAGTTGGAAAGTAGACCCCCTCCTGGGGGCGGAGGGGGATGTCCCCAAGGCCTCACTGGAAATGTCTGTAGCATCCTTTCCTCTCTGACTGGGAGACGGGGGTGGGGATGGCGAGTTATTGAGGAGACAGAGGAAGGAAAGGAGAGAGCAGGGGCGTTTGAAGATGAACATGGACGCTCGCCACCATTTGCCATTGGCCTAACCAAACTGGCCAGTGAGTTTAGGGTCAGGGAACCTTGGTCTTGACTCCTGACTCGACCACTTACCAGCTGGGAGACGGGTCTTGGGCCGGGCCCCACCTGCAGAATAGGATTAAGCATAACCTGCCCCTCTGCCCTGTGAGATCCAGGCTTAGCGCCCAATAAATACCACGACCAGAAGGAGCTCAGAGCCCTCCTCCAAACCCCGGCCGACTCCTGGGTGCTAGCTGGGGGCCAGGGCCCAGGCCCTCCGCCTCTGGCTCCCCATGGCCACGGCTCCTCTTCTGACTGCACGGTGGACCTGGCCGCGGATGACGGGGGCGTCTGGGCATTGTCCCAGCGCGTCCTGCCCTCTCACCGGCCGCCTCTCTCCCAGCCCTCACTGCTGGCTCGGACAGCTCCAGGACCCTCCCTCCTCCACCACGAGCAGCTTCTCCTGCCCTGAAGGGCTCCCCTCCTATTCCAGAGGCTCATCACACAGTTTTCTCAACAGAGATTGTTCTCTTCCCGAGAGGAATTTCAGGGCCAGCTGTAAGGCTGTTTTCCACTTTGAGGATGAAACGAATTAATTAGCAGATAGACGCACCCAGCCCGGGTCCCTGCCTTTGCAGGCTCCCTGAGCTCCTGACACCCCAGCAGTGGCTGGGGTCACCTCTGACCCCTCGATCCCTTGTGTGTCTCCCCTTGCTCTCCGCAGCCCAAGCCCACCGGGAGGCCGTTGCGGGGCACCTCAGGCCCCACGTGCGCTGGAAAGCAAGGTCCACGCTGGAGGTCCACGTGGCTTCTTGAAGGCCGAAGCTGCAGTGCTTGGGGCCAGTCCAGCGACGCCGCCTCCTATGGGTGCGGCCTCGGGGGGGCCCAGGGCACCCCCAGAGCTTCGGTTTCCTCGCTGGGCCAGCGTCCACGTTGAGTGTGACACCAGCGCCTGCCTAACGGGCATCTCCGCTCTTCTCACAAGGCAAAGCTGGCCCTTCTGTCGGCCCCAACATTTCCCAGCCTGCGTCACCGGTGGAGAGGGCATGCCATGTCCCTTTGCGGATGGGGACAGTTGAGGCCTAATTGGTACCAGATCCCTCAGACGCTGGACAGAAGATCCCGGCATGTCTCCCGCATGTCCCTGTGGAGAACCAGGTGGCTGTGCGCCTGACGGGAGCCGTTTGCCAGCGTGGTCTCAAGGACAGGCCCAGCGGGTTGCCACGGAGACGCTGTTGTTAACAGAGCTAATGGCAGCTCTGTGCGGCTGGCAGCACAGATTACAGGACCCCAGAGCTCCTGCTGCCAGTGGTCCACTGCTGCAGGACAAGTTGCTGCCCCCCACCCTCTGCCCTCCACACCCCAGGAGGGCCCCGAACAATATCTTGCCCCGGCTGCCTGCGTCCTTGAAAACTATGTGAGCTTGGGCAAGCTTCCCATCCCCTTCCACACCTTAGCTCCCTGCCCATAAAGCGTGGATCCCTCATAGAGGTGTGATGAGGGTTCAATAAAGTCATCTCTGTGCCCACACAAAAGAGAAACTCAGTGAATGTAAGCTAGGGCCATCTAGGCCTATTCCCTCTGAGGCCCAGAGAAGGCAAGAATTCAGGGCAAGAACGACAGGGTCCTGGCCGTCGCTTGGGTCTCCTTCTCTCTGTACCGTGTATTTCAAACAAACCTTAGCTTGTGCTGTTGCCACCCCATTGAAGCGCCCTGCCCGCTCTGGTCCCCAAATGATGTCCTGACCCCAAAGCCAGGTTCCTAGCCTCCAGGAAGCCGTCCACAGGCCCTCAGGCTCACACTGGCTCCTCCTCTCTCTGACTGCAAGGGCACCACATCGGAGGCCCCAGTTTCTCTCTGACTAGTAGTGTCCTTCTTTCCAGGACTTGACCAGCCTCTCTTTGAGATCAGGGCTGTACCTGCCAGCATCCTGGCCAGACGGCTGACCCACCCTTCTTGGGTGGTCATGAGCTCACCCGACATAGGGGGACGGAAGCCTTCTGTAAACAAGCCAGGAGATGAAACTTACTGGGTCACAGATTCTGGCCCCAAGTGCCCCACCTGTGAAATGGAGGTGACACGGTAGCTGCTGGTTATGGGGACTTGCCCTATGCCAAGCCGTAGGCTCTCTTGTCTCATTCTAGCCTCACAACCTTATTTTTCAGGCAAGGAGACACAGGCTCAGGGCAGCTGAGTAACTTGCCCAACGTCACACAGCAAGTTGCAGAGCAGGGTCTTGTAGAACTCGGGCCTGCCTGGCCCACATCCAGGAGTCTCAGTGCCTTGGACGCACTAAGAAAGAGAAGCCAAGGGGATCAAAGGCCAGGAGCCACGAAGCAGGCCCAGAAGCGTCTGCCACAGTATGCCGGCCCTGGCTGGGACTCCTGACACTTGATGAGGCTGATTTTTTCCTAGAAGAGCAGGAGGCTGAGGGAGGCCCCCTGAGAAAGGTGTGGGTAGCCGTTTCCAGCTACCTGTACTGGGGCAAGCCAGAGAGGACCAGATGTCCATAGCCCCCACTTCTAAAGGCTTCTGGAAAGTAGGGTGGCGGGTCCGGCCCCAGCAGAGCCTGGGTCTCTTGCCTCTGAGAGAAACTGTCCTGGTGAAGAGAGCAGCTCTGGAATTTGGAGGGGCATTTCTCTGCCCCTGCCCCACCCGGCTGCCCCTCCCTCACCCTCTTCCCTGCTCCTTGAGGATGGCAGGGGGAGCAGAGGAAGCCCTCGGGGGTATTCTCTGATTAGAGGCTGGTTCCAGCCAACCGCCCGCCCCCCCCAGCCCCGAGAGGAAAGTGGCTTGGTCGGGGCCTCCGAGCAAGCCGGCTTCAGTGTGTTTTCCCCTCTGGGGAGCCCCGCAGGCTATGGAAATGATGAAGCTGCTCCCTCGTGACAACACGGCCACCTTGCACCCTGGGTACCGTGGTGCAGAGCCGGTGAGACCTCGGAGACCTTCTAGAACAGGGGAAACATGAGGCCCAGAGAGGAAAGGTTGAGCATTAGATTACAGAGAGGACCAGCTGGGTCGGGGAGTGAGACCTGCACAGACCACAAGTGCGGCCAGCACGGGGAGGCGTGAATGCCTTAAATAAGCACCCAGCACTGGTGTCTGGGGCCAACAGCCTGGGCCCCAGGCAGGTGGGCAACTGTCCATTTGGTGTGGTTTTTGAGAGGTTTCGGGAATTTGATTTCAGTTTTCGAAAAGAGCTCAAGTGAAGCATGAATAGGGAACCGCGGAAGTATTGCAAGAAAATCCCCGCTGAGCTGCCACCTGACGCTCTGGTTCTGGTCCTGGCTGGCCCGCTCTCGCTGAGTGACTTGACGCCCTTGCAAGCTCCTTTGTCTCCTTTATCTGTCAAGTGCAGAAAATAATCCCATTGCATCAGCTTCCCAAGGGAACGACAGAAGATCCAGCACACGGAAACAATCAGACAATTAGAAGCCCCACGAACAGAAGAGGCTGTTACTGCTGATACACACACAAGGCAGGATGAGTCTGGTCTCAGAGAAGCGACCAGGATTTGTCCCCGCAAGAAAGGGTGTTTTAACAGAGAGGCCACGCTGACAGCCAGCATTGACAGAGGACTGCCGGGCGCAGAGTGTGCCGAGAGGGTCACTTCACTCCGTGGACTCTTTACGGCCCTTCAAGATGGCTTTCCTTACATCCCTTTTCAGATGAACCATCTGGGACCCAGGGAGGTGACAGGACTTGCCGACGACCACCCAGCTGGTAGTGAGTGCAGGGACAGGAACTTCAACCAAGGCCCTTCTGTTTCTGGGGCCACAGCCCTATGCGATGCTAAGGGTCCGAGGGGGAGGCATATATAATAGACAGAGAATGGGATCTGGGAGCTGAGGACCCACCTGGAGACCAGCCTTCAGGAGCTACCCAACCAGACGACTCGGAGTTCCCCATCGGAAAGAGGGAAGAGTGGTCTTGGCATCTGCCCTGCCTCATGGGCTATTGTAAGTGTTAACTTACATCTTAAGCTTGCATCTAAAGCTGTGCATGGTAACCATAATTATTAGAATAAGGACCCGGCTGCCGAAGTCGTTTAGAGATGGTTGCAATGATTTCTCTGCCCAGGGGGGCTGCACCTTGGCCCGCCAGGGCACTGGGACCAAAGACCATGGTCAGGATCTCAGAGAGGCACCTGTCGGGTGAGTCTCACAGCCTTCATGGTCAGGAGCCCACACGCTCCCTTCCGCTGTGCCTGTGACCTGCTTCCACTCTCTCGGGGAACCTGTGTGTGGCATTTACAGGACAGAGCTGTTGCACCTGGGGTGGCCTCTCACTCGGACCTTTCCTGAAGCCGTTCCAAGCCCTGCTTGCAGCAGCTGTCACCCAGGGCAGGGAGCGTAGCAGAGGCACTGGGTATGGGAGGAGACTGGAGAAGTGGCACGTGGTAGTGGCAGAGGGTGGCACTACCACTGAAAAGCCAGCCCGGGAGAAGGGGGAGCTTCTGCTCGCCTTAAAGGAATCCTGAAAGTGTTGACTTGAGCAGATGGGAGGGGCCACAGGGACTGAAACTGCAGGCAGGAGCAATGGCGGAAGCAAAGGTGGAGATGTGGGAGTGAGGCGAGAGGACGGAGGAACAAACTTGGCCTAAAGGGTCAAAGGGCAATGGCAGATCATGAAAGATGGATAGATCAAGGCTGAACTTAGGTTGGTCCTGGGAGGAAGTGAAGAGCCAGCTTCAGGCTCTCGGGCAGGTGAGGGGCGAAAGGAGGGGATCCGGCCGTCCTGCCGGAGACTGCTCTGTTACTGCGGCATAAGGGGGGCCTGGAGGGGAGGCAGAGGGGCCCCAGGGCTTATCTCCTCCGACAAGGACCAGGTGCTGCAGGCCACGGAGGCGGCTATGTGACCCCCAGAGCCCCACCTGGTGTGGCTTTCGTGGTCTGCCTTGCAGCAGAAGACAGAGCCAGCCACAGGAAGCTCCACCCAAGGTCATCCCCACAGTGACCCCAAGCAAAGGTGGCCTCAGCACAGAGAGCGGCACATGCAAATGAGCACGGAAAAAGTGACAAGGGCACCTGGGAGTAAGGCTTCCTTTCCCAGGCCCCTGGTGGGAGATAGGTGGCGGGAAGCCAGCAGGGGCTGGGGGTTAGTTTGAACACGGCCGAGTTCAGCCCCTTCACGTCACGAAGACCCAGAGAAGCAAAGGCTGTGTCTTCGGGGCCTGGATCCCACACACCAAGCCACCTGGGCAAGTTACCCCTCTCTGGACCCCAGTTTCCTCAAAACCTGTAGAGAGAGAGGGGAAGCCTCGGCGGTCCTCCTTATGCACTGGACGGACTTTCTGCTCTGACCCAGGAGACCTGACATTTCCACAGCGGAGTCATGAACTCACATGCCCGCAGGCCCCAGCAGGTGACGTAGGGCACACAGGACAGTGGGCGTGAGGCCACCTGATTTGGAGACCAAGCCTAACCGAGCCTGCTTCCTCTGACTCTAAAGCCCCGTGTGGGCCAAGCAGACAGAGCGCGGGCGTGTCCCAGCCCGGGGCCACTGGCAGAAGCCCCTGCTTCCACACTTGGGAGGTTCCAAGGGAAATCTGGTGGGCTTTGAGAAGGAAAAAGCCCTGGGCATACGGAACACTTTCCCCTCGGCTTGACTCCCCTGGAGCGAGCAGTGAGGGCGCTGGGCTTCTCCCCGCCTGCTGGGGCCTCCACCCCCGGCTGACTGTACCTTCCACTCCCCTCCACTCTGAGCCGGACCACTTGCTTTCAAATTCCATACCTCTCAGTGCCTCAGCTTCCTCATCTGTGAAATGGGACCAACGAGCCTTTCTCCTTTAGGGTGGCCACAAGGAGAAAATAAGTTAATCCATGTAAAGCAGCCAGGTGGTACCCAAATGGGACCTGTTGGCGTGGTAAGTTGGCAATTCTAATGCA
Source organism: Orcinus orca (assembly GCF_937001465.1). Classification (NCBI taxonomy): domain Eukaryota; kingdom Metazoa; phylum Chordata; class Mammalia; order Artiodactyla; family Delphinidae; genus Orcinus; species Orcinus orca. Next base: position 88,863,547 of record NC_064560.1, read on the forward strand.
GACAGGCCCCTGGGGAAAGCTCAGCCCTTAGCACCCTTCCTTCCCCCAGGGATCACTGCAGGTTAAGTCAGGTCTAAGTCAGTGGCAGCCAAGGATTGGGCCCAAATTAATATCATTTAGAGAGGAAGGAGGTGGGCCAGGAAGTGGTTTTGTGCTCCCCTAGGGCTGGCATCCTCTTGCCCGTGAGCTAACCTGATCACCGGCTTCTTCAGCAGGTCTGACTGGCCCAAGTCCACGCTGGCGCCTCCTGGACCGGGAGTGTGACCCTCTGGAAGCTCATACTCCCTAGGAAGCAGGCACATCGAAGTTTGGGAGGAGGCAGCGTATGGCAATAATCTACACAGATCTACCTGCCATCCGAGGCCTTCACGACTCGGAGATCCTGAAACAAGACATTACTGATCCCACTTCACAGATGAGAAAACTGAGACTCAGAATGGGGATGTGACTTGCCCAAGGTCACTCAGCAGAGGAGCTGGTCTAGGAGAACAGGTCACCCCAGACAACTTCCACCACACCTAAGGCTGAACAGCTCTGGGCACGGTTACCTCATCTGCAGAACTGGCTTGTAGCATCCATCCTGCGCCAGGCCAAGGAGGTGGAGGAGGGCAGGGATTCTAGCCCACAGCTGGACCACACAGCCAACTGTCCCTTCCCAGGACTGCCAGGAAGACAGGAAATGGCTTACCCAGGCTTCTCACTCGGCCCTCCCTTCCAGCATCAGCTCCTCCTAGCCTGGCAGGGGCTGCTCTGAGCAGTCGTCAAAGCATCCCTTGAAGGCAGTGTCTGTGGCAGGGACCACGAGGCCATGGTGGGCCAGACACTGAGGACAAATAACAGCACTTGGGAGGGCTGGGGACCCCCTGCTGTGGCCTTCTAAGGGTCTGAATCCTGCGGGTCAAGTCAGAGGACGGATCTAAAGACACCCAGAGGATGACGGAACGGGCCTGGTGGGGAGCTGAGAGGAGTTGGTGTTCCCCAGAGGAGGAGGCCAGATGACATCACAAAGACCACAGGAACCGAACCGAAACTCCACCCTGTGTGCGCAAGGCCTGGGGGCTGGGTGGGAGCCATCTCAGGCCTGGAGTCCAGACCCCGGGCCACGCCCCTTGACCCCATGACCCCACAAAGGGAGGACCGCAGCCTGGAGTTCCTACCCAGTGCGTCTCTGCCTTACCCTCAGCAGCTCTGCCAAGAGCCCGTTTGATCCGTTAATAAGTGCAAGTATGTATGTCTTTAGAATAGATGATACAGGCCTGCTGTAAAGTACCAAAAGGTACAGAAGGGGACTTCCCTGGTGGTGCCGTGGATAAGACTCCACGCCGGCAATGCAGGGGGCCCAGGTTCCTTCCCTAGTCAGGGAATTAGATCCCACATTCATGCTGCAACTAAGAGTTTGCATGCCACAACTAAGGAGCTGGCGAGCCGCAACTAAGGAGCCCACCTGCCACAACTAAGACCCAGCGCAACCAAATAATACATAAATAAATATTTTAAAAAAAAAAGAATAGTAAAAAAGAAAACAAAGTACAGAAGCATGTACCATGAAAACCAAGTTCCTTCCCTCTCTGGCCCTCTCCACCAACTCCCCTCCTCAGAGGCCTCCACTTAGACCAGTTTCTCTAAACTTCCAGGTACTTTGTGATTTTGCAAACACAAGTGCACATGCACGTGTGTGTGTGTGTGTGCATATTCTTTTCCTCTCTTTTCATTCAAATAGTAGCAGATATTGGAGCCCTTTCCTTATAGGAACACATAGAAGCCACCCTTTTCTTGCAGTTTAAAGAATAGTAATTATTTTGTTACATTTTGTTCTGTGGGTTGAGATCTGGTAACATTGGGAGGGCGCCTCGTTCCACGCGGTGTGGCCTAGGTCCCCCCTGTGCTGGTTCTGTGTAGAATTCTGTTGTGTGGACAACGCTGTTTATTTAGTGGCCCTTATTGATCATTCAGCTGATAGTCAACCTTTTCGTTTTATAAATAATGCCACAATGAATGGCAGCGTACACACTTCACACATTTATCTGCAGCATGTCATCCTGGAGTTGGGTTCGCTGGGTCAAGGGAAGAGCGTGTGCAGCTGTGACAGGGTTGCCACTTGCCCTCCCCAGAGGCAGCCTTGACCCCTGTTCCCGCCCGCACTCTCCGCCTGCGCCTACCGGCTCCATGGCACAGAGCTGCAGACTTTGAACTTCCCATCTGATGGTTGAAAGAGGGTCTCTCCTTGAAGTTTTCATTTGCATTTCTCTTATGAGGAAGGCTAACTTCTCATGTATTTAAGAGGCATCCATATATTCTTTCAAATATTGCCTTCCCGGGCTTCCCTGGTGGCACAGTGGTTGAGAGTCTGCCTGCCGATGCAAGGGACACGGGTTCGTGCCCTGGTCCGGGAAGATCCCACATGCCGCGGAGCGGCTGGGCCCGTGAGCCATGGCTGCTGAGCCTGCGCGTCCGGAGTGTCATTATGCTTGGGGTCACCCACTTCCTATCCTTCGTGTCCCCCTTTCAAGTGCAAAGGCCTTTGAGAGGGGGAGCAAGTTCAGTTCCTAATCCCCAGCGTGACTCCAAGCTGGGGGCTGGGGGCCTTCCCAGGCTCATGTTCTCATCTATGAAATGAGTGGGGCTTCTCCAGTGTCTAACGTCCCTCCCGGTCCCACTGGTCTGAGATAGAGGTCTAAGCTCTGAACGATCAGACAGGGACCCAAGGGGCTCTGAGTGCTGAGACAGCGCTGGGAATGGGCTAGAACAGGACAGGGCCGGAAGGAGGAAGCAGGCAGGCGGAGACAAGCGGCTGGCTTCAGTGCTGCCCTGGGCAGGTTTGCGAAGCCTCCTTTTCCCAGTGCGCGGGGGGCAGGGGGCCCAGAGCACCCATCCAAGGCCCAAAGGGGCCCGGATCTCTGGGCTGTAACCGTGGAGGCCTCCGCCAACGCTGGGCTTCAGAGTCCAGCTGGGACGGGGCAGGTGAGCCCCTGCTCCTGGCAGGTGGCCTGGGAGACCCCATTCTGGCCTGGCCAAGCTCCAGGGACCCAGGCCTAGGCGTCATCTGGGAGAGGGAGGCTGAGGCCCAGACGCCCAAGGGATTAGCCCGAGGCCGCCAACCAGAAGGGCAGCTGCACCACGTGAACCCAGGGTTCCCAGGGGTCAGCGTCCTGTTCCGCACCTGGGCCAAGGCCCTGGAAGGCTCTAGAAGGAAGGCGGTGTGCCTGCCAACGATAGGAAGAGCTCCTGTTCACAGAGCTCTCCCTTGTGTCCAGCTCTGTGCAGACACTTGACCTTTACCCTCCACCTGCTTCTCTCCAGCAGGTCTCTGGGGACTCCGTTGTGCTGCTTTCTGACAGATGAGGAAACGGACACACACGGGGGAAGCGGGGCGGGAGGAAACAGCAGCTGTTGCTCCACAGAGGAGCCCCGTCTGAGCCCCAGGGGCTCACACTAGGGCACCGCCTGGGGCGCAGGCCCCCTGTAGGCTGAGCACAGGGGCCTGGGCCTTCCTTCCTGGGCTGGTCCCTGACGTGTCCTTGAATAAACTCTGAGAACAGCGCTGTCTTCCTCATCCCCGCACCCAGCCTAAGGCCTGGCTCCGGCCGCTGCTGTTACTTTGGTCACGTGAATCAGAAAAGTTTTCTGGCCCAGGAATCATGGAGTGGGGGGAACAACACTGCAGAGGGGGCAGAGCTCTGGGTGGGGACTTGAGGAGGCCCCTGGGACAACCTTCCCCTCTGGCCTTGGTTGCTCATGGAAGGAGTTGGGCCAGATCAGGCATATGGTTCTCGTGGGTCAGAGCGGTGACATATCCTGGAAGCGAGGCCCCCTCCCAGAGCGCCCGACACTCCTTCATCTCACCCTGGTCCACGGGCGCTGGTTACTCTGTGAGGTCCAGGAGGGCAGTGACCAGGCGGGTCGTGTTTAGCTCTGAGTTCCATCACCCAGCACACACACGTAGATGTTTGTCGAATGAATGAACGAGTGTACATGACACCGCTCTGAAATGGCTCACTGTGACCCAGTGCCTCTTTGATAACAGGTGATGGGGGATGTGCAGGTTGTCCCTTCTGTGAGGGGGTCAGAGGCTCTAGAGAGGGGAGGATTGCTCAGCAGGGAAGATGAACTTCACTACTCTGCCACAGGCCACATCTGGACGGCCAATGGGGAATGCAATCATGCCGATCTGTGCCCGTCCCCTGAGCAACACCTTCCCTGCTTCAGACTCACCCACGGATTCTTCCCTGAGCAGAAACATTTACACTTCACACCCCAGAGAGGAGGCCAGGCTTGGTAGAGGGTGGGGAGCAGGTGGGAGTGGGTGGAAGTGGGCAGAGAGACAGTCTTACGAGCTGAATGGCTCCCAGGCTACCTCCCTCCCCAGCTCCCGGCCTCTGTGCCTGAGCAGGTGCCCTGCTCCTGCAAAGTCAGCAGCTCCCTGCCTGTGTCTACCAGGTTACTCAGCAGGGAGGGAGTCCGCACCTGCTTTAACCCTCTCCAGAATGTTCACCGGGGCAGGCTAGGTGGGCAGAGCTGGCCTCGTGCCAGCTGGGGATGAGGGAGAAAGGAAGGCAGGCCTCCACTCCCACGTCTGGTCCTGGCTGCTCGGAGGCCACCACGGCTGGCAGGCTTTATCTGGTGGGTTTCCTTCGTCTCCTGTCTGCTGGGGAAGGAAGATGAGAAGCGGGTGAGTGTCACGGGCTAGCCAACAGCTGGAGGCAGACAGCAGAAGGCACTGGCCTGGAAATCCGGCCTCAGAGCCAGACAGCACCGGGGGGAATCCCATCTCTGCTGTTTCCAGGCGGAGTAGCCTTGGGCACGTGACTTAACCTCCGTGGCTTAGTTTCCTCATGTAAAATGGAGATAACCATGAGAGTTTCCATCTCACAGATGAATGAATGCACGTGAAGCTCTTGTCGCGAGCTATTTGTATTAGTCTTGGCTTCTCTGATATCTTTGGCCATTCCACGGGTCAGGTGCCCACCCTGTGACAGGGCCTAGGCAAGCCACTTTTCCTCCCTGCCAACTCCATGAGATGGGGATTATTATCTCAGTTTCCCGGATCAGAAGACGGGGGCTCACGGCTGAGTCATCTGCTCAAATTCCAACAGCTCGTAAAAGGCAGAGGGAAGGCGGACCCCAGGTTTGCCATCTGGAAAGATTAGGTTCTGTCCGTGAAGCTGTCGTTTCCCTGCCACTAAACTCCCCATGTGACTGTGTGTGAGTCACTGGGTCTCTTGGGTCTCGATTAGTTCATCTGTGAAATGGCCTAGGTAGTGCCTCTGCTATCTCATGCTTAGGAGATCCGGTTCACTTCACTGCTGGCTGCCTTGTCTGTGCCCCACGGGGTGCATGGACATGTCCCCCAGGGGAGGGGGAGGAAGGAGAGCAGGTTTAGACCCTGATTTTCCCCTTCTTGGTGGTGAGACCAAGAACAAATCCATTCCTCAATAACTCAATAAATACCTAAGTAATGCTGAACCTGATTGAAGTGAATTGACTTTGAGGCCAGATTGCAGGCTTCAACAGAGCCTGTAGAAATTTGGTTTTTATAAATGCTGGTCCACAGATCCAATAGGCCAGTTTTGACCCCTTGTATCCATTTCCTTCTTGGGAGGAAGTGAAGGGGTGAAGGAGGGAGGCGGTGGACAGAGCAAGTGGGGTTCAGTGATGGCTTCCTTTGGAAAACATCACCTTCCAGCAATACCCTCCCACATACTCTTTCCAATTCAAGCTGAAAGATGCCAGAAAGGCTCATGCCCAGCAGCTAAATAGAATCTATGTACAGGGTCTTCCTTTGTTCTGATTGCAGGTGGCATCCGTGAGTACTGGCAACGTCCAATGGCTAAGCTGTAGCTCAGGGACAAAGTGGGACCTGCAGAAGGACATTTGGGCGTGATGGGCAAGGAGAAGGTTGTCGGCATCCTGTGAGTGAATGACACGTGTGCAGGCTGAGAGGCCGCCATGACGCAAGCCAGATGTTTTCGGTGTCCACTTCCTTGACCTCACAGAACCCGGCAGAGGCGACCACTTCCTCCTGGTCAACCGCTGAGCTCTGTGCTTCCTTCTCAGTCGCCTTGCAGGCCAGGCCTCCCCCTGGGCTGTGAATGCTGGCCTCCCTCCAGGGCTGGGAGCCTCTCCCCCGCCTACTTCTCCAAGTTCATCCCATTGACTTCCTCCTGGTGGGGGAAGGGCAAGCCCCTCATCAATTGCTTCCATGACCATGGCTCAGTGACCACCCGGACCAGACGACTCAGAGGGAGCTCTCTCGGACTCCACAGCCACCCCAAGACTGCAGCCCAGAGAGCCACCCACCTGTGTGCCTCGCAGGCACCCTCGAAGTTAAAATTTCCTAAAGTGAATCCATTAGGTAACTCCTCCTCCAGCCCTCCCCGTCTCAGCAATCAGCAACAGCGTCCACCAAGGTGCGCAAGCCACAAACGGACAAGCCAGACATCTCCTGTTCCTTCCCCCTCCACAGTCAAGCCACCTCCAAACTGGTCATTTTACCTTCTAGAAATCTGGATCCCCCTACTCATCTCCATCCTGACAACCTGAGTTGTCTTTTGTCTGGAAAAATACAGTAGCTCCTAACTCTCTTCCTACACCCAGTGTTGCCACTTCCAATCTGTTTTCCACAATGCTGCTGGAGTGATATTGCCAAATGCAAATCAGATCATATCAATAGTCCATGGCCTTAAAACCAACAGTTGTTTCTCACTGATTTGGGGTAAAAAGCCCTGCTCATTAATATGCAGAAAAAAATCTCACTTACCCTTTCCAACTGCCCCCTCTGGGTCCCTAGTCCCTGACATGCTCCCTTCTGTGCTGCCCAGGACCTTTGCACATGCTGCCCCCTCTACCTGGAATGCTCTACCCACTCCCCTTCCTGAAATGAGCTTCTATTCATCCTTCAGGCCATGACTCCAACATCAGGGAAGGCTGCCTTGACCTCCCGATCAGATCAGGGGTCTCTAACAAAGGCCTTGTCACACTGTCTGTCGCTCACGTCACTGGCCCCAGCTGGTATCTTGCATTTGTTGGCATGGCCATTTGATTAGCATCTGTCTCCTCCTCCAGACTGTGAAGCTGGGGGGGTTTCTGCTCTCATTCACCATCTTATTCCCTGGAGCCAGCCCTATAACTTACACAGAAGGGGTTCAGAGATGAATGAACGAATGAGTGGATGAATGAATGCAAGCGAGCAAAGAGGGCTTGTGTCTGAACACGTGCCCCTTCCACAAATGTGAGGGTCCTACTACAGCCAGGCTGGCCTCCTTGCTACCCACGAGACAGCGTCCTCAGTCCTACCTCCCGGGCTTCGCTCATCCCCCTGCCCCGTCCCGTCAACCCCCGCCCTCTCCCCAGCACCTAGCTAAATTCACCCCTCTCAAGTCTGGGCTCATGTTACATTCTAAGAAACAATCATGAGACAGAGGAAGATGGCTGGGAGGGGATATTGTGTGTTGAAATGTTTTTCTACCCTTATTGAAAATTGACTCAATTCCCTCCAGCCTGGTGGTCCCTGGTAGACCGAACCTGAGTGATCGAAACATACGCTTTGGTCATATTTCCAGAGGCAGAAACTTTCCCACTCGCAGTGGGGGTGAGGTCTAAGAAATCTGCAAATGCTGTCAACCCCTGCTGAGAATCACATCTCACTTCACCAAAAAGCTCTCAGGAAATCAACTGAAAGCTCACCAAGCATGAACGGGGAGGCTGGGCCCTGGCTGGGGGCGGGGGAAGCTACCCAGTATGATCCGAAATAAGCCAAGCCCTGCAGGTTCCCTGGAGGAGCAGGGAGAGGCGTGGACTTCCCACCGCCTTCATGATACCAACACCTCATTTACAGAAGGGACTTTCAGAGGCTGAGCTCAGGAGAGGAAGTCAGGCCGGGACTGCCTTAGAAGTCAAGCACCTCTGAGGCCTCTGAGAACTTAGGCAACGTTTAGGGCCCAGGTGTGACACCAAAGCTGAGAATCGGGACAGTCCCTGCAGTGAGGATAGAGAAGACATCAAGTCCCACATCCTGGCCCTCATTTTCTGAGCGCTGAGGAGCAATCCACTGCATCGGCAAGATCTTCAAACAGCAGGGCCAGAAAGGGCCTTAGAACTCATCTAGTCCAATCCCCCATTTGATAAATGGGGAAACTGAGTCCGGAGTGGGCCATGGACTCGCTCAAGACAACTCAAAAACTTAGTGGCGCAATTAGAGCCAGAAACCCCGTCTCCTAGATGTATCTGCCGCATCCAGCTACGTTCCAATTTGGATGGCTCAGAGCTGTCACCCTGCCTGCCTGTCGCTTGTGCACACTGACAACCACCTGGGAAGGCCGAGGAGAAGCTGATGGATGGATGGAACTGGCCTCTCCTGAGCTGGACGCGTGTTGAATGAATGCAGGAAGGGGCCAAACCCAAAACTAACATTTGCCGAACACACATCACACGCCGGATACTGTGCTGTCTGTGCAGCGTCTCACGGTGGTGGACTAAAGACGGCTACAATGTTTTGCTTCTTCTTCCATCAAAAGGCGAAATGTAATCCTTCAATCTAGGCTGGCCTTAGGGACTTGCTTCACCAAATAACAGATCACTAGGATGCAGTGGAAGTGACATGTCAGGACTCCCGCGGCTAAGCCATGAGAGGCCTTGCGGGTTCTGCCAGGACTTCTTGGTCTCAGGGTGCAGCCTCTCAGAAGCCCATTCTGTGAGAAGCCCCAGCATGTGGAGAGGCTCCGTGTAACCACTTGGGTGGACGGCCCCAGCCAAGGTCCCAGCCGAGAGCCAACATCAAATGGCAGCCTTGGGAGTGAGCTAAGGCTTTCCTGAGAGATGCAACCCCCAGGGAGCGAGAGTGAAGAAAACACGGGAAGGAGGAAAAGCAATGCCAGGTGGGGTGTCGCTGAGCTAGCCACAGCTCTTCACAGTGTTTCTCAGCCACTCCGTGTGGCTTGCATGTGTGGAATCACTGAGCCTGGGAACAGGCCACTGGGGGCAAGACGGGAGGGCTTTATCTTCTGGTTCCTACCCATCTCGTGTCTCCCGAAGGCCAAGGTTAGCTCTACAGAAAGCCAACACTCCCCTGCAAGTTCGGGTTGCATTGGTGCTTTCCAAACCGCCTCTGGGAAAGCGAGATCCTACACCCCATGGCACAGCACTTCATCTGAGCGCAGAGTGACAGGACCTGTTCCACCAGAGGGTGGGTCCACTCAGTGGACACCAGAGCCACCACGGCTCCCGCCACAGTGGGCATGACGGGGTTCATGTCCAAGCCAGACCCTCACACCGGGGGCAGGCTGAGACGGCAGGTGGTCTGAAGAATAAGGTGCTGGGATTTTCCACTGAGCACATGCCAAGGCCGGGAGGCATGGCAGGACTAAGCAGCTCTGAGCATATAAACCAGATCTGGTGTGAAAACAGGTCACCACTCAATACCTGGGAAGGCATCGTTCCTGGAGAACAAAGAGGCTGCAGGTGCTAAGACCCTACAGAAACATCAGGGCCGGGGGCGAGCCGCCTCCCACACCAGGTGCAGCCCACGACTGTCTCCCTCCCTCAGGGCCCTGTGCATCCTCTGTCTCGGCTCACGTTCTCCACAAGCAGCCCCTGAGATGAGGAGTCATGGGAAGGCAATTCATTAGGGCAGCCCTCAAAGGAGAAATCAGTCAGGGATTGGAGGAAGCGGCACAGGGTGGGGAGGAAACCAAAGCAGAGCGGAGCACGACGTTGGCAGAGCCCTGCAGAGGGTAGCCTCAGCCTGATCCCGCAGGGAGCTCCGCCATGTGAGTCGCTCTCCAGAGTTATTCCAGCCCACACAAGAGAGCTCGGCTTCCATGCATCCCCACCATCCATCATCAATCAGGAGCTACCAGCGGGGGACTGAAATTCCCAGGCACTTCTGGCTCTCTGCTAACCTCGGAAAAAAGAGCTGCTGGAGGATGAACACAGAGGCTAGCCAAACATGGAAAAAGGGATGTGAGGGATCCCAGGGAAACCCCAGCATCTCGCTGTTCTACACAGTGTCCTGGCCCGCTGCTCGGAGGAAAAGGAAGCAACAGTGTTTTCACAGACGCAAGTACTGCTTGTGCAAGCTGTGTTTTCAGAGCTTAAGGGTTGTTTCTGAAGTACAGTGTGGGGCTATCTGTGGTCCCCCGTACTTCTGTCCAGGGTTTTGGAAGTCCACCTGGCTTTGATGAGCAATAAAAGTACTTGCTGGGGCCTCAAACCCCACAGGTTTGATGACATGATGATGAAGAGGAGGAAGAAGTGTGTTGGTGTTTAATTTGCCCCATGTCCCAGGCTCCTCATGTGTTTTCCTGGCTTTGGATTTCCAGAGTCAACATCTCGGGCTACAACGGAGGAATTGGATCTATGAGTAGATATTCAGTCTCCCCCGGGGCCCCATAGAACATTGAACAATGCCACAATCATTCAGGACTATATAAGTGATGATGTTTTACTCTTCCGCACCTTGAAAGGTTTCTCTAATCGATCACTAAATATTGATTGTAATTGACAATACTAACGACATCAGTCACGGTAACAGCAGACAGTGATATGGTACTTCTAGGTGCTTTTCCTGCATTAACTCACTTGATCTTCACAACTACCCCAGGAGGTAGGGACTGCTGTGATCCCCATTTTACAGAGAAGGAAACTGAGGCAACAGCACAGTAAATGAACTTGCCCGGTTACACAGGCAGGCAGTGGAGGGCCCAGGATGGCATGGCAGGCAGCCTGGTTCCAGAGTCCATGCTTATAACATGCCCTTTCCCGCCTCTCTTGGTCACAAAGCACTTCACTAGATTGGTGTGGCAGAGTATACTTTCCAAAGATGGCCAAAGCAAACTCTCCCATCCTCCAGGTTCCGCTTACAACAGGACTTGGACATTCCTTTCAGTAAGCGGTGGAGTCTGTGTTCCCTCTCCTTTGAAACTGGGCAGGGTTTTGTGACTGGTTCAACTGATAGAATACAGCAGAAGCCACTCTGTAACTTCTGACAAAGGTCTTAGAAAAGGACCCAGTCTCCACCTTGCTCACACAATACCTCAACAGTCAGACTGCTCTGATGCCAACACGCTCTGAGGAAGCCCAATCTAGCCCACATACAGAGTCCACCTGGAAAAGCCCCCAAATCCCAGGAAATGAGAGATGATTGGCCAGCCTCCAGATACTCCAGCCTCAGCTATTGCAGGTCTAGTAAGCTTGTGACAAAAACCACAGAAGGATCCAGAGCCAGAATCACCCAGACAAGCCCTTCCCGAATTTCTGCCCCACCACAACCAGGAGATAATAAAATGATGCAGCTAGAGTAGCTGGAACAGTTAGCAAACCAGCACAGACTCTGTAGGAAATGGAGCACCACAGAGAGGAATTAGGTAGAGGTGAGAGAAGGGAGCACCCCTGGGGGCTGAGGTGGTCAGGGGAGACTTCTTGGAGGAGGAGGGCTTGTGCTAGCCTTTGTAGGATGACAGGATTAGGATAAGAGGAAAGGCAGCACCAAAACCTCTGAGGAGAGGTAGGATGGTGTGAACGAAGCTGTAGAGGTGGGAAGGTAGATGCCATCCTCAGGATACAATGAGGAATTCATTAAACTGGAGCAGAGGCATCACACAGGGCTCATACAAGAGTGAAGGTGAGCTTGGAGAGGCAGCTGGGGTCCCATGGAGAGCCTTGGATGTCAGGCTACCTGTCTGAATCTCACAGCCATGGGGAACCATGAAATAATGACAGCAGTAGTATTATAAAATCAGTTACCGTTTCTTGAGCACTTGCTATGTACCAGTGACTTTGCTAAGACTTCACATTCAATGTTGACAAAACCCAGTGAGATGCTGTAAAGCCCATACTACAGATGAAGAAACTGAGGCTCAGAGCATTGAAATCGTTTGTCCACATTCACTCAGCTCTAATAAATGTCAGAGCGTACATTCAAACTTGGATCTGAGGGACTTCCCTGGTGGTCCAGTGGTTAAGACCCCACGCTCCCAGTGCTGGGGGCACGGTTTCCATCCCTGGTTGGGGAACTAAGATCCCAAATGTCACATGGCGAGACCAAAAAAAGAAAAACAAAAAAACCCTGGATCTGCCCAGCTCCTAAGCTCATGCTTAAGAACACACTCTCCTGGAAGATGTTCTCCCCAGTGGGATGTCACAGTCAGAGCCAAGTATCTGGAAGGTCCTGGATCTGCCCAGCTCCTAAGCTCATGCTTAAGAACACACTCTCCTGGAAGATGTACTCCCCGGTGGGATGTCACAGTCAGAGCCAAGTATCTGAAAGGTTACTTAGGCACCATTGGCAAGACGGATTTGGGACAGCACAGTGGGAGGTGAGTCTGAAGGTAAGAAGTCCCGTTAGGAGGCTGTAGCAATTGTCTTGATGACAGGGGATGAGGGTCTTTCTTCACTAGGGTGGGGTCACAGGCTTGAGAAGCCCAGGGACAAGAGATAAAAATTCTCTGTGTGCTTCTCTAAAAGGAGAAAGAAAGTTGCAGTGGAGAAGTTCTTCAAGCCTTGGATTCTGAATCTAGGTCTCATTCTGGGGCCTGTCCTTCTTCCTCAGGGTTTCCTTCCAGAAGGAGAGCCAGGAAGTCTAATCTCAGGCCCTCCTTGACCTTTTAAAATTGCAACAAGAAAAAAGAGGAACATACACGTAGACACTCCCAAATCACCATCTACTGGGTTTTCTGCAGAGCAAATTCAGTAGAAGAAATGGCACCAAGGCTGGTTTTGACATATGGTGCTTGACTCTGAAAGTCCTGGGTTCTCACACCAACTCTGCCACTCACCAGCTGTGTGGCCTTGGACAAGCCACTTCCCCTGTCTTGAAAATCACACCCAGCACTGTCGTACTGTGCCTGTCTCCGTCCATCTTGAACCCCCTTAAGAAGAATGTGGCCCTGAGGATCGTGTAGATTTGATTGACGGTTGCCCACAGTACTGCACCCTTCCCTGTATCCACATTCTTTGCCACGTGACCTTGCAGCTCCTCCCTCCAAGAAGTGGATCCAGCCCCCACCCCACCTTGAATCTGGGCTGGCCTTGTGACTTGTTTTGGCCAAGAGGATGTGGCAGAAGTGACAGTGTGTGGGTTTCAAGTACAACCCTCAATAGGCCTGTGTGCTTCTGGGCTTTCTCTTAGTACCGGACGCCTGCCACATGAACTAACCCGAGCTAGCCTGCTGGAGGGCGAGAGAGCTGAGGCGTCCCACCCTAGACCAGCTCATAACCAAGTGGTCCCACACGTGAGGGTGTCCAGCCTACATCAGCAGAGCTACCCAACTGCAGCTGACCACAGGTGAGATGAGATGAGTGCCTGTGAACCTGTAGAGTCTTGAGTGATAATGAATGATTGCTTTAAGCCATCAGGTTTTGCTTGGAGCGGTTTGTTAGATAGCAATGGTTAATTGATGGAGATGCCAAAAGGACTTTGGCAGCTCAAAACTGTCATTACCATAGAGCCTTACAAAAATCCCATGGATTCGGATTTGGCATCCCCACTTCAAGTGTGAGGACACTGAGATTCAGAGAGCGGATGTGATTCCTCTTATGTCCATAACTAATTCTGGAATTTGGAGCCAGCCCACGGGACACACATCCTGTGTTCTTTCTACCACACTTCACTGAACACTGGGGACTCTTAGGCGATTCAAGTTCTCTTCCTTCTAGCTTTTGTCTGGCTTCATGCACTGTCCTGCCCCCTGTTATCATGTCAGTGAATGGAATGGCAAAGATGAGGCCATGTCTGTTGGCCAAACTTCCTGAACCACAGACAGTGGGGAGAATCTCACCTGCAGTACCTGCTTCTTCCTTTTTGCTCTCTGCCTTGCTGTGGGTGGGAGGCACGCTTGGAAATACTATCTGAGGAAAGTGTGTGGTTCTCAGGACACTAGGGAAAGTGAACGGTTCTACGGAAAAATCTGAGAAGCCACAGTGACCCTGAAGAACAGAGATGATGACCCAATGGTCGGGGTGGGGGAAGTTCTCCCTCCCAAGACCCATACCCAGGGAAGGGCTCTGGTCTGAGAGTCCCGACGCCTGGTCCTGGGCTCCCCCTGCCTCCAGCTGGCTGAGTCTCTGACCAAGTCCACCTCCTCCTCTGAGCCTGTTTCTTCATGTGTAAGGGAGTCCCCACCACGTTTAGGATTCCGCATAGCATGATCCTGGAGCTGAAGATCCATGAAGTTTCACAGAAGTTACATGAGGCCAAAACCACTGCCAGATTTTGAGGCTCACAGTATATAAAGAAATGTAAAAATGCCAAAACAGAGTTACAAAAATGATGGTGCCCTTTAATGCTTACATGGAAGAAATTAATCCTTTAACCCTCTTACCCCACCCAACCCACTACGTTTTTGCTAACCACCAGTGACAGCAGTGAGAATCTTAAGTGGAGGTCATTTGTGAGTGGATACTGAACTTGAACGTGAGAGCCACCTGCTCCTGGAGGCTCAGTGAGTACCAGGAGCTGGAGGACAGAAGCTTGACACTCAGGCCTCAGTGATGGGAACCTCTGTTTGGCCGCCTTTACGGATAGAGGCCCAGCTGGGCCCAAGGCAAACGCTTCCGTGGTCTTGGATCCCTGAGAGGGAGCAGTGGCCAGCTGTAGGCACCGTGAAATGCCTGCTTTGTATCTGAACTGGAAGTGCGTAATGCTGCAGAGCAGATACAATAAAACAGATCATGGAAAATTTAATGGCCCGTGGTCGGCAATCATTGAATTATTCATGCCAACTCTGCCTCTTCAGAAGTCTCCATCGCTCTGCCCCCAGCACTGCAGCCCTGGCCGTTTGCAGGCTGCGGAGTAACAGGGCCTGGAAAGAAAATGGGGCCCGGTAGCCAAGAGGCTGGAGGTTTCTGGGTAACCTTGGGCCAAAATTACTTCCCATCTCTTGGCTTCATTTTCTCATCTGCCAAATTAAGGGGTTCTCTTCCATGAGCTAATAACAACTTAATTTATGCTGCTTCTTTTGTTCATAGATGACTCCTGTGTCCCTTCATCCTTTCCCAATCCCTGGAAGGTAGGCAGGACTGATATTACTATCATTCCCATTTTCCGAAAAATAAACTGAATCTCAAAATTGTGAAAAGCCTTGGCCAAAGTCAAAAGGACAAAAGTGGTGGAGAGAATTCCCAATTTGACATGTAGACTGAGTACACAGAAATTAACTGCGCTCCGTACCAAAATCCTGTCGGGAAGAAAAGATATTAAGAGAAAGAGTAAATTCATATTAGAAAATAAGAAAAGATGCTGTCAGTGGACCAGAAATGTGGAAGAATTTCTGCAAGGTAGCAGGAATATGGGATCCAACTGATAAGAAACTAGAAGAAGGAAACCATCCCTCATTGTAGGACGAGGAGAGACTTGTCACTGAAGCCAGAGCCTCAGAGAAATAGCAACAAAAACAAGGAGGCCTTGGGGCAATTGAAACTGCTGGATGCATACCTGGGCCAGTTGTTCCAGCCGCTTCTTAAAAGTACAGAACCCCTGGCCTTGGCATTCAACCCCAGGAAAAAGTCAAAAACACTCTCAAAATGGGGATCTGCAGGCATTTCTGTAGACTTGCCCTTCCTGACCTCCTCCACAGACTCAGAGGAAAAAAATGAAGGACAGAGATTCCGTAGACGGAAAAAAAACATGGTCTGTTCTACTACGATGTGTGTCTCTCTATCTGCATGAGCACATCCATGATTGATACGTGGGATCGTGATGTCAGTACAACGTGGAGGTTGCATTGGTTCATACGTGATTTTTCCCTGCATACTATGTGTTGCGCCGCCAAGGAACAGCAGCTGAATGCGATGCAAGCTGAACCCAGAAGCACACAGCTCAAGACGCAGTCACATGTACCCACACTCTTCACGGTCACTGCGTTGTCTTGGGAAGGTTTATTACACGGTACTCCATGTTCTCTGGGTATTTTGCTCTCGTTTTCCTAACTCAGAAGACTACAACCTACCTCATACCTCCTTCTATCATGGTACTCTTGCTTTTTTTTAAGTCAAGCCCTATATTTACTGTAAATTTTTTTATTTATTAGCAGTTGAACATGTATTTTTTTAAACACCTGCCTTTTAACAATTAGGGTTGCTATTACTTTTGTGAATGGTCTGATGGTAATGTGGCATGACTTTTGAGTAGCTTATTCCTACCCCTATGTTACCGATTAGTCCTATTCTTTTTGATGTGCAATTTTGAAGAATTTAAGCATTTTCAGGATCTCATATATCGAAATCCCTCTAACGAAGGCTTTCCATGCTCAGAGGAAAGTCATCTTACTTCAGCAATGGTGGCAAGTCATGAGCTTGCATTTCCGCTCCCTGTCAGCAAGCCTCACCCAGACACTACCAGGACCCCAGACCCATTTAGGAAAGAGGCCTATTCCAGAAGATCTATATAACCATATACCCACACAGAGGAAAGTCCCACCTGAGCCAGTACTGATCAATCTGATTTTTTATTCACACACTCTAATGGATACCTGAGAATTACCAAGTTTTGAGGGAAACAAACCACAGAAAAGAGAAAGATCAAGGTGAGCAGAGCAACTGAAAAGGGAAAACAGAGATGATGCAGCAAACAGAAAAGAAATGGATGTTGCATCCATAAAACAAAAGCAGCTTGCTATGGAAAAAAGTTGGGGGGGACAAGCAGAGAATTAAAAAGTTCTTAGAATGAGAAACACATTGGCTGAAATGAAAAGCTTAATAAAAATAAAAGGGCTGGATAATAGAATGAAAACCCAAATCAGACAATAAAGTCTAGGAAATGTCTCAGAATATATATTAAAATGTCAGAGTGGCTTTTAAGATAAGGAAAGATGACAGAAGATGGAGGCTAGATCCCAGAAATCCAGTACCCAACTAATAGGAATTTCAGGAGAGAATTGAAGCCATGAAAGGCAAGGGCTAATCAAATAGCTCATGAAAGACAGGGATTTTTTGGTTAAAAGGGATCACTATATTATCAAGACCAACCATGCAACTTAATTCACAAGGTTTTTTTGGGTTTTGTTTTTTATTATTTTTGGCTGCACTGGGTCTTCATTGCTGCACGTGGGCTTCCTCTAGCTGCCATGAGCGGGGGCTACTCTTCATTGCGGTGCGCGGGCTTCTCATTGCGGTGGCTTCTCTTGTTGCAGAGCACAGGCTCTAGGCGCGAGGGCTTCAGTAGTTGTGGCACGTGAGCTCAGTAGTTGTGGCTTGCGGGCTCTAGAGCACAGGCTCAGTAATTGTGGCTCGTGGGCTTAGTTGCTCCACGGCATGTGAGATCTTCCCGGACCAGGGCTCGAACCCGTGTCCCCTGAGTTGGCAGGCAGATTCTTACCCACTGAGCCACCAGGGAAGTTCCACAAGGTATTTTGGCAACTCTTAATCTGAGCAAGCATTGAGGCTTTTGAAAAATAAGGCTTTAAGAAATCTTGTCATTTTAGGGCTAAACTTTAATAGGATGTGAAAGTTTGAACGCTGACACTTTAAACGAAAAAAAAACTAGAAATTACTGATTGGTTCAAAACGGTTTTATGGGAAAACTAATCTGTAACAAAAACTTGGCATTGAGTGCGAAGGCTCCACGGTTTGAGCAAAGCATAAAAAGTTTCCCAGGGGACAGGACAGGGCAGGAGAGGGCCCTGTAGCTTGGTCTCCCACCACCACACACCCGATGGCCTGCACCTGGGCTGCTCGCCGAGCTGGGTGGCAGCCGCGCTGAGGCCAGAAGCAGCAAGCTCGGGGCGTGGGGCTGCAGGCGGCGGGGCACAGGGTGCCCGGGACCGCTGTCCACGCCGCCTCACCCTCCCTCTGCCTACCAAAAGCTGGAGCCCGGCAGCGGTCACCACCCAAAGCTGGGGAAAACTGCAGAGAAACAGGAAATGCGGAGCACTCACAGCCAGCCTCCCCTCCCCCGCGCTGGTACCCACTGCTCCCAGGCTCCAGGGTGGGGCTCCACATTTTCTGAAAAACTTCCTTGAGTATGTACCCCGGCAGAAGGAAAACAGAATCCGAGAAAAAGACAACAGATTCAAGAAGCCATAGAACTAATAGAAGTAACCCAGGAGAACAATGAAAAGAAATACCAGTAGCACAGCTGCGTAGCTGGCCTAATGAGAAATTAGCCCCAATCAGAACGAGAAAACAGAAGAGCCTGTGAAGAACAACCTCGAAGAAAACAGCATTACCCAGTCCTCTGAGGAAGACGCTAGGATGCTAAGCGCTGTTATGGAATTAAGGCATGCAGCACTTCTGAGCAACAAGCATCTGAGCAACAAGGATAAGAAAGGTAATTAGCGGGGCTTCCCTGGTGGCGCAGTGGTTGAGAGTCCGCCTGCTGATGCAGGGGGCGCGGGTTCGTGCCCCGGTCCGGGAGGATCCCACATGCCGCAGAGCGGCTAGGCCCGTGAGCTATGGCCGCTGAGCCTGACGCGTCCGGAGCCTGTGCTCCGCAACGGGAGAGGCCACAACGGTGAGAGGCCCGCGAACCGCAAAAAGAAAAAAAAAAAAGAAAGGTAATTAGTGACTCTGAGAAAAGCAGTGAACAGTACATGAAAGTCATGGCCCAGATAAGATGTGAGCTAAAGTGTGGCATGATTTTGAGGCACCAAAGAGGTATAGGGAATCGTGCTTTCTGATCCCACAGAGCCAACCTGCCATTGGTCAGGTAATGTGGGGAGAAGCAGGTAACTACTGAACGCTTGGGGCTCACACATCATCTGTTTGGGTTTGTGTCGGGAGGAAGTGATAATTATTTCCTCACGATGTGTTTGTTCTTTTTGAAAGTGATTGAATACTTCAGTAATTTCTCTTGACAAACTATCCTAACAGTAGGCTTGCCTCTTCTTTAAAAATTATTTTTAATTTAAAAATATGTATGTAGACAGATGAGTTTAGTCTGTTTGTTTAGAGAGAAGTTGTACCTTTTGGTTTTTCCAAGAGAAATGACTAAGTTCTACCTAAACTAACAAGCATTAAGAAGCATATAGTTAAAAGAAAACATCACAACATCAACCTCTCAATTCAAGCTAAAAAAAGAGAGAAAATTATACAAGGATTAACGTCTCTTATTTTGAAGAAAAATCTACTTGAAGTTCTGTAGTGCTTTCTAATTTTAGTGTCTTCTGTTATTGTCCAGTGAAAGTAAATTTTATATGTTTTCCTCAATGTTAATCATCATCTCTGGGTAATGAGATTTGAGGATACTGGCAGATTTGTGTTTTCTTTTTTTATATTTTTCTGAATTTCCACATTCAGAATCTACCATAAACTTGTATGATTTTTATAGTAAAAAATAAAAAAGAAAGTAAAATGGGAAGTAGAGCTATATACATTTTGATGTAGAAATATGTCTAGTATATATTTATAAACCAAAAAAATCAATTGGTGAGCATGACGTAGTGTGTGTGTGTGTGTGTGTGTGTGTGTGTGTGTGTGTCTGTGTGTGTCTGTGTATGTATGAAATCTGGAAAGATAATTGTTGTCACTAGGGAGCGGGGTATAGGCGCTGGCAGGATGAGGGTCAGGGGGTCTATCATATTTATTTTGTTTTTGTTCTGAGCTGTATATCTTTTTTACAGTGCGCACATAGTAATTTAATAATTAAAGACATTTCTAAAAGCAGTGGTGGAGGGAGGCCAACCCCTGAGCTTCCAAATACACAAGCATTTTCATTCCCCTCCCGCTCTGGTGAGCAGCCATGCTGGGAAGAACTACCTCTCTTTCTTCCTCCAGGCTAAAGAACCCTCCATAAGGAGAGACCGTTCCATGGTAGACAGAGAAACACATCTAGGCTTGACCCACGTAACTGCTGCCCAGTGGGCTCTGGGTGAGGGAACCCATGGCAGGAAGACCTGATGCAGACAGAACATGCACCCACGTGCTTGGCCAGAGACTGGAGTCAGCCTGGGAATGTGGTCCACGTGCGGACTGGAATCCGGAAGGGAGATGCCCACTGTTCAGGTAGGCGGTCAGCGTTGGGGCATCTGTCAGAAGATAGCAGGCTCACTCCTTCTCAGTCTGCGCACCCTCCCTGGGCCTTCCCATCTACTCCGAGGGGTTGGTGGTAGATACCTACATCTTTATTCTCAGCGCTTGTCGTCTCTCTCTGGGCCTTCAGACCTAGATAGCAAAGTATCTTCTGAACGACCCCACCTGAAATCCCCACAGGCACCTCAGACTCAGCCCGCCCTAAACTGAGCACGGCCTCCTTGCCCCAGGCCCATCCTCTCCCTCTGTGACTTGGTCAGTGCCGCCTCCATCCCCCCACCGCACAGGCCGGAAACTGGCAGTCATCCTCTCCCTCTCCCTCTCCCTGCCTCCCACACCCAGTCAGTCACCCACTTCTAATTCTCTCTCAATCTGGCACAAACCCACGTCTCCCCCCGCTTCCTCCAACAGCGTCACGGGGCAACTGCCAGCCTGGCATACGGTCCTTCCACGCCCACCCCAACTGCAGTCCCATCACTGGCTGCCTTTCTCCCACCTCTTCTTCCCAGAGCCCCCTGCTGAGCCAGGCGGGTCTCACAGACCCTTTGAAGGCACCCCGCAGCCCTCAGTTCCCAGTTCTCTCCTTGGCTCAACAGGCAAAGGTCCCGCATGTCTGGCCCCAGCTAGCTACTCCAGCCTCATCTCTTACTGCCTTGCCTCGCACGAGATCAGCGAGGTCAGTGTCCTTCACTCTTCTGAACCTTCCACGCACTCACTCACCTCTGGCCTTCGGATCGTATCCTATCTGCTGTTCTCTCTGCCTGGGACAGTCTACCCGTTTCCTCTCTTCTCTTCACTACTCACCTGCCAGATCCCCGTTCAGGTGCCTTGGGAAGCTTGGCTGGATCAGGTGTCCCTCCTATGAGCGCATAGTACCTTATACATTTTCCCCTGGTGCACAGATCACAAGGTATGATGATTGACTTCTTAGTACATCCATATCCCATGCTAGACTGTTACTGGGGGCAGCCTTCGTGAGCGCTCTGTTGGATGGATGAGTGAGTGGACGAGTGGATGGATGAATGGATGGATGGATGGTATTAGATGAATGGGTGGGGTCAGCTGAATGGTTGAGGTTAGATGGGTAGGTGACTGCACGAGTGAATGAATGACTTAATGAATGAATGTATACCCAGGAACTGGTCAGAC
Organism: Orcinus orca; assembly: GCF_937001465.1. Classification (NCBI taxonomy): domain Eukaryota; kingdom Metazoa; phylum Chordata; class Mammalia; order Artiodactyla; family Delphinidae; genus Orcinus; species Orcinus orca. Next base: position 88,884,655 of record NC_064560.1, read on the forward strand.
CCCTGCAGAGCTTGGTGAGCCTGAGGTAAATGGCAGGTAACTAGAGAGGCCCATGAACAAAGGCATGGATCTAATTGTTAGATTTACCCAGACGATGTTGTGTTTCAGAACCTACGATGCTGGCTACTGAACCCCCAACTTGCCCCAGTCTCATACAGATCCTGGGGACTAGGGTATGGGGGCAAATGCCACACTTACACATGGAGGCCAGATAGGATCAGATGATATGCAGTCAAACGCCAGTCCCCAATTTCTCACTGAGTTCCCTGAGTTGAGTTACTATTCCCTCCAAACTTCCGTTTCCTTTCTGGAAAAAGGGTGGTAATTAATCCTACCTGTCTGAAGCCGACTCCCCAGAAGCATACGGGGAGCCAAGGAATAATATACAAGTGATTTAGCAACAAAGACCTCCAGGGAAGACCCAAGGGCATGGGGCTCAGGGTGGGGAGGGAGGAGGCAGGGTGGTGAGTTCCAGCAAAGTCCCACAGGGGAGGTGTGAGCTGGGGGCACAGGGCCACAACCCACCCCCTCCAGGGATTAGGGGCTCTCTGCACCCAGGCAAGGTGACTTCAGCAGCTCACAAGTCGTTCTCTAAAGATAGTCACAGGTGCTAGCACTCAAAAAAAATGGTGATAGGGAACCTGAAGGTCAGCAACAAAATCCATTGCATCACTTCACCTCGCTCCCATAGGGAAAAATGAGATGAACGTTGTAACGCTTTATCACTGTACCTAGCACATAGCAAGCAACAAAATATAACTATTATTATACAAAAACCCATAAATTTACCAAGTGTTTAGTGAGTGGCATGTCCTTGACTAGTACTGGGCTGAGGAAGAGAGACCGGTGTCTAGAAGCCCTCAGAGCAGCCCTGCTGGAAAATGACAATCTCTCTTTTTATTTGTTGCAGTAAAAGACCCAGAATTGTCAGAAGCCGCTGCCAGCCAAAAAAAAAAAAAAAAAATTGTATATGCAATTAATTAGGCCTCTGCTTCAGTGCTCTGTTCTCTCTGTTTGCATTTACCAGCTTAGTATCCAATTTTTTAGCTGAGAAGGCGGGCAGCAGGTTTCTGAGATATTTTTTGCTAATGGGCTGAAATATTACACCCATAATTATAGCCTGGCTGCATATTTTTTTCTTTTGCTCATTTTGTTCGGAGTTGCAAACATTGTATCTGATTACAGCCATTCATGTCTTCTTTATGAAATAGGGTTTATCACACTCGGCAGAAGGGATCAGTGGCTCTGGAGAAATTATCTAGGCTAACAACACTTCCTGAGTCCCTGCGGGTTTGCTGCTGCTGGATGCTGCCTCCTTGGATGGGGCAAGGTGGGAGGGAGAGAGACTGGGACCAGAAGGATGGAGACAGCCCACGCCTGCTACCCTCCACCAGCCTGTTCATTTTTCTCCAGGGCCCCAACCTACGCCCCACCCCCAGCACCCATGACCTGCTGTATTTTTTCTCCCATAGCGCTTGTCACTTTCTAGCTTCACATTCATTGTCCGTCTCCTCCCACGGAGGCCAGGGGATTGGGAGAGAGGAATGCCAGTGGTGGGATCTGTTTTATTCACTCATGTGTCCCAAGCTTTCAGAAGAGTGTGGTTCCCAACCAGGAGTAAGTTTGCCCCCAGGGGACACTTGACAATGTCTGCAGACATTTTTAGTGGTCACAGTTGGAAAGGGGTGCTACGGGCATCCGGTGGACATGGGCCAACACCTTACAGTGCACGAGACAGTCCCTCCCACCCCACAGCACAGAACACCCCAGTCCAAAGCACCGACAGTGCTGAAGCTGGGAAGCCCTGTAGCAGACAATCAATAACTATATGTTGGGTGGGAGGCTTCCGTGAGAAGAGAATGCCTGCTAGAGGGGATCTGTTTCACAGAGGGTGCTCCTGGGAAGCCCCTCTGAGATGCAGACACTTGGTTGGAGAACTGAATGAGGTGATGGGGCCAGCCCTGTAGGGGTCCAGGGAAAGCACTTTCCAGGCAGAGGAGCCAGCCAGTGTGAAGGCCTCGCATCAGAAACAAGGTCAGGGTTTTCAGGATGCCACGAGAAGAACGATGTGTCTAGGAACGGCGTGGTGGGGGCGGGGGGGAGGGGGGAGGTAATGATGCATGAGGTGACGGAGGAGAGGGGGGCAGGGGCCAGACCGTGTCCACTGCAGACCACAGAAGCCGTCTGCATGTTGCTGTAAGTGAAGGACGAAGCCATGTGGTGGAGTAAGGGACTAATATGAACTAATTTTAAAAGAGCACTCCTGTCCCACATGGGGTAGAGTGGAAGCAGAAAGACCAGTTAAGAGATAACCGCAGTGGCTCAAGCCAGAGATGTGGGCCTGCATTAGAGGGGCAGCAGAGGAGGGGTGAGAAATGGGCGGTTTGGAAGGCAGAGCCGCAGAACTTGGATATGGAAAACGGTTGACCCTTAGGTTTGGAGATGGAGAAAGGTAGAGAGGGAGGGAGGGGAAATGGATGATCCAAGGTTGCACGGTTAGTTAGGGACAATCCAGGCTAAATTCCAGATATCTTGGTTTTCAGTCTCATGTTCTTTACCCCTCATCACGTGATTCTTGTGGACCAGCCAACATTGCCCTTTAAATCCCCAAGGGGTTTGAAAAAAACCCGGCCCCACCTCCAGGAACTTATATGCTAGGGAAGGAGACAGACACACACACAACTGGGACAAGAGATGGGCTATGAATGTTATATAACTGAGATTAAAACGATGGTCAGTAGAAGCGCAAGGAAACAGGAGATGGAAACCCACCGGGGAACTGGGAAGTAACTTGGCTGGGAAGGATGGGTGGAATTGAAGGATATTCAATGGGCTAAAATTTCTGAAACAGCAATCACCTCACTCCGGAGATGCAGATATTTCAGATTCCTGATGACCCTGGCAACGTCTGCATGGGCAGTGTGACAGTGAGTCCAATACTTACGCATTCCACATCTCTCACAGGATAGCTGAAGAGTTCCAGGGGAGAAAAGACCTAACGCAGTCCAACGGACAAGCAGGAACTCAGTAGATTATGGTGATCACAATGGTAAGTAGACTGACATCTGTGATGTCCACTTAATTGGAGACGTGTGCTTTTTATTCTGGTTGTATTGGGACAACGATGGTGAACTGAAGATGATGATGTTCATGACGATGCTATGGAAAATGTTGGCAATCTCAGTAGTTCTCTGTGCATGGTGAGGTTAGTGATGGCTCAGGTAATTCTGCTTGTTACAATATTGATTATGATGTGATGTGGACTGGGTTGGTGACAGTGACCATAATATTACTAGTGACCATAATGAGGTTAGCAGTGATGTCTGTATTAGCAATGACTCCTAAAAGGCAATTTTGATGGTACTGATACGTATCATTTATGACATCAGTATGGACTATATGGATGGTGACAGTGACAGTATTGCTAATGATTAATGATGGTGTTTATATTAAAACAACATTGGCAATAATGAGATTGGCAATATCGATTCTGATATTGGTGATATCCACATTAGCAGTAATGTTGATTCTGGTGATGATATTGGAAGTGATTAAAAAGATGATGCTGGGATGGGCTTCCCTGGTGGCGCAGTGGTTGGGAGTCCGCCTGCCGATGCAGGGGACGCGGGTTCGTGCCCCGGCCCGGGAAGATCCCACATGCCACGGAGCGGCTGGGCCCGTGAGCCATGGCCGCTGAGCCTGCGCATCCGGAGCCTGTGCTCTGCAGCGGGAGAGGCCACAACAGTGAGAGGCCCGCATACCACACACACAAAAAAAAGATGATGCTGGTGATTCAGTGATGCTGATGTAGAAGATAATGGTAATGTTGACAATGATGAGAACACTTGTGATAACGATGCTGTTGGTACATAGAATGGTGGCTGAAAGCTGATAGCCAAACCTATCCTAGTTCAAATCCAAAGTCTGGCATTTACTACTATGTGCCGCTTTGGGCCTCGGTTGCCTCATCTATTAAATGAGGATAATTATAACAGTGCCTATTTTCTAGCACTGCTGGGAGGATGAAATCACATCCTGCATATGGAACGTGGCATATAGAAAACAGCCATTGAAATGAGCGTGACGATGGTGAGAAGCTCCTGGAGATAATGGCATTGATGATTCTCTTGATGGTGCAATTAGAGATCATTTATTGGTGATATTATTTCAGTGGTTGTGATACGGCTATTGATGGTGAAGAGACTAATCGTTTTGGATTACAATTATGATGGATGGGAACGGCATGGTGAAGTGTTCAAAGCACCGATCTTGGAATCAAACAGCAAACGTTCAGTTTCCAGCTCCGCCTCTGACATGCCACGTAACCTTGGCTTCATCTCAGCAGGTTAAGGCTGGAAGGCCACCTGCTCATCTGACAAATGAGGCAATTCAGGCCCAGAGAGATGAGGTGACTCGCCCTTGCCCCTCCAGGTGGATAGCGTGGCAAAGCTGGGGTGGGAAGCCAGGCCTCCTGGCCGCCAGTTCCGTCCTTTTCCCTCCCCGGCATATTCAGTCTCTTTGGAAGGGAGCTTACATTCCTTTACTGTGTGGGTGTATGCACGCACGCGTGGGTGCACACGTATACGTGTGTGTGGACGTGTTTTCCTGGACATTTTCCCAAAAGCACATAATAGCAGAGGCACCAGCCCAATTTTCAAAGAGTCATTTTGTGAGAATCAGGCTCCAGGTGTCCCTCTGTCATCTTTTTCCTCTCCCCCAGTGAGCAGAGGATGGGCTCTGGCTGGCCAAGGAGCTGAAATGGGTAATATTTGCCTAGTTTTTAATGTCTGGTGTCTATAGCTTGCACTTCCATCATTCTATTATATTGATGACAGGCAGGCCCAAGCCACAGAGAAGAAACAAATTACCTAATAAATCAAGACCCCAGGATCTAAAGTGGACAGTGTTATTAGTCGAGGGGAGAGAGGGATGCTAAGTGATAGGTATGGCTGCCTGTGAAAACGGTCCAAGCAGGGAATCATCTGTCTATTTCTCCATAAATAATTACACACAACTGATATGCATCTGAGACAGAACATGATATGTTATTATTAACTAAACAGTGGGAGGGAGACAGCGGCAGGAAGGGAGAGGGGGAGCGTGTCGAGGAAACCAGAGCAGCGTTTGTGATGCTGGGCTTTGGCAAAGGCGGGAGGGATGTGATGACCTCAGAAACTGCAATCCAAAGGGGCCGGGACCCTTATATCCTGGACAGAGGTGGGAAGCCACACAATTTGGCAAAGAGGATGAGGGGAAGAGTGAACTAACAGATATCGAGTCCCTACTGCATCCCAGCCCCTGTGTCTCAGTTCTGCTCATCCATTACTTCTCAGTCTTCACAATGGCCATTTAAGAACGCAGCTTCTGGGGCCATATCGCCTGTGTTCAAAATCCCAGCATTGTGGGGTCCTGGGTTAGCTACTTAACCCCTCCAGCTCTCCACTTCCCCCCCTGTAGAGTGGTACAGTCATAAGAGCGCCAAAATCACAGAGTTGTCGTGAGCATTAAATGAGTTAATGCTCGCAAAGCGCTTAGAACAGTGCCGGATGCACAGTAAACACGATATTGTAAGCATGTGTTAAATAGATTGTCATCCCTATTTTACAAATGGAAAGCATGATGTTCAGAGGGGAAGCAACACGTCCAAAGTTATACAGAACAAAAGTAAAAGTGGCATTTCAACCCATATCTAGTCAACTCTGAAATTCATACTCTTTCCCCTACCTAGGGGTGAGCAAACTTTGTAAGGGGCTAGGCAGAAAATAGTTTAGGCTTTGTGGGCCAGAGAGTCTCTGCTCAACTACTCAACTCTGCTGACATAGCTTGAAAGCAGCCCCAGGCAATCTGGAAAGGAGTAGGTGTGACTGTGTCCAATAAAACTTTATTTATAAAAATGGGCAACAGGCAGGTTTGCTGACCCCTGTCCAACACTGTTCTTACAACTTACCTAAATGGTCTCCCTCTCCAGGGAGACAGTTGTAAATACCTGAACTCCGTACTAAAGGGGTAGGCAATTTTCTCACCCTACTCATTCCAGGCCCCCCTGCAGGCACAGATCACAAAGGGCTGGGCCTCCTCCTGCCCCATACTCACCACCAGCCCCCTCGCCGTTGGCTCCTTTGAACATCCTGTGTGTTGGTGGCGGGGTGAGGGGGAGCCCGGGCCCCCCCAGCCAGCTAGGCAGAGCCGTTCGGCCTGGAGAAGATTGTGTTTTCAGAGAACAGTGCCCGGAGCCAGGAAGCAGCCCTCTTCCAAGCCTCTGTGGGCTTCTCCTAGAAGCCCCATGATAATCCTTTGTGGGCTGTTAATAAGCAAGTTGAACCCCATAATCACCCACTGCTTAGCTTCCTGGCTTTAATTTCCATGGAGGCTGGAGAAACAGTGGCTAAGGGTTTTGCTTCCAGACAAAAACAGCAAACATTTACCCCACAGACATCTCGAAGCAGGGCTGGCACTGCCCCACATGGTCCAGGCTTACGGCTCCTGCACACGCAGGCTTCAGGGGCCGGGCTGAGTGAGGGCTGCACACACCGCCCCGGAACCCGGCCAGCAAGCTCCAGAGACTTGGGAACAAAAGCAGCTCTGCGGGTGCTTCCAGAGTCTTCTCAGGAAGGCATCTCAGCAAAAGGCTGGGGGCTTCCCTAGCTCCCCTCCTCCCAGAACTCACTCCTGCCCTTTCTGACGCTCCTGTTTGGGGACCACAGATAGACCCCTGTGACCTCATCCTTTCCCCCACATTTGAGACCACGTTCGTCAGGCAGATAATCTAGTATTGATATTTCAGCAGGGCCAAATCGCCTTCGGGTCAGCCTCAGTGGCCCGGCGGCCCCCTGCTCCATTAGGAAATCTCCTTCTGGAGTGCTCTCTGCAGTGGGGAACGCCACTCTAGGGGGGGATACTTGCATATTCTTTTCAGCCGTTTCACGGAAACAAACAAAAAACCAGTGGCTCGCTAGTTCTGAGCCGTGGGCAAGTACCTGAGCCTGTCTGAATCTCTGTCCCTTGTCTGGAGTGCGGTTGGATCCCAGCTCCGCCTGCGTGCTCTCATGTGAGTCACACTTGCTTCTCTGAGCGTAAAGCCCCTCCTCCTTAAAGTGGGCTGACGATCCCTGCCCTACCTACCTTTATACCTACAGTCCTGCAAGGATCAAAGAGAGATTGGGGGTAAGGTAGCACTTTGTAAATATGTAAGACAATGTAGTGAAAACATGGCTTCATAGAATGAATGTAGACTGTGGCATCAGCCAGGAGTACGTTCAAATCCCGGGGCTCCACCTCAGCTGGGAACCTGAGACTAGGTGTGTGGCCTACCTGACCCTCTCTCCTTAAACTGAGGGTACGTGTACCTGCCCCATCAGGGGGTTTCAATCAGTTTCTTCAAGGCAGGATGCCCCGCGCGGGCGACAGTCCTGTTACTACATACGTCGTGGCCAAGTGCAGGCACTGGAGATGGCATTGGGGCTGAGGCTGGCAAAAGACATCCTGTCCCTTCTGTGATGGCCCAGCAGCGGGGTCCAGCTGACCCTGCAGAGTGGCCTTCAGTCATGGTGTAGACATCAGGGGCTAGTAAATGGCTTGTCAGACCCCAGAGCAAGGAGCACTGGACAGGAGTAAGGAAACGGCATTACTGAGCCGTCTCTCTCTGGTCTTCAATACTCGTTTATTCCTTCATCCAACAACGTGACCTGAGTATCCATGGTGGGGGTAGGCCTTCGATCGAGTGCCTGGGAAATCGAGAGAAATAGCCCGTTCTCTGCTTTTGGGGAGGCAGGTAGACAAGTATAAAAAATGCCATATAAATAATACCATAAAAAAACACGCTCCGGGGGCTTCTCTGGTGGCGCAGTGGTTGAGAGTCTGCCTGCCGATGCAGGGGACGCAGGTTCGTGCCCCGGTCCGGGAAGATCCCACATGCCGCGGAGCGGCTGGGTCCGTGAGCCATGGCCGCTGAGCCTGCGCGTCCGGAGCCTGTGCTCTGCAACGGGAGAGGCCACAACAGTGTGGGGCCCACGTACCGCAAAAAAAAAAAAAAAAAAAAAAAAAAAAAAAAACACGCTCCGGGGGCAGAGGGGTCACTGGGAGCAGAGGGGAGAGAGGGAGGGATTAGGCACTGGGGGTGGGGAGAGGGCACTGGACCCATGACACTTGATCTCAGCGGCCCTGGACAACATCACTCCCACTCCCTGGGCAGCCATCAGTAAAGCAGGATTGCTCACGGCAGCCCCGCCTTCTCCCCTAGGGTGTTGCCAGCATCCACTGAAATAGAGTAGAGGTGAAGTTAACAGGGGCGGTGTTACAAGCGAGAAAGTCACTAGGCAAATTTGAGAAGCAAACCTCCTTCTGGCCATCTGGGCACCCACAGCCTTTGTGCCAACCTTGGCCTCTCAATGTTCCAACACTGCCAAGCAGGTCCCAAGCTCTGAACATCTTTCTCCACCCACCCCAGTGTTTAGATACCACCAATGTAGAATTTCAGCATTCAAACCAATTTGAGAATTGCCTAAAGGACAGTTAGTTGCCTTAGTCTAAATGCTTGGGGAAAGTGGGCCCCATGAGGGTGAAGGACTTGTCTTAGCTCATTCATCCCGTCAGCAGTGGGGAGGAGATTAGAATCGGGATTTCCTCTCCCCAACACATGCTACTTCCAGGGTGCCCCTTCTGTCCCTAGCCATCGCCTCCTGCCTGCAATGAATTGAATTGTATGTAACTGATAAATTATGCAAAAGGGCACCTGGCAGTTTTCTGAAATGTTGGGTAGCTTCAAGGCAGCCCCTGGGGACACAGTCTAATTTTATGGAAACCTCACACTCTGTCTGGCCTGTTTTGTGTAAGTCAGATTGATATAACAAGACTCTAGGGAGTTGACTTGATTTCTAATTTTATTCTCTAGGTGAGCTGAATGAGATAGAACTGTAGTGAGTGTGTTGTCTGGGATGGGCAGTGTAACGGCAGTGAAGAAAAATGGCTTTTCATCTGCCTAATGGATTGTTTCTCCAGTTGGACTTCCCTGCTTCAAAATCCAAGCTTCTCTCCTTTGGGCAGAGGGGTCATGTGTCAAGTACAGGGAGCAGGCAGTGGAAAGGGAGACTCTCCATCCCTTCAGCAGATAAACCCAGAGCCTTGCAGGAAGGAGGGACTCTGGACCAAGGGATACTGACTATCCCCCTGCTGAGGACACCCCAGCCCAGCCCCAGGGATAGGCTATAGCAACTTTTATTTTATTTATTTATTTTTGCGGTACGCAGACCTCTCACTGTTGTGGCCTCTCCCGTTGCGGAGCACAGGCTCCGGAAGCACATGCTCAGTGGCCATGGCTCACGGGATGTGGGATCTTCCCGGACCGGGGCACGAACCCGTGTCCCCTGCCTCGGCAGGCGGACTCTCAACCACTGCGCCACCAGGGAAGCCCGCAACTTTTATTTTTGAGGGTCCAACTCAAAGAGCTTCCGTATCCCCTCCCTCAAGTCTCCTTGGCTAAGCTAAGTGATAGACCAGAACGTTCTCAGGAACTCTACTGAGAATTAAAGCCCAACGGAAGGGTGAGCACTTGTGATGAACTGCCTTCCTCGCATCGTCCAGGGGTGGGATCCTGTTATCTCCCCAGAACCAGCAGGGATCGTTGCAGCCCACGAGGGAACACCGGAAGCAGGTGAAAAGGAGCCATTGTGTTGAGCACCTACTATGTGCCGGATACTTTAATATTCACAACGGCACCAGGAGGTAGATGTGATTATCCCTAGTTTACAGGTGAGGAAACAGGCCCTACAGGATGGAGTCACTTCCCCAAGGTCACAGAGCTACTCAGTGACAGAATCTAGGATTCCAACCCAGGTCCCTCTGACACCAAAGGCCACAGTCAGTCTTCTGTTCCGCATAGGCTCCCCTGGGGAGAGGGACTGCTTCCTGCACAGATCAATACACAGCCTCTTCCCCGGGTACCCAGCCAGCTCAGGGGTTAGCCACGCCCCTCCCAAGCAAGGGTGTGGCTTCTTCTGAATTCCATATGAGGATAATTGTGGATTCAAAGAACAGCTCCCTCCCTCCCTCCGGTCTCCCTTCTCCTCCCAGCACATGCGTACACACACACACACACACACACACACCCCACCCTGATATCCCCCAGCCAGTGAGAACCCAGACAGGGTACAGCGTGTCATGGCCTAGGAGTCAGGAGACCCAAGCTGGGACCCAGGGCCACCACTAATTGTGCACATGCCCTCCAGGCACTATTCTGCCCTCTCTGAGCCTGTTTCTTCACCTGCTAAATGCAGGCAACCCCATCCCACCTACTCCTTGGGGTTGTCTGAGGGCCATGGGGTAGTGGGCGTGGCAGCACTTTAAAAGCCATGGCATCTGGGCTTCCCTGGTGGCGCAGTGGTTGGGAGTCCGCCTGCCGATGCAGGGGACACGGGTTCGTGCCCCAGTCCGGGAAGATCCCACGTGCCGCGGAGCGGCTGGGCCCGTGAGCCATGGCCACTGAGCCTGCGCGTCCGGAGCCTATGCTCCGCAACAGGAGAGGCCACAGCAGTGAGAGGCCCGCGTACCGCAAAAAAAAAAAAAAAGCCATGTTATCTAAACAACCTAACCTACCACCTAAAAGAATTAGAAAAAGAAGAACAAACAAAACCTAAAGGCAGCAGAAGGAAGGAAATAATAAAGTTAAAAGTCATGGGGTCTAATCGCAAAGTAAGAACAATAACAATGACTTGCACATCTTTGCTGTGTGCCTGGCCCAGGCTGCACTGCGTGCCTCTGAAGTGTGACTCTGTCACTGTTGTCCACAGTCACTAACAACTTTTTAAGGCCTTAGTGCTGTGTTCCACACCCCTACCACTCAGTGTTCATTCGAGGGGGGGGGGGGGGTCAAGGAAGCTAATAAATAACGCTCCCCCATCCCCTTTCAAGTCCAGAATCCATAAGAGACGGCCCGGGAGGCAAGCGATGGAGACCAAAATGTCTAAATGGGCAAAGCCGGTTGTGGCTTAGAGGGGTGGCCACAGTGTTTCCTAATACTTCCTTCTGAATGAACCCCTAAAAAGCTTCAGCCCCTGTGCCCCGCTGCAGAGACAGCCCCAGCCCAACTAAGGAGATCAGATCACAGGCCCCTCCCCAGAGGCAGGCAGGGCTGGAAGCCAGGGCCGGAAGGGGCCAGCCGGGGATGTACATTTCCCTTCCAAACTCTCCAACTCCCCAATCTGGCATGTGCTCACTCTCCAAGGAAACAATGGCCAGACGACGGTGCTCCTAGAAAGACCGACCGTTCCAATTTGCCCGGGATTGTCTCAGTTTTAGCACGAAAAGTCCTACAACCCAGGCAAGCCAGAGCAGTCAGTCATCCCAAGAGGTCCCCTAACATTCTAAGGACGCCCCATGAACCAGCTCTCACCAGAGGTTGCCTGCCCAGAGGTTCCCTGCCCAGAGGTTCCCAGCCCTCCAAGGGTAGCCTAGGTCGGCTGCTGGACCAGGCCACCCCAGGCTTCGAGAGCCCGGTCCTCCCAGTGTGGCCCATCGTGGCTTCTGACCGATCCCTGGAAACCTGGGCAATGTAGACCCTGCTCAGGTCCCAGCCCACAGGCCTTCCCTGGGTGGTACCCAGGAAGCCGCTGTCCAGCACGGCTCCCAGGCATCACTGCTCTGGCCAGGCTGTTCTGCTCTCTGTGCCATTTGGGCTCACATCATTCTTGCCCAGGCGTCTGTCTCCCTGACAGCCTGGTGGCAATAATCCTCATCCCCTCCAGCCTAGACAGCACCTCTAGGGTGACACACCTGATCTCCCGTGAGCCTCTTGACCACCCCGGGTGGGACAAGACAGGACAAGGGTCATTGTCCCCTTGGACCAGAGAACAAAGGGAGGCTTGGCCATCGCCCTCGGTGTCACAGCCACTTGGCACAGTCGGGCCTCAAACCCCAGCCTTCCTGCCTCAGCGACTCCTGTCCTCATGACCCAGGAACAAGGAATAGGAAGGGAGAAAGGTGACCGGGGAGATAGATGGTTTAGGGAGGGAAATCAGTCCTTGACTTCTATCTAAGCAAAGCCACGAGCAGAGAGTACAGCCTCTCTGAATCTCACTTTCCCCATCTGTAAAATGGGTCCGCGTCCCACCTAAGGAGGCATCCAGGAGCACCGGAGATCTCTGCCTGGGACTCGGCTCTTCTTGACAATAACCCTGGGTCTTTCTCAGTTGCCCTGCCTCTGGTCCCCTCAGGCTCTCCCAGACCGTATGCCCTCCCAGCCCACCCCACCCATGGGTCCTTCCACCCCGGATCACAGCTGGATTGAGAGCCAGGTTCCAAGTGTGTGAGATCACTGGTTGTGTGAATTTTACAAGTCACACACTGTGTTAAGACACTCAAGGGCTCTAGGGGAGTAAAGCCACACCCCCTCTGGGAAGGAGGGGGGTAAACCTGGAGGGTGGTACCTCTGTCATCAGTCACCTGGGAGTCCTGAGGTAGGTCTGAGAGGAGCCGCTGGCATTTAGGAGCTGCTACCTGATGGCACTGAGGCTGATGTATTAGTTGTTTTCCCCTCTGCATCCAGCCCAGGGCCAGGCTCTGGGGAGTGGGAGGGAGGAGGGGTCGTCAGCCAAAATCATTCAGCCACAAGCCATGAGGTGCAGTCTATGCACTCACTAGGTCTCAGTGGAACAGGGTCGGGGATACAAGACCCAGGGGATGCGGTCTCTGTCCTCAGGGGGAAGCCCAGGAATGATGGAAGAACTTCTGGGCTGGAGGCTTTCCACGGGAGCCCCCAGGGCCTCTAAAAGTGTGTTGAAAAGCTGTCAATCTTTAGAGGATCTTTTGCTGTCAGAGCCGAGGGGGGCTCACACAACATCAACCTAATAGCCATCTGCAAGGAGGGAGATGGGGACTTTAACTGGGGCGGGGGCGGGGCAGGGTGGTGTTTGCACAGGGACCCTCAACTCCATCTGGAAGGGGAGGGAGAAAGGAGAAAGTACTGGACCAGATATGGTCCAATGTGGTAGGGCCTGGCTGTTTGTGACGTTCTCAGTAATATTATTCTCCATAGATTTTTCTCCATAGAATTTATATTGTAAAACAGAATCTGCTTCAACCCCTTCATGGAAACCAAGATAGGGTTGGGACAGGGGCTTAGATCACACAGGGGCAATCTGGCATTTGACCCAGACCACTCTGACCTCAAGCCCCCCTCTCAGCACACCCCACTGCCTCTACTTCTCTGTCCTAACGATGGGGACAGTCACGCATCCTACAGATTCTGAGCCATCACACTCACTGGCCATTGCAGTGGTACCCATGCTGGGAGCTGTTGAACAAACAGTGCTGGAGTCACACCTCCGAGGGCTGGGCCACCCCTTACCCCCTGAGTCAGCAAGAAGGTAGACTTGAGCAAATATAAGAGAGGGGGCTTCAGGGAGACAGCAAGAACCGAGCAGCTGCCGCCTCACAGCTGGGAAACAGGGTGGGGCAGAGCTTGGTCTCAAGCAAGAATCCTTCTCCATGCATCAGCGCCTTACAGACACCCTTCTTCCTCTGCCCCTCCCACCTCTTGTTTTACACTCATTTTCATATTTGGCTCCTTACCTCCAGAATCATCAGTTATCTCCAAAGCCAGAGAGCATCCATCATCCTCTCTCGAGGGGAGGCCCCGGATCCACTCCCTCCCCCTCCCCCTGGCTCTGGGCCCTCCCCTCCTCTGACATCTCTGTGAATCCGCACCGGCTTTGCAGAGTTAGCGTCTTCCGCTCCAGATTGGACGTCTCCTGTCCTAGCCATGCTATCGGAGTCTAGCTGCAGCACTGTCCTTGAGTTTTCTGGGCCTGCTGCCGCCCCCCACCTCAGCAGCTGTGGCCATTGGCTGAGCTCTCCCTGTGATGCCCTGCAAGCTAACCTTCACCTCGGAGGAGGGAGCAGAGGCCTAAATGCTTGCAGACTGTCATGCTGAAGCAGCCCTCAACCCCAGGCCCGGCTTCACCAGCTCCCGGGGACTCTGGCCGAGGGGCAGGCTGATGTGTCCCCAACCACGTGTGCCCTCCTGTCTCGGCTTCCTGACCCTCGGAGGTCAAGTTCAGACCTAGGGAGGTGTCCCCTCCCCTAGTCCCACCCACTTCCGCAGCTGCATGTGAAGCGTGGAGAGAGTCCTGGCACCGGAAGCCAGCTCGGACAGGCCCAGGGGAGGGGAAAGGAAACCCACACGAGTCCAGGGAAAGTCCGGAGGCCCACTTGAGGTGAGGCAGCTGCTCTAAGAGCGCCGTAAGTGAGCTTCAAGAGAGGGAGCGTGTCCTCCGCACGTCCGGCCCATCTGAGAGTGGGAGCGTTCCCCACGGGGAAGGGACAGGGATTTCGGGGAGTCTGAGGGAAAGAAGCAGTATTTTTGGTACTTTTCCCGGGAGCATGGAACGTCTGGCTTGGGCAGAGCCCAGGAAGATGTCAGGAACCACCCACCGCATGTGCTTGACATGGGAACTGATCCCATTTCTTGGTTAATGATGTGATAATCCTAGAGAGACGCGAAGATGGCCTTCTCATAAAACAAACTCCCAGCCCTCGGTGAGATCCAGAGGTCAGCTCACACGTGACCAGGGAATCCTTTAGGCTCCAGCCACCTCCTTCCTCTTCCCGGCCACATGGCATGCATGGGACAGTGAGTCACCCCGCCTGCAGCAGAGAGCACAGCTCCATGAAAGAGCGCTGGGCTGACAGTGCGCCCAGAGCTCTGCTCCCAGGCTCAACGCTGCACACCCCACCCCCAAACAACCACTGCAACCTCACAGAACGATTCTTAGTTCCCCCATCAGAACGATACAAGGATCGCACTAGGTGACTTCGAAAGACTCTTCCAGCTCAGAGAGTGCAGAATCTGACCCTGAACTTGCACAGCACTGAAAATGATGCCTCACTCACCTCACCCTAATCCCTGCCTAAAGGTCCTGTCTGTATTTGAAATTTTGATATTTTGTTCATTATAGATTGTTTTTGCTATGATTTTGATTTTGTTCAATGAATAGACTTCATTTTTTAGAACAGTTTCAGATTTACAGAAAAATTCAGTGGAAAGTTTAGAATTCCCATGTACTCCCCTCTTCCTCTGCAGTTTCCCCATTATATTAATCTTACATTAATGTGGTGTGTACGTTACAACTCATGAATCAGTACTGAAACTTTAGCATTAAAGTCCCTAGTTTACCCTACTGTTCACTCTTGATGTTTTACCTTCTGTGGGTTTTGACAAAGGAATGATGACATGTATCCATCATTGTAGTGTCATATAAGCGTAGTTTCACTGCCCTAAAACTCCTCTGTGTTCCACGTGTTCATCCGTTCATTCTAGCCCCACCCCCCGGCAACCACTGATTTTTTTACTGTCTCCATAGTTTTGCCTTTTCTAGAAGTCATATATTTGGAATCATACAGTACGTAGCCTTTTCAGGCTCACTTTTTCACTTGGTGATATGAATTTAAGGTTCCTCCATGTCCTTTCCTGGCTTGAGAGCCATTGCTTTTTAGCCCTGAATAAGATTCCATTGCCTGGATGTACCACAGTTTCTTTATCCATTCACTTAGTGAATGCCTCCAATCCCTGTCTGTATTTGAAATTTCAATATTCTCTTCATCACAGAATTTTTGCATTAATTTTGACTTTTAAAAAAAAATACTTCATTAAAATTGTATTTATCTTGATTACTGAGTTTTGGGTGCCCTTTCAACGTGCTGCTGGGGTGAGTGCCTGACTCCTCTCACCCAAGTCCCAGCCCCACTCTGACCTCTGTTTGGCTTGAGACCCAGGAGCTGGGAGAAGCCAGGTGAGAGCCAAGTGGAGAGCAGACGCCAGAAGATGTGGTCCCAGCACAGGCTGGCACTGCAGGCTTGAAGTCTACTTACTGGAGTCCTGTGTGTCCACCTCCACATCCCTCACTGCCTCTGGGCTCCTCTCCCTGATCTCTCTGCCCCAGTCCCTCCTGGATATCCAGGCCAAGCCACATTCTCCCAACAGCTGCTCTCATCACTGTCTCTCCTCGAGATGCCCCGACTCCTTGGCGCCTTCTGCACCCGGTCCAGACTCTTCAGCACCCGAGGTCCTGGCACAGCCTGCATCCCCATCCTGCTGGGTGTTCCCAGGGCCTTTCCACACCTGGCAGCTTTACTTGCCTCCCCGTCTTGACCCTCGGGCTTTCATTCACGCCAAGTCCCCACCGTGAGGTGCCGGGCTCAAACAATGGCAAGGTGTTGTAGAAGGTTCCATCTTTTTCAAACCAAGATCTCATTCTTCAAATAAAACAGTTCTCAGAAACCTTATGTGTAAAACAAATCCAGCAGATCCACTCTGCCTGGAGCAAATGGACACGCTCTTTATCCCTGAAGTACTATCCCTGAAGAGTGAGGGAGTCTGGAAAACATGGGTGTGATAGAAAGAACTGGGCTTTGGTGTTGAAAATCCTGGGCTCAAGCCCTGATATCCCACCTGCGTGCTCTGTGGCGCTCTCTTGAACGGCACAGACCCTCCTGAGTCAGAATTCTACTTCTGTGCATCTGCCTTGCCCGTCACACTCAGAACTTTGTCTGATTGCCCTTCCTTCATCCAGCCATTTACTCAACTAACATTTATTGAGCACCTACTAGTTCCTCTACCCATGTGCCAGGTATTTTTCCAGGCACCGGGGATGCAGCTGTGAGCCGAATGGACAAATCCCCACTGTCATGGAGGTGACAGTGCAGTGAGGGGAGAGAGATACGAAATCAAGTAAATAAGTAAACTAGAGAATAGTTAGAAGATCATGAGTGCTCCGGAGAAAAATAAAGCAAGCAAAGGGCAATTGAAATACGAAGATCGGGGAAGCGCACCTGGGGAGATGACACTGGAACCAGGACTTGAAGGAGCCGTGGGCACCACCGGGGATGAGAGCTCCAGGCCCGCAGAGAGCAAGGGCCAAGGAGTGTGTCCGGGTCGCTCAGGGACCAGCAAGGAGGCCGCTGCAGCTGGGGCCATCTGAGCAGGAGAACAGCTGGAGGAAGTGGAGGCTGGGGCAGTACGGACACCCAGTGTAGGGCCTGGTAGGAACAGTAAGGTCCTTGGCCTTTGCTGAGTAATGAATAGATGGTTTTAGGCAGAGAACCAACAAGCTATGACTCAGTTTTTGCAATGAATGCCTGTACTGGAAATTCTCCACTCAGACCTCTCCACCTTGCTTTGAGTCCCACAAGGCTGACGGTTATGCGGAGACAGATCCAGATTTTGCGGGGACTAAAGCTTAAACAACTGGGGAGTCTTGTTCAAGAAAAATGACGCAAAGTTATAAACATGTGACCTGGGAAGGGGCCCACGCAAGTGAGAGCCCTCAGGGCTCAAGCTTCCTGAGCATTGTCCTAAGCTGGCCTTTGACTGTATCATGGGTGCTCCTTCGCCCTCAGTGCACCTTGTAGCCCCACAGTGCACACATGGCCACGTGTATCCTGCAAACCCCATAAACTTGCTGACCAGCACCCCACTATTTTTTTAACTATCTGGCTTGACTTTTCCAAGTCTCAGATCCCTTGTGGGTAATATGGAGATAAAACACACCTCCCTTGAAGGTATCCTGGAAGCACCCAACCTGTAGCAGATGCTCAGATGACGTTTTCTTTTAAGGTCCACTTGGTGAGTCTCCATTTTCTCTGGAATCTTCCCTGATCAATCCAGCCACGTGGAACGAGCAATTGCTTTCAAACCTTCTGTTGCTTCCAATCAGCCACCTCCAGGCTGAAGCTTTTGCCCGTTTTCTGTGATGCTGGTATTTGGTCTCTTCAGCTCGGTTTTAGACTTTTGCAAACCAGGAACCTTGTCATCTCTTAAACTCCTCTCAGAGCCTAGGTACAAGGACATCAATTTCAGCCACAGCATTTCCCGAGCACACGTCACATACTAGGAACTGTCAGAAGCATGTTAAGCGTTAAGCGTATCGTCTTGTTTAATCCTGGCCGCCAGCCCCCATGTTAGAGACAAGGAAACCGAGGTGCGCGGTAGTTGAGGAACCTGCCCAATGTCACATCTTGCCAGCAGTGGATCAAAGATTCAAACCCAGATCCATCTCACTCCATAGCTGGCCCTGTTCATCGCTGCACTATGCTGCCTTTTATCCATATTTAAAGAAATATTTACTTATTGATTAATTGGTAGCCTCTGAGCATTAACGCTTCCAAGACCGTCTCTTTGTATGTCAGTCTGTTTTTCCCAAATGGCGGCTCCACGGAAAACTATATTGATCATTCCCTGTAACAATTTGTCATCTGGTGGTGGTGACTTCCAAACTGCCAATCGGCCAGGAGGGTGAAAATTGGGGCTGTTCAAATATCTTTTTTTTTTAAGGAGTGGGAGTTCTTAAATGCCCCCATTGTAGCACATGTATCTTCTCCTGCTGCTGGGCATGTGTGGAAAGGGAAAATCCTGCCTGATTATGGGAGATGATCTGGGGCCTTGGGACCCTGAGTCTGGCTGCTGGGCTCTTTCCCTCCCCTCTCCCAACCCCAGAGCCAGCTGGCTGATGGGCGGTGACAGTATCTCAGGATAGAGGCCTGTCAAGTGGTTCTCATGTTGTGACAGTAGGCAATTATGATTTATTTCACAAGGAATCAACAATAAAGTTAGGCGGAGGGGTAAAAAAATCAGAGAACTTAGGATAACAAAAGCACTTGAAGGAATTTGGTTGATGGGTTTTTACCTAGAAGAGAGAAAAGGGAATATTTTGTAGGAAGAAATATACACATAAACATAGAATCACTCCCTGCATCTCTGACGGGCAAGAAATTCCCATTCTTCTAAAGCCCTGCTGAAACCTCACCTCCTCCAGGAAGCTCTCCAGATTTCTAAGCCAGACCAGATGACTTGGTCCTCTGAGCCCTCCCTCCCCACCCCCACCCATCTATTCCTCTCTGGAGGCACATACTGTTCGCACATTACCTTGAAGTTCCTGGTGAGCTCATCCCATCTGTTCTGCTGGATTGTAACATCTTTCAGAGATGAGGCAATGAATTGTTTATGTGTGGTAGGTACAGGCCTATGGGGTATTTTGCACATAATACTTACTGTTTAATAAATAAAATGCGTGTGTGTGCGTACAATGCGCGCACACGTGGGTGAGGATTGGTGTCCGGTGTCCCCAGAGTAAAGCAGCTGTAAATAACCCCACCTCAGAGATGGAATATTTTTTGTCAGCTTCATTCCAGTGGGAGAAGAAGGAACAAATCAACCCCCAGAGGCCTCTCTCTGTTCAGTTCTGCACCGTTGGTTCAGAAACCTCACCCAACAGGTGATTCCCTGTCGTGTCTACACCCAAACCTCCCCCACATCTTTCCTCTCCGACATCAATTGTAAACACTGTCAAATTTTGCATGAAAAATGCTTCTCTTGTACCTAGATGTTTGACCCAACTATAAATAGCATATAATTTTGTTTAAGAAGTCAAAATTAGAGAACCAAAGCATTCTAGAATCTTAGTAACCTAAGCATGAAACCAAGTTGTGAGGAAAGAGCTGTTGAGGGCATGAGTTTAAATCAAACACGCCTGGTTTCAAATTCCAGTCTCACTCTTTCTAAAGTGTATGAATACCAGAAAGTCACTCTGTTTCTTCCTCTGTAAAATGGGGATAATAATGCTTGCCTCTGGGGATTGTTAGGGATGAAAAGGATGTCAGTCGTAAAACTCTAAGCACAGCCTGCCTCATAGTGAGCCCTCAGTAAAGAGAGAGGATAAGGTTCGTTGGAGGTGGGAAGCTGAGGTTCCCATCTGTTGACTCCTCCATGTTTCTCTTTGGGCCACTGCCCCCCTTCTCTGGCCCTCAGTTTCTATGCCAACCAAACAACTGACTGAGATGGTCCCTTGTCCCTTCCACTTCTAAATGTCTATGAGTCAGGCCCAGGGAACACACAGCATGGCAAACAAGAACGTCATCAGAGACAGGCAACAAACCTTGGTACCAACCACTTCTGGCAGCGTGGCTTCGAGCAAATTATTTAACTGTTCTTAGCTCTATTCACTTCATCTGCAAAGGAAAATAATCCCCCTACACACTTTATAAATCCAAAGGCCCATGTGATCCAGTCCTATCCAGCAGTGAAAAATAATTTACAAGGAATTCCATTTGCACTAGAAACTCTCAAATAGTTCACAATAATATTTTTTCAAGTCCCCACCCCCCTGCCACTCCTCAATCGTCTTGTCATCTCCCTAGTTGCTCTGGAACATCTTACAGAGCACAACCATGAAATACTCCCACCAGCCTCAGCTACACAGGGTTTGTGCCCTCCTCTTGACCACCCCCATCTTCCTTCCCATAAGAAACCATCCTTTTTAGGAGAGGACTGGAGGAAGAAAACTCAGCACAGACAAGAGTTCTCTTCATCAGGAGCAGGTGGGGTCAGTGGGAGCTGTGAATATTCCCGAGGAAATAAATAAGTAAGTTTTGTTCTGTCACTCATAAGTGGCTGTGGGAAGGCTGAAATTAGATTATTTGTATTAAGCAGTCAGTTCAGCATCTGACATGTAGGAAGTGCTGGAAATATGAGAGCCATTAGCGTTGTTGTTTCTGTAAACCTGCTTTTTCATGAAGACTTATCCCACTGCTGCCACCACAAAGCCCTCCCTCCCATCTCCCTCTTCTGTCTGACCATCTCCCTCACTCCCATCACTGAATTTCATTCAGCTCACAAGTCATAGCCATACCTGTGCCTGGAACAGCCCCTGTCGCTTCCTCCTCAGTGACATCTTGGCTCCTCTACCAACCTTTCGGTGTTTTGGGCCCAGGCACATACACCCTGGCCCGTCTGCCGACTCCCACTTGCCTCTCCCATTGCACAAAATGCCTTCCCACCGTTGCTGCCAAATGTCATCCCATCTCAGAGTGTAGCCTCTAGTAGGACAAGGGCTACATCTGTTTTACAAGCTCCGTGGAGCACCTGGACCCAGACAGGGACTACTGGAGAGAGAAGCACCTATGTGTCCAGGCCTGGGTGAGGCACACAGAGGAATGCAGGAGAAGCTATGGAACTTAGAATACTACAAGGAAAGCAAAACCTACAGGAAGCCATTGGGTTGTACGGTAGGCACCCAAAGGCATAAGATTTACTGAACATTGAGGGAGCCCCACTTAAGGCAAAAGAGTGAAGTCTAACTTTGTGCCCTCTATTTTGTCCATTTCCCCACCCCAGCTCAGGACTAGAGCCTCCCTTTTACCTCCTACTGTACCTTGATCTTAAAAACCACAATTTCTCCATATGTGGCATAGATGACCAGGAACAGTGTGACATAGTGTGACATCCTCCCTCCACCATTCCTAGGGTCATGAATATTCTAACCAGGATTAAAGCTTTACAAAATCAATGACGCCCCAATGGACAGATATCAGGCATCATCTTGCAGACAAAAGAGGCTGGATGGAAGCCTTCTTAGACCCCAGACATCCCTCCAAGTAGGAAAGTCAACCACTTCACCCTGGTGAGTGATTGGAAGTAATGCTTAGCAGAAGAAGACACTTTTAATCAGCAGGAAAAGAAAACCTCAAAAAGCACTTTTTCAGCTGGATCTATGGTCACCGTTGAGGTTCACATGGGGAATTAGTGGCACGTGTGAAAATAATTTGTAGGCTTGGGAGACCTGGCCACCCATTATATGACCCGTGAGATGAGGCCATCAGACCCCAAATGAGGCCACAGTAATAGCATCCACTGTGAGCGAGAGCCCCACCCAACTCTGAGCTGCTCAGGACCCACATTGAAGCACCATATTGAGGAAAAACAGGGAGCCTGACCAAAAAGAAGGTCTGCAATACTTACTTCAGAAGGATTCATGGAAGGAATCCAGGGAATTTTTCCAGGAGAAGACAAGACTGCTGGTCTTTGGGGAGGGACGGAGCTTGGGGAGGGAGGAGAGAGTTTTGTAAATGAGTTGACAAGAGAGTGAGGTTCAAATATTTGCAGAGCCGTCGTATACACCACTGGGTAGAAATCACAGAGACACGTGCTTTCATGAGGACACAGATTTTTACAGGAAGCATTCTCTGTCAGCCAGACCTGACCAAAGAACAGGAGGTCTTGCTGTACATCCACTTGGAGAGTGTAGACTAGCAGAAGTGAGGGCTCTGTGGATTGGGTAGTTGGATGGATGGGTGACGGATGGTTGGATGGATGAATGGATGGATGATGGATGGATAGACAAGCAGATGTATGTATGTATAAATGGAGAATTGAACAAATGTGTAGTAGGATGGATAAACATGTATGAAAGGATGGATGGAGGGAAGGACATACAAATGGATATATATAAGGATGTATGGGTGATAGATGAATGCCTTCCGAGGTTCTACAGTTACATGGTAATTTGGGCAAGGGTTACCTAGTCTTTGGGATTTCACAGACCAATACAATACAGGGGATTGACATAAAGTTACCAGCTTCTCATTTTGTCAAGTTAAGGACATCAGTATAATAACTACCATCTATTGGAACAGAAGAAACAGATCAGAATGAAATAAAGAGCAGTCTTTCCCAAGTAGGGATCATTGATAATCTCTCTCTTCTTCTTCTCTCTCTCTCTCTCTCTCACACACACACACACACACACACACGTGTGTGTGCTGGTATGACACTCATTTTACGCTAATATTTTTAGATATTATATTGTCCATATTTTTCTTATTTAATGGCCACATTATTTTCAACTACATTTCCTGAGCCACAGGCTCTAAGGACCCTGGAAAGGATCAAAGGGTCAAAAATTCATTGCCTTTGAGACCAGGCAGGTTGAAGCGGCTGCAGTGCGGACTGCGGGGATGGGACAGTGAAAGCCTGGAGAAGCCACACTCGTCTAGAGACAGCAAGGCAGCCTCAGCCCCAGCTGACCGTCACCACGCAGGAAGGCAAACCCAATGCGGCCAGCTAGATTTTCTGACCTACTGAGATAAGCTGGACATATGACTTTTATGAGGAACCTCTTGATTTAACAGTATTTGCGGCTAATTTTTAAAACTGGATCTGTTTTGGGGTCATCATCCTTGAGCCAATCAAAACACACACACACCTGTGGATCCAGTCTGGCCCGTGGGCCATGGGTTTGCAACCTCTGGTTTAGATACCCGAGTTGGGGTGGGTGGTGATGGAAAAAGGCACCATATAGGACAACCAAAGAGCTTCTCTGATTAATACGAGGGTCGAGGAGGGGCACCAAAAAAAAAGCCACCGGATTCCTCCGGGTGAATAATTTCTCTGCAGTCTATTTCCGAAATAGCTATAATTCGGGCTCTGAACAACCTATGATTTACATCCCGGCCGGTGTAAAAGATATTGTGCTGAGCCTTCCGAGTATGCTCTGTGTGTTTGTATAAATCTCCTTACTCAAAATATCTCCCACAGTTGACTGACAGCCCATGTAATTTAGCAGAAGGCTAAAAATTAAAATCTTCGAGCCTGCTGAGGGAGTGAAAGAATACGGTAACACTACGGCATCACCCCCTCGCCCGGCCGGGGCTCAGCAGATGCCAGGGCTGTTCATTTTGGAGACGGAACAAAATATTTGTATTTAGATTTATTAAGTCATTATTCCACCATTTGTTCCAATGCGCTTTATTAAAACCAGATCTCATCTCTGTTTTGAAAGTATTACCTGATTTACATAAGCTGGTCCCAGCCCTAATTACCGCTTCCTTTCGTGTCTTTTCATTTCGAGGGAGGTTTGCGCTCCCCTCCTGTTTTTGTCGCCTGGCTTTATGGCCCATATGTCTGCCTTGAGATAGCAAGAATCTTCAACCTATAAATAGACAGTTCAGAACAGCCCGGCTGCCAGTTATCTGTCCACACATCAACATTACCATAATTGCGACAGGGAATGTGTAATCTCTCTAATCACACGTTCCAGTCGGAAAACTGGATCGGGTTTCATAAATTGTATAATTTGAGGCTTTCCTGAGCTAACCACTGGGCGGGTAGGCTGCCGTGGGTCATCAAGGGCTTGGTCATGCCCTGCCGCCTGGCCCGTCCTGCCCAGGGTGGCGTAGCAACACACACACCTGTGGATAATGGCAGGGCCACCCTGGCTCTGGAATGAGGGCTCCTGGGGAATATGAGAAGCACGACTTTTTGAGGTCTATTATGAGCCTGGCACTTTGCACATGCGCTCTTTTAATTTTCACCCCATTAAACTTCTAGGGGACATACCATACATACTCCCATTTTACAGATGATACCAAGGCTCAGAGAGGCTAAGTGAGTATCCGAGTGTCACACAGTAAATAGCTGAGACTCAGATGCATGTCTGAGATTCCATACGGCGCTCTCAGTCAGGCAGCTTTCGTCTAGGACACGGCACCGTTGAAGGCTTCAGTGGCTTCCATTTCTTGTTCCTCTAGGATGCTTTCATTTCTGTCATTTTAGCTAATCTCCAGGACCAACCGAAGAGGTCTTTATAGATAACCAAACTGAGATCCTGAAAGGTTAAGTACACTGTCCAGAGTCACACAGCTGGTGAAGGTAGAACTGGGATCCAGGCTGGATCCCACACTTGCGTGTGCTCTTTCCCAAGCCTCCACAGCCCAGGTGTTGTCTGGGTGTCTGTCCTTCCTCTTTGGGAGGCTTTGTTTTCTTTGCCAGCCTCTCGGAAGGATGCTGTAATTGGGCTGGTGTCAGCAGGCAGAGCCCTGGGGGCAGGTGGAGAGAGAAGAGGGGCCAGCCTTCCGCCAGCCTCCCCGGAATTGCCTCTGAAGACCCCCAAGGAGCGCTGGGAAAAGGGCTTCTTTTGTTTTGCGTTACCAGCTTCCTCTGGGCAATGTTATTGAAGCTCAAGGTCTCCGGAGTGTGGTGAGTAGGCTGATGACACCCTGATAGATGGGCTGCTCCCCACAGGCCGAGCGCCGCTCCGGCTGTGCCCGGTAATTGCACAGCCTTGCAAAGTTTCAGATGTCTATTAGCTGCTTTGAATTGGGCGCTAATCAGATGATGGCCTTGTTACCAGGACGCTCCTTCAGGTCTCCATCCCTCTCTCCCCCAACCCTCTCTCTCTCAAAAGGAACCATCTAATCCAACCTGTTTAATTTTTCCAGATAGGGAAACTGACACTCAGAAAGGGGAAGAGACCCAAGGTATAAGTACATCCCAAGTTCTTTTTTGTGTTGCCTGTTGAGCTGCGTGCATATGCGCGCGCACACACACACACACACACACACACACACACACACACACGCTACACATCCCCCCTCACTCCCATCTCTCCATTTATTAACTGGGTCTCCAAGCTCCTTTATCCCGTTCTGAAGAAGCACTCCTGGCCAGCATTTTAGGCAATAAATTGGGGACCGGGCTTTGCCTTCCCAGTCCTGTCCCTATAGTGTCCCCACGCCCCAAGGAGTCAGAAAACTTAGTTTTCAGGAGGCTCTATCATGGCCCCTGACCCATGGGTGATCTACCCTGAGCCTCCCCTCTGTCTCTGGGCATCAGAGCCGGGCCCAGCCGGTGGAGATGAGGACTCCGTACTCCCTCACTTCCCCCGCACAGGGGCTCTGGGCACCAAAGACAGTCCCAGAAATGACTGGACTAAGCAGACTGAGCTCTGAGCAGGCCACCGCCCAGGGCATGGCACGGGAGTGAACCGGGTCACTACCTTCGGAGTGTGGTCCACAGACCTCAGCAGCAGCCCCTGGAAACTAGTTTGAAGTACAGATCCCCAGGCCCCCGCCAGCCCTACTGAATCAGCATCTCGGAGTGGCTGGGGGTGGGGGGTGGGGGGTGGTACTGTGTTTCAACAGGCCCTTTGTGTTTCAGTGTAAGTTTGAGAATGGTGGGTCCAGATCAGCCCATCCCTGGAGATCCTTCCCAGACGGAGAGTTCTTGGGGTTCACCCGCACTGTGATGGTTCAGGCCCCACTCAGACATTCACACCTAGCCACAGCTTTTCCTTACCGTCCTCCACAGAATTACTTTTCCCCACCTCACGTCTTCTGTAGCATTTTAAGAATAATGCTCTTCAAGTGCAAAACCTGTCGCTTTCTGTTCTGTCGTCTCCCCTACTGGACCCTGCGTTGCTGGCTCATCTGCAGGCTCCGCGGCTTCCCATAATGCCCGGCATACAGTAGGTATGCACTGCGTGTGTGTGTACTGAGGTCTAACTGCACTGAACACTGGGTCCCCAAGGACCCGGCTCTGTGGCAAACTACATGGTTTTTCTAGACCCATAAGGAGACTTCATCATTTTACAGCCAGCAAGGCTTTCTTCACACTTTTTCCCTGGGGCTTCTGAGGGCTGGCCCCAAGGTAATCTCTCAGGTCACACCGGGGAGCTCACCTCTCCTCCGCTGCTTCCCCCAGGACCCACCTACACCTACCTCTGGCCAAGACCACCCTGTTGAGACATATCAGGCTTGGGCCTAACATATTAGTCATGCCTGGTGGCGGCTTAGCTCAGCCTAGGAAGATGCATGTGGCAATCTTCTCCATTACTCCTGACCTAGATTGGGAGAGCTCATCCAGGGCTCAGAAGCCAGCTCTCTGGGGGAGGGGAAGGGCTCCTCTCCTCGGTGAGAAGTGACCAAGCAGTTTGGGAAAGGGGGTCCTGCTGTGCCCTGGGAAGCCTGGTCGCCTCCAGGCGCCAAACTAGGTCCGCCTCCTCCAGGAAGCCTTCCTTGGTGACCTGACCTAGGAGGCAGGAGAGGTGTGTTCTCTCATGTGCCCCCTTCCCACACTCCAGCAAGCCCCTATTCTTGGTGCTTCAGGACCTCAGAGTCACATGGGATTGAGACTTACCTGCCTGAGGACTAGCAAGTTGCCCCAGATGGCCTGGCCAGTTCCACATCCTGAAAACAATGTCATAAAGCTGGAATCCCATTCCAACCCCTGCAGCAGCCCTGCACCCCCACCCCCGCCTGCGGGAACGCTTCCCTCTCCGGAACTCCGTTCACCCAGGTGGCACTCAGGTCATCAGCTCCCTATGCCTCAGGGCCCTCCCACGTGCTCTTCCCTCTGACGTGATCCTCCTTCCCCCTGAAGCATTTCAAGCACAACACCGGGAGCTAGGGGCTGGAGTAGCAGAGGCAGGGAGTTGGCCGGGAGTGGGATGGGGAATGCAGGACACCTGTCCCGTGAAATGGCACAGGAAAATAAAAGATAACAAAAACCAGGCCCTGCCATTAACCAGATGTGTGCCTTTGCATGAGTCCCTTACCCAGTCTGGGCCTGTCAGATAAAAGGCTTGGGTTTTCGACTGCTGCAGCACTCTCCTTCAGTCACGGGAGCTAACTTGGTGGGCTGTGTGTGTACATGTGTGTGATTCCCCCAAGCACATATCAGGCCCATCTAACCAGATTCTGCTTCACCGGAGATGTGACCCGCTCAATGAACCACCTCGAGTCTTCCCCAGGCACCCACCGGGTGTCGGGTCCTCTGCTGAGTCCAATTTCCCACAAAGAGGTTCCTCCCCTGATCGGCCAATGCCTAACAATGATTAGCCGAGTGTGCCAAGAGCTTGGGAGGACCGTCCTCTTAGACGGTTTGGAGAGCCCCTGCAGCAGAAGGTGCGTCACTAGGGTGCAAATCAGGAGGCTTAGATGGCAGATAAAAGACCTGCTGGCTTCTCTGGCAGGCCCAGCCAGAGCGGTGTCTTGTTACCGAGTCTCGGAGCTGGACGCGGCAGCCCTGGAATGTGAACGAGATGAGCCGGGAGATTTCTTGTTGACACTTGTCCTGGTGAGAGGGTCCCAGCTTCGGTTCTCAGGTTATACAACACCTGGGCAGGTTGGCTCTGCAGGAGCTCCTAGTGCCCACGGAGAGGGGAGGGCTCTGTGCCCGCAGGTCCAGGCCTTCCCCTGCCCCTGCCCACAGCCCGACGTGCAGGCAGGAGGATCCCTGGTGGGCCCTAGGAGGTTGTGATGTGACCTGGGCCACTGCCCTGACCCTCTGCGGAGGGGCCCTGGCCAAGGATGACATGGACCCAGACCAGGCTGCTGTTCCTTCCTTGGGGGAAGGCCTGGAGCAGGGCAGCTCCTACCTGAGGCCCTACTGTGTGTTGGGCAGTATGTGAAGAGTTTTCCCATATTCCCTTTCATCCCCACCATGTAACTGAGAGGAAAGGTAAAATGAAGTGACTTGCCCTACATTAGAACCATGCCTGTCTTTTGCCAACGTCCAGGGCTCCGACCTCTGGTACAACGTCCCATCCACGGGGGCGCGTGCCTGGCCCGAACTCCCTCAAGAGCTGACAGCCTCGGGGCTTCCCTGGTGGCGCAGTGGTTAAGAATCTGCCTGCCAATGCAGGGGACACGGGTTCAAGCCCTGGTCCGGGAAGATTCCCACATGCCACAGAGCAACTAAGCCCGTGCGCCACAACTACTGAGCCTGCGCTCTGGAGCCCGTGCTCCACAACAAGAGAAGCCACCATAACGAGAAGCCCGCACACCGCGACGAAGAGTAGCCCCCGCTCGCTGTAACTAGAGAGAGCCCACGCGCAGCAACAAAGACCCAACACAGCCAAAACTTAATTAATTAATTTTTAAAAAAGAGCTGACAACCTTAAATATGACAAATGTTTGACAAATGTGCCTCAGCTCAGCGATGCGGGGGGTAGCCAAGTCCAGCACAGGCGGGTTGACGAGCCCGGATCACTCAGGGCATCCTGAGGCCCTGGCTGGGAACACCCTCCAGCCCTCGGCGGTGGCGGTGATGGTGTCCAGCCGGCGGGTGACTCAGCAGCCCTCGTTCCCACAATCTGGGCGGGTGAGCGCCCTCCCACGGCTGTTGGTTTGGCTCCATCGGCCCGTCTGGGGGTGCCCCGGCAGCCAGCCCCCCTCCCCCGCCATCAGCACGGCCCTGGGGCTCGGGCCAGCCTTCCCACAGCTCAATCACAGGGTTTGCCCTCTTTTCTCAGCCCGCTGGCCTCTCCCCCGAGATTAGAGGCCACTTCTAAATTCCTCTGGCCACCTCAGCCCTCCCGTCGGCCAGGCTGTGGTGATTTCCTTGGCTCCCGTCACAGAGCCCCCGTCCTGCCCCCCGGAGGAGCTCAGCTCCCAGAGCAAACAGCTCGCTTGCCAGGCCCCGGGCCCCCCCGCTGGTTTAGAGCCAGTCCTGTGCCCTGCGAAGAGAGGGATCGGGGCCCAACCGGGGCATGGAAGCCAGGGAGGGAAGTGGATCTTGGCTGCACTTGCAAACGGGATGTGTGGGAGGGCAAGATACAGTTAGCTTGTGCAGGTAGGGCACAGGACCATCTGCTGGGTCCAGGGGAAACGCCACACCACACGCTGCGGCTCCCGCCCCGGGAGGCGGCGTGCTGGAGCGAGCTGCGCTGTGACCTTGAGCAAGGCTGGTAACGCTCACATCCTCTCCCCACATCTGTAAAATGGGCAAGACAACGCCTGCTGGCCAGGGCTGTACCACGCAACACGTACCGCCGTTTCCATAAAGGGTCTGGCTGGCAGGAGGCCCGCTCCAAAATGCTCCAGACATGGGTATCTCTTTCTACTCTGTGTGTGAGCCCAACGGGCTTTGTGCAATCTTTTATGGCCCTCGTTTCACGTTCGTCATCCTGGGAGCCTGTTGGAAGGGACGTATGAGGCACTTTGCAAACGGTGCCGGGCACTGCAGGCGTTGGCTGTGCTGGTGTCCTCCCAGCGACTCCCAGGGGAGCGGGCAGACCTTACCCCATCCCCCGTATCTCCCCGCCAACACACACAGTTGACCCAGTGAGGAGCTGGAGATCACAAACAGGAAATACCTTGCTGACGATCAGTCCACAAGTTAGGACGGCTAAAGAAACTAACTTTGCTGAGCGCTAAGTGCCGAGCGCTGGGGATGGCACTTGAGGACACTGGGTGCAGAGGACACGGTTCCTGCTGAAAAGTCTCACGGGGCAGAGGTGGGGATGCGCCTACCTCCCAGACAAGTGGAAAACAGGCTGTAAAGAGGTGTGGACACCTCACCTACAGGATCCTGTTTCGGTGAGAAATCAGTGCCGCTCGGGCTTCCTGGAGAATGGCCTTTGGGCTTCGGAAGGCAGAGCAAGAGTTTGCAGGGTGGAGAAGTGAGAGAAAGGGCATGGAGGGCCCATACCCGGGCTGACCAGAGGGCTAGGAGGCTCTTCCAGAGCCTTCAGGGGCAGGGAGGAACCTCGCTGCTCCTCTCGGGTGACCTTGCAGTTGCGGGGAGACCCCTGGGGGACATCAAGACACAACCACCGAGGGACATGTGAGCAACCTGTGACCCGGCCTAGGCCTTCCAGGAACTGGTTGGGCAAGACGAGGCTCACCCCTGGTATATTTCGAGAGCAGTGCTGGCCAGCAGGGCTCCAACTGTGGGTGTGGCCCAAGAGGTCTGTGGTCACTTCACTCCTCGGGTGACTCTGCCGAGCCCTCAGTAAGCACACGCACGTACACGGTTTTGCACACTGTTTCCAGGGACTCCCAGATATCCCCCCACCATCAAGGAAGCCCCGATATATCCAACTCCTGCGTTCCGCAGATGAGGAAACTGAAACAGAGAGAAAATGTGACTTGCCGAAGGTCCACATGAGTCAGGGCAGAACCGGGCCTATACTCCTGGCTTTTGTGCAAGGGTTCTCCCACGGGCACCCGGCTGCTGTCGCTTTCTAAATACGTGTCCCTGCCCAGCTGCAGTCCTCAGGGTTCTACCTCGTGATGGAGGGGTGCATGCACTTTCCAGCACTCCCAGGAAAAGCCCGCTCCCACCCCGAGACTCCTCTCTTAGTGAAAACTTCTCACTCTGGTCTCCCGTGCTCAGTCCTGCTGGTTTGCTGCATCCCTGTGGCGGGTCCCGCCGTCCACCCAATGACCCAGGCTGTACACGGGCATCTTCCGCCCCTCGTCCCCCAGCTCATCCTCCACAGCCACCGCTGTCTGGATTTGACTCTCATTCCAATCCAGTCTTCTCTCTTTATCGCCGAGGGTCCAGGCCCTCCTCATCTCCTGCTGGGGCTATCACTACCACCAGAAAAATATTTCTAAAGCAACAAACAGGTGACTTTTCTGCTTAAAATCTTGCAGAGCTACCCAGTGGCCTTGAAAATTAAGTTCAAGCTCTCGGTATAGTCTGCAGAGCCCCCAGTGGCCGGCCGCATCTGCCCAGCAATGCCCCCCTCCTGCCTCACGCCCACTCCCACCTAGGCCGCAGCTGGGCAAAGGCTCCCAGTTGCCTCTAGACCATTTGTTACCACTGATCTTTCTGTCCAGAGGAATAAGATGTGCTTGGGCCAGCTGAATACCCTTTGACTTCAAGGTTGGCTTGCATGCTTGGTTTTTAAATTCAGTTCCCTTTTGACAGAAATGTTCTCAAAGGGCCCAATCCACTTGCCCGCTTCAGGACTTCGGAAAACCCTCACACACAAGAGAATCATTTGTAAACATCCTTCCATGGTGGTTTCCTTCCATAGGCGAACACAACTTTTTTTTTTTATGTTAGGGGTATTTCTGGGGATTGAAATGAAAGTCAAGAGAAAGTGGTATTATGAGCATCAATGTCTAGCAGTGTGCAGTGACCCACTGGCTGGTGAATAAATAGCGTAATCAAGAAGCTCAACCCATGAATTCAACAGGAACAAGGGCTGATATTCAAAGTCCCAGACAGTTCAGTTGGAAGAATAATAAAAGCGCAGCTGAGATGGGAGCTTGGGACACCGCCCCCCTTCCCCAGCCCCTGCCTGGGCTGAGCCTGACGGCAGACCTCACAAAAACACAGCCCAAACGAGCCTCATTCCTGGGCTCTCATAACCGGACTTTCAGCTTTCTAGAACAACACTTCTTGTGTTATGTCTGCAGTGTGTAGGATCTGATAAGAGACTTGCTTAAAAGTTCAAAAGGGACCACACTTTGTAAATAGTTTCAAAGAGAAGCCCTATTTACGCTGGGGAGGAGATATACCGTAGGAGATGAGATAGCCTCTAAGTCAGACAAGGTGAGGGGGAGTCCCACAGCTACCTCTGTGGACCTGGGCTAACTGCTGAATGTCACCATCCCGGGTGTCCTCGTCTGCACAGTGGGGATCATAATGTACTTACCTCCTTGGGTGGGAGTAAATGATATCATGAAAATTAAGCACAGAGGATGTGCTCGGTAAACAGTCCTTGTGGTGGTGGTGACTGCCAATGAAACCACCTACGTGAGCAGAACAGCTGTAGCAATACATGTTGAAAATAATTTTGGGCATAATGAGACCATCTTGGGCTATGGAAACAAATGGTATAGGCCAGCCACCTAGAACTGCAGCTCAGGAAAGGAGAACTCAACGGAGCCAAAGCCTACGGGGGCAAGTGGCAGGTGCAGTGGGCTGAATAATGGTCCCCAAAGAGATCAGGTCCTAATCCCTGGAGCCTGTCGATGTGACCTTATTTGGAAAAAGGATAGTTGGAGATGTGATTAAATTAAGGACTTTGAGGTGAGGAGATTACCACGGATTATCAGATGGGTCTTAATGCAATCACAAGTGTGTTTTTAAGAGACAGACAGGGGGAGATTTGATACACAGACACAGAGGGGAAGGTGATATGAAGACAGAACAGAGAGATTTGAAGATGCTGACCTTGAAGGTTGGAGTGATGGGACCATAAGCCAAGGAATGCCAGCAGCCACCAAACGCTGGAAGAAGCAAGGAACAGATTCTCCTCTAGAGCCTCCAGAGGGAGTGTGGCCCTGCTGACTCCTTAATTGGGGCCTAGTTGATGCTGATTTCAGACTTCTGGTCTCCAGAACTACCAGAGAAAAGATTTCTGTTGTTTTAAGCCATCAAGTGTGCAGTGATTTGTTACAGCAGCCCTAGGAAGCTAATACATCCAGGACCATAGATTCTAGGCTGAGGAAACAGAGACTCAGAGAGCAGTAGTCACTCACCCAAAGCCACACAACATGTTTGCCTCAAGGCCAGGACCAGACCAAGGTCTCCAGATCCCTGCACCACTGTGCTCCCTCTTCCCTCTGCCCAGCTTTCTTCCCCGGGAGGCCTTAGACCCCTGCCCTGGGAAATCCTTGGTTGCCATAGTTATTTTATCTTTACTCACCCACTGCCCCAAGGTGAGCCCAACTAGTACCAAATGCTGTCGCTGTGGTCACGACTGCCCCCAGCCTGGAGGTCCACCTGTCGCCTGTGTCACAGGTTGGGTTCTTTGGAGAGGGAGTCTGGGGTGCCAGAGCTTCATTAAGGATCTACACCCGTGAAGGAAGGGGGAGGAAGCTGGATCGGGAGGAAGGAGATTGAAGTCGAATTGCCATGCCGGCCTGACAAAGCCCCAGCTGACCCCACAGGAAGTTGTTCTGAGTCCAACTGAGGCAGCCAGGACCTCATACCCCCATCTGGCTCAGTCACCAGGTGCCGGCTGCCCTGGGAAGGGCCTGGCCTCCGGCGAGGTGGGTTTCTGCAATGAGGCCGACCCTGACGGGGCTGACAGCCGGAGGCCACCTGCTGACCACACTCCCTGCAGCTGGGCAGTAAAACCTTCCTTGAAGGAGGGCCGGGCACAGGCGGACCACAGCCCCGCGCTACCACGCATTCTGCAAACAAGAGCTGCATCTCAGCGGGGCCTGGACGGCTTGCCAAACAGCAGCCCCACCCTACACAGTGACCAAGACCCTCCCCACTCAAAGTGGGATGTGTGGACCAGGAGCCCCGACACCACTTGGGAAATGGTGAGAAATGCAGACTCTGTTCGGGGCCCCATGGTCCGTCTGAGAAGCGTGCTCTACCCCAGGGGTTGGATGACTCCAGGGCCCAAATCCAGTAGCTGTCTGTTTTCGTAGGGCCTTCGAGGTAGAGATGATTTTTGCCTCTTTTACGAAGAAGAACACATAACAGAAACTGTATGGCCCCCAAAGCCTGTTTATTTATAACGTGGCCTTTTGCAGAAAACTGTCCCCAACCTCTGCTTCAGAAAAGCCAACCAGCAGGGGAGACCCAGGGTGCTGAGATCTTTCCCCGGAGCCCCCTCCTAGCGTTTGCGGTCAGCCCCCCGCCTCTTCCTCCTGCATCCTGACTTGTCTCCTTCTTTGCCCGCCTCCTTCTCTTCTCTTTACCCCACTTTCTTCTTTGATTTCCTTGTCTCCCCTCCTGACCCCTCGCTTCTCTTTCTCTCTCTGGGGCGTGCGTGTGAGTCTCTCCCTGTCGGAACGTGTGCATCTGAAGCTCCCTCTTGCTCTCATCTCTGAGACTGGCTTTGTGTCTGCGCATCTCTGTCTGTCTCGCCCTGCATCCCTCCCCCACACTCCAGCTACACATCAAAAGAAGCATCCTCACGCAGCACCCGGGGTAATCAGCTTGGGCTGCTGTTCGGAGCAGTCGTGGGCGCTGCAGGCAACCCCCAGACCTTTCTATCCTCAGTCCTGCCACGTCCACACCTGCTCCGCGAATGCCCACGGCTTCTGGCATTCTCTTCTCCGCTCTGTCTGCACCATCATCTCTCCTTGCCCCCAGATCTCCCTTCTCCACAAGGCCTTTAATCTTTGCAGCTTTTTTTCCTGCAACATCCCTGACTCTCTTGTGAAATGCAAATTAATTAGCGTCTAATTACTCACCCGGCGCTGCATCTACAGCCTTCTCTTGTCAGGTTCCGGGAGAACATCTCTGTCATCCGCTGAGAACTGGGCCCTGTAAGGAGCAATTCCGGTTTAGGGAGGCAGGCAGCCTCGAAGAGGAGGCTGTGTCAGCGTCCACCTGCTCGGTGGATCCCAGGAACACAGTCCAGGTGGGGTGGCTCCGCCCACCACTCACCCTAATTGCCAGCATCATTCTGGGAAGTGACTGGGCCGAGGGCTGTGCTGGGCCAGGAGTGAGACCCAGCCTCTGCCTTCTAGGAGGTGACCACAGGGCTGAGCAGACAAGCCCTGCTTGTGTAGCAAGAGTCCCCATGCGTGACCCTCCAGGCAGCAGCTGATGAAATGAGGACGTCCCCAAGGACCTGATCTAGTCTTTAAACTTGAACAGGCTGAGTTCAAATGTGGGAAGTAAATGGCAGAGGACTTGAGCCCATCCTAAACCACAGCGTACAATCTCCAGTCCTGGAGAGGCGGCTGGGGCGGACGGAAGAGAACAGGGCTCCGGTCCACCCGCTCCCTGGGAGACTTCAGGCCTTGACCCTCCGAGCCTCAGCTTCCTCATCTGGGAACTGATGGTAACAGGGCCAGCACAGTGAAAAGGGGCCTCTGGCTGCAAGGTGCTGGGCACAGTACAGGTGTTCCAGTGAAGGTCACTCGCGTTTTTCTTTGCCTTCGTGCTCCCAGGGGCCAGGGGTGGAGCCGTGCTGGGTGCAGGTGGAGCTGGATTTTTGTCCAGTGTGCAGTCCCCACCTTGGGTCCCTGCCCTGTCCTCCTAGCCTCTCCCAGTGCACCGTCACCACAGCTGCTCCCAGCGGCTCCATCCTACCCCAGCCAGTCCTGACAGGAGTTGAAAGGTATCTTCCACCCACTAACTGGAAGAAGGGGGTCACCATTCACCGGCCTGAATTCAGGAAACTCAACCACGAGAACTGGATTCTAGAACCCATCACCCCAGGGCTCACCCACAAAGGCTCTGACACCCCACACAGCCTGCCTCACCGTGTCCTGGAGATCCTCAGGCTTCAGCAGTCTGCCCACTCGGTCTTTCTATCCCATCCCAGCCCCCTCCAGTCCTGCTACCTTCACTCCAGCTGGCTGCGAGCAGCCTAGCCTCTTCCCAGCTCTGATTGCTTCCATCCAGACGGAGCCCTGTTCCCCGCAAACCCTCATCTCCCCGATGCATACGGTTCATGTGAGACCACCAAGCTCGGAATTCTCCACTGGTCACTACTTGTATCTCTCAGTGGTCTGAGTAGGTGTGAGTGTGGTCCTATTTCTCTAGCAGGCTGTAAGCACCTTGAATGAGAGGACCACACCAGACCCCCGAGAGCACCAAGCGCAGCACGGTGCTGGGGCCGTGACATGGCCAGCCAGCACGTTGGGGGATCGATTGGATGGCCTGATGTACATCCTCACCCGACTTGCTGGTGCCAGGTCAGCAAATGCGTTCAGTGGAGACTGGAGGATGTAGGCATGAGAGGGAACAAGGGCGCCTTGAGGAGCCACTGTGTGCCGGGCACAGATGCCAGTAGTGCGGCCTCCCAAGCCCATGCCGTCATTTCATGCTCATGACAGCCTTGTAAAGTACATATTGTTCTTGTCCATTTTATGGCGGGGATCTGAGCCTGGGGGAGCTTAAACAACCAGCCCAAGGTTATACAGCTACAGAGTGGTGGGACCCAGCCTACACCAGACCTGCCTGCCTCCAGCGTTCAAGGCCCCTCTGGTTGGCCCAGTTGCTCAGAGCTCTCTGCCCTCTCCCTCTGGCCTGGGTTGGCAAATGCTGGCCAGTTGGCTCAACCCAGTGCTCTGCTGTTGGCCTCTGGAGCCCTGGTGGCCTTTGGTCCTTCCTTCCTGGCCAGTCCCTTGGGGCTGGAGCTGGATATCTGCACGCCTGGGGAGGCCCAGGCCATCCCGTTATCTGGGACACTGGTGGGGGCACAGGCACTGCCAACCGCCAGGCCTGGGGCCCACGGAGCTCGTGACCCTGCCTGGGGTAACCAGTCCCATGTGCTGTCATCAACTGGGTGCGAAAGACCGCTGCCGCAGTGGGCTTCTCTTTTCAGCGATATCACTGGCACAACCCCTTCACTCTACTGATGGGGAAACTGAAACCGAGGGAGGGAGGCCGCTTGCTCAGGACTCCAGCAAAGCAGGGCCTGGGACCAGGTGCCCTGATGCCCAGTTCAGGGCTCGTCCTGCCACTCCCAGCTCAGTTTCACAAACGTGCAGAGAGGACAGCAGAACTGGGTGCTCTGGGGCCACACAGAGAGAAGCCTGGCTCCCTCTCTGCTTCCTTCAGGAAGCTCCACTCTGCAGGGGAGCCGCGCGGCACGGGACAGGGCAGCTCGGGTACAGAGCAGCTTGGCCCCCAGGCACTGGCCGGGAGCGCTGCAGGGGGAGGTTGGTGGAAATTTTCCTGGAGGAAAGGCCATGAGGTGGGTAAGGTCTGGCTCAGCACACAGGCCTCCAGAGATGTTGACTGAAGCCAGGAAGAAAGAGGGCTTTCCAGGCTGAGGAGAGAGATAGGCCGAGCGGTAGGGAGCAGAGAGCTCAAAGGACAGAGAGGACCCCAGGGGTGGTCCGAACACTCTGCCACAGGATGGGGGCTATAAAAGCTTGGCTGTCCCTCGTCCCTGTGCTCCGGGAGATGTCCCCGGTGCTCTGGTGGCAATCCAAGCCAGTGTTTCCCAAGACGGCTGTTGAGACACTGCCCCACCCTGCCAGGACAGCCCTGGGAGAGAGCACTTTTCTCAAACCTCACCTCACCCGAGGAGCTCAGTCTCCTCCCACCCTCTGAGCCAGGCCTCCGGGAGGTGCGCTTCCGTTTGCACTCCATCACCTGGCTCTCCTCCTCTGCGTGGGCCTTCTCCACCCTCTGATGGAAAGATGGCCATGTCCGTAGAACACGCATTCGCTGCATCGCCCAGCCTCTGCGCAGATCCCTTCCCCCCCAGCAACTTCAGAAAGCCCAGCCCAGCCCTGCTTCCATCACTCCCTCCTTCAGTAAGCCCTGCGGAGCCTGGGCAGGGACGCTGACCACGAATGAGACAGGTCCTGCTCTTAAGGAGCCGGCTGTAACTCACTGCAACGTATGCTAGAAAGTGGGCGCTCCCGCAAAGTGCTAAAGGGTGGGGGAGATGGCTTTCCGAGGTGACACTCAGCTCGGCTTCCTGAAAGAAGTGGCACATGTGTCCTAGAGACACATGCACGGGACTCAGCACCACGTGAGATCCTGATATATTCAGAAGGTCTTGGCTGTGCAAGTAATTTGTCTGAGGGGCCTGGAGATGAGAGAAGCGAAACCGGGGATGAAGGACCTCGGGTGGCCTGGTGGGGAGCCAGAGAGGGGCAAGAGGCAGGGAAGTCATACCACCAGATTTGGGGAAATAAACCACTATGGCTACAGGGTCAAGAATTGAGGGATGGAGGTGGGGACAGGGGGGTGGGTAAAGGGGAGCTGCCTGGAGACCAGTGAGGAGGGGACTGCAAGGGCCCAGGGTAGAGAGAGAGGGCCCAGGCGATGGTTAGAAGGGTACAGGGAAGGAAGCAGAGACCGGGGATAGGTAGAAGGTGGGAGTGACAAAACTGGTGACAGGAGGGCAGGGTTGGGGGCAGGAAGGGGCAGGATTACAAAGGTAGGAGTGCCGTCAGGCCTACCTTTCTTGCTGGGGTGTCTGGCTGGCTGGAAGCATGTGACCCTGGAGGGGACGACAGGGAGAGGAGCGGGCTGGGGAGCTCAGGAAAGATGGTGACTGGGAGTCATGAGACAGATGGGAAGCCAGAGGGAAGAAGAGGGGCCTAGAGTGGCGGCCGGGGAATGACAGCAGAAGGGGCGGGGCCTGCGTATGAGGGACCCAGCCTCCCCACGCCCAACCCCAGCCTTCTCTCTATTCCTGCTACCGACCAGGGTTCTTGGCCTCCTTAATCAATAGAAATTGACCAGAGGCCAGACAAGAAATTCAGGCGAGGCTTTATTGGGGCCCCTGCTGAAGCGGCGGGGGAGCGAGAACAAACCGTTTCCTTTGCTTGCTGGCTCCCTGAGGCAAGCTTGTTCCCTATATGGGGTGAGG
Source organism: Orcinus orca (assembly GCF_937001465.1). NCBI lineage: Eukaryota > Metazoa > Chordata > Mammalia > Artiodactyla > Delphinidae > Orcinus > Orcinus orca. The sequence continues at coordinate 88,923,243 of NC_064560.1, forward strand.
GTAGGGGTGCGTCCAGGGTCAGGTCAGGGGGCGGCTTAGGTCTTTTGCCCACCCCTCTGGCGGTGGTGTGTGCAGGGGGCATGCTCAGTACCCTGCTTTTGCTCCCGACACCCTGTCTTGCTCCAGGCTCTTCAGAAGTGGCAGTTGGGTTTTTTTGGTCTCTTTGCATCTTTGGGGTCCAGAATTTGCCCCAACTGCGTGCATACAGTTATTTTTAGTCCGAACAGTTTCTTTGTATTTTGTTGCTTGAGGAGAGGTGCACACCTCCCCAGGTGCAAGCATTGCAAGCACTGCAGCAAAGGGGCCCGGGTCCCAGCCTGTCTCATTCCCCTCAGCTCAGGCCTCTGCCTCTCAGAAACTGTCTGCTTATTTATGAATGCACCCCACCCCCAGCCCTGTTCCCATGGCAACACCCCTCCCCCTTAGCTGGTGGGGGGGTGTTGTCCAATCCCACCGGGGAGCCCGCAGCCCAGTGCCTGGCCGGGTCCCTGCAGCCATGGCTGAGATCAGGAGACTGACCAGCTCACCTCATCCCGCCCTGCTGGCCTCCTGTGCCAGCACGCTATCCCTGGGCACCAACAAACATCTCCCTAATCTGTCCCTTCTCCCCAACAACCACCCTCAGCCGTCCCTCTGTGTCGAACCCCGGGCAGACCTTACACAAACAAGAACCCGCCCCCCACCCCATTCTTGTGTTAGGTCACTGAGGTGTTGAGCCTTACTTGTTACTGCACCACGCCCCAGGCTATCCTGACTAATACAGTCCCTGGGCTGTGGTGACGTTATGCCAAGCAAGCCACTTATTCTCTGCTTCCCCCAGCCTGGACAGTGGGGACCATCACCCCCTCCTCCCTACCCCAACCTTTCCAAGCTGCCCTCTCCTCTACTGCCCCAAACTCCAGCAGCCCTCCCTACACTCCCTCCCATTGTCATGTCCCCCGGCCTTTCCACCTCCCCAGCTGAGCTGTGGGCTCCTGAGAGCGAACAACAGGCCTGAGTGCCCTTTGTGTCCCTCAGAGAACCCACTACCGTGCTGCACGTGTGGGAACTGAACTGAGAGGCACTGCAGGCGCCTCAGCCGCACACGACATCCTCCATCCTGGGCTTCCCTTCCGTCCCCACTCCGTCCTCCCTCTGAGATCCCGTTCGGGGGGAGGAGGAGAAAGCCATGACAGAGAAATGGAAAATATTCCTGGCATTGTTCTAAGGCCACAGCCTACGATTGTGGAAGGAAGTGGAGGGGGGGCGGCTGGGAGATGGGGAGGAGAGGTTAACAAGATTAAAAAAGCCATAATGAGACCACAGCACAAACCCTGCAATTATGCTCCCAAATTTAATCAAAACAGCTTCCCGCACTGGGCCTGTAATGCATCTAACAGGCCCGTCAGTTTCTGCCTCCCAGGCCCAGCCCTTGAGATACCACAGAGCCCAGAGTCCTCCTGCAGAGCTTGGGGCGGAGGCAGGGCCTGCCTTCCAGCGCCACCCACCCCCCGCCCATCCCACTGTGACAGGCCTATGGGGTTTGAAGTGGCCTAGTTAGGCCAGGTCTCCAAGGAAGCTCTCCTTCCTTCTCCACTCCTCCCCATCACCTCCCCGCCGCTGATTTGCTACCTCTGCAGCGGGCTCTCCACGGCCCTGGCTACCAGCTGTGGCCCAAGGTTTCTCAGGAACGGTTCCCTCAGAAACGCCCCCTCCACCACCACCCTGGAATGGCCCCTTTCTTAGTCAAACCCCACCGCAGATCTGGCCTTGCCTGGGTGTGTTGACCTTTTGAGAGGAGAGGTATTTTCTCCAAATGGTTTTGGTCTCGCCTGGCACGTGTAGGTCAGTACCTTTGGTAGTGGAAGTTAAATGCCCACTGATGCTCTCTATGCTCTCCTGCGTGTACCAGCCTCCCCTGGGAAAGGGTGGGGGCCATGTGACTAGTTCTGGCCCATGGACTGTGGCTTCCAGGTCAAGCGAAGAATAAACATCCTTTCTCCATCTCTCTCTTCCCCTGTCCTGGTGATCTTGGACGATCTGTACTTTGGTTGGTGCGTAACAAGGTGAAGAGGGCTACCCAACCCACGTTGCACCTTTACAATATGATAGTTTATAAGAAAAATGTATATTTGGTCATCTCATATATATTTCATCTTAGTCCATGGTTCCAGGCTCACAGCCTCCAAAATCCTTGGAATTTCCCAAACGTTGTGTGATCAAGGTGTCTTTTGTTATGTTCATGAGGTGACTTTTTTTGGACCTAGGTAAGCTCAGTCTGGGGACTGGTTGCCAGGAAAACCAAAGATTCGTGGGTTGGAACTTTTGGTCCTACGCCCAGACCTCTGGGGAGGGGAGAGGGGGCTGGAGGTTCAATCAATCACCAGTGGTCAATATTTTCATCCAACGTGCCTAGGTAATGAAGCCTGCATAAAAACCCAACAGGAGGGGTGTCAGAGAGCTTCTAGGTTGGTGAACACGTGGAGATTCGGGGAGAGCTCCACGTCCTTTCCCCATACCTTGCCCTGTATATTTGCTTCCACCTGGCTGTTCCTGAGCTCTACCCTTTCATTATAAACCAGTAGTCTAGTAAGTAAAGTATTTCCCTGAATTCTGTGAGCCGCTCTAGCAATTACTTGAACCAGTGAGGGAGTTACAGAAACCTCTGATTTATAGCCAACTGGTCAGGAGTCCAGCTGACAACCTGCACTTGTGATTGGTATCTGAACTTGGGGAGGGGGGCAGTTCTGTAGGACTGAGAACGTAACCTGTAGGATCTGACCCTAACTCCAGGCAGACAGTGTCCAAATTGAGTTGACTGGTAGGGCACCCAGCTGGTATCAGAATTGCTTATTGTGGGGGAAGAACCCACACATCAGAATTGGTGTCAGAATCGGAGATGTTGGCCCAAGTTCAAGCACAGCCTGGGTGAGGGTGGTCCAGGCCCGAAGAGGAGTTTAGATTCTTGGTGATTTCTGGTTTCTAAAGGGAAAAAGCGGTGATTGTTCTCTGACACCTAGGACTTATGGTATTTTGTCAGCCAGCGGCCAGTCTTTTCTACAAGAGCCTGCGCTAGGAACAGCTCACGGAGGATTCCGGTCCATCCCAACCCATCCCATCCGCTCATCCAACGAATACTGGCTGAAGATAACTCCCCTTGCTTGCCCTCAAGAGGAGAGGGGAGACAGCAGGGAGAGCAGAATGCAGACTTCCCACCAGATGACCTGAAATTGAGCCCAGCTGGCCTCTGGCTGGTTACTTGGCGTCTCTGAACCTCATTTTCTAAACAGAGCTAATCATACCCCTCCACTTCCCTATCTCCTAGTGGTTTTGAAAATCAAAAGAGACCTTTGTTGACAAAGTGGGTGGCAGGTTGTTATGAAGAAGATAAAATAAGGTCTTAGTTCCTCGGGCTACAAGGTAGACAGTCATAATGCAGTTAGAGAGGTGTAGATAAGGGGTTATGAGAGAAGGGTGGGGGGCAGTTGGGACGATGGAGAAGGCAAAAGAGAAGAGGGAAGGCACTGAAATTAAAGGATGAGTATAATCCCAACAGGCAGAAATGGCAGACAAAAGATATCCCAGCAGAGAACAGGGTAAGCAAAGGTATAGAGGCTAGAGCAGTTCGCAGAGACAGTACAAAACGTCATCGATATTTGTAGGGGGTCCTTGGGAGATAACATTGTAAGTGTATCTGGGGAGGTGACAGAGTGCCTTGAACACTAGGCAGACGCATTTGGACTTTATTTGGTAGAGTTGCGCGTGCGTGCGCTTGGGAACCTGTCAGAAATGCACGTTTCAAGCCTCACCCCAGGCCTCCTGAAGGAGAAACTCTGGGGTGGGCCAGGAATCTGGGTTTTATCAAGCTCTCCAGGGGATGTTAATGCTCCCTCAAGTGGGAGACCCTCTGATGTAGCGGGTGCTGTCAGCACCCAGCCCCGCCAGCTTCCCTCCACCACCATCAGTGTCCCTCTGAAGATGGGCTTTCTACAGCCACTGAATCCTGCCCTGCCCAGGCACGAAAAGACTGGGAGTGCCAGGAATTAGTGTCCCAGGGGAGCAGCCGTCACCCAATGATTGACAGGAGTTGGTGCAGTATCCCCAGCTCCGTGGCCCCTCAGATGGTGTGGCTGAGATGGGGTTTCACACTCCATCCCACAGCGGTCACGGCGGTCACTGCAGTAACAGCCCCTGCCTGTGTGGGGCGCCTTCCCTCCAAGTCTGACTTCTCCACTCCCGCTGGTGTTCTCTGGGACACAGCCCAAATGAAGCACTGCCGCTAGAGCCCTTGGCTCTCCTATTCCGGGGGAGCCAAGATGGCGCACGCATGTGTCAGGGCCAGGATGGGGTGAGGATGGTGTCAGGGCCAGGATGGGGTGAGGATGCTGACTTCCTGGGCCTGGAATGGCACTGGCGGAGGAGGAGGCCCTGGGAGAGGAGGCGAGCAGCCCAGAGATCACACAGAGGAGGAAGGAGCGCTGGGAAGATTGCAAGAGCGAAGCGGTGACGGAGGGCTTGAAAAGGAAGGGGTGCGGGGAGAGGAGATCACCTCCTAAAGCAAAATTGCCAAGACCGGAGTCATGATGGGCTGTGGGGCCTCAGTGAGAGAGGGAGGCCCAGCCTACCTCCAGCACCTTCTGATCATCCCCATTTCATTGATAGAGAGACTGAGGCCTGAGAGTGAAATGTCCAGGCCTCAGAGCCAGTCCAAGACCTGGGGTCAAAACCCAGGCCAGCAGGCCAGAGTCTGTTGTTTTCAGGCCACCCTTGGGGACAGAGCCTCCAGGCTGCTCTTTGATTCTTGTACCTCCGAAGAGTCTGGTGATAGCTCTGGACCAAGGAGGGGCCCTATTCATCCAGCGAAGGTTTGATTCTTCCTCGGAACTCTAGTTCTTCCCTCAAAAAATTCAAAGCAGCTTCTGCAGCTGGGCAGCCTGCGTTTGCCACAGCTGTAAATCTGGGCAGTTTACCTGTCATCTTCGTGCCTCGGTTTCGTCACCTGTAAAATGAGAGTAAAAGTGCTTCTCATTAAGCTCTTAGACTAGTACCACTGTTGGTGCCGCCGTGGCTGTTCTTGTTCTTGCTGATTACATTGCTAAGTTTGGAAAACTCCCAACTCTGTGACTTGTTAGTGTATATTCATCCCCCAGCTAGTGGCAGAGCTGGGGTTCAATGCCAGGGCTGGTTGACACAAGAACCCCCCATGCTATGTAAGGGTGACATAATTAAACACCAAATGATGGAAGAGTTTATTCAGCCCATCCTTTTTTAACCTCAGAACTTTCTTTCAAATTCTCCGTATCGATATGTTTCCAGAGGGTGCAGGTTGAGGAATGCTGTTCTGGCAGTGTATCTGCTGTGAGGCCAGAGAAACAACGTCATAGAATTGAAATCAGGTCAAGGAATTTGAGTTCTGGGGCAAGTTCTGGGGCTTCTGAGCTCTCAGATCTCGGGCAGGTCGTTTCTTCCCCATGGCCTTGGTTCTGCATCTGTAAAATGGGTACACACAAATCCCTGCCTCTCTTACAGGGTTGTGGGGAGACTCAGGCTTGTCTGGCCAGTGCTAGGTGCTAGCGGGGAGAGACAGGTATGAGAAATCCCCCCTGTCCTGTCCATGCACAGGGAAGGGGGTGTCAGAAGAGAGTGGGGGGGTGGGGTGGGAAGGAGTGTTTATTGAGCATTTACTATGTGTTGAGCCCTAGGCTAAGGGCTTTACTCTCATGTAATTTTCCCAACAGCCTTGTGAGCGTGGGGATGTTATTCCTATTTACAGAAGAGGAAGGCGGGGCTCAGGGAAGAAAGACAAATTACCAGTATTGGCGGAGCTAAGATTTAGGCTCCAGTCCATCTCCAAAGCATGGCCCTTTCTGCCGGGGCACACTGCTTCTTACTTGGGGGCCACCAACAGACTGGGGTGAACCCTTCCTGGGAGGCAGCATGTGCTGGGCACTGGGACTCAGGAGATGGGGGGAATGATGCCACTGCAAAATGGAATGAGAATACAATAATATGAGTATTAGATGCCGTGGTAACTTAAAGGAGGAAGTACCAGAAGGCCTCACAGAGGAGGAGGTACTTGACCTGGGTTTTGAAGAATATGTAGTTTTCCAGATAAAGAAAAGAAGGTTCTTCAGAACAAGGGGAGTTGCATATGTAAGGCAGGCAGATGTCAAACTGCTGGCCACTTGGAGAAACTGCAAATGGGTCTCAGTTACCAAGAGACAAGGCCACAGCTGTATGTGACTTTGAGCAAGTTACATAACCTTTCTGAGCCTCAGTCTCCTATTAGATGAGATAAATGTGGAAGAAATTTACATACATTGTTCTCATTCAATCCTTACAAGCTTGTGAGCTGAGCTGGATGCCAGCACTCTCCCATTTTTGCAAAGGATCAGAGAAGGAAGGAAATTGCCCAAGGACGTACAGCCAGCCTCATTGCAGATACTGCCCCTTAACAACCTGTTATATTGACACAAAAATCCTAAATAAAACATTAGCAAACCAAAACCAGCTTTGAATGAAAATATTAATGGGCCATGAGGAAGTAATTTTTATTCTAGGAATGTGGATATCATTCAATATTAGGAAATCTGTTAATATAAGACATTGTATCAATAGGTTAAAGGAGAAAAGCCACAGGATTATTTTTTTTTCTAGCTCTTTAATATTTTATTTTTATTTATTTTTTTCAAACATCTTTATTGGAGTATAATTGCTTTACAATGTTGTGTTAGTTTATGCTGTATCACAAAGTGAATCAGCTATATGTATACATATATCCCCATATCCCCTCCCTCTTGCATCTCCCTCCCACCCTCCCTATCCCACCCTCTAGGTGGTCACAAAGCACCCAGCTGATCTCCCTGTGCTATGCGGCTGCTTCCCACTAGCTATCTATTTTACATTTGGTAGTGTATGTATGTCCATTCCACTCAGCTTACCCTTCCCCCTCCCCATACCCTGAAGTCCATTCTCTATGTCTGTGTCTTTATACCTGTTCTGCCCCTAGGTTCTTCAGAACCTTTTTTTTTTTTTTTTTAGATTCCATATATATGTGTTAGCATACGGTATTTGTTTTTCTCTTTCTGACTTACTTCACTCTGTATGACAGACTCTAGGTCCATCCACCTCACTACAAATAACTCAATTTCGTTTCTTTCTATGGCTGAGTAATATTCCATTGTATATAGCCACAGGATTATTTTAAAAGAAATAGAAAGGGGACAATAAAATGACACATAAAGATCTCATTTAAAAATAAATTTTAAGTAAACTAGAAATAAGACATTTTCCTACCTTGATTTTTTTTAAAGCTTTCTCAAGTCAAACAGCCAACATGATAACTGTGTGAAAAACTAAAAGTATTCAAGCAAAATTAGGAAAAAGGCAATGATTCCTGAAACACTCCCATTGTTTACCACTGTCTGTGAGCTTTCGCAGATACAGTAAGTCAGGAAAAGATACGAGGTGTAGCTACTGGAAGGAAGGAGATGCAATTATTAAATGGTGTAATTTCCTACCTAAAAAACTTCTAAAACAAAAACACTAAAAATCCTTTAGAACTAGTAATACTCATATAACTAATGCAAGATAAATGTATATTTTTAAATCAGTTTTTATATGTACCAACAAGAAGTAGCAAGACTATTACATTTGGAAAACAAGATCCCATTCATAATAGCCAAAAATATAGTAAATGTGAATTACCTTAACCATAAATGTGCATGATAACATGAAGAAATAGAGAAAACATTTCAGAGATATAAAAATTTGACTAAATGAGAGATACAGCATATTCCCAGTGTAGAAGACAACTACTATAGGACTTCCATGGTGGCGCAGTGGTTAAGAATCCGCCTGCCAATGCAGGGGCCACGGGTTTGAGCCCTGATCCAGGAAGATCCCACGTGCTGCAGAGCAACTAGACCCATGCGCCACAACTAAGCCTGTGCTCTAGAGCCTGCGAGCCACAGCTGCTGAGCCCACGTACCACAACTACTGTAGCCCGTGTGCCTAGAGCCCGTGCTCTACAACAAGAGAAGCCACTGCAATAAGAATCCCGCACACCGCAACGAAGGGTAGCGCCCGCTCACCGCAACTAGAGACAGCCCACGTGCAGCAACGAAGACCCAACGCATCCAAAAATAAAATATAAAAAAAAAAAGAAGACGACTTCTATAATGATGTTCGTTTTCCCCAAATTGATATCTGTTTAATGCAATTTTTAAAAAACGATGGAATCTATGCCTTGATCAAGTTATCTAAATTTCTAAATTATTTTCTGTTTCATCTAGGAAAATGAAAAGGCAAGGCTAGTCAAAAAGATTTTGGGAATTAGGTATAATGAAGGGAGACTTTCCCTACAAAAATCGCAATGTAATACAAATTTATAAATATTATAAAACAATATTGTCATCACCTAAGAATAGCACTAGATAGGCCAGAGGAAGAAAAAAAATATATCCTTAAAAGCAGACCTTAGGATATAAATGTGCTAGGTACAAAAAGTCAGTAGATGATCCAGTGATAATTTATATCAGGAGGGAAAGGAAAAATTACTCACTGGTGCTGGGGCAATTGGTTAACTACTTGGAAAATTAAATGAATTCAGATCTTCACTTACAGAGGATTAAAGAGCGAAACCTATAAAGGAAAGCCACAAAAATCGTAAAGAGAAAATGTGACAATAAAGTATTTGGTGAAAAAATACATTTGTATGTATAGTAGGATTCAAATATTCTAATATTTAGTGCAAAACAAATACTTTAAGGATTATGGATTTTTATTTTTATCATTGTTCCTGTCTGATTTTCAGATTTTGAACTATAAGCACATAATCTCTTTACGATTTTTGTTAAGTGTATAAGATTACACCCTAGCCTGAAATCAAGTGATAAGAGATAAGAAGGCCCTTGGACAAGTCCAGAGTCCTCTATGGTTTGTGCGGTTATTTTTACTACAGATCTCCTGGTGACATAAGTGTCTAGGAGAGACCCTTCTGAGTTGTCACTCACACCCAGTCAATTCTGGCTTCAAGATCAGGCTGCAGCACGTGGATCGGAAACCACGTTCGCTGCTCGGAGGACCGCTGGCTTTACCTGGCTGTTCCTCGCTGTCTTCCTTCTGCCCTGCTCCACGCTTTTTGCTCTTCTCTGTAGAGGCAATATCACTGTCTTTTCAAGAAGAAATACAGGGCTTCCCTGGTGGCGCAGTGGTTGAGAGTCCACCTGCCGATGCAGGGGACATGGGTTCATGCTCCGGTCCAGGAAGATCCCACATGCCGCGGAGCGGCTGGGTCCGTGAGCCATGGCCGCTGAGCCTGCGCGTCCGGAGCCCGTGCTCCGCAACGGGAGAGGCCACAACAGTGAGAGGCCCGCGTACCGCAAAAAAAAAAAAAAAAAATACAGAGGACACACACACACACACGCACGCGCACACACACACACACTTCCTTGCCTTCAATGAACAAGCAACATCAGCCAGATTCCCATTTCCTTAAGAAGAGAGAGGAACCTGGATGGAAAATGACCTTCATCTGTGCCCCCTCCTGCCATCCAGCTGAGCTCCTGCCTGGCCCTGGAATCCATGCATCCCCGCCTTTACTCCCCCTTCACCTGGTTGCCACCTCTATAATTTTCCAAACTTGGAAGGAGGAGCAGGTACACCAAGATTGAATCAATAGCTCTGGTTCTGCTTTCAATTTGGTGGATAACTAGAGGCAAGTCACTTCCCCTCTCAGACCCTCAGAATTCTCCTCTGGAAAATGCACTAGTAGGAGGAAACCATCTCTGAGGCTTTCTCCAACCCCTACATGCAGATGCATAAATTTCTCAGGGGAGGACGGAGATTCTGAATCTCCTTGGTAGCTGAACAAGGGATTCACAAAGGTACGTGTCCAAGGACGTCCATCACAGTGATGGCTGTGGTACGGGATGTGTAGGTGACCTTAACATCCGTCACTTGAGAAAAGGAGAATGTGGTAGGTGCATATTTTAGAAGACTCTGTAGCAGTTGAAAACAAACACTAGATGTACGCAGAAAAAGAAACAGCATTTTATGAAAAGTAAGAAAGAGGATGAGATCAATAGCCGTGTATGTAAATGCATCTGAGCAGTGTCTGTGTGGAGAAAGGAGGCTGATGCTTTCGTGATGCGTAGGGCGTGGAACTGGAGAATCCCCAGACTGCCTCACTGTAAAATCCGGCCCCACAGAAGCACTCCTTTGGGTCTAAGAAACGTGTTTGTTTGTTTGCAAGACACAAATCTGGTCAGAAGCTGTTCCGGGTTCCACATGAGAATCTGAGGTGACAACACGATACTGGACAGAAATCTTTTGAACTACTCTGTGAATCTCACACTGGGCTCTTATCTGGCTGGGCTCGTCTGTTTCAGGGCCGACTTTGTTCTGGGCTCCTTTTGGAACTGCTTGTAAATGTACTTCTTGTCCTTCCGGTTACACCTGCCTTCTGCATGCTCCCTGATACTTACACAGCATGCCTTCCCCTCTCCATCCCAGAGAGCCATCCCTGGAGCCCAGTTCCCTAAGGAGCGAACACCTCCGGGGTCCCCCTCAGCTGAGACCTTCAAGGCTCCCATCTGCTGGGAGAGGGACGAGATGTCAGAAGGCAGAAGGGAGAGAGGGCAGAGAGGGGGTGGCAGGGGGGCCACACAGGCAAACATGGCTGACTTCTCTATGAGTTCAGGAGCGGCCCGGGAACAAAAGGGAAAAACCAGCCCTGCTGGCCGGGCGTGGCTTCCAGGACAGCCAGGGCTGCAGCCATGTGTTTCCAGTGTTAATGCACTCATGAGTGAATGTTCCTTCAGAAGAAGCTTGGACAAGAACAGCAGAAGTGCTTCAAGAAGTCTCTTATTCGAGAAGGGAGGAAAAAGGAAAAGGTTCTTCAAATAGGTAGCGCCAAGGAGAAGAAAGGAAACAGACGTCATTTGCATATTCCCAGAAGTAGAATTACTAGGTCAAAAGGCATAAGTGTCTGTAAAGTATATATTGTGCAATTGCTTCCTAAAAATATGAAATTGTAATGCTACCCACCGCGGTTGAGTATACCAGCCTCACTGCTATCTTGCCAGCACTCAGTGGTATTGTTTTAAAATTGTTTTAGCTAGTTTGGTAGACGGGAAGTCACTTCCTCTTCCTCCAACTTGATTCCATTCAGCCGGCTTTCAAAGCACACCCACTAGGTAGGTCTCAGGCGCTTGGTTTGTCCCAGGAAGTACTGAGCTGGTTAATTAAGGCAGGGTCCTCGCTCTGAACTAGTGTGCACACCAGCTGAGCAGCTGGTGGGAAAGAATGCGCCTGGGGAGGGTGACGATGCGAAATGTCAGGATGGGAACAGGCAAGGCTGGGAGCGCAGAGGCCAGCCGTGGCTTAGGCCAGACTCTGCTCATAGGCTCTCCTGCTTCGCTCCAGCTTGCATGAGAGTCTCCCAGATCCACATCCAAAGGGCTTCGCTTCCCAGCCTCAAGCTCACCAAGATGCTGCCTGACAGCCCCCTCTGGGAGAGAAGCCGGACCTTCTCTAAACTCCTTCCTAAACTAGAGAACCATGCACAGCTGAGAGAAGGGGTCTAGAGCCATGAAACTGCAGTTCTAACCTTAGTTCTGCCACCAACTTGCTAGTTGGCCTTGGCAAGCCCTTCCCTTCCTCTGAGCTTCAGTTTCGGACAGAGTGGGGAGGTGGGATACTTGCATGCACGTGTCTAATACTTTTTGCCCTCCCCTTAGGGGAAGAAAGTCATGTCCTCACACATCAGGCCAGTAAACTACAGTCCAGTCAGTCCCAGAGCCAAAGTAACAGACTGTCCATGTCTTCATCCTAAACCCAGGGAGATGGTTTCTAAGAGGAAAGATGTCAAAGAGGGCGTTTCTAAGAAATCTGGGCTGGGGAGAGCAGGCTGCAGATAAAAGGGCCTGATAATCATTGATCACTTACTATGTGCTAGTTCCCTGTAGGAAGATTCTGGCAAATGCTATCTTTAATCCCACCACCACCCTAAAAGACAGCCATGTTACCCATGTCTTGAAGATAAGAAAACAAGCTCAGAGATTAAATCACTTGTCCTGGACCCCCAGGCAGAAATCCACAGATGAGATGCACCCTCATTGCATCTGACCCCAAAGGCCATGCTCTTTTCTGAGCAAACTGACCAGGTCAGAGACCGACCAGGCTGAATCTGGCCCAGGGATACACGTCATTTGGCTTTAAAAATTGGAAACGTTTACAGAAATCCAGCTTCTGGATTGGAAAATTGGGAAATCTGGCCACACAGAGCACTTGTTCCACGTGGCCGTGACGAGCCAGAGCTGCGTGGAGGCCCAGACCTTTGGAGAAGCCTCTCTAGTGAGCCAGGTTCCTCTCCAACCGGCCACCTGGCTCTTGTACACCTGCCGGGCCCCTCCAGGCACTGCTGCCCCTGTGAGCCCTGGCCTGGCAGAATATTCCTGACCCTGTGTCCAGCCACAGGGAAAACTGGAGAATAAAGGCAGGAGACGCCTCAGCTCCCTGCTGCCTGCACTTTGTGCCTCCTCTTCCTCCCCTCCCCCTCCTCCCCTCTTCCTCCCCTCCCCCTCCTCCCTCCCCTCTTCTTCCCCTCCCCCTCCTCCCTCCCCTCTTCCTCCCCTCCCCCTCCTCCCCTTCCTTCCCTCCCCCTCCTCCCTCCCCTCTTCTTCCCCTCCCCCCTCCCTCCCCTCTTCCTCCCCTCCCCCCTCCCTCCCCTCTTCCTCCCCTCCCCTCCTCCCTCCCCTCTTCTATCTCCTCCCCCTCCTCCCCTCCCCCTCCATTCCTTTCTCTCCTTCTCCCTAGTCTTTCCCCTCCTGGCTCACAGCTAGATACATACAGGCACTTACTGCACCCTTACACACAACCGTCCTCCACCCCCTTTCCAGCACACGTTCTGGTCTCCCCAGGGAGACTGCAGACCCTGTAGGGACAGGGGTGTCTCTCACCTCTTTGACACACAAGACCAGCCCCTCAGAGCAGAAGCCCAGCCCTCCCCAACCCCGCCCCTCCAGCCGGGGTTGTAAGCTCTCATCGCCTCTGATGTCCTGGCAGAGGCCTGGTGGGCTGGGGAGGAGAGACCCCACTTCTACCCAGATGCCCTGAACCACCCCCACTCCCCTGCCACCATGCCAGCGCTCCTGGGGCACTGCTGCCTCCCCATTTACACCAAGAAGGCCTGGGACTCACTAACTGGGAGAACTCATGGGAAACCATGAGCTGGACCCCAAGTCGATGTGCTTGGGACACTGGGCTGTGTGAGTCAGAGATGAAGTGAGGTCTAGCCCCGCCAGGAGCCTCTAATCTTTGGCAGATGGTTATCTGAGACCCTGGGTCTAACTTCAGGAAAGCCTGGACTAGCAAGGCCACTCTCTTCCAAATCAGGCCAGAGAGCTCAGAGCCTCAGGAAGGACGGGCCTGGGACTCAGCTGAGAGCACTGCTGTTCACTCCCTGGGTGGCCTTGAGTGGGTCTCCTGCTCAGTTTCTCCATCTGTAAAATGGGGCTCAGGGAGCTAATGCGTGTGTTGGTAAAGTGCCACGTCTGTGTAACCCCCCAACCGGAGCACATTCCCAGAAGTGGGGGGCAGAGGGGGAGACTCGGGCTTTTCCACGGGGAAAGGAAAGGGTGAGAAGTTCTCAGGCTTGGGCTTGCGTTAGGATCACCTGTGGAGCCCCTTAGAGGCATAAATCCTGACTGTATCCTTGGAGAGGCTGTTCTAAGGGGCAGCCTTGACACAGTGCATTGGGATGAAAGGTATCATAATTTTTCCCATTAAAATGTATGGAAGTGGTTTTTCATTTCACGGCTTTCCAGTTAGCAGCAAAGTTTTCAGGAACAAATTCTAGTCATTAAACAAAGGAAAGGTGTGTGATTCTGGTCTGGAGGCAAATGAACTGGCCTAGGTCATAGCAATCGCTGTCCCTGAGTGGCTTAAGTGGCAGGAGCCTTATGTATGTTTTGTCATTTCAACCTTCCAATAGCCACCAGTTCCCAGTATGGTGATGGGATAGGTATATCCATACTATAGGCGCAGAGAAATTCGAAAACCCCGAAGGTTGCCTGATTGGCCAGTGGCAGAGCTAGGATTTGGAATAAGATTCTCACCCTGGCTCCCAAACCAAGCATCCTTCCTGATCCTCTCTGATGCCTTCCTGAGGAGGGCCCTTCCTGCCCCCTGGCCCATCCCCTAAAAGGAGCCCATGTGGTATACGGCCCATGGGCTGTGCATTCTTTTGATTTTATTGGAAGAAGCCCTCAGAATGAACAACTGGAGACAAAACGAAAAGTACAATTAGGGCTTCCCTGGTGGTGCAGTGGTTGAGAGTCCGCCTGCCGATGCAGGGGACGCGGGTTCATGCCCCGGTCCGGGAAGATCCCACATGCCGCGGAGCGGCTGGGCCCGTGAGCCATGGCCGCTGAGCCTGCGCGTCCGGAGCCTGTGCTCCGCAACGGGAGAGGCCACAGCAGGGAGAGGCCCGCGTACCGCAAAAAAAAAAAAGTACAATTATTGTTAAGTTCAAGCAAAGAGACGGCACAGTCCAAAGAGCAGACTTGAGGAGTTAGACAAGCTGGTTGAGGACAGCTCTGCTGTGTGAAGTCTCCTGACTCTCTGGACCACAGTGTCTTCAGCCGTGAAGTGGGCATAGTCGTGTCCACCACACTTGGTTAGTGCGTTATGACATAACCTATGAGTCAATTCTGGGTAAACCAGAAAACAAACAATTGTGCAGAAAGCCAGATTTTTCCAGAAGATTCCAGAATGCCCAAAGATTATTTATAAGTTACAGGTTTGTCTTTATATTTCCAATCCATGCCTTGACTTATATTCATCTTGCTATTTGATAGTAATTAAATCTATTGTCAATGACATGAAACTGTTTGGTTCAGCAAGTAAACTAAAATGATTGTTCTAGACAGTGCCGGGTTTTCCCTGTTGGCGCCGCTGATTTATGGACATGCCTGTAATCATCAGAATCAGAAAGAGCAACTTCCTGGAAAAGGTGCAGCATCTATTCAGGTTTCTGGTACTGATCTTAAAGGTCAGCTTGGTGTGCAGTTATTAACCGCTCTTCAGGGCATTTTCTTTCTTCAAACATGTTTCCATATTGTTCAAGGGGAGGGAGCCCTAGCATTCGCAGTAATAAAACATTGCATATAAAACAGCCTTAGAACAATCCAGTACATCGACCTGTTTTACGTGAACGATGAAAGTATTCCGAAAAAAATTGACGGTAAGAGGGTTACATGGTGTTAAGTAAAAAGTTTATTTTACGTAAAATTTTAAAAATGATTCGTTATGTACAAATTTTTAAGATATTCCTTACGGACCCGTTTCAAGGAATGGATTTTTGGTTGTAAGGGAATAAAATCAACTCATCAGTCAACATGAAACAAACAATATTTTATAAGGACATGCACTGTGGGGCAATTGTACAAACAAAGGTTTCAGAAATGCTTGTGTCCCATTCATTCTCCTAAGTTGCTTAAATATTCCTCCTGCGATATCACACCCTGGGCAGTCGCTTAGCAAACCCTTCTCTCCTTGGCTAGAGCAACAGCAAACATCAGAGCTGCCATGTGCGAATGACCACATTCCACATAAGCCGAACAGAGAAGTACTATCTCATGGTTTGACTTTTAAGGTGTAAAAAAAGAGATTAATTATACACAGGCGCTCCTGTACGAGCCTCCTTCCAATATTCAACCAAAAATATGTAGTCCATTATATTCTGGGAAGAGGAGTGGATTTGGAAGAAAATGGTCCATGCAGAAGCCATAACACATCCACTTTCTGACCTGTACTCTGGGCACTGGTTTGCATTTATCACCCTGGCAGAGCGACCTTCCTCAGGAAGGGAGCACTGACTCCTGAGTCAGCCTCTCTGGGTTCAGAGGTTGGCTCTGTTTCTCATTAGCTGTGTGACCTTGGGCCAGTTGCTTAACCTCTCTGTACCTCATTTCCCTCATTGGTAAAATAAGGAAAACGGGCTGATCATTTTATCAGGACTCCAGTTTCACGGGTACTGACGGGTCTAGGGCAGGGGCTGGCAAACTTTTTCCGTAAAAGGCCAGATAGTAAATTTTTTCAGCATTGGGGGCCATACCTACAGTTTCTGTCACACCTACTTGATTCTGCTCTCATAGCACAAAAGCAGCCATGGCCAACATGTACACAAACAAGCGTGACTTTGTTCTAATAAAACTTTACGAAAACAGGCAGTCGTTGGCTCAGAAACTGTAGATTGCCAACTCCTGGTCTAGAGAATGTCAGAGCCAGAATAAGGGAAGCAACAGTGAGAACAGACAGAACCAGGTCAACAGAAGGGGATAATGGAAAAGGTTCTGAGCACAGGGAAGGATGATGGAGGGGGCAAAAAGAACTGGTGGACTCCCCCTCTACCATGCTGGTGGCCTGAGTGCTGGTCATCTCCTGGCCTAGAATGCCTCCCCTTCTCCCAGTCCAGTTTCCACGTTCCAGCTCCTGGGGGTCTCTCCCATTTCATCCACACCCTTGACGAGGGTAGGGACGAGGGTAGGCTGCCTGGATGGGAAGTGTGTGGTAGAAGCACAGTCCCAGGGCCTGGAAGGGACTGGGTTCTAGGCCCAGCTCTGCCATGAACTTGCTGTGTGACCTTATGTCTGGGGACGGAGAGGCAGCTGTAGGGACCTCCCGTACAAGCCAGAGTTTGCCTTGGGAGGCATCACAAGATGAAACTGGGGACAGATCTGTGCCAACTCTGTGCTGTGCCCCCGTCCCTCCCTCCTTCCTCCTGGCCTCCCCAGCCTCTTCCGCAGACCTAAGGCACACAGTCCATTTCACCCCTCCTGTGCCCTTGACTGTACCTGCAGCTTCTTTTGCCTTTATGCGCCATATTCTCCCATAGCCAGAAGGGCCTTCAAGGTCACCTCGTTAACCCTCTCGTTTTTCAAATGAGGAAACTGTGGCCCAGAGACAGGAAGGGATTTCCCCAAGATCACAGGTAGCTGTCCTGCCTGACAGCCTGTGCCCTGCCTGTGTCTCTGCCTCTGAGGAAGCCCCACCCTCAATCTCTACGTAATGCAGTACTGGCCCAAACAATATATTTCTTGGTAAGAATTATAAAAAAGTATCCTTTCCTCCAGCCAAACAGAGCCCCACACCAGCACCCCTGGCACGGCAAGCAGATTCTAGGAATGCAGACCCCATTTGGCCTCACAGCTGGGTGCCTTGTGCAGTGGACAACATGCACAGCCTTACATGGAGGTCCTGGGCCCATGCCTAGTAGCAGGGATTGGTGTTAAGCTTGGCAAACCCCAGATCACAGACCCATGTGGAGATGTCAGGGACAACTCAACTCACAGGTCATCATTGCCAGGGAGGAGTGCAAGCTCAGTGTCATACTGGAAATCTGGATTCTGGAAATCTGTAGTTTCCAAATGTTGGCAAGGAATTCCTTTTAAAAAAAAAAATACAATGGAGGCTGATTCTCTGCAGACCACACCGATAAGTCAGTGGGCCAACAGATTTTGCCATTCGACTACTCCAAGCCCCTCAGGAAACAGATGTGAGATGACAGAGAAGTGACTGGTCCAAGGTGACACCTTGAGCCAGTGACAGGCTGTCTTCCAGCCTTCCCTGATGCCTGTGACCCCCACTGCGCCTGCATTTCACAAGTCAGCCTGGATTGCACACACACCTCCTGGCCTGGCCCCGTCCCCAGCTGATATTTTTACCAAATGTCACAGCAGTTTGCAGGAAGGCCCAGGGTCTGGCGTGAGCCAGTAAATTATGGTCGCTTGCCAGAGAGCTGTAAACAGGATTCTGATTAATGAATTCCTTAATGGTTGGGCCCTGTGTGCAGACGTTGTCTGAGTATCACCCCCGGCAGATACACGAGGAGGAGTTGGCCGGGTGGTGGGAAGATTTGTGTCATGTCTTTGCCTCAGAAAGGGAGCTCTAAACCTGCTGGCCCCCAGCACCTAGAGAACCACTCCTCCCCCACTCTTAATTGTGCACTTGCCCCGTCTGAGCTCACTCTAGCTGACGTGTACATAAGACCAGAGAAAGAGATGATGGATCCTTGGGTGAAAATAGAATTGGCTGGCCTCCGAGGTGATCTCAAGAAACTTGAAAATGCCCTTATCTGAAACCAAACAAAGAGCCTAGAAGGCTTCTCCCTGACGCTGCCTGCCTTGCATCTGGCGGGACCCCAGAGGCCTGAGCAGGAAGCTCTGGATCACATCCTCTCTTGCTTGGAGATTGGAAACTCAGGCAGCAGGAGCCGGACACAAACCTGTCCAGACTCCCCAAGGATGTGGGAAGAAGGGAAACACGGGAAAGTCACTGACAAGGGAATGGTCCTGCTGTGTGACCTTGGGCCAGTCACTTGACCACTCTGGACCTTGTGTCCGCCTCTGTGAAATGAAAGACCCAGAGCACGTGATTCACTCAGTTCTCTGTACCGGGGCAGATGAGGTCAAAGCTAAGGGCAGAGAGGGGTGACAAGTAACCCGCACAAGTGGCCGCTCCCCGTCCCTCGCCCAGGGCCAGCCTCGCTGGTGGATCCTGGCTTTCCTCGCCAGGAGCGGGGACAAGCCTCACAGGCTTTCTCGGTGCAGGATTCAAGGCAGCCGCCACCACTCACTCCTGGCCAGCAAGTGTGAGAAACGCGATTTGCCGTCCTCGAACTGGAATCGTTGTCTTCTCTGCTTTAGTCTAGGAGTGGCAGCTTGTGTGATGGAAAGAGCTCTGGACTGGGAGTCAGGAGACCCGGATGACTGTCGTGACTCTGCTGTCGGCTCCTTGGGTAGGACACCAGGCCTCTCAGAGTTTCCTCAAAGTCCTTTCCTGCTCCGAGTTCATGGGTCAGTAAGAGCAGAGTCTTTTAATTATAATAGCAGTGGCCATTCACGCATCAGGCACCGTGCAAACACTTTAGGGCATTTTCTCACATAATCATCGTAATACCTGACAAGAAGGGATTGCTATTGCTCCATTTTATGGGGGAGGAAATTGAGGTTCAGACAGATGAAGTAAATAAGCCCACGTGTACAACTAGTAAGTGTCCCAACGGTCAAACCCAGGCAAGAGGTGCTTGTTATGGAGCAATAGCTAACTGATACACAATCTTACCCCAGAGCCACACTCTTGAGTGTTGCTGGTATACCTCACAAGAGGCAATCCAGAGTAGTGGGTAAGAGTGTGTCTCTGGAGGCAGACAGGCTGGCTTCAAAATCCCAGCTCTGCCTTTTACTAGCTGTGCAATCTCAGGCAAGTCACTTCAGCTTTTTGTGCCTCCATTTCTCTCTCTGTGAAATGGGGGTGACAATAACAGCATAGCTACTTTATTAGGTTATGTGATGATTGAGTTACTATAAATATATGTAAAGTGCCCAGAATAGTGTCTGGCACAGAGTGTTCACTTTTTTTCTTCCTAAAGAAAGGAAATTCTCAGGCTCACGGACAGTCAGGGTCACTTACCCAGTCAGGGCTCCTGGGGACTGTGGCAGGAATCCTGCCCATCTGCTGCCTCTTACATCCTCAGTCCCTCAGAGAGAGAGAGAGAGAGAGAGAGAGGTAGAACAAGAAGCCCCAGAAGGAACATCCAGGGGAATGACCTCTCAAGAATTGTATAAAATGTACGCTTACAGGGTTGCCCTGGAAATAGATGCTATTAGTCCTACTTTTCCCAGATGATGAAACCAAGACCCAGAGAAAGAACTAGCCCTTAGCCAGTATCCTAATTCCTAGTCCAGGGCTTATCCCTCCAGCCCACCTGGCCTTTTCATCCTGGTGCTGATGCAGTGATGGGGGTCCTCCACAGAGCCGTTCCCCAGCCTCAAGAGTGGGGCAGAGGCAGACTCTCTGGGGTTCAGTTATCCAGCCTTCTTTGGGATGAGGTGGGGGGATGCTCATGGCAGGGCCAGTCCCCCTCCGAGGCCTCCTGTAACCAGAAACACACAGGAAGGAGGATGGGCCAGATGCGGCAAGACAACAGAGCCCCAGGTCTCATCTTATACGGAGCTCTTCTGCCATCTTTTAGTTTCTCTCTTTTTCTCCGTATTTCTTTTCCCTTGGTCCTCTGTCGCTGTTCAGCCAGCATCCCCTCTCCTTCGAGGATAACCCTCCCTTTTACTTTTCCAATGGGCTGAGCACCAGGAAACAAAACCTAAGACTTTCTGAACACCCAACATGTGCCTAGTACAGTATAAACATCTGCCTTTTAATTGACACAACAACCCCACAAGGGATGCATGGTTACCCCACTGTCACAAATGAGGGAACAGGGGCCCCAAGCGGCTAAGTGACTTGCCCGAGAAGACATCTTCAGTAGATGTCAGAGCTGGGATTTGAATCCAGACCCTCTGCCCTCAGAGCCACACCATTTCCATCACACCACCTGTCCTCCCCCAGAGGAGGCTGGGAGCCCGGCACAGAGATTCCACTATGGAAACAGTGAGTGGAAACTGCATTAACGAAAGGAGAGAGTGAGCCAGGCCAGGCCCCCAGGGCTGGGTCCTTAACAGCCTGAGCCCCGGGAGGAGCTGGGGAGAGATGTTCCCAGCATCCTCAGCAGCTAATTACTGGCTTCACTTTTTCCTTTCCCTCCTTGGATGTTTCTGATACCCTCGTCAAGTGATGCAAACTCAGCCTGCAAAGCAGGGCTGCGCCTCAGAGCTGGTGAGAGAGGAGGGGGTGCTGAGAAGGAGGCTACAGGGCCCGTCACAGCCCACTCCAGGAAGGCAGGGGCTCCCACTGGCTTCACGTGTGGCTGAATCCGTGATCCTCAATAAGGATTTGTTGGATTAATAAACTGAGCGGCCCTAGGTGCTGGTTTCCGTGCCCTGGTGTTCATGGCCGTATCTCATAGCATCCTTGTGGCGTTCACACAATCAACATCATCAGTAATCCTCACTGTGTGTCCTGACTGTGTTGAATGCCTTCTGAGTGTGGTCTCACTTCCTGTTCATGTGACACCCCTGAGAGAGCCCTCTGGGGTCCCCCACCCCACCCCGTGTTGTCCCAACCTCACACTTAGCTCCCAGAGGAGCTAAGTGACCTCTCGCCGTTAGTAGGTGGCTGTGTCTGGAGCCCCGCCCAGGTCCTTTGACCCCTGAGCCAGCAGAGGGTGGGTGCGACATCTCACTCACCAGAGACAGGAGCTGGCCCGGGGCTTCACTGCTTCTGAGTGTGGCTCTTACCTGACCAGGACTCCACTGGGGCTGATTCCCTTCCAGACCCAGGCTGTGCTTGTAGCTGCTCTTTCCTGCCTCCCGACCCGCCCTCCCCTAAGCTTCGGACACACCACACTAGCCCATATAGTGCTCCCCACTTCCCGGCCACCCATTGCCCATCTGAGGCGTGTGGCACGAGGGTGAGAGTCTGGTTACATCTTGACCTTCAAGTGCTGTCAGTGAAACCCGCGCCTCTCTGGTCAAGCCTGCAGCTGGGGCCTTTGCAGCCAGGTCACTGTCTCCCCTCTTCTCCCTCCCTTCCTGCTGCCTCCACACCCTTCCCCACCATGCCACCCCCTCCGCTCCCTTCCCCTCTCTCTCAGCTTCCCTTCTCCTCACCCAGAAAGGGAAAGGGTACAGCACTCGGGCTCTGGAGGCTCAAGGCCCAATGTCAATTCCCACTCACCCATGGCTGGGTGACCTTGGACAAGTCACTTGTCCTCAGAATGAAGGTAACAAGCCAGGTAGGGCCTCGGGGCTATGGGAGGAAGGGGCCAGCAAACATTTGGGGGTGCCTTCTCTGTGCCTGGGACTCCTTAGGGGTCGCTCTGCCTACTTCCCCCTTTGCAGCCTCCCAGATGGCCTGGAAAGGGGTTCACCTAGAAGTAGGGACCTGGACTATCCTCCTTTTATTTATTTATTTTTTTGGCTGGGGACGGAGCTGTGTCTTGCGGCATATGAGACCTTAGTTCCCCGACCAGGGATCGAACCCTTGCCCCGTGCAGTGGAAGAGCGGAATCTTAACCACTGGACCTCCAGGGAAGTCCCTATGTCCATTTTTTAAATGAGGAAAATAAGGTTCAGAGAGATGAAGTCATTTGCCTAAATGCTCCAAAGCTTGTAAGAATTTGGGTTTGAATTTGCACGAGATCCATCCAAGGACAAAACCCGTTTTCATCCACTCACTCAGCATATGTCTTCCCTGAGTACCTACTGTGTGTCAGGCACATTAGCAAGACATTTTAAGGCACAGCCCTGCTCTCCCCAGTGACTGGGTAGGTGTCAAGGGCCAGAGGAGATGGTGGGTGGGAAAGCATCAACCTTTCCTCCCCTGTAGACCTGTCTCTGCTCAGCCAGTCAGAGAGGCCTGGGTGGGCAGAGAGGCCAGAGGTTGCTGGCCGACCCCTATGAGACCACTCAGGATCTCCTCCTTCAATCCTCCCTGACACTCAGGTATAAGATTGAAATTAAATCAGCAGAGGACCCTTGGGCTGGGTCCAGATCCCACCTCAACCTGTGCCCTCAATGCCCAGGGGCTCGCTGCTCTGAGAAGCACCCCTGCCTACCCCAGGTCTCTTGTTCTGCTGGTCTTGCTGTGCAGAAGCCCTGCACAGGGACGGAGGCATAAGCAGAACCTGGCCAGGGCACGGCCAGTGCCAGGAGGAAGCCCTGAGCATGTGCTAACGCAGAGAGCAAGATGGGAGGTTATTTTTAGAGGCAGCCTGGTGGGGTAGCCGTCTGTCCCACTGCACGATGACATGGAGATGCCCTCTGGAGAAGGACAGGAGCTTTGCCATCCAACACTCGGCTTCTCCTATCCTCCTCAGAGCCTGGGCAAGCCCACCTCTTCCAGGGAGACTTCCCGGGTTCTTGCAATCTGCCAATAACCCTTTATTCTCAATTTTGCGGACAGGGAAGCAGGGGAGGGCAAGGGAGTTACTACTGCATGTCAAATGGCCCCTCTGTGCCAGGTGTCTTCAGCACATCCCCTTATTTAATTCTCAGGACTCCTGAGAGGTGGGCATTACTCATTCTCATTTTACAGAAGAAAAAACTGGCACTCAGAGAGGCTAAGTAACTTCCGTGGGGTCACACAACTCGCGAATGGCAAAGCTAGTATTTAAACCCAGGAGTGCGTGATGGCAAACCCCGCCCTCTCTCCACTCCATGGTGGCTCTTGGAAGCATGTCCTCTTCCTGATTTCTGGATGAGCCTCTGACCACATCTTCATTCCTCCGTGTGACCTTCAGGCCTGACCTTCCCCTGAACCCTGGGGACTTCAGGATGAGTCAGCCCTGGCATATGGCTCTCACTGGGGAATTTAAGCATTTATTAAGTATCTACTATATACTAGGCACTAGGCTCCGTGAATCCCTTTGGGATTAATCACTGGTGCACTTAATCCACTCAGACCTCTGTGCTCTGAGCTTTACCTCTATTCTTCTATTTAATCCTCATGGTGACCCTGGGCTGCAGCGCTATTATCTCCATTTTGCAGATAAGGAAAATAAGGACTGGAGAGATTAACTCTCATTTGCCCAGGGCTTTGAGATCCCGTGGTTTAGGGACCCTATTACATGTGCATTAGCTATTTAAACATTTCCTGCCTTGTTCCCATCAGGTGACTCGTAACTACATGGAATGCTGAGGGCTTGAGGGATCTTGGGGACCCCCTCTGGTTTTGTCCCCTAATCCCTCATTTTATACTGACCTTGAGGAAGGTTACAGTCATTTAACTCTGTCCCTTTCGCCACTGGGAAAGGCAAAGCCCAGAGAGGGGACGGAACTTTCTGCACATGGCACAGTGACAAAGACAGGACTGTCCCTTCTTCTACCTACACCCCATTTGCCCTCAGCTTTAGACAGAGGCCCTTGGCCTTGAGCCTGAGTGGTCCAGGACACAGTCACAAGGTGGGGGTGCCCTTATAGCCCTGTGCACTTGATCTCACAGGAAGCCAGAGACCCTGGGTGGGGTTCCAGCTCACAGAGAGGTTAAAAAACTCCAGCATCAGGAAGGGACGTACATTTTGGAACACACAGAACTCAAGCTTTTCATCAGGAAGCAAGGTCAATGGAAGGCCCTGCTGGGGCCAGGGTAGAGAGTGTGGTGCAAAAGAAGAGCTGGGATTGGCAGCCAGAAGACCAGGCTCTGAACTTCTGAGTCCCTATAGGGCCTTGGTGGCAGGGGCTGGGGTCCTTGACCTCTCTGGGCCTCCTTCCCATCTGTAGAGAGGTGGAGGATGACCAAGGGGTCTCTCGAGTTTCTACTTAGCTCTGTAAAGTGGTAGATAAGACCTGCCATCCTGTTAGCGGGACAAAGGGACACCAGTGACAAGGGCCCACGTGGGAACCCACAGGAAAATGGCCACAGGCCTGTAGCATCCACAGGTTGGGGGGAGCAGTTAAGGGAACTCTGGGCTCAGGCAGGGAGCAGGGGTGAGGGTGAGAAGCTGCTTCTGCCAGGAAGGGTGCCTGAAGAACAAAGTACCCTCTTAACTGCCCCTGGAAGGCTGCTGGTGGAAAAAAGCAGGAGCCCTGACAGTTGTGAGGCCGACAGCCCTTCAACCCTCCTGCAAAGACGGCTGCGGTGAAGAGGGTACTGGAGCGAGGCGGGTGCCGGAGGGCAGGTATATGAGCGTCCTGTGGTCGCTGTAACCCATTACCACAAACTGGGTGGCTTAAAGCAAAGAAATGGATTCTCTCACAGTCCTGGAGGCCAGAGTCCTAGGTCAAGTTGCCAGCAGGCCCCCACTCTGGGGACTCTAGGATCTGTTCCTGACTCTCCAGCTTCCGGCGGCTCCAAGAGTTCCTTGACTTGTGGCTGCCTCACTCCAATCTCTGCCTCTGCCTTCAATGGCTGTCTCCTCTCTGTCTGTCAAATCCCCGCTGTGTGACTCTTCTAAGGACACTTGTCATTGAATTTAGGACTGTCATTGATCCAGGAGGATCTCTTCGTCTCAAAATCCTTACCTTAATAACATCTGCAAAGACCTTATTTCCACATAAGGAAATGTTCCCAGTTTCTGGGAATTAGGACGTGGACACGTCTTCCGCCAGGGGATGGGGATGGGGATGTGGATGCGGATGGCAATGAGGATGGGGGTGGGGATGGGGTGGGGGTGGGGATGGGGTGGGAGTGGGGATGGGGAAGGGGATGGGGATGGGGATGGGGAAGGGGATGGGGATGGGGATGGGGATGTGGGTGGGGATGGGGATTCGGATGGGGATGGGGATGGGGATGTGGGATGAGGATGGGGGTGGGATGGGGATGGGGATGGGGGTGGGGGTGGGGATGGGGGTGGGGTGGCACACCATTCAACCCACTGTAGCAGGATCTTGGCCCCCGCACTTGCTGGGTGGGGAGTCCCAAGTGAGGTGCAGCCTGCTTCCTGCCCACCTGCTCGGCCCAGTCTGAGGCAGAAAGGCTGAGGGCAGAGACACTCCCGAGAGGGAAGGAGGCTTTTCTGCAAAGGTGGCTCCAACTCTGGGGCAGCAGCAGCTCCTGCAAGCCTGTCTTCCAGCTCGGAGACAAATGAGCCAGCTAATACAACTCCATTGACTGGAAGGACCAAGTCTGAAAGGGACTGAAGGCCATCAAACTACTTCCTTCTGAACCCAAGGGCAGGGAGGGCAGGGAGCAGGTGGAGGGCTGCTAGTGGGATTCGGGCGCGGCAGCAGGATGCGTGGCAGAGCCTCCCAGCGCAGCTCGAACACAGTCCAGGGGCACCATCTTTTCTTCCCAGCCCCAGCACAGGCCCAGGTTTGGCAGATCTGTCCCAGCTGGGCGCCTGTTATGTCATCAGAGTCCTTGCCAAGCACGCCTTCCGATCTGGGGTCTTGGAAATTCTTCAGTGAATACATAAGGCCATTCTCGCTCCAGACCAACCAGGCAGCCAGTTTACTGAGTGCTGTGGCCCAGCTCTGAAAGAAGCAGCGCGGGGGAAGAAAGGCACGGGGCGTTGTCCAGCGGTCAGGGGGCTACAAACTGAGTAGAAATTGTGCACGCAAAGAGAAGTACAGAGTGTGGCCTGGAGGGTGACGATCGGGGACAGTGGTGTGGGCAAGAAAGCATTCTGGCGGCTTGGGCACACTGGAAGGAGGTTTGCGAAGGGAGATTGGCTTTGGCGGATAAGGCTGGAATTGGGTATTACGGGGCCCAGGAACCACCCAGTCTTGGAGCTTGGGAGTGACAATTTTGGGCTGGATTTCAGGAATATCAATTTAGGGGTCACTAGTAAAACAGATTTGGGGGCAAGAGAGAACAGGGCAAAGTGACTAGTCGGGAGACCATTGTCCAGACCCTGGAAGGATAATGAGAGCTTGAACAAGGGTGGTGGCTCTGGGACTGGAAACAAAAGAACATAAGAGGGAGAGATGGAGAAACGGATAAAGACTCAATGAACATCCATTCTGGGCCAGACACCAGGGACACTGCATCTCATCCTCCATCCCGTCTCATCTGCCGACACCATGGGACGGCCGGCTTCCTAAGAAACATCATGTGGTCCGTAGGAAAAGGAGAGACTGCAGAATGAATAAAATGGATTCACAAAGTTATTTTACCTGCAATGATTCCAATAATTACAATGTCCTATAGCCAAACCTGTAGTTTGTGATTGCGAGCTAAAAGTAATGAACAGCATATGTCCCACGTGTGGGGCACAGTGTCCCACTGGGATTTCATCATCACCAATAGCAGTCCAGTAACAGACATCGTGTCCCCTAATAGGCCAACCGTGCCATTTCCACCTCAAGCTATGGGAATGTGCACACGGAACCGTGTCTGTGTTTATCATCCCCATTTTACAGATGGGGACACGGGCTCGTGGATATGAACTCACTTACCAGGGTTCACAGAGATGTGAACCCAGTCTATCCAGCGAGAACTCTTTCCACTCCCTCCCTAACTCCGAGGAAGGGGAACAGCTGTGATGACTCAGTGACTGATACCCGCTGACAGCCCAGGAGGAAGGGCACGCGCACGCAGGGCTCCAGCCGGCACATCAGCCAGCTCCTGGAGGCCTGAACCTCCCAAACGGGCAGCCGAGGGAAGGCAATCCCTCTCCTACTTGGCCAGGCTGTCCCTCCCACCCCCGGGAGCCCTGATTGAGTGCGGCACTTTCAGAGCAGTGAAGGATGAAAATGGGAAAGGAAGCGAAGGAGCAGACGGGGAAGGAGATAGCATCTTGCCCAGAGGAAAGACAGCACCCTATTTAGGCCAGACGGAGGGCAGCTCTGCCCAGATTTCGCTGCACTGCCTTTTAGCACTATAATCAAATGCCTTACAAATGGGTTCGCCCGGATGTCAAAAATCCAATCGGATACATTTATTGGCCTGACAACCAATTTTCTGCGATGTATCATCAGGGACCGATGGTCCATTCGTGCAGCAGGGGAGTTGGTGATAATGGAGCCGGGAGAGCCATGGTGTGCCCTCAATATTGTCTCAGGCTGTCACGGGGAAGGAAAGGAGCCTGGGCCCACAGAGGCAGATGGACAGACAGATGGACAGAGTGTGCCTTGAGTCTCGGATCCTACACAGTGGGGGAAGTGCTGGATGCAGAGGAGAGATCGGGTCATCTCTGGCTGGCACTGCCTCTGCCTAACCTGGGGTCCTCGGGGTCCTCACCAGCCACTTCGGAAGAATGGGAGAGCGAGAACCCGGCAGGGCTGCTGTGAGCCCCACATGGACTCAGGTGGCATCTGATCTTTGTCCTGCATGCGCAGGGCATGGAGAAAGGGAGCCATTTAGGACGTGGCTCCAGTCCTTGGGGAGCTCCGGGAGAGGGGGGACCACAGATGCCCTCCCCTCTCATGCCTTTCCAGTTGGTGCTGAGGAACCCCAGGAGTCTCCAGGAGCACCCCCTTGCCTTGCCCAGGAGTTGCCAAACTGCGGAGCAGGCTCCGAGCCCCCGATTCAACCATTACAGCTCCACTTATATCTTTTATGCCTTTTATTTGTTGGGCTTCTGTGTAAAGTCACCTTTGAGCAAAAGGCTGCCTTCCTTTAAAAAGAAAAGTTTGAAAAGCACTGATTCAGTCCAATCCTCTCATTTTACTAGCAGGGAAACTGAAACCCAGAGTAGTGAAGGGACTCCAAGGCAGTCTAGGAGGGCTCCTCAGAGGAGGTGACGTGCACTGAGGCTTGAAGGATACGCAGAATTTCCCCTATGTCGGTTGACAGGCAATGAGAGGAGGAAGGAATAGCTACAACGCCCCAGGCCAGTTCCCACTTCTGGGGCTCTGCTCAGGGTCCTGTCACCTGGAGGGTCCTGTGCCCCACTTGTTCACGTTTCTCCTCCTCTGACAAGCAGCTATGCCACTTCCTCCATGAAACCTCCCCATCCAGAATGAATGGTCCCAGCACCCTTGCTCCTGTGACAGATCATCTGTGGGACAGTTTAGCTCCTCCACAATTCTGCCTGCCCTGTGCCCAAGGTACGTGTTGCCATTGCCATCCGGCCAAAGACCATGAAGAACACAGCTGTATTTGAACAAAAGCGAATGTAGTACCTGTTGCAACAAGGTTGAACCATGGGGGACAGTGGGACATCAGCGAGAGGGTACGAGAAATGAGTTCTAGGATTTGGGCTGGTGATAGGCGATCTGGAGGAATTCAAGGAAGCAGAGTCTTGTTCTGGTTTGAATGCTGTCAGGAAGTGGGGAGGGGGAGTAGTAACTCTACGCCTGGGTGACTTAATGAATCTTATCTAGGAGGAAAGAAGAGAGCAAAGCGAAGACTGTAATTGCTTAAAAAGCTGTAGTCCCTGATGTTAGCCAGAGTAGGGGGATGTTTGGTGATTTTTATGGCTTGGACAGTGTTCCTGTTTTTGTCTGCGTTCAGATACGATTACGGAGTGGTCTTGTTTTTGTCTTGCTTGTGGCCTTGTCTGATGTTTATATGCTGGGGAATTGTTTATGCTCTACGGGGGCGCGCAGCACCTCAGAGCTCCGGCTCTCAGGGGCTCTCTGCCTCCTCCAGTGAAGGGCCCAACTCTTGCTCTTTTCTGCCTCTGCAGCCCCGAGCCCAGGGCCTGGCACTCAGCAACGGTGTCCTACATCATACGAGAGGGTAGGTGTACAGGGCGGCTTTGAGGAATGAGCGTGGCTGAAACCAAGGACATGGCGGGGTTGGGGGGTGCAGCTGGAGGTCAGGAGGGGCTTCGAATGCCAGCTAATCAATGAGATAGCCAAGGTGGCCGCTCTGGAAGGTATAAAGTACAGGCGGACGGTGACAGATTAGTTTTATCTACTGCCCCTTCCTCCCTGGACATTGGCCTGGAGACCCACAAGCTGTTCGGCAACCTCGCCAGCCTCCAGAGACAGGAAGGGAGGGAAAGCACAGCTCAGCGGAAGCCGGAGAAGCCCATCCTCATGGGCGGGCTCGTGAGGAAGGCTATTTAATCCGAGGATGCCCCTGACCTTTCCCCCATGCAGCAGGGACAGACGCAGGGAGCTGGGCTGCGTCCTTCTCCTTTAAAACGAGAAATGGAAGCATTACTCACCACCCCAGCCATGTATCATGGTCTGGGGACATTAATTTGACAGTGTGTCAGTTTCCATTTGGTTTGGGCCTGGTGGAGGCTTCCCTCGAAACACCTTCAATTAAATGCAGCTAATAACACAGAGCTATTTTGAGCGTGCAGAGCCCTCTGCCCCCTCCCCCCAGAGCTCTGATGTGTGTGTGGTGTGTGGCGGGGTGAGGCTGCAGTTCACAGTGATCTCAGTAAGGGATCATTTCCCACGGATCTGGGTCCCGCACCATTGCAGGCGAGTGAAGTGCAGACAGCACAGGGAGAGTGGGGAGAAGGAACCGCCTCAGCCGCTGGATGAGAAGATGCCAGCAACCGACCAGGCTGTGGCCCTCTTCAGGACATCGGGAGCTGTGGTTCCCAGTGTAGAGAAAGCAAAGGTTTGGGAGTCCAGCGGACTTGGTGGTGGATCTCGGCTGTTCTTCCTGCTGTGTGACTTTAGGCAAATCCTATAACCTCTCTGAGCCTGTTTTCTTATCTGTAAATGGAAACGAGAGTTCTTTCATGGAGTGAATGATGTTTCATGTTGTTTTATGAACTCAAACAAAATATTATACACATGAGGTTTATTAATTCATTGGAGATAACTCATAATAACCTCTCTCTTCTCCTAAATTCAAATTTAGGCAAAGACCGTTAAGACACTCAAGCCTTCTTCAGTAAGACTCGGAAAGTGGCAGAGTGTCGCAGGGAAGGCACGTGGTCTCCAGTGAGACGCCTCTGGGCTCCAATGCCACCTTAGCCACTAACTAGCCTTGTGATTTTGACAATTTGTTTAACCTCCCTGTGCCTCAGATTCCTCATCTATAAGATGGAGACAGTCATGCCAACCCTCCCTAGGACTGTTGAGAGGATGAAACGGTATGACATACAGCGTACCTAGCATAGAGTCCATGCTTAACCCACGTTAGCTCACTTCTCCCTTGCCCAGGCCCTGAGTCTAGAAAATAAGTACCAACCTTGGTAGTTATTACATTTCAGATGCGTGCCGAGCATTGGATATGAATGATCTCATTTTCATCCTCAAAATGCTGTAAGTTAGATACTCTCAGTAGATTGATCAGCAATATCTGTTCAACCTAACATCTTCCATTCTATTGATGAGACAGCTGGGCTCAGGGATGTCAATGCACTCAGATCAGGCACACTGACCAGTGGTGGAGCCGAGGTGGGTTCCTGGCAGTCGACACCTGAGCCCATCAGCTTAGCCCGGCCCTGGGAATAAAGCACAACGGCCACCGGTCTCGCTTTCACAGGATGATCCTTAATTCAAGCCTAGAAACACTTGGTCACACCCAGTTAGAGATCTGGAAAGACCCAGTGTAAGGGTCAAAGCGAGGCTCTGTGTTGGGGGAGGGCCCAGGGGGCATTCAGGACTCTGCACAGCAATTCCAGAGGGTTGCTAGGCTCCTTGGGGACCCCAGGACTCAAAGTTCACATTCTGATGCTTAGCCAGCCCCTCAGAGGGCTACCCTCTCCACTGGAAGGCCCCAGACAGGAGAGCCAAGAGTCACAATTCACTGCACATCCAGCCACCAACAGCCCCTGCAAAGTGTGATACTGATTAGGCTGCAAATGCCGCGGTTCCTCCAGAGCTGCTCTGAGGGAAAGCCCACGGACCGCCTTGTGCCACCACTGAGATCTTACTTGTCACAGACATGATACTGACAACACCAGCCATGATTCAGGCATGCCCAGTTCAGGGGAAGCATCTTAGTCTGGGTAGCCCCAGCTCTTTTTTTTTTTTTTTGCGGTACGCGGGCCTCTCACTGCCGGGGCCCCTCCCGCTGTGGAGCACAGGCTCCGGATGCGCAGGCTTAGCGGCCATGGCTCACGGGCGCAGCCGCTCTGCGGCATGTGGGATCCTCCCGGACCGGGGCACGAACCCGCGTCCCCTGCATCGGCAGGCGGACTCTCAACCACTGCGCCACCAGGGAAGCCCCCGCCCCCCCCCCCCACCTCTTTTTGAGGCCTTTGCCACTGGCTTGCTCTGTGGTCACGAACCAGCCCCTTTCCCTCTCTGGGCTCTGTCTCGTCATCTGTAAAACGGGGCCCTGAATTAAGGGCCTTGCCAGTTCGTCCATCATGGAAGGTCCACAGGTCTCTATGAGCAGATTTCAGAAGGTGACCCTACTGGTATACTGGAACGCCTTTGTTCCAGAAGGAATGAGGTGAAGCAGTAAGATTCTTAATTTACAGTTACTAACCATCCTGGCTGATTTCAACTCATGCTATTTTTTCAAATAGCTTTTTAAAAATTTATTTTTTCTTTTCCTATACTTTCCCTCCCTTCCTTAGAGGAAAGACTAAGGAAGAAAATAAAGGAATCTACATTCCCTTCTTCCCTCACCAGCATTGTTTTCTTTTTTTTTAAACTGGTTGAGACAAGCATGTGGACATTTCTTAGCAAGAACGAATGCCTTTGTCAGCTTCCACAGATTCACCAGAACGTGGTGTTGGGGAAACCTGCAGAGACCTGAGTTTCAATAAGATCCTCACAGCTGTAGAAGACCAGCCAGGCGTTTACAACAGCCTGCCCCTCACTCTTGACCCCAGGCGAAAACGGCGACACACATTCTGGAATTTTGGCAAAATTGATACAGCAATTACAAAACAAGTCCGTGACTCTTACAGTGACATGGAAAACTATGTACGTTCTAGGTGTAGGAAAAAAAAATCAAGATTGGAGTCTGATTGAACATGGTGGATTAAACGCACCTTGGCCTTCTCTCACGTTCAGCATCTCATTAAACTGATGTAATGGGGGAAGTGTATAAAATCCCAAGTCCAAAGTGGTCTGAGACATCAGAAGGTAAGAGATTTCAACAAATGTCCTGACTCTGGAAAGTCGTTCTGAGTGGTAATGACTTGGCAGAGTGGAGAAAGCTACAAAATCAAGCACTTGCAGAAGGAGACCAATGAGAAGCAAACTGATTTGTCTCGAATTCCTGAGAGGTTCCGTGCTTGCCGGTCCAAGTCTGTAAAAGGCCGTGGTGAGTCTGGAGCAGTTGCGCTCCCAGACCCCTCCCCACTCTCCGTGGCATCCACATGGTGTCAGACCTCAACCAGAACTCGAGAAAGTAGAAAGCAATGGAAACACATGTCCCCAGAATGCAGAGAGGGACACTATTTCTGACCCAATTCTCTACGCAACCTGATTATAATCCACGTGTGACGATGGAATAAATACATTTCAGACATGAAAAAATTAACCTCCCTTTAACCTAACCTTTTCTTAGGAAGTTACTATAGCACGTGCTTCGGCCAAACAAGAGAATGAACCAAGAAATGGGAACCCACGGGAGATAGGAAACAGGAGATCCCACCCAAGAAACCGGCACAATTTCCAGTAACTACCTTGCACGGGGCCCAGAGCCCCTAGAGGAGCCCAGACCGCAGCCAGTCCAAAGGAGGGGTGAGAGCGGGAGGGGCGTGGAGATGAAATGGTTGTTTCAAACTTTTAGAAAACAATAACGATAGATATTTGATAGCTCTCTTGGAGCATAGAGAACTGAGCCAATGAAAAGCAAAGAAATTAATACCAAGAAAAACAAAATGATGTACAAAAAGGGGAATGTAATCATAGTGCCTGACTTGAGTCATGGGGAACAGTATTTTCACAGCCGTGATAATGTAAGCACGGACCAAAACTGTGATATAACATAGCAGGGTAAAGAGAGAAGAAGAAATGGGGGTGGGAGGGTAGGGCTTGTATAGTAGCTAAATCCTCAGTTGCCAGAACAAGAAGTCAATAGATAATCGGGGGCGGGGGGGGGGGGGAGGCAGCAGCGTAACAAATTATTTAGAAGTATATGGAGATATATAATAGAAGCACTTCCTCTCAGGAGTGGGGGAGCGGTGAGGAGCCTGCGGGGAGACAGCTGCTTTGCACAGGAAGCCTTTTAGTTATTTGGGTTTTTTTAGAGCTATGTGCATATATTAGTTTGGAAAACGTAAAAAGTATTTTTTCAAAACTTATCCCCAGCTAGATCGCCACTGTCAGTTCTTGAAGCCAAGGTGACCCAATCCCATATCATGCTCACTGTGACTCCTCAAAGCAAGTGGCAAAGACCATGGGTAATTTCAGGCCATTTGCAAGACTATGACTCCCTGTTTGCTCCCAACCTGATTCTCCCACTTTTTGTCCCTCACCCCAGACCCCCAGCTCCATATAGGACAGCTGTTTGCTGGGTTGTGTTTTGTTTTTTTGACTCTGACTTTCTGTGGATTTAGAGATGCTCTTGGTTTGCTGGATTCAGTGCTTCAATTAAGGTTTTTTCCTTCCGTTTCTTCCCGTGGTTTCCATCGCCTGGGTGAGGCTCCCAGCGTTGCATCTACACCACACAACCCTGCTCACTGGCCCCAGCTGATTGGAGCAAAGGGTGACCACCTGACCCAAGCAGAGCCAATCCAGTTCTCCCTGGGAAATTCACAATTGAGACTGAGAGCCAGACAGCTGGATGCTTTCTTGAATCGCGGAAAGGTAAATGTAGGAGCTGTGGGCTGGAAGACTTCCAACTCCATGCGCGTGAAGGGCAGACAGTCAGTCTGGAGTGAGAAAGAGAGAGAAAAGCCCAGACAAGCAGGAAGAAGCCGACTCGAGAGAGCATGTATCCTCAAGTAGAAAGATAGGCCAAGAGAGAGGCTGGATCCTCGAACGGTCCTCCCTAAAGCCTTAAATTCTTCCCGCTCCTTGGTTTCCTTAGGAGAAAGCCTCCTTTTCTGATGAGGCTAGCTTAAGTTGGTTTCTGTCACTTAGAGCCAAAAGAATCTTAAGTAAAACCAACCCATCTCACTAAATTCTGAATGGGGAGGGCAGGTGAGAAGAAGACATTTGATTGTTTTGAGACTCCAGCATCTATTCCCCTCCCTCAACCGTCCCCAATTTACTTTAGGGGATGTTTCCCTCCCCCACCTCCCTACTCTAGGTCACAGCACGTGGCCTCAGTTTATAGGAAACACAGGAGGACTGTGTTTCTCTGGGGCGGAGTGGGGATGGGACCCCGGAGGCTCCTTTGCTGGAACCTTCCTCCCAGTGCCCTGGTTCAGCCCGACGATGGACAGCTGACCAATGAGACTTTCTCCTGGGACTCTGAACCCCGAGCAGAGGCAAGGAATGAGGCCAGGCTGGCGTGCATTCATTCAGCCCATCAGCAACGGCCAGCCAGGGAGATGGGCAGGAGTTTCTGCTCCTGAGGCGTTCTGGGGCCCCCCTGCTTCCATCAGTTAGCTCCTGGCTATTTTCATCCTTCCTTCCATCCTGTGGCCTCCCCAACATTCTTCCATCAAACCGGCTCTTTTATTTAAGGTAGGCCAATTTGCCTTCTGTTGCATGACCTATGCAGGGAGGGGAGACCAAGTTGAGAATGGACAGCTGGGTGTGGATCCTGACAGCTCCAGCAGGCTCCCTCCTCTTTGGGGATGACTGGAGTCGGCACCCTCAGGTTCAGCAGTGGTGGGACGAGGGACTCTTTGGTTGGGCAGGCAGCGGAGGTTTCAGAAGCAGAGTAGGAGAATGACTGGCAGGCTGACGCCCAGGCTGAGCTCGGGCGGGGGCTGGCATTGGAGGTTTACTGTATACTGTGTGATCATGATACTGTTTTTACCGCCAGGCTGGTGTGGCCTGCACAGCAGGGATTATACAGCGAGGGAGTTGGCTGGAAGAAGATTATACAGTGAAAAAAGGCTGGGGAGAAATGAGCAGTCTTTGTTTTTCTCCTTTTTCTTCTGAGAATTCCCTCTCCCTTTCCTAGCCTGTACTGCCATGTCAGTGACCACCTTCCCTGTCTCCTCTCCCTGTACTCAGGTGAGCTATGCCCGTAACTCAGTATGTGTCCTTCTGTGTTCAGATGCATGCCGGTATAATCCGGTACAGACCTGTGTCTACACACACACACACACATACACAGGCGGGTACTATTTGTCACTAATT
Organism: Orcinus orca; assembly: GCF_937001465.1. Taxonomy (NCBI): domain Eukaryota; kingdom Metazoa; phylum Chordata; class Mammalia; order Artiodactyla; family Delphinidae; genus Orcinus; species Orcinus orca. The sequence continues at coordinate 88,958,636 of NC_064560.1, forward strand.
TACAAAAGATGGATCATCTTGCTTTCTGCATCTTGCTTTTCCCTCTTAATAGCCCCCCGCACCACCTCCAGTCTGTGCTGATTGCATTCTTCTTAGTGGCTGTATCCACAGTGTCTTTACCATTATTTATTCCGTCATTCTCCTAGCTGATGGGCATCCGCTGTGTTCTGTGTGTGCGCGCGCGCATACACGTCATTCAAATAATGCCACAATAAACATCTTTGCACTTACATTTTTACCTAATGGAGCTTTTATTTCCGTGGGCTAGATTCCCAGGAGTGAGACTGCTGGGTTGAAGGGTGTATGCATTTTTTTTATTTTAATAGATGTCACCAGATTGCTTTCCACAAAGGTTATACCACTTCACCTTTCCCCTAAAACCTAGAGGGGTACATCTTTCTCATAGTTCTCCAAGACTGGCAGGGAGTATTTCAAAATATTAATAAGGGTAGTATTTGGATCTTGGGACCTTGGGTGTTTTTCTCTCTTTTCTTCTAATTTATTTTCCAATGTCTTCTCCTTTAAAAAGAGGAAAGCTGCAATACATCTATTTTAACCAGCCTCTGTCCCAGTCCCACCTGTGCTGATCCTCAGGTACAGATTCTCGGCAGCCTTCAGGCCCTGGGGCTCACTCTTCAGCCCTTCCCAGCTGCTCCGACCCTTCATGGACCTGTCATCCCATTCCTGAAAGCTGGGGACCCTCCAGGACCTGAACACAGGTCCACACGTCATCAAGGTTACCCTCATGGAAAGCATATGGTGCCCTGGGGGAAACTTCTAGTTTTAGAAGCAGACCGATCTGGGGTTGACTCCTACTTCCTAGCTGAGCTTTGCTAAGTCGCTTAACATCTCTGAACCTCGGCTTCCTTACCTGTAAAATGGGGAGAACAAAGCAACTACATCACAAGATTGTTTTGGTTTGGTTTTTGGCCACGCCATGGGGCAGGCATGCAGGACCTTAGCTGCCCAACCAGGGATTGAACCTGTGCCCCCTGCAGTGGAAGGGTGGAGTCTTACCCACTGGACCTCCAGGGAAGTCCCTACAAGATTGTTAAGAGCAAAGTGCTTAGGAAGACGTCTGCACACACTGCACGCGTGACGGTCTGTTACGTAAATAACGTCTGCCTCGTGGCATCACTGTGGGATAATGTGCACCGAGGGGCTTTTCTCCCAACCTTTGTGGAGAATCTACAAATGTGCAGTATAGGCCCTGAGCCAGGTGCCCCGATGGGCTCAGCACCCTGCCTTACTCTCCCTCAGCCGCGTGCCCACGGCCGTCCCCGTTCTCTGAGGGCGCTGCAGTGGCTTCTGTTTTGTTGTTTCCTCTCTGCTCTCCCAGTGTCTGGCCCGGCTTCATGGGCTGCCCTCAGGAAGGCCTGCGCTTGGAGTAAGGCTCTGCTGTCACCCTCTTGACATTCTTGAGCACCTGCCCCATGTCTGATGTAGCAGGTCCTGCCTAGCACGGCGCCTACATGAAGTGAGCCCTCGATCAATGTGTGTCAAAATGAAGCAAACCAACTCATAAATAAGATATTGCTCTGCCTTCTAAGCGCTCACCGTCTCACTGGGAAGACAGCCTGAAGGGCGCTAAAACCCCATACAGCACGTGGGGCGGCAGTGACAAGCCCGGCTTGGAGTCGGACAAGCCTGGACTTGGGCCCCGAGTGTAATGCTGGACACATGACTGCACCTCCGGGAACCTCAGTTTCCTCAGCTCTAGACTGGAGCTAGGACTCCCAGCTCAGCCAGTCCTGGAAGGCCAGCTCTGAGGTAGAGAGATGGGAGGTGTCGCCCTGCCGAGTTGTGGTTTGAAGCTGGGCTCGAGCAATGCAGTGGTAGCTCCTGCCTCTGAGGTTCATAAAAGGTCTCATTTTCCAGAATCCCTTGGATCTCCCAGTCTGGTCCCGGTTCCTTCATTGGCCTTATTGGGGCTACATGCCTGGGAACTCTGACGTGGGTCCCTACACGCTGAAACAGGGGCTTTCCTCGGCTGCAGGGGAACAGGCTTTCTGTACACAAGAGCCTGACTCACATAGCGAGGTCACAATATACCGCAGAGGACCACAGGCCAGCATGAGCAAATCCGGGCTTCCAGGAAGCCCCCTGATGTGACACCCAGGCCACTCCTCCCAGCCTTATGTCCTGGGACCTCTCCTAGTCTCCAAGGCCAGGCCTCACCCTTTCCCATCTACTTCATGGTCCTTCCTCCATCCTGGAGCCTGGCCCTCTCCAGCATGGCTCCAGAGGCATGTGATATTGGGCTGTAGGAGTGGAAATGATGGTGCAGCATCTATAGCTGGCAATCTAAGCCTTGCGGAAAGCAATGGAGTCCCCAAGTGATTTCCAACGTTTCAAAAGCCCTAATGGGAATCCCACATTGACCCAAGCCTGACAGTAAGGCTCACTGAACTCCAGGGACTGAACCTTGGCTGAAATCATCTCAGTTCCACAGGCAATTGAACACTCTGGGACCTGGTCCGATTCTGTGAGCAGCGGCTTAGAGAGATTGCTGACTGAAAAAAAAAAAAAAAAAAAAAAAAAAGATGGGAAAATGAATCCATTTGGCAGATGCAATCTCTCACCTTCGGGGGCTCGTGGTAGCTCAAAATAATAAAAGGGGCTCTTTCCAATGAACATCTTGCAGTAGGCTGGTCTGAACAAACTCGCTAAGAAATTAAGATTCGCCTGTGCTTCCTCCCACCTCCCTTCTCACCCCCCCATCATCACCTCCCTTCATCTCTTACCATCACTTCCTCCCCCGTGAATCCTGTCCTGGACTGACCTACCTTCCTACGTAGGGCTGACCTTCCTAGGTGGGATCCCCCCTGTGGGAGCAGAGGTACCACAAGTTCTGCCTCAAAGTCACACAGGTTTTCCAGGGCCCACCCCTTCCCACCTCCCAGCCCATCCCCACCGTGAATCTTCCCGAAGGGTCGCCCTGAGGACGAAAAGCAGTTTGCTAACTCAAGGGAGAGCAGGGAATTCGCATCCCGGGTATCAGTGAAATTTATGAGTCATGGATATCACAGGACCCTGTTTTCATTTGACTTCATTCACCACTTCCTTTCTTCATATTAATTTCTCCCAACAGCCCACTTATCTTTCCTCTTGGAGCCCTGCCCACCATTACTTTCCCTGATACGATGGTATCTCTAACAGCCTAAAGCACTCAGCGCCGTGATGGCTTTGGAATTGGCTCTCTCAAGCACTCACAAGTTACTCTCTGTGGCTAATCAAATATCCAAACAACCTCCCCCAGTGATTTGGAAGAGCTTGGTGACAGCGAGACATCGGCCACAGAGCCATCAGAACAGGGCACGTGTGTTTGGTGGCAGGCAGAGAGGCCAGTTTCGGCTGTGTCACGTACCTAGTGGCAGAGGACAGTGGCTTTTCCTGAGAAGCAACTGCTCTGTGGTTGCTGAGCTTTGGAATTTTTTTTCCTTCCTTTCTTTTGAAGGCAAAGAGATGCTCCACGCCAAGGGTCAGCTGGGTGGTGGTTACATTTTTTTCTAGGACAAAATGAATCATAGCAGCAACAGCAGTGGTTAAAGGGAAGAGACTGTATCTAGGGGCTGGTCTCAGTTCTGCCCAGAGAACCTTGGACAAGTCACAGCCACTCTGAACTTCTGTTTCCTCTTCTGGAATATAGGAGAATTGGGTTAAATGGTCCCTAAGGTTCCCAAACCAGAAGCTGACTCAACTTTATATCATACCTTACAGCTTAAACACTTTCATGCTTGTTACTTCATTTGAAGTTCGCAAGAATTCCATGAGTGAGCTGGGAGAGGAATTATTATCTCCATTTTATAGCTGGGAAATGACTTGCCCCGGGTTAACGCATCCTGCGTGGGACGGAGCCGAGCCTCCTTCATGTCTGGTCTCCTGGTCCATACTTGTCCCACCTCCTGGTGCAGACACGGCAGACTCTGTGATGCAAACCGCCCTCCCCCTTCATCGCCACACAGGAACTTCCATTCAAGCCAGAATTCAGGGGTCATCCCATCCACTTAATTTTCCGTTGGAAAAACTGAGACCCACAGGGGTAAGTGAAAGGACCTTCCCAAGATCACGCCGCAAAGGGTCTCCTGACACCTAACCCAGGGCCATCCCACCCACCTCTTCTCCTCATGGGTACCACAAGGGTGAGAGCACCTGCATCCCAGGCCTGTGCTAAGGATGGGACTGTCAAAACGTGACACTGTTGAGTTCTGGGCACATTTGGGACATACCACTGTGTCATCACTACCCACACTGCCTGTATGGGGCCTTGAGAAATTTTCACTGGCCTCTTCTTGTGGGCTGATGTGTTAAGAGAGCTCATGACAGGCTGGTCAGTGCCCTGTCGCCCTCAACGTCTCCCTGGCCATCCAGGACCGCAGCAGCCCGGCTCATCCTCTGGGCTCCTCCAAGCCCTCCGATTTCTGCCGAGGCCCAGCCCCACCCTACTCATCCTCTCCCAGACACAGTGGGAAGTTGTTCTCTCCACCCCCACCCCACACCTGCCCTCCTAAACAGACAGTCACAGCCTGCAGTGTCCCTCGGCCGCCGGCCTGCAGCCCCTGCTCCCTCCGGCCGGCCTGGCAATACTGACTCTCTACTCAGCCCTTAGTCAGCTGGCCCCAGTTCCAGACATGGCCCTGCAGAGGCGAACACTTCCTTCCCACATTCCCATGACACTTTGAATAAACCTTGGTGAGCCCTCATGCTCTCACATGGCCATCACCTGTCTACAGGGCTGTCCTTTTAACTGGCAGCTCCCTGAGGCTGTATTTTATTCCTCTCGGTGTTTTCAGTGCCTGGACCATGGCGGGGCTCAGTGACCTTGGAGGGAGGAAGGGCAAACTTTACATACTGCTAGGATCACAGGTCTGGGTGCCAGGCCCACCTCCACTGCAATCAGCTCCACCATTCACCAACACGTGAGCCTCTCCAAGCCTCAGTTTTCTAATCTACAAAATGGGGAAGATGATATCACAGACCTGATCAGGATTACAGGGGATAAACCATGGAAAGTGCTTAGCACATCACAGTAACTGGGAATTATTATTATTATTATTATTATTAGGGAATTCCCTAGGAGGTTCTCCCCCTGAGCTCACAAGAAAGCCCCAGGCTCTCTACACTATCTGCAGGAAGAGCCCAGGGGAGTTGGTAGCCGCATCCCCTGCCCTCCCTTCTCCTCCAGCCCCAGTCGGAAAACCCCTTTGTCAGGTCGCCCCAGACACCGCCAAGCTGTTTTCCTTTTCCTTGTTGACACGGGGAAGACCTGGCCACCGAGCCTAGGGCTGGGCCTCCCACTCTTTTAAGTGCAAACACTGAGCTGTGTATTTTGGGCCCCTCTGAAGGGCCGTTTCTGGTGAAATACCAGGTTTTGAAATACTTCACTGCTTGTTTGCCTTTGGAAGCCCGTACACGCTCGGGTCTCTCAAGAGGCTGGAGGCTCTGTGCGGTTACAGAACCAGGCGACACGGTGGGGGAAAGGCAGCGGCCCCCAGCTCCCTGGACTGGGCCTGCTGGAGGTGGAACAGGGGACCCCCAGCCTCCAGGAGTCCACATCCTGCGTGGGGAGAGCAGGCACACGGAGACCAAGGCAGCATGTGAGGTGAGCCAAGTGCAAGGACAGACTAAGGCTTAGGTTCAGACCAAGAGTTGGAGTGAAAACTGAGCCTCCTGGAGTCCTACCTGCAGAAACGCCCGCCGGGTCCCCAGCCCCTACTTCCTCCAGCCCCTCCCCTCCTCCATCACCCCCCTACTTCCAGACCCACACAAATACATAAACTTCTAGGCCTGCCAAGAGCCAGTTTGAGAGGACTGGACGTTTACTTGAGCCACAGGGCTCTACGAAGGAACCATGATCATGTAGCCCAACAGCAGAGCTAGAAGGAGCCAGAGAGAGAGGCAGGGCTGAGTTGCTGGGGACCCCGTGGGTTGGAGCTGGTCCTCTAGGGGGACGAGCTGCCACGTCCTGGGTGGTCATTTGGGCCAAGTGTTTTACACGCCTTGTTTATTTTAAAATTCGTGAGATGGGTTTCTTCACAGGCGAAGAAACTGATGCTAGAACAGATTGGGCTCCCTCCTTGTCTAAGGGCCAGGACCCTGGTGGAAGCTCCTAGGACAGGGGTCAGTGACCTCTCTTATAGGCAGAGGCTCTAGGAAGAATGTGCTGGAAGGAAGTAGGGGCAGGGCTCACAGAAAAGGGAACATGGAAGAAGCCGGCCCAAGAGCATCAAGGTGAGATGTTTACGACAAGTTCAGAGGCTGTGAGAGCCCAGTTCGGCAGGGGAGGAAGGAGACTGGGGAGATGAGGACAGAACAGAGACAGAAACTGACCGAAGAAGGACTTCCAACCCTCCTGCCAGGGGCCCCGTCTGCAGAGCAGACGGTAGCAAATAATGTCCGAGAACCTTGCGTGCGTGTGCCCCGTGCCTGGGGTTCCCCCAAGGAGCAGAGATGAAAGGCAGAGAAGGGAACTGATTTATTTCTACAGGCATCTCCTGGGTCCTCCATATGCAAACAGAGTTCAAAGCTGATGTCCTAGAGCTCACACACATTTCGCACAGAAAGGGCCCTCTTGTCAGGCCTCCACTCGGAGCCAGTTGACCCTGAGAGATCTGGATTCCCAGCCCCAGGCAGACTAGAAGCTCTGGTTCCGATGTGGCATGGGTTAGAGGCAAGCACGGGCCACAGGAGAAGGGGTTGCTGAAACCAACTGTGAAGAAGGGTACGGAACCACCAGAGAAAGTGCTCCAGCCGCGGGGCTGGCGAGAGCCATCTCACAGAGGAGGGCTTTGGGTGAGAGAACTGGGCCCCTGGACTCTGCTGTTTAGCTAAGTGAGGGTGGAAAACTTCCTACGGCCCTGAGAGTCAGTTTCCCCATGGAAAAGGAGGCCTAAGGCCACCGACAGGAATGAAAGGACACAAGGTATGTGGGTCACCAGCTGAGTGTCTGACTCACTTGTTTCCTGATTGCTGTACTTGATGTCATCTTTTATTCCTGGGGGAAACTCAACCCATCCTAGAGCAGTAGTTCTCGAACTTGTCTACACACTGGAGTCATTCAGGGGGCTTTAATAAACGCTCACGCCTGGCTCCACCTCACAGAGTCTCTGAATTAAATGGCCTGAGGTTGGACCTGGGTGGCAGGATTTCTTCAGCTCTCCAGATGACTCTAATACGCAGCCAGGGGGCTGAGAACCCCTGCCCCGGAGGCAACTATAACCCACCCCAACCCAGAAATAGGCACTGAGGGTCCGCGTCATCAGAGTTGCCGAGAAGGGGCTAAATATCTGGGTACCCAGGGTCTTAAAGCAGAGGAACGTATTTTAGAAAGCTTTCTGTCTAAATGGTTAATTTCTTTTAAGCTTGGGCTCTTAGGGGAGTAAAGTTCAATTATCTGGAAAACTCACTTATGTGGAACTCCTCACTCCCTAATGACACTGGCTAAATGAGGTGTTACAATTCTATAGATTCTCAAATTAGAGTCTCTGTGATTCTCCACCCAGAAAAAAAATTATCCAGAGGCTTGGATTTGAAACACACCCTCGCTGCCCGGGTTCCTCAGGCAGCTGGGCCCTGCTGAAACCTTGGTTCTGGGAGGGAAGGGCTCCCTGGCCTCGTGGGAAGGTTTTTGCTTCAAGCCCCAGCCAGCCAGAGTGACATGCCCGTGCCGATTTGTCTTAGCTCCCGAGGCCTAAGCCCATTTCCGCATGAAACAGCGAGCACTGTCTTCTCCCACATCCAATAACCACATCCTGATATGCTGGGAGAATCACTCTCACCACACATCCTGCAGAACGCATGGTTCCACATGAACATTTTGAATGGTTTCTTTTATAAAGGATAAAAAGAAAGGATTTGTTTCATTTGTTTTATTAGCCCATTTTTAACCAGAGGGCAGAGAAGAAAACAAAAGATTCTTTGATTATTAAAATCTCATTTTGTTCTTAAGGACCCCACACAAGCAAAACCCAGAGAGGGAACATTTATCAATGAGTTTTCACAACCCAAATAAGGAGAAGAGGATGGAAAGAAGGGTCCATGTCCCAGGACCCTTTACAGTTTTTTGTCATTAGATATTAACTTCTTTGTTTATTTAGTGCCTGTCTCCCTCACTGGAAAAGAAGCTCAAGGAGAGCAGGGTGGGAAGATGAATCCCACTAGGATACACTAGTTACCTGCTGTATGAGTTGGCCCTAGCTCCTGTAACCAAGTACAGTAAGTCCCCTACGTATGCACGTTCAAGTTGCAAACTTTCAAAGACGTGAACGTGCGTTTGCATGTCCGATCACGTAAGTTAGTTCACATTATCTGGTGTACACTGTCACGTGCGTGCATCCTCTACAACTGGTTGTGCTTTTGTGTACTTTACTGTACGGTACTGTATAGAGTACAGTAGTACAGTATCTTTAGTTCAAGCCCAGGATGTCCAGAAGCAGGCATAAAAGCAGCTGTGATGTAGCTGGTACTGCTAAGAAGCACCAGGAATTGGAGGCCCAGAGAAAGGGCGAAGACAAGAGGAAGAAGGAGTAACTGAAGAACCGAAGGGATTCACGACGCAGGAAATGCAAGGGGATTTTCTTTATTTGAGGAGGCACTGTTAGTTTTTGAGGCACAGGTCCCGAACACAGAACGGTACACGAAGGTTGCAGTAGCTGTTCAGAATGCAATCCAGTGCTACCGTGTCATCTATGACGAGAAAAAAAGAGCTACTGCCCAGACATCACTGGATCGTTTTTCCAAGAGGGTAGATAGAATTGAATCCAGCAAGGAACCAGAACCTGTGCCATCACTGTCAGGCGTGAGTGAAATTGCAGCTTGCCCTTTGTCTCCTATCGCTGACGATCCTTCAGCTCTACCGTCTCCCACCTCCTCTCCCCCCTCCAGTCAGTAACGCTTCTTGCCTGTTCACTCGATGTCAGCCCCTGTATGCCAGCTGCTGTACTGTACTACTGTACTTTTCAAGGTACTGTACTGTAAGATTAAAAGTGTTTGCTTTATTTTTTGTGTTTGTTTTTTATGTATTATTTGTGTGAAAAGTATTATAAACCTATTACAGTACAGTACTATATAGCCAGTTGTGTTAGTTGGGTACCTAGGCTAACTTCGTTGGACTTACAAACGCGCTCTCAGAAGGGAACTCATTCGTATGCAGGGGACTTACTGTACCACAAACTGATTGGTTCTAAACAGCAGAAATTTATTGTCTCACAGTTTTGATCTAGAAGTCTTGAAATCAAGGTGTTGGCGGGGTTGGTTCCTTCTGAGGGCTATGAGGAAGAAGCTATGCCCTGTGCATGGGTCCTCTGTGATGACAACAACACATGGGCTTCATCTGAAGAGCTTGGAAGTCACAAAAATGAGCCAAGGCCCTTTCTGGATGAGCCTGATTTGACTGGGCTGGAGTGGGAAACAGCACTGGTGCCTGTACTCTACAGTCCGCAAGCCACAACTACTGAGCTCGCGTGCCACAACTACTAAGCCTGCGAGCCACAAGTACTGAGCCCGCATGCCACAACTACTGAGCCCGCGAGCCACAACTACTGAGCTCGTGTGCCACAACTACTGAGCTCGTGTGCCACAACTACTGAGCCCGTGAGCCACAGCTACTGAGCCCATGAGCCACAACTACTGAGCCCGTGAGCCACAAATACTGAGCCCGCGAGCCACAACTACTGAGCCCGTGAGCCACAACTACTGAGCCCACGAGCCACAACTACTGAGCCCATGTGCCACAACTACTGAAGCCTGCGCGCCTAGAGCCCATGCTCCACAACAAGAGAAGCCACCGCCATGAGAAACCCGTGCACTGCAACGAAGAATAGTCCCCGCTCGCTGCGCGCAGCAACAAAGACCCAGTGCATCCAAAAATAAATAAATTTATTAAAAGAAAAGGATATAAATCAGTTCCCTCACCCCCACCAGAGCCAGCTGTTTGACGTTTACCAGCACACCACTGTCTTCAGGTTTGGCTGCCATCTGAGGTCAGAGTTTTCATCCATATATCTTCCCTTCTAGGACAGGCTCCAACCTGAGGGCTCCTAGCTTCCACACTGGCGAGGTGCTCTCTGTACGCTTCACCCCAGGGCTTTGCTCTCTGTCCATCCGAGCGGCTTTCCTGCCTCCATCACCTGCTGCACACAGCAGCCCAGAGCAGCCCACCCTGGCCAGCCCCTGCTCTCTGGGGCCCTGGAGGGATCACAGAGGCTATAAAAGCAGGTGTCAGCCCCGGAGGACCACAGCTCGCTGGAAAGAAGCCAAGGGCAGAGAGCTAGACGACCACGAAAGATGGGGGTGACGGGTGAACAGAAATGAGGGCACCTCAGAGCCCAGGTTGTGCTATGGGTGTGTCAACAACACACACTGTACACATAGGGCTCCACTGAGGGCAGTGTAGTGCTGGCAGGCGGGTAGCAAGGTGTCAGCTGCCAGTCACCCACAGTCATCTCGCAAGGGGAGTACCGGGCTCCACATTATTTTATGGCCCTAAAGACATTTCTACATGTATCTGTACTTAGGATCCTCTGGGCCTTTTTTGCGTTTCCCTGGATCCCTGGCCAGAAGCCCCTGCTGGACCCTCGGGGACATGGTTGTGAGAGAGCCCGAGCAGAGAGCCATCCTCCTCGAAGAGCCCTACCCAGACCTCCCCTCTCTCTCTCCCACCCCTTTGACCAGCAAGCCTCTCTCCTTGCAGACCCCAGTCCAGCCAGCAGTGGATGAGCTCACCTGGTTGGCTCCAGCCAGCTTCCACTTGGGTGCATTTGAAGCTCTTACACAGGAGAAAATAAGCTTGGTCCAATCTTCAAGGGCAGCATTAATCAACTGGAGTGGGTTCAAGAGCAGTGAACCAGCTACACGCCAAAGCCAGGTCACAAGACGGAGGGTGGAGGCCTGGGGACTGGGTATCCTTAGGTCTGGTGAGGTTCTGACTCCAAGAGTGTACTCTAGAAGTTGACAGAGTCACTACATGGACATGGAATTCATCTTCTATATGGCAAGGGAGGGCAGTCCTTGGCCAGAGCAGAGGATCCGCAAGGCAGACACAGCTTATTTTTGCAAGGTGCTGGCTTTCAGAGCTGCCCAGACTACTGCTGGTACGAGCCTCTGAAGTTGGTAAAAGCAAGGGTCAGACTGGTCAAAGAGAGCCATGTTTTAAAAATTGCCACTGCCAGGGAATTCCCTGGCGATCCAGTGGTTAAGATTCCACGCTCACACTGCCAAGGGCGCGGGTTCAATCCCTGATCAGGGAACTAAGATCCTACAAGCCGCGTGGCAAGGCAAATGAAATGAGATGAAATAAAATAAAATAGAATAGAATAAAATAAAATAACCGCTGCTAACAAATGGGGCAGAGCCCCCCATACCGCACACCACTCTACCTCCACAGGGGCTAAAGGCCCCAGGAAGGAGTCAAAAGGTGGTACTTCCCGTGTGTTTACCTCCTCTGATGTTAGAACCCGGCCATGCTTCTTCCTCCCAGCCCTGAGATGCAAGACATCTCTGAAGCATGGTCTCAGAAAAGGCTGGCTGAGATGTAAATGACCAATAACAGCGAGACCCTCTCAGCATCTTGGGCTGGGAAGGCATGTTAACCTGGACCAATGGCTGAAGCTAAAGAGAAAACTTACAAGGTGTAATGTCAGGCACTGCCGAGCTGGACATGGGAGCTAGAAATTACAGATCTCAGTGCCAGGTCCTGTGCTGGGAGCTGGACTCTGCTAGCTCATTTAATCTTCCTTCTCAGGAGGTCACTAGATATTTCCTGTAAACCTACCTGGTAGCAGAGACAGGCCTGATGTGGAAGTGCAGAGGTGAATCTTTAAAAATATACATTTCTGCCCTCTCCCCTCCACGGAATAGCATTTTACATTATTCAATAGAAAACCACACCTGAGCAGATCTTGCAGACAGATGAAATAGAGAATAAACTCAGCCCCATCATGAAGGATCCCTTGGGTTGCAGAAAGATCAAGAGCCTCTGTAGGTAGCATCTCCTCCAGTGTTTGTTTTCAGATCATTAAATACTTAACAGAGGGAGAGACTAAAAGCCAAAGTGTTCCAAGCTACTGCTGATTAAGTATCAATCAGGAATTAAGACAGAGCAAGTCTGAAATTGTAATGATCTTTTTAAGGACAGGCCATGTCCACTTGATTTTTTTTTTCTCTCAATGTGCCTGGCAGGAAGCTAAATGACTAAAGCATGTGGTTAAACATGGGACACCTGGTGCCCTCGCCACTCCGATGGGTATCGCTCTCCTTGGTTTACAGGCATGAGCCCGGGGCTCTCGGAGGCTATGCCAGTGCCCTGTAGTCACGCGGCTACGGAGTGTGCACATGGGGGACCAGGATTTCATCTAGATGGTGAGTGCCGACCCCACCCCCATTATTGCACCTCACAAGTGCAGGCAGAGGGATTGAGGGAGACCAGGCCTGCCACCACACTTGACCTTACTTTCGAATCCCGTTCCCTAACAGAGCTGACAGAGCCCTGGGCTCTGGGGCAAAGCCAAGGCAGCTCACACGCACTGCGTGTGGACCGTGTTCTGAGTTTACATTGTTCTGCTGCACGTATCATTCAACTGTCACAACCTCCAATCAAGTAGATACCATTGAACCCCCTTAATTGATGAGAAACTGAGACGGAGGGAGAGTGAGTGATCTGTCCAAGACACCCGGATGGTAAGTGCTGGGCCCGATGCACAAACCCAGCCCGTTTGATTCCAGCATCTGCCCCTTCCCATCCCAGCTGCTGGGCAGGAGAGCCAGCCTCCCCTTGCTGCAGACTGGGGCCCCCAGCCCGCTCTAACTGGCTCCGAGAGGACTCAGTGTTCCCTTGTGGTTCTGCAGTCAAAGGGTTAACTTTAACTCAATTCCCCTTTCAAAGGAAATGAAGCAGAGGCCCTGTGGGGCGGGTAGGTCCTATGCCTGAGTCACTTTGGCACTTAATTGCTTATTATTTAATTGCTGTATTGGGGAGCACAAATTGATCAGCTGCAAAGTTATTAGCAAACTCCAGTTTTAAGGAAATAATTACTGAATTCTCCCTCCCTGGGTTGAGTAATTCCTTCCAAGATGCTCAATGACATTAAGCATTTTCACCAAGGCCGCTAGCAGCTCTGTAATATGCAAATAAAGTAACTCTGTAATTACCAATAAAATGCTTACTGAAGTGACAAATTTTTACTCAGCAGTGAGTTGGGGGGAAAAAAATGGCGTCATTTGTATTTTAAGGATCCTTTAAACTTGTTAGTTGGCGTTCATTTCCGTGCTGCTCTGTGGTCATTTAAAAAGACAGCGGAGTCGACAGGCCTCCCTCAGTGGGAAGAAGGCCCTCCTGGGACTTCTCTCCTCCACCCAGGCTGGCTCCTTATGGAGAAGCGTGAACGTTCCACTCTGGGCGCTGGGGGGATCGCAGGCACTGCGCAGACTTGCCCTGGGTGTCTTTATAGATGCTGGGAGGCTGGCTTTCAATGGGGCTCAGGACTGATCTCTCCAGGTGGATAAATAAAGAGTGACCTCTCAGCGAGGAGCAGCTGCCACACGATCCTTCTGAAGCCCAAGTACGACAGCTGTGTTGTCCCTCTGTCTTTCAAACCCTTCCCTCGCACTCCAAAGCCTACACTGTGAAGTCCAGCTGTTTGCCTGACCCTCCAGGCCTTTCACAATCCAGCCGTCAGGGCACTGGGCACAGTGAGGGCTCCAGCTACCTCTTCTCCAGGCTCATTCGTGCCTCCCCCTCCATGCAAGCGTGATTGCTTCCTCTGTAGAGCAGCGTCTCGGTCAGCATGGGCTAGGTTGTGCAGCAGTAGCAAGCAAGTCCCAAATCTCAGTGGCTTCAAACAAGCCACGTTTAGTTTTTACTCGTGCTACGTGCCATCCTGGGTCAGCCTGAGTGTCCTGCTCACTGTCGTCACTCAACAAAAAGCAAGCTGATGAAACCATCACCTTCTCAAATGTTGCTGGCCTATCACCAGACAGGAGGGAAAATGAAATGTTCTCCAACCTGGGGTGATGGGTCCCTTCCTCCCGCATGGCATTGCTCAGACTGTTCACATGGCCTCACCCTACCACGAGGGGCTCAGGAAGTGAAATCCTTCTTGGTACTCAGGAGGAGGAGAGCCAGCCAAAATGACTTTGACGCAACACTAATGACTACCACAAAGGTAGATTTAAAACATGGTACCAGAATGATCTCCCTCCTAGGGTTGTTGGGAGAGCTAAGAGTGATCCTGCTTGTAGAGAGTAGCACAGTGCCTGGCTCATGGTCAGTGGTCAGCCGACATTAACTACTAAATAGGTTGTCCATATGTGCTAACTGGAGGGACATTCCAGCAGAACCTTCTGTAGTCTCTTAGAACCAGTTCTCTCTCTGGATCCCTGTAAGCTGTGGTGATCAGAGAAAGCCTTCAAAGAAAAGGCAACCATCAAACCCAGTTTGGGGGATGCTGCAATGTGAAGAGATGACACTCTGAGAGGAGGAGAGGCATGAACAGAGGCAGCGAGGCTGGAGAGTAAGATGTACATGGAGAAGGCTGAGGTGAACTTCACGGGAGCAGAGTTTTGCAGAGAGAGTCCCACATTCGACAGGGGCACCTCCTCAAAGAACAAGAAATGGGGCCTCATTCCAAAGCCTGAGTTAACAGGAACACTTCACAATTCAGAAAAATCCCTTTGATGTGTCCTGCATCTCATGCTTGGCTTGGAAACTGTCCCGGGGGAATAAGGTTGGGGCTAGATTATCAGAAACCTTGATCTGAAACCCAGGTCCCAACTGAGAACCTAGGCCTCCTGGCTCCAAGTCCATTGGCCTCTCCACAGCCCCACGCAGTGGCTGACCTGGTTTTTTCTCCTTCTCCTTGTTGCCAAAGGCTCCATTTCTGGGTGATCACATTTGCCCCCGGGGGGGGGTGGGGTGGGGGGAATCTTTCTCTTATATTTGCATTGGTAACTGCTCAAAGCCCCACCGAGGCCTTGGAAATGTGCCACCCACATCCTCTCACACTGGCCCAATTGTTCATGGCAAATGCCTCCCTTTTGAACTCTGGACCTCTTGGAGGAAACAGTTTCAATAGGAATAACTCTGAATTCTCCTAGGCCTTGCCATCTGGGTGTCTGGAATGGAGCTTCCAGGATATATGGCTCTTTTGAAGGAAACAAATTCAATTGGTGATTGTGTTCCCATTAATATGCCTAAGGAGCGATCTTGTACTCTTGCCAGGACATTTTTTTTTTCATTCGACAAACACTTATTGATCTCCTGCTGTGCATTCAGCACTGGGCTGGGTGTGGGGACAGGAAGGTGGGGAGAGTGGACACTTTGAAAAAGGACTTTGACTCCACACTATAATAAGGAGCATAACAGAGGTAGGCGCAAAGGACTATGGGAGCCCAGCGAAGGGGTGGCTAACTGTACCTGGACAAGAAGGCTCCAAAAGGGGAAACCACAACTACCAGGCATGCAGAAAATGGACCTGCAGAAACTTGGCGGGGTTCCTACACTTACTCCCCAACGTTTCTGGACAAGTCTGGGATGCACAAAATTCAACATGATTCCATTCCTGGGCTGCTTGCCAGGCACAGAGCTAGATGATTGGGGGATCCAGAGAGGAACGAGGCATCGTCCCTGCCCTCGGATTGCTTATGCTCCAGCTGCGGAGATGCAGCTTTGGTGTAGGTGACTCTACCACCCAGCCCAACAGGAGGATTCACATTGCCTTAGAAAACCCTACTACAATCCTTCCAAAGTGCAAAGAGCAAAATAGTCCCAGGGACTGGCAGATGCCAGGGCAGGCTTCCTAGAGGAGGTGACAGGACTGGGTTTTGGAGAGACGGAGCGGTAGGAAGGAGGAGGCTGCGGCACAAATAGGCAGGGTGACCACAGGGCCAAGTCACAGGCACAACAACACACACACGTGTCGCAGCTGGAGCGAGGGTCTGTCTGAAGCAATGGAAGCAAAGGCAGGGCGGTGGGGCGAGGTTAGACTTGACCCTGCTGGCCTGAAGTCACCACCAAAGACCTTTTGTTCAGTTTTCTCAAAGGATCCCATCTTTAGCAGGCCTGCCCTACTGAGTACACCCCACCTGTTAACAAATAACCCATGTGTTTTCCCACAGTATAACCAATGTTGGCTCAGTTGAGATTACTATCGCAAAAGTAAAAAGAAAATGTTTCTGAACATCTCACTCTGGTGCTCTAGACTCTTCCATGGCTCCCCATTGCCCTCAGGAAAAAGTCCAGCATGCAAAGTCATTGACTTCCTGGCCCCCCACCTCTCGGCTGGGCTTTGCCAAATGACTCGTGGTTCTTCAGACCTGCATATTTCCTGGTTCTTCAGACCTGCATATTTCCCCCTCAGACTTCTGAGTATGTTGCTCCTCTACATGGAAACCTCTCATTCTTTCCCACCTTCCTATTTTCTGGTTTCTCAAACCTTAATGCTTCCTCCAAGCAGAGATGCCTGACCCCACATCTAGGTTAGGTGCTGAGCTCGGATCACACTGCGTGGGCACGTCTATTTGCTTGTCTATCTCCCTGGGGAGGCTGCGAACCCCTGGGGACAGGGATTTCATATCCAACCCCCCACCCCCGGCGGTCAGCACCATGGAAGACAGTAGTGTTCATTAGAGGTTGAGTGATGAGCAAGCCAGCAGGTGAGGGAGTGAATCTGATACGTCATTACAGGTTAACCCATAGGGCCGTGTCACAGGAAAAGGGACCATTGACCCCCATCAAGCATTTTGAAGGAATGGAAAGAACCTACAGATTACCCACATAACCACCTCTGCAGCTACCAGACCAGGGGCTCCTGGCACAGGCACTGGGGAGCCAGCGGGGATTTTGACCAAGGGAGGGGCATGCCTTTTCCAGCCACAGTTGTTACCTGTTTGGCAGCCCCTCTGTGTTCCTCCTCCCCTGCACCTCTCCTCCACGTCAAGAGGGCTGAGCAAGTGGTGGTAGCGTCTGCCAGGTTATAGCAGCTTCTCCCGTGGGCGTCTTTCCTCGTCCTCTTTCGATACACTTTCACCTTCTGACCCCAGACAGGAAGCAGGATCAGTGCTTCTGAGTCCTCGTGAGATGATGTCCTTCTAATCCCTCACATGCCAAACCCCATCTCTTAACATTGTCACCAACAACAACTCTGGGGGCCCAGACACACCCCAAACATAGTCTCTGCTTTTGATGGATTTGGAGAGAGGGCAGGAAGGATAAAACCATCATTAAGTAACTTCCATAGCAGCCCTAAGTAGGGTGAGCAAGGGGTGCACAGGGGTCCCTGGCACCAAAATGCTAAGGGATGGTTTTTCCAGACTGCACACATCTCTCAGCCCTCCTGTCTTGCCCTGTGCCTAACCATGGAGAGGATGGAGCAGGTGACCAGGTGGCTGGGGCAGCCCCGCTCCCTGTCCCGTGAGGCCACCACCTGTCGGTGCATTCACGCTTCACGCCCCCCGTCTCACACTGTGAGTGATGACTCTGGCTATCACTTATCCAGCACTGAGCTGCTTGGTACTCACGTACAGCCTCCTGACCTTCACTCAACTGTCCTGAGAGGTGGGGATGATTTCCCCACTTTAGCTGGAATCTTTGTTCAGCAGAGTGGAACAGCTATTTGAGCTCAGGTCCGGGAGACCCTAAAGCCAGGGCTGTGGTACCAGTTGCCTGGTCTGGCCCTCATAGCAGCGAGGTTGGGGGGGCCAAGCAGACGGGAGCATCCTCACCTGGCAACTCCTAGGTGGAGCTCTCCATTGCTGTGAATGTCAAGGGTCCCACAAAGGTGGACGAAATTGACTTCCTCTATGACCAGCCGTGCAAGGCCAGGGATAGCAATTGCCCTCTGGGCAGAGTCCTCGGCCATGGAGTAAGGAAAAGGAGGAGCAAAGGAAGGAAAAGAGCCCCTCCCTCCCATCTAGATCCCCCAGCCCGTCTCTCTGGACCTCTAATCTTCCCCCACCCCACCCACCAATATCCATGTTCATTCACTCCACAGTGAGCGCCATCCTCACTTCCACGGATAACTCACTCAGTCCCACCTAGGGCTTTATTATTATCCCCATTTCACAGAGAAGAAGACAGAGGCTTAGAGGCATTAATGCCCCAAGGTCTGCTGTGGGTGGGGCTGGGATTCCAGCTCAGGGCTGTCTGGCTCTGAAGCCTCGTGGTGCCACGTTCCAGCTGGGGGCTCTGCCCCTGCCCCTGCCCTCAGTTATGCTGCTGTTCTAACAGGGCAGGAGGAGCCCAAGAACTTGGAATCCACTAGCAGAAGATTCTGGAAGTCAGGGTTCCTCCTTTTCCTTCTCAGACTTTTGCTCAGCCCCATACCCCTCAGGGAAGTCCCTCAGCCTCCTCTGGGTTTCCCTCCTGGCCCAAAACACTTAACCTCCATCACCAGGGCAGGCAGGCCAGAGAGGACTAATTAACAGTCTGCCAGGGGCTTTGAAGTTGAAAGGCTGCCTACGGGCGGGTCCCGGCGGGTCCCTCGAGCCTCCAATGTGCAGACCCCAGCCGACCCCAGCCGCCTGAAACTAAGTGTGTGACCTGGGTCGGCCTCAGGCTGGGAGGCCTTTTTCATCACCACGTGCAGCTGTCCCTGCCCGCAACCTGAGACTCTGGAGGAAGGGAGAGCCAGGCCTCTCCTGAGGGGCCCCTGGCCAGGATCTGAGGATCCCGAGGCCCACAGTAGCGTTGAGGGGGTCAGGGTGGGAGTGAGCAGTCCCGGGTCCTGGGCCTGGGTCTGCACCGCCTGGGGGTCCTGACCCAGGTGGGTCCTGCCCTAAGGTGTGCCTTACGAAGTGACCTGCACGATCCCTACCCCACCCCACATACACGGCCCTTGAGGGTGGTACTGCACAGCCTGCATCGTGGAGCCCCGAGCCCGGCGTAGGGCAAGTCATCAGTAACTGTTGACTCTGGGGGCCCCTCTGGTGCTGATTTTCTGCGGTTCTCAAACTTCAGGTGTTCCGTCGGTCCCAAGTTACCACGGCTGTACCCTCCAGTCATTCCCTGACCGGCAATGCCCTGGGGGCAGCTGGAGCTCTGAAGGAAGCCCCCTCAGAAGCAGGACCTGCACTCTGCCAGCTCCTTTCTAGTGGGTTCCCTGAAGGCAGGGTTTGGCCCCATTCAGCTCTGGAACCCCAGAGTCTGCCACAGGGGCAAAGCCGTGCTCAAACACAAACTCTTGGTGTTAGCGATCCAGTAAACTGTCATGAAATTGAAACTGTCAACTTATTAGATCAAAGAGGTTTTGGAGAAGTCTCAGCAAAAATTAAAAGTCTCACCCATCTCCACTATCTGGACCAATTACTGAACCTCTCCAATTCAAAACCAATTACTGACTCAGTTTCTTCATCTGTAAAATAGGGACAGTGAAAGGATTTACCCCATAAGGTTGTTCTTGAGTTATATGAGTTAATTCCTATAAGGAGCTGAGAACAGCATCTGACATATAGTATTTAGTCATTTATTATTACTTTTATTATTATTAATTAGTTATTAATTACTATTATCATTAGTTAGATAGTTATTTTTCTCTTCACCTGTTTGCTGCCTCCTGGAATTCCTTTAACCCTTTCACCACACAAGGGAGGTGAGACTGGGAAGGCAGATGAATTCGGACAGCCACTGTGACTTAATAATAAGCCCTTGCAGGTCAACAGCCCATTGCAGGTGTCCAGAACTCTCAGTCAGCATCGCATTTGATCCTTACAACAAACCCGAAATCCAGAAAGGCAAGTACTGTTCTCCCCACTTACAGATGAGAACACTGAGTCACAAAGAACAAGGGAGTCGTCTAGGTGACCCAGCTGGGCAGGGCAGAGCACAGATTTGACTATGAATGAGAAATCATTTGTACAGTCAAGAAATGTGTACTGAGCACCGAGAAATGTGTACTGAGCACAGGTGGGCCAGGCGCCAGGGACGCGAGAGAGAGGAAGACAAACTCGGTCCCTGCTCTCGTAGAGGTAACACTTCTTAGACAACGAGCCAGAGAAAGGTGAGTAAATGAATGAAGATCACAGCCTGTGATCAGGGCTATGAAGAAAATAAGCAGGGTGCTAGGATCAAGACTAAAGAGGAGGTTGTTCAGAGAAGACTCCTCTGCTGTCTGGGCTGAGCCCTGGAAGATGACAAGTGAAAGGAAGCCAGTGCCTTTCTGTTGCTCCCAGCTGCCTTACCTCTAATTCTCGCTAAAATGTAATTGATTAACTGTAGGACAGAGCCTGGAAGCAAGATGTGTAAGTGGAAGGGCAGAGGGAATCCGAGGGCAGTGTGGAGGCCCTGGGAGAGGAGAGGAAGGATGGCGTAGAGAAGGAGAGGGTTTGGAAAAGCCGAGGGGCCTTGCAAAGGATGTGAGTTGCAACCTTCGAGGGTTTTGCTAAAACCAGAAAGGCAGGCTTGGAGGCTCGGGGAGAAACTCTCATCAGTGAGAAGGAAGGATGCATGCCTGAGCCCTCCAAGAGACAGGTGGCAATTTAAGGCTATTAAGGTAGAAAAACGAAAATCATCTCTTCCTGGGAGGTGGGGTGCAGAATGAAGCCATCATTCCTAACCAGAGTGGACAGAGAGAGCCTACAGGGTAGGTCCTTCCCTACTCACAGCTGTCCTGACTGAGCTGGTCCCATGCTCTGCCCCACATCCTTAAAGAGTCCCTACTATGCGACCCACACTCTAGTTGGGGAGCTGAGAAGGCCTGTCTGAGGAAGCCCTATTTGCACTGAGGTATGAACGAGGAGGGGGGCTTGTTTCTGGCAAAAGGAGCAGTATGTGTGGTGTGTGCTGGTAACTCTCTAACAACTGGCTAATAATAATAATAACAACAACTGGAGGGTGCAGCTGACTGGCAGCGTTTGCAGATTTCCATGGTGTAAATATTCTTCTCCCGGCAAGATGTGGGCAATCACAAGCCAGGGGGAGCTGGCTCTAGCCCATGACTGGCGTGGGTGGCCTCAGGCAGGCGGGCAGGTACTCGGCTGGTTAAAGAAGGGGAGCCCAGCCGTGGGACCCAAGGAGGTCGCTGGCCTTGGAAGGGGTGTGACCTTTAGCCATCAAGTGGCATGTGTAGATTGTGACCCCAGGTCTCTGTGTCATGTTCCCGTGCCCCTCAGAGCTCTCCCTGGGCCCAGAGTCCCTGATGTTAAGTTAACAAAGCGAGAGGTAATTAATTAGCTCCTCACAGGAGCTTTTCATCTGGTAAGAGGGGCAGGCTCTCTGTAGCCATGGATGGGATGCCCCTGGAAGTGCCTCTGTCTTCGCGTCACTGACAGGACCCAGATCACATACAAGCTGTGGGTTCAACATCCCTTCTGCATGAGGAGATCCAGGGGGGCAGCCAGGCTGGGGGGCAGGGTGGAAAGGTAAGGTAGAGACCCCACTTGTGCCCCTCGAAAGGCCTGGCCTCCAGAGCTCTTGGATTATGGGGCATCCTCCATTCCCATTTTAGAGAAGGCTAGAGCAAGGCAGAGGGGGCCCAAGTGCTGACATGTAGGCAGAGAGCCTCCCCAGAGCCTCTCCAGCTGATCCAGGAGGATCAGCCACTCACAGGAAGCAGGGGCAGGAGGCTTGGGAAGGGTAGGACTGAGTGATGGGGCCTTGAGGACAGGGGACCTTCACTTCCCACTGCACCCATCACCCTGCACCAGGCACCCTGCACCTAGGCCATCCTAATTTTCCCAGTCTGAATCTGCCCTAAAAATCCTCTGAGCACCACCTATTCATCCTTCCCTCCCCCTGGCAACCAGTGATCTTTTCACTGTGTCCTTTTTCGCCTTTCCTAGAATGTCACGTAGTTGGAATCATACATCGTGAAGCCTTTTCATGTCGGCTTCTTTCACTTAGTAACAAGCACGTAAGTTTCCTCCATGCCTTTTCCTGGCTTGATAGCTCATTTCTTTTTAGTGCTGAAAAAGATCCCATTGTCTGGATGTACCACAGTTTCTTTATCCTTTCACTTGCTGAAGGACACCTTAGTTGCTTCCAAGTTTTGGCAATTATGAATAAGGCTGCTACAAACATCTACGTGAAGGTTTTTGTATGGACATAAGTTTTCGTCTCCTTTGGGTAAATAACGGGGTGCAACTGCTGGATTGTACGGTAAGAATATGTTTAGTTTTCCAAACTCAACTGTTTTCCATGGTGGCTGTACCATTTTGCATTCCCACCGGCAATGAATGAGAGTTCCTACTTCTTCTCATTCTCACCAGCATTTGGTGTCATCCGTGTTTGTAATTTGGCCATTCTTAATAGGTATATAGTGGTCTTATTGTCGTTTTAATTTGCATGTCCCTAGTGACACATGATGTGGAGCATCTTTTTATATGCTTCCTTGCCATTTGAATATCCTCTTTGGTGAAATGTCTGTTCAGACCTCTTGTCTTTTTTTTTATTGGGTTGTTAATTTTCTTATTGTTGAGTTTTAAGAATTCTTTGTATATTTTGGATAACATTCCTTTATCAGATATGTCTCTTGCAAACGATTTCTCCTAGTCTGTGGCTTGTCTTCTCATTTTCTTGATGAGTTAATTTTTTTCATTATTAAAATAATTACCGTATAGACAGCATGTCGATAACAAAAATCAAAAGAAAAAAATATTTTTGAGTCTATTCCTCTAAGGAGGATAATAATAATGATGACAGTGACAACCATTCCCATCTTTGGAACACTCGCAGTGTTCCGGGTGCTGGGAATCACGTGACCCTGCCCCAGAACCTTGTCAGGCAGATATTATTACGCCCATTTTACAGGTGCTAAAGAGGAGGCTCAGAGAAATGAAGTGGCTAGACCCCAACTGCATACTACTAAGTAATGGAGCCAGTACTCAAACCCAGCACCGGCAGTGCCAGAGTCCTTGTTCTGAACCGGGCAATTTTAGCCTGTGCCATTTTCATCTTGAACCTCCCCTAGTTGGAGGCTTAAGTACAGTTCATGTCTCTCCTGCCCCCAGACCCTCTTAATTTTTATCACCTTTTTTTTTTTTTCAACTTTAGGATCTCCCTGGGAGACAGGTGTCCTTACAGAAGAACAAATTGAGACTCTGACAGGTTAAGTGACTTGCCCAAAGTCACACAGCCAGCTGGTGTGTGAGCGCGGATGAGCCACTTCCCAAGGATTCACACCCTGTGCTGCCGGACCCCATAGTCCAACTCTTCCCACTGCTTGGAGTTGCCCCAGAAAAATCACCCGGGGTTAAACTGTTGCTGTCACTGCCTATCTTGCTTTCCCTCCTCCCCCCACCCATCCTTTTGTCACTTCTAGAGGGATCATTCTAAACTACCAACCTAATCGTGGCCCTCCCCAGTTATGGTCATCCTGTGGCTTCCTTCCATCCTCAGGAGGATTCCCAAACTCCCTGGCAGTGCACCCCAGGCTGCCAGCATCCTATCTCTTCTGCCCCTGCATCCTTGCCCATGGCCTTCTCAGCTGAGCCAGACCACCTGCATCTCCTCTTTCTTGAGCCTCCAGGACTTTGTACACAAGTCCTGCTCTTCTGCCTGGTACACCTTCTCTCCTCCTTTGACCCCGACTCCACCTAAGCCCGAAAGAGGCAGAGATGGCAGTGGAGGATGTACTTGGGAGGTGGCACCATCGTGATTCCCTGAGAGAGCTGTTCACAGGAAAGATTTGGGGCGGAAGCCCTTCCCCGGACCCTGTCCTCAGGGGCAGCCGTGCAAGTGGTCCATGGGAGGTGGGAGATTCCAGACCTGCTTTTTCCCAGGTAGGCTGGTGATGCTGGGGCCACCCCAGGAGTGGAAAGTACCTCCACACCCGCCCTTGCCCGGCCTTCATGGGCCCCAATCCCAGTTCCTCTTGATGTTACCATCAGTGGCACAACGATGGTAGCTTCCTACTGCACGCCCCGGAGGCTGACCTCTCCGTCACCGGCCCCAGCATTCCAGTTAAAGAGGAAGGGGGCAGAACAGGAAGTGGAACTCCTGCCCTAGCAACCCCACACTCTACTGGGAGCCTGGCAGGCATGGGAGTGAGGAAAGAGAGCAGAGGAAGGGATTTTTCTCAACATTATTGAAAGCTGTTAGACATCTCCAAATGACCCCTTCCCTGATATTTTTGCAAACTCTCTGATTCGTGTCATTTAATTCAGCATTTAATGAGCTCCTACTATGTGCCTACCCACAGAGCTAAGTGTCGTTAGCATATAAGTTCGTAACTCCAGCCTTTAATGTAAATAGCACTGACATGTGACCAAGAGATCTGGGTAGTTGAGTCCTGTTCTGCAATTATTAGCTCCCTGGCCATGGGCACACCAGGAAACCTTCCAGGCTTCTATTGCATCATCTTTAGAATGGGGACTGTGATCTCTATCCAAGAGAGCTGCAAAGGTGCAAGAATGTGAAAATGACCTTATACACTGGACATCACTGTACAAAGGTCAGGTGACGCTCACAGCCTAGGGGCGGAGACCCACACTTGCCCAACTAACCATAAGGCAGGGGGAGTGACTCATTCTGACCAAGAGGGTTCGGCAGTGGGGCGGGGGGGACAGTAAAGGAAAGGCCTTAAAGAGTGGGTGGGATTCCATGAGCTCAAACAGAGAAGAAAGGGCATTCAGGTAGAAGGAACCCAAGAGCGAAGGCCAGAGGTATTATCTACTCCACCTAAGGGAGCCATGGGAGCGTTCTGAGGTCACGCTGGCTCCTAGGGAGGGATGGAGTGGAATTGCTGAGCCCAGTGGCCCAGCTGAGCAATTCAGAGGCTTGAGCCAGCCGCACTCTCTAGAGGAGAGGGGAAGCCTGCCGAGGCCCCCCCCTCCACCCCCACCCCCACCCCCACCCCCAGCCGCAGGCCAGGCCGCAGGATCTGCCAGATGGAACTGGGAAGCATGGGCCGGGCTGAGCCAGCTGCCTGCCCACAGCCCCGCCCCCAAGCCCACCCCCACCCCCTGGGAGCCTGGAGACCTGTTTGTTTTCCTTGTAAAGAGGGGAGCCCTGCCCTTTGTGAGATTTCTGCTTAGGAAAGAGCAGAGCCTACTTGTGCTGCTGCCTGGATTTCCAGCTATTGACACAGATTCTGACAATGAAAGCAAAGGCCAAGAGAGGCTGAGACAGGGTGGCTGATTAAAATGTTCTTCCCGGGTTGTTCAGCTCTGCCCTGGGAAGGCTCGCTGGAAAACCCGGGGAGGAACCATCTCCTCCAGAGCTGCAGGCCCAGTTAGAGGTGGTGCTTTGAAAAGGGCTGAGGAGTTGCTGCACCCCCAGCCCAATCCAGCGGCTCCAGCTCCCAAGTGCACTGCTTTTGTGGTCACCCGAGGGTAATAACCAGGGTTACGTGTGTG
Organism: Orcinus orca; assembly: GCF_937001465.1. Taxonomy (NCBI): domain Eukaryota; kingdom Metazoa; phylum Chordata; class Mammalia; order Artiodactyla; family Delphinidae; genus Orcinus; species Orcinus orca. The sequence goes on from NC_064560.1 coordinate 88,983,917, forward strand.
TGCCTGTTATTCCTTTCAGGCTTCATTTTGTTTCTAAAAAGGGGCAATGGGAGTACCACTGCATGGGCTTTGTTATAGGTCAGATTCGCCCAAGAAAGGACTGAGATGGAGCAGGGTTGCCAGGTCAAACACAAGATGCCCAGTTAAATTTGAATTTCAGATAAACGAAGGGTTTTTGTTTAAGCGTATGTCCTGTGTAATATTGGGGATCTACTAAAAAAAAATTATTTGTTTAACGAAAATTCCAATTTCAGTGGGTATCCTGCATTTTTACTTGCTACATCCGACAGCTGTAAAGTGGAGAATGTTCGAATGCAGGGGCTTTACTGAGGGGTGTTCTCAGGGTCAATACGAGCAGCGAGGGCAGCAGGAAGGGGCAGAGCGAGAAGGCAGAGGGCCGTGACGCTGTCACACAGAGGTCTCAGCCAACCTGCAGGGGTGCTCTGGAGCTGGGTGGCCTTTCAGAGCTGCCCAAACTGAGGCCAGGGCTCTGGCCTTTTACACTCCCACAGCCCACCCGTCATTGGGTTCTGGCTTTCCCAGGTGGGGCAGGAGTGTGACCTTGGGCAAGGGGGCTTTCCTCTGCTGAGGGCAGTTCTGGGAGCCTCCCAATACTCCCTGCAGCTGGGGCCTGGGGCCTCCGTCCTCGGGGGAGTCTGGGCCGTAGGCCACCCCTGCAGCCATGACCCGATGGTTATACAGTTTGAGGAGACGATTGCGTAAACAGCTTAGTGTGGGCCTGCCACCTAGCAGTCGATGATTTTAGCATCCCCCAAATAAAGGCCGGGTCACTTAGCCTGGCCTCCAAGGCCATCAACCATCCAGCTCTGAGTTACCTGCTCTTCCAATCTCCCTCGGCTCCTTTTTGAGAGCCCTTTCCAAAGTCAGTCCTGTTGATTTCCCATCTGGGGGCAGGGGGGGACTCTGTTCACAGTTCCCCCTCTGTGTTGGTGGCCAGATCTGCTCTAGCCTTCAATTCTGCAGGTCCCAACCAACAGCATACACGGGGCTTCCAAAGACTCTCTCCAGCACAGATCCCCTAGTCACAGTTGCGGAGCCTTTGGTCTTCCTCTGTCTGGGTCTGGCCTCATTCTTGTCTTAGGCGTTATGAGGCTGCAGTTAATTGGGTTGGAGAAGGCATGCTCCTCATTGGCTAAAAGGGGCTCCCTGCACTGCCAACTGTGGAGGCCGCCTGGCTCTGGTTCCCAGTGTCTGTCTGGATTTGGCCTTCGTAGGGTGGGAGGCTGCAGGCAGGTGGGCAGGGGCTGCGTCCACGTCAGGCTCTTGCTAGCTCTGGATGAGCAAGTCCCCAATCCCATCTCACCCACCCCCACACACACATCTGTTACCCACTGAAAACCCACCCCCACTTGCATTTTCCCTTTGCAAGGACTCCAGGGGCCCTCTGATTAACATTGACCTCCAGCATTTGGGCCTCTGAGTCCCCAGCTTCCCCTCTTTTCATGTCTCCCACTAATGTGAGACATATTTAAGTTCCGGGAGCAGAGGATCTAGCTCTAGTAGAAAAGCATCTAAGTTTGGATTCAGATAAAGAGGCTAAGGGGTCTGAACACATTGAGACAAAACAGTTGGAGTGCCCTCATTCATTCAGAATCACTAACAGTCATTGAAAGCTTGATGCCAGCCCACGTTATCCCACTTAATTCTCACAACCACCCTGTCAGGAAGGCACCATTAATATCCCCATTCTACAGATGAGGAAACTGAGGCTTAGCAAAAACAAGTGTTTTGCCCAAGGTTCCACAGCAAAAAAAAAAAAAGAAAAGCAGAAGAATCAGAATATCAACCCACATCTGTCTTCCAAGAGCACTTGGGCTCTGAATAGAAGAATGCACCCTCCACTAGTTTGCATAAATTCATCTGTTTATGCTCAGGCTTGATGGCCCTGAGTCATTGTTATTTTCAATATCATTATTGTTGTGAAACAGTTAAACAGCAAGGAAAGACAAAACACCCCAAAAGCCCAAGTCAGGCTGAGGTTGGCCGGAAGAAGTAGGAGGGTACCAGCCAGGAGTCGGGTGCGGGAAACAGAAGCCACTTTAGCGATGTGACATAGACAGCATTCAGTGGAAGGAATTGGTATCTGAGATACCACTGGAAGGGCTAGAGCAGAGGGCTGGGGCTGGGCCTCTGGGAATCATACTTAGAACTCCACAGAACTTGTCTGCCAGAGGGGCTGCCTCTTTTTTTTTTTTTTCCAATTATGGTAAAAAGCACATGACATAAAATTTACCATCTTAACCATTTTTACGTGTACAGTTCAACAGTGTTAACTAAATGCTCATTGTTGTGCAATCCATCTCTAGAATTTTTTTCATCTTGCAAAACTGAAACTCAGTACCCATTTCCCCTCCCCCCAGCTCCTGGCAACCACCATTTTACTTTCTGTTTCTATGAATTTGACTACTTTACATACATTAAGTAAGTGGGATCATACAGTGTTTGTCTTTTCGTGACTGGATTGTTTCGTTCAGCATAATGTCCTCAAGTTTTACCCATACTGTAGCACACGACAGAATTTCTTTCTTTCTTAAAATTGAGTAATATTCCACTGCATGTATATATCACATTCTGTTTATCCGTTCATCCATAGATAGACACTTGGGTTGCTTCACCTCTTGGCTATCGTGAATAATGCTGCAATGAATACAGGTGTGCAAACACCTCTTCAAGATCCTGCTTTCAGTGGTTTTTAGGTGTATACCGAGAAGTGGAACTGCTGGATCCTATGGTAATTCTATTTTTAACTTTTTGAAGAGCCTCCATACTATTTCCAATAGCGGCTACACCATCTAACACTCCCAACAGTGCGCAAGGGTTCAAATCTTACCACATCATAACTAACACTTGTTATTTTCTTTTTTTAATATAATGGTCATCCTAATGAGGTTGAGGTGATATCTCATTGTGGTTTTGGCTTGTATTTCTCTAATGACTAGTGATGTTGAGCATCTTTTCCTGTGCTTGTTGGCCATCTGTGTCTCTTCTTTGGAGAAATGCCTATTCAAGTCCTTTGCCCATTTTTTTTTTTTTTTTGCGGTACGCGGGCCTCTCATTGTTGTGGCCTCTCCCGTTGCAGAGCACAGGCTCCAGACACGCAGGCTCAGCGGCCATGGCTCACGGGCCCAGCCGCTCTGCGGCATGTGGGATCCTCCCGGACCGGGGCACGAACCCGTGTCCCCTGCATCGGCTGGAGGACTCTCAACCACTGCGCCACCAGGGAAGCCCCCTTTGCCCATTTTTAAATCCAGTTATCTATTTTTTTTTTGTTTACCTGTGGGAGTTCTTTATATAATCTGCATATTATCCCCTCATCAGATATATGATTTGCAAATATTTTCTGCCACTCTGTAGGCTGCCTTTCACTCTGTTGATTGCTTCCTTTGACACACAGAAGTTTTAAGTTTGATATAGTCCCATTTGCCTACTTTTGTGTTTATTGCCTGTGCTTTTGGTGTCACATCCACTAAATCACTGCCAAATCCAATGTCATGAAGGATTTTCCCCCATGCTTTCCTCTAGGAGCCTTGGTGGGAGGGCTGCCTGGCACAGTCAGGAGGATGGGGAAATAGATGGCCACCTCTAGCATCTCTGACTTGACGAATACCTGCTGTTACCAAGAGTCAGAGCTTAGAAAGCTGCCCTACCCATCACAACTTACCCTTGACACTTATGAAGCTAGCGATTAGATACTGGAACAGGGGTGCAGAAAAAACCCCCCTCTTTACAAACACATCACCATTCGGAAACGACTGGGGTAGCCAGAGATGGTCTCTGCCGTACTGCTGCTTTCCTATCTTGCTTGAGAGCATCTAATTGTTGAACTGTCTTTTTGTTCAGGGCCCTTGCAATGAAGGAGTCTAGAAGTGTGATGTTTAGCTGTCAGCCTCTGCAGTATAGGAAGGTGCCTAGTAAGGAAGTTGGAACGCATGATGAGTGTTGGGGGGCCAAGGTAACACATAAGATGATGCATCAGAAAGTGCTAGGGCCTTGCTTAGCAGACAGTGGAGCATTCGTTCACTGTGACTTTCCAAGCACAGAGGAATGGTGGGTCGATGAGGCAGGGTGGTACTGGTTAGAGCAGTTCAATGCTCATGAGCACTGACTCTGCAGCTGGACAGGGCTGGGGTGGAACCCCAGGTCTCCCACCCCTGAGCTGAGTGACTTGAGCAGATCCCTGGGTCTCCCTGGGTTTCCCTTCTGTCCTCTATAAAAGGGCAGGTGTGGGTGGTGGGGAGGGAGGTGGCCCAGACTTATCTACAGCTCTCCCCTTTGAGCCATCCAACCCACTCTGAGGGTTTAAGAGTGGCCCTCAGCCTCCCGGAGTCTCCCTTTCCTCTTAGGCCATTTCACAAGCGCAAATGGGAAGCCAGATTAGCACTGACTCCCTAGGTGTGAAGACAATGCAAGGCCTTGGGCTATGAGGCATCTGCAGTGCCCCTCCCGGAGCATGGGGCTTCTAGAGCCCTTCTCACTAAGCGGGAGAAAATTCTATAGTCACAGCTGAGAATGTCTGGACAGATATCAAGCAGTTTAGTGATTCTAAAACTTATTTAGCTCCAGAACCTCTTCTTTATTTCCCCAAAGTATTTTGTAGAACCTAATGTATTAAACAGATAAATTGGAGCGCTTCCAACGGAAGTGGGGGAGGGGATCCCTGTCTCCACCCTCTCCACTTCCCCATCTTCTTCCCACCCCATCAACTCCTGCAGATACAAGGACCGCCTTAGAGCACAGTTTAAAAACCTGACTGGGGCTTCCCTGGTGGCGCAGTGGTTGAGAGTCCGCCTGCCGATGCAGGGGACACGGGTTCGTGCCCCGGTCCGGGAAGATCCCACATGCCGCGGAGCGGCTGCGCCCGTGAGCCATGGCCGCTGAGCCTGCACGTCCGGAACCTGTTGCTCCTCAACGGGAGAGGCCACAACAGTGAGAGGCCCGCCTATCGCAAAAAAAAAATAAAAATAAAAAAAATAACCTGACTGGGTTATTCCAACTCCAGAGGGCCTAATTCTGGTCAAACTCACCATTATCAACTTGTGCGGTGGTGTGCAAACCACTTTCTCTCGTTGATCGTCAGTTTTTTCATCTATCAGATGGAGCTATTTCCCTGCTCTACATGCTGTGTGTTGCTTACGAGTCCATAGATATGACAGTGCTGTAAACTGAACACACGGCTTTCGTTTTGTTTGTACCTTGCCTCCTTCTTGCAGATGTTCTGCAGTGGGTTAGTGGTCAAACAGCAAGTTGGTCCTCCAGACTTTCAAAATGAGTCTTTTTTGCAATTCTCCTCCAGCATGAACATCTGAAATGGTATATCAGCCGTATTTCCTTCTTTTTTACATCAGAAGCCCCTCCCTCTTCTACTGCCCCCGTCTCCCCATGCTCCCAGAATTCCAGGTCCACCTGCAGCCTGGACCTTCACAGTCTCCGTCACTCTCTTCCCTCTGTACCCCCAGCCTTGCCCCAGCCCACCCTTCTCAAGTTGCCCCAGGCTCCCTCCTGCAGGACCTTCCTTCCAGCAAAGGCACCTCCAAAGAAGGCAAAGTGTACATATGCCATTCCTGGGCCACACCTCCCCCATCGAACTCTACACAACCTCACCCTATCTAGCCTTCCACCTGGATGTCTTTCAGAGCTGGGCCAACAGCTACTTTCCTGACTATTTCCCAGTGTAACACAGATGCCCGGAGGGGCCAGGTTTAACGTCCTCACTTGGAGGAGCTACCAGGAAATCCCAGCCAGCCCTTCATAGAGAGAATTTATTTGAACAACTACATAATTGCTAATTTGTAGGGCAACCTTTAAAATGGCTTAAAGTCTACACAAGGGAGGATGCCAGAGCTAGTTGGTTCTAATCACCTTCTGGTAGAGCTCTATTCTCTGAGAATAAGAGAAGAAAAGGGGTCTAAAGACCCTGATCCCGTGTTTGAAGATAGAGGGTCTGAGTTCAACAACCACTTCTTCACATCCTAGATGAGTGATACCTTTTTGTATCTCAGTTTGCTCATCTGCAAAATAGGAACGGAGAGAGATCCCCTGCTTGTGAAGGTTAGGTGAGACAGGTTTGTCAGGGCTCCTGGACCTCAGTGCTATGCACACCTGGGACTGGATCATTCTTTGCTGTGGGGCTGTTCTGTGCACCGTAGGACGTTTAGAGGCATCTTTGGCCTGTACTCACTAGATGCCCATAGCACCGCAACCCACAATCGTGAGAACCAAAAATGTCCCCAGATAGTGCCAACATCCCCTTAGGAACCAAATCCCTCCTGGCTGAGAACCACTAGTATAGGTGAGCACACTGGATGAACAAACTCTTCACTGTTATTGCCTGTATGTGACAAACAGACTTTTATCAATTCATTTACTAAAAGGATATAAAGCTGAGAGCAGATTTGGAAGTGAAAATCAAAGCTGTGAGGCAAATACAGATCCTCTCCTCTCTCCTCGCCCAACCCGCACCCACCATCAAAGACCAAGTGTGCTGGGTGACAGTCCCCCCTTAATCACCCAGCCTGACCCGGAGCACTCTCCTCTGCTTGCTGGCCTGGATAATTCTTGCGGCATGGGCCTCACCCTTGTGAAGTTGGATGCATTAATACCAGCAAAATATTTCTTAATCTCCTAAGCCTCCTTTCTGAATCCTTAAAAAGGAAAGAAAGAAATGGCACAAATCTCTTAATTAGGACGCCCAATCACTTCGATAAATATTTACCCGGTTCCGGCATGAGGCATAGAAACCCTGCGCCCTTAGTCAGTGGAGGTCAGCAAAGTGCGCCTTGGGAACGGCGGGATGCGGTGGGGCTTGGCTTCGGATGGAATGCTGGGAGAATGTTTCCAGACTTAAGCTTCTGCTAAAGACAGGTGAACAAACACATTCCATGCCTACTCGGCACAAAGTCCCAGGTAGACGTGAGGGGCTCATTAAATTACTGCCCGGCTTCCTTAGCTTTCTGGAGAGAGGTGGTGGCCTCTCTCCGCCAGTTGGGCCACCAGGCAAGCAAACCATCCCCAGCATGCTCTAGAACGTCCCGGCTGGGCACCTTTGCCCCTGTCTGGAACTCTCCCCTTCCTCTCCACTTAGCCACACCGAGGGCCACCCTCTATAGGCAGCTTCCCTGACTGTCAACCTCCACCCTTCTACCCAATACTGCTTCCCTGCATAGACTCTATTTGGTTCTTAGGGCCTACATACAGCCTGGAATTAGGGGTTGTCCTGCCTTGTGTACGTTCCAAAGGCAAAGGCTTCCCTTAGATTGTGGTACCTCCAAAGAGGTCTTACACAGAGCAGGCTTTCTGTACATTCTTGCCGGGTAAGCAATCATTCCCATTCTACAGATCTGGAAACCGAGACTCTGAGAGTTTCAGGGTCTTGCCCAGGATCTTGCAGATCCTCAGGCCTCCTGATGCCCAGGCTGGGGCTGCCGCACAGTACTAATGAGTGGATTCCTCTCTCCTGACCTTAGGAGACTTTAGAGCCAGATTTCACTGGAGTCTGAAATAGAAGTTGGGATGAGGGCAGGGGTCTTAAGGAAGGGAGCCAAAGCACGTTGTCGGGTGGCAAAACACAGAAAGGATCCGAGGAAGCCGAAAGCCCCCTGGCGCAGGCTGAGGGGGAAAGGTTTCCGTTACAAGTCTTTGTTCAGCCTGGTCCCCTTTACCCACTGGCGCTTCTGTCCATCCTTCTTGACCGAGCTCAAGCTCCGCCCTTCCAGGGAGCCCTCAGAGAACGCCCCCTTCACAATTCCCGTTCTCCCTCAGAGCCAGACCACTTTATACTCATATACTTCATTGTTGTGGCTTGTCTTCTCAGAAATGCTATGGACGCCACTGCTGTTTAGTCGGACTTCTCTGCCTCCAGAACCCCTCACCCCTCCAAGGCTTAGCCTTGAATTGCCCCCTCCCTTCTGCCCTTCCCCTCCCACACACACCTCAAGGGTCCTTGGGCAGTATGGATGTCCAAGGTCATCTGAGGACCACGATAAAGAATGGGAATTCCAGAGAGGGAGGGGAAGGCCTGATGACCTCAGGAGGGGCTCCAGCGAGCTGGGTGTTCCCACCGGGGCTTGGCTACTGCCTGGATTGTTCCCTGCAAGGGCTGGGACATTAGACCTTCCTCATCTCTGCAGGCACCCACAAAACGTGCATGGAGTCGAATCATCTGATGGTTCTGCATCATCATCATGACCAACATGGCTAACTTATTGATCACTTAATGTGCCAGGTTCTGTACAAGTACATTGCATGCATTAACTCCATCAGTCCTCAAAACAAACCTCTGAGGTGGACAGGATTGTTATCTCCACTTTACAGACGAGGAAATGGAGGCTTAGCAAGATTAAGTAAGTCCCCCAAGGTCACATAGCTGGGACCAGCCAGAGAACTGGAAGAGGGGTAAGGAGACCCTGGGAAGTTCCCCAGCCTCTCAGAACTCAGTTCCCTTCCCTGAAAAGAGGCGGTTGCAGGATGAGCTCCCTCTGGGTCTTCCTGGGGCCCCTCCAGTTTCCTGTGGTCTGTCCTGCAGCCCTGATCTCCATTCCCAGGAAAGCCAAGCTTGCACAGTGGAGTGTGGGGGCTGAAGACTCCAGAACCAGATTGCCTGGGTTCAAGTCCATCAGCCACTGAAGTGACTCTGGGCAAGTCATTGTACCACTGCATGTCAATTGCCCCCTCTGTAAAATAGGGGTGATACTGATAGTACCCACTTCATTCACTGTGAGAGGATTAAGTGTGTTAATATTTGTCAAGTGCTTAGAACAGTGTCTGGGACAGAGTTAAGCACTATGTAAGAGTATGTTAAATAAATAAAAATTCCCTTTCCTTTCACTCTGTGGTGAGGTGCTCACTTGTGGAAGAAGGCTGGGGATGACTGAGTGGGGGGTGGGGGTGGGGTAGGGGTGTTGAAAGTTGGGGGACAGAACTGTCCTAGCAATGGAGTCAAGGGCCAACCATCAGAGGAGCCTTACAGAATCAACCAAAGGGGAGAGGGGAGAGAAAGATTTCTCTTCCCTTTGGGCAGTCCCAACAACAGACCTTTAGAAAATCAAAGCCCGTGGAGGCTGGGGGGCTGGGGGGGAGCGGGGGAGGGATGATAGAGAGCGATCTGAAACCCACCCAAGGTACTGAGCTCTTCCTCAAATAGGAGGCCACAGCCCAGTGACTGACCTCAGTCAGACCCTTTGATTGCTGGGAAAGGGAGAAAACATATATTAACACTTTATCTAAAGTGTTTGACAATTATTTTTTTAAAACCAGAAAAGCAGCTCTTGGAGCTGGCAAACTGCTACCCACCAACCACTCTGCACCTCAAATGAGGGGCTGGGGAACCTCCGCTCTGCAAATCCAGGCCGGACTTTCTGTCTCACCGGGTGACTTTTTTTTTTTTTTTTTTTTATGCCAGGAATTCCTCTCCCACGTGGGGTGGACTCCGAGGTACTCAATTAAGCAGCCAATGAAAAGTCAGCTCTCCGGTAGCAAATGACCCTGACACTTCTTGTAACATAAACAGTTGAAACGTTTCCAATTAGAACTGGAGACAGAGACGTTTGAACTCTCTCTCTCCACTCCCCTCCTTCTTTAAAAATAATTGTCAAGCGCTTTGGACGGGGTGTTGTATACATGTTTTTTCTTTTCTCTCTCGAGCATAAAAAAATTATTTTTCTCCTTGTTTTTCCTAATTTGTGGGGTGGCAAGGTGGGGGGTAGAGCGGTGGCGAGCTGAAAGGGGTGCTGGCCTGGTTGCCTACCTCTCCGTTCCTCTTGAGGCAGGAGGCCCAGACAGCCCTGCAGAGCTGGGAGTGATGCTGGGTGCAGAGCAAGTAGAAGCCAGGGGCTGGGGAGCTGGGCCTCTGACCTCATCGCCAGAACCTCAGAATGAATAAGTGAATATGAATGAATGAATGCCTTTCCTTTTGCAAAAGCTCGCCCCCGTCCAGCTCGCGCTAGCAAAGGGGGCGCTGAAGTTGGCTGTTGAGCCCGCAGCCCTGGACTCTAATCCTGACACCTCTGCCCAGCTTGGGGCAAGTTACCGAACTTTCTCGGCTTCTCTTTTTTACTCTATAAAATGGACTACCAGCCAGGCCGCTTCCTTCAGGAGTGAGGTGAGGATGAAGAGAGTTCTCGCCTGGGTAGCAGTGTCCTGCCCTGTACACAGAAAGTGCTTGGGCGCCGTTATCATTTCGGTCTGGGTGGCGGAGTAGTCCACTCGGGCCCTGCAGAGGAGGCGGCTCCCTGCAAAACAAGGTCGATCACACGCCCCGCGGGCTCCTCCAAGGTTTCAGGCCTTGGCGCTGGCCGTAGAGCTGTGGCTCACAGGTGAATTCGACGTGAGTCTGCTCTGCTCATGGGGTCCCTAGGAGAGTGGACGTCGGGGCAGGAGCGACGCCAAACCCGAGACGTCTCTTCTGGCCACGGTCTGCGTAGACCTGACCTAGGGCCCGGGCTCGTCGGCCGACTGCGGGCGGGCGCCGTCGGAGCCGGTCTCGAGTGAGAGCGGAGAGGGGGAAGGCCGGTACAGGGGCCGCGTCCCGGGCATCTTGAAGGCATTGTGTTTAATAAATCCGGGCGAGACGCACACTCGCTCTCCCCCTCTCTTCTCTCAGCTCCCAAATCGAGACCTGCTGCGGGAGCCCCAGTTTATGGGGTCTTAAACCCCCCCCCTCCACTTTGATTAGCAGCTTCAAAGAGCTCCCTTTAAAGTTTGCCCCCTTCCCCGTCCCCACCTCCTTTTACATTGCCACCCCTCCCCCATCACTCTTTCTAGACTTCTGGACGACAACAGAACACTTAATGCAAGTTTAAAAGTGGGGGGAGTGTGGGGGGAAGCTTCAGGCTTCCTCCTGAACGTGGGCCGTAGAAATTACCTGTTTCAGGCTTGCACAGGAGTCGGAGAACCGTGGAGCTTGGCTTTTTTCCTTTTTCTTTCTTTTTTTCTTTTCTTTTTTTCTTTTCTTTGGTGTGTGTGTGTGTTTTTACCTTTTATTATTTAAATTGATACGTTTCATTACTAGGGAGAAAAATAAAATATTCCTTTGATACACAAAATCAAATTGATATTTAGCCTCTGCTTACTTTTTTATGCATGGCTCCTTTATACCACATGGTAGTGACAGATTGTTTGAGCTGGAAGGAAAAGCCATTCAAAGCTAATTAAGCAGCCATTCCAAGCACTATTTGCAAGCGGGAGGCTCAGAAGCCTCGGCATTTGTCAGCGCTCCCCCACCCCGCGTGGTTTTGACTGACAGCCTTGGTCTCGGACTGACAGCGCTCGGCAGCTTCACCAATCGGTAACAGAGACTCCCATCAGCCGTCTCTGATTGGCCTTTCGGGCCTTGATCGGGGGAGGGGTCGGCGACCCCCACGTGGGGACAGGGGCGAGAAAGGGGCGGGGCGGGTGGGAAGCGGGTGCGCCCACCCGTGACGTAGAGGGGAGGGCAGAGAAGGGGGAGGGGGAAAGGAAGCTCCAAAGCGGAGCCATTTTGTGTCTAATGAATGCTGCGGCCAGATGCTCGCATCTGTTGAGCCGGGCTTCTCCTCCCCCGCCCTTCGGTGCGTGCCGCACACGATTTATGTTTTTATTTAGGAAAATAAATAAATGAAGAGAGGAGCACGGTTCGGGGCTGGCGGCCGGAACGGACGCGGGGAGGTTCAACTCCGAGGCGGGTGTTCACGTGTAACTCCCATCGCACCGGCCTCCGAGCGCCCGCTCGCTCTCAGCTCCTCATTAAGATGCAAAAGCGAACTCCAGCTCCTAATGAGGAGAAAATATAGATCCGGGGACCGCCGACGGCCCCGGGGTGCGTGCGGGTTCGCGGAGATGCTGGAGGGGAGGGTCCGGGGGCCCACCTGGGCCCGCCCACCCGGCGGTGCCCGTGGGCTTTGGGACGCTGCCTTTCCAGCTTCCCAGCCTCTGGAGGGCCGCGTCCCCCAGGCCCGTCTGCCCTGACGTAACCCCGAGCACCAGAGGTGGAGGCTATCGCTGTGCGGGCAAACTGGCCCCCGTTGTCGAGCGGCCTGTTTGACCGCGCGGGGAGTCCCGGAGGCGCGGCGGCGGGGTAGGAGAGGAGTGCGCGGGGGCGGATGAGCGTCTTCGCCTCGCGGGGCGTCGAGGCTGGCGGCCGAGACGCCCACAGGCTCGCACACGCGCCGCTCCGCAGGTTTCCGCCGACGCGGTGACACTGCCGAGGGCAGACTGAGGAAACCGGGTCGGAACTCGGAGCTCCCGGGCCGTGGTGAGGCCAGGCCGCCACCGCATTCCCGACTTCGCTTCCCTGGCCCCGGCTCTCAGTGAGCAGCTGCGGCGAGGGCGTAGCCGTCTCCACCGGGAAGGAGCCCCGTGTGGGGACAGCGTGGACTGAGCAGGGTGTCTGCGGGAGTCGGGCTCTTCCGTCTGCGGTGCCCGCCAAGCTAGAGTTCCTCCGACTTCTCGGGGGCAGCCGCCGCACATCAAAGAGGCTGTTTATTTGGCTTTCTGAAAAGAAGGACATGAACAAAGAAGAAAAGCTGGGGGCCGTGGGGTCGGGGGTGGGCCGGAGAAGGCGTAAAGAAAGGGACACCCTCAGTTCCGAGCAAATTTTTTAAGGTGGGGGGCAACTTTGGGACCACCACTTTATCAGTCCGAAATCTTGTGAAAACATTAAAGTGACAAAGTGATTTTGTTTGTTTTATAGTATCTAATTGGGCTGCTTTGCAGACCTAATGGGATTAGAGGGAGGTATCGTTTGCCGCCACTGCAGAATAAACTGATACGTTACTACCAGCCACAGGTTTTGAGGACTGTACAGCTTTTTTTTTCTTTTATTATTCCTCTGTCTTCCCTCTTTCCCCCTCCCGCCAAATAATTATTTGCTAGTAGATCGTGGGAAAAAAAAAAGAGAGGAGGGGAAAAAAACCCTAGCAGCCCAGGACTATAATATATATCTATTTATTATATGTCTTTCGGTTAATTCCTGATCTGAGGAGCGCTGTTTTTCACTCCCATGCGAAAGTCACCAGCGGGTAGGGCCTGATTGCTACTTTTCATGCATAGTTTTAGACACAAGAGGGCATTGTGACGTCGCGCCCGGCGGCGCCCAGTCGCAGGCCGAGTCTGGCAGCCCCACGTGGGGGCCCCGCGCTCCCATTGGCCAGCGCTGGGCGAAGCTGCCACATTATTTTGTTACTTTTCAGTCCCTATTTGGAACTGCTCTCGCGGCAGTTCAGACCTCGTGCTCGTCTCCCTCGCCTGTCTGTGTGTGGTATCCGCAGGTCCGGGGCACTTTTTTTGGTGCGAGTGTGTGTGTGTGCGCGTGTGTGTGTGTTTGGGGGGATTGTCGGGGCGCGAGAGGAGAGCCGAGCCGAGGGGAAGGAAGGAAGCCACAGAGCTCCCCGGTCTCGGGCTGCTTCTCCCTTCCAGCGCTCTCCTGCCTGCGCGCTCCGAGGCGGCGGTGGCGGCACCGAGCGCTCCTCGCTGGGGACTCGGCTCTCAAGCAGGGAGCAGCGAGGACCCCTTTGATGCGGCTTCCTGTGCCTGCTGGAGTTAGGATGCCAGGGTGGTTGATTCCCACCTACTGAGCCCGGAGTTTCCTCCTCGGCCCTGGGAAGGGCTTGCAGCGGCGGCGGCAGTAACAGACAGAACAGCAGGCTCTCCTCTCCGGGGGGGGGGGGGGTCGAAGCGCCCGCGCCGGGCTCCCGCCCTCACCCTCCGGCACTCCTGCGGCCCCAAGCCGCCACCCCGGTGCCTGCCTCCTTCCTCTTCTCGCCGAGAGCCGCCCCTGGGATCGGACCCGCGCGCCCCGGATGCTGGGGCTGCCCCGGCGCGCCTCCCTCCTGGCGCGACGCGCTGAGTGAACCGGAGGGCGCCCGCGCTTGCCCCAGGAGGGGCCCCCTAACCTCGGGACCCCGCGCCGGACCCGCCGGGTAGACGACGATGTCCGCTCAGCCCCCGGCTTTGACGCGCTCCACGCAGCGGGGGGAAGGCGGCCGGCCACAGCCCGCCGAGCCCTAGGTGCACAAAGCCCGCGCCCGCCGCCCGGCCTCGGCGCCCGCCGACGACTTTGCCGCCTGCTTCGCGGCTCTTTGTCTCCGCTTGGGGCGGGCGCCCGACTCTGGGATTTCGGTGTGAGAGCGGGCTGGGGGGGCCGGGGACGAGCTCTCGGTTTCCCGGCCGCCCCCCGCTCGGGCTTGGCTCCCCCCTCCCCCGCATCTCCCCTGCCCGGGCTCTCGGCGCTTCCACGCTCTCGGAATCACGACCCCTCCCTGCCATGTATCCGCAAGGCAGACATCCGGTGAGTAATTGCAATTCGGTTTATTTAAGCATCTATCATGGGAGGGTAAACGAGGCAGTTTATCTGGCACCTCCATTTTGCTTGTTGCTACCTTTATAGTGTGTGCGTGTGTGCGCGCGCGCGCTCACACAAAGGGGATGGGATGGGGGGGCGCCGTTACGAGAGGAGGTTAATTCCGCCCTAATGGCGTGGGGGGCTGCCAGTCGTCCTGGGGAACTGTTTTCACGCTGTCCTCCGCCCCCTCGCCTAAGTATCCCAACTCACTCGTGTGTCTCCCCCGCCCCAGAAGGGAATGGGAGCCCCTTCGTGAAAGGGATGGGAGCCCCGCGGCCAATAGGGAGAGGTTAGCCCCCCGTCCCCCCCCCGCCCCGTCGGGGAGCTGAGAAACTTGCTGGAAAGGTGCTGGGCTGTGAGGGCGGCCCCTATGGTGGGTGGGTGGGGGAGGTGCGGGGGGAGAACGGGGAAAGCCAGTGAGGGGTCTGGGCAGCTTGGAGCCGGGTCTGACGCCCCCGCCCCTCCGCTGTCTTGTCCTCGCCGGCTTCAGGCTCCCCATCAACCCGGGCAGCCGGGATTTAAATTCACGGTGGCTGAGTCTTGTGACAGGATCAAAGACGAATTCCAGTTCCTGCAAGCTCAATATCACAGGTAAGGCCAGTGGGGGCCGCCCCGGGGCTGGCGGGGCGGGGGCGTCTCCGCCGCAGCTCCTGCCACCACCCCTAGGGGACCGAGCGGGCCCCCGACCCCGGGGCGGCGGGGCAGTCCGGGCCTCTTCCTTTTGTTTCCCCTTTCCGAGCGCGGCGCCTTAACCCTTTGCTGCCGGCAGAGCCTCCCGGCTCCCTGCGCCGCCCCCAGGGTGAGGGTTCGGGTCGCGAGCCGGCTCGCTCCGGGTTCTGGGGGTCGCGAGCGAGCGTCGGGGTCCCGCCCCCCCGCGGCTCGGATAAGTCCACTCTCTCGGCCGCGGGAAGTTTCAAGTTGTTTCACTCCATCTCCGCGTGTCGGGGACCCAAGTCCCCCTCCCCCAGAGGCTGCGGGATAAGGGGTTCCCCCCGGGGGGAGGGTGTCAGGAAAGTGACAGAGTGGCTCCCAGAGGCCCTTGGGTTGGGGCCTCGGAGGAGGCTGTGCAGGCGCCAAGTCTGAGCCGGCTCCTTCTGCCCTCGCAGCCTCAAAGTGGAATACGACAAGCTGGCGAACGAGAAGACGGAGATGCAGCGCCATTATGTGATGGTGAGAGGCCGGGGCGGCGTGGGCCTGGGGAGCCTGGAGCCGGGTCCCCTGACCGGCCTCCGCCGGGCAGCCCCGGAGCGGGTGTAATCCGAGTGTGCCCTCTGACCTTTCACCAGCCTCCCATAGCCCGGCCACTTGGAGGAGGGTGGGTGAGAGGAGGGGCAGAAAGAGAAACCCAAACCCCAGGCCAAGCACTTGTGCACTTCCTTTGTGCCCCATTAATTTGTGTTTTGAAGGTTTCCCAGAGGGCTGGTTGTCTTATCTTGGCTAGTAAGATAGGATTGGATCAGCCTATGTCAGGGTTGGATAAAAATCTCTCTTAGAGATCTCCTGGGAGTGTTTGAAAACTTCACTGCTCTGCAGCCCTGGGATCTAGCCAGAGTGGGGTGTAAGGCCCCTCTGCCTACCCCCTTTCTCCGGGGGGTTCTGACAGTGGAGGAGCCTTTTACAGGCGTTTGCCTCCACTGTACACTCAGGGATCCCCCAACTGAGAACCTTAAAGGCCCTGGGACAGTGTGTAGACGTCCGCCCTTTTCCCAGTGTCTATTCCAGCAAGTTTAAATCTTCTGTTGGTGAGGAAGGCACCGGAGGTCCTTAAGTGAGGCTCCCTGCACTGCTTTGCACATAAGAGGCCTTCGACACATTGCTAAATAACTCTCAGAGGACAAGAGGGTCCCAGTGTACACACGATTCCTTGTTGAACGAGAACCTTGTATAAACAGGATATATGGCACAGGCAGGGCTGGTGGGAGGGAGGGCCCCGCTCTTCATAATACTTTGCGTATAGGATGTTCTGTTGCCGTGAGAACAGCACTCATGAGCCGGTCTTCAGCTCTGCAGCCCCTTTATAGCCGGCTTTGGGCTTTGACTTAAACTTCTTTAACAGATGTATCATAAAAGTACCATTTGGCCGAAACCTTCCCCAAAGCTCATTGTGGAACACAAACAGACTTCGGTGTTGTGCATTAACGGCCGTTACTTTTACTTTTAGTACTACGAGATGTCCTATGGATTGAACATTGAAATGCACAAGCAGGTAAGTGCTTTACCGTACACGTCTAGCTTTAAAATTTTTACCTAATCTACAGATGTTTAAAAATGGCTCCTCCTGTTTGAAAATGAGCCTCGTTCTTCTGTTCCTTCTCCTCCTCTTTGAAGAGTGAATGGATCCAGCCCTTGACATGCAGGGTTTGAGGCTTGGCTGATTTCTTGGACATGTTGAGCTTCTAGTGTCCGAGCTTGTGAAGTTCGTCCTGGTGTTGGATCTTGGTGGAGGAGGAAGGAGCCAAAGGAAACTTGTTCCTTACAAACTCCTGAAACCCAGAGGTAGCTGGCTGCTACCTGTTTTAATGTAAAATTTTCAAGAGGAAAGGCAGGAGAGTTTGTATGTGTGTGTGTGTGTGTGTACAAAAATATGTTCTGCCTTGATGAGATTAAACTTCAAGAGTCTTAAAAGCCAGGCTGAGCTGTCAAAATTTAAGGGAACAAGCCACCAACTGCTTAAAAATATAAAGCCAGAATGAAATACAGCCCAATGCCTTATGTATATGAGGCAATTCTTTTATCTCCATCTTAATGTGAAGGCGGCCACAGCCTTTCCCATTTTTCGGAGAAGGAAGATGAAGCCGAGAGGTGAAGTAACGAGCCTGGGGCAGCCTCGCCAGGACTTCTGAGATGGCTGGGGGTTGAGCTCAGCTTTGAAATCCTGGTTTGAAGTCAAACCAGTTTAGCTAGTGTGGTAGTGTGCGATGGATATGTAAACTACCCCGTATTGTTACTCTTCTAATAACAGTATACCTCAGACCGGGCGAATACAAACACCTTTATCTTGCTGCATATCAGTAACTCATTCTGGGTGCCGGGCTGGGCTGTGGGAGAGGCCCGTTTGTGTATTTGTTTTCCGAGGAGAGGCCGCCTATAATTTGGCCTGGCCAGTGATTAGCATTGACTTGGCAAGGAGAAATGGCGCAGGCCGGTGGTTCTCTGTAACAATTGGTGTTCTTGAAATCCCAGAAGACTGTTGACTTATTCTAGTCTTCGTTGACTGTGCTCTGAATGGACTTTCTGCTCTAAATGAACAGTGGTTTACAAGGTTTAATCTTCGCTCTTTAAGGGGGCAGGACCCAGGGCAGGTGACCTCTGGAATGCTTGTAGATTCCTGTCTGCCCACTCCAGTGGCTTCGCACAGAGTCTTTGGAATCTAGTTTCCTTTCTCCTCCTGGAGGGAACCCCAGTGTTGGGTGAAGGGCAGCCAGAAAGGGACCTGAGTTTGTTGAGGAATCTGGGGAGGCACATGAAGGCTACCAGGTTTTTACTTCTTGACCCACAGGAACTGTAAACAGACACCACTTTGTAAGTAAAGCTGTCTCTCCTCGGGAGTCGGGGCTAGAGACTGCCCAACTTCAGGTGGGACTGACTGGGTCTGACTGGTCCAGTAAGAATGTGTGCAGTGCAACCGGGGTTCCAGGTGTTCAAGGGCCTTGGGCTCTTATGCAGGATGCAACCTCATCCCTTTCTCCACCCCCTCTTTTTTTGTCCTCAGCGCTTGGTATCTTGGGTGTGTTTAAATTGAACAGGGTAATTGCACCCAGGTTTAAAAGTTACAGCAGCCGTTTTTCTAAGAGCTTCGTGGTTAAGGTGTAATATGTCGTTGCACGTCGAGGTCTGCATGGGTGGTGTTCCCCGCGTCTGTGAGTGGCTGGTTCTTTGGCACAAAGAATCCACCTCGGCTGGTGGAGCGAAGCCGTCCCTGGAGTCCTGGGGACACTCTGAACCCAGGAAGAGTTATTCGCCTTCCTAGCACATTGAGTGGTGGGGTTTGCATAAGGAGCAGCTGTGTGCATCTGGGACTTCTGGCCAGTCCCCAAACCAGGTTCTTAGGGGGAGAATGCCTGAGGTTTGGCGACATGGTCTCATTTAATCCTGTCAGCTGCCAGAGGCAGATAAATGTATTCTTTGCCCTCTTTTTGTAGGCGAGGAAACTGAGGCTTCAGGGAGGCGAGGAGGGCAGACCTAGGACTCAAATCTGGGCCTCTGGCTTTTAAACAGGACTTTACCCTGTTTGCCACTCACCTTTGCCTTCCAGCCTCAGCTCCCCCTTGCTTCCCAGCAGGAGTGTTCCGTGCTCTGAGTTCAGTGCCTTTGCCGGTTTTATGGCAATCTCTGAGTTGGGTGCAATCGCCCGGTGGCTGGGTAGGAACAAAGAGGCAAGGAGGTGAAGCAACCCTGCACTGAGAAATGCAGCCCTGACCTCCTGGGGCTGGCCACTCCCTAGGCATGCAAGGGTTCTGCAGAAGAAAACCGGCCACTAATTGTAGTGTGGGTCTTGGGTGCATTTGGTGGATGGTGGTTAGGCCTGAGCAAACAAGTTTATCAGCTGACCTGTTTAGCGGTTGACTGGTGTTTTATCTGCACACACAATCAAGTGACTGGAGTGCTTGAATTATTCATGCAGTGTCCTGCCCTCTAGACTTGACTGTTCGTGTGATTACATCTGCCTGGAACAAACAGGCTGGATTCTTCATCTTGAAGCTGGGGGGGGGGGGCGGGGGGGCGGGGACTGTCTGTACTTTTATATAATGGATGCTCTCCAGAGCTAGCACCTTGGGGAGCGTGGCAGTCCTCAGCCTGCGTGCTCCCGCTCTTTCTCCCTCTCTCTCTCTCTCTCCCTGTCTCCCTCTCTCCCTCTCTCCCTCTCTCTCTCTCTCTCTCTCTCACACACACACACACACACACTCACCTCTTACCAGCACCCCCACATATTTTTTTCAAAAGCCGTTTGCTGGCTCTATGGGAAATGCCTATTAGTTGGGAACCTCAGGTTCCACCAGATGGGCCTGAGTATTGACAGAGGGCAGCTGATGAGGTGCGTCCGGCCCGTTTTTATTCTACCGAGAGGTTAAACTCACGGTGGCTGGCTCCTTTCCTAGCTGTTTCTCTGTCTCCCTCTCCGTTCTTTTTCCAAGCTGTCAGATCCCAGAGAAGCAGTAAATAGTTTCTCCTCCCCTCCCTCCCTCATTGTGGCAAAGCAGAGGTTACAGCATCATGGGCCTGGCCCGAGATTTCGAGAGGTCACCCACCTCCTCCAAGCCTCTACTTCCAGGCAGGATGTCAAGGGTGATTCAGCAAGGCCGGGGAGGTGATGATGGCTGGCCAGCTCGTCAGTTCCCATCTTGTTCCCGCAGAGGCTGAAGCTCTCGGGTGTCAGCCACAAATCGCCAGCGTAGAAACAAGCCCTCCGGAGCGATCGTAGTGCATTGGGTTTGAGGCACTGGTGCCCTGAGAAGCTGGGGCAGGCCTTCTTTTCACCCCCTGCTGGTGAGCGCTAAGGTTTTGGAAGAGCACCAGAGGCCTTTTGACTTGGGGACAGTGTCATGCCCCCACTTTTCTGTCACCGAGCAACACTTCTTCTAACTTTCTGTTCTAACTGGGAGAGCCCTTTGGCATCTCCTGCAGACCTTTCAAGTCACAGATGAGGAGACTGAGGCCCAGGCAGGGGAGTCGAGGTATCCAGCCCCATGTTAGCAGAGGAACTGCCGCTGCCACTTTTCCTCCTGACCCCAGGTCTCTTAGCAAAACTCAAGAAACGAAGAGCGCTTATTTACTAACTAATAGCACTCTGTGTCTATAATTATTGTTGATTTCTGCGTTATCTCAGGAGGCTAAGGCCACAAACCTGGCAACGCCAAAGTCCCGCATTTCTGGTTCTATAACCATATCAGATGAATCATCTTTGCCCACCCAGGGTGCTCTTCTGAACCGCTAGCTATTTGCACAACCAGTGATTCAGTGCGCCTAGTAATGAACACAATGCATAACTAGCAATCCCGGAGGTAAGGGTCACAGGTAAGGTAAAGTGATAAAACCTGTGACTTTCATCTAAGGATGGGGGTGGCCATGAACGTGGCTGAAGATGGAGATGGGACATCTTCATTTGTCATTGCCCTTCTCTGGGTCCTCACACCTACATAAAAAGGGGCTTGGGCTGGAAGACCTCTAGGGATAACAGCTTGAAGTTTTGTGGCTGCTGTGAAGGTGTGGGTGGCCAGAGGGGGCCAGCAGGTGGTGAGGTTACCAGAACCCTGCCCAGGAATCAGGTCCGTCTTGGTGAGGAGAAGGTGGAACACTGAAATTGAAGGGGACGTGGGTCTTCATACTAGGGTGGTGCCTATTTGTGTGGCATCTGAGTCGAGCTAAGAAAAAAACCTTTGAGTATCATTTATTTTGGTCAGAATGCTGGCATCCGGGAACCGCTCTACGCCCTGATTTCCTTCTGACTTTCTTGCCTTGTCGCTTTTCTCCGGAACAGTCTCTCCTCTAGTCATGCTGGCCTGGGGTGCCTGCCTTGCTCCAGTTTGGGGTCCACCAAGCTCCAAGCTCCCTTCACCCTGTCCTGTCCACCTAGGAGGAGCCTGCCTCCCAGGTTCCCAAGACTGCATCTCACACCAGCCTTCTCGGGACCCCCTCTTCCTTCTTGCTGATGGAGTTGTCAGAGCGAGGGTCTGTGTGCTTTCCTTGCGCTTTTCCTTCTCGTCCATTTGATCACTGAAATGACCTGGGAGATGGGCACATGGTCCCTGTGTTTACCCTCCGATCAAGGAAACTGGTCCTAGATGGGGACCTGGCTCCTTACTGAAGACTCTCCGTGAATCCTGCTGGACCAGGAGCTCCTGGAGGGCACGGAGCTCTTCTTTCTGTCTGTGGCTTCCTCCTTCCCCAGCTCGGACAGGAAGGGTCTAGCCTAGGTCAGAGGCCCTTTGTTTCCTTTTTTGGTGTAGGAGTGAGTCAGCCAAGGGATGAATTCCCTTTTCCTTCCTGCGTGGGGGGAAAATGTTTTTCCATCCCGTTTGTACAAAATCCTGGGATGCCAGGGGCAAAAAGGTGATCAGGCTGGACCTCAGTGGGGTGCCCTGCTGCGATCTGCATGCAGGAGGTCCTCCTACACCCCCATAGCTGGGGGGCAAGCCCCTCTGCTCAGGACTCCTACGTGCACTTAGCACATACTGGGTGCTCAGTGAACACGTTGCTTCTCCTTTGCTCAGAATTACTGGGCAGTCAGAGGGTGTGAGTCGAGATGGGGGGTGTTCGTTGCGGGCTGGCCGCCGGCTCTGCAGGCTTCCTCCTGCTGCTTCCTACCGCTCACCATCCAGTTTCTCCATCAGTCAGATGAGGGGGTTGGACTGATCCCCAAAATGATTATTAGGGGCCTGGGGTGTCCCGAGTGTGGTCTGGGGCTTGTTCCACAGACACCCTTCCCTCCACGGGGGAGTCGGGCATCTAAATAAGTCATTGCAATGCAGTGAAGTAAGTACTAACGGAGGAGCCCCCGGGACGGAAGGGCTCATCCTTCCTGGGAAAGGGGAGTCGGGTCAGAGAAGACTACACCGAAGGGCTGTTACTTGAGCCTCGTCTTAAAGGGAGGGCCGCGTTCGTTAGGCAGGAGCCGCCAGTGGAGGCTCCTCCGGGGGTGGCAGCAGCAGTGCTTGGAAAGGCAGCCAGGTGTGTCCCGGAAGCCACAAGTCCACAAGTCTTGGGAACGGGGCGGGGAGGGGGGACTCCACTTGGGGCAGGAGGTGAGGTGGTGACATGTTGCAGCAAAGCGATCTCCAAGGCCTCTCTGCTCTCACACTCGCCGCTCTGTGGCTCTTCGGTGCCCAGATGGCTCTCCAGGGCTGGCCCAGGTCCATCTGCCGGGCCGGGCCGGGGGGCCACTTGCTGCAGTCTGTGGCCTGCTTCCCCACCGTCATCTGCTGGTTTGAACTTTACTCCCCAAAGTGGCATTGTCTTCTTGCTCATATTGGTAATTCTGTAATGACTGGTTATGACCCGCCCCCTCCCCCATATTTAATTCTCATCAGCCCAGCTCTCCACTTTGCTATTAATGATAGCAGCCGGCAAAATAGCTTTCAACATGCCATTGACAGTCTGGTTTAAGAGAGCACTTGAAGTAGTGCTAGACAGCTGAAAGCACCCATAATTGTGTACCAGAGTGAGAACTGCGCACTCAAGGGCCTTGTTTTTATATGCTTAAAGGGACAATATCTTGTTTTCAAGATCACAGCCAAGATGCTTTCTCTCCCCTTCTCTCTTTGCTTTTCTCCCTTGGCTTTTGCTTTTCTCTTGCCTTTCAAAAGAAATGTTCCTTCTCAGGTTGAGGCTAAGGGGAAACTTAGGGAAGGGGGGGAATTTCCTGCTGCCACAGAAGTAAGGTTTGGTGCCGCCCCCGAGGGTCTTCTGGAGGAGATAATGGGGGCGTTGCAGTTCTCCCCAGCAGTGATGTTGAGTTCTTTTGTTCGCTAGGGCTGTTGCACTGGTGAGCATGTGGGTGGAGCGAGCAGGCTTCCAAACTGTCACCTTGTCACCGTGGATGTGCAGGCAGAGGCCATCTGACGGGGGAGGGGTCAGCTTTTGGGGAGTCAGATCAGGGGCCTCGAAGTCCCTCAAATCAGATTCCAGGAGGCCGTTCTTCTGCAGAGGCCCCTCCGGAAATTGTGAGGATGGGGAGGTCAGGGACTTGCCTTCTTCAGGGGAGGTTCATCCCAGCTTGGGATGAGCCAGGGGACCCATTTACTCAGCCCTGAAGATTCTGCCTGAGAACAAAGACCTCCCTCCCCTTCACCCCAGTGATGTCACGACTTTGAAGGTTCAACAACCTTTTAGGAAGAGGCTCCCTTCGCTTGCTATCACCAGAACTTCCCCTGACCAATTGCGTCCTTTGAAGGGTGAAGGAAGTTCCCAGGAGTGGGGCTGAGATTCCAGGGGAGCCCCTTTGGGGTTGGGTCTGGCTGCGCCCGTTGCCCTGTCCTCTCAGAGGCGCCCCGTTTCATTCACCCGCCGCGTGAGTGACACAGGCGGGGTGCTGGGGCAGCTGCCGCCATCTCCAGATAATTCCAAGGGAAAGCCTTCATCAAGGATACAGTGAAAATTTGATCTACCAGATATCGTAGATTATAATAATATAGCCTTTCGTATTTCTGTAGCACTTGATTGTTTGCAGAGCAGATTAGACATTTTCACCTTAGAAACCTAAACTCACAGGCATTTGGCTCCAGGACACACACACACCAGGAGGAAAGTATCAGAGCCTGGCACGAAAGGCCTGGCGTGTGAAGATGACCTGTATACTTAAGGGTGCCACAGGGCTGTGTTCTTTTCTTTATTTTTCTTTCTTTATTTTTTTCGGTACGCGGGCCTCCCACTACTGTGGCCTCTCCTGTTGTGGAGTGCAGGCTCCGGACGCGCAGGCTCAGCGGCCATGGCTCACGGGCCCAGCCGCTCCGCGGCATGTGGGATCCTCCCGGACCGGGGCACGAACCCGCTCGGACTCTCAACCGCTGCGCCACCAGGGAAGCCCTCAGGGCTGTGCTCTTAAACTGGGGCTGGGTTTAAGAGGGGAGGAGAGCGGTGTGGAGGCTCTGAGCGCCCTGAGGGACGTGACCATTCTGCATTCACGGAGGCCCCTGAGCCCGTACCGGGTGCACGGTGTGCATTTTGTTGGGGACTCCGGGACTGTATGTTCCAGTCTGGGGGTCTTCCTGACCCTGTATAGCGTCACGGACCTTCTGGGAAGGATACCAGGCTTTCTCAGGTTTCTGAGAGAGGCCTGTGGTTGCGAAAGTTGTGCTGGTAGGAAGAAATATGTGTCATAAACCTGTATTATAACGTGTCTTTGATAGGCTTAACCATTTTTTTTTCCCGTCTCACATGACAGGACAGTTGAAGTGTGAGAGGAGAAGAAAGGGAGGGGGGTGAGGAACGAGATAGTTGGGGAAAGATGATAAAGCAGAGATATGGGGGGGCGGGATAAGGAATGGGGAAGAACCAGGGAAAGCATGCTGAATTAGGATTATGGGAGCACCCGAGTAGCAGGAAGCAAGGGTTAATGGCTTGGAGGTAAATTAGTAAACGATGCCTGTCATTCCTCAGCTATCTATTTGGGCCTGGAGTTCCAAGTGTTGGGGCCTTATCTCATTGCCCTTTTAAATCCTTGATAACCATTGTTCACAGCTCTTCGACTTTTTTTCTTCCCCCTCAATTCCGAATGAGAACTTTTTCTTTCGTTTGTACTGGGAGGGTACATCTTCCCTCAGAGGCGGAAAGAGTTCTTTCCACCAGTCCTGCAACCTGGGGGCAGGGCAGGGGACTCTTCCTGCCTGGTTGGCTGGGGAGGTTTCTGTTTTAGACTCCTACACCACCCAGCCAGGAGGTGAGGACTTTGTGACAAAGGGCCTCTACCCAGTCCCCAAACACTTCTCAGGGGAGAGCCCTCCACAGGTCCGTCCTGCTCCTGGTCTGAAACTGAGCATCCCGGCAGGCACGTGCTTTGTGAACCAGTGGTGAGATCTGCTAGGGCGGAGCGGGGCAGTTTAGTGTGTCTGGGGGGCAAGGGATGGGAGGCAATCCTCCAGCTGAGGTGCAAGCGGGGTACATGGACTATCAGACTTCCTGCCCGGGAAGAGGTCGGGCAGACTCGTGGGCCTGGGAGAAGCTGCCGGTGATACCAAATGGTCTGGAATGAGGGGCTCAATAGCCTGGTGGGAAGAGAGTACCCATGAGATCGGGCAGATGGAGGTAGGGGGCGGGCCAGGGCTGATCAGTCAGTGGGTGCTTTAGCCTTTCCTTAAACCCTTACTCTGAGAAGAGCAGGGGGCCCTTCCTCAGAGATGCCTTACCCGTGGAGAGTGCTGCAGTCCAGTGCCCATCTTGCTTTGCCTAAGAGCAGAAGTCCTCGGGCAAGACTCCGGAGGAGTTGAGGTTGATGGCCCCATCTCCTAGGACCTCACGCTTTATCCCAGAGAATCGGTATCCCCATGAAGCCAGCCTGAAACGAGGAGAAGCATTAGAGCCCCCGAGCTGCCCTCCCCCTGCCACAGTTCTCCCACTGTTGGCTTGACGCTGGTCTCCGTGTCACCTGGCGCTCTGTGTGTGGCACCGGGGAGCCTAGCCTGCAGGAACTCCTGAAGGTGGCGGTGGTGGGGTGTGTGTGTGGATGGTCTTCTCTCTTAGCCTTTTCCGGTTTCTCTCTAATCTCTTACCTGGTTCTCACCCCACTTCTCAAGGGATCTCCACCTGGCTCTCCCTCGCTATCCCCCTGACTAGGTCCCTGTCTTAATCCCCCTCTGGTGCTGTAGGAACATTGGGCATTTCCCAGGCCTCCAGGTGGTGGGTCTTTGGTAAACCCTTTTTCATGAAGGTGCCAGTGGAATCAGAGTTGGTCTCTCAGAAGTCAGTTGGTTCTCGAAGGGGCATCCTGGGAAGTTAGGTTCAGAGCACCAGGAGCTGGGAGATGGCCTGTCCTGGTGGCTAGGAGACAGGCTTGGAAGTCATACAAACTTAGTTTTGAGTCCTAGATTAGGATCTACTGGCTGTGTGACTTGGGACAGGCCATTTCTCTCTGCGAACTTGAATTTGTAATGGGAATGGTGAGAATGCCTACCTGTTAGAGTGGTACTGCCTGATAGAACTTTCTGCAGTCGTGGAAGTGGCTGTCTCATTGTCCAGTACGGTAGCCACCAGCCACGTGCGGCTGTTGAGCCTTGGAATGTGGCTACTGTGACCGAGGAACTGAGTTTCAAATTGAACTTTAATTAACGTTAGCTAGCCACGCATGGCCGGTGGCTTCATGTATTGGACTGTGCAGTTATAGAGCGTGTTTTGAGGATGATGTGAAATGACGCATGCTAACTGCTTAGCACAGTACCTCCCTTGTGTGTGGGGAGACCTCAACAGGGGGTTCTCACAGCGGGACAGTCCCTGAAGTTGCCAAGGCCTGAGAGAGCGAGGACCAGCTCCTTGGTGTTGCACATGTCGTGACACTTCCCAGAGCCCTTTCTCCTTTGTGACTTGTTGACTCCACATGCCAGCCCTACAAGGTGGACACCAGGAGCCCCGCCTAACGGTAGGAACACTGACGTTTCAAGAGGTTCAGTGACCCGATTGCGGTCTCCCTGTGGATCAGGGGCAGGTTCAGAACTGGTAACTCGGCTTGTTTCATTTGGACCAGTGATCTTTATCCAGAGGCCACATCAAGGCGTGGTCTTCTGTGGTCTCCACGCTGGCCCACCCACAGACCCACCTGTACATCAAGGCTTTGATTCCAGTGTTGGGAAGTCCTCAGACAAAGCTTTTTAAGAATTCAGTGAAACATGAGTGTCAGCGACGTGTAGACTGGGGTTTCTCAACCTGGGCACCGTTGGCGTTTGGGGGCCAGATAATTCTCTGTGGTGGGGCTGTCCTGGGCTTCCCGGGATATTAAACAGCATCCCTCGCCTTTACCTCCTAATTTCCAGTAGCACCACTTCAGTTGTGTCACCCAAAAATGTCTCCAGACACTGCCAGTGTCCCTGGGGGAGTAAAATCTGCCCTGGTTTAGAACCCTTGATGAGGGGGAGGAATTCTGGCTCCAGAGCCATTGTCTTGCTGTGTGACCTGGGGCAGCTGGGCCCTCTCTGGGCCTCCTTTTCTCCATCTGTGAAATGAGATGTTGAATGTGCTGATGGTTTGGGAGGGGGCCAGTCTGAGAGGGAGCCGATCGTTTAAGCAAGTTTCTAAATAACTGATCTTGATTTTTATGGCCTATGAAATGCCACCATTCCTGCCATCCTTGTCTGGGGAAGAGAGGCCCCTCTGACCCTTTTAATCTAAGGAAGGGCCACGCGCTTGGGTTGTGGACTCAGTGATGGGGTGGGTAAAAGGGGACTGTTTTCTGCTCCTTCCCCGACACCTCATTTTCCCCTTCCCACCACCCAGGTTTCCCAGAGAGCCCCTGTCCCTAAAAAGTCACAGTGCTGACCTTACAGGGAGACTCCCAAAATTTAACGAGCCGCCTCTGCAAGGGTAATGTGACTTTTACAGCCTGTTGAGGGGCAAAGGGAGATTTGCATAATGTTCCAAGGGGGATTAGGTGGCTGGGGGTTGCCATAGCAACGCCACAGGGATGAATTGAGAATTTTCCCTCCTGGCGGGAGTTGGCCTGTGGAGTCTGGGAAGGTGGGGGAGGGGACCAGGGGGTTATCTGAGGGGAGGGAGGGAGGGATTGGGGGGGGTTGGTGGGGTCTTCCGCGCCTGGGATGAATGGGCAGTGTTGGGAGAAGCTGTAATCTGAAAAGGCTTTCCCTGTTCCATCTACACAAGCAGGCTCTTTGAGGGCCATTCCCTGGAGTGGGGGTGGGAGGCAAGCAGAGTTTAATGTGTTTGGGAGCCAAGAAATTAAAGTGAACAAATATTTAAAGATTATTGGATCTTGTTAACAGGAAGCCCGGTGGATGGAAACTGAGAGTCTGAGAAATGAAAGTCTCGAGTCTTAGAGCCAGGGAGAGACTTGGCTGTCACCTTTCCAAGTCCCTCCCGTGGAGTGGTATCCACGCCCGTGTCCCTGTAGGGTTGCCATTGAATGCTCCCCAGGACGGGGTACTCACTTGCACACAGCACCTAATTTGTTTTTGAGAGCTCTGATTATTAACTTGGACCCAAGTCTGCCTCCTTCATGCAATGGAAGCTGAGGTCCTAGCGCAAGACACACCTGGGGCGGAAATGCAGGTCTCCAGACTTTGCGTTGCCAGCTCTTTCCAGGGTCAGTGGCCTAGATGCTTCCTCTGTTCTCCCACCCACGCCACTCCCCCGCTTCCTCACTCAGCGTCACCATTCCCAATTCCCTTACTCCCTAGACTCTTGGCAGAAAATGTCCAAGACTTCTGGTGGGCACAGAAAAGGAACGCGGGATTCCTTTCAGGGGAGCACCTGGGAAGGTCATGTCACAACTCAGGGCCCCCAGACTCCCTTGCTTTTCATCTGTCCTCGCTGGGTAAGGGCAAGTGTGTTAAATCCTCTCTGCCATCTTTACTCTGTGTGAAGGGCACGGGGACCAGTGTCACAGGCTGGCCCCAACCAGCGTCCCCTTCCTTCCCCCGGGAGACAGATCCTCAGGGTCACACCAGGGCTGGGCCTTTTTTTGTTCCGAGCCCTCCCTGCATAAAGAATTCAGCAGGCTTCCTCGGAAGCATAAATATTTAATGGCGTTGTAGTTATATATAATTTGATCAATATGTCAATGCTAAAAGGGCCTTTAAGGAGGCTCACCTATCATTGAGTGATCTGTGATGTAAACCTCCCCAGCCCCTGCAGGAGCAGGGGTCATTATCTCCCGGGCTGCCAAGTGGGTCATTTACTCCCCCCTCCTTAAAGACACCGTAGAGCTGCTCTCCCCTAGAGCCAGTGGCTGGCGGGGATGCAGCAGGGCCTGGGAACCCGGCACTGGCTTTTGCTGGAGGTCTCACACCTCCCTGTCCCTGGACTTCCTTCTCTCTGGTGATAACACGTCCCCTTGCTTTGTTTCCGAGCTCTCTGAGCTTGGTCTGAGAAGAAACTGCTTGGCAAGGAATTTCATCTCGTAGTCCAATAATTGAGGGCCTGTCAGTTTAGAATTGCCTAGGAAATGCAGTGGGAAACTTGAAGGTAAAACTGCTCGGATGCATTGTTCTGGAATCTCCCAGTATGATTGCGGGGTGACTGTGGCACCTGGCTGCCACAGCTTCCTGCTTCTGCATGGCCCCCAGCCTCTCCCTGTGCCCCTGTGATGTTAATTCAAGACAGGCAGCCTCCCTTTGAGCACCCCAGGACTCGAGTCAGAGAGCCAGGTAAAACCCCATCCAAATTCAAGAACCCTAGAGCAGACCAGGTGTCCACCCCAGACACACATGCTTCGAGAGGAGTCACCCAAGGCCCAGCCAGCGGTCCAGAGGTCACATGGCCTGTCAGATGCAGAGCTGGGGGGGGAGCACCATTTCCACGGGACTTGGGGTGTAACTCACGTCTCACGTAGGTATCTTTCCGTCAGCTCGTTTTTCTCGCACACGTCCACACACGGGACCCCAGAATCACAGCACTCTGTTCTTCCCAAGACGCTGGTTGTCCCGTGAAGAAATGCTTGTTTTAGAAGTGAAACCGGGAACCTAGGAGCGGCCCTTTGGCTGCCTCATTGCTGTTACTTCCCACTAAGTGAGACACCTTGAAGAGCCCTTGCCTGGCTGTCTTCAGCTCCCTGTGAATCACGACAAGAACCCGGACAGGAGGTGCTCGGCACCTACAGATAGGACATCACTGCTCTTGTCTGCTCTGTGACCGTTGGGCGCAGTATGGCTGATGGACACGTTCGAACGGTCTGTGCCGTGAAGACTGGTCCTGGGGGCCAAGCCCAGCCAGCCCCAGCCTAGCCCACCGCCCGGCATCCATCCGTGTCTCAAGTCGCCTTGCCTCTTCTCTGCTCATCCTTTGAACTCACGTTCTGCTCTGTTTTACTGAGCTTTCTGGAGGAATCGATGTGTCACAGAGCAACTCAGGAATGTTTAGCGTTCTCAGACTCTGAAAGATGGCTCCTGGATCTTATCATTTATTCAGTCCATCCCTCTGTTTTGCAGACGACAGAATTGAAGCCCAGAGGAGGGAAGGGATTTGCCCAAAGCCATGCAGCTAGATTGGAGGCCGAGCTGGGAGGCAACGCCAGGTCATTTCTGTGTGGCTCCGGGGTCAGAACGTGCTCTTTAAAGCGGCCAGGTTCCTCCCTCTCCTCGTTTTTATTGGGCTGAGATTAGAATGAAGTGTGCATTTTCAAGAGCTGATCGGTCCAGACGACCTGGCAGTTCAAATACTGGAGAGACGGTCTTCTGGAAGTGGCTGTCAGCTGTGACTTGAGCAGGCAGTTAAATTAAAAAAAAAAAAAAACCGAAGCCTGGCTGGGTGCTGCCGGTCAGGAGCGAGAGGTTGCTCGGGGTGTGGACCAAGGGCAGATTCCTTCTCCCTTCAGTGTCGTGGGTCAAGGCCCAACGGATGGGAACAGCAGCAAATGTGAATGCAAGGGTGTGGCTGGAGCAGCGTACTTTGAGAAAGTTCTGGCGCCCTCCGTCTACCCCAGGATGGTTAGAGGTTCTGCTCTGATGAGATGATCGCGTGAATGGGAGTCACTAAGGCGCGTGGAGCAGACTGCTCTCTGGGAAACTACACTCGCCCCCGCCCCCCTCATCTTGTGTTCCGTCACTTATTGCCTAACAGTCTGGACGGGGACACAGGGCAGGTGTACCTCCTGCGCCTAGTTGAGAGCACAGATTCCAGATGTCGCAGGATCTCTGTGCACGCTTCTCTCTCTGAGCGGCTGCTCTGTCTGCGTCGAGTAGCTTAGTTCCTTCTGAGGAACGATGTTTTTCCACCAGCAAAGCTGCCTTCTTTGAACCACACTTGAAAAGAAACTTTCAAAGGCGGCACCAGGCTCCCCAAACACCTTTTTCCAAAGGAAGCCGTCCTCCCGCAGCCTGGCACCTGCCGCCTCCCAGGTTCTCCTCCGAGGCTCTGACTCAAAGGCAGTGGCCTTTTGGGACCAAGATGGAGGAAGGATGAAGGTCCACCCCGTGAGCCCCAGCTGCCTTATTGATAACAGGGTGCCCCGAAGGCCAAAAGGAGCTTTCCAACGTAGGATCTAGTTCCGATTTGTGATTTGTGACCTGTCCCGATTGTTAAAAGTCACACGTCTTGATTCTTTTTTTCTTTCCTTTCTTGGAAGTGATGTTTAGAGCTTGTTTGAGTTGGATCAGATGCTGTTTTAACAGCTGCCCTAATCGGAAATGCTGTCAATTATTAACCCTGACAGTAGTTTTTCTTTGAAAAATACTTCTCTGAGCTCCCTCAGAATGTCAAAATTTGGCTTCTTGGTAGGAAGTCGGTTAGTGACCTTGCTTAATTGCCAGGCGTCAGTTTCCCCATCTGAAAACTGGAGATTTATAAGGAGTGCCTTCCCTGCAGGGCTCTTGTGAGCTCACACATGCAAAATGCTTGGAGCAGCTGGGTCGGCGGATGTTAGCCATTATTATTATCGTTGTTGTTAAGAGTGGTTCTGTCCGGTCGACTTTCTATTTGCGGGAGCTTCCACTCCTGCCGTCACCACCCTCAAAAAAATAAACATGAAAAGAAAAATCGTTTAGGGAACAGTTTTCCTGTTCATTCTTTGACGCACCAGCGTGCGCTGAGCCCGTTCTCAGGGTTGGATGGTCTATGTAGAGGAAACCGAGGCTCAATTCCTGCTCGCACGTGGTGGGGAGACCAGGAGGGGAGAGCTGCTCCCCGGCAGGGGACGGTCCCAGCTGGGAAGGATGGGATCGCATGCTTTCTCCACCCCCGCTTTCTCCCAGGAAAAAAAAACCCAGACACGAGGACAGGGACCAAGTGTGACACCACCCCCTTTCCTCTGCCCTCCCCCAACACTGTACAGTCCTAACTCGTGGCAGGCCAGAGTCCTTCCTGTCACTCGGGGAGGCCGCTTTTCATTAAGTCTGGGCCCCAGGAGAGAGCCTGAAGGCTGATAGCCCAGGCCTCCGGAATATTGCATATCTGTTCTGCTGGTCCTGATGTGTGGGGTTGGGAGGCAAGAACTGCTCCCTGTGGGTGGAAAGGTGAGATGAGAGGGGACTTGGTCTGAGCCCCCCACAGGGCTTCTGAGCGACCCAGCCGTGGTCACCTAGTAGCCTGGATGCCAGGCTTGAACCGGTCTTGAACCAGGCAGAGCTACGTGAAATCCCGGCAGATTTTTCCTCATAACCAGAGGATGCTGGGCTCTGGACCAGGCCGCGCAGGGGAAAGATCCCACCTGGGGGCAGCCTGTGGCCACACGTTTGCTAAAAGATGCGGGGAGAGGGAAGGTCAGCTACTTTTCATTTTGTTCCTTTACCTCCCAAGATCTTGACACTTGACCTGTTTGCTAGAGGAAGTAAGCAACAGCTGGGACTCCTTTATAACTACCCACCCCAAAAACGGTGAGAGCTGTAGTTGCTGAGCAGGCCAAAGTGATGGGGAAGGTTCCGAGCCTGCGCCTGCCTCCCTGGCTGTAGCGGGGGCAGCAGGCAGAGCCCAGCGGGCGGCTTGTGGCTGGTCTGGCTTGACCACTGCCTCACCCTGTCGATGAAGGACTTGTGCTCCTGGTTGTAGGTCAGCGCTCCGTCCGCCACTGCCCCTCCCCCAGATGCCCCCCACAGTGGGGCAGGCCCAGATCCCTGGCCAGGGGCCACTGCAATCTGAAGTCTCGAAAGATAAATGCGGGGAGGCCAGCGAGATTCTTTTGGCTCAACATTTACTGAGCACCTACTACGTACCAGGCTCTGCTATGCCAGTCATTTGAGGTAAGAAGCCTTGGACCGATGAGCTCTCTAGCAGTGAGGATGGTTTATTTTGTTTATTTCTCTTTGCTTTTTGTTTTAAATAAAACTTTCTGTTCTTATCTGGCACATAAACATGTGACAGTTGAGTGATTGTGTTGCCCTTACGGGTTTGGACTGATTTGATTGTTTCTAGAACTCCCGACGTGTACAACCCTGACTCTTATATTTTATCCCTCTTGCCCACTGTCAGTCAATTTGGGGGAAGAAAAATGAACATAAGTGAGAAAGGACCTTGTTTTGGAGTAGAACTCTTCCCACTTACCTAGATTAATAAATACAATAATTAGTAATCGTCCCAGGTTCCTTACAGTATGAATGACGGGCGTCCAGTGGGCGGAGGCCAGGGATGCTACTAAAAACACTACAATGCCCAGAACAGCCCCACGCAACAAAGAATTATCTGGCCCCAAATGTCAATAGCATTGTTGCTGACAAACCCAGTTTGTACGACAGACTGTTATACAGTGCCCTTGCTGGAATATACCCTGAATGTGCAGATGTGGCTGTGAGTCCCATGGGGCTTAGCGAGGATGATATACCCTCTCCACCCTGGAAGTTTAGAAATGTGGGGACCGTTATTGGCACTCAGTTGGTCTAGGATATGGGGGACAATCTTTCACACCAAAGACTTGTTTTACCCCAGATGCCCACAGTGGGCAAGACTGGCCCTATTCCTGAGAATCTAGAGTGTTCCAGGAGAGAGCTGTGATCTCTGATCCCCACCCAGGAGCCCCTGATGCCCTGGACAGGCGTTCTGAGTTGGAGCCTGCACCGCAGCCAGCAGCCCCAGGACATGGGACCACAGAAGCCCATCAGATTCCTGGTCCATGGCCTGTCTCTTCACAAGCCAGGGGCATCCTCATCACTCATGAGTGGCTGGGGGCTGGGGGGAGGAGGGGGTGCTGGCCCCAGGAATTCTCCTGAGGGCCAGGGTCTGTTCGTAAGCCTTCAGACAACATTGCTTTTATTTTAAGTGCACGAGGATTTCTCATCCAGAGTCATTTGACATGCAGATGATCACAGATTTTTAAAGGCTGTTGTCATGGTTTTGTCTCTGAAAGATGGCTGTGTGCTGATGAGAGCCTTGAAGCCAGCTCTGGGACCTCAGTCCTGGTGGCCTTGGGATTTAGAAGGAGATAAGAGAAGCAATTCTGAGACTTGTCTGTCTGGTCCTCGGCCTTCCTGTCTGGATTCGGTTAACCATTTAGCCCCACTGTTTTTTTCTTTTTTCTTTTTTTTCTAAACCGTTCTTCATCTGAGATGGTTTCACATGGAACACGGGTGGCAAAATCAGTTGATGTTTTTCTGAATGTGATCTTTTCTGGAGGGTTAGCAGTGGGGCAGAGAATTGTTTCTGTGGTCAACTTAGATGAAGGGCTAGGGATCCAATCGGTTACATCCCGAGCATCATGTTAGAGAAGGCAGTGCTTTATGCCCCCCAAAAGGAAGCGTCAACGGTGGGATTTCAGGCTGGGCAGCACATATAAGGGTGAGGGATCGGTCTGGTGGGAGACAGGCAGCAGTGGAAAGTGGAGGGCGAGGGAGACCCTTTAAGACACATATCGCCGGGTGTGAGGCTGGCCCCAGGGAACACTTTGGCACATGCAGCCGGGCGTCTTCCATCACCTCCTGATTTGTCTGGGAGCCTGAGAGCCTGGCTTGCTGTTGCCCTTGGGGCCACACGGCATAGCAGTTCCTTCTCACCACACTGCATTTCACTCTTGTTTGTGATGGGTTTCACCACAGTGGGCGGTGTGGAGGTGGTTCTTGTTTAGTTTTGCGTTGTTTTGATTAGGGCTTCCATCCAGAGGAGGCGAACTGGATACTCTGAACCAAACACAGAGACCACCTCTGATAGGAAATTGGAGCTCCCTGAAATGTAGGCAGCCCGGTTGGAGGGAGTTGGAAGAGATTGCTTCACGCTGTGGATTTAGCGAGGCCTCCTGGCAGGAGGCCCACCGAGGGTGGAAGGATGGAGCCCGCCGGGGGTCTGCGGTTTGGGGGGGAGCTTGTCCTTCCACCGTCTGACATTTTGGCAACTTGATTTATTGGCCTGAGCCTCACGCAGTCTCTCTTCCTTTGCAGACAGAGATTGCGAAGAGACTGAACACGATTTTAGCACAGATCATGCCTTTCCTGTCACAAGAGGTAAGCCCTTCTTTTACTGTGCCCTCCATTCCTTGCAGAGCAGCCCAGTGGCTGCCTAGGTCTCACCGGAGCCCCAGCCCCTGTCCGTTCACGTGGACTGAAGTTGACAGCCTGGGGCTTTACAGAAGCTCCTCTGGCACATCAGAGGGGCCACTTGCTCCTTCAGTGGAACCTGTTCTCTGCCCTTGCCTGAGCCCCGAGAGGAGGGTCCTGGCCTGTGGAGGGGCTAACAGTGGGCAGTGGGTACCGCTGTGCCTCCCCCCACCGCCGGCCCTACCCCATCCCAACCAGCATTCCCAGCCTCTGCTTCCCCGTGCCCCAGCTTCCACACCTGGAGACATCTAAGAGCAAGGAAGCCTGGCCAGTTAGCACCGAGGGCCAGACCCTGCAAGGAGAACCACTACCCAAAGGGGACCCCGGCCCCCAGGACAGAGTGTCCTCATCAGCGGCATGACCAAGTCAGTCACATCATCTTCTAAGCGCACTTTTGCAAGAGACTCCCGCCTGAGGCAGGGCTGGACCAGTGGGCAGTAGGAGAAAAGCATCTGCAAGGAGGCCCCGTGGTGCAGGGCAGATGGGTGGGCTGCCCGAGAGGGGCCCCTTTCCATCCAGCAGAGCTCACTCCAGCCTGGGGCAGGCCTGCCTTCCAGACCCCCGTCAGTGGCTTAGACCACCCTCGCTCCCTCCGGGATTCCTGGGTCTCTTGAGTCGCAGTAGTGACCCATACATGATTGAATTCATGTAAAAACAGGATATAGTGATGTCCTAGGAGCTTGCAACCCGTTAGGGGAGAAGCAGGTTTCACCTCAAGGCTGAAGGGAATGAATGCACTAAAAAAAAAAATGTTTTTTTAAAATAGACACTATTTTTTATAGTTTGAGGTTCACAGCAAAACTGAGTGCAAGGTACAGAGACGTCCCCTAGCCTTCCCCACTATCAACATCCCACACCAGAGTAACTGATGAACCTACATCGACACATTATCACCCAATTCCCAGCTTATAACGTTGTGCCATTTTTTTGTTGTTGTTCGTTTTCTATTTAGATAGATCCAGGGTGAGTATCTGTAGATACACGTACTTTTCCTCTGAACCCTTTGGGTGTGAGTTGCAAACACCCTGACAGCTCACAGCACTCACTGCTCCAGCTGCCTCTCCTAACAGGACACCCTCCTACGGGACTGCACTGTTGTCACCACATTTAGGAAATGAATAATCATTCAGTAGCATCTTCTAATATCCAGCCTGGATGTTAGTTTGGGGACTTATGCCTGGAAGGAAGTTTTTTTTGTCTCACATGCCTGGAAGGAAGTTTTTTTGTCTGCGTGGCGGAGGGAGACGGTCGACAAATTGCCCTCTTTGGGCTCTTTTATATTTTAACTTAAAAGTCCGGGAAGTGTGGGTTACAGAAGTAATAGGCACGCGTTGAGAAGGGTTTAAAGGGTCCCCCGTCCTCCCTGTGTCCTGCTTTGGTCAGTGGACCTCCTCTGCCTCCTGTGTCACCACCTGTCCCCTACCCCGGTGCCTCCGTGGTCGGTCGGGGAAGGCGGCCGCCTCTAACCCACACCCGCTCCCTCCAGCACCAGCAGCAGGTGGCGCAGGCGGTGGAGCGAGCCAAGCAGGTCACCATGACGGAGCTGAACGCCATCATCGGGGTACGTGGACTCCCCAATCTGCCTCTCACCGTGTGTATAGCCCTTTTATTCCTCTCACTTACCATAACCAGAGATGGACCCTGACCTTAGCTGGCCTCAAAGAATGGCAGCCCCAGGGCTCCGGCCTCTCCCAGCATCTCATGGGCTTGGACCTGCCTAGAGATCTCCCCCTGTGGCTCCCCGGTTGCCTCTCACTCCCCAAGTTAAAGCGGTGCCCGACACGACCCGATCCGCCTCGAAATTCATCAGCCCCATCCTTTCCCGGCTTTCGGTATCTCCAGCATTGAGCGGGGGGTGGACTCTGGGATCACCTTGGAGGCCAACCTGGTTTCTCCCACCTCCCCAGGGGCCTGTCCCCTCACTGGCAAAGGTCTACCCTTCTTTGGCCACCTGGGATCAGAACTGTCTCTGCTGTACTGTGATGTGAAACGTGCTGTGGCATTTGGGGCTGGGCCTTGCTGTCCCATGCGCTGAGCTGCCTGGCGGAGTCTTCATCCTGGGCCCATGTCAGGTCCAGCCAGAGCCCCTGGCTAGGTCTCCCTGATGTTCTAGAAGTCCCGTCTCACCTGGGAACAGGAAAAGATAATGCAGAGTGCTTCGTGAGGCCCATCTCTGGTCTGGCCCCTCAGTGAAAGGAGGAAGCCTGATCTCTCGCCTTTAGTGCTCCTGCCTGGCTTACATCTTTAGTGCGTTTGTGGGATTCACACAGCATCTTCCTCCTGCTTGCTGCTCTGGTATGAGGCTGCTGAAGGATATTTAAGACAAGCATCTGAGGAGAAACAGGTTTTTTAAGGGGAATTTGGGCAAGGCTCTTAGCCTCAGGGTGCACCCGTCCACCTTTGGTCCCTAAAATGAACAGGGTGGGTGAGATCACTGCTTCCCATCCACAGATGGCTGAGTCCAGGTCCCCAACGGAGCTTCTGAGCAATACATTCTAGGGCACTCACCCCAGAGTTCTTTTCCATAGGTTTGGGGTGGACCCGGAAATCTGTGTTTCTGAAGTTTTCTAGATCATTCGGAAGGGTAGTCAGGCTTGGGAAGCAGTGGACTGGTTGGCTGAGGTCCCTCTAGCCCTCTGATTGGTCCTCATGCCTCCGCTTGTTCTTAAGTACGGTCATTATTTCAAGGTGGAACTGAAGGCCTAGGATGTTCTGCTTGGTGGGTTGAATGATGACTCTGGGCTCTTCATTCTGGGGCAGAAACCTGGAGACCTGTGTTCTAGTTAAGCCTCTTCCCCAGGTGACCTCAGGCAGTCCCATCTCTTCCTCAGGCCTTAGTTTCTGCGTCTGTTACAGGAGGGGGCGGACCAGCTCATCTCTTTGGGCCAGGAACGCCGGGAGGGTGGGCTTTTGGAGTGACAGAGTGATGCTGGCGGGTACTGATCCTCCTACACAGTATTGGGACCCCGTGATGGTTACTGGGCTCTGTCCTTCCGGTCTGAGTCCCGTGGCAGCTGCTGAGAGCTGCTGGAGGACGGCCAGGGCGGGAGCAGTAGCCTCGTCTGAATCCTGACAGTGTTGATGGGGGAGGAGCCGAGAGGAGGCCAGAAAGGGGAACGGGAGCGACTGGTCACTGCTTTTAGCCAGTGAGCTTGGGAGGCAGAGACCCCAGCAGGGAAATCGTAATATGGTAAAATTCGAAGTCTCCTTGGAAACCATCTTATTAGCCCAGGGTTCTTCAGCCTCAAGACTCGTGAACTTTGAGGCCACATACTTTGTGAGGATGTGCAGTAGGGTGTTCAGCAGCAGCTCTGGCCTCCACCCACTGGATGCCAGTGGCACCCTCCCACACACAGCTGTGACACCCCAGAACGTCTCCAGACATTGCCAGATGTCCCGGCAGGGGGCAGGGGCAGTGCACGAAACGGCCCATGGTAGAGAACCACTGATCCAGCCGAGGCCCTTGCTTTACAGAGACGGGGAGTGACTCACAGATGGTCACACACCGTCCAGGAGCAACGCCAGGCCAGAGGCCCCGGGCTGGCTTTCGGCTTAGGGCTCTTCCCCCCGCCACCTCCCGTCCAGTCCGGCCCCGGTGTGGCGCCCGTGTCCTCCTCAGTGGCCAGTTCACAGCGTGGGGGCTTTGCTGAGAGTGGCAGATGAGGGCTCGGGGTGGGAAGTGCGTTCTCTGATACTTCTCCTCTCTCAGAGCCTCTTCCCTATCCGCTTTCCAGGCCCAGCCTTCCCATCCCTCCGTGGCCGCAGTGGAGTCCCTTCTCCCCCACTGTCTCCCCCCGCCCCAACTTTGGAATTAAAATCCTCTTATGAAAAATTTTTTTTTTTTTTTTAAGTTCTAAGAGAAGAGTGGAATTGGGGGAAGAAGCGCTGCTTGGATTAGCTCCACTTCCTTCAAGGAGTATTTAGGAAGCTACACGTTAGGCCAAGGCAGCTAGAGGCAGATATTGGAATTCAATTAAAGCCAACGAGTGGGGCCTGTGACCCCCATTTTCGAGGTAATTGCTTCTCCGGCTCTGAGTGAATGCGGCCGTCTCCCTGTCATTAAGAAGGCAGCCGTCTAATCAGTGCGCCTGACAGAGCCTCACAAGGCAGGAATTACGGACGGCTGAGGATGGCTCGCCCAGCCGGGGCATCCTGTGAGGGAGGAAGGAGAGGGACAGCGGGCTTGCGGCCGGGCTGACTCGGGAGAGTGATGGGAGGAGGGTGGCAGGGGGCCGGGAGGGCTGATGGCCAGAGGGCAGGAGTCCTGCCCCAGCAGGAAAGGGCGGTGAAGGGGAGGACCCAGAAGCCTTGTGGCCACCCACATGGTACTGTCCAATTTGCCCCTCTTGGGGGAGAAGTAGCCCAGCCCCCTGGTCTGGGAGTTAGTGGGGGCTTTGGGCAAGTCACTTCATTCCTCTGGCCTGTTTTCCCCATTTGTGAGAAGATGGAAAAGGGCTGGGCAAGTTTCCTTTGACGTGCCCTTTTCAGTCAGTCATCTGGGGCTCTCCTGGGCATGGGGTGGAAGGATTCTGGGTTCACATCTTGGCTCATTTCGGAGAGAGATGAGAGGTCAGGTAGACACGTCTGGCATGGGCATACCTGCAGCTAGTGGTGTGTGTTTATCACATGAATTAGAGTATTTCCAGGGCCTCCCCTCCAGGTGAGAGAGGCCAGAATCCAGCGTCAGCTTGGTGTAAGGGGAGAGGGGACAGAGGACAGAGGGGCTGACGGAAGCCCAGGCTTGCTGGCCCAGTCCGCCCACCACACACAGGGCCACGGGGAACTCAAGTGACCGTCTGGGGAAGGCAGGCCTGAAGGTGTGTGTCTGTTCGCCAGGGCCTGCCGGGACCCAGTTACTGCAGACCTGTTACACACCCCTTTTTCTTGGGTCCAAGTTATTGGGGGATCGTTGGAGGGTCAAAAGGTTCCTGAGCGTGAGGGGTGAAATATCGTCCTTTGGTCAACAGCTTGCACAAGGTCCCCCCCAAGCAGATTAGAGACCCTGTGAGCCGAAGTTACCCACCATCTTCAGAACTCGTGTTTTAGTTTGCTCAGTGCTAGTCCAAGGTCACTGAACCTGGCAGGTGGAGGGGCACGTACCTCACTGGCCCCACTGACGATCTGGCCTGCATTCCCTTGGAAATTATTAGTGGAAGATACAAGTGTTGGCTTGATTGGGTTTTTTTTTCATTTTTTTATATTGGAGTATAGTTGATCAACAACGTGTTAATGTCAGGCATACAGCAGAGTGATTCAGTTGTACGTATACATGTATCCACTCTCTTTCAGATTCTTTCCCCATTTAGGTTATTACAGAATAGTGAGCAGAGTTCCCTGTGCTGTACAGTAGGTCCCTGTTGGTGCTTACTTATTTTTTTTTTTAAATTGGGTGAGCGGGGTGAGGAAGGGGGAGGTTTTCGCTTGTTACAAAAGACACTGGGTATTTTGAAGCCAGTCCTGAGGTTCTCGCGTTCCCTCCAGGACGCCGACGAGCTGGGCTCAGTTGACTGGGAGAAGGATGGTGCGGCGAGCGGGCCTTAGAATGAACGCATCTGTTTCTCTCAGCCAGGGGGCCGGGGTAGAGAGAAGTCGTGCTGGGTTTGCGTCCTGGCTCTGGTTACTTTGGCTTAGCGGAGTTCCTTCACCTCCCCCTGAGCCTGTTCCCGTCTCTGAAATGGGGATAACGGGGTTGTTGTGAGCTCTCCAAGCTATAACAGAGCATGAAGGCACAATTCAGCCTGGAGCTGGGGGGCCACCTCCGTGGGCAGGAAGTAGAGGCTGGGGCTGCCCTCCCTCTCCTGGGAGGGCAGGGCGTCTGCATCTTATGCAGTTAGGACTCTGTCTGGAGGTCCTTGGTGGGTCTCAGCCCTGGAAATGCTTAGACAACTTCACTAGGTTTAACCCAAATCATGAACCTGAGAAGCGAAGCGTTAAATCAGGTTGCAGAGGCATGAAGTGTGGTGTGCACAGTCCAGTTACACAGACTCGGCCAGCGCGGGCCTCCCTGACAGCCTCCCGTGTAAGTGGCCGTACTTTCGGAGCCCGGGAACTGGGCATGTGGCACACGTGAGGACAGGGACACGCGTCTGCCCCACGGGACGTGTTTTTTGACAGGTTGCTGTCCCAGTGTGAAATGTTAAAGGTGGGAGGAGGGCGTGCTCACGAGGGGGCTTGCCTCCAGACGCCCCACCCCTCTTTTGGGGTTGGGGGGTGGGTGGTTGACTTCCTTTCCTATGGTGGACAGAGAAATCCTGGTCTTGGAGGGAATGGTGGAAGCCAGGGACAGGCTGCTGCAGAGTGGTGAAGCCCAGTTCCCTCCTCGGACGGTGGACTTGATCCCATTTGTCCCCAGTTGAAAACGCTGTCACCCTCCCACTCGGATGTCACTGTGTTTCTGCACATCGCCCTCTGAAAGTCACAGATATGTCACAGGGATAGAAATGCAGCCTGAGGATGGCTGTACCCTGCCTGCGACACGGGGACGGAGAGACAGGTGGATCACTGCCAGCCGGCTCCCCCTGCCCCGCTGCGGCAAAGACTTTATCTCGCTCTTTATCACAACCAGGACTGTTGTTAGCAGACCCTTGGCCCAACAAGCCCTGGCGTCTGTCCTCGCCCCAGGAGAGGAGCCTGGGAGGAGGTCGGCTCTCTGTCCCTGCTTCTTGGAGCCTGCTGGGCCGTTCCCGACTATGCCTTCCAGCCACCCAGAGCAGACCTCAGGG
The DNA here is from genome assembly GCF_937001465.1 of Orcinus orca. Lineage (NCBI taxonomy): Eukaryota > Metazoa > Chordata > Mammalia > Artiodactyla > Delphinidae > Orcinus > Orcinus orca. The sequence continues at coordinate 89,025,583 of NC_064560.1, forward strand.
GGGTTTCTGGCTGTGCAGGGGGTGCTCCTGTATTTGAAGATGAGAAGTACATGGAAGCTGCCTTTCCTCTGTTGCAAAGAAGAGACACTCCTGCTTGACGGGCCAGGACTGAAAACCAACCTGTCGGTCTGGGAAGCTCAGCAGCTTTGAAAGCCACTGTCTTCCAAACAGCCACTGCAACTACAGCCTTTGTTCCAAGTTTCTGATGCTGGTTCACTGGTTCGTGTTTTGGGAAGCAGGAAGTGCCACTGATGCCCCTCTTCCCAACCAGGAGGAGGCTTGGATCTGGGCAGGTGGATGGCTTTTGGACAGAGCCACTCTGCGGACTTACTTCCCAGCCTCTCTGTGTAAACCCTTTTCCAACATTTTCATTTATTCACCCAGCAGATGTGTATTGGGCAAACATGCCAGGCCCCACTCGAGGTGCTGGGATGGATAAAACAAGGTCCTTTCTTCCTGGAGCCCACGAGTTGCCAAGATCAGAGAAAGATGCAGTTCTATTTGTGGTCCACTCATAGTTTTTGCTAATGTTTGTTGAACACCTACTTTGCCTTCACATGTCGTAACGCACGTGATCCTTGTACAACCTGAAGAGATGGGCTGCATTCTGATCCCCACTTTGCAGATGTGGAAACTGAGGCTGAGAGAGGTCCACTGTTGTCTAAGTTCTTAGAACTGATAAAAGATCGAGCGGGACATCTTCCTTAGTCTGTCTGGCTCCAGAGTCTGAGCTGTCATAACTCTCAGAAAGGAGGAACCTGTTCTGACCCGGATGATGGGGAGGGCTTCCAGGGGGCCCTTCGGCTTCGCTTCTGCTCTGGTGTCTCGGGGTCAGGCTGCAACCTGGGCCAGTGCCCACCGGCAGCTTCCGTAAACTGCCCACTAAGAGATGTCCTAAGTCTGGAGCAATGGCCGTGGGTCCCAGCCTTTCTCCCCAAACTGAGAAGTGAGCTCTCTGGGGCCAGGAGTGTGGTGTGACTGGGGGTGCCATTAATTTGGGGGTGCACCAGGTTGGCGGTTGGCGGATTAGTTGGGGAAGAGTGGGGCTCTTAATCCCTGACCTCAAACACACTCATTGCCTCTTGGAGCCTCGCGTCTGTCCAGAGCTGTGGGCCTGCATTGTGTTTTGTTGTCTGTTCATCAGTGGCCTGAGAGCCACGGTTCACACTGACAGGCGAGCTCGTCACATCTTAGCTCTTTGTCACCCCCACCAACTCTCCCTGCTTTGGGGAGGAGGGTCTTTTAGGCACATTCTTTGGCCGACGTCGGTGGGTGACAGATTTGAGTCCAGATACCACACTAGGGGTGAGACTTGGCTAGTTACTGGCTGCCCCCTCCGGCCCCTAGGTGCCAGTTTGCCATCTGTAAAATGGGCCTTCTGGCCCATTCTGCCAGGTAGTTGGAAGGGTCAGAGAAAATATTTGGAAAGGGCCCAGGCATTGATTCAGGCATTCAGTAAATTTCTGTTCCCTCCTGTTGTGCTCGTTGAGAAGAAAGATGTATGTGTACCCAAGGGCCCAGCCATTCCTAAGACATATTTCAGTCCCTATGAAGTATGCAGCCGTGGCGTAGCGTGCGCCACAGTGCCCGTGGTTCTTGACGCAATCTTGGGAATGATAAAGGGCGCTTTTTCTTGGCTGCTGGGGGAGCACAAGGGGAAGGGGGAAAAGAAGACTGATGCTAGTGCTGAGCAGAATCCTTAATTAGGGATTGTTACCCTTACTATTGATAGTAAGTGACTTAATGCACGACTAGATTTGGGAAGGGGAGGGAGCCTCGGAAGGGCCTCTGTGAAACGTTTAGCTATCGTTATGAGATCACTTAGTGAGTAACCTGCCTGAGGTCACCCAGCTAGTGAGTGCCAGGATTTGAATCCTGGTCTGTCTTGATTCCAAAGCCCCCACTCCTCCTGTTACCCTGTTCTCCACTCTGATGTCCGGTGACGTCGGCTCTCATTCCACTGGCCCCAAACTCCCTCGATCGGGACTCCTCTGCCGTGTCCTGCCTCCGCTTTGTAAGACAGGCGTGGAGTTCCTCAGGATTAGGGAGTCTTCCCCAGGGTACGGGCTCAGGGTGGGAAGCGCTGGCTGCTGACGTTTGCAGGCATGCAAGCATGAGCAAAACTGTGGCCGCTGGGAGCGTAAAAGTGGATCGCCCTCAACGGAGAGGGAGCCCCGACGACTGGCTTTTAAACGCATGCTGTATTTATCTTGGGCTTGGAAACGTGCGTTGAGAAGTTCTGTCCTGAGACTGGGGTTGGAGAGGAGGTGGAGCGTTTGCCATCATAGATCTTGTGTCTCACTTGCGGTCCATTACCAGACTTCCTCCAGCATGACAGCATGTGTGGCCTGAGCTGGGGGCAGAGGTACGGGGGGCATGTGCCCGCGGCACTTCCTGGAGGAGCGAGAGGGCTGGCCCAGGCCTCCCCGGCCCTCCCCGCTCAGCCGCGCTCACCACCAACTTCATTACAGCAACAGCAGCTCCAGGCGCAGCACCTCTCCCACGCCACGCACGGCCCCCCGGTGCAGCTGCCGCCCCACCCGTCAGGCCTCCAGCCTCCAGGGATCCCCCCGGTGACGGGGAGCAGCTCAGGGCTGCTGGCGCTTGGTGCCCTGGGCAGCCAGGCCCACCTGTCGGTGAAGGACGAGAAGAACCACCATGAACTGGATCACAGAGGTGCGGCCCGGGGCAGGGGCGGAGGGCAGAGTGCAGGGCTGGGGGCAGAGGTTTTGGAGGCCCCTCTGTGAACAGACACAGCAGATGCTGTCACCCTAGGACCAGGAGTTAGCAAAAGGCTTGGGGCCATATATTAAGATCCTGGTGCACGGAAGCCGGAGCCCCACCCCCCAATCCCTGATGTGTACCTTCTCTTCTTTGCCCTGGAAGACATCTTGTCCTTTCTTCCTGGAATACCTTCACATCTTCCTAGCCACACCTTGTCCACCCTCCAAGGGCCAGCCCCAGTCCCACCCCTGCAGGATGCCCTCCTGGCCAAGCTGAGGGTCTCTTTTCAAATTCCCATAAGAGTTCAAGAGTTGGGGGTCCCAAGACGGAGCCCTTTGTTACCGTTCTTCTGTTTCCTACCCTGGAAAGTGTTTTATCCTCACCAGGATCGTTAGTCCTCTGAGGACCATGTCCTTTGAAAAAGATACCCAGTTGGCGCTCAAGTAAAGACTCATTAGGGGACTGTCTTTAAGTAGAGGTGGTGGTGACACTGCTGCAGGGAGATGATGGGGAAGACTGGGAATGAGAACGTCCTCTACCCTTAACCCAGCCTGTCCCGCGAAGACTCCTGAAGCTGCGCTGAGAAGGGCCTCGGGAGGGCGCCTAGTTTGATCGGGAAAGGAGAGGGCCTGGCTTCCTAGCAGACCCTCTGCAAAGATTGCCACCTTGTGTGGTCTGCCCTTAGATACTAGTTTTATAGCTTTATTGAGATACAGTCGACACATACTACCCTGTTTAAGGTGCATCACGTGATGGTTTGATTTGCCCTTAGATACTTACTGGGGCACATGGCCAATGTGTTATGAGCCGGCCCTGGGCACAGGGGGCTTGGAGTGTTACCATCCTGCCTGGGCCAGGGCCATGGGGCGGTAGTAGCAGGTCGTGGGAACCAGAGACTACGTTTTTTTGCCCCTGCAGTAGGATGGTCCTCCTGGCAGAGGAAGAGGGCCTCCCCACAACAGACAGGAGGATCAGGGAGCTAGTGCTTGGCTGGGCAAATAATCAGAGGCCTCAGCTTCCTGGGGCGTCTTGGTAAAGAAACAGAGAAGAGTATTAATTAAAAAACAACACTGGGCTTCCCTGGCGGCGCAGTGGTTGAGAGTCCGCCTGCCGATGCAGAGGACACGGGTTCCTGCCCCGGTCCGGGAGGATCCCACATGCCGCGGAGCGGCTGGGCCCGTGAGCCATGGCCGCTGAGCCTTCGCGTCCGGAGCCTGTGCTCCACAACGGGAGAGGCCACAACAGTGAGAGGCCCGCATACAGCAAAACAGCACCACCAAAATACCACTCCGATAATTCCTTTAAAAAAAAAAAAATAACAATAATGTTCTCAACTCCCAGATTCTATGGCTATTTTGCGTAGCACGATCCTTCCCAAGTTTACGGCTTTAAAAACTGCTGACCAGTAATCTTGGTGCCCTTCTCCGCATGTCAGGGAGAGCTAGGCCACAGATCCCCCCCTGCTGCCCCACCGGGGCCTGGTGGCCGAGTGAAGCATTGGGATTGGGGCGGTTAATTTCCAAACTGAGAGACGTCACCTAATGGCCCTACCTTGGCTGACCTGCGGTGACCCAGAGAGCCAGGCCGCGGCCCGTTTTAGAACCCGTGAACTAGCAAAGCATAAAAGGCAACCGGACGATACTGACCTTGCTTTCTTTTTTGTTTCTTTGTTTTGGGGGACCTGACCCTCCTCCTGTCCCGGCCTTCTGTCCCCAAAGAGAGAGAATCCAGCACGGTAAGTCCAGCACTCTGGAACCTGTGGGGGGGGGGGGGTTGGGTGCTGGGGGAGGGTCAGCCCTAACCCTGTGTGGGCTCCTGGGAGGAGGGTGTTGTCCCCTGTTGAGTGACCTGCACTTGGGGAAGCCTTCGTCTCTCCAGGCTTCAGGGCCATCATTTGTTAAATGAAGAGCTGGGCTAAGTGCGCTCTAACCAGCCGCCTTTTGTAGGAGAGGTGATTACTGGAGAGGTCAGCCAGCCAGCCCTGGGCCCTCCAAGGGGGGGTTGTGGAGTCACAGGCTGAACCCAGAGCTCGGGACCCTGGTGTCCCCCCCTCATTTGGGGCCGGAGTGCTTCCCTGTCCCCCAGATTGGCTGACCCCTGTATGATCCTATATCCTCCTCATTTCCTCCCAACACCTGAGGTTTCTCCCTGTTCTAGGCTTTGACTCGGTTTGAGAAAGTGCTAGCAAGTGAGCATTAAGGGCAGGCTGCCTGCGTGTCTGTCAGCTCTGAGATTTGCTGTAAATCTTTCTGAGCACACGGAGGCTCAGAGGTTCTGTTTCAAGTGAATAAGCCTTCGGAATAAGCACAGTGGAGTCTGGATTAAAAAAAATCCTTCAGCGATTAACACAGCTATTTTATTCCTCATCGCCGTCCTTGTATCTGGGGCCATCTAATCTGTTAGGATGGCTTTGGTTATTACCTCGTGTTAAGTGGGACTTGGAAGGTCAGGCAGTTAACTAACCATCTAGACAGCAGCTTCCTTGGGCAGCTCCTCCATCCCGACCCACCTCCCCTTCCCAGCCCTCTACCCGGGCTGACTTTAAACCTCCCATTAGCAGCAGTGCTCACGTCCCCTCTCGACTTGCCTGTGTGCTCAGAAATCCAGGTCATTTGGGCCCAGGAATGGCTAGGTGCGTAAGAAAGGAACAGCTGAAACTGTACATCCATTTTGATTGCTTTAGTGTTGATCCCAGTAGGTGGCCTTCTTGGAGGGCTGGGCTGGACACCTCAAGGGTCAGTCTGGTCCCAGATTCATGGGACGTTGGGTAGTCCTCTTGGCCTCTCTGAACCTCAGTTTCTCTATCTGTAACATGGCAACATTCCTGCCCAGCCAGCCTCTCCGCTTAGCTAGGAAGACCCCCTGCTCAGAACGGGACCCAGGATCCGGAGCTTAACCTGCTTAACAGGGACCTGCCGCACAGAGAAGTGGGTGCTCAGCCCCTTCCCTGCCTTCACACATGCTCATGCTCGTCCTCGTCGCTCTTGACTCTGGCTTTGTGCCCCCATCTGTGAACGATTTCTGCTAAAAGGAACCCATGGGGAACCCCTAAGAGCTGGGCTCTTCGCTCCTCAGTGCTCGCCGACATCCAGACTCAGGGCAGAGGGGCCATCCTTGGGCCACTGGAGAATGCCGTGGAAATGAATCGGGACGCCGTCCTGGGCCGGGAGGGGGTGTGGGGCGTCCCGGGGACAGGCAGTAGGGGCTCACATGTGTGCACGCGGCCATGGTGTTGGAGGGAGTGTAGACACACGTAATCAGCCCTTTGGAAACCAGGTTGTCAACAGATGAGGCCCCGGCAGGAAAGACAGGGCCGTGTCGGAGTGGGAGGGGGACCGGCTGGAGGGGCTGGAAGCTGTCCCAGAGGGGTTAGTCTGGAGTCCAATTAGAGGTAGCTTCATTCATATTTCCTTGCCTAGCCGAAGCAATAAAAAATACTTAGTTTTTTGGCCGCCTGCCAGCCAGAGGCGGGCTGGATCGATGCCGCTAAACGCCTGACAGGACTCTGCTCCGGTAGCAGCGAGGGTTTTCAGCCTGACTGCAGGAGAAGAAAGAGCCCGCTGTTCTCTGAGCCGTGGCCCTGGTCGCGGGGAGAAACACGAGCAGCCGCGCGCCCCCCTTTCCTCCCCGCCTGCCCACCCGAGAGCAGAGGGGCTGGGAGCGCTTCTGCTTAGCGCGGGGTGGCCACCGTCAGAGGAACTGAAATGAAATGACGGCGATTTTTCTGCCGGCGCTCGCCCCGGCTAATTGAATCACGGCTGTGCGTGGATCGCCTGCCCGGCTGCGGGGAGGGTTGAGCTGCACTTCCGTTATAACCTCCATATTTTCTTCAAGGTTTGATAACTCTGCCATTTTAATTTGCTTCAGGCAGAAGCTTGGCAGGGAAGGGCTGCCCAGAAACCGGCTTAGGGGAGGAAATAAAGTCCTGTGGCTGGCTCCCGCACCGCTCCCCCCCACCCCACTCCGGCACACTGTCCCCGGCCGCTGGGGACGTGGGGAGACTTTCCAGCTGCCTCTTGATGCCCTTCTCCTCGGAGCAGACGTCTCTCTGGGTCCCCGTGTGGCCTCGTCACACACCCCTGGGGATGGGGATGAAGCGGACTTGGCCTTCCCTCCAGCTGGATTGTGAGCTCCTGGAGGGCAGGGACTGTGTCTTGTTCTTTCCTCCACGCCTGGCATCCAGCCCCAGGCCTGATCCAGGGCAGGTGCCCTAGAGGGTGCTGAGCAAAGCGGGGACGGGGTCGCGTGGTCTCTCAGGAAGGGGCAAGCCTCGGCAGCCCCCTAGAGGGGGTTGTGGTATTTTTCTCTCGGCACAGAGGTTTGCTGGCAGGTACCCCTGCCCGTAGCTCCTCCCTCCCTGCTCCCAGCCCGCTCCTGGTTACCCATCACACCACCAGCCAGGGTCCTCCTCTGCGGGCAGCTCTCCCCTTCCAGCATCGCTCCGTCCCCGGACCCGCTGGCCGGTACTTCTCCTGCCTCGCCTGTTGGCCCACCTTCCCTCTTCCAGGCCTGAAATTCCAAACTCTCCTTGTCCTCACTTGCTTTGTAGTTGAAGGGAGAACTTGCTAAGTCTCTTCCAGGCCTGCAAAACTTGGGTTTCCTTCGTGTTGCCTGCTGCTGGGGGACCTTGGGCACGTTGCCCATTGTCTTGGGGCCCCTCCTTTCCCGTCATTACAAAGCGGGGGAGTCTGCCTGTCCTCTATACTTTTTCCTGTCTTAAGAGGGGAAAGGCTTCATGACATTGCATTTTCTGTTTCTTTATAACTCTGGAGTTTCTCTAAAGTTGTAGAAGGCCATGCTGTAGTTGTAGGGTGTTCGCACAAAATGCCCCATCGCCCACCTACACTTAGGAGGCCTGTTGGCACCCCGGCGATCCCCGTCCCGGTCAGTCTCCCCGCTCCTGTCGGGTTCCGCAGGTGAAGTATTGCACTTGGCCCCAGTTTGTCGGCTCAGATCCATCTTTCGAGACGCAGTGCAGATTGAGCTTATCCATTCTTTGAGCAAATGTATGTGGCAGGCACAGATGGGCGGTGGGGGACACAGGCGTGACCCCCGCCCGCCCTCATGAGGCATACAGTCTCATAGGCCAGAGGCAGACGGCCCGTGCTGGGTTAATTATCTAATAGCAGCTATAAAAGAGAATTGTCGTGCTCCCAGGGGAACCGAGTCTGGGGAGTTGGGAAGGCGTCCCTGGGGAACCTCCGATGGAGCTGAGACCTGCAGGACACACACGACACCTCAGCTGACCTTCTGAGTCACTTAGCTATGTCGATATGTGCATGAAATGTTCATACTCACTCTCCTCCTTGCTTCCAGAATAACTCAGTGTCGCCCTCGGAAAGCCTGCGGGCCAGTGAGAAGCACCGGGGCTCCGCCGACTACAGCATGGAAGCCAAGAAGCGGAAAGCAGAGGAGAAGGACAGTCTGAGCCGATACGTACGTCTGAGAGCGCGGCGGGTTCCACCGGGGTTTGGATTGGGTGGGCTGGGCTGGGGGAGACCCCACGGGGCCTGAGTCGTGGGAGAGTCAGGAAGAGGTGGGGGCAGGAGACACTGCCGCACTGAGGAGGGCAGGTGGCCCGGGCAGGGGAAGCGTCCACAGACCGATGTCCTGTGAGCCTGCGGACCATGGCCAGGAGGCAGTGGACAGGGAAGTCATCCCAGCCTCCGTAGGGCCTGGGGAGAGCTAGGGGCACCTCCCCCGATGGGCCAAAAACCCCCTGCTGCCATCACGGCCCCCTCAGAACCTCCGGTCTGCTCTGGGGACCGTTCCTGGCATCCCCACACTTCGACCCTACAGGTGGTCATGGTGTCTGCTCTGTGCCAGGCCGAGCAGGGCTGAGAGCTGGGGCAGAGGGCAGGGGGCGATGCAGTGTGGGACCTGGTGCCCCTGGGCCCGGCCCTCCGTGTTCAGCTCCTTGGCTGTTCTGGGGCTCCGGACACGTAGCACAGCCAAAGCCTCAGCTGCGTTTCTGGGAGACAAGGCTAATCCCCCCCCCCACACACACACGGTGATGGGAATGATGGAACGAGACCAGCGCACTCACTTGCAAATGGTGGTGGATATCAGGCCAGCTGGAGAGAGGTGTCTGGCTCCAGAGCGACATGTTAAAGCAGCCTTAGAAATGTTATAACTGGGCAGGTGTTGGTGAGGCCACCTGTGGGCGTGGGAGCAGAGTGACCGTGGGGCTGGGGGCTGGGCTAGCAAACAGCAAGGAGAAGAGGTCAGCTTTGGTGGGGCTGAGTGGGGAGAGCATGGACTTTGGGGTTTGGCCGGGGTTCAGATCCTGGCTGGTGGAAGCAGGGACATGGTCTGGGCTCAGTCTGGGGTGGGCGTGGCCTCTCACTGGCTTCCCTCTCCGTGCAGGACAGTGACGGGGACAAGAGTGACGATCTGGTGGTGGACGTTTCCAATGAGGTAAGGGCCGGCCCAGGTCGCAGGGCGGCTGTCCCTGTGCAGGGTGGTCGGCGATTGCTCCTGTCCTGGGTGGGAGCTGTCGTGTCTCAGCTGTTGCACCGTTACCAGCAGCCCCAGCTGGGTGACGAGGCCTTTGGGGTTGGGGCATCCAGCTGGTCAGGAGGAGGAGGGCAGGGCTTGGCTGCCTGGTGGCTGGGCATTCGTGCACACTGCTGGGTTCCTAGGCTGGGTCTCCAGAGAGAGGCCCCTGAAGACCCCAGGGGAGGGCTGGCTCCCAGTCACCATGGTCCTCCAGGTCAGCTCTGTTCTCCCCACCACCCCTGGGATCTTGGGGTTGTGAGCCTCCTGGGTCAGCCATAGTGAGGGAGGGGGAGCTGGAAAGGACCTACCCAGGGCCAAGGCCCAGCTGCCCAGCTTGGAGTCCTGAACTTGTATTTGATCTTGGGCAGGTCACCTCCACCCACCCAGGCCTCAGTCTCCCCCCATCTGTGGGATGAAGGGGTCAGACTAGGTCATTAAAAACTCATTGTCCCCACTTGGGACCAGGCTCTTTTCCCATGCCCCGTGCCCACTCCATTCCCGTCCCCAGAGCAGAGAGACTCCAGACTCGTCACTGCTCAGCACATCCCCATATCACTTGTGTTTTTAGGACCCAGCGACGCCCCGGGTCAGCCCGGCACACTCCCCTCCTGAAAACGGGCTGGACAAGGCCCGTGGCCTGAAGAAGGACGCTCCCACCAGCCCCGCCTCGGTGGCCTCCTCCAGCAGCACGCCCTCCTCCAAGACCAAAGACCTTGGTCATGTATGTGGGGTCTGCCCGTGGCGCCGCAAAGGCTGGGAGAGGGTGGGGAACGTGGGGGCAGAGGGAAAACGTTCTGGAAAAGGGTCTGGATCTGGAGTGGTGCTAAGTGGAAGGCAGAGGGCTGGAGTAGAAAGTACACGGATTGGGGCTTGGCCTGGGCTCAAATCCTGTCTTTACCACTTACAGGCTGAGCCCTGTGCTTATTATTAGTTAACGTTTCTAAGCCTTAGTTGCTGCATCTATTAAATGGGAACAATTACCACAGTCCCTGCCAAACAAGTTTGGGCAAGAATTGAGGAGCTGTGGGGCAGAAGATTCAGAGCTGGGTCCAGCACTGGGCTTCATGTGGTGCCCAGTTCTTGGGAGAAAGGAATCTTCATGGCTTCCCTTGGTCTCTGCATCTACCCTCTTCAGAATGACAAATCCTCCACCCCTGGGCTCAAGTCCAACACACCAACCCCAAGGAACGATGCCCCAACTCCGGGCACCAGCACAACCCCAGGACTCCGGTCGATGCCGGGCAAGCCTCCGGGCATGGACCCGATAGGTATAATGGGTAGGCACGATGGGGCTGGGCTGACCATGTTTGAGGGGAGGGGCTCTGCCCCAGGCCAGGGCTGGAGCCTCACGGATGGGGGCCAGGGAGGGGGGTCAGAGTCAGGGCTCTCCCAGGGCCCGTCTCTGGGGGACCTGGTCAGGTTTGAGGAGAAGGTGAGTGCCTGGTGCTTCAGCACCGGTGTCAGGGCTTACTGGAGCCGCTGTGCACTCGGTGTGTGGAAGGAGCTTCAGACAGGTCGGGACACCAATGATCTGTCTGCCTCTGCTGTTAGTTCTGTGAGGCTCTGAACAGCCCCCTCCTCTGGGCCTCCAAGTCCTGCTCTATAAAAAGCGGTGGTCACCTCTCTCAGCTCGAACCTTCTTAGGCTGTGAAGATGGGGTTCTCTGGTAGGTGGGTTCAGTCCAGGAGGACTGCTTGGAGTAGGCAGCTTTAAAACACAGGAGGGATTGCTGCTGGGCAGGGAGGCAGCCTGGTGGCCTGAGCTTTGCCCTTGATGGAGGCGTGGGGCCCACTCCCCTTGGTGGCCTCTCCCGGCTGACGGCCGCCTCCTTGCAGCCTCGGCCCTGCGCACGCCCATCTCCATCACCAGCTCCTACGCTGCGCCCTTTGCCATGATGAGCCACCATGAGATGAACGGCTCCCTCACCAGCCCCAGCGCCTACGCCGGCCTCCACAACATCCCACCCCAGATGAGCGCGGCTGCCGCCGCTGCTGCCGCCGCCTATGGCCGATCGCCAATGGTGAGCTTTGGAGCTGTACGTAGACCTTTTGGCTCCTTTTTTGGGGGGACTGGGTAAGGAGCGGGGGAGTTGGAGGGGGTGAAGGTGGCCCTTCCTGCACACCAAAGGGGACCTGGGCCCAGCGACCAGGCAGCTAGCTGCCTTTGGGGTAGAGTGTTTATTAGGAATAAGAGTGGAACACACTTGGGGGTCAGCAGACCTGGGTCCCACCCCGCCTGCCCATCAGTTGCCACGTGACCTCACACAACACAGCCTCCCTGGGCTGCCCCTTTCCATCTGGGAAGCGGGGCTGACACCTCTCTTTCTGGGCTCTGTGGGGGTGGGAATCCCACGGTGAGTCGGGTGATTTCCACGAGGCAGGGACTTGGCAAACGGGGCAGCCCGTTATACCAAGATTTGTCTGCCGTTTATTGAGAGCAGTTCAGACTGGAGAGGTGGGTCCTCTTCCAGGAGACGGTTTTTCTCTTGATCTCCTGAACCCAGGTTGGCCTCCTCTCCACATGACAAGCCCCCTGGGACACCAGGGGAGGGAACAAAGTGAGGAGGGGCCCGCTCGGCCTTGCAGAGCAGGGAGAATGAGCTGGGGGTGGGAGTGGAAGATAACCGGTTCAGAGTTTGGGGTCTGGACCATCATCCTGTTCCTGCCATTGTCCTGGACGAGGCACTTGGCCCTCCTGGGCCCGTGCTCTCTCTGGAACAAGGGGCTGTGCTCTGCCCAGCTGTCTCGGGTTCTGAAGAGGCAGCGCCGTGCGGGTGGGACAGGAGGTGGTGGAGGGGGATGTGTAGTGGGGGGACGTATGGCGGCACCCCACACTAAGGGCTGGCCTGGCCTTGCCTTACAGGTTGGGTTTGACCCTCACCCCCCGATGCGGGCCACGGGCCTGCCCTCCAGCCTCGCCTCCATTCCTGGTGGAAAACCGTAAGCTTTGGCTGTTTTCTGCTTCTTGGGGAGGGCAGGGGAGAGCACACCACCCACCCACCCATCCATCCCCTGCCCTGGTGGACCTCCCCTGAGGGAAGGTGTCTGCCCCTCTCGGGGTACCCAGAGGCCAGGTTGCAACCCCAGCAAAGCTGCCTGGCCGCGCTCCTGAACGGCCCCCAGGCTCCCTCTGAAAGGGGAACGAGACAGGGCTGGGGTGGAGGATGTGGTCCCTGGGCTCTGAGAGGGAAGGAACACTTCGGACACTGCGGTCTCTCAACCAGACGCCGTGGAGCTGCCCTGGCCTCGGGGGCTCCTGTGGCTTCTGCCCACAGCTGGCACTTAAGACAGCAGGCCGACCACGCTGGCTCGGCCCTGGCTCCGATGCGCACCCTGGGACTCACTTGGAGGGTCGCAGACAGGTTTTCCTCCCCAATGCCACTGGCTCCTAGAGGAGGGGTGGCGTTCAAGCTGGGTGGGGGAAGGGTGCTCCCTTCCCACGGCCAGTTTGGGGTCAGCAGCCTGGTTTGCAGCAAGGCTCTGTGAGCGGGGGCAGAAGCCAAGGTTGGACTCTGCAGCGGTTTCCGGCCCGGTGGAGCCAGGCCAAGGAGGTTGGGGTTACCAGGTGCCCTCAGATCTGGGGAGAGGGGACACCTGGAGGCAAGGAGGCCAGGCAGGGGCGGGTGCCGGTCAAACTAGGCAGGAGCTCTGCACACTGTCATTAGAGGATTGGAGATGGCAGAAGTGTGGTTCTCCCCCTCCCAGAGCCTACTCCTTCCACGTGAGTGCTGACGGGCAGATGCAGCCCGTGCCCTTCCCCCACGATGCCCTGGCAGGCCCCGGCATCCCCAGGCACGCCCGGCAGATCAACACGCTGAGCCACGGGGAGGTGGTGTGTGCGGTGACCATCAGCAACCCCACGCGGCACGTCTACACAGGTGGCAAGGGCTGCGTGAAGATCTGGGACATCAGCCAGCCGGGCAGCAAGAGCCCCATCTCCCAGCTGGACTGCCTGGTGAGGATCCCGGGGCTGGGGGCATCCCTTCCACCTGGTCTAGGAGAGCGGGACAGCCTGGGTCGGGGGAGAGCCCCATCCCCCCGGCCAGGTGCAGCCCTGTATTGGCTAGGCGACTTCGGGCAAGTTGGCAAACCTCCCTGAGCCCCACTTCCGTCGTCTGTAAGGGGAGGTGATGCCGACCTCCAGGGGTCTGTGAAGAAGTGAGTGAAAGTTTGAAAGGGGGGTGAACGAGGAGTGAATGAGGAGCCGAGTCGGACGGGCAGCTGCCTTCGGTAAGGGCAGGAAGTGGGCAGAAGCGGCCAGGGTGCTCAGTGTTGTGGACCCCCCTGGTCCCCAGGAGGGGAGGTGGGTAGTGCTGAACACCGCCCCTTCCCCCTCCAGAACAGGGACAACTACATCCGCTCCTGCAAGCTGCTCCCCGACGGGCGCACGCTCATCGTGGGCGGCGAGGCCAGCACGCTCACCATCTGGGACCTGGCGTCACCCACGCCCCGCATCAAGGCCGAGCTGACTTCCTCGGCTCCGGCCTGCTACGCCCTGGCCATCAGCCCCGACGCCAAAGTCTGCTTCTCCTGCTGTAGCGACGGGAACATTGCCGTGTGGGACCTGCACAACCAGACCCTAGTCAGGTTAGGCGCGGGAGGGAGCGGGTGTCCTTGTCCTCGGGAAGGCCTCGCTGGCCGTGCCTGGTATCTTTGCTGCAACTGGCCTGTCCGAGGTGCTGTGGGCCGGCCGGAACAGCGCGGGCGAGGGCACCCAGGTGAGAAAACAGCTTGTGCCAGATGCCTGACATGGGTAGACGATGGAGGGCTCCTTGGCCCAGGAACTTGCACAAGGCTCTGGGGAGAAGGGGAGCTGGAGACACACAGAGAGGGCAGGAGAAGGAGAGGCGTTGAGACCAGAGTGGAGGAGCAGTACCTCTTGGTGGTTAAGTGTGGGGCCTCGGGAGCAAAGCTGCAGGGTTTCAATCTTGCCTCCGTGTGACCTTGTGCAAGTCACTTAACCTCCGTGCCTCGGTTTCCCTTGCATGCAACGGGCGGAGTGAAGCCCCTTCCTTAGAGTCGGACCCCAGCGCCGGGCCCAGCATCGGCCCTCAGCGCAGTGTGGCCGTCTGCGTTAGTCATAGCGCCATGCAGCTGGTTTATGGCCTCAGCCGCCTGGTTTATGCGGGGTGACAAGGATGGATCAAGAATGCAAATTGAGGAGGCATGGGGTGTGGGGCTAAGGGGGGGGGGTTCTCCTGTTACGTACCTGCTCTCCCAGAACTGCCCCTGCCGAAGACCCTTGAGCAGAGAAGGAGAGGGGCCCAGGCCTGGCTCTGCTGCAAGCTCCCCGGGGGGACGATGGACCGCAGTTTCCTGTTCTGCTCAGGCGGAGCTGGCCTGCCCCCTGGGATGGCTGTCCGCTTGGCATCGGTTCTTCCCCGGAGCTCATCCCCATCCCTGCCTGGCCTTCCTAGGCAGTTCCAGGGCCACACGGATGGGGCCAGCTGCATAGACATCTCTCATGACGGCACCAAGCTATGGACCGGAGGCCTGGACAACACCGTGCGCTCCTGGGACCTGCGGGAGGGCCGGCAGCTGCAGCAGCACGACTTCACCTCCCAGGTGTGCCCCCGAGACCCCCCCCTTCCCTCCATTGGAGCAGCGTGGGGCCTTCCCTCCCCAGGTCCCAGTGGCTGAGTCAGGGGACAAAGGGGCCCTCACACCTGGTCGTTGCAAGTGGACCTGAGACCAACCTGAGCCATCTGGGAAGGCTTCCTGGAGGAAGTGGCAATGAAACAGAATCGACAAGGCTTTGGAGTTGGACACACTTGACCCAACGGCTTGGATTTGATTCCCAGCTCCTCTGCCGTTGAGCACTTTGGCCTTGGTTTTCTTACGTGGGATGGGAATAGTCATAGCTGCCTCATGGGTCTGGTGGGAGCACCTGAAATGGTCCCTCTAAAAGCCTTGGCTGTAAGCATGGCTCATAGAAAGCATTCTATAAGTGCCAGGTGTTACTGGGTTCTGTTGTTGTTTTATTACTTGTTTTAATATTTTAATCTTGCTATTCAAGACGTTAGTGTTTTATTTACTCACATTTTTCTTAAGAAAAGGCAGAAGTCACTGAGGCAGAGAGAATAACTGTGAGAGTGAAATATCTGTGCCACCTCTGAGTTTGCTCTGCCACTTACTTTCTAGAGTCAGCAATCTCTCTGGGCCTCAACTTCGTCACCTATCAAATGGGGATGAAACATGAGATCCCATTCCCCTGGGTTATCGGGCTTGGCTTTGCAAATGGCAGGTGGGGAGGTGCTGGGGGAAGGAGTGGTGGGACGCTGAGTCTTCAGGGTCCCAGAGCAGGGCCCTCGAGGAACCCTCACCCCTGTGGCTCTGGAGGATGCTAATCTCCTTATGCCCCTCCCCCGCAGATCTTCTCGCTGGGTTACTGCCCCACCGGGGAGTGGCTGGCCGTGGGCATGGAGAGCAGCAACGTGGAGGTGCTGCACCACACCAAGCCCGACAAGTACCAGCTGCACCTGCACGAGAGCTGCGTGCTATCCCTCAAATTCGCCTACTGCGGTGAGCCTGGGGGAGCGGGAGCCCCGGGAGGCCTGGCCTGCCCTCTGTGCATAGATGCGGCCCAAAGCTTAGAGAAGGGCCAGAGCCCCAAAGTGAGCACGGTCCCAGAACCAGGCCCCCTGACCCTGACCAGTACCCCCCATCTGGCATCCCCCCCCTGCATCCTCGGATGCAGATGCTGCCACAGGGTACCAAGCACTTGTGAGACCAGGCTAGAGCCAGACCCTGCTGGCTTGGGGCAAAGGAACAGTACTCACAGCCCTGCCGGCAGTGCTTCCAGGTTGTGGTTCAGACCCCAGGCTCTGGTGGCCATAGCTCTGGATTGGAATATCTGCCGACCCACTTCTTTTTTTTTAATATATAAATTTATTTTACTTTTTTAAAAATTTAGTTATTCCTTTTTGGCTGCGTTGGGTCTTCGTTGCTGCGTGCAGGCTTTCTCTAGTTGTAGCGAGTGGGGGCTGCTTTCCGTTGCGGTGGGCGGGCTTCTCATTGCGGTGGCTTCTCTTGTTGGAGAGCACGGGCTGTAGGCGCGTGGGCTTCAGTAGTTGTGGCACACGGACTCAGTAGTTGTGGCTGTGCAGCTCTGATGCGGCCCGTCCTCTCTAAACCCCGACCGGTCTTTCTGTGGACCAGGAATTGCAGGCACCCCACGTGGCTCTGGGAGCCCTGGGGCGTTAACGCAGGCAGAGCCCTGGCAGCGCACCTGCAGCGATCCCCGCCTTCAGCTGGGTCTCCAGACACTCAGAGCTTTGTCATTCCTAGCACTTCCTGCCGTCTTCCAGTAGTAGAATCGAGATGGATCAGTCAACCTTAGTGGCTTTAAAAAGCATCTTTTGGGCAGCGTAATCCCTGTGATTAACTGCAGATCCTCCCTTTCTCCGTCCCAGCCTGCCCACCCCTCCCCTTGATCGCAGAGGAAGGCATTCTCTGGGCGTCGATGTTTGTGTTACCGCGTCTCGGTTACAAAATGCCTCTCACGAGTGAAGAGTTGGCCCAGCACTGGTTAGCGGTTCACACTGTTTCCATGGCAGCCAGCCATGTATGGGGCGGGTCTCACTTTAGGGGGCAGCAGCCCACAACCTGATGTTTCCTTTGCCTCCCGCCTGCAGGCAAGTGGTTTGTGAGCACTGGGAAGGATAACCTTCTCAACGCCTGGAGGACACCGTATGGAGCTAGCATATTCCAGGTACCACCCGCCACCCGAGCGCCCCTCCTGATCCTGCCCAGAGTCAGGGCCCGTCCGCGGCCATGGGGGCGGGGCTGGGGGAGGTGAAGCAGAACTTGCCTCGGCCTCTTCCAGCCCCTGCCTGCCGGGGGTACAGGATGGGTTCTCCAGAGGCAAGAGCTTGGACTTGGGCGCATCAGTGGGCCGTACACTCTGCTGCTAATGGCATCTGACCCCTCGGGGTGAGGGCTTTTAAGCAGGGGCTCTTGTAGGATTTCTAGAGCAAGGAGAAGTGAGAGCATGCTCTTGGCTTTGGCCTGCACGCTGAGCCCTCGCAGGAGGGGTGCTGGGCATTTGAGCAAACTGGGCAGCTTTTTCTCTGAGCAGTGTTGTCTGATATTCAAGTAAGTTCGTATTTCATCTCAACACTTCCAAGTAGGGAGAGAGGTGGGGCAGGAGAAAGATCCAGAAGGAGATGGGAGAGAAGGAGGAGGCTTTCTGTGAGTTCTCAAGACCTGGGGCCTGATGCTGTACCCTCTCACTTGGTCACACAGACGCGCACACATACAGAGACATGCCACACACACACACACACACACACACAGTCACACCCGCTCTCAGAGCCAACAAGCCACTTTCTGGATTCAGGCTAGAAGTCTGGCGTCTAGCGTGTCACGCACGTAACTTTCGAGTCTCCAGTTAACACTGGATGCTTCAAAACTCAGGTGCAAATCCTTTTTCTTAGCTCACCAGGCTGAGGGTCTGGGCTGTTGACACCTGCTCCCAGCTCAGAAAAGCTTCTTCCTGTTTGTAAACTCAGGATCAAAGCTCACGAGGCTCAAGTGTTCTGTTTTGCTCCTCAGAGACTGTACAGATCACGTTGGGCCCTGTTAACGAGCTTTTCCTTGTGGGGAAGCAGGTGGAAGGGGCCCCTCTCACGGGAAGGGCTGTGTTTGAAGGCCTTGCAGTGTGGGCTCCAGGGCGGGCAGAGGGCGGTTGAATTCAGAGAGCACTGAAAGGGAGGGCGTCCAGTCCCACAAAGTGAATTTGTCCTTTCTCTCGCCGCCCTCTCTTGCCTCTCCTCCTCCAGTCTAAGGAATCCTCATCTGTCTTGAGTTGTGACATTTCGGCGGATGACAAATATATTGTAACAGGCTCTGGTGACAAGAAGGCCACGGTTTATGAGGTCATCTACTAAACAAGGACTGTAACAGGGCTGTCAAACTCCGGGAGAAACAGACTCAGCTGTGCCGGGGAGACCCCGGCGAGGGGCTCCGTGGACGTGGAGGATGGGCGGCAAGCGGGCCAGCGCTGTACTCCGGCGGCTGAGAAGGTGCCCCCATCACAGTCGGGACTCCCAGGCGTGGATTGATGGGACTCACGGACTCTGATGGATTTCTCCTCTCCTCCCCTTAACGATCCTGGCAGATGCTACACATAGATTTATTCGGGGGCTCGTGGCTCCAGCTCCCCACAGACGCCCTCATGAATCTTTCCTTCCCCTCTTGTTTTTGATGTGTTCCCCTGCCCTGGCTCGGGGACACTGGAGCGTGGACCACACGTTTGTGCCAGGGGAGGGGGGGTTTCACGTCCCTGACTGTGCAGCGCACGAGGTTTGTGAAAAGTGTAAATAACAGACTCCTATCTCGGACTGGTCAGCGGGGGGAGGAGGCCCCTTCCCACCGGCAACGCCAGCCGTGTATTTCGCCTGCTGTATTTGTAATCCACTCGTGGTGGTGGCTTTTTCTTTTTTTTTTTTTAAAAAAAAAAAAAACAAAAGTTCCCATCTGGGAAGGGGAGGCAGGGAGCGGGGTGCAGAATGGAGAGGGAGTAGAACGGGGAGAAAACTCCTGGGGTGGAGGAGAGGCACTACGGCTGGCAGCCAGGTTGGCTACCAGGTACCCCCCGGACAAGTGTATCTCCGTGTGGACCTGGGAATCGATTGAGGCGTGTCAGGACCAAGCTCCAGACAGACTGACGGACTGACAGAGCTTGAGATGGGTGTCAGCCCGGGTGACGGCAGCAGAAATGGTGGGTTTTTCTGTAGTCCCCTGAGCTCCATGCTCCCCTTTCAGGTGTCTGACCCCCTGTCTGTCTGTCTGTCTGTCTCTCTCTCTCTCTCTCCCTCTCTCCCTCCCTCCCTCCCTCCCACCCACCCTGACCTCCATCTCTCTTTGGTGCACATTTGGTTATCGTGGTGAGAAATGGAAGTTCAAAGCCACTCTGTCTCCGGCCCTTCTTCATCTTCGGACACAACCTAAAAAGGACACGAAGTTAGAGGAAAGCATAGCGACTCAGCTCAGGGAGCTACCAGAGAAAAAATAGCAACTGATGTGGGTGCTTTTTTTTTTTTTTTTTTTTAATTTGAATAAAAGGAATTAGAAGTGATGTCCTTTCATAAAATGCCTCCTCTCCCCTTTCCTGCCTCTGACCTCCTCTCTCCTTAGAGGGAAAGTGTGTATTTAACCTGCAGAGCTGTGAGTCAGGTTTATCTCCCCCCTGCCTGGGGCGAGGGGACTTGGGGTTGGGCTGGGGGCACACTGGGCTGACTTCTTGTAGCTTCCCGTCTCTCTTAGGAGCCCAGACAGCTTACAGCTAGAATATCGTCTCCTGCAGGTGCCACTTTTTGGTACCAAAATGTTCTGAGGTGTTAGGATTTGGGTGGGTTTTTGGTCTTTGGGGTTTTTTTTTTTTTTTCCTTTTTTCCTTTTGGTCTTATTTTTTCTTCTTCTAAGGAAAAGCTAAAGGGCGTCGTGAGTCCTGGTGGTGGGCTCTCCATGGATGTAGCATATGGAAGATAATTTTTATACTGCATTTTTATGGATTATTTTATAATGTGTGATTCTGTCTGGTGAGAAGGAAGGAGGGGCTCTGGTGAACCACGCCCCTCACCCCCCCACCCCCACCCCACCCCCGCTCTTGTTCCTGGGTGAGCCCCTCCCCCAACCTGGCATGGGAGGCTGCAGAGACGCAAGGTGCGTTCCCTTTCTAAGGCTGGGGAGACGTATCCAGAGTCTGTCTGTGTCTCTCTCTCTCTCTCTCTCTCTCTCTCTCTGTCTCTCTCCCTCCCTCTCTCCCTCCTCTCTCTGGGTCTCAGATGCTCAGCTGCCACCTCTTGTTAAGGCTCTCCCCACAAGGGAGGGCGAGGGTGGAAGACAAGTTGATTCCTGAAGAAAAGAAAAAATGAAAAGTCATTGTAATGAGCTGTTTTTATATTTTTAAAAGTTACTATTTAAAGGTTGGTTTGATTGTTGCGTTTTAATTGCCTCCCCCGCCCCCAAGAAGAGAGCGGGGCGCTGTCACCCCCATGTCCTGGATCCTGGGCAGCTTCCTTTGTCATCCATAAACGTGAGCTCTTCTCTCTTCAAAGCACTGCCATGCTGCCCCTGCCCCTAAAAAGTGATCGCACGGGACAGTTAAGGGGAGTGCTTAACTTGCCCTGAGGGGAAGCCCACAGGTAACACCAAAGTCCTCTACGGCTGTCACTGCAAAACTTTTTGGGAAGAAAATGAAGTGTGATGAACTTCCAGTGAAGTTGCAAAGTGTCTGTGATGTCACATCAGGACCCTGAAAACCTCCACCGTCTTTTTTAAGCTTAAATTCAGATGTTGTGGGCTGACCCCGCTCTCTAATTCACTACGGGTGCATTTCTGAAGGAAGAGGGATTTATTTACGGAAGGGGCAGGATAGGAAATGCAGGGCAGTGCCCTCAGGGAGGCAGGGCTGGCCCGGGATGGTTCCCAGGCTCTTGGCTGTCACGCAGCCATGGGCAAAATCTCTCGAGAACTAGGGACTAACATGGTTTCCAACTCCGTATTTTGTCAGTCATCGTAAATCGGCACAAACGATTGCCTACTGTTATTTCATACAAGAAAGGGAATTGAACATTTGAAAAAAGGAGTGACGCTCGGGATAAAGCAGTCTATTCTAAGCCTAAGAAAGGACAGCTGGACTGCACACACGGGTCATTTATCTGGAGCCGGTTGTCCTCTCAGGCTTACAGCGGAGAAGCTTCCAGCAGGTAGCAAGAATGCCCATCGGGGGCTACAGTTTGGCTGACAGCTCTGTCTTGTCCTGGTTGCACAAACTTGAGGAAAAGCATCAGCCCTTTGAACCACACTCCTTGTTTGTCCAGGTCTTATCGTCACAGCAGAGGGCCAGAGGGGCCAGACGGCAGGCCCTGGCCAGAAAGTTCTGTGTTTGCCAGTGGGTTGCCCATCGGTGCC
Source organism: Orcinus orca (assembly GCF_937001465.1). Classification (NCBI taxonomy): domain Eukaryota; kingdom Metazoa; phylum Chordata; class Mammalia; order Artiodactyla; family Delphinidae; genus Orcinus; species Orcinus orca. Next base: position 89,046,720 of record NC_064560.1, read on the forward strand.
GAGATAGGGTTGGAGTTGAGGCTTGCATGCCCCAGCAGGTAGAAGAGGAAACACCTCTCATAACGCTTACCTCCAGTCTTGTGCTGCTGGGAGTGAAGGCTGATGTCAGGTCCATTTCTGAGAAGGGGAGGCGACCTACCTCAGAAAGGCTGTCCTCCCAAGACTTCCTGGGCACCGTCGAGGATGGAGAGATGACCAAGTTTCAGGCCGAGCGCTAGAAGCTCACGGTCGAGGGTGGGGAGAGACATTTGACCTGTGAAAGTGTGGTTGGGGACACACCCTTGGGCCCTGGCTGCTGGTGCCTTGACCCCTTCCTGTCATCACGGCCACTGTCCTGAAAGGAGCTCACCAAGCCTGTCCACGCTGAACCTCACACTCGCCTGCTTCCTCTCCTCCTCTCTCCCCCGCCCACCGCTGCCCTCTCATTCCCATGCTTCCCACCTTGCAGAACCTCAGCTCCCCCTCTTACTGCTCTGCAGGTGATTCCTCCGCACTCTCAGGTTTGTGAGGCCTCTTGGAGTCTTTGGGGAGAGACCCAAGTATGATAAACAATCTGACTTCATCCTTAATCCCCCGAGCTTGCCCACACCTCCTCCTCCGCAGGATGGTAGAAAGCCTTGATATCATTTTCTTAGCCCTTTTCAAAGTCACCCCCTAACTATTGCTGCAAAAATCCAGGCTCATACTAATTGCAGCGTTTCACACACCTGTTTGCACAGCTAGACTAGTTTCCCTGGAGGGCAGCGCCCAGGACTTCATAGGCTCCGGGTTGTAACTAGTGAATAAAGAATGAGCTTTCACTGGCTTGAGATTAGCCCGTTTCTCAGGGCAAGTGGGCTGTCACAGTGCTCACCACTGAAGCCCAGAGAAGGGACTGGTTTCTGCAGTTCTTCAGTTCTGTTGTGCTGCCTTTGCTCAAAGCAAGGAGATCTGTTTGAAACACATGAAGAGGGCGTGGTCGTCAGAAGCCAGCTTTCATGGTTTTAGGTCACATCAGATTATGTACAAGGGTCCAGGCCAGACCAAGCAGGGGCAGTGACAGGATTATCCTAAGACCAGGTCACCCTCAGGCCTCTCTCTGAGTCACTGCCATCCCTGTTCCCCACCCCTAGGCAGCCCAGGCCCCAGCAGGGGCAGTGACTGTCCTAACTTACAGGGTCTACAGGAAAGAACAGATACAGAGGTCTGGATGCTGGAGCTGGAAGTGTTATTGGCAAGACTCTTAAATGTTATGAACTGCCCACGGACTCTCCCGTGATGCTGGAGTGTAAATGTTTTTTCAAGAACACTGTTTGAGCTATTTTTAACATAAAGTATAGCAAACAAACCTGATGAACCTTTTTTTATTTACACGGTTAGGCATCATTTGATTTTTTTATGACAACAATAGAAAATGTGCTCTATAAAATGTACCGTACTCTATAAAATGTACCGTACTCATGAGGTATTTTTAAACGTTACACCAAAATTGGGCCTTTTGTATTTGAAGAGACATCTATCCTGAGACCTTGGTTTGATAGATGGGACAGTTAAGGCCCAGAAAGGGTAAGTAACCCACCATGAGACACAGCCTGAGCTGAGATTGCAACTCATACCTCCCCCTCCCCTAAACTCAGTAGCCCACCCTTAGTGAAGGAGCCGCCCGGTGGGCAGGACTGAATGATACTGTTTGGAGGATTAGTATCCAGGGGATGACGCCTCCTGCCTCTTCTTCAAGAGGACTGGTGGGGAATTCCTCATGGAAGGGAGATGGCCCACAGTAGTCATGGAAGTCAAGTCATCCTGCCTTGAGAACACTCTAGAACTCACCCACCCATCTTGCCCATGCTTCCATCCATCCATCACCCAACCCACTCACTCATCTACTCATTTCTTCAGCCATCCTTCTGTCCACCTATCCATCCAACCAACATTTCTATAGTGAGACCCTAATGTGTGCCAGGCATGGTTCTGGGTGCTACGATGCCTGCCCTCCCCACAGAGCTCTCATCCAGCTGGCAGAAACGGTCACATAAACGGACAACTGCCGCTCCATGAGATATGTGAAGGCACAAACCAAAAGATGTCACTTCACATAGCTGAAACATCACCCAGGACGTGGAGTCAGAGCAAGGGGTTCTTGGAAGGAGTGAGCTGAACTGAGGCTTGAAGAATGCAGAGGTACCATGCCCAAGGGATGTGGGGAGGAGAGTGTTCCAGGCAGAAGGAACAGCATGTGCTAAGGCCTGGGGTAAGGGCATATCCTTCCCCGTGCCCCTCCCCCACCCCACCTAGTTCTCCCCTCTGCCTTGCTCTAGCTCAGGAGGAGGGAGCTGCAGAGCCCACAGTTCTGGCCTGAGCCAGGAGGGGCAGGGGGACGAGGAGGAAATGAAGGGCGTGAGCTGCAGTTCAAGACTGCCCGTGATGGGTCCCAGGCTCTAGGTCCCCACCTCAATTAACATCCAAAGACTTGGGGTTCTGTGCACTGGATCACTGGACGTGATCTGGGTCCCTTACCCGGCTGATATACTCACGCGGGACCTTTATAAACTGCACACCTGTGCTCGCCACTCCCCTGTTCGGAGCCCCTCAGTGGCCCTGGGCAAGCACAGTGTCTGAACTTTTAACTTGTCCTCAGGCCCAGCCATGCATCTCTAGAGTCATGTCTCACCTTTTCTCCCGTTTGACCTTACACACTAGTCACACATGCCTCCAAGGCCCTGAGAAGCCACGCTCTGATTTTAGGTTTCGTATGTGTTTCTCTTCCAGCCAGGAATGCCCTACATCCTTCTTCAAACCCCTGCTCATTCTTTAGGGCTGAGTTTCAGTTTCACTTCTTCCAGGAAGCCCTTCCCTGAGCCTCAGCTTCTCTAGTCTAAACTGGCTGTGTCTCCTCTGTGCTGTCGGAGCATCTCTGCCAGCTCTCTGTGGCACGCACTATGCATGGTGTATTGTGGCTATTAGTTTCATAATATCATCCTCTCTCCTGATGTCCACCTGGCCCTCCCACCAGGCGGTGAGCTCCGAGAGCAGGGACTGTGTCTCGTATCTCTGGTACTTAATACGCAGTACGTGATCAGGAAATGTTAGTTGAATGAATCAGTGAGTGTGTGATGAAGATCATAGCTATTATTAATAGAGTACTTAGTATGTGTCTGCCAGTGCTTCATAAGCACTGTCTAATTCTAAACACGTAAGTGTCCTATGAAGTCAATGCTATTATTATATTCATTTTATAGATGATGTAACTGAAGTTCCAAGATCACACAATTTGTAGTGTTTGTACGATATTGCTGCTGGCTGGCTGGATGAATGAATGAGTAGATGGATGAATGAGTGGGTGGGTGGTGGACCAGCTGCATCATTAGGATTGGCTCAGAAGCTTGGGAAGAACTGATCTCACAGATAGAAGAGGAGATCAGCACTCTCAGGATGAAGACCATAGGAAGGTAAAAGTCAAAGGAGGACAGAAGTGTCCACTGCCCAGCTTAGGCCTTCCTCACATCTATTAGGGCACATCTGTCAATGCCCAGAAAACTCCACAGTGTGCTCACCGTGCCCCTGACTCTGAGCTCCCCTCCCAGGCAGATCAGACAGGGCAGGGCTGATGGCTCAGAAGCGGGCCCTTGGGGGGTCCCGCTCTGCTGAGGCCAGAAGCGAGAGTGAGATGGAGCTGTGGTCTTGTCTCTTGTGAATATCACAGATGCAAGAGTTTGCTGACAATAGGTGACCAGACTTGAAAAAAGCACGTCTGGCATGTCCAATTCTGGCAAATCTAACAGCAAGCTAATTAGGGTTTCCTTTAACTGTGTGGACAGACATGTTGGATAAAATTAAAGTAAAACAGGGAATTCCCTGGCGGTCCAGTGGTTAGCACTCCGTGCTTTCACTGCCAGGGCCTGGGTTCAGTCCCTGGTTGGGGGAGTAAGATCCTGCGTGCCACGCAGCACAGCCAAAAATAAATAAATAAATAAAACAATTATTTTGATAGGCTACCTTGAAAGAAAGGGGAATCCTTTAATGTCATAGATAAAAACCTTTAAATGTAGAGTGGGAGCTCCCAAGCTAAGAAAACTACATAAAAACTACATAAATCAAAAATGGACAGAATTTTATAAGGAGGAATGGGGGATTTTAACATATCCACTAACAGAAATTGCTAGATCAAGCTGAGAGAAGTTGATAAGGATATAGAAGATTTGAACAACATAATTGGGACACAGAACCAACCCTACAACCAATTATTGAAGAACACACCTCACTTTTCAGCACAGCTGGAAGTCCTCGTTTTATCAATCAAAAGAAACAGGTAAGGCATTTTGTAAAATTCAACACCCATTCATGACTTTCCTTAAAGTACCAAAGTAGGGATAAAAGAAAATATCTTTCATCTGGCAATGGAGAGCTGAATCAGACAAGCAGCAACCCAATAATAGATAAAGGTTAAGTTTTAGAAGCATAATTTCAAAGTCAGCAACAAAACAAATGCTCATTATTACTGCTTCTGTTCGACATAGTGCTGAAGGCTCTAGCCAATGCGATAGGACAAAATAAAAGAATAAAAAATAACAAATATGATGATTGAAATGAAAGAACGTCAGGATTATTTGCAAATAATATGACTACATACTTAGAAAATATACAATTAAAACAAGTAAGAGAGTTTAATCAAGTTGCTAGATCTGAAATCAATATTAATCAATAGCATTCCTATTCATAAGTAGTAATCAATCACAAAATGTAATTTAAAGAAATAAAACCCATTTACAATAGCAACAAAAATGACCTAGGACTAAATCTAAGTAAAGCTACATAAGACTTTTATGAAGAAAAATATTAAATGTTATAGAAGGAAATAATTTTTAAAAAGACTTATGCAGGGGACTTCCCTGATGGTCCAGTGGTAAAAATCCGCCTTCCAATGCAGGGGACACAGGTTTGATCCCTGTTCGGGGAACTAAGATCCCACATGCCGCGGGGCAGCTAAGCCCTCATGCCACAACTACTGAGCCCACGTGCTGCAAACTACAGAGGCCACGCGCTCTGGAGCCTGAGAGCCACAACTAGAGAAAGCCCGTGTGGCACAACGAAAGATCCCACATGCCTCAGTGAAGATCCCGCATGCCGCAACTAAGACCCAATGCAGCCCCCCCCCACAAAAAAAGATGTATATGCAGATCATGATGTTACCGACCAGGATTCTTGGCCTTCCCCAATCAACAGAAATTGACTAGAGGCCAGACAAGAAATTCAGGCAAGGCTTTATTGGGGCCCCTCCTGCTGCAGCAGGGGGCAGCGAGAACAAACAACAGTTTCCCTTGCTTGTTCGCTCCCCAAGGTGGGCGGGCAACCTTGCTTCTTATATGGGGTGAGGGTAGGGGTGTGTCCAGGGGTCGGGTCAGAGGGGCGGCTTAGGTGTTTTGCCCACCCCTTAGGTGGTGGTGTGTGGAGGGGGCATGTGCAGTATCTTGCTTTTGCCCCCTACGCCCTGTTGTTGCTCCAGGCTCTTCAAAAGTGGCAGTTGGGGGCTTCTCTGGTGGCGCAGTGGTTGAGAGTCCGCCTGCCGATGCAGGGGACACGGGTTCGTGTCCCGGTCCGGAAAGATCCCACATGCCGCGGAGTGGCTGGGCCCGTGAGCCATGGCCGCTGAGCCTGCGCGTCCGGAGCCCGTGCTCCGCAACGGGAGAGGCCACAACAGTGAGAGGCCCACATACCGCTTAAAAAAAAAAAAAAAAAGTGGCAGTTGGGTTTTTTTGGTCTCTTTGTATCATTTGGGTCCAGAATTTACCCCAACTGCACCATGCACACAGTTATTTTTAGTCCTGTACAGTTTCTTTGTATTTTGTTGCTTGAGGAGAGGGGTGTCCAGGTGCAAGCACTGCAGCACTTGCAACAAAGGGGCCCAGGTCCCAGCCTCATTAAGCTATACCATATTCACTGAGGAGAAAATTCGGTTTCATTTTAAAAGCTGTCTTTCCCAGCAATCTATATAGTAATGCAATGTTAAACAGAGCCCAAAAAGGATGCTTTCTGTGTAATTTTAAAAGCTAATACATTTATCTGAAGAGTAAAGTACCGATAATAGCAAATATAATTTTGAAGAGGAGTAAAAAAGGAGAACTGGTCCTCCAGATATCAAGACTTATTGTAAAGCCACAGTCAGCAGGAAAGTGTGCTCTTGGTGCATGTATAGACAAGTGGACCAGTGGAACACAACAGAGTGCATAAATAAATCCCCATAGAGATGAACTCTGACTATGACCCAGGTGCCGTCATGTATCATTGAAGAAAAGCATTATTAGCAATAGTTCTGGAGCAATAGACCATCTTTATGGAGGGGAAAATGGATCTCTACCTCACACAACATACAAAAATAAATTCCAGCAGGATTAAAATCCTTAAACTTTTAGGATCAAATATTAGGGAGCAACCTTAGGACTTTGAGTAGGAAAGGATCATTGAACAAGACCCAGAAAGGGAGAGCTATAATGAAAAAAATAAAAGAGGTCAATTTGACTACATTAAAATTTAAAACACCTGTACGATGAGAGCTGCCATAAAAAAGCATGAAAAAAATAAATGCATCGCCTATAACGGACACAGAAGTGGTATCTGGAATATGTAATGAATTCTTCCAAGTCAGTACGTGGAAGTAAACAACACAGGAAAATGGGCAGAATGCAGAAACAGGTGGTTCACAGGAGAGGAAGCACAAATGGTCAGGAAACAGGTGACAAAGCCCCATTCTCACTAGTCATCAGGAAAATGCAAATTCACAAAACAAAAGCAAAACAGAACAACTCATTCCTGTTGGATTGGCAACTTTTTGAGTTTAATAACATGCAGCTTCCAGGAGGATGGGGAATGACATCAAACCCTGCTTGTGGGAGCATGACTGGGTCACCCACCCACTTTGTTGAGCATTTGGCAATAGCTAAGTAGAAGCAACACAACCCTATGACCTGGTAATTCTACTTCCAAGTATATACACTAGAGAAACTCTTACACAAACACATGAAGAGATACATACAGACATTTTTCATTGCCCCATTGTTTGAAGCAGCAAAAAATAACTGTCAATAACCAATAATGCAATAATGCATTATTGGAGGAAACAAAGAAAAATCTATATGTTTTTGTATAATGAAATTGCATAGAGGCTTTAAAGTGCATTAGCTAGATCTTCATGTATCAACTTGGATAAACCTCAAAAACACAATGTTGTGTGAAAAGAGCAAGTTGCAAAAGGAAATATACGATACGATACTATTTATGTCAAATGTAAATCCACACAAAACAATTATAAATTTGAGTGTACACATCAAACTATAAAAACACAAGTGGAAAGAACACAGCATGCCACCAGGATAATTGTATCTGTGAGGAGGGAAGGGAGAAGAATGTGGGAGTTCAGTTTGTTCTACCTATCACGTTTTGTTAGCTTTAAAAAAACTGAAGAAAATCTTAAAATGTTCACATTTTTTAAATCTGTGTGGTAGCTTTAGTAGTATCATATTATCTTCTGTATGGTTGAAATATTTCATAATTGAAGGTTAAATAAAGAAAAGCTAGAAAAATCAGGACTTGATAAGGAATCATCATAATTTCTGGTGACTAAGAGGGGAGCTTTGGGCATGGCGGGGGGAAGTGGGGGACAGGTGCACATGCCCAGTGGCAGAGGAGCAAAGCTCACCATGTCGTCTTATCTATGTCACCAGACCTCTCCAGGTCCTGGTCTTCTTATCTATGGAGTCATGCTTGAAGGCTGGGTGAGCAATCCCTGGGTCCTCTCTAGCCTAGATATTTTGTGATTCTAATGATTCTGTAGATTTCATGGGCAACAATCTCATGCATAGACATCATGGATTAAATTTGTTTAGCTTTTTATTAGGAAACAAACAAAAGTAGAGAGAACAGTATCATGAATCTCCGTGTACTCACCATCCAGTTTCAACAGTTGTCAACTCAGGGTTAACCTTGTTTTATCTACACCCCTCCTATTTCCACCTGGCTACCACCACTGGAGTATTATGCAGCAAACCCCAGACATCTCATCATTTAATTAGTAAATATTTCAATATCTCCAAAAAGTGAAATCTATTTTAAAAATGTAAACATAATACTAGTAACCCACCCAAAAAATTAACAGCAATGTTAAAAGTCATAAAATACCTACTTCATATTTGAATTTCCTCAATTATCTGGTGATTTTTTTTTAAAATGTGTATATTTGAATTAGGATCCCAAATAAAGTACAAAGCGACTATAATTGATAAATGTCTTTTAGGTTCCTTCTTCATATCTCAGTCTCCCTCTCTCTCTCTGACACACACACACACACACACACACACACACACGCACATTTATTTATTGAAGAAACAAAATTATTTGTCCTCACAGCTTCTCACAGTCTGAATTTTGCTGATTGCTAAATTAATTAGATCTTGGAGTTTGATGAGATCCCGGCTTGATTTGGGGCCGGGGTGGGGGTGTGCGCAGGCAAGACTATTTCATTGATCCATTCGGAAGCACATAACTATGTATGTGTTTCTCCTTTTGAACGTTAGCAGTCATGGTTGATCCCTGTCTAGATGCATGAATTCATTAGGAGGCTGCAAAATGGTGATACTTAAATTCTATCCCTCCTTTTTCATCTATTTGCTTGGGTACTTCTATAAAGAGAAACTACCCCTCATGAACCATTTGGTTATCTTGAGGTAGAGTTTCAATGCACGATAAATACATACTTATTTGCTTTATTTTTCAGTTTTCAAAGTAATAAGTTAGTTCCTTAGCAACCTCAAAGATTTTCTTCTTTTAAAGTATCACTCTAACCATGTGGATTTATATATATTTGATATGTTTCAGTCAAGTGGAGTTATTCTTATTGCTTCTCAAATCATCCTATTTTAGGAAACTTCTTGAAGATGCCTTCTGAGTCTTTTTGATATGACTCTGGTAGTCTGATAGCTTCATTGCTTTCTGGTACAAGACAATATTCTCATCTTGTACATTTTCTGTCCTAAATCTGGAGTCAGCCATTTCCCCAAGGACCCCTAGTTCCTTTTAGTGGGAAGTAGTATTTAAGGGGCCATAATCTGGGGGCTAGGGGTGCTTGATGCTAATGGATTGGTCATTGCTTTTAGATCCTTTCAGTAGCAGAGCTAGGAGGTACATGTTTTTATATAGTTGTTAAAGATAAAATACATCATGAAGTCTACTGATACCTCTTTTTTTATTGAAGTTGTGCCAGTTTCAAGTGTACAGCAAAGTGATTCAGCTATATATATACAATATGTATATTCTTTTTCAGATTCTTTTCCATGATAGGTTATTACAAGATATTGAGTATAGTTCCCTGTGCTATACATCTGCTGATACTTCTAATTCAAATTCAGGGTTGCAGGTTTTTACTTAACCTCATTGATCTTCTATCTGAATTTCCTTTCAAAATTGATTCAATTCTGAGTGGTTTTACATATAAGTGATGATGACGTTGAAATCCTTCCCTTGTTACCCATTTGCTGCTTGCCTCACTCTCCAACCTGTGAACTTCCTGAGAGCACAGATCAAATTTGGTTCACTCTGTACTCCTGGCCCCTAACAAAGTACCTGTCACATGATATGTGCTTAGTAATATGAATGCCTGAAAGAACGATGCCTTCAACACACATTTTCCTCTCCTTAAATAGAGAAGTAGAGTGAGTGCAAAACTAGCTCATAACTTTAAGCCAAGCCAATGCACCCTTCCACCCACCCACTGATTCGATAGATATAGACAGATGCTCTATATCTATGCTACCCGTACCCAGTGTCAGAAGCTAGGGACATGGGGTATAGAAATGAATGGTCCATGCTTCAAGCAGTGTACTCATTAGTGGGGAAAACAAACTTGAACAGTTAGAACAATTATAAAACAGTGTTACTAATAAATAGTGGTATGGACAGCATATTATGGGGGTCAGAAAGTTCATGCAACTCTTAGGAGGGTCAGAAGGGGAGGAATACATGAAGGCTTTTCAACGGAGATCACATTTGTCCTAGGTATTTAAGGATGACTAGGAGTCATGGGTTGAGAGAAGGAAAGGCCTTTTAGACACACTGGTCCCTGATTTGCCGGCCCCTCGGTAGTGCTGAGCTACGTTGCTCCTGGGTGGCTAAAGGCTTTACAGATCCCTTGTGCTGGGGCTGGAGGCTACTCCTAGGAGGACCCCTCCCCTTGGTGGGGGGGCTGTAGGAGGGCAGGCACAAAGAGTGAGGGAGGAAGGGAGAAGGGAGAGAGCCCCCAGGCCTGAGTCACTTTGTAAAGCACTGCACAGAGGCGCTGCCCCTCTCTGCAGAGCACCGTTTGGAAACTAATGTCAAGTGCTGTGCGTGCACTGTAGGTCAGCTTGTCTGTCATTGACAGTAATTTGCATTCAAGCTTGTTTAGGGACATACTCCCTAGTCCCTGGGAAGCCCCAAGGACTGATGTTACCAACTGGCTCACCATCGCCTTTTTATCAGGGTGTGGTACCCTCCTCTGACCCTGCTGGCCCAGTTCTAGGAGTTACAGCTGTCAGGCCTCTGAGCCCTGCCCCCAACAGGAGCAGAGCTACCCTGGTGATGCAGCAGCCCCTGGACCCAAGGATCAAGGAATTGTGGTCATTTGTAAATTATCATTTGGTGATATGTGCCCTGGTTTACTAAAACCCACCAGCCTCCGAGTTACTTCATAGTTTTTCTTGAAATAATTTCACTTTTTAAGCTTAAATATAAGCATTTAAAAGGGAAACTGTATATCATTATCCTCAGTGGGTTATCACTCATCTTTTAAAAAATGCTTCACACTAGTAAATGCAATGTCAACAGATCTAACTAGGCCTCAAGTCCTCCTGACTGAGAGGCATTGAGGACCCCTCAGCATCTGACCTAATCAGAATCACTGAGAGTTGGAAAGGGAAAAACTTTCCTGCTCTGTGGGCGGTGATTTTCTTTTTCTTTCTTCTTCTTCTTTTTTTTTTAATTGAAGTATAGTTGATGTACAAAGTTGTGCTAATTTCTGCTGCACAGCAAAGTGAGCCAGTTATATACATAGATGCATTCTTTTTAATATTCTTTTCCATTATGGTTTATCCCAGGAGATTGGATATAGATGGCCATGATTTTCAATGAGTCTTCATCTTACTTAAAAAAAGGCTCCCCCATACCAACTTTGGGAGACCAGTTCAAGGCCATTACCCTCGTGACAGATGGGAAAACTGAGGCCCAGAGAGCGCAAGTGACTTGGAATGGAAGCTCCATGGAGGCAGGACCACCGTTAGCATTGGACTGTGTCCGTAGCTCGGCTCGCAGAATGAACGAATGCATAAGCTCAGGCAGCCCTGAGTCAAGACTGAAACAAAAACCCAGGTTTCTTGACTCTGAGTGCCTTTTGCATTGCAGACTCTCCCACCTCGTCCCCGGCCTTCAACACCTCTCCTCAGCTTCCTCTTTCGGTTCTACTTGGGGAATTCCAGGCACTGTGCTTCTCGGGCTAGGTGGTGTGGTCCTGCCTGGACCTCACTCTTGTACCATGTCTCCAAGTGTCCCCAGTTGCTGACAGTCCAGTGTCTAGGTGGCCTGACGTGGGATGTGCAGGAGAGAGAAGGCCTCAGCAGTCCGCAGCTCCGAGCCCCACTCTAGGCCATCAGCCCTGCCTGGTCTGACCTGCCTGGGAGCCAAAGGTGTAGCACAGAGTGGGCTTGTCAGGCATGGAATGAGGGGCCCTGGTGGATGTGGGAGAGGCTGGGGAAGGGGGGTGGTTCCTATCCCTTCACTTTCCCTCCCTCGCTCTTCACTCTAACACTGATCTCTGCCCTGACCTGTGGTCTGGGTTCCATGCTCTCCTGAGCCAATCTGCGTGAGGTAGCCATTTTGTTGGCTTCTGTCTGGTCCACCCACCCACATTCACACACCTGTCCAGTCAGTGCTGAGACTTCAGTGATGCACAGGCCCTAGCCATTGCCCCCAAGTTGCTACCATGGTTGAAGGTGGGAAACAGACCTGTCCCCAGATGACCTCTGTATTCTTTGGTTGGTGCTCCAAGGGGACTAGCATGCAGGTATGAGAGCCCAGAGGAGGGGCACCCAGCTGGCCTTGAGGTCGGGATGGCTTCCTAGAGGAGGAAATGCCTAAGCTGGGCTCTGAAGGACAAGCGGGTTGAGGAGGGCCAAAGGAGGAGGGGCAGAGCTTCAGTCTGTGGACCGGCATGTGCAAAGGCCCTGGGGCAAAGGGGAAAGATGGGGCTCAAAGGAGAACATCTGGGGGGTCAGATGTATCCTGGGGGAACCAAGGGGCCGCTGACAGTTTAGCAAATGCGACTTGTGGTGGGATTTGGGCACTAGGAAACGAGCTCTAGCTGTAGCATTATGCTACCATGGTGACGTGGTCTCAGAGGTGGGCACCGCTGGAAAAACGCTCTGGGTAAACGAGTAAGAGAATAACCAGGAGAAGGGAGCCCGAAGCACCTCCTTTCCCCCACCGCACCCCAAGTCAACAGGGTCTCAGCATGGAGACTTTTCCAGATAGGGGACCAACTCATCTGCTGGTCCAATAGACAGGTTCCTATTCCCTGTGGCTGACAAAGCTGGAGGCCTGGTGTTCTGGGGTGAGGTTGCTGCCCCTTGAAAGGCAGCTGCGTCCTCCCCGTCCCTCTGCCTCACGGTGTCACAGACCCAGGCCATGGTCTTCTGCCTGTCTCATCCCCCTAGTCCCTCTGAGTCACCCTGCCCAGAGCCCACGGGTGTCTGATCCGCTGCCTGCTGACTGATGGCCACCTCACGCCCCACCACACGCCCCCCGCAGCCCTGCCCTGTGGCTGGTGTCCCCCACATTGCCCCCATAGGCCCTCCTGTCCCCACCGTTGACTCATTCTGACTCATTCTGGGTCTCAGGCCTCCGCCTGGCCCCTCCAACTCCCCGCAGTCCAGAGTGGCCCCCAACCTCCCAGCCTCCCTCTCTGCATCGTCCCTAGGAGAGCTAGAGCAGGTGTGAGTTTAGGCTTACTGTGCGCCGTCTCTCATGGGTCTGTGCCTCAGTTTTCTCATCTGGAGCATGGGGGCAAAACCCAGATCTTCCCGTCCCACCCTCCGCCACGGTGGGCACAAGCCCAGAAGAGCGGGCGCCATTGCCTCCCCAAACCCCCGTTCCGGACATCGTGTTTCTGGGCCGCCCTGTCCGCAGGGAGGGGCAGCTTCCCCAGCGATCGTTGCCCTGTCCCGGCCCCAGCTCGGCCGGGGGCAGCCCGAATCAGCAGCTCTCCGCCGCTGCGCGGTCCTCCGGCAGCACCTCGCCCCTCGGGCGGCCCCCGCGCCGAGCAGATGGCAGGGGGAGGCGAGCGGCCGCGTCAGCTGCTGTTATCTCTCGCTGATGACACGGAGTGTAAATTTTGTTGGCAACACTCCCTCCTGCCTCTGCATGCCACCAGCTTTAATCACTGTAATTGAGTTATAATGAATGACTGTGTGTTCGCATTGTCTGAGCCAGGCGCCACCCCAGCGAGCAGGCCCGCTGGGCCCGCCCGCCGGGGGAGGGCACCTAGCCCTGCCCCCACGGGGCTCCCTCCCCACCCCCATCCCCGCCCCCACCCCCAGTACGGAAGCGACCACGCATCGCAGCGGGCGGCCAGGTTGATTTTTCACTCTGTTATCGTTTTCAAATGACGAATTCAGGAGCATTGTGGAATATTTGGAAAACTCAGGTCAAAAGAAAAGGAAAAGAAGAAAAGGAATTGGAATAGCTGAGATCCTGCCCCTCAGTGATACCCACCCCCACTCCCACCCCTGCTTAAATTTTGGTGAAGATTCTTTCAGACTCTTACGGGCAAATAGTTACATCTTCGGACCCGCTCCCCCATCACAGTGTGTTGACGTCCGTGGTGTTTTGTTACAAGCCTGGCCTCACTCGCCTTTACCAGCAACTGCAGGAGGTAGCGCCTTATTACCCCATTGCACAGAGGAGGCAACTGAGCCTCCGAGAACTTGAAGAACCTCCCGAGCTCAGGCAGCTAGTAAGTGGGTCGCCTTGTTTCAAACCCAGGTGTGTCTGCGTCTGTTGGTCCCCCTGCTAAGTATGCAAATAAAATGGATAGATTCTAAACATCCCTCTACACTTTCCCTAGTCCCTGGTGCCCAAGAGAAAAGCAAAACTGGCTCCATAACTTCAAAGACTTTTCTCATCCCAACATGGTAGTGTTCAGCCAGGGAAAGTGAGTGCTGGGACCAGGCCTCTTCCGGGAAGGCAGCCCCCAAGACCCTGGTGGGGTCTGTTGGGACCTGTGACCTCCCAGACGCACATGGCCCTGTGGCTACTGCCCCTTCTGAGTTGGAGGCCGAGGCCGTAGGTGAGTCGAGACCCCCCATGTGTAAGTGAGAGTGAGGGGTGAAGGGAGACTTCCCAGGGTGTTCTGCTAATTCTGCTGGGTGGCCTCAGGGTCCCTCGCAGCAGGGTGGGTGGCCCTGGGGTCTCCTGGCTCCCAGCACTGAGCTGATACGAGTAGACCTCCCCGATCCAGGGCGACACTGCCAGGAGTCACCAGCTCAGAGACCGAGTAGGTCAGGGTAGGGGGGTACTGGTCCCCCTGCTGGGCCACAGAGGGCTCTGACCCCCAGTGGGGAGGGGAGCAGGGCTAGAGTGTGACAGGCCCCTGGAAGTCAGGAGGTAGGGAGCTTATCCCAGCCCCATCCCTGACTTTCTGCATAACTTTGGCAGGTCTGGTCTGGCCAAATTTCCCCTCTGAGCCCCTGTTCTCTTGTCCAAAGTGATGAATTTGGGGGTCACCTGATTGCTTCTTCCACTCTTCCGGTAGCATCATTCATTTTTTGCCTGCATGATAATATATATTAATAATAATATTAAAATAAACATTATTTATAGCTAAGTATTTATACACAAATAATATTCATAGTACATAAATAATAATAAAAATGACTCCAGCTGCCATTTGTGGAGACTTGGTATGTGCTCAGCACTGTGCTTCTGTGCTCAGTTTTTTTTCTTTTGAGACTGAGTACGGCACATTGCTACACCAAGAAAATACAATTCATTCACAAAGAGCTGCTTAGGTGCCGTAAACTCTGTGCTGTAAAGCTGAGCTCTACAGAAGGCGCCAGCCCAGTCCTCGGCCTTGCATCCACCTTCACCTTTGGATCTGCATGGACGAGGTTTGTGCGTCTCCATGTCGGAGGCATCCCTCAAAGCAAGTCACAGGGATTGTTCTTCTTGGAGGATTTCTCGGTAAGGTATTTCAAGGGCCCTTTAGAGAACTGCTTCTCAGAGAAAACAATGATTACTTTCGTGAAGTGTGCTCCGTAAACAACATTCCCCAGGGGTCACGTTTTCCAGCTCCTTTCCTGTCTTTTGATGATCGTTCCGGTTTCTAGGATCAAAAGTTCCTTCTCCCAATGGCCAGTGAGCCAGGAGGACCTCAGGTGCCAGCCTTCATGTTTTCGGATGCTCTGGGGGCACAAGGGACGCCAAGCACAGAGAGCGTACCAGGTCCTTTCGCTGTCACGTCAAATCCTTCCCGCAAGCCCAGTGCCAGCTGCATTTTACAGAAGAGGAATCTGAAGCACAGAGAGGTTAAGTACCTTGCCTGGGGCCACACAGCTGGGTGATGGTGCACTGTGATAGGCATGGGGCACGTGGTGGGTGGGGTGAACAAGACGCACACACAGTCTCTGTCTTTCAGAAACAGCCACGGGCCCGGACCCTTGACACACCTCAGGGCTCCCACTGACAGCTGCACTCGCTCCACTCATCACCCCTGCAGACACACCCCCTCACACGTGCACACACGAGTGAGTACACCCCCGACCCTGCAGCGTGGCGGCCCCCTCTCCATGCCCACTCTCTGGTGCTGGGCTTGCTCACCTGGACCTCGCTGGCGATCCCTCTGAGATGAAGGGAAGGGATTCTCCTGTCTCATCAGGAAGACCGTGTAGATCCCTGAGCTGTGGGGCTCCTGGAGACTAAGACACCTCCATAATGCAGGCGACTCGTAGGAGCCACTGCTGCTCAGCCAGCAGCTGCTCTGAAGCTGCTTCTAAGCGGGGCCTGCACAGACCTCCCTCTGCAGTCAAAGCGCGTGACGGGCCACCTGCCATCCCAGCCTGGGACCTCCCCTCTGGAGGCTCTGCTGCTTGCTCCAGTGCTGTGGGTGGGCTCTGCTCTGTGACGGCCCAGCCTGTCCTCCCTTAGTCCACACCCCCGGGGACTTATCTCCTTCCCTTTTGGCACCAAAGACTTCCCCCAGGGATGAGGGCTTTTAGCGGGACCTGTCAGAATCCTAAGTACCGTGACTTAGCCAAATGCTTGCTGGCCTCGAGTCTTCGAACCCCCTTAAGCTCTCCCCACGGTGGATGCAGGGGCGCTAGGGTTGGGCTGCTGACCACGGCGTCTTGCTGGTGCTTCAGGTGGCAGTGCAGTTGGCAGAGTGCTGGGCTTGGAGCCAGAGCTGGGTCTACCCTGGATCTGCCCCTGATACGCTGGTGATATTGGAGGAGTCCATATCTCCAATCCTTGGTTTCCTCATCTGTGACATGGGTCTAAACAGACCTACCTCTGCAGGTTGTGAAGTTTCAGAAGAGCGTACGTAAAAATGTGCTCTGTGAACAGCCCAGCATTGCCCCTGTGAGGATGACAGACCCTTACTAGGTGCCGAGGTGTATGGCCATGCCAAGCTGGCCCCAGCCACCCATGGGAGTTGGTGAGGTTCGTCTTCCAGGCCCGAGCTCGGCCACTCTTTTGTGCCTCATCCTGGCTTCCAGGCCTGTGCCTCCCGCCCATCCAGGGGCCGTGATGCTGTGGGGCTGCCTTTTGTAAGAGAAGACACTCAGCTCGAAACCTTTTCTTTTAAAAAGAGATGCCTGGAGAGAGCAGTGTGTAAGTCCCAGGGGTGCCTGCAGTGGTGGCGTTTCAGCACCCTGGCTCCTGCCTGAAGGAAGGGGTTTGGGGCTGGAGATAGAGAGTCCTCTTTGAGTGTCTCACATGACACATGCTGAGTGACCAGCAGAAGTCTGTTGCTTTTTGAGGAGACGTGATGCTGGCATTTTACAGCCTGACCTGCCTGACATGCAGCCTGACTACCTGCCTGGTTTTCACGGAATCATTACCTGCTGGAGCTAAAAGGGACCTCCGAGAGTCCCTTCACTTCTGCCAAGTGGCAGGCTTTCATCCTCACGGCTACCCTCAAGGTGTTAGCTGTGCCCCTGTTTTATAGTCAGTGGAGTTGGGACACAGATTAATTGGTAGGCGGCCAAGGTCATAGAGCAGGGTCTGAGTGAGACTCCAAGTGCGCAGCTTGTCTGGCCCCTCCTCTGTGCTGCTTCTGGAGGATTCTGGGAAGCTCATCTCTCCTGGCCCTTGGCCGGCAGGGCTCCGATCGGCCGCTGTTGTGGGTCCACCCGACCTGGGCTCAGCTGTGCAGTTGTGACAGCTGCCATCCCACGCAGCCTGTCCTGGCCGGCTGGGTGCCACCGGCAGCCTCACTCAGGGGGTGGGGAGGCCAGGGCGCCACGATGGTGCCCCTTTAGGAGAAACTGGTGGGTGAAGGGAAGTAGACATGAGTCTGGGGAAAGGCGGCCCAGAAGCGAAGGCAAATCAGGCCCAGGAGACAAGGGCCCTTGATTTCAGGAAGGCGGAGTGCACGACCAGCCCAAGGAAGAGCACCGACGACAGTGTGAGCACCCAGGAAAAGGGGCCAGAGGCCCCCACAATGAAACGTAGATGACTCCTTAGCCAGGGGTGCGGCTCCTCAGGGGTCTAGTAGGGGCTCAGTCTGGCCGGAAGGCTTGGAGGGCAGGTGAACTCCAGCGCAGGCCAAGCCCAGGTGAGCGAGGCAGCTGGAGAGCCCTGGAGGACAAGAGAGCTTCCTTCTAGCCTGTTTGGAGGAAGGAGGGCCCAGAAACAAAGGACCCCTGCTTTGGCAGGCAGTGAACCAGAGGCCTGGGACCCTGCTTAGGGTCTTAACCTGGAAAGGGCATCACAGTCCGGGCAGAGCAGGTGGGAGCGGCCGACGCTCGGGACAGATGGCCTACAGACCTGGCTGTGAGCCTGGGCTCTTCTAGTTACTAACTTTGCACACCCTGGGCAGCGTAGTAGAGTGGTCAAGAACGTGGACTCCACAGCCAGACCTCCCGAGTTCAGGCTGTGGCTTTGCCAGTGATCAGCTGGGGGACCCTGGGTAAGGCGCTTAGCCTCTCCACGCCTCAGTTTCCTCCTTTTTGTAAAATCGGGGTCATGACAGTATGAGACCAAGTTAGTGAAAACATGCAAAGTACTTAGAACAGTTCCTGGCTCCTACGAATTAATCAATGAAGATGAATGATCACTTCAGTGGCCTAACTTCTCGAATGTAAAGTAGGGCAATAAGCTTTCAGGAGGATTCCTAACACTAACGTTTGCTTCATGATGACCTGTGCTATATACGTCATGCCTGTCAGAGGAGTTGTTACTACGGTGGGTGTGATTGCAGCCTCTGGACCTGACGCCTGTGTCCAGTCTGGTTGCATCACCGATCAGCGGTGTGACCTCGGACAGGTTACTTAACCTCTCTGTGCTTCAACTGCCTCCCCTGTAGAATAAACAATAACACTCATCCCATAGAGCTATCAGGAGGATGAAATGAGTTAATACGTACACAGCATTTGGCATACCATCTTGCACATATTACATGCTCAATAAATGATGACAAAGAGGAGAAGATACGGAGGCAGCTGCTCTCCTGGTCTCCAGGCCTCCGAGTGGCCTCCACAGGGCCCTAGAGGACCTCCTGGCTATGAGTAAAGAGCCCTGAGTTCTTCAGGGGTCAGGGACACCAGCCTCTCTCTGTCATGGTTCCCTCCCTGATGACGTGGTCCAATTCTTGCTCCAGCCACCAGAACCCAGATGGTCAGTTTTCAGAGGGGGACGGTGACCTTCATGGAGGTAGGGACCATGTGTCACTCATCTCGCATCCCTAGTGCCCGGTGTGCGGTCCAGGGATGCAGGCTGGGCGGAGATGGGAAGGTGCGGACTCGTCCCTGGCTGGGGATTTTGCATATCAGCCTCCTGACTTCTCTCAGCAGCCCTGCGAGGGCAGCGTTTCTGCTCACCCGACAGGCGCCGAAGGTTGGCTGACTGTGCTGTCCTGCCCTTCACCTGAACCTTGCTGCCTCTGAGGGGGAGGCAGCTTCTGGGACAGGCTGGTGGAGCCCTGATGAAGCGAGAAGGCACCAGCTGAAGGTCAGGAGGGGCTGGTGGAGGCAGAAGGTTGAAGGGTATCAGGTGGGGGCCCTCAGGGGGCACCAGAGCCTCGTGGGCCCCTGCCCCCCACCCAGCTGAGCTGCTGAAGCAGAGGCCTTCTCTGTGGGCCCAGCCCTGTGTCCCCAGCTGCGATGGTCCCCACACCCTGCCTCACTCACCAGTAGTCTTTTTGTCTTATGGGAGGTTAATACATTTCAGGTCCTTAGAATTCCTTGATGATCCAAATTAGGTGTTCCATCAGCCAGTCCCTTCGTGTTTTCTCTTTTACCCATAGATACACATCCTTAGGATCGAAAAGTGAGAAGAATTAGCAACATCAATTTAAAAAATCATTTGACTTTTAAAAAAGTAATTAATGAATGCAGAGAGAGAGATGGACCAAAGCTGAAATCGGGGTGTGGGGTGGAGGCAGGCTTTAGGGGGAACCCTGGTGAGTCCTGTCAGCAGATCCTCCAGTCTCTGAATCCTGGCCACGGGCGGAGCCTGCTCCTGGGGTCTCTTCCAGGTGCCACTTGGAGAACGCCGTGGGTTTGTTGATCAGGCTGTGGCTTCCCTGCCGGAGAGAGCAAGAAGCACACGCCTGAGCAGAAATCCTGGGTGAGGGACTTCCCTGGCGATCCAGTGGTTAAGAATCTGTGCTTCCACTGCAGGGGGCACGGGTTCGATCCCTGATGGGGGGCTGGGATCCCACATGCCTCACGGCCCCCCCAAAAAAACCGAAAACATAGAACAAAGGCAATATTGTAGCAAATTCAATAAAGACTTAAAAAAAAAAAGGTCCACATCAAAAACATCTTTAAAAAAGAATAATTAATTAATTTAATTAAATAAAAGAAATCCTGGGTGAGAAATCAGTGCCAGTGGGCTGGGCCTCAGGGTCTAGGTGAAGCCTCTTAGTTTTTCAGGATGAGAGACTCCAGAGGAGGCCCAACCAGACAGCGGGGAGAATGGGGAGGAGGGGGCAGGGAGGGGGGCCCAAGCCCCTCCCAGAGAAGCCTTCTCCTTCCCTTCCTTGGCTGTCAGCGTCCCGTCCCCCTACAGGCAAGAAACAATTTTAAGTAAAAACTTCCAGATGTGCAGAATTCTTCTATTTTACGATGCCCTTTGACTTCCTTTGCTTACTTGATCTGCAGGGCTTTGTGGCGGGACATCTCTCTGTTTGACAATGGGGGAACCTGGGGCTCAGAGAGAGCGAATGATTGACTCAAGGCCACACAGCTGGCCAGGGGAAGCCAGAGGACTCCATCCCAGGTCTTGCTCTTGTCTCCCTACCCAGCTAGGTCCTGGGGCCAGGCCCCTGTGCAGGTCTTCAGCCCTGCCTGGCACCCAACAGTGTAGCAAGAGTTTTCCAGCAGCTTCTGCAAGCCCCTTCCCTAACGGGGACTGCGAAGGAGGACTTGATCTCTAAGCCAGGGAGCCAAAAGTTCCGGCTAGAGAAACTCTAGACTGAAGGGCTCCGGCGGCTGCCGAGAAGGCCAGATCCTTGCACGATGCTGTCAGCCGCTTGCCCCGTGGCCCCTGGTGCTTCCAGATGCAGGCTATACTCAAGAGCCCTGACCGTGTCCCACAAAGTCCTACGAGACCTGGCCTCGGGCTGCTTCTCCAGCCTCATTTTACCCATTCTTCTCTTTGCTGGCCCAGTTCTGCCACGCCGACTTCCTAGTGCCGCCAAGCCTGCTCTGGCCTGGGGCTTCTATCCGCTCTGATTGCTCTTCCCAGACAGTGGCTCAGCTCAGCCCTCCGATCTCTGCTCCCTTGGTCCCGCCCTCCCCTCACCACCCATCACCCCAGCGGCTCTTGCTTCCTCCCCATCATCTTCCTTATCGCCGGACGTTGCTGTTTTGTCCACAGTTGTCTGTCTCCCCTGCAAGCGCTGGATGGCAGAAGCTCTGTTTTGTTCTCTGCTGTAGCCCCCGTGCCTGGACCAGGGCCTGGAACAGGATAAAAATTTAAAGAATGAATACATGGCCCGAAGGCCAATTTCCCCTTAAGATGTCAGCTGTGCCATTTCTCCAAGGAGTGAATTAGGCAGGGGTGGTGGGGGCAGCGCAGGCAGGCAGGGGAGAATGCCAGAGCTACATTATCAGGGACTGTGTTTGCAGTGGCAGCTGCTCCTGTCTGGGCACCCTTTATGTCTCAGCCATGCGGGACACAGCTCAGCCAACTTACCAACTACATGCCGCCCCCGCCACCCCTCCTATCCCCCCTGCTGCCGCGGTGTCCCTAGGTCAGGCTCTCAGCCCAGGTCACGCCACAGCCGAATGGATCTCCCCTCCAATCTGCCACCCACACTGCAGCCAGAGCTTGCCATCTGGGGCCCTGATCCTGCCATCCTGTGTCCAGGGCAGCGGGTCCTAAATGCCTGTCCCCAAACTGGCTTTGGAGTCAGTCCTGAGCTCAAATCGTGCTCCCTCAGTACCAGCTGGGTGGCCTTGGGAAAGTCCCTGAACCTCTCTGAGCCTCATCGTCTATCCACCCGATGCAGGAGAGAGAGCGCAACTGTCCTTGGGCCCACACTGAGCGCCATCATCATTACCTCGACTGTCTGCAAAATGGGGATAAAGATGCCAGCCTCGCAGGATTGTTGAAAGAGTAAATGAGTTCAAGTGTTTGAACTGGGCCTGCCACATAGGGGTGTCCAGATAATAGTAACTTCGCCTTTCTCCCAGAACTGTTTGACGGTAAACCCACTCAGTGTAGAGAGAAGAGGGGGAGGAAGGGGCTGCTGGAAGGCCGGCAGGAGGCGCTGAGTGTCATCTACTAACCCACATGGTTTGAGGCCAGCTCTGAGGATCCATCCCAAGGACAGCCAAGGCAAAACGGTCCATTTGCAGAGAGCCCTCCAGAACCCGCTTCCCGTCCACCCTACTCCTGGCCCGCGCTCTAGCTCAGGTTGCACGTTCGCCCCTCCCGTTGCCTCTCCCAGGTTTGTTTTCCTGACTATTTGAGCAGACTCCCACCTAACAACGGGCAGCTGACCGCACAGACCTCCACCTCCTTGGCTAGCGGGTCTCAGTGGGAGAAGGGGAGAGGCAGGTGGGAGAGCCGCCAGAGGGAGTCGGCTCGGCCTGCGCTCTCGGCTCAAGAGAGCTGGCTTTTTCTGGCTTAGGGGTTCGTCTCCTCCAGTGCAAGGAGGGCCTTGAGCCCCGGCCCCAGGGTAACCGATGCTGTGTGGTGGTGGCATCTACGAGCTCCCTCACTGATACAGGTAGGTCTCTGGGCCCAGCCTGCCTGCTAAGCCCTGCAGGCGTGAGGGGAGGGCGGCTCAGGAGTTCCCCATCTGGACCCGCTGAGTGGGGTCTGCGTGTCCCTTTGCATCTCTATCTTCCCGTGTGCCCCGGGTCAGCCTGCTTGTGTGCAGTGTCATGCCTGGTGTGCCTGTACATTTGTGAGTGTGTGTTGATGTGTGTCCGGCAGTGTAATATCTCCAGGTGTAGGTTTGGGCCTGGCATATCTGAGTGTGTGTGTGTGTGTGTGTGTGTGTGTGTGTGTGTGTATGCCTTCATGCCTGGATTGCACTCATGAGAGTCTATCTCTGGGTGGGCGGGCTTTCTTTCATGTCTGTCACGTTAAAATCAACGTTACCCAGCCCTGCTGAGCATGTAAACTCGGTAGCACGTTCGCAGGAGCCGTTGGAAAGCAAAGGCAAGCAAAGGTCTTTCCTCTTTAAAGGTAAATTCCAGGGGGAAGAACACTACAGAGGAATGGTCCCGGAGATAGCTGGCTGGTGGCCAATTCGTCTTGTAAAAAAGATCCCTGGTGCCCGTGGAGCCAAGATGAAACAATTCTTTGGAATTAACCAAGCTAATTTTGACGAGCAAACATTTTGCTACAATGAAAGTTTTTATTGTAGCACATAAAAGTCAAAACAACAACCAGTCCCCTTGTGGGAAACAGGCGGGCCAGAAGAAGAAAATCAGCGCACACACAAGCTCTAACTAATCATTGTGAAATCAGAAGTGCTCAGCGGTGCCAAATTAAAAGTGACTAAAAATACCCATGGAGAGGGGCGGTTCAGGGCAGCCCCCAGAAGCTGTTGATTCCTTGGCTGCCTGAAGGAATCTGAAACCCCCAAGCTCTTCAAGCACAGGCCATTATGTTCCAGGGACGAGTAAGGCCAGAGGGAAAAGCCATCGCCAATTTTAGAACATTCCTCAGGCCTGGGTCAAGGTGGTAGCACCTGGCGGGAGTGCGGAAGAAAGCTGCCATTTCTCTGGTGCCTGGTGGCTCTCTGGAGCCACCCCCGACTGTCCCTTTTACCCTCCGGCATGGGGCCACCTCTGTGCCTTCGTTCATGCTGGGCTCCCTTCAACGCTCTTCCCCGCCCTCCCAGGCAAGGTCAAGTCCCAGTTCTTCCAGGCAGTCTTTTTCAAACTGTTTGATGTTGTGGGTTCCCCCTGAGGGTCACATGACCACTGCACTTCTTGGCGTGCCCCATAAGGGATACCCCAAATTTTGGTGGAAGAAGCTCCCTTTGGTGGATAAAGACTTATGCTGAGCATGGGGTGGGTTTGTGGCAATGAGAGGGTGAAACTGACCTGGTGTAGCTGTCCTTACAGAGCGTGTGGTTGGCACTGAATGATGTCGTCAAACCAGGAAGCATTTCCTTAACTCCTCCTGGGCACTCAGGACTGTGTTGGGCATGGGATGGGCACCTGTTTGTAAGACACAGTCTTGCCCACCAGTTGCTCACACTCAGTTGGCAGGAAGCGTACATGTGCACATAATTAGCTTTAAAAACTTTGCTCATGATAAGAATTGGGCAAACATAGCCTGTGAGAGGGCCAGGTCTGCTTGGAACAGTCAGAGCAGGCTGCCTGGAGGAAGGCACACTTGAACTGGCCTTGAAGGACCCAGACTGGAAGAAGCAGAAGATGTGTTCTTTCTGAGGTCATTCACTGCTTCTGGGGTGACCATCCCAGATCGTTAAAGACAACACAAGCCTTTGAAGGGCAGGACTGGTTTCATTCTTCACAGGCCCAATCCCATCATCTCTATTCTTTTCAACTCCAAAACACATCATTGGTCCTACAGGACACATTCTAACATGGATACTCACTGAATACTTGGAAATGGGGTAATTTAGAGATAGCTCTAGGAGAGGAGTAGAAATCACCTTTTTCTCTGATGTCCTTTCAGTGGAACCCAACTCTCTCTGAGGCAGGACTGTGAGGTGTTTTGGTGCCCAGGTGTGGGAATCAGATGGATCCTGTTTCTTCTACTTGCTAGTGGTGGATATATAAAGTGGGAAAATTCAGTATTTTCTCTAAACCTCAGCTTCCTTACGTACAAAACAGATCTCAGAGTGTCTACTTCATAAAGAAGATCCTATTATTATCATCATCATTATTATTATTACTGTTATCCCTTTTATCAGTTAGGATGATCCTGGCTGCAAGTAACAAGACATCAGGTAATGGTATCATCAATACGTACATGTATAATCTTATTCAACAAGATGGGTGGTTCCAAGGATAGCGTAGCAACTCAACAGAGTCAGCGAGGGTCCAGGTTCTCTCTATCTTCCTGCTCCACCATCTTCAGCAGATGTCACCTCATGGTCACAAAAGAGTTGCCATGGTTCCAGGCATCATATATTCACCCAAGAACGTTGTCAGCAGAAAGGAAGGTGGAGGTGCGAGAGGGAGAGCAAAAGGGCTCCTTTCTCGTGTGCCTCTTTATTCGGGGAGGGAACTTTTCCTCAGAGGTTCCCTCCCCTTGTGTTGGTTGGAACTGGGTCATTTGGCCACTCAGCAGCTAATCACTGGCAGAAGAAAAGGATTACCATGACTGATATGTCACTTGGGGCTGGGCATGCCAATATCTGAACACAAATCTGAGAGAATATTGAGCAGGCAATCAGCAGTGTGTGCCATGCCCTGCGCCATCCAGGCTGTGCCTGGCACTGGGATGGGCACAGCAGGAATGCTGCCATACTGTGCAGAGCCCCACATCGGGCCAGGTCTTGAAATAGGAGGGGGAAGTACTGCCGACATCTCATCAGAACTTAGACCACAAAGTGTCAAGGGTCATACCTGGATGCTTTTAGAACGGCAGAGAAGTCTCAGGAACACTAATCACCCCTCACCCAGCATCAAAAGTCCCCAACCCCACCGAGAACACATGGCATAAGGCATTGCGGCCAAGAGCCTGCAGAAGTGGCTGGAGCCCCAGCTTGGCCTCAGGCATGCCATGTGACCCTAGGCGGGTCACTTGGTTTCTCTGCGTTTCAGTGCCCTCCTCTGAAGAGCACATTAACTTGCTTTGTGGATGCCGTAAGGCTGGTGAAGACCTGCCAGATACAGGGACTCAACAGGGAAGTTATGACGCAGGTCAAGGTGAAGGGGCGATTCCTTAGCAGTAAACAGGTGGTTGGGCCATGTGTGCTTTAAGGCTTCTTCCAGCTTGGATGTGCTTAGATCCCGTGCCCTGTAAAGTAATGAAGGAGCAGCTGCCTGGGTTCAAATTCAAGCTCCCTCATTTGCAAGCTGTGTGACCTTTAGCCATATTGCTTAACCTCTCTGAGCCTCAGTTTTCTCTTCTATAGCAATAGAGGTAATGATAAGATTGTAGTGAGGGGCCATCAAAATAATGCTTGTGAAGTACTTGACAAGGCCTGGCACAATGGTAAGTGCTGGACAGACAGGAACTATTGTTAATATATTGTTTTATGTCATTCTCACAGCAACTTAATGAGTTAGTGATTATTATCCCATTCATTACCCTCATTTTACAGGTGAGGCTCTGAACGGCCAGAGGACTTGTTCAAGGTCCTTCAGCCAGTAAGTGCAAGGGCAGAATTAGAATCTAGGTCTTCTGACCGCCAACCCCATGTCCCGTCTGCTGCACTGCATTCCAGCCTGGAGGAGAAAACGCAGCAAAGAGGGAGTGAATACCCAGATACGGGGGAAAATATACAGTCTGCCTGTGCGAAGGCCCCAACAAAATTGTAAGTAATGAAAAATAACTGGTCTTTTACATATATTATTTTAATCCTTAAATGACTCCAAAATAGAATTGTTCCTTATCTCCCTTTTACTAATGACAACATGATATTCAAAGAGGTTAAGAAATGTGCCCCAATCTGTCAGGCTCCAGATCCTGGATCCTTTCCACTGAGAGGGCTGCAGTAGGTCAGGCCAGCCCTGGACTCACTGGGTCCCTGCTGCCGCCCGGCCTCCACACACTGGAGATTTCCTTCCTTACCGGTCACTCCCAGGTCCCGAGGGCACTCAAGCCCGCATCCCACTCCTGTTGCCCTGAAAGCCTCAGGGAGACCAGCCGCCCCCTCCCTTGGCCATTGGTCCAGAGGCCACCAGGTCCCTGTCCCAGCAGGAACCACTTCCCTCTATGTGCCACCTCCTGCCACAGAGCCAGCTGCCGGTCACACCAGTGTGGAGGACGGCCCGTGGGGTGTGTCACTTCCTGAACCTCTCCTTGCAGCAGAAACCTCTGAATACCCTCAACACAGAAGTTAGGGATCTCATGCTGGCAACAGCAGGTACCGGTGGCGAGTGGGGAAGACATCTGGGGACAGGAGTGGTTGAACCCTCCTTAGGCTGTGCACGGGAATCATCTGGCCTGGGCGCTGATGCTATTGTTTTTTTTTTTGTTGTTGTTGTTGTACACGGGCCTCTCACTGCCGCGGCCTCTCCCGTTGCGGCGCACAGGCTCCGGATGCGCAGGCTCAGTGGCCATGGCTCACGGGCCCAGCCGTTCCGCGGCATGTGGGATCTTCCCGGACCGGGGCACGAACCCGTGTCCCCTGCATCGGCAGGCGGACTCTCAAGCACTGCGCCACCAGGGAAGCCCCCGATGCTATTTTTTGCTGAGTACTTTCACCTGCATTCCCGTCTATGCTTCCAGCCACCTTGCACCCCAAGGCTTGGTGGGTCCTGCAGGCCCGCTTGCCAGATGAGGAAAGCAGGGCTCACCTGTGCCCGAATGGCACAGCTGGGAAGAGGCAGTGCCCCCAGGCTCCGGCCTGGAGCACTTTCAGCAACCAGGGTCTCTCTCCAGGTAACCATGGGGTGAGCTCTGGACCTCAGCCCCAAGGTGTTGGGAGGTCACCTGGATCTCAGGGGGCTATGCTTGTTCCTCCTCACGCTCGAATCCTGTGCGTGATGAAATTCCCAGAGGGCAGAAGGCCCTGGCTGGCCTGGGAGTCCTGCCCAGCGTGGGCAGTGGGGAACAGGGGTCACTGGCTGGGGAGCAGCCTCAGGGAGCCTAGAGTTCTCAGAAAAGCTGGCCCGGCCTCTCAAGCCAGCAGAACAGGCTAAATTGCGTTGGGCCTAGCATTTTGTAGCAGGTAGAGAAGCAAAGCAGAAGTCTGCTTCAGCCGACAAGACCTGGAGCCACAAACCAGCTCAGAAGTTCCTCCTCTTTTCAGCCTTGGGGTGCGGGCGTGGCATTGTGGAGGCCTGGGCCTTGTGACCTGGAGTAGCCATTTACCCACCCTGGGTCCTGTCTGTAAAGGGAGGAAACTTGTATCCCCGGGGTCCCTGCCTCACTTCTACAGCCCTTTCTGTCCCCCCACCCCAGGAGCTGCCCACTTGGTCTCTCTCTCTGGACACACACGGATGTAAACACACACACGAGGCACACATCGACACAGACATGCACACAGACACACAGACACACACACACCCAGACACGTGGATTTACGTACATGCAAACATAGACACACACGGGCACACACACAGCCTCACATTCACAAACACAGACTCACACCCACACGCAGACAATACTTCTTGTGTCACACCTGCTCTCTACACTCAGACATCGTAGAGCTGACCCTCGTGGCCTGCTTCAGTGATTCTCAAACTTGGCGCACATTAGAATCCTCTGGGGAGCTTTTAACAAATCCCATACGCTCAGGCGACACCCTAGAAGAATCACCTTGCCATCTCTATGGGCCAGCTCCAAGGCATCATATTTTTAAGAGCCCCCAGGTGACTCCAGTGTGCACCCAGGGTTGACAACTAGTGGCTCTCAATTTATTTCATCACCCGGCAAGGAACCCCAGAGAGTGAATTCAGGGGCACCCCGGGATCAGATACAGCATCCACGTTTCCAGGCCCAGCTCGTCTCCCTCCAGCTTGTCTAATAAGGCCTTGATCCTAAACTGCCCCCAGTAAGGGACAGGGTGAGTAACCATGAACCAAGCTTCTGCCACTTTGAGGAGATAGCTGAGCTAGACTCACTGCCTTCCATGCAAATGTTGAGGAGGGGTGTTTCTCAGACTGGGGGAGCCCACCTGTATCACAGTTCCCCAGAGCCTACGGATATGCAGATTCCCAGGCCCCGGCCCTACCAGCTGAGTCCCAGTCTCTGAGGGCTGTGCTTGGGGCTTCCTGGTGTATGCACCATGGCTGGTCTGCGCATCAGCAGACCAGGGTTCAGACCCGGCTCTGGCCCTGACCTGCTGGGTCACCTGAGTGGGTCTGGCCCCTCATCTGGGACCTTCTCATCTCGAGGCTCTCATGGGAATCGAGCACAGGGATGTCAGGGGAGAGGCTCTAGGACACTACATGAGTTGATTGCTTTATTATTCTGGTCGTTGCTTTTGTGCTTGTCATTTACTTCTGCCGGGCCTGCCGTGGCCCTGATGACTCTGGTGAATAAACCTGGAGGTTTGAGAGCCCTGGAGATGCTGCAAGAAGAGTCCAGAGGTCGTCATGCACAGGGCAGGGGCATAGGGACGAGCCTGTGTCTTAGTAAATATCCTTGTGCCCAGCTGGCTCACCTCTTTGGCGGGGCAGTGAGCGAGGCCCTGTCTTTGTGGCGGGGATGTCCTGTGGCTGCCGTGAGCCTGGCCCTTAATGAAATCACAGCGCAGGGAGAGGAAGGTAGAAGAAACTGAATATAGCACTTGCTATGTACCAGGTAATCCACTGGGCATTTTACACGTATCGCTGCATAGAATTCTCATATCCAGTGTAATCCCCAAGAGAGGAGAGCTATGAAAACTCTAGAAGAGAGAATAGAAACTCAGAGTTGTGATCTGTCCAAAGGCACTCAGCAATGGCAGAGCTCAGGGAGGTCTATCTTCTGATCCCACGGTGTTCCCCTGTACCACTCTGTCCCTCCTGTGCCACCCTGTCCCCCTGAATCATGCAGTCCCACGCTGTCCCCCTATATTACCTATGTGCCCACTGTACCACTCTGTCCCCTGTGCTACTTTGTCCCCACGGTACCACCCTGTCCCCCTCTATCATCCTGTCCCCCTCTACCACACGGCCTTCCAGTACGCCAGGATTGCAGGATTCCTGGGATACCTCTCATTTAATCTGGCGGAGGCATCCAGCTGCAGCCCAAGCCCTTGCAAGATCTTTGCCTTGTGATTTCTGGGGAATAACCCAGCCAGATCCCCTGGCCCAGTGTCGTCTTGGCTGCTACACGGGAAGGATGAGGACATCTGAATAGGTTTCTAACAACACAGGGTTTCAAAGAAAGATAAAGATCAAAGGTGAAGGAGGTAAAAGAAACCAAAGTCAGATCACCCCTTGATTAAAGCAAGAGGAGCCAGTTCTCCGCAGGCTGAAGTCTGCAGGAGGCCTGCCCAGCCTCAAGAAACCTCTGTAGCCTGGAATCCCAGTGTCTTTCAGGTAGAGCTGTGGGACAGAGAGCGGACCAGAGACAGACAGATGGACAGAGACATGCAGAGCAGGGCAGGGGGGCCTGAAAGAGAGGGAGAGAGGAGGGGTAGCAATGAAGAGAGGGACAGAAGGGAGAGAGAGCAAGACACAGAGAGACAGCCAGGACAGAGCTGCACAGAGAGAGAGAGGAAGGAGAGAGAAACAGAGACACACACACACACACACACACACACACACACACACACACAGAGAAACAGAGAGAGAAACAGAGAGAAACAGACAGAAACAGAGATGAAAACAACAATAGAAAGCAAAACAAAGACACAGCCATAGCACCAAGTGAGGCAGTGAGGCAGTGAGGCAGTGAGGCGTGCAAAGAGAGTGTCAGCGGCCAACAGAGACCGGAACAGAGAGCGAGGGAGGCCGAGGGAGAGTCTGGGAGTAGCGGGACCACCACTAAGTGTCTTGTACTGGGGCAGGACTCCCCTGTGGGGCTGGCGCAGCTTGGGCCAGCGGCTTGGCCCCTTGGCCTGCCCTCCTTTCCTCCACGTGGAGGCTGGCCCGCTTTCTAGATGAAGGGCCCAGCCCGCCAGGCCTTCTGCTCCCTTTTCCTCAGATGTGGTCTTTGGAGAAAAAGGACTCCTCCTGCAGAGGCTGGGAAGCAACCCCCTCATGGAGGCTGGAGGGCTCTCCCCAGGCTGGGAGGCCTGCAGGGTCCTGGTTCTTCAGGCCCTGCAGTGGCCATGACCCCCACGTGCCCAGGCCCCTCCTGCACCCCGCCCCCTGCTTTCCTTTCTCCCCTCCTCCCGTACGCGCCATGCCTTCAAAGCCCAACCCAGGCTCCTCTTCCTCCAAGAAGCCCATGGGGATCACCAGCCCCAGGGATTCCTCTGGATTTCTTTTGCCTGCCATGCACGTAGATTCTCTATTCCCATCCCTCCTTCTGGATGTAAAATCCTCTTCTCCGTCATCTCCTCCTCCCTCCCCACCCAGGCCTCAGGGCATGTACACAGAGAGGCATCCCCGAGTTCTGAAATGTGCTACTTTGATTCATCCTGTGCTTGCTACTTTTTCCAAATTCGCTCCTGTGAACGCTGGCACCTGGTCCTCAGTTTGGAGAGCCTGTCACGGAGGACACAGTGTGACGGTGGGCAGAGGGGAGTGGACGCTCAGGCTGGCAGCGTGCCAGGCTCCCGGAGCTGGTCTGCGGCACACTCAGCCAGCGCCTGGTCCTGAACCTCACTCTAGACAAGGGCGGAGTGCCCGCACTGGGGGAGATGGGGAAGGGGTACCGGGGCCTGGCACCTCCTGGCCTGGCTCAGACCCGAAAACCCATCCCGAAGGGCCTAGCCTGCAACTTGGCCCTCACCTGTTCTCACTTCCCTTTCTCAGTGGGTCAGCACCTGCTGCACACCCCACACCCTCGCTCCCACACTTGGCAGCCACACCCTCTTCCTTTCCCCAGAGGCCTTCTTCTGAGCTGGTCCTGCTTGGCCAAAGCAAGACACATGATCACTTAACTTCAGCGGGTGGGGCAACGCAAGTCTGCCACCCGCCCCAAAGGAGCAAGGGCTGGGACATGTCTGAGCAGCCCTGGTGACCTCTGTGTTCAGAGCTGTGGTTGCCCCTGCCAGGCTGAAGCATCTTCAGGGCCGGGGCTGTACGCCCCAATCCTGGCACAGTGGATGCAGGGGTACTTGTTGAGCAGGTGATATGGGCCCAAACAAAAGGCAGAAGCCCTGACAGCTTTGAACTGCACTGCCCTCCTGCCATCATGAGGATGACGATGACAGGAAGATGATAAATACCAACGTCACTGAGTAAAGCACTTACGTTCTCCCAGTTGATCCCGATAACAGCCCAGACAGGTACCTGGGACACCAGAGTCCAGTGACTTGTTCAAGGTCACACAGCTAGCGAGGGGAGAGGGGCCACAGTTGGACTCAGGTAGCCTATAACCGGAGGCGGAGCTCTTGAGGTGGCTGCTGGTTCCCTGAGCTAGAAGCCAGAGACACGAGTTCTGGTGGCTCCTCTGTGTGACCTGGGGTGAGTCCCATCTCCCCTCTGAGCCTCAGGCTCCTGGTCTGTATAGTGAGGGTTTGAACTCTTTGGGTTCTATGTTCCCTTTCTCAGCAGACATGTCCTAATTCTAAGGGAATTAGGTCACACTCCTGTCTCCCCCGACCACCCCGGCCACGAGGACATTATGATGATTCAGAATCAAGCAACACTTAGAGGCAGGTCTCCTGTCTTCAAAGACCTTACAGTCCAGTGGGGGTGAGAAACAGCCATGTAACCTTCCATGCAGATTTGGGTTCCAGTTACTGTTCAGACAGTGGGGCTGAGGGAGGCCTGGTGGGGGCTGGAAGTCCTGGGGGAGGGGGAGGGAGGGGCGGGCCTGAGGGAGGGAGCATTTGGCCATTCGGATGGGTTAGGAGAGGGATGGAATAGAGGTGGGGATGATGAGACTGCAGGGTGTGTGACAGCCTGTGAGGACCCGGCCAGCTGGCACGGAGAAAGCGATGACCTTCTAGCAGTTTCCCTCTCCAAGCCCCCCTCTTGTGAGCGAATGTCTTTAATTTATTAAGGGACCGATTTTTTTTTTTTTTTTTTTTTTGCAGTACGCGGGCCTCTCACTGTTGTGGCCTCTCCCGCTGCGGAGCACAGGCTCCGGAAGCGCAGGCTCAGCGGCCACGGCTCACGGGAAGGGACCGATTTTAAATCATCCTCCCTGTCTCCCTGCCCACCCTCCCTCCTCCACTGCCTGTATTTCCCCTGACAATAAATTTTGTTTTAATGACAGTTTAGAAAATGAGCAAATCTTTGGTGACACTTTTATCACCTCCAGAGTACTTTTAATAAGAGGTTTCGGTAGATGGTGTATTCTGGGAGTCAGGCAAGACAGTGGCTCCATCTCCCCAGGTGGAACCGCTTCCCCGTGTCCCAGCCCTGCAGCCCGAATGCCACCTCTCTCTGCCCTATTCCCTCTTCTGGAGGCAAGACTCCTGCCTAGGACCCCAGCTTCCCGGGTTCCAGCCCCATCCTGACAACCCACTCATGCGGCGGCCTCAGGCACAGCCCTTCACGCCTCCTTCTCTGTCAGTCTCATCCGTAAAATTTTGCCTAGGTGCAAAGGGTAATTAGCACAGACCTATTAATAATGTTTAAAAGGTACCACACCTAGTTACTCAGACTGGCAAATCAGGTCCAAGAATATGTCTCAAACTAAAAACAGCTGAACTGAATTTGCAAGCCTGGACTCCATTGATCACCCGGAAGTGTGCTCGCCCTGTGTTAGTGTCAGAAGCCGGCAGGTCCACATGGCACCTAAAACACGCTGCCGCCTCCAGGGGTTTTCAGCTGGGTTGCAGAAGCAAGAAAAACAGCCCAGAATGAGGTTGTGGCCGAAAGCAGGCCTTAGAGGGCTAAGGATGGGGTTCGGGTGGGGCAGGCTGAGGAGCCGCCCATGGTTACTGTGGAGGGAACTGATCCCCAGAAAGGAGAGACTGATCATGTGGGATCCGTCGGGAAGGCGGAGCCCTGGAGGGGCTTGTCACAGTTCAAGATGAGGGGAAGCCTGGACATGAGCCAAGAGCAAGACCTGGGAAGGAGGGACATTTAAAGGGAAATCAACAGGATTTGCGAGTTGGCTGGATACTGGACTTATGAGCGGCAGGGTTTAGGAGAATGGGAGTCCCCAAAGAAAGGCAACGCTGAGAGATCATTGAGTCAATCATTGGGTGACCTGTAAAATGATTCTGTCCACTTAAAAATATATGAAGGAAAAAAGTTTTGTTTTCTTTAAGAAACACATGGTTGAAGGCAATCAAGATGTAATTTGCTACTTTTACCAAAAATTTGTTTTATTGAAGTATGTTTGATTTACAGTGTTGTGTTAGTTTCTGGTGTACAGCAAAGTGACTCAGCTATACATATATATATATAAGAGTTTGCATCTGCTGATCCTAAACTCCCACTCCATCCCTCTGCCACCGTCCCCCTTAGCAACCACAAGTCATTCTCTATGTCTCTGAGTCTGTTTCTGTTTCGTAGACGAGTTCATTTGTGTCATATTTTAGATTCCACATGTAAGTGATATCATACAGTATTTGTCTTTCTCTTTTTGACTTCCTTCATTTAGTATGATAATCTCTAGGTGCATCCAAGTTGCCGCAAATGGCATTCTTTCCTTCTTTTTTATGGCTGAGTAGTATTCCATTGTATTTATACACCACATCTTTTTATCCATTCACCTGTCAGTGGCTATTTGGGTTGTTTCCATAGTGCTGCTATGAACATAGGGGTGCACGTATCTTTTTGAATTATAGTTTTGTCTCGATATAGATCCAGGAGTGGGATTGCTGGATCATACAGTAGTTCAATTTTTAGTTTTTTGAGGAATCTCCATACTGTTTTCCATAGTGACTGCACCAACTTACATTCCCACCAACAGTGTAGGAGGGTTCCTTTTTCTCCACACCCTCTCCAGCATTTGTTATTTGTAGACTTTTAAAAAAATATATTTATTTATTTATTTGGTTGCACCAGGTCTTAGTTGTGGCATGCGGGCTCCATAGTCATGGCAGGCGGGCTCCCTAGTTGCGGCTCACAGGCTCTCCAGTTGTGGCATGCGAACTCTTAGTTGCTGCATGCACGTGGGATCTGATTCCCTGACCAGGGATCAAACCCAGGCCCCCTGCATTGGGAGCACGGAGTCTTAACCACTGTGCCACCAGGGAAGTCCCTGTAGAGTTTTTAATGATGACCATTCTGATGGGTGTGAGGTGGTACCTCATTGTAGTTTTGATTTACATTTCTCTAATAATTCGCGATGTTGAGTCTCTTTTCATGTGCCTACTGGCCATCTCTATGTCTTCTTTGGAGAAACGTCTATTTAGGTCTGCTGCCCATTTTTTATTGGGTTGTTTGTCTTTTTGTTATTGAGCTGCTTATGCATTTTGGAAATTAATCCCTTGTCGGTCACATCATTTGCAAATACTTTCTCCCAGTCTGTAAGTTGTCTTTTCATTTTGTCTATGGTTTCCTTTGCTGTGCAAAAGCTTGTAAGTTTGATGAGGTCCCATTTGTTTATTTTTGCTTTTATTTCTATTGCCTTGGGAGACTGACCTAAGAAAACATAGGTATGATTTATGTCAGAGAACGTTTTGCCTATGTTCTCTTCTAGGATGTAATTTGTTTCTAATAATTATGGTTTATAAAAAATGGAAAGGGCTCTAAGTTAACTGAGTGAGAAAGTAACTTGGGTTTCAGAGATCCTGACATTTCCTGAGAACCTATGATGGGCCATTCACTGTGCTTGGCACATTTAGAAGCTGATGCATTTAAAGAGTTTAGGACTGTGCCTGGCTTTGTGAAAGGGAGCTCTCCTGCCTCTCATCTTCTGTATTGGGAAGAAATCATTATGGCCATGGGTGACATACGAACACTTAGGGGGTGGGGAATAATTAAGTGCTTCTGGGCACTTCCCAGGTGCCAGGCACTGTTCTAAGTGCTTTGCATTTGTTTAAGCTCACAAAAATCCTAGAAGGTAGGTGTTATTATTATCAACCTCATGTTATAGATGAGGAAGCAGAAGCACAGAGAGATTGAGTAACTCTCCCGTGGCCACACAGTAAGTACCAAGTCAGAGACTGAATCTCTAGCCTGGCTCCAGCGTCTGTGAATGGAGCCGGTCCCCAGGCTGCAGAATCTTGTCTATTTTTGACCTCAGAGGAGTCAAGAGGACAAGAGGAGACTGGAGAAGACTCCAAAGGGTTCCCTGAGAACAGATCTCTCTGAGATCAGGGAAGGTCTTGAGGGGAATAGATGCAAAGTTGGGTTATTGATTTCCAACTACACAAAGATGCAGGAGAGAAACTTGAGGGTCTTTTTTTTTTAAAGTACGTTTATTTATTTATTTATTTATTTATTTTTGGCTGCATTGGGTCTTCGTTGCTGCGTGTGGGCTTTCTCTAGTTGCGGCGAGCGGGGGCTACTCTTCGTTGTGGCACACGGGCTTCTCATTGCGGTGGCTTCTCTTGTTGAGGAGCACGGGCTCTAGGCACATGGGCTTCAGTAGCTGTGGCTCGCGGGCTCTAGAGCACAGGCTCAGTAGTTGTGGCGCACGGGCTTAGTTGCTCCCCGGCATGTGGGATCTTCCTGGACCAGGGCTCGAACCCGTGTCCTCTGCACTGGCAGGGGGACTCCTAACCACGGCGCCACCAGGGAAGCCCCCGACTTGAGGGTCTTTCTCCAGGGGCTACAGGGAGAGGCCTGAGGCTACGTTTGTCTCATAAGGCTTTCATGGCACTGAAGTAGAACTGGTGTGAGGATACAGGTCTGGAGAGGGAAGACTCAATTCCATTTAAACTGGGACTGGAGACAGTTAAACTCTATGAGAGACAGTTCTTGTTCTCAGTTTGCTCTTTGGTTTTTTGCTGTAAGTGTGTTTGAAGGTGCCTGGTCATTGGAGAGAGAAGGACACAGGAGTGAGAAGGAGTGAGAAGCTGAAGCTTTGCCACATGGTGTCTGTGGGATGGTGGGCAAACCACTGACCTCGCTGAACCCTGCTCTCCCTGTCTGCAAAATGCAGGAGTCCCTATGTCAGAAGGTGGGGACCTGGGTACCGTGTGTATTTAGCTCCTGGCCCAGATTTGGCCTTCCATATTCCATAATTGGTAGCTATTATTATTATTATGGCTATAACCATAGATCATTAATTTACAGTTTTAAAATGCTTCACCTATGTCATTTTGTACTCTTTTATTGAAGAATTAAATTTCTATGGGAAATCCTCCTAATTGGCTGGATTCAGTAGCACCCGCATTTCTCCAAAGTGTGCGTAACAGATAGGCCAGGACGGGTACTGCTTCTCTCTGGCGGCACCCACCCACCAAGGCACTTTATCTCCTACCACCTACCGAGTGTTGACGGTGGCAGGCACCGTCCTGTGTGCTTGGGGGACGTCACCTTCAATCCTGACAAGAACCCTGCAGGCCGGACCTTTCCCCCACCTGGCAGACGAGGAAGCCCGAGGCTCAGAGAGGTTAGGTGACTTGCCTCAGGTCACACAGCTGGGAAATGCTGAGCGGGGATTCAGAGCCAGGTGTGTCTCTCACGAAAGCTTATACCTCCTCCCCGATGGCGGATCTAGGGTTTAGGGAATTCTCTGGGATTGGAACTGGCCTTGCAATGATGGAGAGAGTGACCAGCTAAAGGCTGTTCTGTGAACAGTGTGAATTCTCTGGGGATGGCTCTTCTGGGGCTGAGCAACTTCAAGAAACCCTAAAGAAGCTCCAACTGGGAGGATGCCATCTCTACATGTCAGGTGTCCCCCACTGGCAAGGGAAGCTAATCCCTCTTCCGGAATCCCCACGTGGCTCACCTCCCTGGCTCCCACCCTGGGTTCATCTGCCTGGTGTTCAAGGGATCAGATGTGATGCAGGGAATGAAGCTATAACAACCCCTTACATTTGTCCAGGGCTCTGTAATTTGCAGAGAACCCATCATCATGATGGCCATCCATCATGGCCTCTGAGCTAAGAGGAGGTAGTATCCCTACAGATAAGAACAGGAGTTTTGAGGCACACTGACTTGGGCCGGAGTCTCTGTTCCACCCTTTACATGCTGTGTGACCTTGGGCAAGTCTCTCAACCTCTCTAAACCTTAGTTCCCTTACCTGAGAAATGGAGGAAATACCTACTGCATAAGAATTTTATGAGGGCTCATTAAGATTATGCATATACAATATATATGGTTATATTACTATTTATATATAAAATCTCATTTAACTCTCATAATAGCCCACAAATAAATAATAAATATTGATACATAGTAATGCTTTAATAAATTAAGGGACTTCCCTGGTGGCACAGTGGTTAAGAATCCGCCTGTCGATGCAGGGGACAGGGGTTCGAGCCCTGGTCTGGGAGGATCCCACATGCCATGGAGCAGCTAAGCCCGTGCGCCACAACTACTGAGCCTGCACACCACAACTACTAAAGCCCGCGCGCCTAGAGCCCATGCTCTGCGACAAGAGAAGCCACCGCAATGAGAAGACCTAGTACTGCAATGAAGAGTAGCCCCCGCTCGCCGCAACTAGAGAAAGCGTGCACACAGCAACGAAGACCCAATGCAGCCAAAAATAAATAAATAAATAAAAATTTAAATAAATAAATTAATTAATGTTAGCTAAGCACAGCCACACCCCCCAAAGGTAGATAATAAGAATTCTTAC
Source organism: Orcinus orca (assembly GCF_937001465.1). NCBI lineage: Eukaryota > Metazoa > Chordata > Mammalia > Artiodactyla > Delphinidae > Orcinus > Orcinus orca. Next base: position 89,084,796 of record NC_064560.1, read on the forward strand.
TTATGAAGCCAAGTTCTTTTCATCATATTTTGTTATACTGCACCCTGACTGTCTGCTCACCCACCAGACTACAAGCTCCAGGGGAGGCCGGAGCCGTGTCTGTTTGCTGAACCCTCCACCCAAAGTGTTCAGCAGCGTGTCTGACACGTAGCAGGGGCTCAATACATCTTTGCTGTTGGATCAGCGATCTTGTTTAATCCTCATAGCAGCCCTTTGAAGTAAGAGAAATAGCGTCCCCATTTTACAGATGAAGAAACAGAGGTCGAGAGAGATGAACAAGGTTACGCAGCTAGGAAGTGGTGGAACTGGAGTTCACATTCATGTTCCTGACTCACAAATCTGGACTGTGAACCATCAACCATCCTGCCAGAGAGAACGATTTCCTCTCGGCAGACAGAAGGCTGGGACCACGGCTCCCGGGCTGGCAGCCCTGAGCCCTCCCCATCACATTTGAGAGGGTGATGGGTGGTCCCCAGGCCCAGCCTCACAGCGTTCGGAAGAGCACCATTGGGCCATTGCCCAAGAGGCCCTGGGATAAGAGCTCGTGGACTGGGGGAACTAGTCCTGAGCCCACCGCGTACGTGTCCCAGTGGTAGGACTTAAACCAGATTGGGGACAGCACACGTTGAACGACCCCCTTCATTCCCCAAAGAAAACCCCGTGGGGCTGTTTCCTCCCCAGGAGGGAGCCCTGCCTTGCTGGGGTGCCATTCTCTTTGGGAGGAGGGACAGCTGTGGGCGGCAGTGAGCTGGGGGGCACTTGGGCCGCGGCCATTCTCCCCCCCTCCCCTGCAGCCTGGGGGACAGCGGTGACCGAAGGCTTTGAGAGGGGAGCCCTGGGAAGCAGCTTGCAGAGGCCTGTGCTGGGTGCGGGGGGTTTGCTTACAGATGGCTGGAGGAGCCCGTTTCCGAGGGCTCTGAGAGGCTGGCAGGGAGTCTCCTGGGGAGGGAAGCTGGTCACTCAGGCTCCATCCAGCTCACCTCGTTAACTCACAAATGTGCCCCATCCCTCGCGGAGTACCTGTTCCTCTTTCGAGACCTCAGGAGACTGACATCATTCACTAGCCTAGTGAGAGAAGGAGCTAGAATTTAAACTCAGGCCTGTGTGAGTCCAGGCCTGGTCTCTGGGCTTCCCGTACCTCACTCTGCGTATGTGCGGTCAGGCGGAAGTGAGGCTGTGTGGGTCAGGAGCCAGGGAGGCCTCTGCTGCCCGGGGACATCCCCTCACGGCTACCACCCGCTTTAGATCCCTGGGGAAAAGCAGGTGGGTGCCCCAGGGGATGGTGGTGGGAGGGGCATCACACAGGAGGAGAGAAGAGGCAGAAAGGAGGCCGGGTGCCACGGATGTCCTGCTCTCTTACCTGACACCTCAGTCTGGGCAAGCACGTTTTGGGTGGGTGCTGGGGAAGTGGAGGCTGGAAGGATGGGATCAAAGAGAGAGAGAGTGTGTGTGTGTGTGTGCGCGCGTGTGTGTGTAGCACACTGGATAAGTAGTCTGGAAACATGGCTCTATTCCCAGCCCTGATAGAAAGAGGGCAGGAGACCTTGGCATTCACTGTTCCCCTCTGTGCCTGTCTGTCACATCAGGAAGATGGCTTAGGTGCTGTCTGAGGCCCTCCCGCAGCCCCACCACCTTTCTCAATTTCTAACCTGAGCAAAGGCACAGATGCAGAAGCCTGACTGCCTGGGTCCAATTTGACTCTCCCCTTTAGCACCTGTGTGCTTATAAGCAAGTGAATCAACCTCTCTGGTCTCTCAGCCCTGACTACAAAACAGGGATAATCATGGCTCCTGATCTCATGGACTTGCTGTGAGGATTCAGTGAGTTAATCCATGCCAATCAGCAAATGCTCAGTAAATAGTAACTACTGCTATCATTACTATCCAGATCCTTTATCCACAATCCTGAGCTCCCAAACACTCTGAACACCAAAAGCTTTTTAAAAATTCATTTGGAAACTATTTTTAGTCTTTATTTACCCATGGACTGTGAATATTCATTAGTTTTCCTGCAGAAATGTTAATGCATTTGATTACAGGGCCCTGTCCCAGATCATTGGAGTGATATGAAATAGGTGATATTTCCACCATCTTCCCTTCCTAAATTCCAAAAAAAAAATGTTCTGGATCCTGAAATACATCTGGCCCTAAGGAATTTGGATAAGGGATTGTGGACCTGAGCTCTTTTTCAGTTCTTCCAATAATCTTGGAAAGTAGATGAACTTTATTTCCGTTGTACAGATAGAGAGGCTTTGAGGAGTTAAAGCATTTGTCCTGGACGCCAGGGCTCATCAGCGGCAGAGCCAAGACTCAAGTCCCCGCCTCTGATTGCAGATCCCACACTGGTCCCCTCTGCAGCCCTCCTAGGCTGTCAGACCCCCGAGGCCCCTGAGGGCCTGCGTCTGGTTCAAATTTAAGTGCACACACCAGGCACTTAGGACTTGGCCAGTTCAAGTCTATTGAATGAACAAATGCATGCAAGAGCAGAAGACACGAGATTCTTCTCCTGGACGGACCAGCATCTCCCAAAGGAGACAAGGAGGAAAAAGATGAACTCAACAAGAACCATCCCCCAGGAGCCTGCTAAGCTGCCCTGCCATCTGTGCCGAAGGTAGAGTCATGGGCCTATGTTTGCCTCTGCCCGGACTCACTTGCCAAGGGACTCTGAGCAAGTCCCTTGACCTTTCTGAGCCTTGGTTTCCTCACCTGTGTAGTGAGGATAATAATTCTCAGACAGCCATGGTACGAGGCAGGGGATTGGGGCGTATTCAGTGAGGTGACACAGGGCCTGATTGGTGCTTAAGAACAGCTGGAACTGACCAGCTTCCCTCCCCAGGGGACTTCCTGCCAGCTTCTCTGAGCCCTTGGGGAACAGGCTCCTCCAGCCATCTGTGAGCAACCCCCCAGCGCCCAGTACAGGCCTCAGCAAGATGCAGCTGAGGGCTCCCCTCCCAGAGCCTTCGTTCACCACCGTCCTCCAGGCTGCAGGGGGGCGGAGTCTGGCTGGGCCACTCCCCCAGCTCACCGAAGCCCACAGCTGTCCCTCCTCCTGAAGAGAAGGGCACCCCAGCAAGGCAGGGCTCTCTCCTAGGAGGAAATAGCCCCGCGGGGGTTTCCTTGGGGAACAAGGGGCGTTGTTCAGCGTGTGCTATCCCTGATCTGGTTTAAGTCTTACCTCCCTGGACAGGTATATGCTGGGCACAAAGTATCATTTGAAGGTTTCCTGTTCAATACAGGAAACCCGTTACTGCTGTGAGTCGGGCTTAGAATTCCTGCTGCTTACCCCTCCCTGACTCTGCTCTTCCCACGTGCTGGGGTCCACAGTGCCCCCTCCCCTTGCCCAGACACCAGAACCTGGCCCCTCCTGACTAGCTTTATCCAGCTGTTGCGGCAAGACCCTCCCAGCCTCCCTTCTTCTCCCAATTCCACTGTTGAAATAAAACATCCATCATGCTTCATTTGCCTAATAAGCCGCAGTCTCCATTCTGCTGGGTGATTAACCAGCTAGAGTACCACGTGCTCCCCATCACAGGCTCTTGGAGATCGCCACGGGCGGGGTGACTAGAGCAGCCCTGTGCTGGCTGAGGGCCTGCTTTCCTTCCTTTTGCTTTACACCCACCCCCCATCTTTTTTTTTTTTTAAATGAAAAATGACCCTGAGATTCCATTAAGTTCCCTGTGCAATAGCAATTATTCTGGAGAAATTGATGGTGACTCTGTTAATGACTGCTCGGGCCGATGTTAATGTACCAGGGGACAGTATACACTGTCCTGCTTGCTGCAGCTAAAGCAGGGAAGGATTCCCGGGGAGGGCAGCAGGGACCTGGACGCAAGGTGGGCGGGGCATGGATCTATGGTGAGCGGGGTATCGATGCAAGGAAGGTAGGCCGAGTTTCATTAAGACAGTAATAATTTCTAGTACTTCTCAGAAAGGATTTCTCACCGGTTTGGGGTGTCTGGGAGGAGAGTGTTCGTTTCTGGGGTAACTCCCTGCTTTGGGAGTCCTGCCGCCCCCCCACCTCCCCGCGGGAGGCAGCGCCAGGACCATACTTCCTGCCCCTGTGCTTTATATCCCCGGAAGTGCCGTGCGCAGTCGGGAAAGAGCAGGAGATCCAATCACAGGCCAAGAGCCGACTCTGGCCTGCCTGTGGGTGTGGTCTGGGGCGTCCCTCCCCAACTTTTGGCGCCGGGGAAATGAGCACGGTTGCACGCTCTCCCACACCCGCAGCACGGAGGCCAGGGGCAGACCCGCCAGTGGCCTAGCCAGTACCCATCCCTTCTGCTCCCTCCTTGCTGGCAGAGCCAAGTGGGAGCATCTGCTCTAAGGGGCGGTGTGGGTCCCTCTCTGGCCCAAAGAGTAAAGAGAGCTTTGTTCAAGTCCACCGCCAGTGGTGGGCAAGAAGGGGCCCCGTGATACAGTTCTGGCCAGAAAGCAGAGGCTCTGTGGGCGCTTCTGGGAATGGATCCCTTGCTCGTAAAAAGCTGTGCGGAGAAGGGACTTCTTGCTTCCTGCGTCTGGACACGGCCCAGAGTGTTCTGAGACCCCAAGAACTATACAGGACACCTCTCGCCGCTTGGAGCTGTAGTAGCCATCTTGCAAGCATGGAGGGACCTGCCTGAGGACCAGGTGAGAGCAAGAGCTAGTGAGTCAGGCTTTTATTATCCTTCTAAATCAGCGGTCTCCAACCTTTTTGGCACCAGGGACCGGCTTCATGGAAAACAGTTTTTCCACGGATGGGGGTGGGAATGGGGATGCTTCAGGTGATAATGATAATTGGGAGCGGTGGGAAGCAGCAGATGAAGCTTCGCTGGGGCTCGCCCTCCACTCACCTCCTGCTGTGCGGCCCGGTTCCTAACAGGGGGTTGGAGACCCCTGTTCTAAATGATCAGTAGAAGTGGGCCTGGGGTGCTCCAGAGGGAAACCTGCAGCTTCCCAGGCTCTGTCTCTGAGTACAGTGGAAGACAGAGCAGTTCTGAAGCCCAGGGAAGGATGTGACCACTCAGAACCTTTCAAGTGGAGTGATTTTTTTTTAATGGCAGGGATTAGAAACTGTTGTAATGTTTTTCTTAATTGATTCTTCTAATTGCAAATCAATAGAACTGATTTGCACCCTGACTGGGTTTGTTTTGTTGTGAAGCGACTGGGGGCCCTGAAGGACTCCCTGTGAGAAGAAGACTTCAGGTGAGGGGAAACCAGAGATTTCCAATCATCACTCGTGGGTGGCAGGAGGGGCAGGGACCGGGGACGGAGAGGGAACTGGTTCCTCTTCTCTCTTCTTACCCTTCAGCTCTCACAAGGAGGCTGACGCTTGGTGAGTAAGGGGCAAATCCAGCAGGTGGAAAGGGCTGGCTGTCAAGCTGTCCCCTCCAGCCCCTGAGGGCTGTCTCTGGCTGGAAAGTTGGACCCCCAGTAGACACAGCACTTTTCTCTGGACTTCTCTGAGCAGCCGGAAGATAGCCTGGAAACGTATTCATCTAGTCAGTACAGCATGAATATTTCCTGAGCACCTACTATGTTCCAGGCTCCAGATAGAGGTTGGGGATTCAATGGTGGATAAGACAGCTATGGCATTGAATGACAGAATCAATCAGAATTCAGCCGCCAAGAACGGAATCCTCTCTGACTATTTATGCAGAAAAGGACTTATTGCAGAGTATTAAATTACCTTTATTCTTTTTTAATTAAAAAATTTTTAAATTTATTATTTATAAATTAAAAAATTTTATTTATGTATTTTTATTATTTATTTTATTAAAAAAAATTTTTTAATGACCTCTAGAACTGCTGAAAGGTCTGGAGAAATAGGCATTAGGCTGAGCTCCCAGGAGTGACTCTTAAGAACCAGGCTTCTGAGAATGTCCCATTCAGGCCGTATCGGGGCAGTTGCTGCCACAGTCACCTGTTCTAGGACCCCAGTGCCTCTGCGACAAAATGGGAGCCTCATGTTTGCCTCTCTCCCCTCTTGGCTCAGTTCTGAATTTGAGTTTCAGATGAGTCCATCGATTGGTAGAACCCAAATCAATGTGGAACTCTAGCTGCAAGGGAGTCTGTGCATGTAGGTGTTTGTTCTCTAGGAAGGACCCCTTGGAGCAGGAGGTAGGAATAGATGGTGAGCAAACCTGCACTTTCAACACAGCAACTGATTACACAGTTTGTTAATGACTTTGTGGTTAGTGCCTTGCAGAAAAAGCAGGGGGAATTGTTAAAAGGAACTTGTCTAAATTCTTGGCAAGAATCAAAAGGAAACCATGACTGTAAAAGTGGATGGTGGTGGGGCTTCCCTGGTGGCGCAGTGGTTAGGAACCTGCCTGCCAATGCAGGGGACATGGGTTCGAGCCCTGGTCTGGGAGGATCCCACATGCCGTGGAGCAGCTGGGCCCGTGTGCCACAACTACTGAGCCTGTGCTCTGGAGGCCACGAGCCACGGCTACTGAGCCCACGCGCCACAACTGCTGAGGCCTGTGTGCTTGGAGCCTGTGCTCCGCAACAAGAGAAGCCACCACAATGAGAACCCTGAGCACCACAACAAAGAGTAGCCCCCACTTACCACAAATAGAGAAAGTCCACGCGCAGCAGCGAGACCCAATGCAACTAAAAATAAAAAATAAATAAATTAATTAATTAAAAAAAAAAAGTGGATGGTGGGACCATAAAGGACCCTCTGATGGTAGCAGCTTCCAGTCCCAAAGGCATGGCCCTCGTGTCTCCTGGAACTTAGCTGTGCTCCCTCACCTTCCTTGTCCCCAGGCCCACATGGTGGTCATCACTGTGTTCCTGATACACCCCAGCAAGATCCTGGCTATCTCTATCCCTCCTCAAACCACAAGCCCACCACTCTTGTTCAAGTGGTCCAGGTATCCTAGGGCCCACCCATTTCTCCCAAGCTCCCTGGACAGGAGGTGTGGTGGGCACAATGAATGACCCATCATCTTGGCTCAGCCGCCAGCCCTGCCTGCCTTGGGAGGCCTCCATACTGACTCTTTCTGGTGTGAGGCCACCCTCCACGGTCAGGAGAATGACTCAGCCCGCTGTAGAGCCACATTGTCCACACGACTTATCTCAGTATTTCTTGAAGGTTGGTCTAGGTCCCAAACAACATTGGATTCTTTTCCCCCAGCTTTATTGAGGTATGGTTGACAAAATGTATATGTTTAACTTTTATTAATTTTTAAGGTATACCACGTGGTGTTTTGATATATGTATACATTGTGAAATGATTACCACAATCAAGTTAATTAACATACCCACCACCTTACTTAGTGACCATTTGTGTGTGTGTGGGGAGAACATTTGGGATCTAGTCTCTTAGCACATCTCAAATATAAAGTATATTATTATTAACTATAGTCAACATGCTGTACATTAGGTCTTCAGAATGTATTCATCTTATAACTGAAAGTTTTTACCTTTTGATTACCATCTCCCCTTTTTCCCCATCCTGAGAGGTTGCTCTGGTAATCATCATTCTACTCTCTACTCTCTGTTAACATGAGGTCAACTTTTTTTTTTTAGATTCCACATATAAGTGGCTTATTTTACTTAATATAATGTCCTTTAGGTCCAGTCATGTTGTCTCAAATGGCAAGGTTTCCCGTTTTTTTGGCTGCGTCGTGAGGCATGCAGGATCTTAGCTCCCGTACCAGGGATCGAACCTTCACCCCTGCAGTGGAAGTGCGGAGTCTTAACCACTGGACTTCCAGGTAAGTCCCTTCCTTCTTTTTTTAAGGCTGAATAGTATTCTGTTGTCTGTATATACACCACATTTTCTTTATCCATCCATCTTTTTTTTTAATTTATTTATTTGGTTGCACTGGGTCTTAGTTGCGGCAGGCGGGCTCCCCAGTTGTGTCACATGGGCTCCTTAGTATGGCATGGGAACTCCTAGTTGCAGCATGCATGTGGGATCTAGTTCCCCGACCAGGGATAGAACCCGGGCTCCCTGCATTGGGAGCGCAGAGTGTTATCCACTTCGCCAGCAGGGAAGTCCCTGTCCATCCATCTTTTGGTGAACACTTAGGTTGTTTCCATGTCTTGGCAACTGTAAATAACGCTTCAGTGAACGTGGGAGTGCAGATGTCTCTTCAGGATCTTGTTTTCATTTCTTTTTGATAAATACCCGGAAGTGGGATTGTGGGATCATATGGCAGTTCTATTTTCAATGTTTTGAGAAATCTCCATACTGTTTTTCATAATGGCTGTACCAGTGTACATTCCCAGTGACAGTGCACAAGGGTTCCCTTTTCTTCACATCCTCACTGGCACTTGTTACCTTTTGTCTTTTTGCTAATAGCCATTCTCATAAGTGTGAGGTGATATCTCTTTGTGGTTTGGATTTGCATTTCCCTGATGATTAGTGATGTTGAGCATCTTTTCATGTACTTGTTGGCCATTTGTATGTGTTTGGAAAAATATCTATTCAGGTCCTTTGCCCATTTAAAAACTTTAATTATTTGGGTTTTTTTGTTTTTGAACTGTGTGAGTTCCTTATATATTTTTGGATATTACCACCTTATCAGACATCTGGTTTGCAAATAGTTTTTCCCATTCAGCAGATTGCCTTTTCCTTTTGTTGTTTCCTATGCGGTTCAGAAGCCTTTTAGTTTGATTGTAGTCACACTTGTTTGCTTTGCTTTTATTGCCTATGCTTTCGGTGTCAAATCCAAGAAAATCATTGTCAAGACCAATGTCAAGGAGTTTTCCCCTATATTTTATTCTAGGAGTTTTATGGTTTCAGTCCTTACATTTAGGTCTTTAATCCATTTCTGAGTTAACTTTTGTGTATGGTGTAAGATAGGGACCCGGTTCCATTCTTTTGCATGTGGATATCCAGTTTTCCCTATACCTTTTACATTTTGAAGAGACTATACTTTCCCCATGTGTATTCTTGGTAACTTTGTCAAAAATCTATTGACTGTGTGTGTGGGTTTATGTCTGGGCTCTCTAGTGTTCCACTGGTCTGTGTGTTTGTTTTTACGTCAGTGCCATACTGTTACTATAGCTTTTTAATATCATTTGGAATCAGGAAGTGTGATGTCTCCAGCTTTGTTCTTCTTGTTCAAGATTGTTGTAGCCCAACATTAGATTTTTCACTTGATAAAAATTCTGTTTCCCAGGCCCTGCCCCAGACCTATTGACTTCGAATCTCTTGGGGGTGAGACCATAACACATGCATTTTCTGCAGACTCTCCCGGTGACTCTGGCGCACCCAGGACCGAGGACCGCTGCTCTGAGCATACTGGTTAGAGGGAGGCAGTGCGCATCGTGGGAGGCACAGGGGACTTGGTGTCACAGCCTCGTTTTACCTCCTACTCTCATTCAATCTTCAGATTCTGGTTGTCCTGCTCTGAGGCCCAGCTCCTAACCCGAAAATGGGGGTGATGATATCATTTGTTTCCCGGGTTGGTTGTGGCTGTGAAATAGCACATGCAAAGCCTCTACCGACTGGAAGGCACCGTTTAAACACCTGTGTGATCCTTAGGCGCCTTGGTGAGCATGACGTTTAGGAGGCAGAGTTCAACAATCCCTGATAATTTTTAAAAATGTTTTATTCTTTTTTTATTCGTTTTTTAAAATTTTATTGAAGTGTAGCTGATTTACAATGTTATGTTTAATTTCTGCTGTACAGCAGAGTGACTCAGTTATATATATATATTCTTTTCCATTATGGTTTGTCAAGGATATTGAATATAGTTCCCTGTGCTACAGAGCAGGACCTTGTCGTTTATCCATCCTATATATGAGAGTTTGTATCTGCTAATCCCAAACTCCCACTCCCGTTCCCCCTTGGCAACCACAGGTCTCTTGTCTATGTCTGTGAGTCTGTTTCTGTTTTGTAGATATGTTCATTTGTGTCGTATTATAGATTCCAAAAAATTCATTATTCAAGTTTTCAAGGACATAAAAGGGTTTCAAATACACAGTCCACAGCAGTGCTTATCAAGCTCCCTTTTCCTTCCTACTTCCTTTTCACTTATAAACGCTCTTCCCTGGCTCTACCGGAATCCAACTCCTTATTCCCCTGAAGTCCCTAAGCCCCCTCTACGCCCACTCCAGGGGCCTGCTTTTCTCCCCTTGCCCTGTCCCTCCCCCTCAACATGTTGTATTACTTATAGGTCAAGTTAGCCCTCTTCCTCCTCCCTGTCCAGGAGGAAGGAGAAGGGGGTAACTGAGTAGAGAATGAGGGGTTTGTCTTTGGCGGACTGGATGGGGTTGAGGAAGATTGGCGAGCATGCTCACCTCAACACATTGTTTTTGGTCTGTCACATCAGAGAGTAGAAATATATGCAGTGTTCACATGTGATCGGTGCTAAGGGTGTCCATTCTCTCATAGGGGAATGGAAGCCCTTCCCTCCTTCCGTCTCTCCCTCCCCCTGCCCCCTTTCCTCCCTCCCTCCTTTCCTTCCTTCCTTCCTTCCTTCCTTTGTTTCTTCTCTCTGTCTCTCTTTTTCTTCCACCTATAAAACTGGGTTATTCATTTATCCCACCACCATTTATTTTATCTGTAATATTTAACAAGTGTTCTCTTTAATTATAAAAGTGAATACATGCTTTTGTGAACATTCTCAAACAGGGCAGCTGAGCATAAGGTCAAAAAGCAAAGGAGTCCTTCGAGTGTCAGTTTCCTTGCCTATAAAATTAATCCCATTCCAGAAAGAGCTGAGAGGATGAGGCGCCCCTGCGGTGGCTCTTTCCGCCCTGCTCAGGGTCACCTGGCTGGCACCCCGAGCAGCTTCTCATTTTACTAAAGGAGTAGGAGACACTGCAGGGGGAAGGAAGGGCTGATGCTGGGTGGGGTGTAGATTCGTGAATTTGCATGTGTAAAAATGCGGCTGGGGCCAAGGGGTGGTGTGTCCTTCTGCCCATACCTTTGCAATCTCACCCCCTCACCCGGCCTGGTTGCTCCTGTCTCCTCCCTTCCCAGTACCAGGTGGCTTAGAGCCTCAGATAGAACCCCACTTTGGCCCTCTGCTTCAGGGCAGGCAGAACTGAACCGGCATCACAGCCAGGCCTGCTGGGCCCTTAGCTGAGGGCATGAAAAAGGCTGAGGGAGGGTGAGAGGAGACAGAGAAGGAAGCTGGATTCTGGAAGGCCTGGCTGGGGCTGGGGCAAGATACCTGAGGCTGGAAAGGGGTCGTCCAAGTCACCCTGCATGGGGGGCCTTGAAGAACTCAGCCTGGTTCCAGATCCTATAGACTCCCTGTCATGCATATTTATTTGTCCATTGAATCATTCAGTCAATTACTTATTCAACAAAATTGTATTGAACCTCTTCTATGTGCCCAGCACTGTTCTAGGCACTGGGGATACAGCAGTAAGTGAAGAAGCAAAATCCCTGCTCTGGCGGAGATCTGTCCCAGTGTGGGAAACAGGCAATAAGATAAAGTAAAATGGGTCACAGGCTAGAATGTGATGAGTGCTATGGGGAGAATAAAGCAGAGAAAGGGAATGGGAGTGATGGGGTTGACGTTTTTGAAAGAATGACCAGAGGAAGCCCCCTTGAAATGATCACTTAGAGAAAAGGCCTGAAAGATATGAAGAGGAAGCCTGTGAATGTGTGGAGGAAGAGCACACTAGACAAAGGGGCAAGTGCAAAGGCCCTGAGGCAGGAGCATGTCCCAGGAACAGTAAGGAACAATGTGGCTAGAGCAGGATGAGCAAGACAGAGAGCAGTGGGAGGCGAGGTTGAGGAGCATCAGGGGCCAGATCCCATAGGGTCTTGTAGGCTCTACCCAGTGAAGACTTGGGCCTTGCCTCTGAGAACACGAGAGTCATGGGAGATACGAGCACAGCTGCGCCATGATTGCACTTGTGTTTTAATAGGATCACACAGCTGCTGGGTGGAGCCTAGACTCTTGGGGCAAGGGTCGAATAGGAGATCAGGGGGAGGACCACGTAGGTGAGAAGTACCAGTGGCTGGTACCAGGGTGGTAGCAGCGGGAGGAGTGCGAGGTGGTCAGATTCTGGGTACAGTTTGAAGCTATGCACAGTTGGCTGCATCTGCTGGAAGATCAGCTGTGGGAACTCAGGCGGTGATGCTGCTCAGGCCAGCTTGGCTGCCGGTCTGTGGTTCCAGTGGTCCGTCCTTTTCACACGGGTCTCCCCTTGGGGAGAGAGCTGGCCGGAGCCAGTCCACCTGGCCGGACTTGCTCTGGCCCTGCTCCGTGAGCCAGCGGGGAGACCTGAGGAAAGACCACAGCTCCGTGAGCACACAGGGGCCAACAACACAGCCTGGAGTCAGACCCACTGTGGCAGGGCTCCTGCCCCTGCCGTGGGCTGGCAGGACTGACTGACCCTGGCCTGACCGGGAGTGCCGAGCTGGCAAAGGTGGGGCTGGGTTCCCAAGTCGTACCTCTTGCTTCCCACTCTCAAAGTCCCCTCTCTTTCGGCTGGTCACACTGAGGAGAGCTTGTCACAGGACTCAAGGGGACCCACTGAGAGGCGCTTAAGGAATAGCTCCTCTGGGGCCCTCAGTTTAGAGCAGCAGTCCTCAAACAGGGACCGTGTCCCCAAGGAGACATTAGGCAACGTCTGCAGACATTTTGGTTGTCACAGCTGGGTGGGGGGCGGAGGTGGTGCTCTTGGCATCTGGTGGGCAGAGATGCTGCTAAACGTCCTACGATGCACAAGACAGCCCCATAGAAAAGAATCTGAATTATCCGTCCCAATCCAGCAGTAGTACCAAGGTGGAGAAAACCTGGCTTAGAGGCACCTAATTCACTAACCTTACCAAGTGTGGCTGACGCAAACAAATGGCCACAGATTTCTCCCATCTCTGTGTGTATGTCCCTTTACCCTATCAAGAGGGGGAATCTGTTTCTTCACCCCTGTGACTTGCTTTGACCAACCGAATACAATGGAAGTGATATCATGCGATTTCTGAGCTTAGGCCTCAAGGGGTCCTGCAGCTTCCACTGTCACCTGGTTAGAGCTCCAGGCAGCAGTCAGGGCCAGCCACCACTTCAAGGTCATCTTAAATCGTCCAGCCCCAGACAGCTGCCAGATGAGTGCAGCTGTGTGAGTGATGCCAGATGAAACCAGCAGAAGACCCGCCCAGAAAAGCCCAGCCCAAATTGCTGGCCCACAGAATAGTGAGCAAACAGAAGGGTGGTTGTTTGAAGCCACTAAGTTTTGGGCCTGTTCGTTTGGCAGCAATAGATAACTGATACACTGGGAGGATGCATGTTTTATAGGGGGATGTCTAGGGACCACATGCCTTAACCCAGCCGATTAATGGGCACGTTTCAGTCCATGGAAGGCAACTGAACCTCAGACTGGGGCAGAAGCAGAATACTTCTTCCCGTTGATCAAACCCCTCTAGGTGAATGGCCACCAGTGTGGTCCGCATAGAAGGCTGGGTCCAATGTGCATACAGAACAGCTGTGATCTGGCCCTACTAGCCATAGGTCAGGTGGGGAGCAGTTGGATACTGGAGACCAGATTGATGGTAAATGGCTGGAAAGTGGGTGTGGCTTTCAAATGGGACAGTCATGGGCAGGAATGCTGGTTCCACTGACTAGCAGCTGCGCAACCTCATGAGGGTCATTCTGCTTCCTGCTCCAGACCTCATGCTTGCTCCTCTGGGAAAAGGGTGATCGTACCTCTCTCAGGCTTGTTAGGAAGATTAGATCAGATTAAATGAGACAATGTATGTGAAGGGTTTAGCACTGAGTCCGGCACAGAGAGGGTACAATAGTGGCTTGTTGACTGATAAAAACAGACCCACTGTTTGAGCAGGGTTGGCTGAGTAGAAGGTACAAAGGCACCATCCAGTCTGTGTGTTCTCTTCAGCTGAGGAGGGAAAAAAAAGGACTGGGAGCTGTAGGACCTAGGCTATCGCTGGGTGTTTCCAGAATGGAGGTCCCCAGATGAGAAGGAAGAGCAGGTGTAAATCACACTGGCATTGAGAGCAGAAGGCAGGCAGACAGTCGGTCTTCATATTATTCCTGTGTGAGCCAGCATGTGGTGTGGGTTTTAATTTAAAGCAAGCGTTTAGTGAGTTGATAAACAGGAGTGCACACCTCCTGCCCTCCCAGGCCCTGAGCCCCAGAAGAACAATTATCCTGGAGAGAAGATGAAAGGAACATATGGAAGTGAATTCTAATAATGAGCAGAGGGCAGGCGGTACCTGCCTTCCCGGGGCGGCTTTGGTGGGGCTCGGGTGGAGATTGTTCACACACCAGCAGGTACCAAAGGTCAGCGGAGGTCTTGCCTCCTGCTTCCCTCTGCTGGTTCAATCCATACGGTGGGATGGAGACAGGCTGGGTGCTCTTTGATCTTCTTTGAACCCTGCGGTCCGGGGCGCACCCTCCACTGGTGGGGTCTCCGTGGCGTTGTATGCGGATGGTCCAGGTGGGTGGGCTGGTTGGGTGTTTCTTTGCCTTTCCTCAAAGGCTGACACAGAGTGGACACGTAGGAGGCCCATTGGTCTTTGTCTAAGGTCCCCAGACCCAACTGGAAAGGTGGTTGTTTGGATTCCAAGTTAGAGTTCATGGCCATCCATTTCACACTATCCAGGCAAAAGAGGGGCTTCACTGACTTGGAGGATTGACCTAAGGAAGGAGCAGGACAGTGGGGTCCCAGGCACCAGACCACCATCACTAATAGGACCCTCCTTATGTCTCATGTCAGTGTTAGTCTCTCTGCTGGTTTTCTCTGCAACACTGAGCACCCTGACTGCCCATAACCCCCATCCACAGCTTTCCAGCCTTGTTCCAGTTGAAAGAGCCCCAGGAAGGGCTCTCTTGGCCCAGCTTGAGTCCCATGTCCGCTCCTGCACTGTGGCCAGGTGGGTCCTTTGGTAGGTGGTCTCTTCCACAACCTCACTGGTGGGTGGGTGAGGAGGAGGGAGACCTCCCCAAAGAAGTGAGGGTGCTGTTGCCAAAAAGAGGGGAGTGCCAGGCAGGTAACATAGTAGTGATACTATGGGGGGGGTCAACAGAGTAGCAATGGGGCTTTCTTGAATTACTCCTATTGTTTCCTTAAAGCCCACCAGGAACCATATATTCACTCATGAGTAGGTTATCCACACCCATGGAAGTGTTGCCAACCACTCTGGACCACAGTCATAGCCTGGTGTCTTATTTCTGCCCCAAGACCATCTTGGTCATTCTAGGTCTTTGATGATTGAACTTGGAGGAAAAAACCATAATCATTGCATAATGAGTGCAGTTGGTTTCTATTTACTTTTTTATTTTTTATTTTTATTTTTTGCGGTACGCGGGCCTCTCACTGTCGTGGCCTCTCCCGTTGCGGAGCACAGGCTCCGGATGCGCAGGCTCAGTGGCCATGGCTCACGGGTGCAGCCGCTCCGCGGCATGTGGGATCTTCCCGGACCGGGGCACGAACCCGTGTCCCTTTCATCGGCAGGCGGACTCTCAACCACTGCGCCACCAGGGAAGCCCTGCAGTTGGTTTTTAAATCAGACTTGTTAAATAGTCTAGTTCTGAGGACGAAGCTTGGGGCGGGGTCTTTTCCTCTAAGCGCCCCCTTGCACAGAGAACACACACTTAGGAGGTAAAAGGAACACAGGATAAGATTTCTTACGGTATCACTTAGGATCTGGTTCAGCTGCATGTAACAGCTGAATAATGGTGCTTAAACACACAGGGTTCTCTCTTACCCAAAAGAAACTTGGAGGTATAAGCTGGGAGACAGTGTTCCGTAGGCCTCCTGTGTATTCAGGTATCTTATAAACAGAGCCACGGGCAGCTTTTCTTCTCAGAGCATGTTTTCAAGGATGTTTTATAGTGCTTGGGTTTGGAAGATAGATACAGTGCCATTCTCTGCGTCAAAGGGTAGATTTCTTTGCTGTCCAGGATAGTAAAGATACTGTCTCGCTCAGGGCAAAGGTGGGGCAGGATTGCCAGTGGCCCCGTTGTAAAGGATTGGCGTTCCCAAGCTTGGGGTTCCTCAGCTGTGACCCAAACCCACTGCGTTTATAGTATCTATCTGGACTGCTCAACACTGCCCCATGGGAACCAAAGAAAACTGACAGGGATGGGAAGCTCATGCTGCCCGCTGTCCTTTTTCTCTGACCTGGGAGTCTAGTATCTTCTGCCAACACCCATGAAACCGTGACAGTCTAACTGGTTAGCTTGCAAGGAGGGTAAAATTTCAGACCCTTCACAGTTCTTGACAGTATATAGTAAAGGGCTGGAACGGTGACTCCACAAAGTCATCTAGGCAAGGTTCCTTTTATCCTTCTGCTCCAGCAATCTTCAAGGTCACTGTGTGCTCCAAGATGGCTGTTGGAGCTCCAGTCAGCACATCTTCATTCCAGGCAGCAGAAAAGAGGAAAGGAGATTGGGATTGACATATCTACACTAATATGTATAAAATAGATAATTAATAAGAACCTGCTGTATAAAAAATAAACAAAATAAAATTCAAAAGTTCAAAAAAAAAAAAGAGGAAAGGAAAAGTCAACACCTACCATCTCTCCTGGAATTCACAACACTTATTGGCCTCACTTAATCTAGGGCTTTACCTAGCTGCAAGGGAGGCTGGGAAATGGCTTAAAGCTGGGTGCAGTGCTGCCCCAGGCAGGGATTTGTTACTAAGGAAGAGGGAGAATGGATGTGTTGGGTGGCCAGTAGCCTCTCTGTCCTAGGCCCCACCTCCTGCCTGCTATCCCTTGTCTGTTGGTGGGGACAGGAGGGAGTTCCTCATCTGAGTACAGTCCTCACTGAGGATGGAGGAGATAGTGAAGGGCAGGTTTGGAGAAGGGTGTACTAGATGAAATCCCCTCCCTACCTCCCCAGGGGACTGGAAAGATAGTGGGAGGGATGGGCATGTGCATTACTAATTACAAAACATTGTGAAAAGTGTGATCAGAGCCGGGTAGAGGTCATCCAGCCCAGGGAGCTATGAGAGCACTAATGGGGGCAGCTGCATTAATCGGGGATCAGGGAGGGCTTCCTGGAGGAAGCGATGCTTGATTTGTGTCTGGAAGGATGAATAGAAGTTCACCAGACATGGTTTGGGGGTAGGGCTGCCAGATAAAATACAGGATGCCCAGTGAAATTTTAATTTTAGATAAACAACTAATAATTTTAGGATAAGTATAACCCATATGATATTTGGAAGGTATTTGCACTAAAAGATCATGTGTTGTTTATCTGAAATTCAAATTTATCTAGCATCCTGTACTTTTATTTGCTAAATCTGGTAACCCTACGTGGGGATGAAGACAGTCCGTGTGCAGTGAGCTGACGCAGAAAAGCCCAAGGGCTGGGGAGCTGGAAGCAGCTTGGCAGGCAGGAGTGAGTGAGGAGGTGTGTGAGGGGGTGTGGGGGACTGGGAGGAGGGGGGCGAGGCTGGAAAAGGACGCAGGGCAGGTCATTATCTAGTGAACAGGAGTCAGAAGTATCTATTAATGAACGTTTATTGGAGAAATTACCCTGTGCCAGAACGCTCGTACTGACTCCTGTCGTCCTCAGCCATCGCTAGGAGAGAGGCGCTTGTATTATACCCATTTTACAGCGGAGGCAAAGTAACAGCTAGGCAGTGGTGGAGTGGGGATTCCAGCTCTGGTGTGAATCCAGCTGGGCCTCCTTGGGGTATTCCATGGCCCTGCTGCGTGTTATCTCGTTCACCCAGCTCCCTATCATCCTGCAGGGTTGGCAGTCACACAGCTGCCCGAGCAGAGGAGAAAATGAGGCCCAGGCTGTTTAAAAGCTCCTTGAAAACGCAGCCCTTGGACTCTCAGAAAACAGCTGGTCCAGAGGCTTCCACGCTTGGCACTTAGCAGCCCTTAAGGGTCCTGAGAGGGGTGGGGCCTCTGAAGAGGTGAGGGGGAGGGGGGGAGGAGGAGGGATGGGGAGAGCCTTGTGAAGGAGAGGTTGACAATGGGGTGGGACTCCATCTAGAGCACCGCGTGTGCACGGGCATCTGGGAGAGGCTGCCCATGAATACAAAGTGGCTCAGTGGCTTTGGAAACAAACATCCTGTTGGTAGCCCAACGCCCTCCATTTGCAGGGAGGAAACTGATTCCCCGGAGGGGTGGCGGTGGGGCGTGATCTTGCTGGGTGCAGCAGGGTCTCCAGAGCGTCGCTGGGCAGTCTTGGCCCCACCCTCCCAGCCCACCCGCTTCTGCACCCCTGGACTCCAGCGCCAGCACGGCTGAGGCTGCCTAGGAGCCGGCCCGGCATCTCCAGCAGACACAGGCTCCTGCTCAGCCCGGCTTGCCCCGACCCTTCCAGGCCATGGGCTTCGGGGCCTTGATTTTGGGCCCGGTGTGTGGATGGCGGGACCCGAGGGTTTACAGAGCTCGGCCGGGGTGGCCCGGGGGGGCCTTGCCAGGGCCCCGGAGGCCCAGGAGAGCCCCTATCCGTACCTGCTCCCCCGCCCCCTCTGCAGCGGCTGGGCCGGGGCGGCCCATTGTTGTCCACGAAATGTTTCCGAATCAGCCATTTAATGAGAACAAAAGGAATTAATTGGTGGTTTAGGCCTAATGAGACCGCTGTGCAAATTAACAGTCCTCATCAGCAGAAACAAACAGAGCCCTTAAATGAATTGCCGAAGAGCATTAAACTGAATAAGCTTTTGCCGGGATGATAAATAGCAGGTCAGAGGAGACCATCTGGCCCCTTCCCTGCAGCTTCCTTCCCGGGAGGAGGGAGCGAGCGAGCAAGGGCGGGGCCCAGCTGGGCGGAGCAAGGCGCGCACTCAGGCTCGCAGCCTCGCGCGCACACACGGTCACACGTGTCCGTCCAGACACAGCCGCATGCACACGTATTTGCACGCTCACGATCACATCTGTGCACCTCCACACAGTCACACTCAGACACGTTCACACATCCACGGACACACATTTGCACTTACGCGTATATAATTGCACACACTCACACGCACACGCACGCTGGAGGTGCAGAAGGCTAAGGTGGCATTTGTCTCCAGGAGATGGGACAAGGCCCTCTGCCTGATCTGCCTGTGCCCCGAGGTAGGGGTTGCTGTGGGCGAAGGTGCTGAAGCTCCGGCCACCCGACACACATCCCCGCGGAATACTGGGCTGGGTGGGAGGATAGAGAGCAGCCCTGGCCCCCAAGGCAGTAACCCCTGCTCAGAGAGCAGTCCTCCCTCAAGCGGGCCATGTGGGCGTGTCCGACATGCCCTCCGCCCCTGCCCGCCTCCTCTCCTACACACCTGCCGGCTGGTCTGGTGATCTTGGGGTGGAAAGTACTGGGCTAGGCAGTAACCCAGAGGAGGATGACAGGCCTTCCAGCTGGTTCTGATGCATACTAGTTGCATGTCTAAGATTCCTTCTAGAGCTGATATTCTGGGCGGCTTGCCCCACTTTAATTTTTATTAAAAAATATTTTTTAGATTACCTGTCTTCTCTATTTTTCACTCCACAAACACACAGGGGCTGCTTTTGTTCATCATTGAACGTTCGCGTAATCACATTGTCGGCGCTTCATATGTATTTGTTGGTTGAATGAGTGAAACGAAATTCTTTCAAACAAGCATGTGTGTGTATATACGTATATATGTAAGTATATACGTATATACACACACACACACACACATACATACTTACGTATATATGTATAATCAGCCCAGGCTAAGGCTTTGGGGAAGTTTGGTGGAAATCCTAGTGTTGCGTTCTGTGCACGGAGGGCCCACATTAGACTCTAAAGATGTCTCGTGTCCCCTACTTGGGGAGCTCCTGAGGTGAGGTGTCCGGGTCTGGATCACTTAGTGTCATTAGAGTCTCCCACAGGGATGCTCTGCCCTTTCCCACACACCTGGCCATTCCAGGCTGTGGGAGTCACCTTGCTAAGGCACAGAAGCCTCTGATGGCCCCTCAGTGCCTGCCCAGTAGAGAGTGAGCGCTCGATACTTCTTAATAAGACAATCTACCCATCCACTCGTTTATTCATTTGACAAACATTTTTCAGAGTCTAGCCTTGTGCTAGGTATTATGTAACACAGGAATGATTTAACTTGGCCGAGTCTTCACCATCAAGCAATTTACATGTGTTGAGAGAGAGAGGAGACAAGAAATTTGTATTAAGTATCAGTACGTGGAGAGGTTGGTCTGGCTCAGAGCTAAAAGAAATAATGGAAGGATCCATTTTAGGGAGGTGGTCACGGAAGTCCTCCCTGTGGAGGTGATGTCTAAATGACACCTGAAGAATGAGGAATCTGACATGCAGACTGTGGGCAAAAGGGCATTTCTGGAGGAGCAGACAGCATGTGCAAGGGTCCTGAGGTTCACATGCGGCCAGAGCCAGGAGGAGAGAGTGTTGCAAGGCATGCTTAGCAAGTTGGGCAGGCCAGAGTGTGCAGCCATGAGGATGAGTTTGAATGAGCCAATGAACATCAATTGTTAGAGTTTAAAGCATAAGTAATGGGAGAGAACTACAAGGATCCTCAACACAAAATTTTAGGGATCCTCAACCAACTGATGGTCACAGAACACCTCCTGGGTACAGCTCTGTGCCTAATGCTGTGGAGAACAGATTGATGTGAAAGATGTGGTCCCTGCCCTCAAGCCAGTGACAGCTGCTTTGACCTGGACAGCCTCTTCACACTTAGCACCTTCTGAGTGTGGCCCAGCTGAGAACTACAGAGAGAAGCTGAGGCTCTTGGGGCCTCTTTGCAGCCAACAGCCCTGGCTGTGCAGGAGGAGGCAACATGGAGGCTTGGCATGGTTGGGAAGACTTCCCAGGGAAGGCGGAATGTAAACTGAGCTTGGGCAAATGAGCAGTAATTGTAGAAACCAGTGCCTCTCTGCTAGACACACATCTCCTGCCCTCTCAATCTGTCTGCTAGGTTCAGATCATTAGCCCATTTCATGGATGAGGAAACTGAGGTACAGAGCAGGAATTAGAGCCACTGAGTAATGTAGGCGGGATTTGCCCCTGGCTCTGCCTGGCTTTATCCATTCCCACTTCAAAGAAATAGAAACACAGGGCCTAGGTCTGGGTGGCAGGGCCATGGTATGACTTTCATGGGCTCTGGGCCTTTTGCCTTCATGGGCCCCATTTCTCCCTTAAAAAATTATATTTTCTGACTGTGGTGGTATAAAGATGAATATATTCATTTCTCCTTCTGATGTTGAAAAGATTTCCAACATTCTTGTGGACCCCCAAATGAACCGTGGGCTTGAGGCACGGTGCCCCACTAGTGCCTAGTGGAGAAGCAGCTCTGCTGACCCCCCATGGGTGCTCCACGGCTCCTCCAGATCTCACAGCCACCTCCCCAAACTCCAGGAGCTCGCACCCCACTGCTAAAATGCCCACACCGTGCCCTGAGCAGGGGCAGATGCCACCAGGAAGCTTTAGCTCGACTGTCTCTGCAGTTGAGCTGGTGAGGGCAGCTGGACACATAAATCACTGCCTGGGAACGTGTGTCTGTGCTGATGCAGGGACAAGAGATTGCTTGTCTTTTTTCCTGCAACCAGGGCTTAAATTCACCAGGGTGATAAATGGTTTAGCCTCCACGATTAAGGCCACCTCGATAACTCACAGCGCCGAAGAGGGCCCAGAAGCATCAGTCTCATGTTTGTTTTTCTCAAGGCAGAGGAGGGCCATGCTCAAAAGATCGAGAAAAAAATGGCCTAGCCATCCTGCGGTGCCCTGGGGAGTGAGGCCCAGGGATGCTGGATTCCATGTTAGAGCACCTCACTGGTTCTACCCTCCACCCTTGCAGTTTAAGGCCCCCACTTCCCTCTGATTTCCGTGCTTCCTGCTACTCCTAGAGACTTCCTAAAAGCATAGCTCGACTGGGGTGCCTACCTCTCTCAGAGACCTTCAATGGCTCCCCTTTGTCCCCAGAAGGAAAGCCAGATGCCTCAGTTTGGTCTCCAGAGCTTTCCAGGACCAGACCTCAGTTTACCTTTCTATGATACTTTCCCTTGAACCTTTTCTTCTAGCCCTGAAACCTGTTCTGTACCTCCAGTTCTTGTCGACCCTGGCTGTTTTCCCCTCCTGGAATGCCCTTCCTCCTCCAGGGAGCCCTCCAAGAAGTTCCACTTATTGGAATTACTTTTTCTTTTCCCTGTCTTCCCACAGACTGTGTTTGGATCTCTGTTGCAACCCTGGGTGCAGTCTTCTTGTAGTTACCTGTGTGTGCCTCTGTTTCCTCCTAGTGTGGGAACCTCTAAAGGATGGGGACCTGATTTATTCATCCTTCTCTCTCATATATGCTTAACGTGGTGCTTTGCACACACAGGAAATGCCCACTGTTTGTGAAGTGAATTGAATTTCCAGTGGGGAACTGCCTTGGTCTAATTAGATGGTCCAGGGACACACAGCTCTGTTCTAATTTGAGACCTTTGCTTAGAGGCAGACCCAGTTCCCTCATTTCTAATTAGACAAAGTCTTGACCTTGACTCATGGCCTGGGAGAAACTCAGGACACCAGGTTTGGCAAATACATTGGTCCAAGAATCCATAAATATTGATTCGTTGTTTGCAGAGTAATTTAAATGTCAGTTATAAGCCCAAGGCAGATAAAGATCTGTAACAACAATAAAACTGGATACAAGCCACCAAGCCCTCGGGAAGCAGCTTTGGGTTAAGACAGAAATGGAATGCACAGGCCTTGGGGAGGGAGGGCATTAGAGGGGGAGACAGATCAATGGCTCTGTGAGACTTGGCTGCCAGCGATGCTCAGGTTGGGATGTGCGCGCTCATTACCATGTCTGCTGTTGGTGGATGGATGTGGTCCCTACTGTGTCCACAGTAGTCCCTCTACTGTGGAATTTTGTTTCTCAGCTATTCAGAGGGAGATAAAGACGGACAGATACACATACATACTCAGAGACAGGAACACACAGAACAAAGATAGGCACTGACATTTACACAGAGAAACAGTGAGGCAGAGACATAGGGAGAGACAGAGAAGGAGACACAGACACAGATGGGGAAGGAAATACCTAGAGAGACAGAGGTGAAGGGAGAAACAGATAAACAAGCAGAGTTTGGGCACGATTGTGCCTTGGGGAGCAGCAGGCTGGGCCCTAGTTTGCAACAGGGGACCTTGATTCTAACTCCAAGAGGTAGTATGTCCAGTGGTGAAGATCTACAGCTTAGGAATTAGATTGCAATGATCAGATGGAGTTCAAGTCCCGGCTTCCCCACATACTAGAGGTTTGTGATATTGCACTACTTAATTAAACCTCTGAGCCTCAGTTTCATCATCTGTAAAATGGAGCTCCTCATACAATATACAAGGATGCTTACCTCACAGGTTTTGGGGGGTATATGTACATTAAAGGGGTAGCACACCTCAAGCACTCTATAAATGCTGAGTTTTATCACCCTAATTCAGAGTCTTCCCCTAAACAACTCTATGTCCTTGAGCAAATCGATTGCCCTCTCTGTGCTTTGGTTTCCCTATCTGTGAAGCGAGGAGGGGTATCTTTGAGGATTTCCAGGTCCCTACCCTCCGCACCACTTTCTCTCCCCATTGTCCTCTGTCTGAGGTTCTTCATAGCTGCCCCGAGTGAATGGTTTTCTTGGTAGAAGGTGCCCCCTCCGTCTCTGATTTCATTTAACCATAGTCAGACCCAGCAAATGAATTGCTTCCCTTCTCTGGGCTGATACCAGGAAGCAGCCGGCCCGACAGCTCCCCAGGAGGGATCGATTGGAGGATGTCTGATTTTGAAATGAACTGGAGGACGGCTTTGGGATGTTGAACCTGACCTGCCATTGTTCCCGGTCAGGGCTGGTGGTCAGGAGCTCCCAGCTCACCCCTGGTGAGGTCAGGCCTGGTGCTCTTGCTGCGGCTGTCAGGGGTGGCAGAGGGCAGGCTGCTCTGGGTGCTGTGTGCTGTCCCTACCGTCCACAAGGACCCGTGGGATCTATGGGTCCAGCCTCACACCAGGCAGTGTTCCCCACTCACCTGTTCCTAGGCTTTTTGAGAAATATGCACTCACCTTTGGGGCTCAGCCTGGATACCTCTGTGCCTGGGAGCTCACTACCTCTCCACTTCCGCACAGCTCTTAGAGACGGAGAGGGGTTTCACTTGTTGATGCTGATACACTACAATGATTATGACCATCAGCCCTTGTTTTGTACAAACTGTATTAAGGAGGTGATACAGCTACAAAGCAGATTTTAAATTCTCTGTTAAGAAGCAGGTCAGTAGAAGGAAAAAACCCAGATTGTCATCACTTCATCTGCAAACCTTTCCCAGTCGTTGACACTGTGACATTGTGTCCTTACATGGCACTATAGGGTCGTGGACGTTTGGAAGGCCTGTTTTCCCTACAAGACAGTTAGCGGGGAAGGTGAGGGATATGCCTTCCTTTGATGCTTTTGTAGGTCACTATCAAATGTTTGCTTAATGAATATATATTACAGTCTGTAATTTTAATACATCTAGTCTTCAATTGGTTTTCTAAAATTTAATTTAAAATTTTATCACAGTAATACCTGTATACGTTGTTCAAAAAACGAACTGGTGTTATAAGGTTTCTAGCTGAAGAAAGCAGTCCCCATTCCTACTCTTTCCCAACCGCAGTCCTGCTTCCTTGAGGCAATCATTTCAACTCTTTTCTCTGTATTCTTATCTCCATATTTTAAAATCGTATGATTATATCTGTATTTTCTGATTTTCTCAATTTTAGATATTATCTACTGGCTTTGCATGATAGAATTTAGCTTTCTGAGACACACACATGCACACACACACATGCACATGTACACATTTCTTCTCCCACCCTCCCAATGTAGTTCTATCACAAGTTTTGATAGTATATCAGTCAGTATTCAGCATAATATGCTATTATGACAACTTGAATATTGTTTAGAGCTGAGCCATGTAGTGTCCTATGATTAGGTTTCCTTTCTTTTATAACTTTAATTTTTTCTTGCAGTTAATAATTGCCTCTTTTTTGTTTGCTTAGTTTTCTATACTTCTATCACCAATTTATCTCTAGATTTCCCCCCCAAATTGTAAAACTCCTCTAAATGTGGTTAGACACATCAGATAGTAGTTCAGTTCTATTTTTTTTCCACAGAGACACCCCTTCTGGAACCATTAATCCTCTGCTCCAATCTGGAAGGGGATCTCCAAGTCCACTGTGTAGCTAGCATCCTGGACCTCCCTGCACCATCATCCTGGTGGTTTTTATATGTTTATTTGGGGGCCTCTCTTCTGTGCCGGCTCTCTCTTTGTACCTTTGATTTCTCTTGTTTTCTCCTTTGCTGTGGTTGAGCACAGCTTCCAATTGCATCTGTAATTTTCAGTCCCTTCAGTCCCTTCCAGCACCTTTGCCTTTAGGAGCACCGGTGTGTTTGATTCCTGAGACTTCCTAGGGTTCCAGTGTATAAATCAGCCTGCTGCTTCTAACTTAGCCCTTATAGGTACTTGAAGAGAGAAAAAGCTGAAATCTAAGTCATTTCATCGGTTGTTCATCTGTTTCTTATCTTCCAAAGTTTTCTTGAAACCCATTGTTTGCTATCTTCTCTTTCATCTTCTGGTTTTTTTTTTTTGGTTTCTTATCCTTTTAAAACCTCTCTACTGTAACTTTTTTTTTTTTTTTTTTTTGCGGTACGCGGGCCTCTCACTGTTTGTGGCCTCTCCCGTTGCGGAGCGCAGGCTCCGGACGCGCAGGCTCGGTGGCCATGGCTTATGGGCCCAGCTACTCCGCGGCATGTGGGATCTTCCTGGACCGGGGCACAAACCTGTGTCCCCTGCATCGGCAGGTGGACTCTCAACCACTGCGCCACCAGGGAAGCCCTCTACTGTAATTTTAATAAGGTTTTTGAGAGGAAGAAGACATCAGCTGGAAGTCCAATTGATTTAAGAATGTTTGATTGACTATAATAATTGATTCTTTAGGTCATATATTGTCTCTGAATGAAGAGAAAGTGTCTTAGACTTAATTTAAAATTCAGGAGCCAACAAATAGCTTTTTTCTTCTAACTCCTTTTTGGCTTAGTTTTCTTAGAAATCCATACTTGAGATGAGAGAGCATTAGGGACCACAGCTCTTCATGGCCAATTATCAGATGAAAACTAGTGAACTAACTGTATCAGTTGTCTGTTGCCACAATAATGCTGTATTATAAACAACCACAAAAACCTCAGAGGCGTACGATAACTGCTTATTGCTGTCAGGTATGGGGTCAGCTGCCGGGAGGCCGGGAGGCTTTCTCTGCTGTTCTTGGTTGGGCTGTCTCCTATGTCTGGGGTTGGCTGGCTCTTGGCTGATCTAGGATGACCTCATCTGTGGTAATTTGGTAATTGGGGGTAATTGGGTTCCGTTCCTTGTGTCTCTCATCCTCCAGCAGGCTAGCCTGGACATCTGCTCATGCCAGTAACAGAGGTACAAGGCTTCTTGAGGCTTTGACCCCAAAATGACAACCTGTTACTTTCACCACATTCTACTGGCCAAAGCAAGTCATCAGCCTAGCCCAGACTTAAGGACAGGGGCATCATCTCCAGCTCTTTGAGGAGAGGAGCTGCAAAGTCATGTGACGGTGGCTGTGGATACAAGGGGTGTGTGTGGGTGTGTGTGTGTACAGTTGGGGCCATTAAAGCCGTCAGTCTGCTATACCAACTAAAATCAGGAATCCTCCAGGTGAGTTCTGCCATTACAATGTAATAGCATGCTTGACTTTATAACCTAGTTTCTTCATGAACTTTTGCCTGATCTGGCGCCATGGAGGTAGTATAATACATGGTAAAATCCTGCTGGGACAGGCTGAGCTGACAGCTCTGACCTTCACCTCGTCTGCCGATCCTGGTCTGCTACAGGGGATTCCCTGGGAGTTTTAAACATCCGGATTGTTGACCGGGTTAAAAGAAAAGCCACCCAGGTCTTTCCCATAGGGGGGCCTCTCAGGATTTTCTTGTACGGTCTCCATATTCCTGAGCCAGACCCTGCTGTTTTTATCTGGACCTAACCTGGGGCCCCAGACCTCTGCTAGGGAAGGCGTATCTGTCATGCCTGTCCCGGTGAGGAGCTAGGATGGCATGTTCTCCCTCTTCCTCTTCCCTCCTTGAATTCTCATGGGATTACTCAGTGCTTTAACCCAGAAGAGTGACTTTACTGTGAGCATTTTGGGCTGGCCTTGTGCAGACATTCCTGATCTCCAAGCCCCACTCCCCTGTCCCACCATCAACTGAACGCTTGGCAGGTTTTCTTTCTTTTAAACCAAGTGGGGCTGAGGGATGTTTGAAACGGAACCAGTGTCTGTTGCCTTGATCCTAGCAGTGAAGTGGGGACGATAAGAGAGCTGCCCTCATTTGGGTGCTCATGGAGAGCCCTTGAGAGGTCCTACCGCCTAGTTTATTCCTATAGCTGTCAATTGACCTGTCCCCTGCCTGCTCTCCAGAGGGCTCTCTGAAGAGGCTGGCTCAAATCCATTCCTCTCTCCTCTGTTCCCTGGTGTCTGGCTCGGGCTGCCGCATCCTGCTTCTGCTGCTCAAGCTGAACTCCAGTCTGACACCTGTTCAGCATCTCAGCGGCCTCCAGTCCTCCCTCATCTGCAGGGCCGGCCTGACAGCTGAGAGGGGAAGCACTCACTCACTCTTCGAGGGGTCACCATCCTGGGCAGATTTGGACCACCGGTTCCGTGTTCTGTTCGGGCTCAGCCTCAGGGTGGGCCCTTGGAAAGATTCCTTGCCCTGAGCTCTCCTCCCAGTCAGGGAAGAAAGACCTGAAAGTTATGCTTCCCTCGTACGAGTGCATTTGTTAAGGAAGATGTGGACTTGGAAAGGATCATTGTTCCTTGAAAACAGAGAGGGAGAAGTCCAGTAGCATCTCAGTGGCTGCATCTGTGCCAGATCGGGGGGAGGAAATGCTTCTCTGGAAACCACAGAATCCCATGGGTCTGGACTAGTGAGACCTCAGTCACGCACCTCCTCCCCTCTGGCCTGGGTTCCTTCCCCCAAGAAAAGAGAACCGGGGCCAGATCATTGTTTCTTAACCCGAGACTGCAGACGCCTTAAATGGTTTTGGTCTTTACTGAAGACACAGGGTGAAGGAAAAGGGGAGGGTTTGGGGCACGTCTGGGGGCCAGAGCGTGAGGGAGGCACAGCTTGGCAGAGGGGCCTGTGGGAGGTGGACAGGACGTGCCAGGGTCCAGACACCTCCAGGGGCTGGCCAGTTCCAAATTTTATGAATCTATCTTCCAATCCAAATAGTGTTAACTTTTATTATTATCCATGGCACTAATAACAGCTATAGTAGTCACTAGGAGGTGCCAGGCAGTATTAAGCATGTTGAGGTGTAGTATAATACATGACTGTTTTCATACCTTCTCTATGAAAAAGCGATTAATGTTCCCAGCTGAGGAAACAGGGTAGGAAACTTGCCCAGTGTCACACTCTAACTAGTATTGCCAGCAGAGTTGGGAATCAAACCCAGGACTTGTTTGGGTCCAGGGTCCTTAATCCTGGTTGGATTTCTGGGAGTCAGGCTCTGGGCTAGGAGGCCTGGAACACAGAGTTAAGGGAAAACCCACCCCAACCCTGGAAACTTGTTCTAAACACCATAACCAGGTAGTAATAGAGGGCTATGGGAGTTCCAAGCAGGGCTTGGGGACAGTCCAAAGAGGCTTCCTGGAGGAGAGGGCTTTTAAACTGGACCTTGAAGGAGGGGGATTTCAAGAGTGGAGAGAGAGCTCTAGGCAGACAGCAGGGCTTTTGGAGAACGCTAGATGGGGAGTTTGCAGAAGATGGGTGTGGTTTAGCCAGACGTGGTTCCTGGGATATTTTGGTTGGAAGATGGTGTGAAGAGGGATTGGTGGGAGATAGGCTGGAAAGCTAGGTTGAGGCCATATTGATGGCAGTTCTGAATGCCAGGGCAGGGAGCTCAGAACAGAGCAATGGAAAGAGGACAGGACACTCGACAAGTTTTGCACCTAAATTCTGTGCTGTAGAAAAAGTGGAAAAACGGACAGAAACTGACAATACAGGTAGTTCAAATAGGGCTGAGAAAACCTAAAAATATTGTGAGTTTTTTTGGTTTTGATTTTGGGAAGCAGCTGAATGTCCTTATCCTGGAGATCTGAGCCAAACCTCCATGAGCCAGGTTGGGAAGATAATTGACCAACTCCTTTCTACTTCCTCGGATTTCCTCTGCAAAACCTCACTGAACTACACTGAGAACTCATTCGGCTCCGCAGACTGTGCAGAACCCCCTAAAATGTTTATTCATGGGCTTCCCTGGTGGCGCAGTGGTTGGGAGTCCGCCTGCCGATGCAGGGGACACGGGTTCATGTCCCGGTCCGGGAAGATCCCACATGCCGCGGAGCGGCTGGGCCCGTGAGCCGTGGCCGCTGAGCCTGCGCGTCTGGAGCCTGTGCTCTGCGGCGGGAGGGACCACGACAGTGAGAGGCCTGCGTACCGCAAAAAAAAAAAAAGGAAAATGTTTATTCATTTGTGAAGAGCTGGGGGCCACTGGGAGGAAGGAGACGGCTCATCTTGAAATCATCCTTGGCCCCCACAGGCCTTGCGATCCCTTCGTTTTCAGTAACAGTGATTTACACTGCTCATTTGCCTAGTGTCACCTGCAAATGTCCCAGTACCTGTTGCCACTGTGGCTGCAGCTCCAGCGTCAGGCTCACGTTTGCAGCTGGGTGATTGGCTGAGCCGCCCAGCCAGGGCACAGGGAGGGCAGGGTGCCGCTGACCTGGACGGGGCCTCGGGCTCCAGTCCTGCCTGTCGTCACACTCTCACGGTGCGACCTTGGCAAGTCCCCGTCTCTCTCTGTGCAGCTGTCTCCTCACCGCAACCCACGTGAGGGCTTGCCCTGGGTCAGCACTTCTGGAAACAGTCACCCTCATCCCCTCTCCAAAGGCAGCATCCTATCTGAGCATCCCCTACTATTAGTCAGTGAGTATTTCCCTTAAGTTGACTCACTTTTTAAAACACACCAATTCATGTCAATCTACCATTTCTGTGAATGATGCATCATTTGCTCTAAACGGACAGTAAAGTTAGCTGTTAAAATAGTAAGCGTTCACTCTCTTACCTCCTAAGATCCGTGTACGTGCCAGCCCGAGATGTGAGTGTACCCCATGGAGGGAAACCCCCATCCTGGAGCTCGGGCAGCCTCTCCGACATGGTGTGTGCCCGAAACATCTGGGGAACTTACTGAAATGCAGATTCTGATTCAGGAGGTCTGGGACGGGGCCTGAAACTCTGCCTTCCGGACAAGCTCCCAGGAGGTGCCCAGTTCCAGAGACCCTACTTTAAGTCATGAGGATCCGTGGGGTTTTTCCAGCCCTCACATCCTGGGTTAGGGCAAGAACGTCAACAGAAACAAAGCAGCAAATCTTGAAAACTTTTGTAGTGAAATGTAAAGCCTCATAGCCAAACTTAGAAACAGAGGCTGAATAGGAGAAGAAAACTCAGAGAGTTGTTATCTCTTCTTTTCTCCAGAATATATGTTTACGTTTTCTTTACTTTATGCGCTTAGAACTCTGGTTGTCTCAGCTCATAACCTCGGTGATTAAACAACTGTGACTCTCCTCACAGGCCCCTACCCCCCGCCTTTATTTAGAGACCCGAACATAGAAAACCATTCCAGTGGGGACCTGGCTCATACATCATGCCGATCGTGCCTGCAGCCCGGGCCTAGCTCTCGCTGAGAGACAGAACCCTGGGGCTCTGGAGGCCGGACCGCTCGGGCTTTTCCCTTCTGTGGCCTCCCGCCTGGCTCACAGTCAGAACCAAACAAACACCCCCCACTGACTCACTGCAGCTTCATGTCATGTTTTCCCGGGACAGGGGAGTTATAAGTTCTAGTAGCACTTGGTGTGTGCGGGGGTGTCGGGGGGTGCTTGGAGTGGGGAGGGGAGCAAGGCTGCTCCTCAGGAACCCACACAGGGCTGAGGCCACGGCGGGCCCTTGGCGAACGTTACCTGAGTCCAGGACAGGAAGAGAAGCTGACTTGGTGAGACGTGTGAAGGGGGCCGATCGTGGCGGCTCTGCGGTGGCTGCGACGGACCGCTCTTGTGCTCAGGCTGAAAAACAAGGCTCCAGCTGAATGCCAAGTTGGGCCCCGCCCTGAGTCAGTCCCAGAGCCCAGATGTCGTCCTTCCCTCCTCAGCAGCGGCAGGTCACACCACCCAGCAATTCCTGGCCTCCCGGTAGAATTCAGCGCAGTCCATCCTCTGCATCCGGTGTGCCCGAGATGCTGAGCGAGGTGGGGCAAAGCCAGGGACCCAGGGGGCTCAAGGAGGATGGCTGGGGGAGTGTGAAGGTTATGTGCTGAGCAGAGGCCTGATCAGAGACCCCAGGGTGGTGTTTTCCCTGAGCACTGAGAGGGTGTTGGAAAGACCCCCTTGCTCCAAGCCCCAGGAATGGTGCCTCTTTGGGGTTTCAGTATCCTCCTGCCAGCCTCTGGCCTTCACCTCTCATTTAGCCTGTTCTGGACTGCATAGAGGAGAAATGCGGTATGGATTCCATCCATCTTAAAAGGCACAGGGAAGGGTTGCCTTTCTCTCATTTCTGAGGCTGTGAACAAAGACGAGAATTCATATACAGAGAAATGAACCCAATCTCTCAAATTGGGCCATGGTTCTCTGTTGCTTACAGAATGAAGTCAAAAGCTCATATAACCTGGGAGGGGCTGATTCAGGATTTGAATCTGTCTCCAGACCCCAAGTGTGTCTCTCTTCCCAGGGGTGAGGCTCCGCGTCTGTGAGGACCGTAGATGTGTAGCTACCTTCTGACCTCGGCCAATGGAGCAGCAGTGTCAGAGGAGTAGTTTTCCCATGAGTCTGGGGCCCTGGGGCATCAGAGGATTTGCATCCTGCTTCAAGGAGGTGAGGAAGGATAGGAAGAGGAGGCCAGAAGGAGAAGCCAGCCCAGTAATCACAAGACCCTGTTGTCTAATGGCGAGCCTTTGCAAAGCCCCAGTCGGTCTTCACAGAGCTTTCACATCGTGGCGATGGCTCCCGTACTGAGTCCCTAGACCATGACAAGTGTTTGACGTGCGTTTTGTCACTTTAGTTCTCCAACAACCCAGTGAGATGCATTTTGCTAGGTCCAGTGTTCAGAGAAGAGGACTGAATAATTGAACACAGACCTGTTTAGGGTTCATGTGTTTGCTGCCAGGACCTCCTGCCTGTCTTATCTGAGGCTTAGAATAACCGTGGGAGATAGACATCACCAGTCCCAACTTATGATGCTGAAATAGAACTCAGAGAAGGGAAGTGATTTTGCCTCGTAGGTAAATGGTGGAGCTAAGACCAAATGCCATTCTCCACACTCTGACCAGGATTTTCCCCTTGTGCTACATCAGTGATTCTTCAGGCTTTTATGGCTTATGTGCTCTCGGAAGGGCTTGCTCTTATGACTGAAACCAGCCTGGGCTGGGCATCTAGAGGTCGGGGTCTCAGCCTGACTCTACCAGTGGTTGGCTATGTGGCAACAAGCAAGCTGCTCTCCATGGGCTGTGGTCATCTGCAAAGTTTCTTCTAGCACTAGAATTCTGGTCTCTCTTGACATTACAGATATAACACGTATTTGCTATGAACATGCTCAACGATGTAGAAATATGGAGAATAGAACCAAATAAACAAAAAAAAAGTCATCACCTTCTTACCATTACTAGAGGCAGAAGTTGTTAATAATTTGGTGTGTTTCCTTCCAAATGATTTTCTCTCTCTCTCAACATAAATGACATATGTAAGTTTTATTATCCTAAAATTTAGTTTTTGTACTTAAAATATGTTTCAGTGATCTTCCTGTGCCATGATATATAGATCTACTTTATTCTTTTTTTGTTGTTTTTTTTTGCGGTACGCGGGCCTCTCACTGCTGTGGCCTCTCCCGTTGCGGAGCACAGGCTCCGGACGCGCAGGCTCAGCGGCCATGGCTCACGGGCCCAGCCGCTCCGCGGCATGTGGGATCTTCCCGGACCGGGGCACGAACCCGTGTCGCCTGCATTGGCAGGCGGACTCCCAACCACTATGCCACCGGGGAAGCCCTACTTTATTCTTTTTAACAATGTATCTTGGACACATTCTTCATCAGCAGGTCTTTCCCCCCCTTTTAAAATGATAAACAGTATTTTTGTATCATGGACAAGCATAATTCATTTGGGCATTTACATTATTTCTAGGCTTTTTTTGCTGTGATAAACAATGCTGAAATAAACATCTTTATACATATATCCTAACTCACATGCAGACATATATCTTTAACATGAATTCTTAGAACTGTCAGATCAAGAACACACACATTTAAAAACTTGAAAGATGCTGCCAAAATCACTCTGCAAAGAGGCCAATGGACCTTTCTCTCCACAAGGCAGGGGGCACGCCGAGGATGTTTGCATTTGCCCCATTTGAGCCTGGATTAGCAGGTGCAGGTGTTCTGACGTCCACGTGATGATGGGCCAACAGCTCAAAGAAGACAGTGGGTATTCTAGTGTCACACAGGAGCCAGGGACAGAGCTGAGATCGAAGCCTTTGTGCCCCCGACCCTGAGTCTGAGCGCTCTGCAGCCCTGAGGTGATGGCTTGATGGAATGAGCTCTGACTCTGAGGTCAGAACTCCTGGGTCTGAATTCTTTGCATGCACCTTGCCACTTCTTGGACTTCAACCAAGATACTTAATCTACCTGACCTCAGTATCTTATCCTTGAAGTGGGGATGGCAACACTGTCAAGGAAGGACTGTCATGAGGATTCAGTGAGAATTTCTGTAAGGATCTGGGCCCTAGAAGGTGCCCTCTGAAACTTCCTCCCTTCTGGGGAGTTGGGGGCCAGGGAACTCTGCCGTACTCTAAAACTCTTTTGCATTCATCCAAGAAGGTAACTAAGGATTTATTGCCTCGCCACGCATAACTCAAAAAATTGTTGCTGAATATTGTTGAAAAGGCTTACAATTCAGAAGGGCTTTTTGTTGGTTTGTTTTTTAAAATTTAGAAGTGAAAACAACAGTTCTTGTCTGATGCAGCGAGAACTGGTAACGTGGCCCTGAATGTTAGAGAGAGGGCTCAAAGAGACTTTCATTTGTTCCTGATACAATTATGAAAGTGATTTCAGCAGAGGCCAAGTGGACTCTCAGCTTAAAACAGCTGCAGGGGCAAACTCATTTCCCCATGGATTCACCAGAGGGTCATCCCGTTATTTGTGGCCTTAGAGTGCTTTGTGGGTGCAGGATAATGGGAGAAGGGGCAGATTGTTTTAAAAAGACAGCCACAGTCATCCTCTCCCCTGTGTTTGGGCCTTTGGGGACTCCCCTCCCACACTGACTCAGAGCTTGTCTGTGCGACTTGCTTTGGACAATGGAACATTAGCAGATGTGACAGAGACTTGAAAAGAACTTGAGCATTGGAGCTTGCCTTCTCTTATAGGCTTGGGGCACTGAGTCCACCATACAAATAAGCCTGAGTTAACATACTGGAGAGACTGCATGGAAGATAGTGAGGCGCTCTGGCCAACAGCTTGTCAATCACCAGATGTATGAGTGAGGCCATCCTAGCTCATCCAGCTTCAGCCAAGCCACCAGTTGACCACAGATCAGCCAGCCAGCATGGCCTAGGCAGCCCATAGAATTATGAGAAAAAAAAGAATGTTTTTGTTTTCATCCACTAAGTTCTGGGATGGTTTATTACACAGCCATAGCTAACTGGTAAAGATATTTATGGAATGAATACCTGGATGAAACGGGAAGAATCCCAGGGTTAGGAGAACTAGCCTTGTCTCAGTGCACGAAAAAATGTTTCAGGACCACGGACAGAGGCACAGGCTGGGGGCTGTATTTGAGCTGAGCTGAGCACTTGCCAGGCTCTGGGGTGAGAGTGAGAACAGTGGCTCAGGGTGCAGGGGGAGACAGAGGTATAAAAGGACATGGCCCTGATATGGGTGCTAGTGACTCTTGCCAGACAGCTGTTAGCTCAGGAAACCCCTCATTCCCAGACAAACCAGGACTGTTGGTCCGTCACGCATTTCCCCAAGTTCAGGCAACTGGAGGGCTGGGGGGTTAGAGGGCAGGAGAGGCAAGGGACTCAGTTGATGACTTACGGGGAGGTGACTGGGCTCAGTTTTCTAACTGCCATCTCCACCCTTTGTACACAGTCTGGTTTACCGTTATTTCCCTGGGGAAAGTCAGACTTTATGCGAAGGGAATCTTGAGTCTGTAATTTCATAGTAACAATAATCTCTTGTTTTCAGCGGTACTGAGACTGATAAATCCTTTCATAGTCACGTATTATGTAATCTGGCTTGATCCTTACAACCCTTTCTGAGAAGAGCAGAGCGTCCAGGTGCATTCGCATTACCCAGTTCTTTTCTCCCCTCTTCTCCTCCAAGTGTGTGAGCCAGGGTAAGGGAAGGCGACCAAAAGAGCAGCGGATGGAAGAGAACCCAGGATTCTGGATTCCCTGCGTCCTAAGACTTTCTAACTAGACGAGTGCCCTTAGGATTCAACATTCAGGCACATGAAATGGGTTTTCTCACCCATATGTTCAAATGGGAGGTCAGGACTCCAATCTTGAAATCTTTTAAGCTCTGAGTTTCTAGTAGTCCACAGAAGCTGAGCAGCTCAGGTCTTCTGTTCACTGTGTGGAGTGCTATTTGGGGGGCTGCTAGATGGCTGCCCTGGAATTTGAGCCGGTAGGGCCCCTCCAAGTGAGCGGTGTGGGTGGTAATCCCATCTGCTACACATTCAATACAGTGTGGATCCTAGGGGTTGGATGGAGGGCCTGCCTAGCTGATTCACAGGCTCACGTGACCCACCCATGGGAAGGGCAGGGGCCTCAGATGCCCCAGGGCTCTCTCCCCATCTCTGCCCTGCTTCCCTCTGCACACCAGCTTCAATCTCTCAGGTCAGCTTTGCCCATGAGGCTGGGGTCACATCTTCTCAGCTTTACCCCCAGAAAGGGAAGGGATGTCTTCCTTTATTTCATTTTTTTTTTACATCATTATTGGAGTATAATTGGTTTACAATGGTGTGTCAGTTTCTGCTTTATAACAAAGTGAATCAGTTATACATATACATATGTTCCCAAATCTCTTCCCTCTTGCGTCTCCCTCCCTCCCACCCTCCCTATCCTACCCCGAAATACTCTCAGGGGAGGCCTCCAATTGGCCTGGCTGGGGTTGTGTGCCCACTCCCATAGTCAGGCAGGTGGGACCACTGGGATGGGCTGCTCCTTTCAGAGCTACATGGTTAGAATTGTGGGGAAGAACAGTTTCCCCAACATGGGGGGTCCTTATCAGAAGAGGAGAGAGATGGAGAGCAGATGAAGCAGGTGGCCCTCAAGGCAGGGTTTTCTTCCCCATGTTTGCGGTGAAGAGCTGATGTAGAGAGCTCGACCACATTGTCTGAGGTTTGATGACCAGGAAGCTGGAGCTGAGATTTGAACCTGGGTCGTCTGATTCTAAAGCCCATGGTCCTCCCGCCATAGCTTTCTACCTACATTCCGTTCTCATATGGTGGCAGGGGGATGGAGTCTGTGCCCCAGGGCGTTCTCTGTAAGCTGGCCCTGTGCTCAGTGGGAGAGCTCTGGGCTGGGGATCAGGGGACATGCGAGTTAATCTTAGCTCTCTACTGCCTTGCTGTGTGACCTTGAGAAAGTCACTTTCCTTCTGTGGACTGCAGCATCTTCTCTGCCAAATGGGGATGACCCTCCCTGAGTCCCTCCTGTAGGCATTGAGGGGAGCTAATGAGATAATGCTGTGAATGAGTTTTCGAAAGCTGAAAAGCCCACACAGATGTGAGGATTATTCTTATGATCCTGGGCCCCAAAGGATTAGCTTAAATTTATGGCAACAGGAGGGGTGAGGGCTAACAGAAACGTGCAGATGTCTAGCAGCCTTGCTCAAATAACCCAATGTGACCTGCTTTGAGGGTGGCCCCCTGCCTTATTTATTTATGGTGGGCGACCCATGCTGGGTTTCCTGACTCCTCCTTGAACTCCCTCTCCCCTCTCTCCATGATGCCCTGGGTCAGGGGGCCATGGGGTCCTTTTATGACAGCATGCAAGGCTGGTCACATGGTTTTGGTTTCCTCTTCTCTCTTTCTGCCTCAGGCCAAGAAATGAGGACACTGAAACACTTCTTCTTCTTGCTGCATGTTTATTTATTGTTTCCTGGGGGAGGGGGCACAGTCTGTTGGAGCCAGGAAAGATCAGAGGCTTCCATCTAATTCCATAGGAGGCCGGGGGGGACTCACTGGAAAAGAGGATTGTTGGCAGAAACTCTTGTAAACCCCTGGGTAAAGTGAAACTAAACAATTTTGTTTTTATCATGTAGAATCTCTCAGGGCCTTTAATACACTAATGAGTCTTGCTCATCATCAAGAAGGGGATATAATAGCCCCATTTCCCGATATAGACATATACGTGTGTGTGTATACACACACACACACACACACACACACACACACACACACACACACACTTTGGGCAGACTTTTTTTCCCCCTGACAGAGCATTTCTGGGACTGGTGCCCTGCTGAAAACACCTTGGGAAAGAGTGATCCAGCCTCATACCTAACTTCACAGACAGGGACAGGGAGGCCCAGACAGGGCAAGTCAGGTGGAGCAGGAGACCCGTCCCCTGTCCTCTGTCTCCTGCCCCAGGGCTCTTTCCATAGCATCACCCCACTCACATCCACCCCAAGAAGCTCTCTCTGCTTCCATGAGACGCTGGGTTGTTTTCCAATTTGGAAGTGCCGTTGGGCCCCTTGGAAAGCATAGAACATGTACTTTCTGTGTCAAATACCCAGGATAAGACAGAGTGTGAGTGGGGCTTCCCTGGTGGCGCAGTGGTTAACAATCCTCCTGCCAATGCAGGGGACACAGGTTCGAGCCCTGGTCCTGGAAGATCCCACATGCCGTGGAACAACTAAGCCCGTGTGCCACAACTACTGAGCCTGCGCTCTAGAGCCCGCGAGCCACAACTACTGAAGCCCATGCACTCTGGGGCCCGCATGGTGCAACTACTGAGCCCATGTGCTGCAACTACTGAAGCCCGCACGCTCTAGGGCCCGTGTGCCGCAACTACTGAGCCCACGTGTGGCAACTACTGAAGCCCGCGCGCCTAGAGCCCGTGTTCTGCAACAAGAGAAGCCACCGCAATGAGAAACTCACGCACCACAACAAAGAGTAGCCCCCGCTCGCCGCAACTAAGGAAAGTCCACACAGCAACAAAGGCCCAAACACGGCCAAACAAAACGAAACAAAACAAACAAACAAACAAAAAATAAAAAAGAGTGTGAGTATGAGTGTGATCGGGAATGCTGGGTATGGGGAGAAACTTTGGTTTTCGTCTTCACTGAGGATCCAACGAGAGGAAGCAGAGTAAAATGACCTCAGGGTAGAAACTGGGACGCCGCTCACAGGCCATAGGTTGCACACGATGTTTCCTCCAGGAAACATCACCGGGGCAGCCCATGTCGAGTTGCAGAGCAACCCAGGAGCTGTCCAAGGTGTGTGCACTCAGGCCCCAGTGAGTGGCACCTGGTGGGGAGGGCACGGTGGTCTGTGTCAGGAGGGTGATGATAATCACAGCTTCCACTGATCAAGTGTGCCTGCTGGGCCCCAGGTACCGTTCTAACAACTCTGCACATATTTAATCATCTACTTCTCACTTCATCTCTGTGATGCAGGTGCTCTTACTATCATTGCAATATTACAGGGGAGGAAAACAGAGCCAGGGTTAAGGAGCTTAAGACAGAGAGAGCCAGGCTGGGTTTCTCTCCAGCAGGCTGACTGCAGAACGCACACTTTTAAACCACAATGTTCTCCCCCTGCTGTGGAGCATTAGAGAGCTTTGGGAACTGCCGCTCTGATTGGCTATGAGATCCATGGTGATGCTTATAAGATCACAACGTTAGAGCTGGAATAAGCCTCATGAGTCATTCAGTTCACTCCCTTCATCATAACGGATGAAGGACAGGCCCAGGGAAGACAACAGACTGGCCAAGGTCAACAACTTTTGGCCTCACTAGACGAATGGAATTGAACTTCCTGGCAATGGTGGGAAGAGTGGGAGGCTCCTTGCTCTGGTGTCAAACTCCAGCTGTGTTGCCTTCCTCCCCACAGTACCCATGAGCACAGCCTGCACCCCTCTCCACCCCGTCTGTAACCTAGACCCCGTGTTCATTGACTCCCACGCCAAACGGCTCCAGAGTCAGACGCTGAAGAAGGGAACTGACCCTCTCAGCAACATCTCCCCCACCCATGCCCATCTGTTGATCCAACTTTTTAAAAAGAGAAAGAAAAAAAAAATGACAACCACAACTGAAATACTTTCAAATGATTTTCAAATGATTTTTGAGATCCAGTAGCTTCCTCAAAACATCATGACGTATTAAGATCCCTACATCAGTACCCTTTATCCATTAAGGGTCTTTCTAATTCAGTAAACAGGATTTCAGGCCCTGTGCCCTCCCACTTCCCTTCCCTCACTCTGGGAGGACGTGGGCTGCTTCCAGTACAGCTTGAATTAAGCTGTGCAGGCTGACGGATCTTTAATCTTGCTGAACACGTGCTGCAAAGAATAATACCAATTTTGTTTAGGAAACCAAGGGCCAAACTCAGCTGGAAATTAGCTCTTTGGGTAATCTCACCCCTTATTCTGACCAAGGAGGCCATGTGGGTTTTACTGGGTAACCTTCAAAGGCCCCAAACTCATTGGGTCCAAGGCAGGAGAGGGGGACAGAGTCCTCACTGGGGATCCCTGCCCCCAATCCTTTTGATTCTCCTCTTTCAGCACAGAAAGCAGCTCGAATCCAGGCTTATGGATCAAAGCTAATCTGGTTGTAATTCCCCGTCCAGCTCGCTGCACCCTTAGCAACACATAAATACAGATTAAAGGGTTATATAAATGCAATTTTCTAATTAATCAGTGCAGATCCAGCTATTGCAGGGGACATAGATTTCAGCTTTTATGTGAGGGGTAGTCTTCTTTGAGTTTAGTTAACAAAATGCAAGTCCTGTCCCTGTAATTTCTAGTGCTAATGGGCCATGGGGTAGTCCAGAGTTCGGACAATTCCCAGGAATGTCATCATAGTGACCCCAAGTCCTCAAGTTCTCAGCAGGAGACTTTGGACCATGGACAATATATGACTTTGTGTGGGTTGGAAAGAGCCTGGCCTTGGGGCTACTCGGCTCAGGTTCGATCCTGGCCTGATCCTTGACAGGCTGTGTGGCCTAGGACATGTTACCTAAACTCTCTGAGCCCCAATTTCCTCATTCTTAAAAAGATGATGAGACTTGCCTCCTGGAGATGCTGGGAACAATAAATGCTGTGCTTGAGAGTATGTGCACAGTGCCTCGTGCATTGGTAGCTGCTGCTGCTGTTTGCAGTTGAGGACAAAGATGCTAGAGGACGCAGTACAGGAGGAGACGACCTCAAATCTCAGGCTTGAGCCTCTACCTTTGTTCTGGCAGGATTCTGGTTTTAGATTTGCCCTGCATAGAGAACAGCGTTCTTGAATCCTAGAAGGGTGTGGTCTCCCTTGAGTTTCCAGCCCTCCTTTCCTCATTGGCCCACCGAACTGCCCCAGAGGTCTGAATGAGACTGTGCCAATGTGTGACCCACCCTACACAGG
Source organism: Orcinus orca (assembly GCF_937001465.1). Classification (NCBI taxonomy): domain Eukaryota; kingdom Metazoa; phylum Chordata; class Mammalia; order Artiodactyla; family Delphinidae; genus Orcinus; species Orcinus orca. The sequence goes on from NC_064560.1 coordinate 89,125,269, forward strand.
GTCAGCAAGAGAGAACGTTTTACAATAGCCTCTATCATAGCAATAATTATGGTGGTGACGATGGGCCGGGCATGCTTTATACTTTGACTTACTGTATCCTTAATGACAAACCTACACAGTGGATGCCAGTTCTTTTCCCATTTCTTGGGATGAAGAAACTAAGACTTTACAGAGGTTGAATAACTTACCTTATTTTGCAGAGCCTTCCTTGGATAGGCTGCCATTTCCCTTCCTCTCTCCACTGTGCACATGCTTATCCCCAGGGAGAGTGTGTGTGTGTATGCTAGATTTCCATGCCCAGCCCCCAAGAGCTCATGCAGACACACACCCACTGGCCGGTATGCTCCCTCAGGCCCAGCATGCCCACACGTGCACCTGCTCACAGAGACAAACCTCCCTGAGAATGAGCCACGAGAGGGAGAAGGCCAGCAGGGGAGAGGGAGAAGGATACGTTTGGGAATCTTTTCTGAGTGGAATGATTTTAGTTATTTCAGACCCTACCTTGTTACAGGGAAGTTAACCAGGGTTGCAAGTTGGAGGGCTGCTGCTTTAAAGAGGACCCAGCAAGTTTAGCATTTTGTGCAGATGTGGGGACCCCTACAGGAATTAGAAAACTACTTTTCTCCGAATCATTCTCTAATTTTTCTTAGACCTAGGCTCTGACCCCTGACCTCATCAATGCCTCTGACCTCATCTCTGACCTTGGGCAACCCCTGGGCATCTCTGGTCCTCAACTTCCTTATCCCCCAAATGGCAAGAAACACCCTCCTTTAAAAAAAACCCTAAACACTTATCTATTTCAAAGGGTTATGATGCAACTCAAATGAGAAAATACATTTTGTTAGAACTTGCTTTCAAACAAAACATGGGATGAGTAGAGGTGAGAGGAAAGAGCTCATAGACAGCGAGCTCTTTTGAAAACTGAGACTGGGCAAATTCAAGTTCTCTGCTGTGTCCACAACCCGCCCCCTGTCACTTTGGAAACATCAGGGCTGGGATTGCCCAAGCAGCCTAGGGAGCCACTGAGTGCTGTCACTTTAAAGGTGGAGTGAAGTGTTCATTAGCTGGGCTATTTTTTCAGGTGTGTTCTAATTGTACTCATTAACTCTAAGGTAGATTTTAGCACTCCAGCCTCCATTGCTGCCTTCAAATGCCAAAACAAATCTTGCCATAATTACCAGCAATCCTTTTCATTACCGGCTGCCTAATTATCCTATTAATAGCACATCCTAAGAGACAGTATTTGCTTGGCAGGCAAATATTTGTTTTTAAATGAGCAAACACAAAGACAAACTGCTTTGTGTTTGCAGAAGGATTCCAAAATGCAAAATGGTTTATATTCATGGAAAAAAAAAATAAACCAAGTAAAACCAAATCCATTTGAAGCATTTGAGCATTAAAATTTTTTTTTTTTTCCATGCTCTGGCTCCAGTTCTTTTTTTTTTTGCGATACGCGGGCCTCTCACTGCTGTGGCCTCTCCCGTTGCAGAGCACAGGCTCCGGACGCGCAGGCTTAGCGGCCATGGCTCACGGGCCCAACCGCTCCGCGGCATGTGGGATCTTCCCTGACCAGGGCACGAACCCGTGTCCGTTGCATCGGCATGCGGACTCTCAACCACTGCGCCACCAGGGAAGCCCCTGGCTCCAGTTCTTCCTCTCTGAAGAGACCGGGTGCTAGAAGGGTTCTTTATGACACTTCTGTGATACGGAGTTGGATGTCTTATTGGGTTGGCACTAAACTCAGTCGAAGGGGGATGATGGGAACAACTGAGATGGAACAAAGTCATGTTAGGGCTGGAAGGAAAATTATGGCCACTTCAGGCCAGGGGTTCCCATCCCTGGTTGATCATCAGAGTCACCTGGGGAGGGACTGGTAAGAATGCAGCTTCCCAGGCCTGATGAATTGTTTCCTTTTCCTTTTTTTTTTTGCATTTTCAAAAATATTGAAATCTAGTTGATTTACAATGTTGTGTTTCAGGTGTACAGTAAAGTGATTCAGTTATATATATATATGTATATTCTTTTTTTATATTGTCTTCCATTATAAGTTATTGCAAGATACTGAGTATAATTCCCTGTGCTATACAGTAGGTCCTTGTTGGTTATCTGTTTTTTATATAGTAGTGTGTATATGTCAATCCCAAACTCCTAATTTCTCCCTCTCCCCTCCCCCTTTGGTAACCATAAATTTGCTTTCTGTGTCTGAGTCTATTTCTGTTTCGTAAGTGCATTTGTATCCTTTTTTTAAAGATTCTGCATGCAGGTGATATCATATTTGTCTTTCTCTGTCTGACTTACTTCACTTAATGTGATAATCTCTAGGTCCATCCATGTTGCTGCAGATGGCATTATTTCATTCTTTTTTATGGCTGAGTAATATTCCGTTGTTTATATTTACCACATCTTCTTTGTCCATTCATCTGTCGATGGACACTTAGGTTGCTTCTATGGTTTGGCTGTTGTAAATAGTGCCACAGTGAACATTGGGGTACATGCATCTTTTCGAATTATGTTTTTCTCCACATATGCCCAGGAGTGAGATTGCAGGATCATATGGTAGCTCTATTTTTAGTTTTTTAAGGAACCTCCATACTGTTCTCCATAGTGGCTGTACCAGTTTACATTCCCACCAACAGTGTAGGAGGGTTCCCTTTTCTCCACACCCTCTCCAGCATTTATTATTTGTAGACTTTTTGATGCTGGCCATTCTGACCAGTGTGAGGTGATACCTCCTTGTGGTTTTGATTTGCATTTCTCTATTAATTAGCAATGTTGAGCATCTTTTCATGTGCCTGTTGGCCATCTGTGTCTTCTTTGGAGAACTGTCTTTTTAGATCTTCTGCCCTTCTTTCTTCTTCTTTTTACTTTTTGCAAAGGTCTCTAGGAGATTTTCATTTGTGTCTGTGTTTGGGACTCACTGATCTAATCAGCGCCCCCCCGTTTCACAAAAGAAGAAATAAGTGACTGAGATCATACAGTGGATATAGGACCAAGATCAGAACCAGGTCAGCCTTGAGGGTTAAAACATCCTTAATTCAACCTTCATATTTAATTAACTTTCCTTCCTTTCAAAAAATAATCACCATATGAATTGTGATGAATTTAAGCCCTATAGAAGTGTGTCGTGGAAGTGAAAGGAAAAGCTCCCGCCTCCCTGACCCACCCAATTCCATCCCGCTGCAGTGTTTTCCTGTTATTCTAGTGTACCTGAACACACACACTTGTTTTTTCCTTTCCTTTTAAACAAGGAGGGACCGCACTATATCTCGGATTGAGCCGTATGAAATTGCTGATGTGTGACTGCTTTTATAAAGTACAAAACGGCAATTTCACGTGGTTCAATTTAAGATCCTGTTCTACGTTTGTCGCTGTGTTCTTTGAAACCTCTGCAGAGTGTTGTATATGAAGGCTGTTCTCTGAAGTAACCAGTCTCTGCAGATGGCTGGTCAGTAACTTCCACCTTTCACCTTTACAAGCCCTGGAGAGCACTGCTGCGCTGCAGGACCCTACCCCTGGGGCTCTCCACCTGCCCTGTGTGGCTCACCCTTCAGGGCCGAGTCCATGTCCCACGGCTCTGTGAGCCCTCCCCTGATTGCGACACTTTTGCTGATGTCCTTGCTCTTATCAGCCTCTCACCGCCAGCTATTCACCATTGAACTAGAGACTTTGGAACGTCGTCAGCGCTGTTCACTCTCCCCGCAGCCTCTAACGTTTAAGCATAATCCTCTCTTACCCCACTCCTACCTTATAAAACCCTCATGGGCTCCTCGCAACATCAAGCGCACAGCGCTCCCCGGGGCGGTCCCAGCGCTCCACCAAACGACTCTGCCTTCTTTGTTGTCGCTGTCTGCCTGGACTGCCTGCCCCATCCAGCACGGACGGGCACATAGTAGGAGCTCAATCAGAGGCCCTCCCAGGAACCCAGTACATCCTCCACAGATGCTCGTCTCTTTAAAAAGGTCCGTGAATGGCTTCACGTAGTCCTCTTAAGACCCGCTTTCGTCAGGTATCAAACAAACGCGTCCACTTTGTAGAGTAGCTGAGGATTAGACAACACCTCGGCAGTAGCTACCAAGCAGCGGGCACGTAGTAGGGGCTAATTAAATGTCGTTGTTATCACCATTCTTAGAGCTGGCTTTTCCATTTATTTTTTAAATTATAAGAGATATATCAGGGCTTCCCTGGTGGCGCAGTGGTTGAGAGTCCGCCTGCCGATGCAGGGGACGCGGGTTCGTGCCCCGGCCCGGGAAGATCCCACGTGCCGCGGAGCGGCTGGGCCCGTGAGCCATGGCCGCTGAGCCTGCACATCCGGAGCCTGTGCTCCGCAACGGGAGACGCCACAACAGTGAGAGGCCCGCATACTGCAAAAAAAAAAAAAAGACATATCATTATGGATAGTTTGATAAGGGAGAATAATCACTCAGAACCCCGAACACATTATTATTTTTGTTTATTCCCATCTGGTCTTTAAAAGAATTTTCTATTGTGGTAAAATGCTTATATTTACCATCTTAATTATTTTTAAGTGTTCAGTTCAGTGGTATTAAATACATTCGTGATGCTGTACAACCATCATCGCCATCCATCTCAGTAACTCTCTTCTTCTTATGAAACTGAAACTCTAGACCCATTAAACACTAGCTTCTCAATCCCCCCTCCCCCAGCCCCTGGCAACCACCCTTTTACTTTCTGTCTCTATGAATTTGACTACTCTGAGCATCATATAAGTGGAATCATACAGTATGTCCTTCTGTTACTGGCTTATTTCCCTCGTCATCGTGTGTTCAAGGGTCATCCGCGTTGTAACGTATAGCTGATTTTAACAGTTTGGCTGTTGGTTTGAGAGAGATATTCTTTACCATGTTAGAAAAATGTCTTTCTATTCTTAATTTTCTCAGAGATTTTAAATTAAGAATATGTTTAAATTCATTGAGTAACTGTTAGCAAACATTAAGTAGATCTTTAAGAAATTTGACACTGAAGTGCTGGATTACATCATCAGACCTCCTCATCTTAAATGATTCCTGTGTTTCTGACGTCAAGCCTAGTAAATCAAAGAGAGTTGTTCTCTTGGTAGATTGTTGAATGTAGTTGCTTGTATTGTACTTTGAATTTTTACATCTACATTCTCTTTTTAGATGTGTCCATTTAATCAGGGTTTAACAATCCAGTTTAATTTTCCTCCGTTATTTGAAACAAACAATCCTCTTTCTTCTTTTTGCATTAATTTGGTAATTATACTTTGAGGTTTTAACTGATTTTAAAGTTTGTCACTAATCCTTTTGTACTATTTCATCTCTCTTGAATTCTCCATTTTGATTCATCTCTCAGATGACTAACACATGTCTTGAAATATCTTTTATTTCTAGCAGGAACATGTGGGTGATATATTTTCTGAGGCTTGCATATCTGAAACTGTCTTTGTGTTGCCCTCTCAATGAAAAACAAATTGGTTGGGTAGCAAATTCTCGGGCTTCTTTTCCCTCCCATCAAGATTCTTTAAAAAAAAAAAAAAAGTTCCATTTTTTTCTGGTGGATGGTACTATTGAGAAATTTGAGGTACACCTGTTTTTTTCATCTTGAATGCTCATAAGACATATTTTAGTTTTCAAAATTTCAAAAACTATCCCGAAGATAAGAAGTCTTTGTTCGTTAGGTATTGCTGTTAACACAATGGACAATGGAAAACCAAAGGTTTCCTCTGTTTTAAATTTGATTACTGACTTCACTTCATTTGATTAGTTTTCTTCTTCAAGAAACTGCTAAAATCTAGATCTTGGAATGTAAATTAGTGTGCATACCCCTGGCCCAGTTAAAAAAACCTTTAAAATTTTACGTATTTGCTTTTTAATTTACATACAGTAAAATTTACTCTTTGGGGTATAGTTCTTGAGTTCTGACAAATGCTTTGCCATGGAACCACCACAGTCAAGACACAAAACATTTCTGTCACCCGCCCCCGCTCCAAATTCCCTCCTGCGGATCCTTTATAGTCACTCCACCATCAATTCCTGGCAACCACTGATCTGTTTTCTCTCATCCAGGTTATTTATGTTTTTAATTATTCATTTTACTTTAATAATGATCGTACACTAAAATTGCCTTTTTTCTATTGGTGTACACGTCTATCAATTTTAGCACAAGTATAGATTCTTGTAAGCATCCCCCCAATCAGTTCCATCCCTCCAAAAAGACTCCTCACATAGCCACCCACTCCATCCCCACCCAGGACCCCTGGCAACTACCCCGATTTCTTGTCCATCACCGTGGTTTCTTCTCTCTGAGACTGTCATATAAATGGAATCATTCAGTATGTGACCTTTTGAGAATGGCCTCCCTCACTTCGCATGATGTCTTTGGGACTCATCCAAGGTGCCGCTCGTGTCCACATTTGGTCCTTCTTACTGCTGAGCAGCATTCCGTTGTTCAGCTGTGCCACAGTTTGTTTGTCCATTCACCCTTGGCTGGTTTTTAGGGTCTCGTGGGCATTTGTCAAAGGGATTCTGGTTCTGTCATTTCTTCTCTGATCTGTCTCTTGTCACTCGGTCCAGCCAGCCTGCCTCCTACCTTTGCCTTCCCCAGCCCTCTCCGTGCCCTTCCCATTTCCCCTCTCTTCGCACTGGGCCAAGGGCCACCCCTGTCCTGGGAGTGAAACGTCTCAATCCAGAAGAGCGAGAGGAAGGTGTAGGTGGGGAGTGGGGAGCTGTCTGCCCCTCTGCCAGTGCAGCCCAGGGCCCTGAGGCAGACGCAGTGGCTGCGGAAGCCCAATGCTTCTCCCACTTTCTTTCTGACTCTCCCAGCTATTTTGTTTCAATGGTGGCGTGGAGGCAGCCTCATTTGCGTCTCTCAGTGCAGCCAGGACTCACTCCCCACCCTTGGGAGTGTGGCCTTTCCTTCTCTTACTGGCCAGGGTGACATTTCTTTATCAGTGGAGACATTTTATTTGTGAGTTGAAGAGGACCGACCAGGCCTTGCTAGCCTGCAGTCAAGTTCACCTGCGGCTCCTGTGTCCTCTGCATTTTCAACGGCTTTCTGTCTTCTGGTGCTTTCCTCAAAGCCTATGAGCCAGGTCAGATCTCTCTCATCACTAGAACACAAACACGAATAAAAAACAGTAGCTAAAAAAATCATAACTTTACCCTGAGAACTGGCCCCGTTAGGCTGTCTGATTACAAAATAATTTGAGAGCCGGTTTCATCCAAAGAATAGTCTACACTTATTAGCTTCACTTTTTCACGTGTTCAATTCTGTTTTTTTCCCCAGAGAGTAATTTTTCTAAGTTTTTAAATTTTATTATTATATTATTATTATTATTATTATTATTATTTTTGGATGCACTGCGTGGCCTGCAGGATCTCAGTTCCCCGACTAGGGATTGAACTCTGGCCCCAGCGGTGAAAGCACTGAGTCCTAACCACTGGACCGCTAGGGAATTCCCTAAATTTTATTATTTTTATAGTTATCAAAATAATATGCACTCCTCGTGTAGGACTTGTAAAGTTCAGGAAAGCGTACAGAAGTCTAAAGAAAACCCAATAACAATACCACCCATATTCTTACCCAGAGGCAGCTATGAATAACAGTTTGAACACATTTATTTCACATTTTACCTAAGGGTACTTACTTTTCTTTCTTTTTTTGTTTTTTAATTTTTTTGGGTACTTACTTTTCTTTTTCTTCATGATATTATACTGTATACAGTTTTGACTATTGACTTCTTTTTGTACTTAACATTATATCACGAACATTTTCCTGTAGAATTAAAAAAAACTCTTTGAAAACATAAAATTTAAAAAAAAATTTTGGGGTAATAATTGTTTAAATTGAAGCATAGTTGATTAGTAATGTGTTAGTTTCAGGTATAAGCAAAGTGATTCAGTTCCATGTATATATGCACCTATACACATATATATTCTTTTTCAGATTCTTTTCCCTTTTAGGTCATTATAAGATATTGAGTATAGTTCCCTGTGCTATACAGTAGGTCCTTGTTGATTATCTATTTTATATATAGTAGTATGTATATGTTAATCCCAAACTCCTAATTTATCTCTCCCCCAAAGTTTCCTCTTTGTTAACTATAAGTTTGTTTTCTGTGTCTGTGGGTCTATTTCTGTTTTGTATATAAATTAGTTTGTATCTTTTTTTTTTGCAATACGCAGGCCTCTCACTGTTGTGGCCTCTCCCGTTGCAGGCTCAGTGGCCATGGCTCACGGGCGCAGCCGCTCTGTGGCATGTGGGATCTTCCCGGACCGGGGCACGAACCCGTGTCCCCTGCATCGGCAGGTGGACTCTCAACCACTGCGCCACCAGGGAAGCCCTGTATCATTTTTTTGAAAACACAGTTTTAATGGCCTCATAGTATTTCATCATATGGATGTACCGTATTTCACTTAAATACCTAGATGTTGAATAATAGGCCATTTCCGACTTTTCACCATCATAAGTAAGAGTGTGGCTTGCTTTGTCCATTTTAAAACTATCTGAGGATGGATTTCTAGAAGGAGAATTATTCCCTTAAACAAAAATAGATATTTCTGAGATTCTTGATACATATGTAGTTAAATTGCTTTCCTGCAGTGCTGGACCAAGACGTGCCCTGCCCAGCAGTGATTTCGAGCACTCCTCTCCCAGGTGACTGTGGTTGACCCTGGTCCATCATCAGATCAGTCCTATGGATGTGAAAGGTGGGTGTGGCTTTCTGTGGTTTTATTTTGCATTCTCCAAGTGCTGCGGAATAGTCCATGATATGGACGTGCCATATTTTATTTAACTATTCCCCTTTTACTCATCCTTTAGGTTGTTTCTAATTTCTCACTATCATAACTAATGTTGCACTGAATATCCTTGAACATAAATTATTTATTATCGTTGATTACCTCTTCTCTTCCCCCCATATATCCACAAGGCTTGCCCCCTCCATTTTTTCTGGTCTCTGCTGGCTGTCACTTTCCTGAGGACCTTCTACTAAACAGTCCCTCTACCTGTAGCTCTCTGACCCCCTCCCAGGGCTTTATTTTTCTTCTGCGTTATCACCACCTGACATGTTGTTTATTTATTTATGGCCTGGTCCCCACCGTTGTAATGTAGCTCCACAAAGGCATGGATTTTTATCTGTTGTTATAAAAGGAACATATGTTCATTAAGTCAGATTTATAAATAGAAAAAGACGATAAAGGGTACCAAAACAATGGTTCCTTTTTTGATATGTTTCCTCTGGTGTCTTTGGTTGTTGTTTTGATCTTAACATAATTAAAATCATAATATACATATATATATACACACATATACACACACACATATGTGTATACATAGTTCTGTAACAGCTTTGTTCAATTAACAGGGTACCTGTTATTTAATACATACAGGGTATGTATTACACCTCAGTCTTTGGAATGAGTGTGTGTGTGTGTGTGTGACCACTGACTATTGTAATCCATGGTCATCAGGGTTCTGCTCCCACCACACCAGGCGCCTGTACAGGAAAGGCCACTCTGGCCCCCCAGTCTCTAAATGCGTTGCCACTTTTCAGTCTTCATGTAACTGCTTGACCTTCAATACCTTTGAAAGGCCTTTTGAAGTGTTCTGTGTCCTGAGGTTCCATGACCATCTTCTTTTCCTCCTTTTTTCCATTCCAGCAATAATTTGGTTTTGGAAGGTAACATTTTCACTTAATATAAATTTAACACCCCACAATTTATCACTTATTTTTAGCTCAGTCTGGCTTGGAAGGAAGTTTATAGGACTAAGAATTTTAGGGCAGATGGGAAAGTGCTTTGGGCGTTTTCCAAAGGGCGCTAGGAAGCCCTCTGCATCCTCAGAGCACCATCCGTCACAGGCTTGCTGCGCCCTCCTTCCCTCCCCCTTTGTATTCTTTTTCTTTTTTTTGGACTGATTTTTTTTATTGAAGTAAAATATACCTAAGAATTACACTTTAACCATTTTTAAGTGTGCAGTTCAGTGGCATTAAGTGCACTCACATTGTTGGACACCCATCACCATCTCCAGAATGTTTCTGTCTTCCCAAACTTAAACACTGACTCCCCCTTCCCCTGTTCCCCCAGGCTCTGGCCACCATTGTTCTGTTTTCTATCTCTCTGTTTTAGGCTATTCCAGGTACCTCATATAAGTGGACTCATACAATAGATGGTGTCCTTTTGTGTCTGGCCTATTGCACTTAGCCTAATGTCTTCAAGCCTCATCTCTGTTTCCTTGAATATTTATTGTATACCTGCTGTATGCCGCTTCTACACCTGGGCCTGGGTATACTGAGGAGATGCGACCGGGGCAGGTAAACGCCATCAGCTGAGACATCAGGCATTAAAACCCATAACAGGGATTAGCCTATCACATACTTCCCAAGCTCACGGTCAACACAGAGGAAAATGGATAAAGGGAAGGTGAAATTTAATAGAGGGAGTGGAGGAAGAAAGACCTGGACCATTGGCTGGGGGAGAGGGAGGCAGGGGTGGGATGGGGTGGAGATCAATTTGGTTAAACAGGATGTCCTGGGAACTTCTTAAGAGTGAGGGGAGGTGGAGGGTGGCAGTGTCAAGTCTATATTCTTTGTGCTTAAAATCATAAGATATCACGGCTGAAAGGGAGCTGAGAAATTCGCGCCTACCGTCTCATTACGAGTGGTTTGAAGAAACAATCACAGTTCTCACTTGACCCCCTAGGACCTGATCCTGGAGCGCTGTGCAGAGAAAAGTTGCTCTGTTGTCAGTTAGCATGTATCCTTTCACGTCTTTTCCTGTGCTCTTCCATGTATGACTGTGGACATACAGAAATCTACATGTTTCTCTGGGTACACAGGAGGTTTGCGCCTGCTGTAGCCTAAGTGGAGTCACCCTCTGTGTGTTTTTTTGGCAACTTGCATTTTTCATCCAACAGTATATCCTGGAGACCATTTCATAGAAGTATTTATAGAGCTACTTTGTCCTCTTTAATGTTCCCAGAGTACTCCATGGCATGAACACTCATTTGGATATTGGTTTGGCTGCTTTAACAAGACCACGTAGCGGAGGTTTAAACAAGGCAGGAGGTATGGTTTTCATGTGAGAGCAGGTGGTGATCCAGGGGTGGGCAGCTCAGCTGCATCCCCTCTTCCAGGCACCCAGGCTGCTCCTGTCTTGTTGCCTCCAATATGTTGTCTCCATCTGCATGGCAGAAGCTAGCTCACCACCCTTGAAAAGGGGAGCCTAGACCCTGGGAAGAGGAAAGAGGAAATGCAGGACAAGCAGTTCCCCTTTAAGTGTGGGATCCAGAAAATGCACCCATCACTGGCTATTTCTATCCTGAGCTTTTGTCCTTGCCTGCAAGGGAGGCTGGGAAATGTAGTTTAGAGGTGCACATTTGTGAGCCCTGCGAAGACCAAAAGAAAGGGGAATGGGCATCTGGCAACAATGACGCAATGACAGTCCTTTCCACTGTGTGTGCGTATCTTCGTTTCCTCAGTCATTTCCCTGTGAGTGGATCTCTAGATTTATAAATGAGACCCTGAGGCTCAGGTGAGGTAGTGATCTCACAGTGAGCTGGGCAGAACTCGGGTCTCCTGCCACCAGTGCAGTGTTTTTTCTCAAACACTGTTTCCTGGCCAAGCCCTTGGTGCCCAGGGCAGCCTCCCCAGGGTTCTCTGGGAGAGCAGTCTTTAGGTGGTAGCGGGGAAGAGGTGGCCTGCCGGCAGGGAAGGTGCCTGTGCCCCTGCAGACTGACCCAGCAGACGGCTCCCCGACCTGGCCCGGGCTACAGCTGCCTGCCAGTCTCATGGTAGGTGGGCCTGGGCTTTGGTTGGGGCAGCCTGTCTGGTCAGATATCACAGCCAGGGAGACTGGCGCTTGGCTCGGCCTGGGTCCCAGGTCCCAGCTTGAGTCCAGAGTGGACACTCCTCTTGCAGCCAGCCGGGCCTTGACGGGACTCGGGCTTCTCCTCACTGCCTAGAAGCCGACGTGGCCTCACCTCAGAGAGTACCAGGGTGCATGGTGCCCCACGAGCTCCCCAAGGCACACCATGAGACTGCCTAGGCTGGGGGAAGTACCTCTCTCCTCAGCCCATGCTGTGCTCCTTTGCACCGTCAACCCTGCCATCCTAGCCCTGGGCTCAGAGGTTTAAAATAAGCCCTGGCAATGTGTCTCAAAGGGATGTGTGACAACTTGTACCATGGCCTGTCATGTTGGCTCAGACTGACAAATGCCACGGTGAAGGTGACAGAGCTCACAGCCGTAGTGGGCCCTGGGATCACGCGTAGAGGCAGCGCTGCGTCATGACCAGGTCACAAGCACACGCCCCTCCCCAGAGCTGGGATGGCTCTCACCCGCAGGTCACAGGCTGCCCGGCTCCTGTAGCACCCAGTTGGCTGGGTGGCCGGGGGAGCAGAGAGAAAAGGAGGGAGGAAAAAAGAGGGGAAAGACAAGGAAGGGAGATGAGAGGGAAACAGCAGGGTAGGTAATTGGCAATCAGCAAGTTACTTGAGTCCTCAATGACTAAGGGGGAAGTTGGAGGGGGGAAAGTCAATCAGAGACTGAGATAAATTATTATGGTGACACAGAGAGGTCCAGACAATGACATGGAGACATGATGAGAGAGAGGAGCGGTGAGAGAGAGAGAGAGAGAGAGAGAGAGAGAGAGAGACCGAGGAGGAAATGGGGGACAGAGAGAAACAGGGGCAAAGAGACACAAAAGGAAGGAGATAGGCGGGCAGCCCAGCGGGGCAGGGTGGTTGGATTTTAGGGGACAGTCCTTTAATCCTGTCTGAGGACAAAGTCTCCAGATCCAGTGAGCCTGGTACCATCACTTTAGTCCCCAGAGGTGAGTCAGATGCTCCTGCCAGGGACAATGGTGGCTTTTTTTGATGAACCCAGAAGGAGGTCCCTGTGGCCTAAAGATCGATTCAGGTCAAATGGCTGTAATTGTTCTGCCCAAAGCAGGAGCAGTTAGGTGATTTAAAACCAGAGATAGAGAGACAGAGAGACAGAGAGAGAGGGATGAGATGCCCGAGTGTGACGCCCCGCTGCCGCCCCAGCCCCCATGGCTCTCAGAGGGCCAGCTCAGTCCTTGCCCATCTCCTGCCACTTGTTAAGACACCAGAGTATCTGTGGCTATTCCTTCAGGAATAAGTGAGCCTTTGGGTTACAAAAGCTGCCCTTGGACATGGCTGATTTAAGAAGAAATTAGAAGAAGTTGTGCTGTGTCCTGTTTGGCCCTCACCACCCACCACTGTGGAAGTGTTCCACTTCCACTTAATGGGGAAAGAAATTGCAACAGGGTTTGGCAGCCTTTGGGGGAGAGGGCGAGACCAGCTGGGATCCCATCCCGATTCCAGCCCTGCCTCCACATGCAATGGAGCGAGCCCCTTCCTGCTCTGAGCCTCAGTTTCCGCATCTACACTCGGAGGCGATCAGGCCTGTGGTGAGGGCCCTGTGGGCTCTACTCTAAAGCTGTGCGTCTGTGTGTGAGCCCAAGCCCTCAACATCAGCTGGAAGACGGGCAGCACGGGGTCCCCAGGCTAACCGGCTAGAGCTGCCCCTCCAGGGACCGGCCAGCTGGGGAGAGCCACCTCCCCCAGCACTCCTGGCTCCCTCTCCTGGCATGTCCAGCTGACCCAATGACCTTGCAGAGCCACAGAGCTGGAAGAGGTTGGACTCCAGGTGTCACGACCTAAATGTGTTACCTAAATGTTTTCTTAGAAGGGCAAGACTGACGATGTGTCCTCTGAAATCAGACACCCTTGAATTTGAATTCCAGCTCTGCCACTTCCTATCTGCGTGACTTCAGGCCATTGATTTAACCTATCACAGCCTCAGCTTTCTCATCTGTAAATGGGGATAATAACAGTACCTAAATCATAGCATTGTCGTGAGGATTAAACGAGATAATGCAAGTAAAGTGTTTAGCACAGTGCTAGGCACAGGGAAAGTCCTCAATAAATGTTCTGTTGTAATGTTTAATATATGTATGTGAATATATGCATATATTTGGACGAATCAATGAATGCACATTTATACATAGCATGTCACAAATGCTTGACAGATTGGAGAGGGATACAGCAAAAGCAGAAGTTTGCCTTCACCCTCCCTCATCCTATTCCTCTCTCCAGAAGTGCCTGCTGTTAGGCGTTTGTATTCTTCCAGACTATTTTATAAGCATTTATATACACATGTGCTAATATAAAAATATATGGTTTGTTCTGTTGGCAAAATAGTATATGTATTCTTCTATGGTCTGCTTTTTCTGTTCTTTTTTTTTTTTGCTTAACAATATGTCTTTGCAGACACCTTCATTTTTTTTTCACATAGATCTGTTTATTGAACTCAGGTTCAGCAGTTCATTGCTCAAGAATCCAATACTGAGAGACAGGTATTGGAGAAAAAGGAAAGACAGCTTATTGAAGAAGCTAGCAACCCTGGGCAGAAGGTGGACTCATGTCCCAAAGAAACAACTCCTTACTTCCCAGGTTTTGCTGAGGGATTATATAAGGAAAAGAGGAAGGGGCTATGTGTTGAGGAGAGGGTTACAGGGTGTGTGATTAGCTCATGGACATTCTTCTGATTGGTTGTTGGTGAGGTAACTGGGAGTCAACATCATCAACCTTCTGGTTCCAACCAGTCTGGGGTCTACATGCTTGTGGGCAGCATACAGTTAACTTCTTCCACCTGCTGGGAGTTTCAATCTCTGCAAAACAGCTCAAAGGATTATGGCTCAAAATATTATACGTAGCTCTTGAGGAAGAACTAAAGGTCCTTGACTTCGTTTAATGGGTAAACTACTCTTATTTTGTCTTGCTTGCCAGGTTTCCTTTGTTTCTGCATATTCTCATTTCTCTGATTAAATTTATTCTTTGGAACTCGGGGAAGGCCTAGGAGGCTAAAGTTTTTCTACAGACAAGAGGCAGGCGGTGGTGGGGTGTCCTGTCCCAGGAAGGCCCCATAGGGTCCTGTTCAGTTACAGATCTATTCCATTAAAAACTAGATCTTTTGTGAAGCGTTCTATAATACGTATGTATCAGTTTGACCACTCTCTGTGGACAGACATTTAGTTTGGTTCTTTTTCTCTTGTTACGGCAATACAGTAATGACTATAGTTTTTCTACAGACAAGAGGCAGGCGGTGGTGGGGTGTCTTGTCCCGGGAAGGCCCCATAGGGTCCTGTTCAGTTACAGATCTATTCCATTAAAAACTAGATCTTTTGTGAAGCGTTCTATAATACGTATGTATCAGTTTGACCACTCTCTGTGGACAGACATTTAGTTTGGTTCTTTTTCTCTTGTTACGGCAATACAGTAATGACTGTCTTACATATATTGCTTTGTGTATAGGTGCAAGTATTTCTTTAGGATGACTACTCAGAAATTTCTTGCTTGAAGGGTATGCACATTTAAAAATATGATAGATTATGCCGAGTTGCTCTCCAACAATGATATTCTAATTATATACCTGCCAGCAACACGTGAGACCATTTCTTCAGTCTCCCTCCAACACCAAATATGTTCCTCCTCCCTCCCCCCAGTTTTTGCCCCATCTGATAGGTGATAAGCAATATCCCATTACTGCTTTAATTTGCATTTTTCTGACTACTTGCAGGCATGAGCATCTTCTCATGACTTATTGGCATTTCTTTTTCTGTGAGTGTCCCTTTCACATTCTTTGCTCATTTTTTCTACTAGATTGTCTATTTTCTTATTGATCTATACACACAATTTATATATAAGGGGGTTATTATTTCTTTGTCTTTTCTTCATGTGGCAACTATTTTCTCCTAGTCTGTCTCTTGTCTTTTGGCTTTATGTTCTCCTCCATCATTTTTCTGATGCTTTTATGTGGTCAAATTTATCAGTTGCCATTGAGTCCTGAATCTTTCAAAGATCTATTCTTTCCCCAAGATGATATTTTCTTCTAATACTCTTATTGTTTCATTTATTATGTTTAGTTCTTTAACCCATAGGAATTTTTTTGTGCGGCATGGTGTGAAATAAGAAACCTAACTTTACTTTTTTCCCCAGTGGCTACTCTGTTTTTCCAAGACCATTTATTCAATAGTCTATACTTGTCTCACTGATATAATTTTCACGTTGATTATGTAATGAAATACCATTTCTACATGGATTGAAAACTGGCAGCTCTCAGATCAGACCTAACTCTCGTTTGTTCACATTTAATTGTGTTCATTATTTTGAATAATATAGTTATATGTTTTGGGGACCTTTCCATATTGGCACAGATAGAACTTCCGCATCGTTTTCAGGCTATGTGGTGTGTTAGTGCCCACGCTGCACTGTATGGAGAGACCGTCATTTATTTAATCACACTTCTATTGATAGACATTTGGGTTGTTTCCAGTTTTTTTTTCTGCTACAAACAATGCTGCAATAACTTGTACAACCTGTTTTGCAAGTGTTTGAGTGTATCTGTAGGATAAATTTTTAGAAGTAGAATTTCTGGGTCAAGGGTGTGAGCATTTATAATTTTGAAGACATTATTAGATTGCTTGTCACTGTGGTCTGGGCCAGGTTATACTCCCACGGCCAGTCTCTGAGAGGGCCTGTTCCCTCACACCCTCATCAACTCAGTGAAGTAGCAAAATGTTCAGTCTTGACAATCTGATAGATGAAAACTGGTATCTCATAGGAGTTTTAATTTGCATTTTTCATATTATGAGTAAGGATAAACATCTTTCTGTGAATTTGTATTCAGAATCGTTGCCAATTTTTCTCTTGTGTTTTTTCTAAAGGAGCTCTTTGTATATTAGGTTATTTTTCCCTTTGTCTATTACATGAGATAGAAGTGTGTGTGTGTGTGTGTGTGTGTGTGTGTGTGTGTGTGTGTGTGTGCATGTGTTTTACCAGATACTCATTTTCTGTCTTTAATTTCATGGCTTTTGCCATTAAGAAATTTTTTTCTATGATCAAATTTATCATTTTTTTTGTTTTATGGTTTTTAAGTTCTTTTAATACTTAAAAAATATTATCCACTATAAGATTATGAAAATATACTCCACTGGTTTTTCCTCTTACTTTAAAGCTATTGCTATTAACATTTGAATGTTTGATTGACTTATTTAACTCATTTATCAAATATATATTGACCACAGAGTGTGTGTCAGACACTGTTGTAGGCACAGAGGATACAGTAGTGACCAAAACTGTCAAAAACACCTGGCTTCATGGAATTTATATTCCAGAGGGGGAAAGCAGACAATAAACAATATAAATGAATGAAATAAATGGTATATTAGATTAGATGGAAATTATTTTGCATGGGGTAGAGATACAGATTTACCTTTATTTTTTTCTTACATGTCTACCCAGTTATCCCCGTCACTTGTTGATGTAATCCATGCCTCCATCTTGCCAGTTCATCTTTATCATATTTTAAATTCCCTTATGTATTTGTGTCTATTTCCAGACTTTCCTTCTGGTTCCATCTCTCTCTCTCTATTTATTCATGTGTTAGCACCACTGTTTTAACTACTGAAACTTTATACTGTGTTTTCCTATCTGCTAAAGCTAGCCTTCCCCATCCTTTCCTCTCCTTTTTCAGAATTTTCCTATTATTGCTTGTTTATCTTTTCCTGTATGCACTTTATATTCACATGTATTACTTTAAAAGTAATACTCGATTACTTTTTATCTAGATTATGTAGACTTTTTGTATAGATTAACTCAGAGAGACTCAACATCCTTATGACGTCGTGTTTTCCTGTCTGAGTACATGGTACATCTTTCCATTTGGTTAAGCACCTATATATCCTTCAAGAGAATTTTAAGTTTCTTAATTTAGTTCTCACACATTCACAGCATGTAGACACATTTTCCAAATACCTAACAACATTGCAAAGTTGAGAGAGGTCATTTTTTTTTTCAAATCTGGATTTTTTTTTTTTTCTTCTTGTGAAAAATGAGAAGATCTGGCAACGCTGCATCCATGTCCTGCTAGGCAACAATTGATTGTCCACCTGATAGAGGCTGGCCTGTCACAGAGAATGTGTGCTCCCCAGATCACTGTCTGGTTGTACACAGGGCTCACCTCTTGAATCAGTGCCTGGTCCCTACGGGCATTGGGGTGGGAACCCTGAATCAGCAGCTTCTGCACTCTCATGTGCAGACACATCACTGTGAAGTCACCGCCTGAGCCTCTGTAGGTTCGCCTGCCTCACCTCCCTCTGGTCCCTGAGCTGCTTGCTCAGGACGGTCCTCTCAGTGCTGCTCATGTCTTGTCTCCTGACACCACCTCCCACCTCAGCCTCCTGGGGTTGGAGGACCAGGCTCTGCGTGCCCCCTGGCACGAGCCATGGAGCCTGATCTGGCCAGAGCAGAGGCTCTGATTCTTAGTGCTATTTCTGGGCTCAGTGGAGGAGCCCAGCCACAGACATAGGTTTGGTTCCCCTAGCAGCTGCTCATCGACGACAGGGTCTGGAGGTTCAGAGGATGTAACACCTTGGGTGGAAAATTCTGACCAATGAGAAAGAGAAGGTAGGAAGGAGATAGCAAATCAATTCCTTTTATTTCTTCCCTGCTGACAGACCATTCCAAGGAGCAGTGGTTCCAAATAGCCTCTTTAGATATATCCGGTCTCTTTTTGTTCCTCAGTTTTTGAAATTGTGGTAAACTACACATAACATAAAATTTAGCATCCAGCCTCTTTTTGTATAAAGGTGTGCCCATCTCAGAACACACCGCCTTGTACTTACTTTCCCCCTGTACTGTTTTCCTAGGGCTGTCATAAACAGGGTGGCCTAAAATTTACGCTTTCACAGTTCTGGAGGTCAGAAGTCTGAAATCAAAGTGTTCGTAAGGCCAGGCTCCCCCTGCTGTTTCTAGGAAAGAGTTCTTCTTTGTCTCTTCAAGCATCTGGTGGTTGCTGGCAATACTTGACTTTCCATGGCTTGTAGACACATCGCTCCGATTTCTGCCTCCCTCTTCACATGCCTTCTCCCATGTGTGTCTGTGTATCTCCGTATCTCTCTTCTTATAAGAATACCAGCCATTGGATGTAAGGACCACCCTAAGTGGTCCAGTGTGACCTCATCTTACCTAATTAAGGTCCCATTTCCAAATGATGTCACATTTGGAGGTTCTGGATGGACGTGAGTTTTGGGGGACCCTATTCAACCTAGTACAGCTTCCTCCTTTACTTTCTTTTCTCCTGCCCTCACTCTTACTGCCCTGGGGTTATACTTCTTCCTAATAAAGCATCAGCACGCAAGCTTGCTTTCAGGTTTTCCTTTCTAGGGAAACTGGAGTAAGAAAACAACCATATTCCAGAAGCACCTTCTAACACATAGATTTCATTCCCAACAAGGAGTTTGACAAACTCACTCACAGCCTCTTTCTTAATACACATTTTTAATAAATGTGTAACATTTATTACACATTGATTTTATGTTAAGTTCTGTGCAGTCATGAGAAAACCCACAAGAGCAATTTTGGCTAGATCAGGGTTTCTCAAATACTTACACTGTGGACCTACAAGCCACGTATATTTTCTTAGAAAAACCACAGTAATGGGCAAAAGGAGGAGATGGGGAGGCCTAGAGAGAAATTAAGATATAAAGAAAGCTGAGTCGAGAAAATGGCAAAAAGGTCATGTAACCTTGTCTTTCCAATCATTGGATCAAGGTTTAGGAGAAAATTCAGAGCTGGCTGAGGGTATGTTAGATGCACTTGTCACTGGTAAAGGAGACTGTTCAATAAGTGTCAATTAAAAAAAGCGTTATCAACCTGATGGGGTGGGTCTCTAGTGGTGTGCCACAGGACTCTGTCTTAAATGCTGACCAGTCTCTGTTTTAATCAATTAAGTTGATGAAGACAGAACAACTGCTTGCCAAATTTTTAGATGCCCCGAATTTGGGAAGGACAGTAAATGCATTAGGGGAAATGTAGCACGCATGCACACCTTGACAGTCGAGATTGAAGGGGCAAATCCAATCAGATAACGTTTAGTAACATCGAGGCCTACATTTGGGGGCCCCATAGTCAACTTCGCAATCCTGAGTGCATGTTCAAAACTGGCAGCAGTTTGGTGGGAAGTGGAGGTGGGGTGGCAGGTAGTCAGCTCTTAGCTTACAGCAGAGAGGGTATGGTCGCGTGGCATTAAGAGAAGCACAGCATTCAAACGTGGGAGGAGGGAGGCATATGTGGTGTTTGCTGTTCCGCCAGCATCTGGAGGAGCCCGGCCCTGGGTCCGCTTCGTGGGAAACAGAGCAGGAGAGGAGGCCTGCTTCTGTGGCAGGGGCTGCTGGGAGAGAGACAGTTCCCTCAGGTTCGAGGTCAGAATTCTGAACACCTTTCCACCTGGAGAGCTGGTTCTACAGGGTAGAATTAATTAACTAATTAATTATTTCAACAGATACTAATTGAACTGCACTCTGGGCCGATCGTTGGCTAAGTGTTGGGGCAAAGCAGTGAACAAGACAAACAGATCCAGGTCCCCATGGAGTGTGGTGCAGCGCAGGTGGCAGCTATGGGACAAGAACTGCCGAGGACCGTGCCTCTTACACAGATGTGCAGGGTGTTCTGGGGTGCACCACAGGGACCCATGTCGGGGCTCAGAGTGGGCTTCCCTGAGGTCGTGATGATGGTGTCGCCTATATCCATCATAGTTGGCCGGAAGTTTACATCTAACTACCTTGAGCCACACTGCTTTTCTGGGAAAATTATCCTGAGTTCAGATGTGTTTTCACAGCCAGCCCTGTAATGCAGCCGCCCAAGGCTGAGCATGTCATGCCTCGGGTAGCTGGAGTGGACCATGCCAGAAGCCGACAGTCAAGGGCCTGGGCTAGACCCAGCTCTGCTACAAAACTCTGTGCAACCTCAGGCAAGTCCCTTCTTCTCTCTGGGCCCCAGTTTCTTCATATGTAAAAAAGAGGATCCTTAGATCCAACGGCACCGTGGACTTCAGTTCTGTGATCTGGGGATTCCCTGTTAAACAACACCCTCCCGTGCGTGCACTTGCACACCCATGTTGGGATCTGTCCCCAGGCCCCTGTCCCGTGGCCTCCCCACACTCCTCGCTCTCATTGAGTCAGCCAAGCCTTTACAGGGTCCGTGACTTAAAGGGGCAGCACTCTGCTGGCTCCGGCTCCCCTAGCAGAATCAGGGATAGCGGAGCCTGCCTGCCGGCCCTCCATGTGGCAGGCATTGATGAAGAACCAGGGACCCTCTGAAAGGAAGGAAAGAGGGAAAATGATAGACTCTCTTCTTCCTGTCCCAGATGGAGGCAGTGAGATCTGCCACATTGTTCAAATTTCTTTCATCCTAAATAATCCCCAGACTCTCTACCTGCTTGTCTCTTTCCACCTACTGCCCTATTTCTCTTTCATCCATCCAGCCAAACTTCTGCAGAGCTGTGTGCACTGAAGGTCTCCATTTCCATACCACCCACTCCCGCCCTGACCCACCACCACCTGGCTTCCATCCTTGTCCCCCGCAACTTCACCACGGCGGTCACCAGCAACTTCCTGTGGTCAGATCCATGTGAAGCGTTTCCATTCTTGTTCTCTTGGACCACTTAGCTGCCTTTGACCCGTTGGCACCTCCCCTGCTCTAAAACCTTCCTCTGTTGGTTTTTACGACACCATTCTCTATTGATCCTCCTTCTACCTCTCCGATCACTCTTCAGTACCCTTTTACAGGCTCCATTTCCACAGGCCAGTGCTTTCAACTCTGATTTATATGATAGCATATTGTCATTTGGGCTTGTATGTGTTTGGCTCTGCTAGTGGGCTATATTCATCTCAACCTCCCTGGTAATTACCACAGGGATTCAGAATGTCCTGTTGATCGAGCGAATGGATAGATGGATGAATGAACACATGAGTGGATACATTTAGCAATACTCATGAGGTTCTGCCCTATGAACGAGGGTGAAATCCAAGGCCAGTATTTTTTTAAAAAAATATTTATTTATTTATTTTGGCTGCGCTGGGTCCTAGTTGTGGCACGCGGGATCTTCATTGCAGCAGGCGGGATCTTTTAGTTGCAGCATGCAGACTTCTTAGTTGCAGCATGCAGACTCTTAGCTGTGGCATGTGGACTCCTAGTTGTGGCATGCATGTGGGATCTAGTTCCCCGACCAGGGATCGAACCCAGGCCCCCTGCACTGGGAGCGTGGAGTCTTACCCACTGGACCACCAGGGAAGTCCCCAAGGCCAGTTTTGAAGGTGACAACTCATTCACATGTGAAATACTCAGGCACTTTCTTGATGAGTGAGAAAAAACTTCCAGGAGGAGGTGGTGGAACCTGGGACAGAGAAGGATGTAACCCAGATAGAACCAGGTTAGTACCATGGCTCAGTCCTGCCAGATTTCTGGTTCTTTCCAGAATCTGAGTTTCCTGTCATGTCCAGTTAACCACAGTTAAGAAAGTAAGGGGAAAGATAGACACTAAGCAGATCATTAGAGGAAAGGGATGGTAAACTGAAGGGGGCAGGGAAACTTAAGCAGAGAAAGAGCCACTGAGAAGGAGAGAGGATAAAGGAGGGAGAGAGGGGAGAAAGCATGGATTAGAGAGAGGAGAGTCAGACTTCGTGTGTAAAACCTTGCCTGTACTGGAGTGTGTTCATTAATCAGAGTTGTGATAACAGAACTGCTTAAGGACTCTGGATGTTACTGCCACTTGGCAGTTGGGTTACTCTTCATTGTTCTTCTCCTTTAAACCTTATAGCAACAGGAACCCTGCTCTGTGAAGACTGGTTATAGCCACCAACTGGGCAGCGTTGGTTGCTCCCTCCTCTGGGTTCTTGGCACTGTTTTTGTTTTTGTTTTTTTTTTGCGGTACGCGGGCCTCTCACTGTTGTGGCCTCTCCCGTTGCGGAGCACAGGCTCCAGACGCGCAGGCCCAGCGGCCATGGCCCATGGGCCCAGCCGCTCCGCGGCATGTGGGATCTTCCCGGACCGGGGCACGAACCCGCGTCCCCTGCATCGGCAGGCAGACTCTCAACCACTGTGCCACCAGGGAAGCCCCCTTGGCACTTTTTCTTACCTCTGATACAGCCCTGGCTGCACCATGTCACTCATTAGCTCTTTGGCCATCTTTCTCGTTCTGAACGTAAAGCCCTCTTTATCTCTCTAACTCTGATTGCTAGCTCATGCCTGGCACCTAATAGGTGCTCAATGTAACGTGTGTGTGTGATTTTTCTTTCATGGAGAAAGGAATTAACAAATGGAAATTCACAGATGCTATCCTCAAGGGGCTTACACTTTCCCTGAGGATATGAAATAAAACCACATGAGATCAATTAGATTTCTCTGATGCATGTATCCTCAACATAATGATGGACACCAGCAGTGCTCAGCTTTCCTGATTTACTTCCTACCAATTCCTCTAGCTAGCACAGAAGCCGGGTCCCATCATGAAAGGAAGCAGGAGCTCGAGAGAGAGGCCTTTCTATGTTTAGTAGCCTTTGTGATTACAGATGTCATCTACAATCAGTTTAAGTCATGAAACATTAGAGTTGGAATTCATGGAAATACATGTTATATAAAGTTACAGCTTTTAAGCACCCAGTATGTACTGTTCTCTTAGCGCTTAACATAAGAATTCAAATGATCTGTTTATGGGTCCACTTCTGCTATTAGACAGTAAGCTTTCCACAGATTTTTATTTTCTTTTTCTAACAGAGGTTATGAGCATGCCTCCTGGAACCCGATTTCCGAGGTTCAAACCCTGGCTCTACCACTTAAGAGCTGCGTGACCTCAGCTTCTTCATTGGGAAACTGGTAAAAATTGGCATCGTAACAGTACCAATACATAGGGTCATTAGGAGAATTCAATGAGTAGATGGTCCATACGAGTCACTGTTATTATTTTCATCATCTTTGTGTCCTAGGATCCAGCATCATGCCTTTCACGCAACAGGTCTTCAAAACGTGTTTGCCAAGCTGGAAGCATAAGCAAAAATATTGCTTGGAGTTGAAAATGATAACAGTGCTGTTAAACATAGATTTTGCAAATTCAACAATGGAACACAAAGACAATAAAAATAAAGTTAGTTGTCAAGGAATTGGGAATACACATTATTGCTCTGACTACAACACAAACAAATAAGACCGGGATCTGAAATGTATCCCAAGAATGGTTATGGCTGCAGATGGCTGACTGGGGAATTCTGAGCGAGGAGCGTAATTGCAGTACTGTTGCATCTGCTTGGACTGCTGCTGTACCACTGTGCTCCAGTGCGCGCTCCTGGCTGTCAGTGGGAAGGGGATCTGCAAGGCGGGAGCCCCTGGGGAGTCCTCTGGCGGGCGGGGGTTGGCGATGAGCAGTGAGGGCTTGGCGCTTCCGGGGGCGGGGAATAGACCCCAGTCGTGGAGTGACCTTAAGGATACCCACATGTACTACGGTGGTGAGGGCGACAGGCCTCTCCCGGCTCCCAGGAATCACCATCTCCTGCAGCCCAGTCATCTCTAGGGACGGCTAATTTCATCTCCTCCCTCAGAAGCAGAGTGGTAAATTTTACTCCAGGCTCTGCCATCCATGTAACTGCTCCTTTCCCTGGGTCTTCATAACTTTCTTCTGGCCTCACTTGGCATCCTCGCTATTGTGTCCCCATTCAGATTCCAGAGGGGCAAGTCCGAGTGACATCCCCCCACCCCAGTCCTGACTTGACCCCTGGTCTGTGCACTGGCTGCCCCTTGGGCAGGAGTCCTCCAGCCCCTTGCCCTGGCCCCCACAAGGTTCAGTCGGGGAGAGGCCGTTGCTCAAGCCGCAGCCTGGTCTCTGCTTCCCTTGGGAGGATGACGGATGGGTCGGGCAGAGTGCCTGAGGTGTGGGCCAGTCCGGGGGGTTGACATGTCTGGTCTAATAAGCATTGCTGGTGGGTGGGTTCCCCAAGGAGAGTGGATGGAAGGTGGGAGGACCACGGGTGGAGGAGGAAGGTTCTGGTGTGAGAGCGGGATTGGTCTTTCTCCAGCACCCTGGTGTCTGCTGCCCCTCCCAGGCAAACGCTCTGCACTGTTCTCTGGAGAGGAGACTGCTGGTGCCTCTCCTTCTGGAATCCTGCCTGTGGGTCTCCCTCTGGAATTTTGACCGGTGTCTCTAGGGGTGGAGCCAGTGGCTGGGCGACCACCTGAGGACTGTGGGGCCTCAGTTCTCTGCAGTGACATGGGGTGCGAGTGCGCTTTGGTGGGGAGTTCCCAGCTGCAAACGGGAAGGCACGAGTGTGTCAGGTGGGCCCTGACAGCAAGCAGCCGCTCGCGGCGACAGGGGGTCCTTACCATCCGTGACAGGCTCCGGGAAGGAGCCTGCTTAGGGCTTGGGCTGTTTCTTCACTCCCTCCCTCCCTGTAAAACAGAAACACGTCATATAAGCACACCTTCCCTCTCACCTTAAAAAAAATAGACAAAAATATCTGGAAATATTTCCACTTTAATTGTCACAGGGAGAGTGTGGCCCACTGGTTTTCCTGTCTGCCTGATAACTAGTCAGCAGTCTTCTCCCAGCTCCCGCCAGTGCCTTGGGGGTGTGGAGCTGGGTGGTGGGAGAGGCAGTCACGGTGAGGCTGACTCACAAGGGGCGTGTGATTAACTGCGCCCCAATTTTGAGAGGGGCTCTGAGGCCAAGGTTCACCTTGGTCCGATCAGTTGCCTGGGCAGGGGCTGTTCCTTGGATCTGAGAGTCCTCAGGACGGACTGAGGGAGACCTCCGTGTGCCACAGCAGATCTGGGCCCGGGGCACCCTAACCCCACTCGCACGGGTGAGGCTGTTGGCTGAGAGGTGGCCAGGAAGTAGCTGGAGGCGAGGAGGAAGTGCCCTCCTTCCTGCCCTGCACGGAGATCTGTGGCTTGGGTCAAGCCCAGCTGGGCAAGAAGGGCTGTCCCTGTCTGCCTTCCATACACGCTTTCACACTGCGATTCCAGCTCACTTTCCCTTCCAAGGTCGTCGACCCTCTTCTTGGAAACATGAAGTCCAGTGTTCATTTCTCAAACATGAGCTTCGGTGTGGGGGACAGAGACAGACAGGCTGCCCTCCCAGGCTCACTGTCTCGTGGAGAAGGGGGCCATGCCTGCTAGCTATCGTCATATGTGTGTTGGGGCCAGAGAGGACCGGGGTGCTCCAGAAGCCCGGGCAGGGGCATCAGCCTCGGCCGCGGGGTCACGGAAGGTCCCA
Organism: Orcinus orca; assembly: GCF_937001465.1. Classification (NCBI taxonomy): domain Eukaryota; kingdom Metazoa; phylum Chordata; class Mammalia; order Artiodactyla; family Delphinidae; genus Orcinus; species Orcinus orca. Next base: position 89,151,371 of record NC_064560.1, read on the forward strand.
CTTTGTGAATCTTGGGTGTGGTAAAGGCTAATGTGTGGACCAGGGGTTTTGAAACCACTTGGCACTGGAGGCTCAATGCCAGACCTGCTTGTCAGGAGCCTGCAGAAGCACTGAGACCCAGGGAGCCAGTCGCCATGGGCTCCAAAGGAAAAGAAAAATGCAAAATCAGAATGAGTAAATGGCCCATTAAATGTCTACAAAACGCGCTATGATGTCACCCAGTCAACTGCATCTCCACTCACCTCTTCCGCACTTAAATATAAAATATAGTTAATGTGGCATGTGGGTAAATTAAATGGGTTTGATATGATTAGGCGTGAGTGCTGTAAGAGTGTCTGAGGCGGAGGGAAATTCTAAGCCAGCCCTGCTGGGGGTAGCACGGAGGGGGCTGAGGATCGCAGATAAAGGCGCAGCGTGGACAAAGTGAGGGCGGCCGGGGGGAGCAGCTGGCCCTGACTGGTCAGTAGGGCTTGGGGAAAAGATGTGTGTGTTTATGGGGTGGGCGGGTTGCAAGATAGGGGCCCAAGAAGCGGGGAGGCAGCCAGGGGAACCCACAGGAAGATGTGGAATGGCCCTGCCTGTAGCTTCCCAGCTTTACTGGCACCAGTGTTTCCTGCCACCCTGGATCTCAGCATCCTCCGCATTCCGGGGCCTCGTGCGCGCCCCTCCGCAGCCACAGCCGGCGCCACTGAATATAAACACGCATCCCACAATTCACCGTGGTGTGTCTTCCCCTCCAACTCCAGATGGCCTGTCTGGGGACAGCCGAGGCCCCTGGGTGCGGGCCGGTGCCGGTTTTTGATGAGCTGTGCACATATGGATACCCAAACATCTGGAGCGGCCATGTGCTGCTCGGGGCAGGCCAGACCTGGTGAGCCAATCAGGGGCCCCTGGGCGCCGGGGCGGGGGTTGGGGGGTGTGTGCGCTCGCCCCACCAGTGAGCGCGGATAAATTATTCATGACCGAGTTATTTGTGGTGCAAGAGGTCCATCAGCTACTTTGATTAAAAATCCAGTGAGTAATGAATATGCAAACGCCAGCGACTGCTCCGAGCCACAGATTTGTCAAATTGTCTATACTTCACTGAGATAAAGGAAAATCTCCTGGGGTCCCGAAATTGAAAAACCGCACCGTCAAATCACAGCATCATCTTAATTATCAAATCTCCTTGGCCGTGCAAATACCCCGCGTGAAGCTGAGCGGGGCGATGGAAAAAAATCTAGAGAAAGAGATATATTTGTCTCTGAAACCGGAGGCCTGGCTAGTGAGAAACAGGCTGGTGGAGGAGAAGCGATTTTAATTCACATGGTGACTCCACAGCCATTTAATTATTTTAATTAGGCTTAATTAGTGGTAAATTTACAATGATATGCTTGATACCTGGCATTAAATCTTTCATGCATAAATGTTTTGTTAAAATGAGAAAAAGGCAGGTGGCATTTCGCCAGCAATTACTGCTGAATGTTCTAATGAAGGATTAGGGCTCCTCGGTGACTCACGAAGACAGGCGGGCACCAGACTTGTTTACGAGGTACCGGCACCATAACTCACGCGCTCCCGCCCGAATCATCGCTGTCCTTGTCGCTTCAGGGAGCACCTGCTGGGGATGAGGGCCGGGGCAGTGGTGGCAGGGGCTGGGTGCTGGCTCAGAGCCCCAGGCCTCCTGTGTGTGTGAGACCCTCCAACTCTCGCCCGGAGGGGCTTCATCTGTGGTGTATGAGAAGCCACAGTGATGGGTTTGGGGGGGCTCAGGTGTCACCAAGCAAGGTGATTGTCTGTCTGGGGCCCCAGGCTGAGTTTGTGAGCACCTGGAATTGCCCTGTGCACTGTCTGGGCCTGGCCTGGGCCTGGCGGAGCAGGCCTGCAGGATGAGTTGGCTGGAATAAATGGGGGCCTTGCTCAGTGGTGGCTGAGCTGTGCTGTGGCCCAGCTGGGGACTAAGCAGTTGTGGAGACTACTGCTCGTTGGCCAAAGAGTCAGAGTTTAAGGCGTGACATACTCTGGGCTGCAACACGTGGCGGTTCTTGCGGGGTGAGTCTGGGGATCCTGACAAGATGCCCCCCGCCCTTGTCCTGTCCCTGGGCCCAGTGTCTGTCCTGCTACTCCTTTACCAGGGAACGAGGACTTGTTCCCGCACTCAGAGACCAGCTGCCCCTCCCCGCAAGGAGGAAACACAACAGCTCACACCCGGACCAAGATGGCAGCTCCAGAGAGAGCCAGGTGGACAGAGGGGAGGGGAGCAAGGGCAGGAACGCAGAAGAAAGCGAAGCCTGTCGTGAAGCCTAACATCTGGCTGGCTCTGTCCCTGAGGAGGACAGAGGCAGAGGAGGCCGTGCTTAGCATGTCAGTGACACCGGCTGAGGGGCGCTGGCCTCCTGCCTCCCTCGTCTCAGTCCAGCACTTGATCCCTAGTCACCTTCCCTCCCCACATCCTGCTGCCTTCTCATTAGCTCAGGCTCCTCTTAATTCAGTGCTAATGCCTTTGGCTCCGGCTTACCCATTTCCCTGGAGAGTCCTGATGTTGTGTTTCTTAAGCCTATCTTGAATCTCTAGTCTGCGGGGCTATGTTTCTTGGTTTCACTCCCTTAATAGACTTTCAGAATTGAATGCCTCAGCTTTCCTTTCCCTTCACGAGAAAAAGATGTGACTATTAATGAGGAGACCTTTTTTTTTTTCTTGGTTGTTAAATTAGTTTTTCTTTTTACTCATTCAGAGGAACGTTTATGCAGTCTGGTGGGTATTTCTCTCTTCAAAGTAGCCACTGCTTCTGTCCGCTAGAACAGAAGTCCCACGAAGGCAGGGACCTCATCAGTCTTGTTTCCTGTTTATCTCTAGCCTATCACAGTGCTTGGCACACACAGGGCGTGCATCACTGTTGACTCAGTGAGTGGTCAGATCCTGCCCAGCATGTATAACCACTTCAAGGGAAGAGGTATTCAGAGCTTCATCTTTCAATATGAGAATCTATCTCCAATTACATTGTTGGAACACAATACCTCTTTATTTATTATTATTTTTTTTTTGCGGTACGCGGGCCTCTCACTGCTGTGGCCTCTCCCGTTGCGGAGCACAGGCTCCAGACGCGCAGGCTCAGCGGCCGTGGCTCACGGGCCCAGCCGCTCCGCGGCATGTGGGATCCTCCCGGACCGGGGCACGAACCCGTGTCCCCTGCATCGGCAGGCAGACTCTCTACCACTGCGCCACCAGGGAAGCCCAATACCTCTTTACTGAGTGGGAAGAACTTACATATATACATAATTCTATTTATCCAACAGGGCAGACATACACTCCAAACATGCTCCATATTTATCCTATGGTTTTGTTTCCCCTGGAAACAATGGCATGCACCCCAAGATGTACCGTGCTTCTCTTTGAGAAACAATGATTTGGGGGCCGACCAGGCTGCATCATGGTTTGGCGCCAGAAGGTGGGAGCCCCCGGCTAGGGGCCATAGGGAAAGAAGGGAACCTTTCAGATGAGGGAGAAGAGCTACGAGAGGGTGGGAGGAGGAAATCAGATCCTACTCCCAGTGTGGGAATTTGAAGTCCCTGAGGAGTCATTTCATGGCGCAGTTTCACACACTCCAGTCCTCTGGGTAGGTCAGAGAATGTGGAACTGAAAAAAACTCGTCTCCAGGTGGACGTGACAGGCTGCTAGAGGAGAAGGCTCTGTCATAGATGAAGTTGGGTCAAGGCTTCACAGACTACAGGATGAAAGCTCCTGGAAGTCCAAGGAGGAAGGGTGATGGGAAGAAGGCAGGACTCAGACTACTTGCTGTTTAATAAAATTGCAGTGATGGACGTTGTAATGATGGCAGAATGAATGCATGTGTACTCTCACTCCCTCCCCAATCCCTACTAAAATGACAATAAGGGAATAAAAAAGAGGCAGAGATCTACATTGGGGAAGAGTAAGAGGTGGTGACATCAGGCAAGAGAGTCCAATAAGATTTTTGAAGCTGGGAAGTAAAAGGACTAGCGGAAGATAACTCATCAGATTGGAGACAGCCAGGGCCCCTAGAAAGGCAAGGGAGTGGTGGGGGGTTGGGGAGATGAAGCAAATTGTTTCCCAGTATAGCCCCCCAGAAAGACTCAGAAGGACCTCTGGAGGCTGAGGTGTAGGGTGGAGCTGAGAACAGCAGAACTGGTAGGTCCGTGCTGTGGTGTATCACCCACATCCTCCCTCAGAACCCATTTCTCTGGCGTCTGAATGCTGTTGGTGGACAGCTCTTGGCAAAAGTTCCTCACCAAGAGTCACCCTCAACCAAAGAGAGTCCCTTGCCCAGGGTCTTATCCTCTCCGGGGTGAGGCACACGTCCAGGGACTGGTGAATGCAAGGGTAAAAATTTTCTACTCCCTTTCCTGAAGATAGGAAGACTCCAGAGGACCATCCCAGCTCCAGAGCTTCCTGTAGGGCCAGCTGAGGTCTTTGTTGCAACGATGTCACAGTTCAGTTCCTCTCTCTGCCAATGTTATTTCCTTTACTCCTCCCAGGTGTTGATCCCAAGGGTGTTCCCAAATAAACCCCTGTATACAAATCTTGTCTTAAGAGTCTGTTCCCAGAGAACCTAACCTAAGAGGGTTGGTGCCAGGAGTGGTCCAAGATAGTAGACTCTAAAATAGGATTGTGGAGCTGAGTTACCTACCACTGGCTGGCCGGAGACGAGGACTCCATCACTGGTGGCGATGAAGTATGGATATGGTAGTGGAGTATAGGTAACTCCTGGCGTGCTGTCATGGTGCAATTGTTAACACTTTCACAAAGAGTGCACTGGAAGAGGGGATACCAGTGGAAGGTAGAACCCTGGTGGGGGCAATATCTAAGACATTTGAGAAATTCTGGGGAAGTAGTAATGATGACGAATGTCAAGTTAAATGGCTGTTGCTAAGGGCAATCAGTGCATTGAAGAAAGAAAGAAAAGCCTGAGGGTGATTACTCACCAATCAAAGACCAAGTCTGAACACCAGTGAGCCCAGTTGGCAGCCTATAAAAGGAACTTTAACTCTTGCAACTGGAGGGCAGGAAAAGCTGAGGATTAGGTCCAGGACTGAATTATAAGGGCAGCAGAACTCTAGAAGAGATTGAATTCTTCACCTCAGAAAGTTTGTCATGCCAAGATCAGGGCCGTGATTGGGAAGGAGTGGGACGCTGAGAACTGGGTGGGGACATCTGAGTTGATGCATTCAGAAATCTTGACTCTCCAGATCCTTCTGAACTTTGTAGACCCACTTTGTGGTACTCTTGTTTTTTTTTTTTTCCTGTTAAGAGATTGCAATTCTCTCTTTCTTGGCAGTGGTACAAAGGCCTCTCCCCTGCAAGGCAATGCATACCTTTCTCAGGATTGACTTCCATCTCCCCTCCTGGTCACCTGACCAATCTTGACACATCTGTTGGAGTGGGGGGAGATAGTGGGTAATAAATGGAGTCTTGACCCAGGTAACTCATAATGGATCAACTAGGTCCACAGACCTACCCATTGTTCATTTCCTAGACTTCAAATGTATAATCGTAATGGACATACTTAGCAGTTGGCAGAACTCCTCCTAGACATGTGTGCTGAGAGTTACTGTAGTGAAGGCCCGGTGGAAGTCTCTGAAACTATCTCCCCACACAGAGCCAAAGCAAGAAATAAAAAAAAACAATGTCACATCCCAGGGGGAATGCAAGAGATTCATCTAGGTCTTTAGACCTGGAGGATGTGGGGTAGGGACGGTGGGGAGTGGTCTGTATCATTTCCCCTTTTAGTTCAGTAGTCTGACCCTCCTGCTTAAACTAGGCAGGTCTTGGAGGATGACAGTGGGCTGTTTGCAAACTCAAATAGGTAGTGACCCGAATTGCGGCTGCTGTGCCAGAGGTGACTTTTGTTAGAGTAGGTTACCAAAGCCTCAGGTAAGTAGTACATGGCCATTGTGTCGGTGAATGCCTTCTTTTCCACCAGTATCAGGAATGAGGATCAGAAATGTTTTGCATTCGCCTGGGATGGATAACAGTATACATGTAAGGTTTTACCCCGGAGCCGTGATAACTTTCCACCCTCTGTCACAATGTAGTCTGCAGGGACCTGGACCACCTGGACATTCTTCAGAACGTCACCTTGGCTCATCCTACTGATGACATGGTGCCAGTGAGACTGGCTGAGCAAGAATTTTGGAGGCTTGGGTTACACGTGTGCATCAGAGGTTGGGAGATAAAGCTTGCAAAGATTCAGGGCCTGGCCATGGCAGTGTCTAGAGGTTCGGTGGTCTGGACCATCCTGGGATGTTCTCTCCAGATGTGAGTCATCTTGTATCTCTCATCATTAAGGAAGGAGTACAACACCTGTTAGGCCTCTTTGGGTCCTGGAGTCAGCACATTATGAACTTGGGAATACTGCTCTAAGCCATCTGCCCGATGACATGAGAGGCTGGTGTCTTTGACTGGGGTCCAGGAAAGGGTTCTGCAACAGGTTCAGGCTATGGTTTCAGTGGCCCTACAAGTTGGGCCACACCATCCAGGAGATCCTATGATATTAGAGGTTATCAGTGCTGGGACAAGATGTCATGTGGAATTTATGGAAAACACCAGTAAGAGGATCACGAAGTAGACATCTAGGGTTCTAGAACAAAGCCGTCCAGACTGCAGTGGAGAAGAACCACAGCTCCTGATACGCTCCTGGGCCCTGGAAGAGAGAAAGCACCTAACCCATAGAACAGCGAATGTCCACGCAACCAGCATTGCCCTTTGAGAGCCGAGTTTTGCCAGACCCATGAACTCACAACATCGAGGGCCCAGCAACGATCTCCCAGAAGAGGGAAATGGTACTTCTGGGGTCGGGTAGGGGCAGATCAGAGGGAGCGAGGAGGTGCGTGAGCAGGTGGTCCAGACCCCACGTCCTGCCTCACTGTAGTACTGGCCCCTCTCGCTGGGCTTGCACCAGTGACTAGCGCTTAGGACCAGCTGATGGGGAAGGACTAAGCGCCGGTTTGGTTCACAGATGGATTGACTTGGAATAGGGATGCAGGCTGAAAATGGACTGTTACATTGCCATTTAGCCATGAGTGTCTGTCCTCCCCGGGGCAGAGCTTCAGGCTGTGTATCTGGCCGTCTACTTTGTGTGGAGAGAGAAGGGACCCGAGGCAAAAAGTTAAGGACTCATCCATGGGCAGTGGCCGTATGCCCAGTAGGCGGAACCGATGGTTCTGAGAACCCAGGGGTGGCAGGAGCAGGGCCCCTGCAGGTCATCACTCCTTGTGACCCATATGGGGAGGTTATGCTTCTTTTTCCTGTAACTTTAGGCTTAGTGGGTCTCAAGGTCTGGGCTTCCGGGGGCACCTGCTTCTTCTAGAGACATGGTGAGAATTCCACTAAACTTCCATCGATGACTGCTGACCGATCACTTTGGGCTCCTTGTGCCAAGAGACCAGCAGGCAGAGAAAGGGGCCCCCATCCTGGCAGGACGAGCTGACTCTGATCATCACGAGGGGGTGGGGCTCCTCTTATAAAATGGGGGCAGGGAGGGCTGTGGTTGGCACTCAGGCTATACTCTGGGGTGTCTCTTGGTCCTCCGTTGCTCAGTGTCTACAGATAAGGGACAAGTGCAGTATCCATTGCTTGAGAAGGGCATGATGACAAGGGCTCAGGCCCCTCAGGGATGACCACGGTCTGGGTCACTTCCTCAAGTTACCCATCTGGTCCTGCATACATGCTCAGTAAGGTAAGGTAAATCTTGGATGGGGAGTAGAAAAAAGATGAGGGGTATCGTTACAGCCTTGAAACCAGCTCCAGTGGTGGTGGGCGCTGGTGTAGGGATACACCTTTCTCCTCTGTGTTTCCCCAGGGAAAAGGACCAACCAGAATTCTAGAGGGCCCTGTGGAGGCAGGTCGCTCTAGTGGTTGCGGTGATGCGCTGCCTCGTGTCCAGCGGGCTCCAGGCACTCATCTCTCCAGCGTGCTGGGAGTATTGGTGACTCTCAGCTCAAGTCTCTCTCCGGCAAATTGCTCTTAGTTAAAGAGAATCCTCTTGCCCAAGGTCACTAGCCCTCTCTGGGGGAGCCCACCTCCAGTGTCTGGTCAGTGAGGGAATAGAAAGGCCCAGCCCTCTCGCCTCAGGGCAAGCCTGCTGTGCGGGACCCTTTCAGCTGCAGGGCTCCCTGGAACTGGCTGAGTCTTTCTCCTCCCTCTGGCTAACCTTGCCTCTCTCACTCCCCCCAACATCACTCATCCTGCAGGCATGCCCCAGTACATTTCCTGCAGGCAAAACTCAGTCGATTTCCAAGGAACTGGCCTGATGTGATCTATAACAGAAAAACTTTGACCGTGATTTCCTCCCCACTCAGTGACACCAAGAAATAGTGGCTTGTATTTCTCCCCCAGCCAGCAGAAAAGAGCTGCGCTCATGGAGATGCTAAATAGGAGATCCCTGGCCCGGGGAAGCAGGCAGCACTGAAAGCGAGGCTGAGAGTAAGTCTGGATAGTGAAGGGGGGACCTTTCCACTACTTGGCTTCCAGAGTGCTGGAGGCCAGGCTTAGAGTCTCCTTCTCCCTGTTGCTTCCCCAGTGACAGCAGACTGGATGAGTTTTCTGCAGAAACAAACAGGTCCAAGAGTTAATTCTTACACGTACTGGCAGGTGGGAGGACCACAGGGAATTGGCTGGTCTGTACCTCAGCATCCTATAGTGAAACCACCCACCCAGGCACTGAGAGCATCCGAATGCCTTTTAGCATCTTACGCATAAACGTGTATGTAAAAAACAAGGATTATCAGATATTTGAAGACGGTCTCTAACTTGAAAGACAGATGTCAACGTGGAACCAATGGAAAAGGAACTCAGAAGAAAGAGAAACAATGTGGGGAGAAAATGAAAGCTTCAAGTGAAAAAGTAAAATCTCAGACAGGTAAGTCAAGACATATTGTCTCTGCAACAAAACCAGGATGCTATTCAAAAAGCAGTCAGAAAGATTCTGGAAATTAGAACTACCGTAGCAGAAATAAAAATTGTGATGTAAAGAAATTGTGATGTGGGACTTCCCTAGTGGCGCAGTGGTTAAGAACCCGCCTGCCAATGCAGGGGACAGGGGTTCAAGCCCTGGTCCGGGAAGATCCCACATGCCGCGGAGCAAACTAAGCCTGTGCGCCACAACTAATGAGCCTGCGCTCTAGAGGCTAGAGCCCGTGCTCCACAACAAGAGAAGCCAGCGCAATGAGCAGCCCGCGCACCGCAAGGAAGAGTAGCCCCCGCTCGCCGCAACTAGAGAAAGCCCGCATGCGGCAAAGAAGACCCAACGTAGCCGTAAATAAATAAATTTATTTAAAAAAAAAAAGAAATTGTGATGTGCAGAGGAAGGAAAGTGCCTATATGGGTATGTGTGCATGTGAGTGTATGGTGTGTGTGTGTGTGCGTGTGCCCACACGTGTGTGAATGGGGTGTAAAATAAACAATCCTCATCTTCCATAGAAGGAAGAGGTTTTATTTAAATTTTGTTTTAAATTTTATTTATTTTTGGCTGCATTGGGTCTTCCTTGCTGCACGTGGCTTTCACTCGTTGCACTGAGCGGGGGCTACTCTTCGTTGTGGTGCGCAACCTTCTCATTGTGGTGGCTTCTCTTGTTGCGGAGCACGGGCTCTAGGCACATGCGAGTAGTTGCAGCACGCGAGCTCAGTAGTTGCGGCGTGCAGGCCCTAGGGCACGCAGGCTTCAGTAGTTGCGACACATGGGCTCAGTAGTTGTGGCATGCGGGTTCTAGGGTGCACAGGCTTCAGTAGTTGTGGCACACGGGCTCAGTAGTTGTGGCTCGTGGGCTCTAGAGTGCAGGCTTAGTAGTTGTGGCACACGGGCTTAGTTGCTCTGTGGCATGTGGGGTCTTCCTTGACCAGGGATCGAATCCATGTCCCCTGCATTGGCAGGCGGATTCTTAACCACTGCACCACCAGGGAAGTCCAGAAAGAAGATTTTAGATTACAGTTGTCTCTTGGCATCCATGGGGGATTGGTTTCAGGACACACTCCACCCCAAACCCCCGTGGATACCAAAATCCAAGGGTGCTCAAGTCCCTTATACAAAATGGCATAGTATTTGCATATAACCTATGTACATCCTCCCATATACTTTAAATCATCTCAAGATTACTATGATGCCTAATACAATGTAAATGCTATGTAAATAGTTGCCCCTGTGGCAAATTTAGGTTTTACTTTTTGGAACATTCTGGAATATTTTTTATGACAGTTGGTTGAATCCACAGATGCAGAACCCACAGATACGGAGGGCTGACTGTATATCTAAAGGTTTTAAAATCAAGAACTGGAAGTTTAAACATTTTACTTCGAAATATGAAGATAAATACAAGAGATAGCAAAAAAAAAGGCAAGTGCTTGCCTCTAGGTTTTGGGAAATCAGGCTGGGAGGGCATGGGGCAGAGGACCACTGCTCTTCAGCAAAAGCCTCGTGGAACCATTTGACAGTTTAAATTTTAATACTTATACACTACCTTGTTAAAACTGCAAATCAGCTTTAAAAAATTAATCACAATGGGATTTGAAATCTGAAAAACTTGGGTTGAAGTCTGAACTCTGCCATCCACTCCCTGGAGAACCTCAGGTAAAAGCCTTGGTTTCCCCACTTATCAAATAAAAACCCGGCTGCTTGCTTTTTCAGGCTGCTCTGAGAATTCTGCCAGACAATGAATGTGGAAGCAAGTTTGCACCTGGCAATCTCTGTACAAGTGAAGCAAACGCGGTGATGAATGTTTCACCCACTGCTGGGCTTGGCCAGTGAAATAGAATGTGGTGGTTGCGCTTTTTAGATAATAGTGTTCCCAAAAGGCAAATCCCTTTTGGTTGTAAAGGTTTTAAAGGTCTCACTCTGAGACAGATCGTCTCATCAGAAATACTAACGTATCTGGATGACTTGCAAACCAGCCACCAGCTAAATTTGCTGCCTCCTAAAATAGTCTGGGGATATCTCTCGGACAGGCCTGGCCCCAAACACATTTATGAAGGCGTCCAAGACTGCCTTTGGGGTTCCTGCTCCCTTCTGGCCCGAGGTCTCTCTAGCCTCCAGCCCAGACACTCAGGACCCCTGTCCCTTCCTCCCGTTCCTCAGACCTCCCTCTCCAAACAGTTCCCTCCCTCTGAGAGGAACTGAGAACCTAACCGCACCGTAGGCCCGCAGTAACTTATGTCGGACCACCCCTTTCCCAGGAGAATGTGTGTATAGACAAATAAAGCATTAAGCTAAAGAAATAAAGCTCTAATGTGAATTATGCAGAAACTAGACATTAAAGAAGTGTATTTAGGTAAGTGATGACATCCTAGCCCTTCTATAATTATATCACACACATAAATGAGAGTTGGAATCTCTCTTTTCACACACTCCCACCCCCACCCCACCAACCCCCACCAATCTGATGGACCCTACTCTGAGGGTCTGTGCACTTCAAACTAATACAGATAGTCCTTGGAAGGTATCTTCTCTGCCTTCCTGGTGCAAGAAGCCCCTTCCCAGCATCCTTTGACCTACAGTTATCCACCCTCTAGGCCAAGGATGACCTTCTCCCTTCAAGCCCTAGCCTCATGCTACTGTTGGGTGGTCTTAGCATTAGAAGAGACTTCCTCTTACCAATTTGAATTCTGCCTCCGTTGATTTTAACTCCTTGGTCCCATTTCCACTCCCTGAAAGCAAATAGAATAGCAAGTTGATCCTCCTCTTCAATGATGGCCCTTTGTTTCTGTGAAGACATTGTTTTGTTTGGCATTTTGCAAAGTGTGTCTCATTGAACGCTGGTTCCAAGGGATGTTGCTAAGAGGTATGTGATGAAATGGTTGGGCGGTCAAACAGGTTTGGAGAATGCTGAGCTAATTGAACTTGCCCAGGTTTCTTTACTGTGGGACTTTGGGGGCCTTTAATAAACGAATGCACCAGATCGTGCTCTGAGAATGGGATTTAGCTAATGCTGTGTTTTTCGGAGTTGTGTAACCTTAGAATGCTCCTTTAGTGGGAGTCTTATAGGATTAGTGTTGGGGAATTACTGGACCTGGGAGCTGGGAGTCGCTGGTGTGCGGGATCCGGCTTCTACCAACTCACAGCAGCTGAAAGTGCGCATCTCGCCCACCTCTGCGTTCCGTGCTGGCGCACGGGGAGCTTGAAATTGGCCACAGTGGGAGTGGTTACACCACAGAAACTGGCAAATGCTACAGGTCAGGGCGCTGTATTCCCGGAGAGCTGATCGTTTAAACATTTATCGGCCCGCCACGCAGTCAGAGGCCTTGGGTTAAACCGGATACTTGACCTGGGACAAGTCATGCCACCCCTCCAGGTCTCTGCCCCATCCATCTGAATCTGTGAACTCAGCATCCTTTCCTCCTCTGAGGCCCTGCGGCTCCTCTCAGAATGCCCTTGTAGGTTCACCATCCCCCGTGGATTCTCCGTACGTCCTGATTCCCCCATCTCTCATCACCTTGGCTGGCTGCTCCAGACCAAATGACCTCTAGGTGGTCAGTTTCCCTTTCAGATGGAAGTTTCTGGAAGGAGACACCATCCCCCAGATGGGGGCTGGACAGTGCCCAGATGCATCTGAAGGGAGAAGACTCCTGTACCAGGCGGTCCAAAGTCTCCAAAATGGTACCTTCCCGCCTCTCTCACTGACACCAGGCCTCATTAAAGGGTGATACGTTCAGGTTCTGGGGTGCAGTGTGAATCCTGTCTACTGTGTGACCTTGAGTAATTAGATTCTCTGTGCCTGCCTCAGCTTCCTTCGTTGCAGTCTTGGGAAATAATAGTACTTAGCTATGTGGTCATTGTCAGTATTAAACGAGAGGACACTTGTAAAGTACTTAGGGTAGTGTCTGGCATGGAAGTGCTCAACAAAGGGCAGCTTTCATAACTTGTTGTTGTCATTAATCAATGACGGCGATCTTTCCCACTGCTCTCGGTGCCATTGGTGGCCTGCCCAGATCCTCGTTCTCCCACCCCCCAGTTGTTGTGAGTGTTCAATGCTAATAGCTCACAGCTGCACTCCTCTGGAGCATCTGGCTCAGCAGACAGGAGACCCCTCTCCAGGAGATACCCAAGAGGTCACAGTCTCCTCCCACCTACCCTAAGGGCCAGCCCACCGCTGACTGATTGACACAGGGATACGAAAGCTTTGCTTCACTGGGGGAACAGCTCCGTGGTCCCATTCATTCTCTGTAGATCAGGCTTCAGCTGAAACCACATCTTCGTGTAACTGCCTCTCCTGCATCCCTCACTTTTTTACAGGTTTTTCTGGAGACCACTCCCTTCATAAATGAAGTACAGGGGAATACCTGCCTCAGGGTTCTGCTTCTAGGAACCAGACCTAAGATACCCACAGAGCCTGGATACAGCCTTATCGTAGCATCTTACGTAGACCCTGCCCATGATCAGAGTTGGCCTGAGAAGGAAAACCTATTGGCCTCTCCTGCTCCAGGTCCTGCCCTCTTCCTGGCTTGGTTGGAAGACTGTGCGGGGCCGTCACAAGTACAGGGATGGCCTGCATGAGGCACGAAGGTGAAACTGAACATTGTTTAGCATCAAGTAGAGACGCAGCAAGAGATGAGGCTAGACAGATACAGCAGGACCGAGGAATACAAGGCCATATCTGCTGGGCCAAGCCTTGATTTAAAATGTCCAAGATTTGAGTTAGGTGACCCACAGTTCAGTGCCAGCTCTACCCCTCAGTAGCTGTGTGAACTGGAGAGATGATTGTAGATCTTACCTCACAGGGTTGGGATTACATGAGAGAACACTTCGTGCATTTTATAGTGGCTGCGGTTGCCGCCTGTTGTTTCTGCTTGTCAAGCACCTACTTTCCCCTTTTCTGATCTTGGTATTCATGTGGTTCAGGTGGGCCTAGGCCAGTCTTTCCCTTGAAGGGCGGCTGAGTAATTATGATTGGTCCACAGATGGGCATGTGACCCAAGTCAGGCCAATGATAGTTATCCCCACCTCTGGTCTCTCTGTCTCTAAGGCCCAGGTAAGCTTGGAATTGCTAGGGGCCATTGCTGTCACCACATAGAGCAAGCTGCTCTGGGAATGAAGCCAACATGGAGAAAAGCAGAGACCTGTTTCTGTCAGCATTTGCCTGGATAACCCAGAAACCCTCCCTCAGAAAATTCCTTTAAAAATTATACATAAATTATAACAAATGTGTTATAAAGGTATATGTATAAGATGTCTAACTGAGCTTGCAAAATATATGGGGAACCACAAGGAGTCCTAAGTGAAGATGAGGCAAAAATCAGAGCATTTGACATATAAATTGAGGTTGTAGCTGCCTTTGGGCCGGGGTGGGCAGTGTCAGCCTCTATAACCTAGATGAGTGATTGGATTCTCACATGGAGCGAGAGATAACGCTTTGAGCCTGTGCTGAGTTGGAGATGAGAAGCCTGCATAAAGGTGGGATTGTTCAGGCACTGTGCTGGGAAAACATCTTACACAGGGAGATAAAAGGAAAGCTGTTTGTCTTTTTTCTTTCTTTTTTTTTTAATTGAATGTGTGTCTTGGCCTGAGCTCTGAAGAGGGCAAGTCTCCCCTGATCATTTATAATGCAAGTCTATGTCTTGTGAAGGGTTGAGGTATGTCATGGTATTAACCTGCATGGTCTGGGAATCCCCAAATCTATAAATTAACATGAAAATTATGCTAGGATAGATAGGGATACTCCTGGAGGATTACGCAGAAGCAAACGCAAGACTTTTTTGGCAATGTGCCATCAATGCAAAGAATTCTCCACAGATAAATCTGCATTGAAAGTAGCCTTATAATCCTACATAACAAAACACGCAAAGAATCCATCCACCTTGAGCGAGAGTCGGGAGACTCAACAAATAGCAATGTTAGACCCTAACACCCTCCACCCACAAAAATTCCAGGTAGCAGAACTACCAGTCTATAAAAAGTAACTAGGCTTGAAATGAACAAAAATGTAAAAGGAAGAATCAATAACCTAGGAAAGAACATGGAAATATGAGAAAATAACTTTCACATTGCAAAAAGTGCCTGACGGAATTACTAGAAATGAAAACAGTACAGCCAGCTGATATTTTAAAAAGTGGATTAGTGGGACTTCCCTGGTGGCGCAGTGGTTAAGGATCTACCTGCCAATGCAGGGGACACGGGTTCGAGCCCTGGTCCGGGAAGATCCCACATGCCGCGGAGCAACTAAGTCCGCGCGCCCCAGCTACTGAGCCCGTGCGCCACAACTACTGAAGCCCGTGCTCCGCAACGAGAAGCTGCTGCAGTGAGAAGCCCGCGCACCACAACAAAGAGTAGCCCCGCTCGCCGCAACTAGAGAAAGCCTGTGTTCAGCAACGAAGACCCAATGCAGCCAAAATTAAATAAATAAAATAAATACATTTATAATAAAAATAAAAAGTGGATTAGTTAAAAAGCTGATTGAACACAACTGGAGAGAGGATTAGTGAACTTAAAAGTGTATTTTAGGAAAATACTTAACATGCAGAGAGTTAAAAAGATAGAAATATCAAAGCGTGGTTAAGAGATATGGAGGACAGGATAAGAAGGCCCCACATACATCAGATGAGAGTTACAGAGAAAGAGGGAGAGGCAATATTAGACACGTATAATGGATACGAATATTTCAGAATTACTGATCAGCATTAATCCTCAAACTTGGGAATCACAGACAGTCCCAATCAAGATAAATAAAAATAACCCCACCCCTTGAAAACCACACTTTGTACTAAGACTGTAGAGCGTCAAGCACACAAAAAAGGTCTTAAGAGAGATAATAGAGAAAAGATAGATTACTATAAAGGCATGACGATTAGTTGCTTTCAATAGCAACTATAGATAAGGAAAAAATGGAATGTCTTTAAAGAGTTGAGAAAGAACACTGCCAAATTAGAATTCTAATTGAGAGTCAGAATAAAAGGAAAAAAAGTAAAGGCATCTCAGACAAAGACTAACAGGGTCCTATTAACAGATCCTCTCTGAAAGATCTATGGCAGGATTATTTAGAGAAAAAGACAGTTCTACCTGGAAGCAAGGACTGAGATGCAAGAAAAACTAGTAAGGAAAGAAAATGGTTAAAATGTGGATGAATCAAATCACATGTTTTCTTTATAAAATATAGTGACCCTGTAAAATATTTATGGGGTATAAAACAGTGTGGATCTAAAGTACCGGATAGAATAAAGACGGGAAGGGGCTGATAGTGGTTAAAGCATTCTAAAGTCTTATATTGTTGGGTGATACGGATTTTTATTAACTTCAGGCTTTATTAAGTCAAGTGTACATGTTAAAAAAAAATTAAGGAAACCGCTAAAACAATGTATAAGCCACAAACTAGTAAAAGGAAAAGAAGGGAATAAAGAAAAAAAGGTTCACTCAATCAAATAGGAGAAAGAAAAGCATAAAAAAGGCAGAGTAAAATGAATGCAAAACTTAAAATTGTATAAATAAATCCAAATAGATTAGTAATCACAATATTTTTCAATGGGTTAAAATTTCTCGTTGAAATCCAGACCTTTTCAGATTGGATTTTTAAAAATGTCAGCTCTGTATTGTTTAAAAGACATGCCTAAATCTTACGGGCACTGACAAGTTGAAAGCAAAAGATAGTAAAGTTGCCATGAAGGAAAACAGAGTTGAGAGATAGAGGAAAGAAATGTTCTTGATGGTAGCAGTTAAAACTTAGAATCCAGCCCTTACCCCTTGAATATCCACTTAGGTGAACCTGTAAATATCTCATTCCTCCCCGCCAGTTTGTAAACTTCTTTGAGTTGGATATTTTCACTTGCAGCCAGAAGATGACTGATCAGTGCAGAGATGGACAAAGGTTACTCTAAGAAGGGCAAGGTGAGAGTCATGCTTTAGAACAATTAGCCTGGTGGTAAGAGGAAGAGAGGGTTGGAGAGGGGAGAGTTTGGAAATAGGTAGTGGACAAGGCAGACATCCAAGCAGGAGGTGAGGGGAGCTGGATTAAGGAAGTGCCAATAAAACTGGACAAGGAATGGAAAGGTTCCCAGAAACCTGAGTTGAAGGTTTGACTTGTCTAAGCTTAGAAGTCTTTATTCGCATAGGCCCCGAGAGCACGCTAGGGTTTGTAAGACATTAATTGTGGGACTTCTCTGTCCTGAAGAGAACCTTCTGAAAATATTTCCAGGTGCTCAGCCAACCTAACAAAAGGTCATTAAAAAACAAAACAAAAAACATCAGCAAGACTCTTTCAGTCACACCTTGGATCAAAGTGATGATGTCTGGAAATCATTAACTCAGGAACAAGGGCTCAGTAAGCATACGTAAAGCTATGCTTTGCATCTCAGATGAGTTGATTTATATATTTCTAGGCAAAAGCCCAGGAACATGGGTGTCTGCAAATGGGACATGTAGGGGTATCTGTTATCTTTCTGAGCTTTATTTTTCTTACATGTTAAAGGAGGCATTTGGACCAGATCACCCGCATCCCTTCTCACTGTGAAATTCTGTGAGTTTATTTTTTCTTTTCTTTTTCTCGAGTGTGAGATACCTGAGGAGAGAAGCTCGTGTGGTTCTTTCTGTTCCTCCAAGGACGTTTGTCAGTGTTTCCCCCATGGCTCCAGACGCCTGCCCACCTGCGTGTGTGCATACAGCCTTTCGTTTGTTCCTCCTTTCCTCTCCTCCTCCCCTCGCTGCCCCGCCTTTCCCTCTCCCCCTCAAGTCTAGGAGACGCGTCAACATTTCTCAGTTATGTGATGTTCTCAGCAGGAGGATGGAGCCAAATAATGGTGTTTCTAGTTATTACTCTGATGAATCACAGGGGAACAGCCTTCACCAAGGTAGCACGGCTTGCATAAAATATGTTCATTCAATTAAAAAAAAAAGAAATTGAAAAATAAGATACTGCCAACATGGGGCTCTGAGTTATGTAGGGTTTATGCAGTGATTCCATTTGCAATTCAAGCAAGAAACACAGCAGAGAGGCACCTGGGAGCAAGCTCCTTGGAATGGGGGAAGGGTTCCCACTGCCAGCAAAAAATCCTGTGCCTCAGATGAAGTTTCTGGGACAGGGAAGGGGGAGACGTAGATAGTCCTTGGCCTCCCGCAGCCTAGTCTGAACAATAGATTCTGTGCTAGAGATACTGTAGCTCCTAACAGGGAGGACTGGTTGGGCTGTGACCTCTATGGCCCAGGTGGCCATGTTTTATACCATGTGACTCCCTGCCCCATAGCCTCAGCGGATTGGCTCAGGCATGGCCACCCGACTCAGAGACATCAGACTGACCTAGGAGGTGGCCTGGCACAAAAAGATGGGCAAAGCCATTGCATTCTGTTTTTCTTTGACCCTGGAACTGCACTTGGACCTGGTACCAAGAAACATGGAGAGAAGGAAGCAGTTAACAGTGGAGGCTGTGAAGGAGAGCTGGGCCATGGTAGCCACATACAAACTGAAGTTATGAGGGAGCAGAGACTCAAAATGACAGGGAATGGAAGTCAGGAGACAGCAGAGGTGCTATGTGATAGGCAAGACCATGCAGGCCACAAGAGAGGCGGTAAGAGGAGCTATGTGCCCGGCATTGTTCTAGAAGCTGAAAAAGAGACAAAGGTCCTCTTCATGCAGCTCATGTTTTAGTGGGCCATCCCTGAGGGGCTGCATGATTATACTTTGTACCATTCCCTATCAAGTTTATATTCCCCAAGCCCCAGACAGTTGTACTTTGAGAATATCAGCTCCCACTACAGGGTAGGACTTTGGTGTGCAAGCAACAGAAATGAACTTTGGCTAACTTAAGCAGAAGAGGAGTTTTAAGGCTCATGGAGCTAGGAAAGCTATGAGGGTAGCTCAAAAGAATTGGAGAAGGAGCTTCAGGCATCAGACCTCTCACTCTATCCGTCTCTCGTCTCTGCTTGTTGTGCTAACTGCCTTCTGCACACAGACCCCGTGTGGCAGGGAGAATGGCTGCCATCAACCCACATTCCCAGTCTCCCTGCCCAGGCTCCTCAGTAAAAGGAGAGCAGTCCCAGGGAAGATTCTGATTGGCTCAGCCTGGGTCAGGTGTACCCCCAGCAGACCAATCACAGTTGCCAGGGAGCAAGGCAATGTGACTAGTCAGGCCTATATATACAGCCACCTGTGGCCAGAGGCGTAGGCATCTTTATACGATAAAGGGAGACAGAGGAAGAGACATGAGAGGAAGCAACAACAATAGTTACCATAGTCTAATAGAGGACCAAAAAAGAAAACCCCAAATGGCTGAAGCCAGATTGGCCCCAGGCCCCCTACTTTGCTGGCCTTCCCAGGTTTGGAGCAGCCCTTGGAGAAAGCATTTTGTACCAATGGAACTTTGAGTCTGTTTACTAGTCGCCTCTGAGAAGGTGGCTGCTGGAATACATTAGGATAACTCGATTGTAAGATTTTAATGACATAACACTGAGACCTCGGGAGGCCTGAGCCCTGCAGTCGATCAATTCACATACCTTTCACTCAGACCTAAGTGACTGAAAATCATTTTGCTCCCCGAGCTCTTAAAGGTCAGGAGTTGAATGCTTCAAGAAAATCTCTTTCTCTATCACAGGAAACCTCTTGCATTTAGTGTCCTGTCAATCAGGAGCACCCCAGGAGGCTGAGGAAGGGGAGTGCAGAGAAAATGTGGCCTGTGTTCCTTTCTTTCCTCTTTTTTTTGGCTAGGCTGGGGTGTGTGTGTGTGTGTGTGTGTGTGTGTGTGTGTGTGTGTGTGTGTGTGTGTGTGTGTGTGTGTGTGTGTGTGTGTGGCGTGGGGTTGCTGGCTGCAGGGAGCCCAGATAAGCCCGGGTTGTTAGAATTTACTTGTCTTCTCCCAAGTCATTGTTTGGTGCCAAGTTTGAACTCTCTGAGCAATAAAGCTCTTTCCCTCCAAAACAGGTCTGTTCCAGCTTGTGTCACAGTTTGGGAGAGAGACCGGGACAAGCTGGGGTCACCATCGAGATGGGAGCACCACCCCAGTCCCCCAGTCTTCTCTTTCAAGAAAACCTTTTCTTTCTAATGCACTCCTGTGGCTCAGGGCAGGTGTCCAAAATGCAAATGGAGCCCGGCGCCTCTGTGCCCCAGCTTGGCAGGGAATCTGAAGCTATGTGTCCCCCTCTGCTAACTGGCCTGCGGCTTAATGACATGCAAATGGGAGGGACACTGTCTGTCAAATGGGGCCTAATCCCTTTGTTCCTACCTGCCAGCCGGGTAGCCTTTTCTGAACCAGTTTTGGCTGTGAGGACAGCTGCGAGGTGCTGATGGGGAATGCTGGGCAACGGCTCTGGTTGCCTGGTAACAGAGGCGGCTCTCGGGGTGGGGGGTGGGGGGGGCTCAGGTGGCGGATGGGCCCTCAGGGCCGCACCACAGAAGTGGGGCTTCTTCTCCCGCCCAGGGAGCTAAGGGCCTCCCAAGGATTTGGGGTTCTTTGGAGAGCTTGTGACCTTGATCTGAGGCCTCAGTTTTCTCACCTCTAAAACAAGGTGTGTGTTCTTCAAACAGTGTTTCACCAAGAAGGAGGAAGCCTGAAGGCCAGCTCCCATCTCCAATGCAGACTGAGCAGCTCTGTCTTATAAGTTGGGGTTCTGAGTATTAAAAACAACGGAAAGATTCATCTGCTAAAATAAATATTTGAAAGGCATTAGATTCAATTATCTGCCATGCCTTTCCCATCTCCCGTGGGCTGTGGTTTGCCTTACAGAGGCCCCGTCAGATAGACAAACCCAGGTAGCTCCATCTCTCCCTTTCTTAGATGGTTCAACTGAAGCCCAGAGAGGTGAAGTGAGTTTCTCAGAATCACACAGCGAGGTAGTGTTATGCTGAGATCAAACTGTGTTCTACAGATCCTAGGTGGGAGTTCTGTCTGCTGAAACTCTCTGCAGAAGAGGCAGGGTAGGGTTAGGAGAGAGGTCTGACCCCTCAGTGGATTCCAGCCCTGACATTGCATGCATGTAAGTGGGTCAGAGAGTTTCGTGCTCAGATTTGGTTGGCCATGGGATGAAGATTATGAGGCCAGTACTGACCTTGGCTTCTTGGCCAATTTGTGTGTGTGTGTGTGTGTGTGTGTGTGTGTGTGCGCGCGTGCGCGTGTATGTGCGTGGGCACGCGCGCTGGGCTATTCAGCACCCAACTGTCTGTTCTTTTTTGTTTGTTCGTTTGTTTGGGGTTTTTTTGCGGTACGCGGGCCTCTCACTGTTGTGGCCTCTCCCGTTGCGGAGCACAGGCTCCGGACGCGCAGGCTCAGTGGCCATGGCTCACGGGCCCAGCCGCTCCGTGGCATGTGGGATCTTCCCGGACCGGGGCACGAACCCGCATCCCCTGCATTGGCAGGCAGACTCTCAACCACTGTGCCACCATGGAAGCCCTGTCTGTTCTTTTAACAGCATCTTGTGGGCCAAATGCTGTGTTCGCCGTGGTAGCTAGACTGCCTCGTGCGTGCACATTCAGCCAGGGTTTACTGCATACCTGCTCGGAGCGCTGCACCCTGTGGGAGGACTCCAGGGAGTTTACAGTCCCATCCTTGCCACCAGGCCCCCTCAATCTGGGGGAGGAATCAACACACGTCTGACACTCTGGCCAGGGCAGACAGTCCTTGTGGGTTGTCAATTCCAGTTGACCTGCAAGTCCCCCCATTCCTGACTCGTTCTCAAGACTCTAGACTGAGCAGAGCTGGTCTCTGCTGACTAGTCCTGAACCTCACTCAGATTCAGGGAGGTCCCCACCGATCTTGTGCAGGCTCTGGGTGAGGACTTCCACTCTCCAACTTATTTAATCCTCACGATCATCTGTTTAGGCAGGGACAAGTATCATCCCCATTTGTGCAGCTGGGAAAACTGAGGCTCAGCAGGGAGGGAAAGTGCCATGACCAAGGTCAACTGGCTATTAAGAGGCAGAGGAAAGGGAACAAGGGAAATAGCTTCTATAATTACAAATCTGTTATTTCCTTTACTACATCCAAGCTTTCCTTTAAGAAGTTCTCTGGGGACAGGGTCACCAAATGACCCCAACTCCCTTGTTCTATTAATAAGCTAATGGAGGCAGCTTGGTCGAGTGGAAAGAGCCACAGGAGGTTGGGTTGGAGTTCCCACCCCCTTCGTGGCCACTGTGGGCCTCTCTGGTCCTGGATCCTCCCACCTGGACAAGGGGAGGTTGGGCCAGCAGCGCTGAGTTTCCTCCCAGCCCCTGCCCTCCCTGTCACCACAGATTTCTCAGGGCCCAACCAGGTCCTTGGCTGAATTACAGTTCATTGGGCCCTGACGAGAATGAAAAAATCTGCTAAAATTTGCAGAGAGCCGTGAATTTGACTGTTTTCTAACTAAAGCTGGGGATGCCAGAGGGGATATTAACTATCTCTGGGATTTATTGATCTCTCAGTCCCAGGCTACTTGGGAAACAATTAGAGGTCAGCATGTAACAGAAAATGAAATTTGCAGCTGTCAGATCAACCATTTGGAAATATTCCCTTGCCCTTTTAGCTCCATTTTCTGTCAAGAGAAATCCTTCTTGGGAACAGAACCGACATGGGGCTGGGCAGTCAGGCATTGTGTATGCGGAGAGGGCAGCCGTGGACTCCAGTTAGCTTGGCCCTGCCGGGAGAACACTGGCTGGAAGCCCGGGGGCCCGTCCTGCGTGCTGTGTGCTCTCTGTGGGATTTGGGGCAGGTCATCACGTTCTCTGGGCTTCGTGGGGATTTTCCCTCATCTGAAAAATCCTACCTGGGGGTAAAAGTCTCAACTTCTACCAAACAAGTGTTTGGCTGCAACACACATGGTTTGATGCGAAATTTCCCTCCTTGGAAACACTCCGAGTTGCTAAATGACAAATATAGGTCTTTGTTGTCTCCTCCCCCCTTTCTAACCCATCTCCATCCCCTGGCACCCTATCCTGCCCTTCAGCCCAGGCCTAGCTTGTGCTCGGCCAACTCTTAGTTCAGTCCCGGCCAAAACATCAACTCATACTGGCTTAATGGTACTCCATCTAAAAGTAATTGTGTTTTCACGGGAGACTGGGAGACCAAAAGACACCATGAACCAGCGAAGGTAGGGTTCACCTGGGAGAAGGAAGCTCTTTCTAGGTGGACTTAGAAAGTGATGTTCTAAGTTTTCTAAGTTCCCCACTCCGGCCCCATCCATCAGACATCTGGGGAAATTCTAAGCTGAACAGAGGTCAACAGTTTCCTTAACTGCAAGACTCGGGGCCTTTCTGTGTCCAGGAGGGTAACGAAGCATTTGCCATATCCCTGTCTTTTCGTCCTGGAACACCCAGAGGGCCTAGTGTTTCGAGGAGATCATTTTGGGCAAGTCGGAACTAGCCTCACCCCTTCACTTTAGAGCCAAAGAATCTAAGGCCCAGGCAGCTCACAACGGCCAGAGACGGGTCCTGGGCTCGGGTCTCTGCTTTCTTGCCCAGGTGTTTACACAGCCTGCCTGCTTTGTGCTGAAGATGCTGCTTAGTCTGGTCTTCCCAAGGCCCACTTTGCTGAGAGCTTCCAGAAAGCCACGCTCTTGGACTCCTTGCACACCCTGCTAGACGGGGCTGGTTATCCACTCCCCCACCCCCAGGCACAGCTGCAGGAAGTTCTACAGCTCCTGAGGGGACCCCCCCCCCCACCAGGTGGAACACAAATTCCTTTTTGTTTTCCCTTGCCTGGATCTGCTCCATCCTTGAAATGTTGCTTATGAGTAGCTGAGCTCAGGAGCTCGTGGCAAGGAGGATGTCACCTGGGGTGCTGTTCTCTGAGCAGTTTGGTCAGGTCATGCCAGCCCTGCATCTCCATGTGGCCGGCGCCTGGGGACCCATGTTCCTGGCATCTCTGCCCCAGGCAGGGGAGCTGGACAGACACCACTGCTTGGGCTGCAGCCTGCGTAACTGTGTAGCCTGGATCGAGCGATAGAAATCTGATGGCTTGAAAATGAGGGGCACCTTCGTCCTGCAGTGTCTCTGCCCACCACGGGTGGCCCCCCAAACCTATATTTGCAGTCTTTGCAACCTCTGTTACGTGAGCCCTCTCTTCTCCAATCTTGCCGTTACCACCCCGAGACCCAGGTTCCCACCCCTCCCCTTTAGTATCGCTGTGGCTTTCTAGGGGTTCTCTCTGCTTCTACCAGACCTACTCTCCTCCAGCCAGGCCCCCCGTCTGCCCCCAGCCACTCACAGCCCTGAGCCCTCACTCTTTATGGGCGTGAATCTCCCCCACCTGGCTCTAAAACTCCCCAGGAGTGGGTCATGGTCATACAACGCTGTGAATATACTAAAAACGACTGAATTGTACCCTTTAAAGGGGCGGGTTTTATAGTCTATGAATTATATCTCAATAAGGCTGCTATTGAAAAGAAAAGAAAAACAGCTCCCTAGGCACCCCCTCTGTCTATCGCAGTGCTTCTCAAACTTTTCTGCTGAAGGTCCCCAGTGGCAAAGGAGAGGGGATGGTCCCCCCAGGTCTGAAAGGAGCCTGAAATTGCCTGTCTCAATCATTTGTTCATTCATTTACTCATTCAGCAGGTATTTTTGGGGTGCACTTTCCACGTGTTAGAAATGTAGTAATAATCCAAGCAAGTGTAAGGCGACCCTCTTGCAGCTTAATCAGAAAATGTCTCCGAAGTCTCATGCCTTAATTTAAAGCTGTGTATACATTTTGTATTCTAGTCAGTCATCTAATTTTAATGTAACGTACGTTGCTGCTCTGGGACGATGCTCCTTGCTAGCCCAGGGCTTCAGGTACCCTCTGCCCCCTCACCATACTCCCCTACGGGGGGACCTTAAGCTGCAGAGGGTGCTGTGGTTGACCCTTCAACATCTCACCCCCTCTGCCTCCTTGGGTAGCAGCCTGCATTTGGGAGGCTTGCCCTAAGCCCAGAGGGAGTGCCTGTTTGGTGTAGTGATTGATTCAGGAAGGGGCGTGTGATCCAATTCTGACCAGTGAGACATGAGGCGAGAGGTTTCTCCGGAAGCCCCCTCTTGCTCTCAAGAGAGGACTGTGGGAACCTGTGCTCTCTTTCTCTCTCTTGCAGGAAATGAACAAGAAGGTCCTTTGCCCTAACTGCTTGCCCTGTTTGCAGACCTGTTGTATCCCTGAGAACCAAGCAGACATATAAACGGGAAAGCTGTCTCTGAGAAAATCAGCAGAAATGATGGAGCTAGAGCCCTGATAAAGCTGGACCTGAAGCTCTCCAGTTTCATGCTTCAATATAAAGTAGGTCAAGTTTGTGTTACGGCAGCTGTGAGCACTCTCATGACTGGGAAGGACCTTAGTTCAAAGTAGAACTTCTTCACCAAGTTTTTAAGCCTTCCATAACATGTAATCAGTCCCCTACACACCTCCTCAAACTTAGGTGGGTTTAACACCTCCTTCAGCAGCTCCTCGTCATGCTGTTCCTTCAGATTACACACTGTTCCCTGAATCTACCATACTTTTTCACATCTGCCTTCCTTGGCTCGCCCCTTCTTACCCCAGAGGCATATCTGGGGATGGTGGCATCCTCAAAGCACAGGCAGCTGCCCAGGCTAGCGTCTGCTTATTAGGATTGGGCTGCATCTGCCACTCTCTGAAGAGAAGCCTGAGGCCTCCCAGTGCCTCTCATCGAGCTGTCCTGGCCCCACATGTGCAGACACTGGGGAGACAGTGAGGAGGGACAGAAGAGGTAGAGATGCAGAGGTAGGGAAGGGGAGCAGAGGGGAGACATTCGAAGGACGCCAGAAGGAAAGGTAGCATGAGGGGGAGAGTAGAAAGAAAGGGGTAGGAGGGGGGAGGGAGAATGGGCCAGAAGGAGAGGAGGGAGGAGGGATGAGCCAGGGCTTGAGAGAAGCCAGGGAAGGAGCGGGGAGGGGCGGGGATGAGCACGCTGCAAGAGCGGAGCGGCGAAGGAGCCAGTAGCGCACCACATGAGCGCATAGCTGAGTTCCAGTGGGAGCAATTTTATCAACAGCACTTTACCATACAAGTGATTCTCATCACAGCTGGTGCTAGGTGGGTTGGGAACAGCAATAAAAAAAATAGTTTTATTAAAAAAAAAATCATCCAGGTTATTTGAAAACACTGTATACACACACTCCTTCAGGCTCTAGTGGGAGAGGCCAGGGCGTGCAGACAGCTGCACAGGGACTGGCCCCAGCATGGCGGTGGGAGGGATAGGTGCCCCCCAACACACACACACACAAACACGCCACAGGGGGAAGTGCACAGCTATTAGGGTCTCTGCAGAAAGGGGCTGATCTGGACTCTTGGTGGAGCCCAGCCAGCTGAGTTGGGAGTTGGCACCCCTGGCAAGGTTGTGGGCCAGAAAGAGAGGAGGCTCTTCCGGAGCCTCTGCTAGACACCAGGCCCTGTGCCAGGAATGTCCACACGTGTGACTCTGTGTCGTAAGAGGCGCTCTCTAGCTGAGACAGAGCTCGTCTGGCGCGCACAGCCTCAGGAAGTAAGGCCGTGTGTCACAGAGGACCAAAGAAGGCTGGAAGAATCAAAGAATGTCAAAAGAACTGTAAAACCACAGCAAGTCACATTTTAAAGGGTCTCCAGAGGTCACCGGAAGAGTGCTTTTGGAACTGTACTGTTTGGAGCCCTGGGCTTCTGGGGAAGAGGCAGGGGGAGCCGGTGGTCACAGCTCCACTTCACTTTGATGCCGATCAGAGCAATGCTGGTTTTCTTTTCTGTGTCGTTTAATATTGGGGTTTTACCCGTTTGCGTTTAACCATCTGTAAAATGAATTAATACCAAGGAAAAACAAATCCTGCTCTACTTCAACCCATTTTGCAGACAGAGAGACTGAGACCCTGAAAGTTTCCCTCAGCTTGCTGGTGACAGAGTCAGGATGAGTGCCCCTCTTCAAGGTGCTCTTCCCACCAGCAGTGTTTCTTCAGTTTATTTAATGAGAACACATGGTTCCTGGGGGCTGGTGGGAGCTGGGGGTGAGAGGTTTATTCACATTGAGATGGTGCTGATGTAAGCGCCAGGTTTCAGGATTTTCTATCTCCGACTGCGCTCTCCAGCTATCAAGAGTCTCCTCCTGGCAGATAAGCAGTCCTTGCATAGCTAATGTATTATTTCCATAACATATTTATTGATTCTGAATATCTGAGAGGGGAGATTTTATTGTCTCCTTGTCTCCTTTTTTTTTTTTTTAAACCATGTGCCTCTCCATGGTGGTGGTTTACTTAGAGCAGTAGTGTTTCATCCACCAGAGTGGATTTAAACTTTATCGCCCTCTCCCAGTTTTATGGCTTCTGCCGGGTGATAGTGTAAATATTCCCGGGATTGTTAATGTTTCCTAATGTGAACAGGGAGTAGAGGTCTATGAACAAATGGTTTGTTGCTAGCTGGATGGAAAATGCAATTTTTAGATCTTTCATTGAAACTAAACAGCACCTTGTGTTTGGATAGTGGGTGACGTTTCTCAAAGCTTGGTTTACCAGGTATCACCTTATTGACCCTCACAACAGCTCCATGAAGTAGGAAGAGCAGGAAGCCCTGCTTTACAGAGGGGAAACGAAGACCCAGTTAGGGCCAGTTTCACACACAATACTGGACTATAATTAACGCTGTGATTTTTTTTTTTTTTTTTTTTTTGGCAGTACGCGGGCCTCTCACTGTTATGGCCTCTCCTGTTGCGGAGCACAGGCTCCGGACGCGCAGGCTCAGTGGCCATGGCTCACAGGCCCAGCCACTCCGCGGCATGTGGGATCTTCCCGGACCGGGGCACGAACCCGTGTCTCCTGCATCGGCAGGCGGACTCTCAACCACTGCGCCACCAGGGAAGCCCAACGCTGTGATTTTAGGTAAGCCGTTCTGAGAAGCCAGCTTGCACACACCCCAGCTAGGAGCTTTGTAGGTCCTGCTTCCTTCTCTCCACCATGTGAGGAGTTGCTCCCTTTGGGATAAAGGTGGATTTGTTCCCTTATTTCCACCCATTCAGCTCTCTCACTCATTCCCTGACTAAACCAGGGTCTGGCACTCAGCAGAGGTCTGTTAGTGAAGTAACGAAAGGCTTGGATTCTAAACAGGGAGAGAAATGCCAAGTCAGGGTCTACAGCACCAGCTGGAGCAGAACTGGTGACCAGCTCAGCCAACAGGTAAGAATCCGCTGTGGTGAGACCACCGCCTGTGTTTGTGCATTTGCGTGGGAGGAGAGGGGTCAAAAGTTGCTTGGTTTGGACCAAAGTATTGGAGAATACTTGGTTTTCTTCAGATGGTGACATATGCCCTTTGCAGTCCTATGTACCCTTGAATGAATGAATGATTGGATGCCAGAGGGTGATGCCCATGGGATATTACTTGGCCTGGAAGCCATAACAGAACTGAGCCACGGTGCGTGGTGGAAACAGAAGGGCAGACTGTTCCTGAGCTGTGGGGTCAGCTATTCCTGGTAAGGGCTATTGGGTCTCCACAGTGCGGGGCAGGGATGTTCTTGAGAGAGATGAAGAGGGGCAGTGCTTTACAGACACAACTTCTTGCAGAGCTGGAGAGACAAAGGCAGAGACTGAGAGATAAATGAAGGAATAGGTCAATGAGAATAAGTCACAAGTATGACCCACAAAAAGTAGGGTTGGCCTCAAATGATCAAGAACAAGGTGCACATGACCTTGGGAGGTTTTTTTGAGTGCATTAGAAGGAAAAAAAAACAGTTCTGCCCTATGGGACCTTTGAATGTCACCACGGAGGCAGGATACTTGCATTTGTGAAGGCACAATCCTCACCTCCACCACTACCACACACACAGCATACACACCCACAACTGGCAGAGGAAAGGATGGACGGCCTGAAGCAGACCTCTCCGCCCCTTCAAATATGGCCAAGTGTCAAACCTGATTTCTGACCCCTCACCCAAGCCTTCTGCAATTCCTTGACTTCCCTTTCTCTGACCACACAACCAAGTGATTAATTATTTTCACGGTGAATTGCTGTAGGTCACCTTCTCTTCCTGGCTAGCCCCATAGTTTAGTTGCCGATCACCTCCTGCAGTTCTTTGCAAAGAGGTTTGTGCTTTGAAGGTGCTCAGTATAGGCCATAGACGGATTGAAGAGGGGAAAAGAAGAGGTGTTTGGAACAGGACCCAGCCTCAAAGAGAAACGCAGGAGGAAATGAACCCACATTTCACTTCCCTCTGGTGGTGTGTGCTTGGGAGGAAGGAAGCCAGTGGGGAGGAGAAATATGGGCAGCGTGGAGGGACATGTTTTGTCTGTCTACTCTCCCTTTGGGGAAACCACTCTCCTCCTGAGTGTCTGTAGTTTGGGCAGGTAGGTGACACACCTGAGTGGTCACGTGACCAGGCCTGGCCAATCAGAGCTGTCTGTCCTGCTGGGCCCAGTGATTGGTTTAGTGCTGGGCAACTGGGCCAATCAGAGCCCTCTCAGAATTTCACTGGGCTTCTGGAGAAAGAACCTCCTCTACTCTCAGGAATAGCCAGTGATGATGGTGATTCAAGGCTGTTGGTGACTGATTTTGCCAGTACGGGGAGTGCCTGCCTGAGAAGAAAACCAACAGAGAACAGTAGAATCAGGAGATGAGGAAAAGAGGGCGATTCCTGGTGTCTTGATGGAACCTGCGATTCAGCCTTGCTTGAAGCCAGCTTGCCTCTTGAACATCCCAATTTTATCAGCCAATAAACCCCCTTCCCCTTTCCTTTTTCTTTTTAAAAATTTTTATTGGGGTATAGTTGATTTACAATGTTGTGTTAGTTTCTGCTGTACAGCAAAGTGAATCAGTTATACATATACATATATCCACTCTTTTTTTTTTTAACATTCTTTTCCCATATAGGCCATTACAGAGTATTGAGTAGAGTTCCCTCCCCCTCCTTTTTGTTTTTTCAATTAAGACCAATAATTTTGTAATAAGAGTCCTGACTAATTAGGGAGTGAATAGTCAATGTGATTTACTCAGACTCTGGTTTCAAAAAAATAGCTACAAGTACTAGAGTGAAAATATGTGATAATGTCAGCAACTGGGAAAGCGGGGGCTTCCTTAAACTGTGAGAAGAGAAGGCCTCTCTGAGTGGCAGAAAGGAGCCAGCCATGGGAAGATCTGAGGGATGGCTTTCCTGGCGGAGGCCTCAGCAAGGACAAAGTCTCTGAGGACAGAAGGAGCCTGAGCTACTGAGGTACAGAACCAAGGCCACCATGGCCGTAGCCAGGTGAGCAATGGGGAGATGCACAGAACTAGACAGAGACGCAGGCCTGGAGGGCCTTAAGGATGAAGATGGGGAATACAGATTTCATTCTGGGATGGAAAATCACTGGGGAGCAAAGTGATCTGATCAGCTCTGGCTACTGTGATGATAGGGAAGCAGAGGTAGAAGTTGGAAGGCCGGTGAGGAGGCTGATGTAAGAGTCCAGGTGGCTGGTAAATGGTGGCTTGAACTGTGGTGGGGGAAGGAGATGGAGGCAAGAGGGTGGATTCTGCATGTACCTTGGAAGGAGAGCTCACATGAGTTATTGGTATACTGGATGTGGGAGGGGAAGGAGTGAGAAATCAGATATTTCTGAGATGATGAAGACTGGGGAGCAAGAAGTTTTTGGAGCATGTACGTGACCTACCAGTATACATGGGCTTTGGAAAGTTAAAAGTGCCAATGAGTGTGCTGTAGGTTGTCATCTCCTGTGGAGCTGGAGATCAGCTTGGCTTGGAGACTGGCTGAGAATAGGCTTGATGACTGGGTGGGTGGCCGGGTGATGGATTTTTGGATGGAGGAGTGCAGAGATGGATGGATGGGTGGATGCAGGCGTGGATGGGTGGATGAATGGATAGAATGATAGGTGGGTGAGTGGATAGATGACTGGATGGGGATGAGTGGCTTGGTGTTGGTATGGGTGTATGCGTGGATGACAGGCTACATTCACTTTGGATGTCAAGGCCACATCAAAATCGTACACTGTAGGAGGTTCTCACCTCCTTCCACTTGGCTGACAGACTGTCTTAAGCAAACACTGACTCCCCAGGAGACTTAGTGGGGCCTGATTTAAGAGGCAGCTGGATTTTGGCATCCTTAGCCTGGAGAGAGGTGAGGTGCAGACTGGGGCATTACATACCTATGGGCCTGGAAACCAGAAGTAGCTTCCTACATGCACCCGCCACCACCTGGGGATGAGAGGGGTGGGTAGGGTGTTGTCCAGCCCACCTCTTGCTTCCTCCTAGCATGTCCTTATAAGCTTCCCTGGGAGAGCTGCCGGGGTTCCGCTCTCATAGACCCAGGGAGGCAGCAGCTGGCATCCACACTGAGAGTACCTATGGGCAATCAAAGGAAAATCCCCCCTCCAACTAGACACCCCAAGCAAACTCTATGAGGACCAAGAGGATGGTTCTACCTGGGCATCTAGAGATCTAGATTTCAGCCTCATCCAATTCTTCACTTTTTTCTGTAAGCCGTTGTCAACCACACCGTTTCTCTGGGCCTTCTGTAAAGCTGGATTCAGTAATCTCTAAGACCTTTTACGTGGAGATTTTATGAAATGTCAATTTCTTGGTTGTTTTAAAGATTCTTGATTTTTTTTTAAAAAAACAACTATTGAACTATGATTTATATAGCATAACATTCATCCATTTTAAGTATATAATTCAATGATTTTTAGTAAATGTACAGAATTGTGTAGTCATCACCACAATCCAGGGTTTTTTTGTTTGTTTGTTTTTGTTTTGTTTTTTTTGCGGCACGCGGGCCTCTCACTGTTGTGGCCTCTCCCGTTGCGGAGCACAGGCTCCGGACGCGCAGGCTCAGCGGCCATGGCTCACGGCCCCAGCCGCTCCGCGGCACGTGGGATCTTCCCGGACCGGGGCACGAACCCGTGTCCCCTGCATCGGCAGGCGGACTCTCAACCACTGCGCCACCAGGGAAGCCCCACGATCCAGTTTTAGAACATTTTTATCACCCCCCAAAGATCTTTGTGTTTGTTTACAGCCAATCCCCATTTCTACCCTCAGCCCCAGGCCATCCGTCATTAATCTCCTTTCTGCCACTATAGGTTGGCTATTTCTGGACATTTCGTATAAATGGAATCATACGATATGTGGTCTTTTGCACCTGACTTCTTAGCATAACGCTTGTAGGGGTCATCCATGTCGTGGTACCTTGTTTAAACAACGGAAGTATTTATAAAACTTTAAACAATCTCCCAGCGCATCCCAACATTTGTTTTATGCGCACTGGATTTGAATGAGTTTCATTCCAACTTTCAAAGCTTGAATTTTCACTGTAAATTTTGGAAACTTTGGATTCTTAGTTAGAGGTGGTCTATATGGCTTGTATGGTCTGGTTGGCTTGTCGGTTGGTTGGTTGGGTCTTCTTGGGCCAGTTCATTGGCTACTTCTGCTTATTATTCCTTTCAGAATGGTTTTCCCACCATTTTACCTCTGAAAACATCCATTGCCCTCCCTTCAACTGGATTGGCGACGGATTGCTTCAGCCGCCACAGGGTTTTCTTTGTTTGTTTAAAAGTCACATTGCTGTGTTTTTTCCGGGGACAGGTCTAGGAGAGAGGCCATTTTTGAGCAAAGGGTGAACCAAGGCATAAACATTTACAATGAACCACAGGCCGGCCCTGACACATTTGTCTGGGAACACCAGGCTGCATTTGTCCATGTGTCTTGTCACCCACTAGGCCATGGCAACCCACTGTGTGCCAAGTGTGTACCGGGCATTGATGATACAGAGATGAACAAAATCAACATAGATCTTCTCTTACTTCAGTGTGTCACTTTGGGCGAATTATTATGTAATTTCTCTGGGCCTTGATTTCCTCATCTGTGAAATGGAGATAATAGTGTTACCTGCCTCATAGGATGTCTATAAAGAGAGAACGCCTGCTGAATACATAGAACCGTGCCTGGCACTTAGTAAGTGCTCAGTAAGTGGCAGCTGAATTATTACTGTAACTGACGTTATTGTGACACACCCCTGTCCTCAGACAATTAATGTTCTTTACAGGGACACAGGTGTGGAGCTGAACAACCATCAGACAATCTGATGGATGCAAATGGGAGTTTGCTCGGGTTACTTTGGGCACACAGAGGAGGGTTAGGAGGGCTAGGCTTCGCCCAGCGTGGGGTGTGGGAGATGGCTAGTCGTGGGCCCTGTTCCAAACATTGACATGTCAGATATAGCTCTTGACCAACCCTGATTACATCCCATCTCCCTGAAGAGATCAGCATCCGGTCGTCAGCACAGACCCTCCATGTCCCGTGTGATGAGTTTCACGGTTGGTCTTGAAACCTGCCAGCACCCCACATTGGCGTGTGCTGTGGCCCCACTTGTTCTTCCCTCCCTTGTCCCGTCTGTCCAGCTGAATCCTTCTTTCCAAGGTGCTGCTCATATCTGATCTGTTCCCAAAGTTCTCTGCGACTCCTCTAGCTTACTGGGCCCTCCTTCACAACTCTAAGGGCTCTGGGGGCATCAGGAAGTAACGTGAAGGACCCTGGAAAACCCAGGGCCCTTGTTTTATGGAAACGAAGGTGCATGGAGAAGTGACCCGATAAAGGGTAGCCGTGGTACCTCCCCAACTTAGCTGTCCAACCTGGGAGTCACCTGGACTCTTCCCTCCCTCTGACCAGCTCCAACCCATCCCCACGGCCTGCTGTTTCCACGTCCTAAATACCTCTCCTGCCCATCCACCTCGGGCCCCTGAGCCACCACCTGGGTCTGAGTCACCATCATTTCTCAGACCCCCACCCATCCCCCGTGCTTCCCCCACTATGGTGTCCCAAGCAGCACAAGAATGATCCTGCTAAAATGTGGGCCTGACCATTCCACTCCCCCGCTGAGAACTTCATGGCGTCCTCCGCTTTATTCCCACTCCAGAATAAACCACCCTCTTTAGCAGCACTTTCCAGGCCAGCATCCCTGGAGCCTGACACAACTGCAGCCCTGGACCCCCTCACATTCCACAGGTGCACCCTAGGGAGCTTCCCTTACATCTCTGAACCTGCCGTGCCCCGCCTCACCCCGGAGTGTTAGAACAGACCCTTGCCTCTCCCTGGAATTCTTTCCACCCCTTCTCCCTCTCCCAGCCACACTCCCCTTTGTCTGCATGACACCTGCTCACCTTTCAGCAAGGCCTTCCAGGATGGGGCCAGACCTTCTGCTCTGGCTCCTAGAATCCTCTGTGCCTTCAGGCCCTAATGCCTGCCCTGGGGCTGTGATTGCTGTTATAATGCCATCTTCCACACGTGTACTCTCAGCGGCTCGAGGGCTGGTTCGCCAGCAGATCTGCTGCCCTTAGCACAGTGTCCCGCAGGCGAGGAGGCAGCCAGTGCCTTGTTGGATTGTGCTGTTCTTGTCCTTTCCTTTCTCTGCACCATAAAAGTTCCATGGTACTTAGTGCTCTGCAGCTTGCCTTTGCTACTTAACAGTATTGGGGCTTGAAGGGGCCTAGAAATAACTCTCCGTCCTTCCAAACAGCTTTATTATTGACAGGAACTAGGCTGGAGGATGTGGCTTCAGTCCTGTCCCTCCCAGCCCCACTCTGGACCTGCAGAGGGACACGCCTCCCCAGGATTGCTGCCTCCTTCTGGGAGGAGAGGGAGGAAAGGAAAGGTTGGAGGGCCGGGTCTCTGATTGGATCAGAAGGATCCAGGCACCCAGCTCTGGCCCAATCACCTGCGGTGGGTGGGCAGGACCTCTGAGTACAGGGCGCCGCCTTCCGACCCCTGGTTGGACTAAGGGAAGGTGCGTTTCTCAGAAGAGGGGGAAGGTGCTGGACGGAGGGAATGGTAGTGTCCACTTCCCAGGATGTTGGCCCTCCTCTGCTTCCTGCTCTGGATGGTGCCCTTTAAGAGAAATATTTTAACACGACGTCATGGTTCTCCACCTTTGTGGGGAAGACCTGTTTATGACGTAAAAAATTGTTCCTGCCTCCCTCTCTGCCACTTCCCCGTGATAAGGGCCCTAAGTTAATAAATGCTTGGGGCTTATGGCAGAGATTTTTAATTGATTACCAAGTAGCCATTCTCCCCCTGCTTCCTTAGTTAATAGAATCCCCAGTTTTGGATGAACATGTTCCAGCCAGGATAAAAGACTATTTCCCAGCCTCCCTTGCAGCTAAGGTGTGGACCACGTGGTCAGGTTCTGGCCAATGAAAGCATTGTCTGGCACTTCTGGAAAATCACCTCGAATGAGGAGGATATATGCCTTCCCTTCCTCTTTTCTTTCTGCTTGGAACAGAGGTCTGATGGCTGGAAGTTCAGCAGCCATCTTGGACCATAAAGATAGAAGCCACATTCTGAAGACAGCAGAGAAGAAAGATAGGAGTTTCAGCTCCTGATGGAATCATAGAGCTTCCTCCTCGGCTCCAAACTGTCTCCCCCTAGACATCTTTTATATGAGACGGTAGGAAATGTTGATCTTGTTTTAAGCTATTGCTGTTTTTCCATTGTATGTAGTTGGGATCCAAGCCTAAGGAACACAGAACCAAAAGATTTCAGAGAACCCTTGAAATCAGGCTTCCAGAAGTCTGTGGCCTAGAGTCTGGAACAACTGAATTAGAAAGCATATTGCAAAGGAAATGCCACTGAAAACCCTTTGGAGACATAACTTAAAGACATCACTGTCACCCAGAAGGCCACCTTCCTATGGCATATTTGGGGAAAGGCATCACCCTCGGATCTGCTCTTGGGTCATCCGTGGGGAGGCTGTCTTCTCCATGTCCAAAGGAGACACTGCTGACAATACCAGAAGCTCTGTCCTCCATGTGGTCCTGCTACTACCACCGTGGCCTCCATGGAGGGGTGAGGAGGGGAGCCACACTTCCTGGCACCCTTTCCACCCCCTAATTCTGCCAAAACAGTAAGGAAGGGTTGTGGATGTCTGAAAGGAATTGTAACACAGGGGAAAACATTGAAGGCACAGGTTAAGTAGGACTTTTCCCATCGAGAGGCAGTAACAGCAGCAGTGGAACAGTGAACTCTATGCTAGGGTGGCACCTGTGGGCGCCCCTCGGTCTCCTTCTATTCACCTGAGCCCCAGCGTCCCCCCTCCCTTCCAGCAGTGTTGCTTTCTTCTGAGAAATCTCCATGAGGTGACTCTCCAGTTAAGGGAACCCCATCTTTTACCCATAGGGGCTGGACTTGCTTCCAGATGAAGCCCCCTTCCCTGCCAGACAGAGGGAGGGACAGCATTATTCCCCAGCGTCCTTTTCCCAAAGCCCAAGGGATCCGAGTTAAAATGACACTGAACTGACTTTGGGTGGAGAAGTTGGGGACAGTAGGAGAGTCAAGGGGGCCCTGGAGCTTCCAAGCAGGCTCCACTCTAGGCCTTCCCACCTCTCCATTCTCTCTCTCTCTCTCTCTCTCTCTCTCTCTCTCTCTCTCTCTCTCTCTCTCTCTCTCTCTCACACACACACACACACACACACACACACAGGTGCACGAGCTCGTGCGCGCACACACGCACCAACAATCATCTCCAGGGACTCAGAGTCCAGGCCCGTAGAAAGGCAGGGAAACTGTTTCCTAAATATGTTACCTGCCATCTGGGGAGAGAGCAGAGTGGTGTCCATTCCCTTTATTCATCCTTATACTTCCAAACCATCCTCAGAGGACAGCCATAGAGCAGGAGACCGGCCATTACCTGTGCCGCCTTTACACCGCAGGCACCGTCCCTAGTGGGCCCTTTGGTTCCACGAAAGGTAGCAGAAGCTTTGAAACCCCTGGTTTTTTCCCTGGCCGGGTGCCCCGACGCTAACCCCCGAAAGCAGAAGGGAGGCAGGATGAGGATTTATGGACTCTCTGCACATGGCGACACCCCCCAGGGGGGCAGGAGTGTTGGTCCTTCCTGTTACAGATGCATGAAGTATATTAGGGGTCATGATTTATGGGACCACAGCAAGATTTCATCTGGAGTCAAGTTTCCTCGTATTCAGAGAAGGAGTACAAGTAGCTGACCCGTGCCTTCCCACAGCCCTTCCCTCATTCCAGCGCTATCGCTCTGGGAGAAAATGGTCAATTTCCTCACAAAGACCCTTCGCTGCTGCAGACGGAGCTCTAGCCGGCTTGGGGCGTTGCATGAAGCGTCTGGTTTTTCCCTTTCCATTATTCAGGCGCTCTCTGTATTGTGGAAGGTTGAATAAGGCACAGTCATAATGCACATGCTTTTATCTCAAGGGTTGGTATTTTTAGTATGGAAGCCAGGCTAAATGAAATTAAAGTTTAAAAAAAATAAAAAGGAAGGGAACATATATTGAGGCTTAGATCATTGGCCGAGATTACACACACATTCTTCAGTTCTGAATCTCCATGGAATGGTTCTTGTGGGTTTGTGGTGGGGTGGGCTGGGAGGGTGCGGGTTGGAAGCGGGGCTCGTTTCAGGGCAGAGGGAGCGCGGTGATGGGTCCCCCTCCACATCCTCGAGAAAAGGCCTGCCGCAAGGCTGGCCTTACTCATCCTAGGGAAGGAGGGCAGGGATCCCGTTTCCCCACTCTGTGGCCGGCCCCGTCCTGGGCACATTCCTACGCAGAGTCTCATTGAACTCTCGAAAGGACCCTGTGAGGCAGGTCCCATCGCTCCCATTGTGCAGGTGGTAAGACTGAAGCCCAGAAGCTCACCTCGACGCGCCCAGGTCGCTCTGCTGGGAGCAGCAAAGCCAGGGGCCGAGCTCCAGTCTGTCCGGTGCCCCAGTCTTTGCTCCTGCCCTGCCCCTGCCACCACTGCTAGGGAGTGTTTGCTTCAGGAATGTGGACAATTGAAATATTCCCCCCGCCCAGCTCCCAGGCCAAAAACCTGTTTTTCTGGATTAAATGGAAGCCTTAGTACAGGCAGGCCCTACAAACTAATTAAAGAGCCCTGACGTACCGTCACTCCCGCCCCCACTGGGGCAGCCTGGAGCTGGACCAGCGCAGTCTGGCACTGGTTGAGGGCCAGCAAGCTGGGGTCCCTAAACTCAGGCCACAAGACAACACTGGGACAGTCTGCAGGGACCCCGGCGGGCAGCCTCTGCATGGCCCACTTGGTCTGAGTTTCAGGCGACCCTGGAGGTGGAACCCCAGGTGACAGTCGCACCAGCCTGCAGGTCAGAGCGCGGCCACTGCCCCTGTTGGCTGGGCTGAGACAACCTTGGAGCCAGGCCCCTGGGCCATGAGGCAGGCCAAGAAACTCAGCCCAACACTGCTTGGAGAGGGCAGGTCTGTGACCCAGGCTCTGTTCTACGAACCATCTCCCTGCCAGGAGTCAAGGTGAAATTTTTTGGAGACGCAGTACAGAGCAGAAGAAGATCTTTGCTTTTTAGACGCAGATAGACTGTGCTACCCCTTACTGGCTGTGTGACCTGGGGCAAGTTACTTAACCGCTCTGGGCCTCCATTTCCCCCCATGATGAGGATGACTATGACAACCCCATGGGATTATTGTTAAATGAAATAAGTACTGAAAGCACTTAGCCCAGCGCTCTCCTTGAAGCCAAGGCCCTGTGTTGTCCTCACATCCGGCAGAGAGGACTGCTCTGGCTTTCCCTGTTCTCTTCCTTCTCGGGGCACAATGACAGTGGCCTGAGCTATTGTGCAGGCACTACCTCATTCCTTTCGCACGACAAGCGGCTACCGTCACTAGACTCAGTTCACAACGAAGGAGGGATGTGTGTGTGTGTGCGTGTGCGTGCATGTGTACAAGTGTGCGCTTATTCTACGTCCACAGCAAGGGATGAGGTGCTGGGCAGGCCTTTGAAGGTGCACCAGGCACATGCACTGTTCTGTCAGGTCTCGCCACTTTCTGTCTGTCCATCCTCAGGCAAATCACTGAATTCCTCGAGACCTCCCTTTGCCTGGCTTGGAAATGGACAGGAGGGCGGCTGCCAGGTTCTCACCTGCTCTCAGACAGTCCCTCTGAGGCCCTCCTTCCAGCCCGGGTGACAGCAGCCTCTGGAATCGTCCTCACCCTCTGGAAGAATGTTCTTCTGCTCTTCCAACAAGACCGGATTCTTCCCTGGAGGGGAAGCCACGCCTGAGATTTCTCAGTGTCCCCGGTGCTATCCTGGGAACACGATGGAGATCTTAAAGCAAAATTGTCTGTGCGTGTGCACGTGTGCGAGCATGGGTGCATTTCCATATCCTTCTCTGAGAAAGAGCAAGCTTTCTATTTACAGCAATGTGCTTTCCGAAGTACCTTCTGAATGGCTTACCTCCTGTGACCCTCAGGCCTCCGCTCCCAGGTGAGCCAGAGCAGGGTCATCATCCTCACCCCCCAGGGGCGGCAGAGGCGCAGAGAGGTTGGATGACTCGCCAGAAGTTGTGGACTCTCATTCCGGACCCGCTCCCTCTCACTGACCTGCCCCGGTGAGAGAACAGGTGTGGCCGCGTGGCGCCAAGGCCTTCCTTTCCTGGCAGAAGGTGGGTGTTGTCGCGGGGAGCCCCCATTCCTCACCCTCGGCACAGAAGCCTGAGGGGCTGCCAGGTGAGGAAGGAGAGGTGGGGCGTCGGCCCCTCTGCTGTGTCCTTCCGGCATTCCTCCCCAGCCCTGAGACGGGCAGCGTCCCGTGGGCTTCCTTCCCCACGGGGCAGACCAGGAGGCAGTGAGGCTTTGGTTAGGCCGGGAGGAGGCCCGCAGCCAGGGTGCGTAAGGGTGGGCGGCCCGGAGCGAGGGCCAGGCGGGAGGCGGTGTGTGTGGTGGGAGATGCACCCTGCACTGGGCTGCAATTGAGGGTCCTCCTCTGAGTCACGCTGGCCCCAGGGGAGGGGCAGGAGGGCCTGGAGTGACACAGTGGGGTATGGTGATGTGTGTGTGTGTGTGTGTGTGTGTGTGTGTGTGTGTGTGTGTGTGTGTGTGTGTGTGTGTATGAGAGAGAGGGAGGGAGAGACTGCTGGGCCCTGTGAGAGTTGGAGGAGTCACAGGGACAGGGCAGCAGAAGCGACTTCGTGGGTTGGGCATCTCCAGGATGTCTGCCTTGTGCACCGCCTTCCTCTGTTTCCACGGCCCTGGCCTCCTGGGGGCAGGGTGCCCTAGAAAACACCAGGTGGACCGTGGAAACCTCACAGCAGAGGGCAGGCCAGCAGGCCACCTTCTGAGCACAGCAGGGGGATGAAGCCTGGGGGCGTGGGTGTCCTCGTGCAGAACACAGGGTGAGAGACCCGTGCCACACAAGGCTGTGCGGCTTCGAAAGGTGGTGTGTGCGGCAAAACTGCCAATCGCGGTGCAGGGGCCCAGCCCTACCACGAGGATTCTGGGCTTGGGGAGTTATGGGATGGGCGAACCTCGCTCGCACATTGATCATTATTTCCATTCTGACTAGTGTGTGGGAGGCCTGCCTATCAATGGGACCTTGTGGGGAGGAGCAGGTGGGCGGCTGGCTGGGGAAGGCTGGCCTGTCGTCTCCCTCAGTGGAGCCGATGGTCACTGGCAGTGCAGGCAGTGCTAGATGTCCAGATGGGTCCTGCCAGTGCACAGTCACCTGGCAGGTGGCTGTGAGAGGCCTCCCTCCCCGGGCAGAGGGCACAGGCAGACAGCCAGGTCTTGTGGAGGCCAGACTGAACACCTACTCACTGGCCAGCCCATATTCGGACCTATTTAAACAACCCCACCTAGAGATGCCCAGCTGTCCTGGGATATGGGCTGCTTGACCTGGGCCTGAGTGTGCCCAGACCTGTAGAAACCTGATTCTGTGAAGCAAACGCTGGCCTTGCAGTCAGGGGACCCGATCTGAATTCAGCTCCATTGGTGGACAAGTAACTCCGCTCCTGAAGCTCAGTTTTGTCATCAATAAAATGGGAGTAACAACAGCACCTGCGCCACAGTGTTTTTGGGATGATCGGCTGGGAAAAAATATATGACCTACATATAATACATAACAAGGTGCATTGCATATGCTCAGTTAATGTCAGCCATCGTCATTTGTTGTTATTGTCTATAAATATAATTGTCTCTCCCACAGGAGACTAAATTCTTTGAGGACAAGAATCACTTTTTAAAAATATTATTTATTTATTTATTTATTTATTTATTTATTTATTTATTTTTGGCTGTATCGGGTCTTAGTTGTGGCACGTGGCTCTTTCATTGCGGCACGTGGGCTCTTTGTTGTGGCATGCGGGTTTCTCTCTAGTTGTGGCGCATGGGCTCCAGAGCGCACGGGCTCAGTAGTTGAGGCGCGTGGGCTTAGTCGCCCCGTGGCATGTGGGATCTTAGTTACCCCGACCAGGGATCAAACCTGCGTCCCCTGCATTGGAAGGCGGATTCTTAACCACTGGACCACCAGGGAAGTCCCAGTAATCATTTTTAATTCATCTTTGTGTTACACAATACCTTTTCTAGAAATTCACCACTTTTTACATTAAGCAACTACTGTGCGCTTACATCATGCCAGACTGTCATCAGAATCTTGCTTATGATGAACTATGCAGTATGGGAAACACTGGTCCCCCGATCCACTGCACAGTACACAAGTGTCTTCACAGCCAACGTGCCCTCTCTCTTTCCTCCAGTCTCTTCTCTCCCTGCCTCCCCAGCCTCTGAGATCCTTAGGACACTCACCTCCTCCTCTTGGTACAAACCAGATGGATATGGCTCCAGAGAGCATCTGCTACAGTCACACACACTCAGGTAGAGAGAACTGATAACTTGATACTTGATGTGTTATTTCTCCAAGGGATTATTTCAATTCTAAGAAAGATTTAAACTTAGAGGAGATATTCTCAACTTAGTTTCATTGAAGGTCTGGCTATGGGTACAATTCACGTACTACTCACACTCTTTTTCTGTTGGGGAGAAAATCCATATCTTTTATCAGATTCGCCATTGGTCTGTGAACTAAAAAAGATTTAAGAAATGGTTCCTTTGAGCAGTGATGTCCAGGAGAACTCTCTCTGATAAAGGAAATGTTCTGTATCTGTTCTGCCCACTATGGAATCACTAACCACTTGTAGCTGTTGAGCACTTGAAATGTAAGATAGAGCAAGTGAGGAACCGAATTTTTAATTTTATTTATATTAGTTATTTGAGATTTAAATTTAAATCTCCACGCACATGGGGCCGGTGGCTACCATATTGGCCCACGCAGCCTAAGATGATAAAAATTCAGTAGTAGAAGTTTAGACATATTGGAAAGGTGGCATTTTAGGGATTCTTCCGGGTGGGAATTTCTCAAGGTCTCTGAAATCTGACAAACTCATCCATCCATCCATCCATCTATCCATCCTTCCTTCCTTCCTTCCTTCCATCCATCCACCAATTCACTTATGCATGCATGCACACATGAATCAGCACTGACATCTGCTGAACAGCCACCATGCCTGCAGCACTCGGGGAGGAGAACACACGGTGACTAAGAGAGGTGTTTCCAGTTCGCTGGGGACCAGCAGGTCTGCGCAGAATGTCCAGGTGGATCTCTTTGGGGGCAACTTGTATTTAAGAGCAGTACCGCCCTATTCTGTAGTCTGATCCTTGTGACATTCGGCAATCCTGTGAGCAAGAGAATGTTTTTTCCCCTTAGGAGGCTGTTTGGTCCCAGGGGCTGGGAGAGGAGTGGGGTTGGGGGGATTTGCAAAGTGGAAGAGAGTGCGGATGTCTCCTGGGTGATCAGGTTGAGTTTGTAAATGGAAATTTCCTCGTTAACTTTTTACGGCTGTCGATGAGGCAACCTTTGGGAAACCAGGGAACTCAGCATCTGGACTTCATTGATTTTCAGACTTCTTCTCTTACATGTTATCACTGGCTCATCTACTCCCAGGGTTGTGGTGAGGATTAATTAGCTTTTGTGGATAAAGCTCTTATAGCAGCGCCTGTTACACAGTGAATGCTCTGGGAGCGTCAGTCATCGTTACTGTTGAGAGTGCCCAGTAAATGTAGGAGCGGTCGGTGCTCGATACCAGTCTGTGGAATGAATGACTGAAGTTGCCGAGTGCACAAACTTAAAAGCATCAAGCAGAACCAGACCAAAGCAGAATGTCAAGGGCTGCAACAGCCTCTGCTGCCTACAAAACGGCCCAGTGCCACGGCCAAGGCAATCACGGTCTCTGTAGGGACAGAAGAAGAAGGCTTCAGTGATGGGCTTTGTCAGTGTGCCCGTCGTCATGGCGCTGTGACTCCCATCTTAGGGCCATGGTTTCTCACATGGGAGTGGACTAGACATTGCCTAAGACCTGCTCCAGCTGCAGTGGTCTGAGAACATGCCACCTGTCTCTAGCGGGCCTTTACAGCCCTGGAGGCATAATGACAACATCCATGGCTCCTTCGGCCAAGGGAGCTCCAACAACCCACCATATGAACATACTCAGAGACCGGAATTTGGGTCCAAGTGACCCATTTTGCAACAGCCCAAGAATTCCCAGTTGTGTCTGCTACTGAGTATAAAGTCCAGAAGTGGGATGGCACTGCAGGACATCTGCAAGTGAGTTGTGGAGGCTTTCTCAGCTCTGCCAAGTGACGGGTGGGTCGGCGTCCACAGAAATAGACAAAACAATCCCCACAGGGTCCAAATAGTGCACTGTAGAATCTTCAAAACTTAGTTTGGGTGAATAACCTCCTTTATGTCTGGCTGCCATAAAGCTGGACACAGTCATGACTCCTTTCTGCTGGCTGACCACAGCCCTCAATGTGGCCTTTGTCTGGTCAACACAGAGCCCTTTAGGCTGCCAGTTCTGTCGTTCTGATTAAAATGCCAGAATGGGTCTCCAGATCGCCACTGATTCTATTTCCTCTTAGAAAAGGAGGGAAAAATGGAAGTGGAGCAGGTCACCTAGCCCAGGTGTGAGGAATGGACAATGTTTCTGGGTAGGATGGTGGAGGAAGAGGAGGAAGGTCCAGAGTAGTGTTGCTAGAAGACTCTGTTATGCGCATTTTCGGGGAATGAGGTCTTCATGTTCAAGCGGGGAGCTCAGCTGTGCAGAGGAATGTGTGTTGGCATCTCTTGGAATGACCTCAGTCTCTAAAGGAATCCTTCCTCGCTGGACATTTCTGAAGAGTGATGACCCCATAGCTGCCTGCTCAGCCAGCAGTGAGGTACCCCTCATTCTCTCTCCTTCTCTGGCTGGCATAGCAATGAGCAGGGAGGTGAGGGAACTTGAGACTGGGAGTAGGCCAGAGCTAGCTGGCTCAGCCACTTCCTGGTCAGGGAACACCAGGCAAGTTTGCTCATCTCTCTGAACCCTGGTTTCCTTAACTATAAAAAGGGATTACTTGGCTTCCCTGGTGGCGCAGTGGTTGAGAAGTCCACCTGCCGATGCAGGGGACACGGGTTCGTGCCCCGGTCCGGGAGGATCCCACATGCTGCGGAGCGGCTGGGCCCATGAGCCATGGCCACTGAGCCTGCGTGTCTGGAGCCTGTGCTCCGCAACGGGAGAGGCCACAACAGTGAGAGGCCCGCGTACTGCAAAAAAAAAAAAAAAAAAAGGGGATTACTAAGTCTATCCTGTAGAATCATTGGTGGATGAACTGACTGTCTAGGAAAGAGGTTATATTAAGAAAAGTGGAGTTTTCATTAACATTATTTAATGTCCTTATTCAGCATTAAGACACTGAGATCTCCAGTGGATTCCACCCATCTTGGCTTTCTCAAAGAACCTTCTTTTCACCTTCAAACAACTGGTGCATTTTACTCTAAGAACTACTGGTGTTAAGTCATTGTTTCTGCATTC
The DNA here is from genome assembly GCF_937001465.1 of Orcinus orca. Classification (NCBI taxonomy): domain Eukaryota; kingdom Metazoa; phylum Chordata; class Mammalia; order Artiodactyla; family Delphinidae; genus Orcinus; species Orcinus orca. The sequence continues at coordinate 89,195,847 of NC_064560.1, forward strand.
GTCTTTGGCAGTGCACCTTCCTTTGCTATCTGATACAGGCTCCCAAACTCTCTCCATTCGATGTTTACCATTAAATATTTATTGAGTGCCTACTCCTACATTATCTGTATGGCAGGCACATCAGTGAACAAAGCAAAGATTTATACCCTGGTGGAACTACATTCTCATGGAGGGAGAGACAGAGTAACTATGGTACATAAGTAAACTATACAGTTGTTCAAAGCAGCAAGTGCTAAGAGGAAAGGAGAGGTAGAGCTGGGAAAGGGGGACAGAGAGTGTAGCAGGAGGTGTGGACTGCAGAGGGTGGCCTCAGGGACAGGGTGAAATGTTAGCAGAGACGTGATAAAGATAAGGGAGTTGGCCAAGCAGAGATGGGAGAGGAGCTTTCTAGGCAGAAGGAGTGGTTGAACAGAGTTCCAAAGCCGTGCTGGCACGTTCAAGGACAGGAAGGAGGCCGCTGTGGCTGGGGCCGGGATGATGGGTGGAGGAAGGAGAAAAAGTCATGAGGATGGAGGTGGGAAAGTGCAGATCACACAGGGCTTTAGTGGCCATTGTAAGGATTTGGGGTTTGACTCTGAATGATGTGGAGGGACATTGCAGGGTTTTGAGCAGAGGAGAGACAAGATCTCACTTTTCAAAGGAATCTTCTGGTTCTGTGTTAAGAAGAGAAGTTAGGGAGGGGAGAATGAGAGCAGGGAGACCCTTTAGGAAAGCTTTGCTAGGATGTAGAGGAGAGATGATGGTGGCTTTGAGCAGCATGGGGTCAGGGGAAGTGGGGAGAAGTGGTCAGAATCTGGATCTTCTTGAAGGTAGAGAAACTCCAGGTTTGCTACTCTATTCGATGTGAGGTGTGAGAGAGAGAAAGAAATTGAAGGCGTCTCCAGGGTTTCGGCTAAGCCAGGGGAAGGATGGAGGTGTGACAGCTCAGCTGGGGACAGCTGTAGGTGGAGACAGTTTTGAGTAGGGGAGATTAGGAATTTTGGATATGTTGAGTTTGAGGTACCCATTAGCCGTCTAGGTCAAGACGTTGAGTGGGTTTTAGGCTATGTAAGACTGAAGTCCAGAAGAAAAGGTCTGAGCTGGAAATATAAATGTGGGAGTTGTCAGTAGACAGTTGATGTTTAAAACCATGAGACTAGATGGCCCTGAGCCTTTCTCCTTGAATGCTTCTGCTAAGTGTGCAAACCTAACTTTACCAGGAGACAAATAAAGATCATATTGATGGTAATACCTCAGATGTCTCTGGTTCTTTGCCCCCAGCTGATGATGCAGGACCCCCAGCTTCTGAAAATGTTCTACTCCCATCTGGTATTTCTGGGAGTTCTCAGGTGATGCCTCGTATGTGCTCAGAAATAAGTCCAGCCCTCCCAGCCATGTTGCTATTCCATTGCCATGTCCAAAGGCATTGGCCAGGGTGCCTTGTCCAGTTCATGGGTACCACTGCTTTCTCGCCCACAGGCCCAGCATCCCAGGTATCACAGCCCTTACTGATGCTCCTTTTCTGCTCCATGGGGCATCACCATCCTTGTATCACTGCCCTCAGGGACCCAGAGCCTAGGTGGGACTGGGGCTGCACATCTCCCCTACTCTGTGCTGACTTCTGTCTCCTGGAGATCTTGCAGTTCTATCAGTGTAGGGCCAGGCTTTTCACACTAGGACAGGGGTTCCCTGATGATATGTCAGGGAGTACACAACACCACACAATAAATATGGTGCATCTTATTGGAGTATCAGTTTTTCTCATTGGTATCTAATTGAAAATAGTTTTAATAGTAAAAGAACAATTACATGGACGAGTAGGACACAAAACTAGCCTACAATCCACAATAGTTGTCATTTGTGACTGTGTCACAGATCTCCCAGGGAATCTCCCATCATCTTTCAGGGGATGGTTAATTATAAAATTTTGAAAAGTCCTAGGACACTGTCAGGGGGTGGAAGTGGAATGGGAGAAGTAAGCTTAAAGTATTTTTAAACATTTAAGTCCCTCGCTTGGACTGAATTAAACTAGCCAGACACCTGTCAGAGCCCAAGGTAAACAGAGGCAAGATGGCAAATTGGGGTGGTGAATTACATTTTGGAGAGAGAAAACCATGATTCGGTGTGGCAGGATGGTAACACCTTCTCTTTTCTCTCAACCTCCATAGCCGGGTTTCTGGAGTCACACAGACTTGAAACCAAAGCCAGGCTCGACCACAGATAGTTCGAGGCTCCAGGATAATGTCCCTGATAAGGTGAAGCTGGCATCTCTCAAGGCCAGGAAGGCAGGGGAGGCACTGAGCTAGCCAAGGAGACCTCACACCGGCATTTGATGGAAGTGTCCAGCGGATGAGGTACATGGTATGTGGTCTATGGGGGATGTTGAAACAGGAACCATGGGGGAGGAGACGTCCAGGGGTTTCTAGGGGGACACAGCCGGGAAGAGAGTCCACGCTCGCCCCACTCCAAACAAGTGACCCGCACATTCCACATCTAGGCCAGTGGTTCCAAAGGATGGTGGTGATCAGAATTTTGTTGCTTATTTTAATATACTTACCTTCAGGCACCTCTTCCAGACCTCCTGAATCAGAATCTAATAAAATTTGGTTTTATAAGGGCCTTTGGGGACTTCGAGATTGTCCTATCTCATTCCAAGTGTCCCATGTTGACCTTGATAACCACTGAGTATCTCCTCTGTACCAGGGCTGCATGCTGTGGGAGAGCACAAAACTATTTAAGACGTGGGCTCTGCCCTCAGGTAACTTGAAGACGAGACAAGAAAAAGACAAATTACAATTTCATGAGTGAATTCAAGGCAGTGAAATAATGGCTCTCACCAAGCCAAGCTGCTGAGAAGCCAGTGAAGGCTACACGCTGGATGGGCTGTGAGATCATAGCATGACTTGTGCCAGCCTTTGCTATGGACTGGCCAAGAGAACTGCAGAATGTGGCTCAGACCTTGAGCAGGGATTCCAGCTGGGCCTAAGGGGAGTCAGTGTCTCACTGTGTCTGCTGAGCTGGTGGTCTGGCCAGATCCTGAGGAGAGTTTGCTGCCCGGAGGAGAGGGTGTTGGCAGGAGGTCTGTACATAGATGGTGAGAGCAGATATGACGGGCCATGGAGGAAGAGAGCGTGATCCCTCTCCCTGGACCAAGTCTGAATGCTGTGGAGTGAGGGCTGGGGAGGGGACTGATGCGACTGTTTTCCCAGGGGCTCAAGCAGTGTTAAGGGAGCCCAGGTGACAAAGTGGGCTGCGGAGTGGAGGAAGCATGCGTTTCTCCCCTGCACGGGTCCTGGGAGGGCTCTGGGCAGCATGATGGCCGTCTGCGAGCAGTGGGTGAGAGCAGGGAAACTTGATGTTAGGCTGTGGATATAATTCCCAATGAGCACTTGGTGGGAGAGCTGATACCTGGTGGTCACGGACAATCCTTTCAACTGGGAATAGGATGGACTTCTGGAGGCTTCACATGAGACCTTCCTTGTGGATTCCCAGAAGTGCGCTTTACTGGGAGGGGGTGCTGTTGGGGGTGGTGGGGGGCGTCCTGTATCAGCAGGCGAATGCGATGAGCCAGAACAATCTGAGTTAAGGCTGTTACGTACTGAGGCCTTTTGGTTCCAACAAACTGATGAAGCTGGGAATATTGTGCACCCCAAAAGGACCAGAGCATTTGGGGGGATGAGAGGTGGGGTTAAGAGTGAGTGAAGATGTCTGTGTTTGTGGACATGTGAGTTGCCAAGGATGGCAGAAACAGCAGTCTTAACCCAGTGGTTCCTAGGGCAACATTCTTTGGTTAATTGAGAATCTGAAAGTCCGTATGAAAGGAGGAGGTACTTGGTGATGCCCACAGTGGGTGGGGCCTATGTGGAAACTGGCTTGTCATACCGCTTGTCCAAGGCACTGGGAGAGGCTGAACCCTCCTGGGAAGGCCACCACGGACTGAGGCCCTCTGGAGATGGACAGGGAACTCAGGTCAAGAACTCAGGGACTTCCCTGAGGAGGGCTCCCTAAGAAGATGAAACCAACAGCCCACTGGCCTTCTTTTGCCAACGGGCATCCTGGGTACTCACCCTGTCAGCATTCCTATTGCCCAGGCTACAAATCTGCACCCACCTCAGAACTTATAATTGTGCATAACCTTATCCTTTATTCCAGACTCTCCCTCTCCCATCTCAGGTGAGTCTTCCCCATCCTTTCAAGGGAAGGTCTTGCGTTTCAAGGTAGCCACTGACCCAGGGGATAGGAAGCAAACGGGGCTTGGGAGAAGAATTTCAGTGCCCTTAGTGATTCCATTTCCTTTCCATCCTGCAACTGAGAGCCCAATCGGCAGGCGACCTCATCCCCCCACCGAATCCTGACAGAAGCTGGAGGGCTCTGCAGTCCGTGGGTGAGATTATATGACACTGCCTAATTTGTTCTGAGCTCCCTGAAAGCTTCAGGGAAGGCACTGCAATCGTAGCTTCCTCTGAAATACAAAAAAAAAAATAGCGTCAAATAAAAGGTTGTGACAGAGATTTAAATGAGAATAAAATGCCAATTAACTCAGAGGTATTGGACAAGAATCTGTGTCTCAGAAGAATCCGACGTCGCACTTGGTGAATCAGTTTCAATTTCCCCCAAAGCACCAAACGGCTACACCAGGGAAGCAGACCTCAGAACAATCCAGAACGCGGTGCCAGACCCACTACTTATCACTTTAATTGACACTTACTCCCTATGATGCTCATACGTTCACCGAATGGGTTCAATTTAATTCTAAAGGGGGCATTTTTTCTTTCTCCTATTGAAATATTTAATGCGGCAGTCTTTAAAATGGAATAGCTTCAGCCCTAGCGTTTCATCACTCTTCTGTGTTGCTTTATTTTGTTCTCTGTTTTTTTTCTGTTTTGCTCTAAAGGGTGCAAAAGACCCCTCCAACCACGATTTATTTTGAAAAAAAAATTTTTTTTTACCAGCTCTGTAATTACAAAGCCTATTGATCTCTACCGTTTCTCTCAGTAGGGATGGGATAGGTGGCAAAAATGAAAATCCTCCTTTGCTATCTACCCCATAGTCCTCAAAATGACGTTAACAAGCACAGATCTGCTGGAAAGAAGCCACCCTCAGAATCACGGAAGAGATCGGGAGATCGGGTAGGCTTCTACCGCCGTGGAGCACGTGTCTCTCCTCCCCTCTGCCGCATCGGGCTGCGCTAAGCATGAGCTGGGGAGGCGGCATCTTTGCTGATGAGAAGGATGAGAGGCTCCGGATCTCGGCTGATCACAGGAAAGCAGGTGGGTTCTCCCCCGCCCCGTGTTTATTAGTGCTGACAGACGGAGTGCAAGAGCATCCTTCACCCCGAGGTGTTACATACTGATACACTGACAGGCAATTATCTTTGGAGAGAGTGTTAAAACACAATAATTAATTGGAAGAGCAAGCGAAAGAGTGGTGACCCCAGGCTGAGGCAGAATGGTATTTCTAGAAAACACTCTGTGAGGCTGGGAATTTAGCCTCCGTGGGTCATTTGATTGCAACACCTCCCCAGTCCCGAAACCTTCCCAGTGCTTTGTTTTTCAAAAGCGTTAGCCATGAATGTGTCTCAGATGTCATTAAAGTGCAGAATAACCTCCCACAACAACTTTCCAAATGGTGCCTGGCAGTAGAGAAAAATCAATGCCTTGGTAAAGATGTCTCACACAGCCCTGCTTTTGTGATGGCCAGTGCTGGCAGTGTCTTTGTTTCAAACGGAGGCTGACACATGTCTGCTTAAATAAAACATTCGCACTTTAGCTGATTTGGTGGGAACAAGAAGTTCACATGCCAAAGCATGGGCTGACCTTCCCGACCCGCTCCGCAGCAGCAGCAGGGGGGAAGGCCACATTGTTGTCTCCTTTTGCTAACAAGCTTGGAGAAGGGTGAGCTTTTCTTTTGTCTTTTGTTTTTTACCATGGTGACATCCATTGGCCTATATTTGATATTCTGCATAATGTACATGTGCCAGCAATCACACATTTGATTGGGAAGGGGGAAAGGGGACGGGGAAGGAAGAGAAGGATGGAGGAAGCCTTTTACACTTTAGCAAGAACCTGAATGTATTACAGAGGATTCCTCAGTTGCAAGCGGGTAGAAACCACCTGGATTTAACTGAAAGGGGGAAAGGGGAGATTTATTTTTAGGACACAGGATTTCTAACAGAATCCAAAGGAAAGCAGGCTTCCTGACCTCGGAAACAGGTCAGAACAAAAAGTCATTTGCTCTCCCTCCATCTCTTGTCCCTAATAAGGGCTTTATTTGCTTCTTGCTGTTCAAGCTGGACCCTTTTCCTCTCTGGCCCACATGGTCATGGACAACCCCAAACCCCAGGAACCAGGCCACATGTTGAAGGTACAACCACACGACATGAGGAGTGTCTCATTCATGCTGTCTCATGGATAAAGTTCCCAAGCCTCGGACAAGGGTTTTGACTGGTCTACCTGAAGTGAGGTTCCTACCCCTTGTGTAAGCAACCTCATCTCCAAAAATCCTATCAGACGCTGGAGGGTCTGGTAATTCATGGGTGAGATTATATGACACCATCCAATTTGCTGCAGAGAAGGTAATGGAACTATAAAAATTAGAAAAATAAAATAGAAGGTTGTGGTTTACTCTAGAGGGTAAATCACTTTGAACAAAATGGTATATTTGGGGGCAGATAGGGGTTCAATGACAGGGAAGATACCCAAAAAAGTAACTTATTTAAGAATAAAAAAATAAGAATAATTTGAACTTAAAAAATAAGAATAACTTATTTTTTAACTAAAGAAAATATTGAGAGAGATTTAGTGCTAACTGTGCTGAGTTATTTAGAGGAAGCGTAAAGAGCGGAAGTGAGAATTTAGTGGTTCTTTGCAACCTTTCCTAGACTGTATCACCCTTCCCTTTATTCTCCAGGAGAGGCATTTGATGGTTCTCTAACATCCCGCATTTCCTTTTCTGGACAATCTATATAAACCTGTGGCACGAAAGGTTTGGGAGTCCTGGATTGTTTTGCCTTTCTTGTATTGCTACGAAGGAATTATCTAATTAGGGTAGTGTAGAAGTCATAACTCTCTGAGTCACGTGCGATAGAAACCAGTTCAGACTGGATTTTTAAAAGGGGGGAACATATCATGGTACAGTGTAACTGAGAAATGCTTTGGAGGGTCAGGGCAGGCATGTCAGTGTCTAGAGGAAATCGAGTGTCTTGTTAAGGCTCTCTCTTACCCTCCTTTTTGTCTCAGCTGATACCCTCTATGTGTCAGCTCCATTCACTCCTGCTAAGATCGATGTTTTTCCCTGTGCTCAAAGAAGATGACTGCTGGCAGCCTCAGCTTCACCCCTCCCTGGCACCAAGACTCAGGCAAAAAGCAACTCCAGCTGACGAGTCCTTGCAAGACTCTGATTGGCTGAGCTTGGGTCATGTGCACATCCCTGAACCAATCACTGCAACCAGGGCTAGCCCGGGTCAGTGTCTGGCTCCATGGAGGGGCAGGGTCCAGGGCACCACACTGTGCTACTTCCCAGACCACACGGTGTGTGAAAGGGATGGTCCCCCCCAAAGAAAGGGCTGTGTGCACACAAACGATATCTGACCACCAGGGGTATTCATCTTGTCTATTATTGTTGGACATTAAGGAGGCACATTTAGGGCCAATAAATAGCCTTGGTGCCAAGATATTGGGGCCTCAAAGATACATCTGGCAACGCTTCCAGTGCTCATGGGCCCTTGGCATCCTGCCAGGAGATGCTAAGAGCTCATAAGCATGTGGGATTACTAAATGGGTCTCTGACAATAAACCGCCAAGGTTCAGGCTAATAGTGGCTTTATAGGCTCTTTCCTCTGATCTCTCTTGAAAATATCCTCATTTTTTGTCGTGGGATCTGGTTGGTTATGATGACGGAAGACGGAAAGGAGGGGACTAAGGGAACTGTAGGGAAAATGTTTCAGTGGGAAAGATGTTTTGTTTGCTTGTTTTTTGTTTTTTTTTAAATTCTTTGAGATAATTGTGGATTCACAGGCCATTGTAAGAAATCATAGAGAGAGATCTTGACACCCTTCGCCCAGTTTCCCCAAGGGTAATATCCTGTATAACGGTGGTGTAGTGTCACCACTAGGAAATTGACACTGATACAACCCATGGATCTTACTCAAATTTCACCAGTTTTACCTGCGCTCATTTGAAGACTGGATTATAATATGTATACGTTTTTCTCAGTAGTTACTTCTTGGAGCTGGGCTTGATGTTGGTGCTCATTATGAGAGCAAAAAAGTTTCCTAAGGTTCTGCATTCAGATGCTTTCCTGTAATCCTCTGGGATCCGATTAGATTACACCTGGAAGGGAGAGTGGAGACGGTCTCTAGGACTAAATATAAATAGACTGTTCATTTCTGTAAATTACAAGAAGTTTTGGATTCCCAGCTGCCACTGCTTTGGGTGTACCCAGCAGGCACTGGAGACACACGGGCAGTGTTTTGCACTTTGCAGCGGAGTGTAGGGTGGCGAGGGAGGGAGGGAGGCTGGAGGAAGGGAGACACCTAGTAAGCTGCAGCACAACTTGACGCGCGATGCGGCCAAGGACTGAGGCAAAGCTGTGGAAATCAAGAGAAGGGGACACACTGGGGAGACGCAGAAGAGTCGGAGAATGGGCAGGCCTTTGCACTTGGTTGAGTGTGTGTGTGTGTGTGTGTTCATATCCACTACTGGCCTTCATCTGTTCCAGAACAATCCAGGAGCCCCACTTTGCACATAGATGAGATTTATTTTTGCACGCTTCATTTTGAGGAACCGATGGAAGAGCTGAGGGGCATGGTCTCCTCAAAGCATGAATGATCTTGTCTCTCGTTTGGGCTGTATCTGGCAGAAGGTAGAGGTGGGTTGGAGACAATCAACCCGCCAACGTTTTTGTTTTCGTTTTACAAGATTTTCTAGATGTTACCTCTCTTCAACTCTGGGGAGATTTTCAGGGGATCCTGCGTGAAATCAGGTAATATATCACGTGAGTCTCTTAGCGGTTCCCACCTGCTAAGGTGCAGCATAGGCAGAGGCTCGGAGAAGCTGCGCTGTGGCTGAGGACACACAACTGACAAGGGCTGGCCGCGGGATCCCGCCCAGGGCTGCGGGTCTCCAAAGTCTGCTCTCATCGTGGAGGGAAAATGCTCCTGCCCTGCTTATCTTCCCGATCACAGAAATATGGTTGTTTTGGATAAGAACTGTGATTGTCTTTGGATCCCTAGATGTGCCTGCACAGTGGCTGACATAATGCATCTTATATAGCTGTGGAAGGAAGGGAGGGAAGGAGGAGAAAAAGATAGTCTGAATCCATATACTCAGATCCTAAGCATTAAGAGGCTGAATTAATTGCTTGAGTTAGGATTTAATTAGGGCTTTAAACAACAGCTGTGGTATCTTGAGCGCCAACTGTAGATGACAGCTCCCGATCCATAGTTACCTATCTGAGACACTGCACCTATTTAAGATAAGCTTCCATAAACTGAAGGCGAACAAGGAACTATATTTACGTGGCAGGAGCCATCTCTCCACCCTTAAGTGAAAGATCGCTAATATCTCACACCTTTGGACAAGGCTGGAGATGGATAATATAGCAGAAGCAAAACAGGTTAAGACTGGGAGTCGGGAGGCATGGGATTGGGTCTTGTTGGTTTATTAGCTGTGTGGCCTTGAGTAGGTTCCCCTTCCAAGGTCTCCATGGCCTCATCGGAGAAGTGATGATCAAGGTCTCTTCCAGCTGGAAAGTGGTACCAGCACTCGGTCGTAGTGAGCTCTCAATGTTTTGCCTGAGATTCAAAAAGAAGAAATACTGTCCTAATTCCTTTTGTTCAAAGCTGCGTGAGCTCCTGAGCTCCCCAAAGCAGCCTCTTCTGTGTTCTCTTGGCCCTTTCTGGTCTCTCTCCTGCCACTCTAGATTTTATGGATCCAGGAGGGAGAGGCCCACGCTGGCTGATGTGTCTGTGTCTGCCTCGTGCTCACAGCTCCATGAGGACAGTCCCACATGGGACTGAGTCCTCTGTGACCGGAGCCCACCCGAGGGTGGGCAGGGAGTGGGCATCTCAGGAAAGGGTGGCTGAAGGAGTAAATGGATGAACAAACAAGCAAAGGAACAAACGAGTGATGACTCATAACTCTTGGCAAAAGAAGCCAAAACCCCAGGCAGCCCAGAAGGTCTGCCTTTTCCTGGGAACAAGTGCCCACGTGTTCGAGCTCCCGTGTGCCAAGAGGCAGCACTGCGCTCCGCCTTTCCCACCCACCACCATCCTCCCAGCAGCTCTCTGAAGCAGATGCAGTAGTTCCCTCCCATTCCACAGAGGAAGGGACCCAGACTTCATGTGACTTCAGATCCTGATCTGCCCAAGCCAGCGTCTTGATCCCCGCACCCAGGGAGATGGGTCTGTGCCTTCACTGCCTCTGAACCCCTTGTTTCATCAACAGGATCCTTTCTGCACATGTGGCACTGAGAGCCCCTTCCCATATGGACAGCGGCTGAACAGAAGTGACTGGGAGCTGCATGGCCCCCTTAGGAGGACGGAAAGGTACCTGCTTTGGAATGAGATACAACTGGGTTTTAATTCTGGCTCTTCCACTTACCAGCTTCGTATTCTCGGCCAAGTCCCGTAACCTCTCTGAGTCTCTGTTTCCTCTTGTGTGAAACGAGGATAAGACTATCCACCTCTTGGGGCTGCTGTGAGGATTAAAGTTCAGCCACGGGGAGTGTTTAATACCGGGCTTGACCCACGGCTGCTGATAAATAAAGCAGTAACGGCAGCGTATCCTTAGTTTGGAACAGTTTGTTTTTCCGTGCCCCTCAGTAAGGTAAGCATGGCATTTGACACCTTTTACAGATGGGGAAACTGAGGCATGCGGGGGTGAAGTGACAAGCCCGAGGTGCCACAGTTTACGAGGGGTAGAGCTGAGACTAGGCCGCCCTGCGCGCAGATTGCCCTTTGTCTCGGTGCTCTGCACTGCCCTATGCGGGATGGGGGGAGGGTCTCTCTCTTGTCCACTTGGCCCAGTTGGGGATGAGGACCCTGGTCTGGAAGCCCTGAGTGATCACATCGCCAGCTAAGGCAAAGGCACCATGCTGGGGCCTTGACGGGGGAAGCAAGGCCATAGGGCGTTTGCTGAGGTCAGTGTGACTGCTGCTCCCGCCTGTGTGGCGACAGTGAGGACACAGCACCAGAGCCAAGTGGTGAGTGATGTTGGGTGAGCGGTCGGGGACACCGAGTGTGGTCGGATCTGCAGGTGACAGTGGACTGATCCTCTCTGCCCTGCGTCTGAGGGTCAGGAGAGGGGAGGTCTGGGTGAGACAGGCCTCAGAATGCTGTGCCCCAGGCTCCTGGCCTCCTCCAAGGGGACACTGGAGTGGACCGTCGGAGGCCACGGGGAGGAGAGAGCGGTGGGCCATGCAAAGCGGGCTGCACAGAGGCAAGCACGGGCCCCCGGCCCCAGCCCTATGAGTTGTGCCACCGGGTTCCTTCCACATAAGCCTTCTCGTGGGAGAGAGAATGGGATTCACCTGTTTTAAAAAGGTTGCGATTTACCTGCATGACTTTGCACGGGGCTCATTGGAGCCCAGGGAAGTCAGGTGCACCGCCTGGGGGCCCCCGGTCTAAGCAGGGAGTGGGAGTCTGCAGCCACCCCGGGGTGCACAGCTCTGCCACTGACACGGCACTTTATCTTCTGATTGGTCTGAGAAAGGGTCTCAACTTGGCCCAGGCTGCGCTGCCAGTTAGGGTCACAGATAGGACTTGGGGACTTCCTCGAGGGATGACGTTCAGGCCCTGCCCCCTCATTTCCCCAGAGCCTCTCGTTCTGACTTTTGGCTCTATTTCCAGATGAGGTTGTGCTTAGAGGTACGCATGGGACAGGAAGGAGACATCTGCCACATCACTCTCGATAAACTATTTTCCATACCTATCGCTTCACTTTAAATGCATCCAGAGCCCCACAAGGTGGACCTGGCCTCAGCCTCTCGGGAGCTTCAAGGCTCTGGACGAGGCCGGGTAACTCAGACCCGCTCAGGAGTGGGGTGTCTGTCACCCGCCTGCCTTGTGACAACAATGATGCCCCTCATCTCGCTTGTCACCCCCTTGGGGCCCCCCCAAGATGTGGGGACCGGCATTGATTGAAGCCACAGCAAACTGGGCCGGCACTGCCTGTGATGCATGCCGAGAAACACACCCAGCTGCTTTCAAAGCGCCTTTCTCTCCTCTCCTTTCTAATGAAAACCCTTGTGTAATCTGTTAGTGCCGCGTCTACTGGAGCATGAATTATTCAGAGAAGTCTCTGTTCCGTTATCTCCCCTCCCAGGGGGACGCCCCTACCATTGTCCGCCCTGACGGGTCATTATGCACTCTGTGAATTTAATCTTTTAGGCTATCTGGCCACACAGAAAAAATGTATGAATAACAATTTTCCTGTAATAACCTTCAACGAACCTTTCAACCAGAGTGAGTCATTCCAATCCCATTTTCACATCAAGAGGAGTCAAAGGCATGCAGTTACCTCTCGTCTGTTTCAGGAGCTGCCCCACCTCTGCCGCACCCTTAATTTTTAAAGGGGTGTTGAAGAGTGTTACGAGCCAGAGGAGGGTGTGGGGAGGGTTGGGTGGTAAGAGGCGGGTCTGGAGTCCTGACACTAAGTCTGGGCCAGAGGTCCCGAGCCTCAGCTTTTTCCTGTGGACAGGGGAACCGGACCACCACATCCAGGTCCTAGGGCCACTGCATCTGGCTCTCATCGTCCAGCAGCCTGATATTTTTTTTTGCCCCATTGAAGGCAGCACTAATTCCTTCCTTTGCTCCTGCATAAGGAAAAATGTCCCCTCTGCCAAGAGATTTCCCCAGAGCCCTTCCACAGATGGCAATTTCAGATCAGTTTTAGCTGTTGGTGAGAGCTATGGTGTCACCATGCTGCTGACATGAGAGAGGACGGGAGAGGGTGGGGCCGTGCACGCACCCAGGAGCCCTAACCTTCCCCCCCACCCCTGGCTTCCCACAGTGCAGCGATCTGGAAGGAACCTGGAGTTTGGAGTCAGGTAACTGACTTTGAGAGTTGGCTCCTCCAGCTGTGTGACCTTGGGTAAGTCACTTCCCCTCTCTGGGCATTGGAAGGGTTCCATGGGTAAGATGGGGATAATAATATTTTGCAGGGTTGTTTTGAAGATCAAATGAGACATTGAAGCAATCTGTCTGGCGCAAAGCCCTGGGCCTGAGTTGGTTCCTCTCCTGGGACTGAGGCACCCCTACCCCACTTTCCCCATCTCCTTTTCCCCTTCCTGAGTTCAGCTGGTTATGAGCACCTGTCTTCCCCTTCCCCCAGGCTCTTTGGCTCTGAGGCAGGGTCTGATACACTCATCCATGCTCAGGTCTGAGAACAGCAGCTCCCAGTGGCTCAACAGACCCAAAGAGAGAGGAGGAAGGATGCTCACTCCAAGGTGGCCTTGGCCCACCCACTGGGTCCTGCAGAATGGCCTTTGACTCCTGGCCTGCATCTTTGATTCTGCTTTTCCGGTTTGCCTCATACCAATCTTCTTTTCTTTTTTAACCAAATGGGAAAAGCAAACCCAGGCTGTGAAAGGACTTCTGCAGGTCATAATTCAGAGGGTCAAAAACAGACCCTGACAAGGACCCTGTGTCCTGACTCCCCTCTGGGTGCTCAGATCATCTCACTGCCCCTTAAAGCGCTTGGATGGTGGTGGCAGTACAGGCCCTCAGGCAAGAGATCTAAACAGACATTTCTCCAAAAAAGATGTACAGATGGCCAAAAAACACATGAAAAGATGCTCAGCATCACTAATTATTAGAGAAATACAAATCAAAACTACAGTGAGGTATCACCTCACACCAGTCAGAATGGCCATCATCAAAAAATCTACAAACAATAAACGCTGGAGAGGGTGTGGAGAAAAGGGAACCCTCTTGCACTGTTGATGGGAATGTAAATTGGTACAGCCACTATAGAGAACAGGATGGAGGTTCCTAAAATACCTAAAAATAGAGCTACCATATGATCTAGCAATCCCACTCCTGGGCATATATCTGGAGAAAACCATAATTCGAAAAGATACATGAACCGCAGTGTTCATTGCAGCACTATTTACAATAGCCAAGATATGGAAGCAACCTAAATGTCCATCGATAGAAGAATGGAAGAAGAAGATGTGGAACCTGTACACAATGGAATATTACTCAGCCATAAAAAGGAACGAAATAATGCTATTTGTAGCGACATGGATGGACCTGGAGATTGTCATACTAAGTGAAGTGAGTCAGACGGAGAAAGACAAATGTATAATATCACTTATATGTGGAATCTAGAAAAATGGTACAGATGAACTTATTTGCAAAGCAGAAATAGAGTCACAGATGTATAAAACAAACTTACGGTTACCAAGGGGGGGAGGGGGTGGTGGTGGGATGAATTGGGAGATTGGGATTGACATATATACCCCACTATGTGTAAAATGGATGTAAAATGAGAACCTGCTGTATAGCACAGGGAACCCTACTAATGCTCTCTGGTGACCTAAATGGGAAGGGAATCTAAAAAAGAGTGGATATATGTATATGTATAACGGATTCACTTTGCCGTACAGCAGAAACTCACACCATTGTAAAGCAATATTCTAATAAGAATTAAATTGTTTTAGAAAGGGCAGGGACCCTTGATCTCCCTCAAGTCACACCGTGCAGGCCAAGCTTTAGCGAGTTTTTTCTCTCAGGTCACAAAAATGGCCAAGGAGGTGGTCCTGAAGTTCTGACAGTTTCCTCAGTGGGAGATGGGCACTCTGGGCGATCACACAGACAGCACGGAGAACCCCGGGGGCCTGTGTGAATGACGGGGTCTGCGCAGAGAGAGCAAGGTGCCACGAGGGTGAGAATAAGGGAGAGAGACGGGTGAGCAAGCACTAAGCAGGGTTTATCTGCCGTTAGTTTTCAGACCGTCTTTGCCGCTTCCCATGCTCCCCGCCAGCTGTCCTGCTGTTGCAGGGCGGGGATGTGCAGGCCCCGTCCCACATCTGCGTCCCCGCCTGCTCCTCGGCCCCGCCCAGGAGGCCACCACCCTGGCTCTTCCACAGCCCGTATCCTGTACGCTTGCTTTGGTGCCTTTAGAGCGTCCCGTCTCCCACTTGACCTGTCTTCCTCCAGAAAGCTCGCTCAGCTTGTCTTTGAGGGCTGGAGGGAGGCAGCCTGGACCCAGCCCTTCCTTCCTCTCCATTCCATGGCCGGTTGGATTCCTGTTCAGACTTTTCCTCCCGTCTCCCTCTGATGTATTTGCCGGGCTCTGAGCGAAGCCCCGCTGCCCCTGCAGAAGGATCTTCCTGAAAAAACGTTCCCCAAGGGCTGAAAGGAAATACAGAAAAACACTCACAATCGTTGCCTTTGGGCAATGGGATTTTAAGTGGGTTTTTAAAGTTTTACCTTTTCCTCCTACTTTTTGGGAGTTTCCAAACTTTCAACAATGTATGTTATAAAAGTTGACAGCATGTAAGAGATCACCGTTCTCAACATGTTTCCCCTCCTACTTCAGATCTAATAGTGATGCTCTGCTGCCCATTTGACACACGATCCTGGAGAACCTACTGAACGCCGGGCACCCAGGAGCGCCACCCAGAAGGCCGGCCTTATGATTGGTAGGTGTAGCTGTTGGTTTGTGAGTTCAGGGGCTTCTGGAAGACACCCTTGTTAAAAGCAAAAACCCTCCACCTGCTAGCTGGGCTCTGCCCCTCAAGAACTCAGACCTGAGGCTTAGAGGCAGTTTTGCTGAACTGCATGAGACTGTGGGTGCAGGCAGCCCCGCTTTGGGCTTTTCTACCAGACTAATGAAAAGTGGAGTTCTCCTTCACACCATAGAAGCAGCCTAGCCTTCTGAGCTTCCCAGGTCTTGGCCATGGTAGACGGAAGAACAGCAGGGGACCCCAAGGGAACTGCCTGCCAGCCTGGGTAGGAATTGGCAGCGACTAAAGACAAAGGCAGTGTTACTGGGCAGATACCATGAAGCCTGCGAGGAGTGGATGCATTCACTGCACGGAGCTCTGCCATGCTGGTTTGGAGGCGCACGGGAAACAGTGCTGGGCTCCTTGGAAATGCTTGACAGCGAGCGTGCCTGTGCTGTTTCACGGAAGAGGGCACGAGAGCCAGCAACATCCATGATTATAGAAATGCAAGCCCGTTTTCACTCTCAGACGAAGGGTCCATAGGCTATTGGGCTGCATCTTAGTGGCTTGTTTGCCTACGTGCCCCCTCCCCTGGAGCAGCTCTTTGGGGTTGGGGACCATGGCTGACCCTGCCCTGTTTCCCCACTGTGCCTTGCTAGGGCCCTGCCCCTAACGGTGTGTGTAGCCGGGAAGGTAGAGAAGACAGAGCCTTTCCGAAGGGCGAATGTGAATGGAGCGACTGGGGCGAGGAGTACCAGGGCCTTTGAGCCATTTGTGAAGGAGGGAAGAATCCAAACTGGCCGCTGAGGGCACCAAGAACAAAGCTTGGGGGCCACCATTAGGGGATCACTCGGACTCGGGCCTGAGCTGCTGCTTCCACGTCTTCACAGGCTCCCAGGAGAAAGGCAGCCCCCCGGGGAGGACCTTTCCTAGGTCAGAATTCAAACACAGATCCATCTGTGTCTGAAGCCTGCTTGCCTAATCCATCCCATGTCCGTTTCCAGCACCCACAAGATAGTTCCCCATCCCTATGCACTTCATCCTAGCTTTGTTGATTTCTCCACTGGCCCATATAACAGTCAACGTTCCTTCACCTCCACTGTCCCTGTCACCTCCTCTCCCTCTGCCCCATTCATACCTCCATCTTTTACAATTATTCCTGACGGCCCGCTCTCAGACCCTGATATGAACATGAGATCCTTCTCCTTCTGTGCCAACTAATAAACCCTGTCGTATAGTCTCCACTCCTGGAGAGCTTGCCCTGGAGTCTGGAGCAGATTCTCCTGCAAGGAAAGCACACAGCAAGGCTGGGGGAAAGTGCTCTGAACTTCTGGTGCCTGTTCGCTCAGATGTCTCCCATTTTGAATGTATATAAAAGAGCAAAATGGGCTGCAGAGCCAACATTTGGGCTACAAAAACATGTCCTATCAACAACAGCAACCTTCTCCCCAGAGAAAATGAGGTTGTGTATATGTGTATGTGTTTTTTTCTTTTCTTCCGGGGGTGGAAGTGTTGCATTTTAATGCCTGATTTTGGCACTTGGTGCAGAAAAATAATTTTGAGATGCCAGTGGCCAAATTTTCCTCCATCCCACTTCAGAAAACTCGTTTATGTTTAAATTTCTTGCAGCTGAGTTATATACACAGTACATGGGGGCGGCTGTTCAAAATGTACACATTTATAGCTCCACTGTATTTTTTCCCCCTTTGCAATAGAGAACTGAGACATAAACACCACCCCCATCTGACTGCACACGAGGTATGGATGTGACAAAAGTAAATCCCCCGGGATTTCGGCAGCCAGGCTTTTGTGCACACAGGCAGGACACATGTCAGTGCAGATTGCCAACAGGTGTGGCTCAGGGGGAGGACAGAGCGAAGGACAGGTGGGATGACTGTGCAGAAGCTGGTGGAAAGATGGCAGAGGGGATGCACCACCCTTCTCTCCCACAGCCTGGCCCGGTCCCCCTTCTAGGCCAAGTGCAAGGCACGACCGCCGGTGTATGGCCAAAATGTGGGATTCTGGGCGGTGCTACGGCTCTAAGATTGGCCTCTGCAGGAGAGACAAGGGGACATAAGTGTCATCCCGAGCTTGGGGAGTTGCAGTAGCCTCTCTGGGGAAAGGCCCCATTTACACCTCGCTGCCCAGTGGTTGAGAAACCAGCTGTTTGGGGACCCTGTGGAATCCAGGGTGATGTGTATTGGGGTGCTCCGGAAGCACAGCTTGTTTCTGAGACCCATGAGATACAACAGACAGGCACTGTCCTCCCATTTCGCAGGTGAGTACGAGAGAGGCTGAGTCACTGGCCCACCGTCACACAGCCAGCCGAAGGTAGAAAGGAGCTCTGGAGCCTTTCTGGAGCAAAGGCAACAGACCCTGAGGAGAGTCTGAGGGGAATGGCATGGGTGCAGCATGACTTGAGGGACAGAGGAAGTCTTGCCTCACCCATTTGCAGACCTGAAATCCTTCTGGGGAGAGTCAGCCATTGGGTTTTGATAAAATTTCCCAAAGGTGATAGAGCACTAGATTCCTGGGATATGTGAAGTGTGAAAGGGTCTCTGTGCCCAAAGAAGTTTGGGAAACGCTGATTTAAAGAAATGTAGACTTTTCTACCTTGCAGGACTTGTCAGAGCCTTTAATGTGCTAATGATCCAATGTGGGGCGTGGGGGCACAGGTTGGAGCCTCCAGGATTTCCCAACCCCACTGACCAGGGCACTAGCTTCACCACGCCCTTACCAGGTCTCAGTAGACACACATTTTGTGAAACGCTGGATTGCGGCTGTGATGAGTTTAGAAAGGTGTATTTTCTTGGGGAGGAGTAAAATATACCAATATTGATTAAACTCTCCAAAATGCAAAGTGGTTTGCAAAAATTAGCTTTGAATCATCTGGAAGGCTCAGAGGAAATGGGACACAGCAAAGGTAAGTTTCAATTAGAAGAAGAACAGAGGGAAGTGAAACCACCTTAAATCCAACTTGAGAAAAGCTTATTTAAATGTGTTGCTGAAAAAAACAAAAAAGAGGTTTCGTGCTTTGTAGAGGTTAGATTTGGCACCAGGAACTCTTCAGCTGAGCCTGAAAGGCGCTGACCCGTAGCTCTAGGAGCCTGTGTCCTGTGCAAGCAACACGTGGCCGGAGGCATCATGGGAAACACCTGTTGGCTGGGAGTGGGGGGAGGGGGAACTGGGAGCTGAATTGTTCTTCATTTTTAAGAGGAGAGAGATTTCTGCTTCCTTATGGAAGAAAAATTTTTTGTTTGTATTTGGCTTTGGTTTTTGGTGATGCCATGATTTGAGAGCACATTTTTGCTCCATCAGAGCGTTTTTTAATAAATGAAGCCCAAAGGCAGGGGCTGGATCTCGGGCACCCCCGTTGCCTGCCTCCTAGTTTAGGGCTGAGTGCATAAGGGAAATAGTTCTGCTGAACTGGACATTTGACTCCTGCGTTTTTAAGATGGAATTCTAATGAAAAAAAATAAGTCTGCACATAGTCCTTTCTGGCAGGACTGTCCTGTACATTGTGGCTCTTTCCAGAAGAAGCCCGGGGTTGGGGAGGTGACTTGGGGGTCCATGCCTGCCTCTGCTTCCCTGTGGGTGGCCACAGGCAAGTCTCTTAACCTCTCTGAGCTCCAGTTTTCTCACCATAAAATAAGGATCCTAAAAGCTGCCTTGCTTCTCTCTCATGTGATGGAAGCGTTAAAGGAGTGAAGGAATAAACACATGTTGTAAAATTAAGACGCCATACAAATACCAGTTATTATTACATGATGGCATTTAAGCAATGTCAGGAAGGCCTCCTTGCCTATCTAGAAATACTTTTTGTCAAGGATTGTCAAGGGGCCTGAAATTGTATCATTAGAAATGCATTCCCTGGGATGTTAAAGGCTTTTAGATCTTTAAGACATCTTCACTAAAATGCATTTGGGAGACATCAATATGAAGCCATTATCTCTGCGCCACCGAGAGCCTGGCGGAAGAGATGGACTTGTCCAAGCTGGTAGCAAACTAGCAAACCAGCTGAGGGGGCAGGGAAGTGATAAAGAAAAGTAGGTGTTCCAGGAAGGGATCCCCAAGACTGTGAAAGACCAGAGCTTCTTACCCTTGACTGTGCCCACAAATGGCCTGGGGATGGAGTTAAAAATGCAGATTCTGACGCAGGGGGCTTGAGAGGGGCCTGAGAATCTGCATTTCGCACAAGCTTCCAGGTGATGCTGATACTGCTAGTCTGAGGTCCACATTTGTACTACAAGTAGAATAATAATACTAACAATAACTAACAGCAAATCCAACCCTCCCAAGAACATCTGGCTTTGGCCGAAGGCCTGAGCACTGTAGGATTTGGTGGTTTGGGAGGAATCCTGTACAAAGGCACTGCTACCTTGTGGGAGGAGAGTGACTAACGCATGGGGATGCTGTCTGTTCATTTGGATGTGTTGTTTTGTGTGGACTTGGTTAGTGAGCTGTGCTCTTGAGAACCATTAAGATGTACATGCAGGATGGGGCCTTGAGACCTTGCTGGGCTCTACCCTCCCACCCTGACAGAGTCCAGTGTGAACTAGATCTCCCTGCCCACCCTCATCCCCTGCCCCACTTTCCCCTCCCCTTGCTTTGTCACCTCCCCCTAGCGCAGGTTTTCTCGAGCCTCTGGCTCTAATCTGTCTCTGTGTGTTGAGTGGTGTTTATGTGTGTACATATATTTCTATCTGTCTATCAATCTCTCCCTCTTCCTCTCTCCCAGTCTCTCCCTCCTCTTCCTCTCCATCATCGAATCATCATCTCTGTGTTTCTTCTCTAGTAGCTGGTTCCCGGAGGAGGGGTGACATATCAACTCACCAGATCAGTGTTTACTCGCCAGGAATCCCGGGCATTTTAGCACTGGATGATGAGCCCCTGAGGGCAGACGCAGGTGTTCCTCTGTTTGGAGCTCCACATCTCCGATCAGGCATGGACCAAGAGATGTGACAGTTGTAACAGCTCCGTGTGGAGCTGGGTTTGCAGGTCTCACGGCAGGCACCTCTGAGCCCCAGGTGAAGTGTACACTGCTCCCAAGCTCTTGTTTTCCCCGGTCCTGGAAGTTACCACATGAGGATGAATAAGGAAGACTCAAAATGTAGTGAAGGAGACCAGTCATCTACCACCATGGGAGCCCAGCTGATTATCTGTGAACATATGACTGAAGGACCTCTCCCCCCTGCATGGCCGGGGCGTCCTTCAGAGAGAATGACTGGGGAGGGGTTAATGCCAGGGGGAAGCCTGGGCTACCAGAAGGGAAGAGCCGCACGGTACCTCTGAAGAGGGGGACTGGGGGAACACATTGGTCTCCCAGCATCCTGGGCACATGGCACCTGGTGCGGGGGAAGACCTGTCCTTACAGGGAAGCTCAGGTCACAAATATTTAACTTGATGACTGGAGCTCATTGATGGGCGCATGAGGGCTCATTATACTACTCTGTCTATTTTTGTGTAGATGACATTTGCCAAAATAAAAAGTAAAGGAAAGAAGAAGAGAGAGAGAAGAAAGAAAGAAAGAAAGATCAACGCATGTCATGCTTCCCATACTACTTTCTGATTACAAGCTGACTACCCCCCTTCCTGCTGGTAGAGGCGGCTCTGATCCTGGCCACGTGGTTCTGGCTTACTTGGTGATCGTTTTGCCCTTTGCAAATTAAGAATGTGGCATTCAAGTTTGGATGAGCACTGCCCCAAGTGTGGTAAGGGGATCAGAGCCTACGTGTGAACTGTTTGTTACCAGAATACAAGGTGATCGAGGGTAAATAATTTAGAAACTTCTGTAGCCAAGGACTTTGCCCTACCGTCCAAGCTCAGGGTCAGTGGATGGCTCTCGTGAACAGGGCTTGAGGGTAGTCAGATTTGAGAGGTGAATGTCATGTGGTGTGAACTGGGGCTTGATCACACACAGTAGGACCAAACATCAGACCACGATGGAGTGGATTTTTTTTTCAAGTCGTATCTCACAACATATGGCTTGAATCCTTGGGACTTTCGACGGCGTCAGTCAGTCCTTTAGAATCTAGTCGTGGAGAGCCCTAACGAACAAATTTCTAGACCTGCAAGAATAAGACCCCCTGCAAGGACCCTGGTTTGAATTGCGGATCTCCCTACGGGGGCCTGCCTGATCCACCTGCCCAGCCTCCCTGCCGTACCCTCACCCATCCTCACCCAGCTTGTCGAAAAGCAACAGATGCAAAGAGCCTGCAAGGGCAGGACAGTTTCACGGGCTAAGCCAGATCCCCGCTCTCCCTTTTCTCAAATTAAAATGGAGATGTGCTTCAGCTGCCTCTCCCACATCCCTCTTCCTGGGAGGACCTGGAGGGGTCCTCAGGAGGGGGACAGAGGGGCACTCAGGAGCCCCGCACAAGCTGTCGAGGCTGTTCTGGAAGTGGGTAATCTCTGAAAGGGTGATTTAGAGCTCAGCGTGGCAGGGCTGGAGGCAGCGAGGTAGCTGTTCCCCACGGCGCTCATTAAGTTTCCATAGATTGCATTTCCTGCCTCCCCTCGCTAGCCCTCCAAAGTGCCTGTTACTAATTCATAAAAACACTGCGAGCGTGATCGAGTCCGCTGATTACTGGAGCAGGCAGACACAAGAGACGGTAAAATGTTCCGTGTCTCTCTATCAGGCTCTCAGGGGCTCAGGAGGAAGAAAAAATTAAAAAAGAGAAAAACAACAACATGAAGAAAGGAATATGAAAAAAAAAAAAAAAAAACCTGTGTTGTGAAATATTAATCAGAGCTGTTTGCCCCCGGGGGCCAAAAATATGAGGCGGCATAATCAATGTAGCAAGAGCTGCCCAGCAACATGTCTTTGAGAAGCTGATTATTGCGGGTAAACACAGCTAAATATTCTGAATCTTTGGACTGTGCCTCTGGTGTTGCTTGAGAATCCGATTCCCTTATCATCCTTCTGCAGGTGTAGCCCCGGGGAGGAGCGTGGGAGGTGTTGGCGGGACATGGCTTCCTGGGCAGGGAGTCACTTGGGCCCCAGTAGGAGCTGCTTCTGTTCCTTTCCAAATGCTGATCAGGAGGGGTGTGGGGTAGGGGGTGGGGGGTGGACGATGCCCAGGGAGGTTTGCGTGTGCATGTGGGCTGGGGCCATCGTCCAGAGTTGGCTCTTAACAGCTAATGACCCGATGCTGGCCATGCCAAGGGAGCCCCAGTTCTAGAATGGCCTTCCTGAGGGCCCCCCAAAGGAGCCCAGCTGCTTTTAGGGGGAATCGGGTGGTGCATTCAGGGGTCTCTAGTAAGAATGGAGTCTTTCCAACTAAATTCTGCATTGGGGAGGATTTGGTTAGTTGACTGCAATATAAGCTCACAGTATGCACATCATTGCATTAAGGGGTCCCCATCCCTTGAGCTCAGTGATTAAGATATGAAACCTGCATGCAAACTGGAAGGGAATGCTCACCTGTCACTATGGGCCGAAGTGAGCGTGGGGATCTTCCAAACCTGGGGGTGGATCTCACCTGCACAGAACCTGAGGCTATCAGAATGGAAGTGACTTTGGAGATCAGGTATCTTCCTCATTGAGGACAGAGGCCCAGAGAGGGACAGTGACTTGCCCAAGGTCACACAGCAGAGATAGAATTCTTGCTGCATAGGCCAATCTCCCAGCACACCCTTGGGGCATGAAGAAGGAGGAGCAGGGGCAAGTGATGGAGACTGGTTTGCGTTAAGCCTTCAGCCTTAAGGAAAGCTCCCTGTCAGCTACAAGGAGCTGGATCAGAGGGGAGTGAGCCCAGAACAAGAGACAGTCCCCCCTGAATTCCTGGGTGCTAGTTTCAGCTCCACAGCTAAACTTTTGGAGAACCTTGATTAAGTCACCCCCCTCTGAGCCTCAGTTTCCTCATTTGAAAGGAGTTTGACTAAGTAATGATAGCAAAGACCTCATCAAGTCCTGATGAAGGAGAGCAGTATTTGACGTGAGCTGTGGCCAGGGGCTTCTCCATGAAGGACAGAAAGAGGATGGGGTTAAGTAAGGCAAACTGGACCAATCACAGCATCCCCCTATCCAGGGACCATGGGGTTAAGTAAGGCAAACTGGACCAATCACAGCATCCCCCTATCCAGGGACCAGCATCCCCCTATCCAGGGACCAAGTAAGGCAAACTGGACCAATCACAGCATCCCCCTATCCAGGGACCAAACTGGACCAATCACAGCATCCCCCTATCCAGGGACCAGGAGAGCAGCTGCCACAAAACGATTCAGGAAGAGAATGGCCCTCTACCCCAAAGTGTCCTGAGTTACTTTGTTCTTCTCTTGGTGTTTATTATGGAAACTCAGAACTCCATCTCTGTTCATCAGTCACAACAGCAGAGGACCCACGCCGGGGGAGGACCTAGGCAGGCAATGGCTGATTGCTTTGGTGAGAGTGGCTTAACTTGGGAAAAAAGTATTCCTTATTGGCTTCAAGAGATGGTCATTCAAGCCAATTGGGCTGATAATGGTAATTGTAACTATCATTTGTGGAGAAAGTACATTATTCCCAATCTTAAGCCAATTCTACCCATTTTACAGAACTGGAGAGCAAGGATTAGCAAGGTTCAACAACTTATCCTAGGTCATAGAGCTGGCCAGTGGTGGAGCTTGGATTTGAACAAGGTCTCTGTCTGATTCCCAAGGCCCATGACCTTCCCACTATACCTCCCATTGATGTCAGGGGATAAAGAGGAAATGGATGTTTTCTAATGCTGATTTCTCCTCAGGCCAGGAAAGTGAGCTTCAGGCTGGAAAGGAAAGAGTGCCATGAGCTGGTTGTGCAACTGTGATGGGGGAAGGAGGTCAGAATCCTGAACCTAGTCCAGTCTCCTAAGGCCGATGAGCTATATCCCCTGGGAACAGCTAGCGGTGATCTTAGGAGGACTGTGGGGATGAGGAAACTTGAATGGTAATAGAAATATCATGAATTTGTGAGCCTGCTGTTGGTCCAGGGAGGGATTGCAGCATGAGTGGTTAAAACCATGATTTATTAGGAATTGGAAAATGGCATGGTGATCATCAGGGCTCAAGATGGCTTTACAAAGAATAGCTGAATCAAAATAAGCCTATGTCAAAGCAGCACTCTTTGACAAGGTTACTGGAAAGGTGATCAGAGAAACACAATAAATGTAACAGATCTAAATTTCTATAAAGTAATTGACATGGACTCTCAGGACATCCTGATGAGTGAGATCGAGAAATGCAGGCAGAAACCTTGGGAAACTGAGTTTAGCATAACTCAGAGAACTTTGATTAATGCCCAATGCCTGGTCCTCAAGACACTCAGCAACATTTCCCAAATGGAGTGTCAATGTGGCAACAGCTGTGGCTGTGACTGAATAGGATCCCACCCCAGTCTGTGACTTCCCTCATCACCTGATATAGACAGAGAAGTCAGGTTTATATTAACTTGAGAATAAAATTAATTGTATAGCATAATCTTTGTAAAGTCCTTCATGTACCCTTAGAATAAAATAAAAAATAATTGAACATCCAGAAAAAGTTCTGGAAGGATCCACAGAAAACCCAATGCTAATGGGGAGCAGGCAGGATGGGCATCAAGGGAGATTCTTTCTTTAGGATGATAATTCTATAATGAGGATTTGATCAGACCTTATTTGTTTGAATAGAACTAGAGAATGAAAAATAAAAAGGGCTCTCCGGCTTATTAAATATTTGGTGGGATTTGAGCATCAGGTATGTTGTTGGTTTGGTGACGTGGAAGGTCCCTTCCAACCTTTGGCTCTGTGCTTGGCTCCAACTCTTATTCATGGTGCTGACCTTGGACACACCCTCCCCTGCTCTGCCTCTACTTTTTGGAACCTGGTTCCTCCCTCACAGGAGAGTCTAGTTTAGGCTTGTGGTCCCCAAATGTAGCTGTACATCAGAGTCACTTGATGAGCTTTTTAAAAACAAGAGATTTGGGGGTCACCCCATCCCAACAATGAATTAGGCAGCACCACTACCCTCTGTACAGCAGCAAAGACAGAAATTCGAGCAGTGATGACGCAGTAAGCACCAGGCAGGCACCAGGCTCTCCCTTTTCATGCTCATGACACACTTATCCAGTTGGCACATGGTTGCCATCAGAGGACAAGGTCACAAAGGCTTGGGGAGATGGAGACCTGTCCAATGTCATGCAGCTAGGAAATGACAGAGCCACAGTTTGGACCATTTCTTATGCAATATGTTATAGGAGCTCAGAGAAGAGGGTGATGACTTTTCATGGAGGAAGGATGGGTTCAGGAAGATGTCATTCAAATGTGGCATTCGAGCGAAGGCTAAAAGGGTGAGTGTACTTGGGTATCAGAGGCAGGCCTGGCAGCAGAGGTAAGGAGCAGCCCAGGTAAGATGGGGAGCTGTGCAAATCAGGCACCTGGGAGGCAGCATGTGTGCTCCTCTGGCTCAGGGTTCTGGCCCAATGGGTGGGATGGAGCCAGGGAAGGTAGCAGTGACGTCCATCTCCTCTGTCAGTACTCCCTGGAGAACAGCCACTCAGGACCCCTTCTGCCCATTAGTCAACATTTCTTGACCCCCTACTGTATACCAAACCCTGTGCTAGGCACCAAAGGTCCCAGAAACATGGAAAAGATACGTATTCCAGCCCCCAGAGGCTCTCAGTCAGGAGGAAGACCAGACTGTGCTTCAAAGGAATGCCAAATAGTGATTCAGAAAATCGATAGCATGCAAGAGAGCAACCCAAGAGAGGCCATACAGCTCAGAGTTACCAGAAAAATAAATGGTTCAGACCGTACGGTTTGGTTGAGGTCAGGGAGGGAGAGATGCTGTAGAACCGGCGGAACCTCAGCTGAAGGGCGGGCTAATTTAGAAAAGAGGAGGGAGAGCATAGCAAACAAGGCACACAGCACAGGCAAAGGTGCAGAGGCCAGAAAACATCAGATGGCACTGGGGCCAGGCTGTGGTGTACAGACTCGGCTGTCTAGCCCTGCCCTGTGAGCGTGGCCTGGAGGATCACTAAGCCCAGGGCTTTTGTTGTGGAACTCCAAGATAGTTAGATGCCCTTAAAGCCAGTAACCAGGCAGTTTTTAGCCTTTGGCATCTCAGGCAAATGGCTGTCCTGCAAAGGGCTCCAGGCAGCCCAGGCCCCTGGCACCAGAGCACCAGTAGCCCCAGTCCAGGTAGCTTCAGAGCCCCATCCTCTTAGGACAGTAGCTGCCTTCTACTTGCAGGGTTGCTGGGACGATTAATGAGCTCGTATTTATAAAGGACTCTCAGCTCCTCAGAAGGGCTCTGCAGAAGTACAAGTGGGTTATAATTACCACCACTGTAATTAATGAGTCCCAACTTCTTAGAGAGTATAAAGTGCATAATAAAAGGAAGGGGGAAAGCAAGAGAAAAACTCCGTGTGTTTGAACTTGGAATTCCTTTCCTTTGTAAAGTACGTTTTGGTAAAGTTATCAAACAATATTATATTCTCTCCTTTCAAAACTGAGGGGAAGCCCGGGTGGGATGCCTCAGTGCCCAGGGCAGAGTTTCCAAGAATACTGGAGTACGTTGCAGGTCTTTGAAAAACACTGGGCTGGAAATCAATCCTGCCACTCCCAGTAACTTGCATAGTGAGCCATTGTCTGTAAGGGGACAATGCTACCCACCTAACAGGTGGGGGGGAGGGATGTCACTGAGCTCAGGAAAGTGAAGCACTGGGTACACGGCTGGCATTCAGTTAACACCAGTTCTGTGACCTTTTATACCTCAGGTTCCAACTGTGAAGGGGAAATAACACCTCCTGCTTAGCCTAAACTGAAAAGAAAGAAAACACATGCTTCCAATTTTCCCCTCTAATAAATGTAGTTATTTATAATAGATACCTTTTCATTTTTTTCTTTTAGTGGTGGTAGGGTATCATTTCCTTATGATAAATTCCTAGGGTTGAAAAGAGAAAGCATTCTTATGGTTCCCAGGGTGCACTGTTAAAATTCTCTTTGGAGAATCTACAGATTCGATGCAATCCCTATCAAACTACCACTGGCATTTTTCACAGAACTAGAACAAAAAATTTCACAATTTGTATGGAAACACAAAAGACCCCGAATAGCCAAAGCAATCTTGAGAACGAAAAACGGAGCTGGAGGAATCAGGCTTCCTGACTTCAGACTATCCTACAAAGCTACAGTAATCAAGACAGTATGGTACTGGCACAAAAACAGAAATATAGATCAATGGAACAGGATAGAAAGCCCAGAGATAAACCCACGCACATATGGTCACCTTATCTTTGACAAAGGAGGCAGGAATGTACAGTGGAGAAAGGACAGCCTCTTCAATAAGTGGTGCTGGGAAAACTGGACAGCTACATGTAAAAGTATGACATTAGGTCACTCCCTAACACCATACACAAAAATAAGCTCAAAATGGATTAAAGACCTAAATGTAAGACCAGAAACTATCAAACTCTTAGAGGAGAACATAGGCAGGACACTCTATGACATAAAACACAACAAGGTCCTTTTTGACCCACCTCCTAGAGAAATGGAAATAAAAACAAAAGTAAACAAATGGGACCTAATGAAACTTAAAAGCTTTTGCGCAGCAAAGGAAACCATAAAGAAGACCAAAAGACAACCCTCAGAATGGGAGAAAATATTTGCAAATGAAACAACTGACAAAGGATTAATATCCAAAATTTATAAGCAGCTCATGCAGCTTAATAACAAAAAAACAAACAACCCAATCCAAAAATGGGCAGAAGACCTAAATAGACATTTCTCCAAAGAAGATATACAGACTGCCAACAAACACATGAAAGAATGCTCAACATCACTAATCATTAGAGAAATGCAAATCAAAACTACAATGAGATATCATCTCACACCAGTCAGAATGGCCATCATCAAAAAATCTAGAAACAATAAATGCTAGAGAGGGTGTGGAGAAAAGGGAACACTCTTGCACTGCTGGTGGGAATGTGAATTGGTTCAGCCACTATGGAGGACAGTATGGAGGTTCCTTAAAAAACTACAAATAGAACTACCATATGACCCAGCAATCCCACTACTGGGCATATACCCTGAGAAAACCAAAATTCAAAAAGAGTCATGTACCAAAATGTTCATTGCAGCTCTATTTACAATAGCCCGGAGATGGAAACAACCTAAGTGCCCATCATCGGATGAATGGATAAAGAAGATGTGGCACATATATACAATGGAATATTACTCAGCCATAAAAAGAAACGAAATTGAGCTATTTGTAATGAGGTGGATAGACCTAGAGTCTGTCATACAGAGTGAAGTAAGTCAGAAAGAAAAAGACAAATACCGTATGCTAACACATATATATGGAATTTAAGGGAAAAAAAATGTCATGAAGAACCTAGGGGTAAGGCAGGAATAAAGACGCAGACCTCCTAGAGAACGGACTTGAGGTTATGGGGAGGGGGAAGGGTGAGCTGTGACAGGGCGAGAGAGAGTCATGGACATATACACACTAACAAACGTAGTAAGGTAGATAGCTAGTGGGAAGCAGCCGCATGGCACAGGGATATTGGCTTGGTGCTTTGTGACAGCCTGGAGGGG
The DNA here is from genome assembly GCF_937001465.1 of Orcinus orca. Classification (NCBI taxonomy): domain Eukaryota; kingdom Metazoa; phylum Chordata; class Mammalia; order Artiodactyla; family Delphinidae; genus Orcinus; species Orcinus orca. The sequence goes on from NC_064560.1 coordinate 89,225,027, forward strand.
TGGGATAGGGAGGGTGGGAGGGAGGGAGACGCAAGAGGGAAGACATATGGGAACATATCTTTATGTATGACTGATTCACTTTGTTATAAAGCAGAAACTAACACACCATTGTAAAGCAATTATACCCCAATAAAGATGTTAAAAAAATAAATAAATAAAAAAAAATAATTTAGTTGATTTTTTTTTTACAATTATACAAATATATGAAATACAATTTATGTTTGTTTTGCTTATATTTGTTCATCTTGAAAAGTTTGGCTAAGTTTATTGTAGAAGGATATTTTTATATTACTTTAATAAAACCCAACATTTTATGTTTCTCATAAAAAAAAAAAAATTCTCTTTGGAGGAATTTGTGCTGGGGCTACCCCATTGAATAAGGATGTGTGTTTTCCCACAAATTAACCAGCACTGTGTATTACTATTTTAACGTGTGTGGAAGGGGATGCCATTCCTTTTGCAAGGTTTCCACCATTGGTGTGGCAGTTGGGAGGCTGGGAGTTCTTACTCTGCCTCCTGGTTTCTGCTGGTGTTGGTCATGAAGTTGTTAGCAGTGCTTCAATAGGGTAAAGTAGGGAGATGAACCGTTTTCTTCTATACAGAAAAATAACTTTAAAAGCTGAACAGGGATATACCTCCACTCATTGTAACTTTTGTTAAGAATCTGAGGACTTCCCTGGTGGCGCAGTGGTTAAGAATCCGCCTGCTTATGCTGTGGACACGGGTTCGAGCCCTGGTCCGGGAAGATCCCACATGCCGTGGAACAACTAAGCCTGTGCGCCACGACTACTGAGCCTGTGCTCTAGAGCCCACAAGCCACAACCACTGAGTCCTCCTGCCACAACTACTGAGCTCGTGCGCCTAGGGCCTGTGCTCCGCAACAAGAGAAGCCACCGCAACGAGAAGTCTGTGCACCGCTCAGTGCAACTAGAGAAAGCCTGTGCGCAGCAACGAAGACCCAATGCAGCCAAAAATAAATAAATAAATTTATTTAAAAAAGAGAAAAAAGAATTTGAATTATTTGGAAAAATAAACCGGAAATTCTATTTCAAAATAATTTAAAACAACTTGCATATATTACCTATCATGCAAATTCAATTTTAAGAAATCCTTCTAAGGGCAAAGAGCATATGGTGACACTTCAATGAGATAAAATTCCCTGATCGGGCTTCCCTGGTGGCGCAGTGGTTGAGAGTCCGCCTGCCGATGCAGGGGACACGGGTTCATGTCCCAGTCCCGGAGGATCCCACATGCCACGGAGCGGCTGGGCCCATGAGCCATGGCCACTGACCCTGTGCATCCGGAGCCTGTGCTCCTCAACGGGAGAGGACACGACAGTGAGAGGCCCGCGTACTGCCAAAAAAAAAAAAAAAAATTCCCTGATCACCTGAGGAGCTCAGGTGGGCAGGTAGGCATTTAGGGCATATGTCCCTACAAACACTTGAGGACAGCATTGTCCTTCGTGCAACCCCAGCTTTCCTTGCAGAAACGTGGGGAAAGCTTCCTTTTAACTCCCTCCAGTCTCTGTATGAGCTTGGCTCGGTGTATCCAGCTGTCTATAGAGGCCTCAGGCCTCTTCTTGGCTTTGGTGGTGTCATGTCTTATTTACTCAGATTTTGAGAAATTGAAGTCCAAGTGCTCTTTTTTACATTAATCCTGTCATACCATTTGCTAGGACCCACCCACGTCTCAGCCACTTTTCTGAATTTTATCAGCTCTGGTCTATTCTCTGTGGCCCGACTCGGCATCTCTCACTTTTGCTCTTGTTCCTATCTTCTGCATCCAGAGGTTGTCAAGGGGACTCCTGTCACTCTCCCAAGTGCTCAACGTGCTCAGACTTCTACATGGGCACAGGATGCAGCAGGCTAGCCCACCGCCTGATTTACCTGGGAGTCATGGGTTTACACGTCTGTCCTCCTCCCCCAGATTCTGAGCCACTGGGGCCAAGGATAGTTAGCCTTTGGGAGAGGAAAGTAAATGTAGAAACAGGTGTCAAGGAGAGTTTATATGTTGTCTGGCCTAGAACCTCAGAGCCTTTCTGGAAAGAGGCCAGTTCATACAGAGAATGGAGGGAGCTGAAAGGAAGCTTTCCCCAATGTCTGCAAGGAAAGCTAGGGTTGCATGAAGGATAATGCTGTCCTCAAGTGTTTGTAGGGACATATGACCTAAATGCCTACCTGCCCACCCGAGCTCCTCAGGTGCTGCCCCAAGTGGCCTGCCCTGGCTGCACCTGCTCACCAGGGTGGGTGGGCATCTAACCCAAGCTTGGGCTAACTCGACATCTCAGGGATTTTGGAATTGGGTCATGGGGACTTTGCAGAGTTCATGTTAGCACTTGAACTGGTAGGTCAGGGTGACCATTTTCTGCTATATACGCGGGGAAGAGAAAGACAAATATCAGAGAGGGAGAGAAAGAATTGAAGCAGATGAGAAGGTCAGAGGGAATTGGAGACAGGAGACTATTAGGACCCTCAGAAGGGGAAAAGGAAGAGAAATCCTTGGCCTAGTTGCCTTCACTGGCCCACCAGCTTCCTGCCCTTCACCCTGAGATAGTCCCATGAATCCGTGTAATAAACTCCCTGTTTTACTTGAGGCAGTCAAGTAGCTTTCTGTTCTTTGCAACTAAATGATTTCTACCTAAGACACACGATTTCCATGATAACTTGACCTCATTTACTAAAGTGTACAGTTTATTTTTAATTTTTAAAAAGGAAAATCTAATGGAAAAAAGATGCTAGTTTTGCCTATTTATTCCTTCTGCAACAGAGATTTCTAGTTACCTACCCAATATCCATTTTCCTCTTTTCATAACAGAATCCCTGTATTTTGGAGGTAGCAATATGCCCAACTAAAATGCTACATATCCCAAGCTATCTTGCAGCTATCCGTGGCTATAGGAGCTAAAAGTGGAAACCTTTGGGTGGGCCTCCAGGAAAGCACCTTAAAGGGGGCTGACTTGACTGGCAGGTGATTTTCTTCCTTCCTTCCTCCTGGGATCTTCCTGTCTGGAACATGGGCATGATAGCTGGAGCTGCAGCAGCCATTTTGTGAATAAGATGGGGTCACACTTTTAGAGAGCTGGAAGGAGCCTGGGTCCCTGCTGAAATCGAGGACCACCCTAAGCAGTCAGCAAATGGTTCGCTCTGGCCTACCTGGGCCTACCAGCTCTATCTCAGGTATAGGTTGGGGAACCTCAGTCCCAGCTCCTTCATTCTGACCTGTATCCAGGTGCTATCTTTCCTCTCGGATTCACCCACATGACCCCAGAAGCATCCCTTTTCATCCTGTTGAGTCAACTCTTGTGGCTGCCACTCCCCTCCCTGACTGCCTCGGGTCTCCATCCCTGGTCTACATGACAGCCCATCCTTCCTGCTTAGCGCATCCACCTCAGGTTGGGGGTGACACCACCCAGCTGCCTGTACTGAGAGCCAGGACTGCACCCACAAATCCAGTTCTTAAGGCTATTAGGCAAGGACTTGGTCCTGAAGCACACATTTGGGACCCCAGAGCTGATCCTAACCCAGGGCTTCCTAACTCTGGTAAAGACTGTGCAGCTTCCCAGATGCCCAGGCCAGACGCCTGGGAGAAAGCTCCTCTCTCACCACCCTCCACCTCTCACCACACCATTCAAAGGAGCACACTATCCAGGAACTATCTAACTGCTATCAGTCCTGAAAGGACTAATCAGTCCTGAAAGGTATCACTTCTCTCCGTCCCACTGCCACTTCCTGGTCGGGCTGCCGCCCTCTCTCTCCTGGATTGTCCTAACTGCCCCTCCCTGAAATCCCTCCCTGCAACCTTAACATGCCTCCAACCCAAGCTCCACTCTGCAGTCCACGTGGCTTTTGCAGAACGTAAATCTCATCATCTCCCTTCTCTGCTTAGCACCTTCCAAAGCCTCCCTGTTGCCTCTAGAAGCTCACTGGCTTCTTGGGCCTTGACTCCTGGTTAAGTGTCAAGCTCTGTCCATCCTGAGTGCCTTTCTCCCTCCCACCATCCTCAGGAAGTCTTCCCTGACCTCTGGACCAGGTGGAATTTCCATCCTGCTTGGTCCCAAGACCCCCTATACGTCCCCTGCCAAGCCCCTCAGTTCTTGGTTGAAAGCTCTCATCGTCAGATGCCTCCCCTGCTGGGCACTCGCTCCTTAAGGGGGCCCACGCTGCAGGCTACACCCTGCGCCCACCATCTGGCTGAGCCCCTGGCGCAGAGTGGGCTTCAGGAGCTCTTTGTTGCGTGATAGAGGGCACAGGCCAGGGCCTGGATCCAGCAGAGAGGGCTGAGAAATTCCAACAACTTCTGGGTCCCTCAGCTGCGACCTGGTGTGCCTCCGTCCACCCAAGACAGCAGCCCAGCCTGGGCTCAAGCGATCTGGCTGGTGAGGAAGGTAGCCCGGGAATCCGGGCTGGGAGGCCCCCCCACTGGCTGCTGATGGCCGGGCTGCCACACACTGGAGGGATTGTGTTTCCTCCTCTTCCTGAAGGAAACCCAGACCCTCCCTCCTCCTTCACCAGAAGTCAGAACCATCCCTGAAGGGCACCGGATTAGAACTTGGAGTGGCCTCGGGAGATAAATCCAAAGGATCATGCAACGTTAAACCCAACGTACGTGAAACACTCCCTGGACAGGGATGTCCCAGGGTAGCGGTTCTCCAACTTGAATGAGCATCAGGATCTCCTGGAGGGCTTGTTAAAAAACAGACTGTGGGGCTTCCCTGGTGGCGCAGTGGTTAAGAGTCCGCCTGCCAACGCAGGGGACACGGGTTCGAGCCCTGGCCCGGGAAGGCCCCCCATGCCGCGGAGCAGCTAAGCCCATGTTCCACAACTACTGAGCCTGTGAGCCACAACTACTGAGTCTGCGTGCCACAACTACTGAAGCCTGTGTGCCTAGAGCCCGTGCTCTGCAACAAGAGAAGCCACCGCAATGAGAACCCCGGGCACCGCAATGAAGGGTAGCCCCCGCTCACCGCAACTAGAGAAAGCCCACGTGCAGCAACAAAGACCCAATGCAGCCAAAAATAAAAACAAATAATTAAAATACAAACAAACAAACAAAAAACAGACCGTGGGCTCCACGCCTAGAGTTTCTGACTGGCCGGTAGATTTGGGATGGGCCCGAGAATCTGCATTTCTAACATGCTCCCAGGGGATGCTGATACTGCCAGTCAGGGGCTCACACTTTTGAGTGCCCCATCCTACTGGGACCTAGAGCAGCCAGCCTGGAATTTCTGCCAACCCTCAGAGGCAGAGGAGGTACCCCTGGCTGGCACTGCCAAGCTGGACGGCCGTGAGCAGGTGCCCAGGAAAGTGACACCACCTCGTCTGCCCCAGAGGAGGGCTGCGTAGCACCCCTGGGTGCTCACCCCACCCCCACATCCTGACGCACCCAGAGCCCGGGCTCCATTTAGCTGCCTTTGCAATCCCTTCCTAAAACCCTTGAAAAGAGGGAGAAAGATTTTAAAGTCCTTACTCTGCACTACGGAAGAAATATTAAGCAATGATGAAGCCTTAAACCCTTTATATGCAAATGCACTCATTTGAATAACTGCCAATTTACATGCCTCATCAAATTAGGGATTTAGATTCTAGCCTGTGTATACAGTTGTTCCTCTTCCTGGTTCGGGCTTAGATAGTCACACGAAGGATGAGCCGCCGGCTTCTCTTCGGGGCCCCTGTCTCCATAGAACTGAAAGGGATAATTAAGGATTCGTTTTTTGGAGAGCGAATTGTCCCTTTGATGGTTGGGCTGGCCCTCTTTTTCGTCGTTTCTGTCATAGTAATTCACCATCTCCTCCAGTGTGGGGCTCCTGAAAGTATGTATATTTTTCAATCCCCCTGGGTTTCATCACACCCTGGGAGGGTGCTGGGGTGTAAAGTGGGACCCACATTTCGCAGGTGGGGAAACCGAGACTTGAGATTACACAGCCTGCAAACTGGGACTCAAGCCTGGGGTTTTGGATTCAAAACTCAGGCCTCTGTGTTCCATCATGTGGGTCCCGTGCGTGTACATTTTCTCTTTTTTTAGCCCCAGAAGGTCAAAATTGGTGATAATTTAAAGCTCTTTTATTCTTTTTTCAAAGAATTGTCTAAAAAACAGCAAAGCCCTTTCACTCAGTTTCTTTCTGACGACCCCTGAGGGCCACGTGGGGACACCTATTCTTCACCCAGTTACACAGCTGAGGAAACTGAGGCCTGAAGTTATAGGGCGGGTTAGAATCCGAGCAGCAACTGAGATCAGGTCACGCTCTCCCCCTGTGAGGTGAGGCCAGCTTATAAGATGACTGTTAGCGCCTCTCCCAACCCTGATTCAATGACCCTGCACTGGCAGCTTGACCAGCTGGAGACTGACCGTGGTGGGAGTATTTATACCTCGGGAAGCAGCACACACTACAAATCAGGGCACCGGCCCAACCTACCTCCAGATGTCTCTCTCACAGAGAAGATGTCCAGGAGAGACAGCAGCCTTATTGTCCAGACTGTCTTGGATCTTCTTGGCTACATCCCTGGCACCCCACTCGCATCTCTTGAGGCAGGCCAGACACTGCACGGTGGACTCCCCAGAGAGGTGACCGAGTACCCTCGGCTACCTTCATCAGAGGGACCATTCACCTGCCTCTGGGCATCCTTCCAGCTCTTGTCAGTTCCTGTGGGATCTGAAAGTTCCCAGAAGACACAAGGAACCGCCTCTGTTGTAGAATTATACGCCACCCATATGCTACGTCACCATATGTTTTTGACCTCTGGGACCCTGAACCCCATGAGTTAGGGCATTCGGCGCCTGTCTATTCCTCCCTGTCTCACTAGCTCAGGACCCTTTGTAGGTAATGAATCCTTCATGCCTGGAGATGTACAAGGTGAGGCTGGACAGACATGTGGCCAAGTTGCTGCAGGGTTAAATTCAAGCCTCATGCAGAAGGTAAGGCCAGATGTCTCAACCTCAGAAGCCATGATTGTCTTCTTTGGCCTTGACTCTTGACCTTACCAGACCTTTCAAAGCTGCTGCCCTCTCCTGCAGGGTTAAATGCCTGGGCCTCTTCTCTCCCAGCTTGCCCTGTCCATCACAACCCAGGACCCGTGTGAGCTAGCTGGGTACCACTGTGGAGGCTGTCGCCTGAACTCGGAATCTAGACAGCAAACAGGGCCACTGAAATTTCAAATTTCCTGTTGGAGTTCCCACCAGTCTCCCCTCTGGAGCAGTATGCTGGCTTGAGAAGGCTGCCGTTGATTGGCACGGCCTCATCAGCCTCAGGGACACAGGCAGGCCAGTCGTGCAAGGAGCATCAGGCTGGGAGGGGCTGGGAGATGCGAGTTCTCAAAACCCCTTTTCCTTTTTTTCTAGGTGTAGGTGTTCTTATCCCTCGGTTGTAAATATCAGGAAAGGACTTGGGGTAGTTAATAATGTTACTCCCTCCTTTTTTCTGAGACCTGTGGTCCATTTCAGCTCCATCCCTCCCAGTCCCAACATTGTTGGGGGTTATTTTGTCAGCATATACAGAGGACTCCTCCAGCAAAAGAGACACAGATCTCTTTTTGATGGAGGTGGGAGAAAACCTTTGGTGCATTTGGGGTTTATTTGCTCACGACTTACACCTCTCCTGCTTCCTGAAAGTGTTCAAGGCAGTTTACAATTTTAAAACATATAATGAGGTAGCCAAAAGTAAAACTAGAAAGAGGTTTGCAGAGCCATTTAGAGAATTGGGAGGAAGAACCTTTCAAGAGCCTGGAATAAGATCTGATTTACCTCCGAGCCTCCTGGCAGCCAAAGCAAAATGAAGTAACCAAAGAAAGTTAATGGGTAATTGGGGGATCCTTGTAAAGGGAAACCTGATCCTTTCCTGGAGGTGGGACCAGACTTGATGCCTTGGGGATGGGGCTCACCGCCTCACCTTCTACTCGGTCTTCATCCAGGTAATGCCAGCTCTCCCCAGCTAATCTCCACTAAAGCCCAGAAATGAGTCATGCCTGCTGTGTTTTCAGACTGGCTTCATAAATAAACATAGGCGCCTAGGAGGAATTCCCCAAAGAAAGTTAAGAAATCAGAGTCGTGTTTATATCAGGGAGTAGGGCATGCAAATACAGCAGCTGCTTCTATCTGTAAATAGGAGAAGAGAGGGATTTGGTGGCTGTTTGCGATGATCCAGTGTGGTCTAGACCAAAATAGTCGAGTGTATTTGGGCTGGGAATTAGGTACAGATAAACATGGGGTAACTCACTTTATGCAACGACTTTGCCTGGAAACATCTCGGGCAAACTAGCCCCTTGTAGCGTGAGCATCATTCTCCATGCGCTCAGACAGGCATCCGTTAAAGAACTCTTTGGGCTCATCTTTTGTTGAGGTTTAAAAATGTCTGTCTCCTTTATCCATTTGGTACAGGCGACTTTCTAATGGATGCTCTGATTAAAGAGGGAATCCGCCCGTGAAGCTGGAGTCCATCCGCTTCCTCATGCCTGGAGGCTGTGAGATGCCTGGGCACCCTTCCCCTCTTCTGACCCACGTTCCATCTTTCTCCATCTCTTGAATAAATCAGCTTTTAAGTTTACACTGGCCGAGTCAGGAAAGGGACACCGTATGATTTGGGAGGATCTGTGATGCTCTCAAGGTGAAGGTGGGCCTGCCGACTGTGCGTGCAGCCCCGGAAGAGACAACAGAGCCCAGAGCGCCCACAGAAGCTCTGCCCCAAGGCATTTGCTGAGGTCTCAACACAGGTGGATAAGGCAAGAAACCTGCAGCCAATGGCAGGGCTCAGATGAGCAGAACAGTAGCTTCCAGAACAATTTTCAAAAGCCTGAGCTGAGTGTACGGAGCCTTTCTTCAGGGCCCTGAGTATGTCTGCAGCCTCATCTACCCCCATTCCTTGAAGAACATCTCACTCGTGTGTGGCAAACTGTGAGGTTCCCCAAGTACGCCCAACATTGTTCAGGGAGCTCTCTTCCTAGGGTGCCTCCCCTTTCTTCCTCTAGTGTTTCTCCGTGGAAGCAATTTTGCTTCCCAGGGGACATTCGGTAACGTCTGGAGACGTTTGTGGTTGTCCCCACTTGATGGGGGGGGCAGGTGTGCTGCTGGCATCCAGATGGAAGAGGCCAAGGATGCCGCCAAACACCTGCAGTGCACAGGACAGCCTGCAGCAGACATGTATCCAGCCCAGTGGTGACGGTGCCCAGGCTGAGGATTTCTAGGTACCTGGGACTTGCCCTCCCAAACTCAGCAAGGAACAGCACCTGCTTAACAAAGGCTGCCTTGACCCCTCCCAGCTGTGCTGGGAGCCCCTAGCCAGGTTCCTGGGCCAGCAGAGAGTTGGGCCATGGGGCTGTGATGAAGGACCCTAGGAATGAATACGGGCATTCGTGTATTCTTCCTTTTCTGCCCTGCCCTTTCTTTCCCCTGCCCGAGTTGGCTCCTGGCTAGCAGGCATGTGCAACTCTTTGCCAAGAGGCTTCCGGTTGGTCCACTGCAGCCTCAGTTTCCCCACCTGTAATAGAAGGAGCACAGACCCTTCTAGGGCTGACCTCGTTCTGACCCGAGCTCCCACTCCTCCAAGGTGACAGCCGCCCACTTCGTCATCGGCCTAGCGTCAACAGATGAAGTGCAGAAAGAAACCGAGATTAACTCCACTCCGGAAAAACCGTGGGAGCCAGAGAACCTTGTTAGAAAATGCCTGCTAAATGGAATGCCTACTAGAAATGACAGTCACAGTTTAATTAATTCCCAGAGAAGAGTCTTCTCTTCGGGGCTTTGAATTTGTAACCTTGCAGCTGCTTCTCCTTTCTTGTCACCAGAATCCCTCCGAGCTGGCTGATTTGCCCCAGACAGCTCCTGAGTGAGATCAGGAGCCCAAGCCCCTATGGCAGGAGCCGGGTAGGGGCTACCCGAGGCATCAGCCTGGGAATCAGGTGATCCAGGGACCAGGATGGCCCTCACTGCCATGTGACCTTGGACAAGTCTCCTTACCAATCTGGGCCTCAGTTCATCCATCTGTCCAATGGGGGTGATAATGCTTAGACTACCTCACAGAGTTATTAGAAAATCGATGGGAAAGGGGAGAACAAGACAAAGGATGCAACTGATATGTCTGGGATCCTATTATATACCAGGACCTTTACATACATCATGGCACTATCCTTTGTGCTGATCACTGAGACTCAGAGATGTTGACGAATACTCTTGGTCCCGTGGTGGTGGAACTGGGATGTGAGCCCAAGTCTGCCCAACGCCAAGGACCACGTTCTCCCTTCCATGCTGCACTGTCTCCATTGCATGTGCTGCCCGTGAAATGTGGGATTCCTGTCCACATGCAAACCTTTCCCAGAATCGCCATCCCGGCACACATTTACCCTTCATTAAGACTAAAGTGTGTGACACTGAGGTGACCCTGGAGGAGGAGAGGAAAGAGAAAGCGGTGAGAGCTAGAGGAGGTGAGATCTGAGCTGGGCTTTGGAGGGTGAGTCAGAGAGGAGCAAGGAGGACGTCACAGGCAGGGAGGAGGACAAAACCAAAGGCTTGGCAGCTGGGATGGGCGTGGGGGATGCAGGTGGTAGTGAGAAGAATATGTGACTAGAGCAGGGCTTACATGGGGGATGATGGAGAAAGGGTCGGGGAGATGGGTGCGTTGTGGGGATAGGCCATCTTCTCTATCCTCAATCCAGGAGATGCAGCTCTCAGATTCCTCATGCACACTCTGGGGTCAATGACAGACTAATAAAAAGAAAAATTCAAAAGTAGAGCCTTGCATCCCTGGTGGCGCAGTGGTTGAAAAAAAAAGAAAAAAGTGAGCATCAGACAGTCAAGTGGACCTGAAAACTAGTGTCAGCCCTGCCACTAAGAGCTCTGAGACCTCACAGAAGTAACTTCAACAATCTAGCCCTCAATTGCCACACCTGTAAAAGGTGTTGAACAAACCTTGGGCAGCCTGAGAGTGGGATGGATAACTTGCCATTAGCTCTGGGCTGCTTAGAGAATTAAATGAGATACAGTGTGTAAAGCGCCTACCGAAAGGCCTTCTATAGGGGAGGTACCAGTGAGGTTAATTGAATGGGAAGGTGGGTGAGGATGAGCAAGGGCTGGCTGCATCCCTGTGGTGTGACAGCATCCCAGCTCCAACTGGACCTGCCAGCTGCTGCCTGGAATCCCACCATTAAGGCCTCCTCCTTTCAGCCTGAAGCACTGATCCTAATTAAAATGCTCATTATCTCCAAGGCTCTACTTTTTTTTTTTTTTTTTTTTGCGGTATGTGGGCCTCTCACTGTTGTGGCCTCTCCCGTTGCGGAGCACAGGCTCCGGATGCACAGGCTCAGCGGCCATGGCTCACGGGCCCAGCCGCTCCGCGGCATGTGGGATCTTCCCGGACCGGGGCACGAACCCGTGTCCCCTGCATCGGCAGGCGGACTCTCAACCACTGCGCCACCAGGGAAGCCTGTCTGGTGCTCTTTTGCTGATAACTCTTGGCTTGGTGGAAAGAACAAAGAGGAGTTCCATGCCCCCCTTCACCAAACCTCAGTTTTGGGTCTCAGCTGGTCAGAGTCACCATGAATACTCATTGGCCTGGAGAGCAAGGAAATTGACCAAAACGTCAATTTCCAGCTAATTGAAGGTTCTCATTTTAAGGACCACATTAAAAAAAAAAAAAGTATTAACCATTTCATATGGAAATCATTCTAAAATATCATTCTTTCCTGCTCTAACTAGTACTTAGGGAACCCAATGTGTTAGTCTATAGTTAGTCTATAGTACCTGGAGCGTGAAGGCCTTTGTAGTTTTTTGACCTTGGCCTGCTTGGGTGGGCAAAATCCATGACTCACCTGCCTGATTCATTCCCATTTTCTAGGAAATGAGAAGGTGGCCAAGTAAATAAATAATTGGAGGAGGTGAAGTGATGAAAATGGTACCTATCTTGAAGACCCCTGGCTAACTTGGATGTGTTGGATTATCAGGAAGCAGCCTCTGAACAGTCCTCAAAATGCTAGTTGGTGAAATCACACATCATTTGCCCATAAAACCAAACAGTTGGGGGCTGTTTATGCCTTTTGTTCAGTTTGCAGTCAGTTGAGAAATGCCCCCCAACCCCCTTCCTGAGTCCTACCCCTGTTGATTTCCAAGCTGCCCAGCAAACACGCCTCTTGCCTGATGTACCCCCAGCCTCTCCTTTTGGGTGCAGCCTTGGAGGGGCTCTCAGGAGAGGTGTAGCTCCCCCAGCTAGGAACAGGCCCATGGCCCCAGCTGAGCCAGACCACCACCCCTCCTGGGGCTTTGCTGCTGGAGCAGGTGAGAAGGTGGGCAAGGTCCCGGAGCATCCCTGCCCACAGTTCCTGCAGCCTGGGACCCAGGACACACTGGTTTGGCTTTCATTCTATTTCCCAGACTGGTTCCCCTTCTGTGAGCTTCCTGCCATCCCACCAGCAAGGGCCCTGCCTCTCCAGGTGGTCCAGGGCTCTTCTGTGGTTTGCAGCTAATGTTTCTGAGGCAAATGTTGCCATGTCCTCCCTTGCCACCGGCTGTCCTGGCGCCTTCTCGCCCTCCCATCGGCGTGCTGCCCTCCAGAAGCCCTCCCCTCCTGATCTGTTACTACTAATGGGCCATGGGATGGACAAGCCCTCAACTAGCTCATTAGAGGCACGTGCAAAGAGTCCATGGGACCCAAACAGGGCATGGAATCAGCTACACAACCCATCAATACATATTTATCAGCTCCTAACGTGTGCCAAGGTCAGTGCCAGCCTCTGGGGGGTGGGGTTTGGGCAGGGCTGCCAGGTGTGTAAGCGCCTGCCGGGCAGCGCCTACCACCAGCAGCAGAGGGAGGCTCTGCGGCTTCCCTGTCAGTATCCACTGCCCTGGCCCCGGGAGCTCCCCACTAAGAGGACTGAGGTTTAGAGCAGTGGTCCCCGCAGGGCCCTTTGATCTGGACCTAAGTGCAATTTACAGGAAATTTTAATAGCCTTTTATCTTTACAGCAGGAAGCTGAGTTACGACCAAGGGTCCCTCACGTGCGGCGGCCAGGCTGGTTTGGAACACAAGCCCCATCTAGAAGGAGAAACACATATTGGACTGCAGATCTAGAGCACTGGGAGTCGGCCTCAGGCCTCGCACACGCAGTTTACGTGTTTCTCTATTTAATAGGCAGTTTTGGAAACCCCTCTCTGTGCCACGTCAGGTGCTGAACACCGAACGATCCTCACAACGTCCTCAACAGCAGGTTCCTCCTGGGAGGCAAGGACAAGGCACTCAACCCAGGCCTCAGGTCTGAGTTAAGCTTCTCCTGCCTGGCTTGAAGCTCTGCTTCGCCCGAAAGATGCCCAGCTCCCTTTTGGCTCTGAAATTCTATGACCAGTTTGTTCAGTGTGCTCCACCACACTGGCCTCCCACGCCACTTCCAAAACACCGTTCAGAGCTAAGGTCAGCATACAGCATATTTTGTCCTCTATCCTGCCTCCCATCTTCCCCAGTTCCATTTTCAATGCCCAACAGGAAATGGGCCTGGGTCTTGCCCCACTGTGGTGTTGGGAATGGGGGCTCTGTCCTCCTGGCACAGGCGGGGATGGGCTGGGAGGAGGAGGAGGAGAATGTTGAGAAGGGAGGCTTTGTGGGGGCCATGGTGGACCCAAAGCGATGACCGCCGGTAGCTGAGTGCTGGGCTCACAGCCCATTTCTGGATGAAGGGGTGGGATGGGGAGGTGTCCTTCCCTGCACTCAAGGCTGCACTGTCCTTAGACGTGGGAAACAGGCCCAGGACCCGCCCTGGCCGTGATCCACCCCAGGGGCGAGGAGGCCACAGGGCAGAGGGGCCATGCTCACTCCATGCTAGTGGCCCTCTCCTTCCAGGCCACATTTTGGAACCGGGGACCCTACAATTCCCTGACCAAAGGGTCCTGACTGTGCTTCTTGGGCCTGAGAAGTTTTTTTCTGGGGTCCGTCTCCCCCGAGGTCTGACCACACTACCAGTGTGTGCAACCCTGGGCCCAAGGGGTGGCTTGGGGGGGCGACTGTTTGGGAAGAGTGGGGTAGGGTAGATGGCAGGCAGAGTGATCACAGGAGTGGCTGCGAGGCCTATCAGGTGTGGGGCGCAGCCGGGCCGGCTGACACGAGAGGGGAGGGGAGGCTGTCTTTCCTATCCTTGCTGTGGGCACTGCAAACATTAGGGGTCTCCAGTCCTGATACAGAGGACGGGGCATGACAGAAGATGCCTTTGTGCCCACGCTGATTATCAACTTACTAATTGCTTACTATTTGTGTCAATTCATACGACCAGATTTCGAAATACTCCAGCTTAAAGTAGAATTTTTAATAAAATCGCTTTTAGAGATCAGGGACTCACTCAAACATTGCCTAAGGGCCTCCTAAGGGCTGGTCCTGTGGGGTGCCGGCCACGCAGAGCTTGGAGCTGCTTGGGGAGGTGGCAGTATGCCGGGAAGGGCGTGAGTGATAGGACGCTACTTAAAGGGAAGTGCAGACTTGTAAACAGATCTCAATGCCCGTGGTCGGAAGGCTTCCCTAAGGGAGGAAGATAAGTTTACAGATGGGTAACCGAGGCCCAAAGATGCTAAGTGTATTAAGCTCAGAGTGGCTGTCATGATCAGATGCCAGTTTTCCCATCTCTGAGCTCAGTGGGCTTGGGGCCACCCTTCATTGCCTAGTTTTCATGTTTGTGCAAGGACGCCACACACCAGCCTATCTGCACAGAAAACTCACAGTTTACACCCATCGTTAGATTTTGACCGTGCATGCACGTACACACGTACACACACACACACACCCCTGCCTCCAGTCTGAGTGTGGATGACGAGCCTGAATAGCAAAGAGACACTGGGTGCTGCCTGCAAAACATTCGGAAGAAAAGGAGACCCACTGGCCGCTTACCAGGCGTCCTCAGTGCAGCTTTGAAATCTGAGGCTGGGCTCCCCGCCCTGCCCGCCTGCGGTTTTCCTCCACGGGCCTCCCTGGGGAAGCAGGCCCTGCCATGAGCTGGATTTGATCAAAGCCTCCACAAACCCGAGCTGAAGCCGCAATTCTCGGCATTATTAAAGCGTTTAATAACTTTCCACGACTCCTCCCTCACCGAGACCCTGAAAGGCCACCCGTTCCTGCTCCATTCTCCCTCTGCCTTTTCATGTGAGGGGAAGGGGGCCAGGGGGAGGGGGGGTTGGATCTGATTTTCCTCACCGAGTTCATAACCATAATCACCATGTTCATAATTTCCATGTTCTGGAAAGCTCCTTACAGTATAACAAATGCCCTAATTACCATGTTTGCGGCCCTTAATGTCATTTTAAACACGCCTCTCCATTTCAGTCACCCCGCAACGTGGCAGAGAAGCTGCCGGGAGAGCTTCCTGTGTGCAGAGCGGGTCTCCGGCCTGCCTAGATCCCGAGGTTTCAATCTTATCTGGCAGGCAGAGTAATTTGAAATTTAATCATCTTTCCCCCCAGGCGAGAACGCCTTATTATTGCTTTTTTAGACAAAGAGAACAGGCCCAGGAATCAATCTCCAAAATTTGGGGGTGGGGAGGTAGGGGGAGGGGGTGCATCAGGGTGTGGATACATGGCTGCCTCATTAGGGGTCTCTGTTCTTGGGACAATCACTGTGACTGTTTCTAGCTGGAGCCAGCAGGCATAGGCAGGCCAGGATGCTGGTGGGCAGGCCCTGGCAGAATCCTTCTGTCTGAGAACTCTCCCCTCCACCAGTCTATCCTGGGCTCAGAATTCCACAGGGAAGTGTTTTTTTTCTCCCTTGTTGAAAGGGAATCGCCTCGGAGGGGTGGTCCAGCATGCCCAGATTAGCCAGCAGGATCTAAGCGATGCCACCTGGTACCCAGGTTTCCCAACCAGTCACTGAAGGTGCTTTCGCAGCAGCCTGTCGCCAAGTGAGAGAAATAAGGATGTAGGACCTTTTGGATAAAACCAGATTCTGTCTGTGGATCGTGGAGGAGAAAGAAGTTTTGAATGTATAGAGCCAGAAGCTAGTCTAAGGAAAATTCTGCCTGTCATCAGCTGTGTACACTTCGAAGTAGAGAATCTGGTTCTCATCACGTCTGGCCAAAACGGAAGTTCTTTCCCGTCTGGAATATACTTGATAATCCTGCGTATACAATTACGAACGCACGACACATTGACAGCTCATCTGTGCAGGAAATTGGATAGAGGTTTTCCCAAATTTGACAACAGTCTGAAAATTTAAATGACCTACCAACAATGAGTTAGGAAACTAGAAGAAATTTCTCTAAGTGATCAGTAATAAAAAATCCAGTTGACAATATCAAAGGGAAGACAGAATTGTCCTTTTATTCTCCCTAGAGAAAGTAACATAACTGTGGACATGTGAAGAGGGGATTGAAGAGTATGTAGGAAATCGTATCTTTAAGGCATATCAGGCAGTTAGCTATGAAGTACTGTGGGGTTTTTCCCCTGAATTTTGTCATGTTTGTATCTGTCAGCTTTCTAAATGTGATCTGTAATTGGTTGTGATTTCTCATTCTAAGTAATTCTCACTCTGATATCTAATTTTGTATCTGTAATCTGACATTCTTTTTCTTAACACCTAATCGAACTGGGTCCTGTCTGAGCAGAGCAGCTGGGACCTGCTAGCAGATTGAATGTGGGTGCAAGAGAAGGGTGGCCAACGCTGACTTCGGAATTGTATCTTTCCAATGTTCAGGTGGTAAAAAAAAAAAAAAAATCCCCTTACTTTATGGAATCATGGGAATCACTGAGTTTTCAAATGCCCTTACTTGGCAAAGCAAGCAGCCTGCCCCCTTATGCTAACTTCCTGTTACATTTACCTTCGGAATGCCACTGGTCTGTGAAAGCTCACGTCAAAGCTGGGCAGTGCAGTGACTGGGCTAGACTCCCCAGGAATGAATCCTGCAGAAGTGCCTTTGGACTGGAGGGCTAGAGAAAGAGCTGCCTCTGAGACACAGACTCAGCTGGGTCCGCTGAGCCATGGAGCGGCCCAGAACTTAGAGCTGGGACAGAGTAAGGACTTTTTACCCAAGGGCTGGCCCTGCCTGCCTCTGGGGTCCCATGCCTCATGACCCCCAGACTGATGTCTTCCCCAGCAGGCCTGACCCCCACTTTCCCACATCTCGCTTCCAGGCTCCAAGCTGGTTGTGGTTCAAACACTCCACGGTTTTTGCCGTTCACGTTGTGTCTCCCTGTTGCCCAATTGCCTTTCGTGGCTTCTTAGCATCTTTACACGTACCCAAAGTGGTCCCCTACTCACCCCCGGCCTCCTTGTCCTCCCGGGTCTCGTACTGGCTGGCGCTGATACATGACACCCCCTGGACCGGGCCACTGGCGTCCTACGTGCGCTGACCGATGCAACCGTGGGGTAAAGGCATGAGAAACGCCCCGCAACAGGAAGCCACATTCGTGAAACCTGGGGAATCATCAGTTATATCCGTTACGCCTGTAACCTGCCTCGACTAATCAAGCTCGCTTTAACTGTTACTACAAGAACCTGTATGTCCTCCAAGCTGCACGTAGCCTAAACAAGAGGTTTGCCCAAGTTATTTTTTTTAGGAACTTGGAGTCAGCTGTGTCCAGTTTGACAGCAAGCCGGTTAAGATTGGGTGGGACCACCGACCCTCCAACGGGGTATGCGCGAGTGTCCACTTGGTGACCTTTTGACGTCAGAGGACCCAAAATTCCACCCTCGGATCGTGCTCACCATCATCTTCTGAACACGCATCCGGTGAAGAAGGCTGTAGCTTAGTTACACCTGCACTGAACTACGATTACCTCACCTTTTTCTTATTTCTAGTCACCTTTCCCAGCGATCCCCACATTCCCCAAGCCTAAGACCGACTGTCCTGCTCCCTCGTCCCATAAATACCCCTTGCCTGGGGGGAGGTGGGTCTGAGATTTGCTCTTCTATCTTCTTGCTTTTCTGTCTCTTCAAGTAACCCTTCCTCTCCTCATATCTCAGTGGTTCAGCATTCAGCTGGCTGCTCGTAGGGCAAACGAACTTGGTGTAGTCATACTCTGAACCCCTTCCTCTACCCAACAGGAGAATTGACCATAGATGACCTTGGAAGACAAATTCAGCCTGTTTAAAATCATCCTTAGGGCTTCCCTGGTGGCGCAGTGGTTGAGAGTCCGCCTGCCGATGCAGGGGACACGGGTTCGTGCCCCGGTCTGGGAAGATCCCACGTGCCGCGGAGCGGCTGGGCCCGTGAGCCATGGCCGCTGAGCCTGCGCGTCCTGAACCTGTGCTCCGCAACGGGAGAGACCACAACAGTGAGAGGCCCGCATACCACAAAAAAAAAAAAAAAAAAAGCAGAGTTTTGATGAGTCTTAACTCAGAGCTGGGTTGGTGGCAGCGACCCTACTCCCAAATTAAATGGAAAGGCCAAGGGAACAGAGTAAAGAGCTGGGGTCCCCGTGGCTGAGGAGAGGCTGCCTGCCTTCATTGTGCCACAGCTGGCCTCTGCCAGAATGTCTGTGGGGGATGAGACACCTGTTTTAATTTAGAGATAAAGCCAGAAGGAATACAGCAATGTTAGGAGGATGCTGGGCAAGGCTACTTCGGGGGGCCATGGAAGCTCCTGGGCCCCTCCCCACTATCTGATGATTGCAGGAAGTCCGATTGTCTGAAGGTAAAAAGCGTTCCATATAAGGGAGCGGCTACAAGCTCAGGTAGGACCTGAGCAATGAGGACCATCTGAGACCTGGAAGCTTACGTCATCTGGGTGAAAATCTTCTTTAACCAGAAGAGAAACCAAGAACCACAGAGGGAAAGGGTCTTGCCCAAGGTCACAGGGCACTTGAATGCCAGGGCCTGCCTGTGTCCCCTGAGGCTCTCTAATGGGGGGAGCAGGTTGAAAAATAAAAGTGGGTGCTGCTGGAGGAATCAAGGAGTGAGGGGAGGATGCAGGGAGGGGGCTTTGAACTCAAGGGGACAGGGGGAAGGCAGAGAGGCCAGAAAAGCAGAGACAAGGCCATCACCTCGGAGATGCCTGTCATATCGGCTCTGTGCGCTCACGAGGGAGGGTGGGGTCTGAGAAACCCTGGGGAGACGGTGGAGTCAATTCGGTGGCTGGAAGGGGACATTTTCAGTCAGTCAGGGGCAGATGCTGGTGGGCCCTAAGAAGCTCAGGCCTGTCCCTCCCCCTCACAGAGGAGGACATCGGGGCCCTCGGTGGGGAGAGGCAGACGCAGGTTGGAAGCCAGGCCTTCGCCAGGGTTTCTGGAGGCCGGCAGGAGGTGTGGGACCTCCCTGCTTGCTTCCTTCCGGGAAGTGACTGGCACTTTTCCCACTTCAGGGCCCTTTCTTTTTCTCCTTCTTGCCCCTAGTGGGGAGGGGTCCTAGGTAAGGCAGAGTGGAGTGAAGACAGACGCTTCATCAGACACAAAGCGTCCAAGCAATGTTGCAGCAAAGGTGTGGGTAGCCAGGGCCTTCCCCGAAACAAATCTCAGCTGGACTGCGGGGACAACTGCCCAGAGCCAGGAAGGCTGTTGTCACTACTCAGGGAACCATAGGAGAAGGTGGGAAAGGTGGGGGGAGGGGAAACAAGGTGGGGGAGGGGAAACAAGGTGGGGGAAGGGAAAGAGACCTGTCTCAGGGATGGGCAAAGGGCTATGGATGGCCAGAAGCAGACCTGCCATGAGGGGGAGCTCAGCAGGTGACCGAGAACACCCCCAGTCATCAGGAATGGATGACCATTAACCAAGGGCACCTGGGGACTTAGCTGCCTCATGGAAGCTCTCATTACACACAGGCATATCCAGTTGGCTTACAAAAAATATGGGCGACCACAGATTAATCTATATCACATACTTCTGTGATACCTATCATCATATAGAATACCTATATGATGTCGGGGTAGGGAAAAATTCCTTAACAAGGAACAAAATCACAATCCACAAAAAAAACGTTGACTAATCTAGTTACAAATAACTGTCTTCAGTACGGCCAACAAAACAAAGATCATTTTAAAAAAATAATAAAACACCGAAACACAATGAAAAGACAAGCCATTGACTTAAGACATTGAGAAATTATCTTTTCTATGTGGAAAATTTCAAATATCCCTCAAGTTGAAAGAATACTTATGTCCCAGGACCTAGATTAAGGAAGGGCGAACTGTGGCTCACAGGCCAAATCCAGCCCGTCTCCTGTTTTTTCGTATGGACTCCGAGCTAAGAGCGATTTTTATGCTTTTAAAATGGCTGAAGGGAAAGAACAAAAGAATGGCGTTTTGTGACCCGTGAAAATTCAGATTGTCACGTCCCTAAATAAAACTATGGGAAACAGTCCCATTCATTTACGAACTGTCTATGGCTGCTTTCATGATACAACTGCAGAGCTGAGTCGTTACAAAAGAGACCCTACCTGGGTTGTGGGAAAATATCTACTCTTGCCCTTTAAGAAAGTTTGACCTCTTAGATTATACAACTAACAGTTTACTGCATGTACTTTATTACATATCCACCCAGCTATGAAAAATTTGCAAACCAGATACTAGCAAAAATTAATATGCAAAATAAGTTGAGAAGGAGTGTCTGTACTTCCATTGAGGCAGCCTCGAAGGGATGTGAAAAGGCCAAAGATAAGGTGAATTGCCACTTTCTCCACTCCGTCTGGACTCCGTGTGTGTTTGGAATTGTCCACGGTATTATCACTGCTGATGGTTTTCCCTGGTAATGGGCTGGGCCAGTCAGATGTTGCAAACGTGAAGAGTTTCCATGGTGTGTAATCATGTATTTGAAAGATTATTTGATTCTATGGACTTTACGCTCCAAGGAGACAGAGTCCACGCAGCAGTGTTGCATGTCTGCTGCCTAGCACAGCAGTGAGCCATATCTGACCTCCATCGGTATTTGTCACATGAAGGAATGACAGTTCTCTGAGATGGGAGATGTGTCACCAACCCCTGCTGGCCAAGGCGCTACCCTTGCTTGCCCGTGATGGGCGTCTCTGGCCCACCGTCACCTGGAACCAGGGGTGGCCTCACCCCAGGAACGACAGGAGGGAGGGAAAATGCCAGTTTAGTTAGCTCTTCATCCTGGTGGGAGCCGAAGTGGGTGATGCAAGATGTTCCCTACACCTGAGGCACCATCAGATGGGTAAGGGTGCCGCCATCCTCACAAGTCACCATAACGCCAGGAGGAGAGGGAAGCGCACCCTCCAGCACGGAGCAACGAGCACGTTCTGTGCAGGTGTTAGCTATACCGTTCTGGCTTTCTAGGTAGCTCCTGAAGACAAGCTTCAAGATAGCTCCATAAAAGGCAATGTGATTGCAAACAGGTATCTCAAAAACGCACAATATGGTCTACTGTTCCTGAGTAACATCTTTAAAAAAGAATAGAAGAGCAGTCAGTTTGGGGTAGTGAAAAAGATCAGAAAAACGGTGTAATTGGGTAATTCACGAGAGGTTGGCAAGACATCCAGGCTCCAGATGCCGATTCCTCTGCTGTCTCTGAAACAGTGTGTGCTGTTCCCGGATTGCAAAGATGCCTACCCCAGGCACCGAAAATTAACCGGGCATTCCCTTGGAGGGGCCATATTGGCTACACCTATTGCTTTTTTGTTTCGTTTTGTTTTGTTTTTATTTTGGCAAGCTGGAAAGGCTGAGGTGTGCTCCGCCCATGAGTCCAGCAGTCATTAATACAGGAAAGGAGCACCCACTGGGCATCTACTTACTGTGCTCCACCCTGTGACAAGTTTATTCATTTATTCACTTGTTCAGGAATCTCACGGTCATGGTCATGGTCCTGTGCTGCCGGGGTTGCTGAACTGGAGGGGCTTTTGATTGGCCAAGCATCATAATTCCACTCTCCTTGCCAAGGCCTGGTTTAAGAATGATCACGGAACTCAGTTTGGTTTGGTGAGACTTGCAGGCATGTCCTTTGAGCTTCCAGGAAACATTTCTTAAAAATGGATATAAGGGTTCACTTTTAGGATGGTGAACACGTTTTCGAACTTGATACCGGACAACGTTGAAAGTACTAAATACCACTGACTTGTACAATTCAAAATCGTTAATTCTGTTGTGTGAATTTCACAAGAAGAAGAAACAAAACATGGACGCCAAGGAGGAGGCTTTGCCTTCCTGGCCTTTTCTTAATGCCATGTGAGGATGCCAGCCTGGAGCCTCTGCAGCTATCTTGTGACCATGAGGGCACCGGCCTATAGACAAACGTCAGTATGCTGAGGACAGCAGAGAAGAAAGGTGGAAAGAATTAGCCTTGATTACACAGGAGCTGTGAATTAGCCAACCCTGGAATAGTCCAGTCTTGGGATACATTATGTAGGATGTTTAAATACCTGGTTTGTTGAAGCTGTTTGGAGGCCAATTTTATGTTACTGGAACCACGACTGTACAGGGTTCGGGTCTGTTTCCACCAGTCCAAGAGGGAAGGGCTCTCGTCTCTACTCAGCACCTATTCCTACTGCCCTACAGTTGTGTGTAATGCAGAGACACGATGTTGTTGAATAAATGGGTGTTTTATCTAAATTATTTCACTGAATTTTTACAGCTTGGGAGACAGACAGAACCACCTGATTTTAAAGCGAGAAAGCTGAGTCTCAGAGATTTAGTAACTTGCCTAAAGTCACAGAGGAATAAACCCAAGTCTGTGTGACTGCGGTGCCCCTCCCTGTTCCAGTGTGCCCCGCGGCCTTCAAGTGCCAGTCTGTGGACAAAACAGGGCTGCAGTGTGTGCCTGAGA
This sequence comes from Orcinus orca, assembly GCF_937001465.1. Lineage (NCBI taxonomy): Eukaryota > Metazoa > Chordata > Mammalia > Artiodactyla > Delphinidae > Orcinus > Orcinus orca. The sequence continues at coordinate 89,247,679 of NC_064560.1, forward strand.
AACTTATTATGTGGTTAGATAAAAGATTTAGCTTTGTGAATACAAGTGCAGATGGTCACACAGCTTCCATTTGTGTGGTCTGGTGGCAATTACAGCATTTTCTAACAGACCTTTTTGTGGGATTCTCGCTGCAGCCCCGTAAAGGAAAGAGGGAGGTGGAATTGCTCACAGTTCAGCAATGAGGATGATATATTGAGAGCAAGAAAAGCAGATTAACTTTCCTTCCCTGTTATTGTGAGAATTCAAAGGGTTAATGGAATGACAGTCACCCGGGAGCTGTGAGACACTGTACGTGGTGTGCAATTATTGCTGGAGCACCGGGAGGGGATTTTGAAAATGCGAGCTGAGAATTACAATGACAGCAAGCAATGATTAGGCCCCCACTATGTGCCAGGTACTGCATTAGGCACTTTACATGAATTATCTCATTTAATTCTTACAGTATTATTAAGTAAATACTGTTATTATCTCAGATCTATATGCGAGACAAGTTGAGGCCCAGAAAGGTTAAGTGATCTACTAAAGTCACACAGCCATACTCAGAGGAGTCTGGATTTGAGCTCAGGCAGTCCGACCCCAGCCAGACATGGTCACTAATAAAATGCCCACCTATTCCTGAGTCTTTGACAGGTAGCTGTGGTCTCTGATACGACTCACCAAATAGGAAATCATCTTTTCCAACACCTTCAAGGATGACCAAAAAATGCCCCAAAGAGAGGTGCCCCTATAGGGTGATTTAGACCCTTATCTCTGCCTGTCATTCTCTCCCATTATAGCTTTGCTTTTTTGTTCTTTAAAAAAAATTTTTTTTTAAATTTATTTGGCTGGCCAAGTCTTAGTTGTGGCACGTGGGATCTTCGTTGCCACGTGCGGGAATCTTTTAGTGCGGCAATCTTTTAGTTGCAGATCTAGTTCCCTGACCAGAAATCGAACCTGGGCCCCTGCATTGGGAGGGCTGAGCCTAACCACTGGATCACCAGGGAGGTCCCCTTTGCTTTTTGTTCTTAAAGATGATCATAAGAATTGTCCCGTTCAAAACGACAGCCCCCGGGAAGGGTGCTCTCTTTAACTCAGAAGTTATCCCCTTAGTTTAATAAATAGTGAGCGTGCTGTATGAAAGAGTTAAAACATCCCTCTTCAAACATACACAAGGACACAGGTGGAAATTTCAACCATGGCTTCCGTATGGGATGGGGTGAGAGGGCAGGTATACTTACTTAAAGGAACCTAGAAAATGGCCTAAGTATAAATTAGGAGTATATGTATATGGAGTAGATTTTCTTTTCCTGTGAAAAGCCTAGAAGGTTCGTAAGCCCCACCTACCACCAAAATGCACAGAGAGATGGCCATTTTATACCAGCAAATGTAGGAGACATAAGTGCCACATTGGAGGAAAGTCACACCTTCCGCTCTTGCAGCAGGTTAAAATAGTAGCAAAAATAGGCAAAACCTTGGAGATGTGGCTGTTGAAGGCCCTGCCCTTGACATGTGGGTTTTGCACCATTCTAGCGTGAGAACTCTTCTGCCAGCCCCGATGCAGGTGAATGCCTGGAACAGTAGAGACCGTCCAAACTGGGGCCTGGCAAGCACAGAGAAGTAGGGGACAACCCCCGCCCCAGACGACAGAAGACAACCTAGCTGAGTAAGGGGTTTCCTCCCCACTCACACAACCTGGGAAGCAAGATTGCCGTTAACACAAGATCCCCACAGGGCTTCCCTGGTGGCGCAGTGGTTGAGAGTCCGCCTGCCGATGCAGGGGACACGGGTTCGTGCCCCGGTCCGGGAAGATCCCATATGCCGCAGAGCGGCTGGGCCCGTGAGCCATGGCCGCTGAGCCTGCGCGTCCGGAGCCTGTGCTCCGCAACGGGAGAGGCCACAACAGTGAGAGGCCCACGTACCACACACACACACACACACACACACACACACAAAAGATCCCCACAGTAGCTGTAGCTTTATATAATTTTTGATTCATATTTATGCTTAAATGCCTGGTTAGAAAATCTACACAGGTGACTCTATGGTCTGTATTCAGTCCTTGGTCAATTGCTCTTTCTTTCTATAAAACCCTGAGCTTCGAGAATCGTTCCCGGCATTGTTAAGCAGCAGTCATCCAGCCAGGTAGGCCCTCCAGCAATTCCAGTTAACGATCTGGCGCTTACCCGTGTAAACTGGGGGCGGAGCTGTGAGCGCCTTACAAGCCAGTTGGATGACAGTTGATCTCCATGGATCAGTCTTTCAAACTTCCTAACCTGGTCATTCTTCTTCCGAAAATATATACTAATCAACCAACATATAGGGAGACGTTCCATTCACATCATTTATAACAGCAACAATCTGGAAACAAACTAAATGTCCAGCAATAGGGGAGTGCTTAGTTAAAGTGGGAAGTCCATTGAAGGGACTCTCAGCTGTTAGGAATTATGCTTACGAGGACTGATAACGTGGACACGCTTTTCATGTAGAGTTGGGGGGGACCACTCAATATTGAATGCACGCTGATGGTGATCTATGAAAAAAAAATGACCCTACATACTAGAGTGAAGCCAGAACTTGAGTCATATCTGTGTGAGGATCCAGATATTTCTAAGCACGCTTGGTCACCTTGGGCGGGTGGTGCCCAGCCCAGGGGTACATCGGCACGTGCTGGCTTGCATGAAGGCTGGAGGGAGGCGCCCCGGTGAGCGTGTGAGCCCCAGAAGGTCAGGACCCTGGAGACCCAGCACCACCTGCTTTCAGTAAACTGTTCCGCAGACTAAGCCCCAAGGGGAGAGAGCTACAGAGGGACACCGGGCGCCGTCATCTAGAATATAGAACAAGCGCGTTCTCTGCTCCAGGCAGAAACCCACGTGACAGCTTCGTGCTGGCTGGTTCAACAACCCTTTAGCACCGGGAAGTGTCAGAGGTGGTATGAGGCACTGCCACCCCCGAGGAGGTCTCACCCAGGGCAGCATTAGAACACCACAGACACTGGATGGTATCAGACTGGCCTGGTTTGTGAGCACGTCAGACAACACTATGGGACCCCAAGAAGCGTGTAGTGTGCGAGTCTGTATGTGCACATGTGTCTGTGTGTATGATTTGACATGTCGAGCAGAGCCAGAGAAACAAAGTGACTACTTGGGCTGGGATGGCCTGTAGAATTCTGAGTGACCCACACCCAGTACGTCTGGAGGAAAACCTATCAAAACACGAATGCTGGAAGAGGTGGGGGGAAAGGATTCTGGAGCCCATGGGAGACAGACGACGACCTTACGGCACCCCTTGGAGGTAGCGTATAGGGGACGGGTCTGGTCGTGTGCAATAGAAGACCTTCCACCAGCTGCCCTCCCCATGCAAAGGCTGACTAGTAACAGCCTCACGCATTTCTCAGATACTTAGCTCCCAGCTTGAACCAGATAGCATCCTAGGAACAAGAGGACGTGTGCCTCCAAGCCTTGACCTTCTAGGAGCTCCCTGTGCGGCACCAAGCCCTGCCTCTCTCTAACCTCAGCCCTGCCCCTCTTCCCCTCGCTCTGTGCCCGTCACTCGGGCTTCCTTCCAGCTCCCTGTCACCTCGGGGACTTCGCGGTGCTGTTGCCTTTGACAAGAACGCTCTTCCCGTTGCTCCTCCTGGTCGACTCCCACCCGAGGTCCAGGTTTCAGCTCACAGAGCCCCTCCTCTCGGAGCCCATCTCCACACCCAGTCAGCCCCATAGTTCTGCAGGCTCACCACTCCCTGATCTTTCCCTCCATGCTGCTTCTCGGTCTAAAATCTTAGACGTAAATCATTCGATGGGATGGCTGTCTAGCCCCCCTGCTAGACTGTGAGCCTTATGAGGGGCGAGGCCACAAACGTCAGCTTAGCATTGCTGTCAGAGCCTTGCACAGTACTTGCGTGGCAGGGACTGAGCAGATATTTGGATGGCTGGATAAATGAGGTGTGAAAGAACATGTTATGATAAGGATGGTGAAAATTGTAGCATGACAGGAGGGAAGGGTATGTGAAATGACCCTGGAGGGTAAGGTAGGGGCCAGACTCGACACCGGCTGGAAAGCCATGCTGAGAGCAAAGCAGAGACACAGAAGGCTCTTAGGGAGGAGATTAAGGGGGCTTGTTTAGGGCTGGGGCAGATAGGAGGAGGCAGCCAGGAGAAAGCAGGAAGGACATGTGGGCCAGAAGTCTCTAGGTGTCTGTCTGTCCTCTAGACCTACAAACCAGCCTACCCACCCTGTGCCAGGCCACATGTGTCTAACCTGGGCACGGCAGACCCCCAAGGCTGGCAGATCCTTCCTGACCCGAGCCTGCAGCTGCCCCGATGCCCAGCTCTTGACTCCGTGTTGGCTCCCCTGCCCTGGGAAGCTGGCACGGGGCTCCTGGCTCTGCCTACAGGCTCCTGGCCCGGACTCCCTTTCAAGCTCTTGGGTGGACGCCATGGCCAAGTCCCTGCCTCTAGAAGCCCACTCCAGAGGCCGGAGCTACTGGAAATTGTAGAAGAGAAAGCTCTCTGCGCCTCACACTGTGTCAGGGTGAGCCCTGTCTCTTGAGCACAGCCTGGAGCCGGAGCCAGGAGGCCTGGTTTCCTCTCCCCTGGCCCTGGAGTATCAGAAGGCTCATCGGTGGAAGAACCAGAACACGTTACAGTGGGCCGTCCACTGTCCTAGCCCCCTCGGGCTGCCATAACAAAGCCACATACACTGGGGGGCTTAAACAGGACAGGTGTACTTTCCCACAGCTCTGGAGGCTGGAGAGGCTGAGGTCAAGGTGTCGGCAGGGTTGGTTTCTTGCTTGGAGATGGCTGTCTTCCCTCGTGTCTTCACGTGCTCTTTGTGCACGTGGGTCCTAATCTCTCCTTCTTAGAAGGACACCAGTCACGTTGGATTAGCGCCCATCCTCGTATACTGTACTTGTTTTAGCTTAATTACTCCTTTAAAGACTCTACCTTCAGATATGGTCACATTCTGAGGTCCTGGAGGTTAGGACTTCAACATGTGAATTTAGCGGGGCACACAAGTCAGTCCATCACAGAATCCCGGATCACCACAGAGAGCCTCCCGTGATCCCCATTCCATAGCCCGGAACCCAGTGCCTGCCCTAAAGGGAAGGAGAAAGGGAATCCAGACAAGCCACGGCTGCTTTTGGAGGAGACACAACCAGAGAACATTCCTGACCCTTCAGGCCTCCCCACCACAGCCCTGCAGGGACCCGCCCCTCCCCGCTGCCAAGTCTCAGGCAGCCGCGAGGCTAATTGCTTGGCAGGGATGCTACGGGGGAGAGAAAAGGCCTTGAGCAAGCTTTGAGTTCCTCCAAGATAGGGCGTCTCCAGCCCAGAGCTTATCAGCACGCTGCTGGGTCAGGATCCAATAATTAGAGTGACGTTCCCAGAGCAACGTGGTAGAGCGTCTGCCCTCCCCTTCGCGCCAGCCAGACGGGGCCTCTGGTTGGCAGCTTCGGAAAAACAAGAAATTCCAGTAAGGGATTAATGACTTAATTATAAATGCGGCTTGGAAATGGAAAGGTTATTAAGAAGGGGAAAAGATACATGCTAATAAGAGACACGCTATTAACAACAGAATAAAGATTCATTGTTGGTGCCGCCTTAAACTTTTCCAAGTTCGGTAATAAAAACCACCTGGTCTTCGGAGGGTTGGCTGCCATGGTGACAGGCCCCACGGCACTGGGCTGGGGCTGTCTAATGGGGTGTGTCTTCCCTGCCCTCTGATCGTGTTCCCCGCAGGCCTTGGGCTTGCTGGTGAAATTGGCCAACAGGCTTCGAACCACCTCGGAAGGGCTGGGCCCGTGCCCATGCGTCAGAAGTGCACAGCGAGGCTTAGGGAAGCCACCACGTGTTGTCAGGCCCAAAGGCTGAGGCTGACTCCCAGAGCCCCTGAAGGCCCATCTGTGCGAGAGCCAGAGCTGGAAGGAAGCGGGGATTCTGGGAAGGAACGTCAGCCATCACAGGTCAAAGACAGCGTCCTCCCACCCTCGGTGACAGAGACATCGCCCTGAGCTCAGAACATTGCTGTGGTAACTGTGAACCACTGGAAGAGCATTGGAATGGAGTTGTCTTCGTGCCAGGGATTACAAGAGGTGTTTGTTCACATGAAGTTATTTAATCTTTGCAATCACCTTGTGAAGCACTATTGTTTCCACATGTCACTGACACAGCAACAGAGGTTCAGAGAAGTTAGGAAAGGCACCCAAGGTCACTGGGCTATCAAGGGCAGAGCTGTGATTCGCCGCAGGTGAAAGCGGGGGTGGAAAGGACCCCCAGGGCCTTGAGCTGTTTTCCTGCTTAGACTAGAGTCTCCTTGAGGGCAGGGACTGGCCTTCCTTGCACACTTCTCAGACACGGGGCTCAAACCCCAAATCCTGGAAAAGCTTCTCAAGGACCTGGGTCACCACGTCAGGCTTCTCTAACCAACCATCTGTGCCCACGTGTTCCTCCCCAGGGCCACCAGGCCTCCTGCCCTCCCACTGCGCTTGCCCAGGAAGTGGCTTCCCAGAGTAAGCTAGGGGGTTAATTGCTCCAGATGACCGTTTGAGGGCTGTTGGGTTGTGGGGAGGAGAGTGAGGGAGGGGCAGCTCAGCCCACCTTACACCTTCTCTCTTCTGCCCCCAGTGTAAGAATCCTGGAATTCAGGTGGAGTTGAGCAAACCCCGGCATGCAGCATCAGGAGTCCTGGGTCCTAAGGGATGGGTATGGGGCAGATGAGCATTCCTGGAGAGGGGAGGAAAGACTCGCCCAAAGGAGACGGGAGGTGGAAGCCTCTAGGGCTTAGCCAGCCAGCTCCATGGGGAGGGACCATAAGTGTCCTGTTCACCTGGGGGCCCCAGGGACTGGCACAGTGCCTGGCACACAGTGGGTGCTCAGATACCAGTGGAATGAGTGGCATGTCAGGAGAGTGGCCTTCAGACCCCCCAGCGATGCTCAAATCCACCCCTGCTTGCACCCCTCCAACGACAAAAAGAGCTCACTCCATCCCGGGGCACCCACCCACAGTGGTTAGAACCTTTTTTCATGTCCTGAGCTGAAACACCCCTCTTGCCATCACCCTCTGTGCCCCTGTGCCCTCAGTCACCAGAGCCAGTCTGCTCCTGTATCCACAGGAGACAGCACAGCCACGTCCTAGCTGTGTGATCCTATCCTCATTTCTCAACTTCTCTGAGCCTCAGGTTCCTCATCTGTAAAATGTAGAGGTAGGCACGTATACATACAACCACCTGGCACCAGAGAGACTTCCTCCTTCAGGTAACCCAGCGTCCACTGGCTCCTCCCAGGCCAAACACCCGGCCCCCACTTGTGACTGGCCTCGCTTGTCATGGTGCCCAGTGCCCCCTCCCCATCTTGGCTCCTCATCCCCAGCCAGTCCCAAGGCTCAGACTGACCTCGACATGGGTATCACTGGACTGCCCTGGCTCACCCAGGCCATGCCCCGCAGCTCTTCCTGCTTCCCGGAGGACCGCGCTGGGGGAAAGGAAGGGAGAGAGAATGTGGAAAGGATGGGGCTTCTAGGGGCCAAATGGGGGAGCCCCCAGGAGGGAGAAACCAGGGCCTCGGATTCCTCATCTGTAAAGTGGTGATAACTCTTCCTTCACAGGGTTGCCATGGAGACCACTTGCAGGTGTCCAACACTTAGTAGGTCGTCAACCAATGCTATCTGGTGTTATTCCTATTGTTATTAAATGTGCGTTTTGTTGCTCATGGCATCTGATTGAGGGGACCTAGGGTTTTGGTTTTGCTTTGAGTTGTTTGTTAATCAGGAGTTTTTGCTAAGAGAACTTTTAGAAACCCCCAGGAGCCCTGGACCCAAATCAGATCTCAGGCATGACTAGAAGGGTGCTCAGACCTTCCAGTTCTAAGACCTGCGTGGTCTGTCCCTTGGCAGTGTCCTCTGGCCAGCTTCAGACCAAAGCGGGTCAGCCCTGACATCAGTTGCCTCAGGAGAAGGGGGTGCTGGCAAGGGGCAGGGGTGGCAGGACCCTGAAGGAAGAAGATGGGTGAGAGCAAAGGGAAGGAGGCTGGGGGAGGGAGACAGCTCATCTAAAATGGGGAAACTAATGAAGGGGTCTCCATCTAATTAGACAGGCTGCAGTTTTAATCAGACAGAGTTTCCTTGGCAAAACCTGTTTGCATGTTTTCTGTCGTTCAGCCAACGTGTTAATTAGGCAAATAATATTAATAATGATATTCACTTCGGGAAAGTTACGAGGAGAGGGAAAATGTGGCAGTGATGGTTTGGGTCCGGGCAGGTGGGAGTGGGGAGGGGGCTGGAATTCACAGGCAGCCTGAGGGAGGGGAGAGAAAGCAGCGTGGAGGGCTCTGAGCCTGGGCTCAGGTCCCCACCGTGCCCTATCGCCTGAGCATCTGCTCCTCTCCAAGCCTCAGTTTCCTCATCTGTACAATGGGAATGATGACACTTGAGCCCTTCCTTACAAGCAAGATGACGTGTGTGAAGACCAGAAGGCTGTGTGCAGCCCTGGCACAGAGCAGGTAGGGGTGGGGGTCAGGAGAGGTGCTGCTTCCTGGCTTCCGCCCTGCCAGCATCCACCACCCCCTCTGACCTGTACCTCTGCACTGTCTGGAGTCCCCACTGCCACGTCAGCAGGGAGCAGAGCAGGGGTGAGATGGGAGAGTGATGGGTCCCGAACCCCACGGAACACACCGCTTAACTTCCCAGAGCCCCACACAGGGAGCACCCCAGCCAATCGCAGCCCTCCCCCAGCACAGTCTCAGGCTGGTCTCCAACTTCCTGTCCACTGAGTCCGGGGTTTGGGATGAAGGGGAGGCTCCTGTAAGTCTACCTTGCTTCTACCAAGCCCGTCCAGAGCTAATGTGCCCCCTGGCACCCCGTCCCCCAGCAACACAGGTCAGAGTAGCCTCCAGCGCATGAGGAGCCAGGCCCCCACTGCATACCCTCCAGGCTGTGCTCCTAGGAGGGCGCTTCCTCCCAACTCATGATCACATATCACAGAAGGAACCTTAGGTATCGACCAGCGAGCCTCCATTCTCCCCGGTATTGCAGCCCCTCTCGGACATGGCATCCGGCCTCAGCTTGCACACATCCTATGACGAGGTGCTCACACCCACGGGTGCTGCCTGAGCATCAGGCACTTTGGGCTCCCCTTTACTTGGGGTTAAAATAGTTCTGGCTGCAACATTTAGTCACTGGACCCAGTTCTGCCCTCCTGAGATGTACAGAAGTCTAGGCTGTCTTCCGCAGGGAAGTTGGCCCTCTAACCATTTGAAGCCAGCTGTCCTGGGCCCCTGGGTCCCTGCGTCTTCCTCTCTCTAGGACCTGTGGCCCCAGCCTCCAGCAGGTCCTGGAAGACTGTGTACTGCCTCTGTGGGTGCTTACTGAGCACCTACTACGTGCCAGGCACGGAGTCCTGACATCTATACAGCGTATCTGCTATTTAATCCTCCCAGCGAGCTCACCAGACAGGGCTCAGGATCCCCATCGTACAGCTGAGAAAACTAAAGCTCAGAGCCATGAACATTACCTGAGGTTTCTCATCATTTAGTCACCAAGGAGAGGCTAGAACTCAAGTCTTGATATTGGACCCCATGATCTTTCTAGAAGAAGTCCTACTAATGGTTCACACAGCAGCTCCTTATCCAAGCTCTGTGAGGGGCCCGCTGCCATCCTCCCCATTCCAGGCCTCTGCCTCAGAAGTCACGAATGTAGCCCATGTTCCATGACCAATAGGATGCCAGCTTGCCCAGCTCTGCCCCTCTGCACTTGGGCTGAGAAGAACCAGACTATTCTGGCCCTCACAGGGCACTGATCAGTGTTCCAGGGGCTTGGATGGTTATGGCTTGTTGCAGTTACAGGATGGGGAGCGGTGCCTGGCCCCCCAGTGGTTAATGCCTCCTCCTTGCCTCTAAGATCCCCAGCCTGACTTTGCAGTTCACCTTCAGGGAGAGGCTGGTGAACCCTTTTAACTGCAGCCAGAGAGCTTGGCTGTGTTCCCCTTGCCCGGGGTCAGACGCGTTGCACACCTCCCAGCCAGCTGCAGACAAGGTGATTATGAGCTAATAACTTTTGGTTCCAGAACCCCAAGTGAGCACTGATCAGGGGTAACCCCGAAGGCAGCTCCCGGGGAGGCGTGGGAGCCAGGGGCTCACCTCGCCTTCGCAGCCACAAAAACAATTCTCTTTTTAATGGCAGGGTTCCCTGATTCCTCTCCTGGCTGTCACTACCCAGTGGCTGGAAGAGAGTCCTAGACCACAGAGGGTCACACTGGGGCCCTGGCTGTTGCAGAAAAGTAGACAAGCCCTGAGATGGGGTGGGGTGTGCCAGGGTCCCCCGAGGGCTTGAGGCAGGCAGGGAAGGAGGAAAACCTTGCCATCCATCTGTGGGCCTCTTGGCCTTACCGGCTCTCAGGATCTGCAGAGTGGTTTGTTTGTTTGGGGGTCCAGCCCTCTGCACAGGCTGCCAACCGGCCTATTACTGGCCTCTTTCAGACACTTGAATTCTTTTCCTCTAATAATATTATTTATAATTTAGATGTCGGGCCCAATGGCTGAGGGGTGCGGAGCCCCAGCACCGCCAGCTCGGGTTGGGGGCCAAGGTGAGGAAAAGCACCGGGTAGGAGAGCGGAGTTGGGTGTGGGAGGAGCCTTGCCGAGGAGCCCCGCCGACGCCAGCATTAACTTGTTATGTAAATACCTTATTCAATTATTCCTCCTCCTCCACCTCCAGCACGCAGCCGCTAATCGCTCACGCCTGGCTGGCTCATGAATATTAAACCCAGCTCCCCAGCCAGAGCATCTCAGTGGTGGGAAACTGTGGCGCCCGGGAGAGAGAAGAGCCCGTGCCTCTAGTGGACCCTGGATCCCAAGAGGAAGACTCGGCGCTTCATGTTCACATCCCTAACGTGGGGCTGGCACGATCAGTCCACAGAGACAGTGTGCCTGCTTTTGTGGAGACACCAGCCTAGACTCAGGCTAGACTGGCTGTGTGCCCTGAGGCGAGGGATTCAGCTTCTCTGGGACTCAGTGTCCCCATCCGTAAAATGGAATAGCAGCATTCACCTCATCAGTGGTTGTGACTTATGAACCCGATATGTAGAAAACACGCCCGTATCATAGGTGCAGTTAGGAACTTCTGTTTGAATCCTCTCTGCAAGACGTGGAGCCGAAGCTTGCCCTCGGGGAGCTCAAGGCCTGCTTTCTAGGGCCATCCACTGAGACGAACGGAGCCCAGGGCCCAGAGGGAGGGCAGGGCAGGCAGGAGGTGGAGGCTGAGGAAGGAGAGGGGCCCATGGCTCTGGAGAGGTGTGGAGGACTTCCTGACAGAGGCGGACTTGGCATAGACTGTAAAGGTTACATTTCATCTTTCACTCACTCAATACATACTTATGAAGCACCTATTATGTGCTAGGCACTTGGAGTAGAGCAGTGAACAAAACAGCCTAGAGACCCTGCGCTTGGAGAGCATGTGCTGGTGGACTGAAGACGGCAACTCTCCCATTGAGAGGTGGGCTCTGTTCCCCTCCTTGAATCCAGGTTGGCCTCAGTGATTTATTTTTGATCAATAGAATGAGACAGAAGTGTTGTTCTGAGGCAAGATCAAAAGATGTCTCACAGCTTCCACTTGTGCCCCTTAAAACACTCACTCCAGGAGTCCTGGGCCTCCAGGGGAAAAGTCTGACTTCAGGCATACTGGCAAGGCCGTGCGCAGGCGCTCCAGTCAGGCCCAGCTTGGCCTTTGCGCTCTCTTCCACTAGGCAGCGGGCAGGCATGCGGGCAACTCGGATGTCCCATCCCAGCTACCCGCTGAAGACTCCAGAGCATGTGAGACAGAAGAGCCACCTGCCGCGAGCCTCGTCCGAATGCCTTACTCACAAAATTGTGAGAAATAATAGAAGGTTTGTTTTAAGAAAATACATAAGGGCAGAAATTGAGACACAGATGCAGAGAGCAAACATATGGACACCAAGGGAGGAAAGCGGCTGGCGGGGTGGGGTGGTGGTGTGATGAATTGGGCGATTAGGATTGACATGTATACACTGATGTGTATAAAATGGATGACTAATAAGAACCTGCTGTATATAAAAATAAATAAAATTTAACTAAAAATTAAAAAAAAAGAGAAAATGCATAGAGGAGAGTTCCGGGGAGAGGAAAGAGCCAGTGCAAAGGCCCTGAGGCAGGGGCGCACCTGGCTGGGACACAGAGCAGTGAAGAGGCAGCAGGGCAGGAGTAGAGAGGCTGCTTGCTCACAGCCGCACCTCCCACCTCTGCAGCCGTCTTGCACAGCGGGTCCCGTCGCCTGCCCTGTGAGTCTCGTCATCCACTATGAGCAGTCACCGTCCCCTAACCTCAGTGTTCCCATTCCACAGACTGGGAAACTGAGGTCCAGAAAACGGTGAACCCAGAGGCCCGCAGCTTTGCTGCAAGAGCCAGGTGAGAGTCCATTCTATGACTGCAGGGTTTTTCCAACCATCTCTCCTTTCCTTCCAGAACACCTCACCACCACCCCCACCCCATTCTGTCCCCCCGACTCCATTCCTCTCTGGGGGCTACGCTGCTTCTGGCTTCTCAGCCTCCCCGGCATCCCTGTCTGCTGAAGAGCTGCCGCACCTGACCCTCCAAGGCAGTTCCCCAAGGTCCAGCCTGAGAGCTCACCCCCACCCTCCATCCCCCCTGCTCCTGCATTGAGATGTTAAGGTCATCTGATCCACTCAAGAGGTCGAGGATCGGGGGTGGTTCTGAAGCATCAGAAGTCAGAGGAAGGGACTTATACAGACTGAGCACCCACCAGAGAGGGTGGAGCCCACCCCCTGGGCGGTGAGACTCGCCATTGCTGGCACTGAGTGGGCACTTACTGGGTGCCAGGCCGTGCTGGCTCCCTTACTCATTAACCCTCACCCCTCTGAGGTCAGTGCCATTATGTCCCATCTCACAGATGAGGAAACTGAGACAGATGGAATACTTTGCCCAAGGTCTTCCAGCGAGAAGGCAGAGGCGAGCACCAGGGGCCACATTGAAACGCCTCGGAGCCCTGAGCCGTTTCCTAATATCAAAAATGTCAACCCCAATGTAAGGCTTTCCACAAATGGTAGGATTTCTGTCACCACTGTAGACAGCAGATGAAAAGACAGAAGGCTTTCCAGAACTCTTCAAGTCATGCCATGAAAGGGACCTCCTCCTCCTTCTTCAACAGCCAGGTCTGGACCAGCCCACAGGGAGCTGAGTGCCGAGTGAAAACAAGAGAGCAGGATAAACACTGGCAGGATGAGTGGGGTGATGCTGTAGGAGACGCTGACTCTATTCAGCCCAGACAGTGAAAGAGGAAAGGGAAGGTGCGCTGGGTTGGCAAGATCCAGCTCGCTGGAAGCCCGCTCTCAGCAAGCTCGGAATGAGAGAACACGAGCGCCACTGTTGGCTAAGGTCAGTATTGTTAATAATTGATTAAGGATGATGATAACATAGTCGACGCTGATTGAACCCTCACCCTACACCAGCCTTTCAACACAGCTTATTAACTCCTCACAATAAACCATGAAGTGGTGATGCCCACTTTAAGTAGAAGGACACTGTGGCTCAGAGAGGTTCAGTAACCTGCCCAGATTCACACAGCCACTAGGTACACCGAATCCAGCTCTTAGTCCCAAGGCTCATGCTCTTAGCCCCACTGTATTACATATGGAGCAACTAACAAAACATGGCCCCTGCGTAAGGCGGTCTGCGTCTAGCTGTATACAAGCCACAAGGGATGTGATCTGTAGGTGGAATTTCGGGCATCAACCTTCAGGACTCACAGCTGATACAAGGCTCCAGTTTCACTTGTGCACAGTCTGGTCTGAGCCTCCCAAGAGGCCCTCGAAGTTGACATCACTCTTTCGTTTTACAAGTAGGTAGGCCAAAAGCCACAGCTACTTAAACAGTCTCAGAGAGTTAACTGCGAAGCTGGGACTCGAGCCCCAGCTGCCTCTCTGCAGCCCAGCTCGCACACCCCGCAGGGGCAGGTGGGCCTCCAGCTGGAACCACCGTCGCCCCTTCATGCCGCTCTGGCCACGGTTACGGCCCGGGAGCGGGGTGCCCACCGGGAGGCGCAGCGCCCTGCGATCCTGCTTCTGTGTGGAGGGAAAGACTGGCCCCCCCGAGGAAGTTCTCAGCTCTGGGGCTGCAAGGCCTCCTCAAAGCCAGGCACCACGGGCCAGTTTGTTCAAATCTGAGATCAGGACAGATTCAGGCCTGGCGTTGGGGGCGCCCACGCTCCTTTCAGGCCCTATGGCACCACTGCATTTTTAACTGTGCAGATAAATGCCTTACGTGCTTTTTAAAAACGACTTAAAGAGGAAGGTCGTGTTGTGGCATGTCAAAGAACAATCCCAAGCTGATCGATCTCACTAATAGTTAAGGAAAAGGAAAAAATAAAAAGATGCTTTCATCCATCTGTTTGAAAGACAGTACCCAGAGTTGGCGAGGGGGGAGGTGTATGGAGAGCCAGCCGCTCAGAGAACGTTGGTGGGAAAATAAGCTGGCGTAGTCGGCCCTTGCTATGCATGGGTTCTGCGATTACACATTCAACTAATTTCAGCCTGTGGTTGGTTGTCCGCAGATGTGAAACCGGCGGATACAGAACGCACAGATACGGAGGACTGACTGCAGGACGGCATTTTACATGAGGGAATCGAGCATCCTCGGATTTTGGCATCTGTGGGGGTCCGGGAACCTCAATCCCCCAAGAATACCGAGGGGAATATCCATTTTCAGAACCAAACTGGCAATATAGGCTAAATGTAAAATATTTTTACCCTTTCATCCGGCAATTCTACTTCTAGGAATGTGTCCTACAACCATTCAAAGGCACTGAGATACCTTTGCAAAGATGTTGGTTGCAGTGATGTCTGTAACCATGAAACATTAGATAATACCTGCAAAGTGATCGATGGGGACTCCATAGATTAATTCAATGCAGTAATAATAGATAGTTATGAAAAAGGACGTGGCAAATCTCCATTTAACAGGGCAAATGTAAGTAAGGGCATATAACTGCTCACTGGGGAGGAAATGACAAAATATTGCTACTTTTGTTATTTTGGAGCTAGGCATAAGGAGTTTTCTGCTTTCTGTGTTGCTATGTTTGAAAAATTTTTACCATGCCTTCTTTTATATTTGGAAGCAGGGGAAAAATATGGTTAATAAATGAATCATGAATTAAAACAGAAAAGAGGGTAGGGTCTGTGAAGCCAGAGGGCAGGGGAAAGGCATTCTGAGCTGGAGGAAGGGCCTGGTGAAGGCTGGGGGCCACGGGGGCACCTGAGTCCAGAGACAGAGGGGAAAGGGCTAGTGTGGGGCATCTCTGAGGGTCTCAGCACCGCCCCCCGCCACATGCACCCAGGGGCTCTCAGGGAGGGAGGGAGGGAGGAAAGCTGACTTCACAGAATGAGGCAGAAGGGGTGGGAAGGAGGTCCCCACATGGAGGAAGAAGTGGAACCAGAAGGCATGTCCCAAAGCTTAGACTCTTACAGCTTGGAAGAGATTCCAGGCACTGGCATGGAACTGAGAAAGGAGGACACCTTGGGGGCATGCGGGCAATCTGACTAGGGCAGAGGCACAGTGTGTGCAGGGAGATGGAGAGAGAGTAAGTCCAGGTGTAGAAACCCACCTAGCCCTTAGATGAAATGGTCATCGCAACGGTTCCTAGGAATAGCAGTTCTCCAAGGAGATTCAGACGCTCATTTCCAAATCTCTGAGGGTCATGGCTGGAAACGTTCATTTTAACCCAATTCCCCCATGAGTGTCCAGTACTCTGAAGTTTGAGAGCCAACGGTTTAGAGGTTAAAAAGCTCACCTTCTTTATTTTAAAATGGGGACACTAAAGCACAGAGAGGCAGAGCCACTTACCCAAGGTCACACAGCCAGTGCGTGGCAGAGCTAAGCAAGAGCTAAGCATGGGCTCTGTCCCCTGGGGTGTCTAGAACTCTATCTTGTCATCCTTCCACGTTGAAAGAAGGCCTGGCCAGGCAACGGAGGCATTGGGACAACTTGAGACCCCCGTCCTCCGCATCGAGGTCCTCTGCCGACCACCTCCCTGCCATTTCTCCTGCTCTCCCTCCTCCAGGCAAACACAGGGGATGGAGCTTTGAGCCCACAGACTGAGGTGCTTGTACCTCAACTATCTCAACTTGCTTTCCCATAAATCAGTTTCCTTAAATCAGTTTCGAGTCTACTTTGGCAGAAATATTAGCTGGTCAGTTCTGAGTCTTCTCAATCATTCCAGTGTTTTCTCAGTCAGGTCAGGGTGTTCCTGGCCCTCCCCACTCCTCCTTTCCAGGGGCTGATCTAAGATGACGAAGGTGGTGGTGGCAGGGGCCGGTATAGAGCCAAAGGCCAGCCACCCTCTGCTGGGCCCTCTCCACACCGCGAGGCCCCCGCCAGGCCACCAGCCTGCAGTCTCCGAGGTTCAGGTGTTGCCGGCTTGCCGGGATGGGGAATGCCACCAGATGTCTGGTCCCGTCTGTCTACATGCCACCCTTGACAACCCATTCCTCCACTACCATTGCCCAGTCCTCCGTGGATGCTGTGTGGCTGGAACAGGGAGTGGGGTGCAGTTCCCCAAAGCCTATCTGAGGGGCGGGATCTACCCTTAGCCCCCTTTGGTGCAGAGCGGGTTAGGTGGGCTGCCCACAGGGGGTCCTGTCTCTCTCATTATCTTCTGCTCCCCACTCACGACTCAACGCCTCCCCTCCTAGCCCCACATTGCCCCTTGGGTGGGAATCAAAACCAGCGAGCATCCCTTCCAAATGCACTGTTTATAGCTTTTGAAGCTCAAAAATCCAGGAGGCTGTCCCTGTCCCTCACTGGGAGCTTGGTCCGGCTGCCCAGAGGGAGATGGGGCATGGGTGCAAAAGGCGGAGGAAGGAAACACACATGGACCAAGGCTTTGCAAAATCCGCCTTCCCCCGGCCTGCACGATGCTCCCAACCAGTGCCAGCTTCTTGCAGAAGTGTCCCCTCCACTCTGCCTGTCCTACTCCCCGCAGGGCCAGACCAAGGGCCGCCTCCTCCAGGGGCTCCTGATTGCTCTGAGGACCCCCCTTCAGAGCTCCCGCAGTCCTGGGGCCCTCGACAGGTGTCACTCTGCAGTCCACTCATCTTGTCATTTTAGGTTCCGCAGGGGTGTCTGCAGAACGCGGGTGTGTGTGTGCACACTCATGTCTCAACTACCCACCGAGGCCATGGGTGCAGTACTTCCTCACTGCTCCGGGGCCTAGCAGAGTGCCTCCC
Organism: Orcinus orca; assembly: GCF_937001465.1. NCBI lineage: Eukaryota > Metazoa > Chordata > Mammalia > Artiodactyla > Delphinidae > Orcinus > Orcinus orca. The sequence goes on from NC_064560.1 coordinate 89,264,902, forward strand.
GCGCTGGCTGGGGGACCATGGAATCACCCAGCCAGGAGATCAGGCCAGGGCTGGGGCGCCAACCCTGACTCACTGTGCAATTCTGGGGGAGTTAGTCCGCTTCCTGGCTAGCCTCCTAGTCTGTAAAATTAGGAAAGTAGACCCTACGTTCTGCAAGGTCCCTCCAGGGTACATAATTCATCTACACACAGCATCAGAACTGTGACTCGTCCTGAACCTCCGTCCCCCCCATCCCCAGTCTCTGGCTCTGTGCTGGGCAATTGAGAATTCAGTAAATATTTAGCTGATTGATGTAAGCAAAGCATAAAAGTCACTGAAATGGACGTTAAGTTTCCAAGAAACACTGGAACCGTCCATGGTATCTCTTGTGAATTCTCTCAGAGGGCAGAAAGCATAAATAAAGTAGGCAGCTGACTTTTTTTTTTTCTCTTTAAAGTCAAAGGCCCATAAATCATGCATGTGCAAATTCATTTCATAATTAACATCACGGGGTCTATGTCTGTGAATGTCGTGCTTCAGCTGGGTATGATACTCTGTTAATTAAAGGCTTATTTTGTGATGGGAATCATTTTGTGGAAGCTACTTCACATGCACTAGTTTAGGTTTTTTTGGGTTTTTTTAATGACCCAGAGGTTCTGCAAAGTGACTCAGCTGATGACACTGAGCCGCTCATGGCTTATTAGACAGTAACGCCGAGTGCACGCCAGAGCCTCCATTTTCAAGCACAGCCAGTGGTGAGTGTGTCCTCAGAGTCACAAAGAACACATACAGAGAGCCTCTGAGCAGGAGGGGAACCCAGCAGGCCTTGGGGATAACGGAGGCCCAGAGAGGGAAAGCCATCTGCCCACAGCCTCCCAGCAGACTGGCAGGACCCAGGCTGAGAAGCCCATTTCTCTCCAGTCCCCACACCTCCGTCCCGTGCCCCCATGCTGCACGTGCCCACGTGCCCCCGGCTGTCTTGGGAGCTCTGGGTTCGATCGCTGGGTTTTGCCTCTCGATGAAGGAGCACTCGGTAGGTAAGCCTGCCTACCGCCTTGCTGAGCACCCCCTGGAAGCAAGAAAATTGGAAAGAGACAGCTGGGATGGAGCCTTAACTATTTTAATAATGTTTGGTACCATAGCTGTTGCCGGGAGATTAGCAGGGAAATGTAATGGTGTGTAATTTTTCCTAAGAATTCCATTAACAGAATCAAATGGGCAGACGGAGGCAGAAGCTGGGGTGGGGGGCTGGAGAGCTTTCTGGAGGCTTCCTTGGAGACAGTTTCTAGGCTCAGGACCTCAGCAAAGCTCTGGGGTGTGAGTTTCAGTTTCCTTTGGGCCTTCTCTCATCTTTCCTACCTCTGCCTGTCATCCATGTGGGATAGACAAGACAGGGTAAAGAGGAAAAAGAATGGGTTCAAATGTCTATCCTGCTGCTTTTTCACTGTGTGGTCTTAGGTAAGAGGCTTAACCTCTCTGAGGATCAGCTTCCTCGCCTGTAACTAGGGCTGTCCACGCAGTGCTGTTCTGAGGATCACGATGGTGAGCATGGCACCTGATGCGAAGTGGCCTGGGATGGATGCCTATCTGGTTAACTCTCCAAATATCCACTCTCCAGCCCACCCAGCTCTGCACCATCTACCTCTCCTCACTTTCTACATTGGGAGCATTCTCTCTGCCTGCCAGGCCAGGGCTGGGGCCAAGAACAATGGCCCCAGAGAGGGCAAGACATGGTCCCTGCCTCTGGGTGCTTGCAGGGAGCTGAGGAGGCCAGACATTTATAGCCACTTTTCTCCAGGCTGGAAGCAGATTTAAGATACTACAGAGTGTGCTCCCAGCCAGTATCACCTAGATCCATCTCAAAAACGCTGAGAGAAAGGGGCTATCAGGCCCCATTTTACAGATAAGGAAACTGAGGCTCAGACAGGAGGTCACTTGACTGGGGCCACACAGCTGGGCAATAGCAGAGTTAAAAATGGAGCCCAGGGGCTTCCCTGGTGGCGCAGTGGTTGAGGGTCTGCCTGCCAATGCAGGAGACACAGGTTCGAGCCCTGGTCTGGTAGGATCCCACATGCCGCGGAGCAACTGGGCCCGTGAACCACAACTACTGAGCCTGCGCATCTGGAGCCTGTGCTCCGCAACAAGAGAGGCCGCAACAGTGAGAGGCCCGCACACCGCGATGAAGAGTGGGCCCCGCTCGCTGCAACTAGAGAAAGCCCTCGCACAGAAACGAAGACCCAACACAGCCCCCCCCCCAAAAAAAAATGGAGCCCAAACACCTAGATTGGAAATCCCAAATTCTTTCTCCAACACCCCTTTCTTGTGTCTGTTCCATCCAGCTTCACGTGAGTTTTATGTTCTCATTTTCTATTTGGTTTGGTTTTGCACTATCAGTTAGACTATAAGCTCCTTGAGGGCAGATGTTTATTATACTTTCCCTCTAACTTCCATGAGACTTGGCACACAGTAGGTGTTCATGTAAGACATCGAACCAAATGAACAGAGACCCTGTGAGATACCATTTCCTTAATAAATCCAGACTCTCTTGAGTTGTCCCTTCCTCCCATCCTCCAGCCTACACACACATACACACACACAAACACGCCACACACACGATGCCACACACACACACACACCTTGCAAAATCTAATAACAACCAGTTTAAAAACATACTAAAAACAGAAAATTTATGTAGCATGACCCAAATTGAATTATACATTACAGCACTATAATTGATTTTTTAGAAGAGAGATTAAATTTATTTTATGCCTCACTAACTAACAGCTAGATTTACCTAATTGCTTGGAGTGCAGAGTTAGTATGATTCATTAAACCCCATACATGCTTGGGTACACTGCGCACTGAGTAAGGCTTCCCTGCTCGCAGCAATTAATGAGGAGAAACCCAGCCGCACCAGTAATTGACGAGAACAATTCAGCCTGAAGTTTGCTCTGGGTGTTTTATTAAGTTCTTTGAGCAAAATGCAGATACTGCACCTTCTGGTAAAGCGGTTCCAAGAAATCAAAGACAACTAATGCTCTCTCTCTCTCTCTCAACTCTGCTGTGATGGAGAGGGGAGGAAGAAAAGGAAAGAGGAAAAAAGGCAAAATGGAAGGCTTGTCTCGATTTAATTACATCAATCATAACAGTGCTTTAAAAAATCTCACCCGCGTCTGACAGCAGGCAGGCAAAGTCAGCCAGCCTAACAAAGAGTGAGTTTGGGTGGAATCAGGGAGCGTTCAGTAATTATATACACATTATCCAAAAGGTAGCAATTTAGGAAAATGGAAAAAAAAATATGCTAATTTTTGAGAGCAAGAGAAAATTAGAACTCCCTGAGCCATTTATTTATTATTATTAACGATAAAGGACATTTAAAGTGGCATACATTCAAATAAGTGTGATTTCCTTTTTTGGTGCCTGTCTGGATGTGTTTTGGGGTTCTGTAGGTGTCACACACACACCCTTTCCTCCTCATTCAAAGGCACATTCAGATTTTTCACACTCACTCCTCCCAGGACCAGTGAGGTGTATGTTTTGACTGGTCTGTCTACAAAATGGATGAAATTGCTCTGCCCACATCATACTTTAAGTTGTAGGCTTCTGCAGTTGTGGAAACAGAGAAAGAGATGCTCCCACATCCCCGAACTATGTCTCTAGAGCCCCTGTGCCTGTATTTTGGACTTGGAGCAATTTGCTTTGCTCTGGGAGAGGCATTTAAAAATGTATAGGTTTCGGCCATGGCTTTTATCTTCCAGGAATGGGCAGTATAACTGGGGAGGCAAGATGTCCTAGCCATCAATTATGCTGCCACGATACCAGGACTTCCCCTTCTCTGGAATCCTCTCAAGAGACACAAGTGGCCATGTCTTCGTCCCAACTAAAGTTAATTGGGCCAGGGATGGACACCTGACTCCCACTGGGCCAATCACATTCTCTCTGTGGGGACCTGAAACTGAACAAAAGCCACAGAGACTGGTGGCTGTTTGGAGTCAAGGTTCACCGGGGGTGGCACTCAGAGATGTCCCACCAGCTCCCTCTTCTGAAGTCTCCAAAGCTACTGAGGTCCAGAGGTTCTGCAGCTCCTTCAATTCTATGGCTGCCCCCGAAACCTCCTTTTGTCTTAAGTTACCCAGAGTCATTTGCATTATTTGCACCCAGAGATCCTTACCTGATCTCCAAGGCAAAGGCAACATAAGGCAGAAAGGGAGGCTGGTTGACACTTCAGGTACCGCGGCCTGTACTGTCCCTGCTAGAGGATTCAGGGATTTGGGATGTTTGGGCTGGCCCGGCACTCGAAGACCCTCTCCCCCAGTTTTGCAGACCGAGTTCCCAGGAGCAATCCTGCTTCTGCATCTAGAGCAGCAGTGACATCAGCTGGTAGATGCTTCTGCCTCCAGTGAGTCTCAGAGTGTCTGCAGCTGAACCCACCGCACCGTTGAAAGCCACTGTTCTAATTGAAACCCGTCATTTACAGACTGGAAAACGGAGCACAGGGAAGTTTTAAGTGACTTCTTAAGGTTATAAGAGCTGCATCCAGGCAGCAAGCAGGGGCCCCTGGATCTATTCCCATGAAGCACCGGGTCCCAGGGTCTGTGCTGGGATGCGCAGGGCCTGGGAGGGCAGCCCTCTCAGCCTCGTTGGACAGATGGGGAAACTGAGGCTCAGAAAGCCGAATGATTGTCCTGGGCCAAAGACGTAGAAAGCACAGAAGGCCAGATTTGAACCCGGGTTCATCTGACTCAAGTAAGTTCCAGCACTTTCCTCTGTGACAACCAGGGAATAACCCCGGGCTCCCTGGGAGCTGGTGTCTTGGAGGTGTGGCCAGTCGACTCCACGACTGGGTGGTTGGGAAGCTTCTGCAGGGTTTGAGCGCTGTGTCTAAGGAGCGTGTGAGGATGACCAGCCCTGCCCTCCAGGAGCCCCTAGAATAAGCAGGAAAGCTCGTAATGCCCTGGGGTGCTTCCACCTGTTTCTTGCACACCACCCCTCCCCCAACAAGCCCACAGTGACCACCAGCCCTGCTTCACCCGGGACCTGCCCCCTGGATGTGCTCTCAGAGAGGGGACCCATATCCCTGGAACTGTGTCTAAAAAGGGGGCTCCCGGGCTTCCCTGGTGGCGCAGTGGTTGAGAGTCCGCCTGCCGATGCAGGGGACACGGGTTCGTGCCCCGGTCCGGAAGGATCCCACATGCCGCGGAGCGGCTGGGCCCGTGAGCCATGGCCGCTGAGCCTGCGCGTCCGGAGCCTGTGCTCCGCAACGGGAGACGCCACAACAGTGAGAGGCCCGCGTACCGCAAAAAAAAAAAAAAAAAAAAAAAAAGGGGGGCTCCCGAGGGAAGAGAAATCACCCCCCAAGTTGGAGTCATCCGTTCAAGAAGCATTTATGGAGCCCAAGTTGTCACACGTGTTCTAGGCCGACACCAGGGAACTCTGTCACAACCCCTGTCCCTGAAGAAGCCCACAGGCCAGGGGAACTTGACCTGGTTGGGAGGGTCCTGAAAGCCAATGCCGAGGAGTGGATAAAGCAGCTCGATGAACCGGTTTGCAAAGCAGAAATAGAGACGCAGATGTAGAGAACAAACATGACACCGAGGGGAGGAAAGCGGGGCGGGGCGGTGGTGGTGGTGGGATGAACTGGGAGATTGGGATTGACATATATACACTAATATATATAAAACAGATAACTAATAAGAACCTGCTGTATAAAAATCAATAAATAAAATTCTAAAAAAAAAGAAGCTCGAGAAATGCCCCGCGTCGGAGGCTGGAGACCCAGTCTAGGGGCCTCTTGGACATTATCTTTTTGCATGTCACTTTCCAGACCTCAGTTTCTGCATCTGCAAGGAGAAAGGTAGGGTGAGAACTGGGCCTGGTTCAAAAACTATGTGCAGACTTTCTACCATAGACAGTAGAAAACGGTGGAAGGTTTTTGGGAGGAGGAGGTCTTCCTCTAGCCCCCCACGGTGGGAGAGTGAGCCCATGGGTGCCCTGAGATGCACATGTGGTCTTGTGGCCACTAAGCTGACCCCATTTCTCCCTTTCTGCCTCCCTCCCAGGTGACCCAGGTCTAGGGCTAAGGACCAATTTTTGGTCCCTGTCAGGGTAGCAGGAAAGCTGGATTTGCACCTTCCTGAACCACCCAAACGTCAGGTGCACACAAACAGAACAGTTGTCTCCTGGCCTCCCAGCCTGACCCTCTTCCTCAGCCCCCTGATTAAAGAGTGTGTATTCTCAAGGTTCAGTCCTCTGCTGCTGGGAACCCAGCTGGGTGCACACACCCCTGCCTGCGGCTCACCTGTCTCTGTACCTGTGTGATGTAGGCTGAGAGCCCTGTTCCAACACGGCCTCCAGGTGGGAGGCCCGGCAGGGCTCGGCAGGGCTTTCCCTTGGCTTCGTGTGAAGCCTGCCCCACACCACAGCCCTGCCACCTGGCTGTCCCTTGACGCCAAAATTGCAGCCATGCTGGCCACAAAGACAGCCAGCTGGATCTGATGGCCAGCGTAGAGTCCCGGCAAAGGTCCAGCTCTAGATCCTGCCTGTTGTGCGTTATGTGACCCTGGGAAAGTCATTTCATCACTCTGAGCTGAAAGCTTGAGCACAGTGAGGATAAAAACAATTAGTTCACAGGGCTTATATGAAGATTATGGACACATGTATTCCAAATGCCTAAATTATGAGCTGTTTTTTGGCTGCGTTGGGTCTTTGCTGCTGCACGTGGGCTTTCTCTAGTTGTGGCGAGTGGGGGCTACTCTCGTAGCTGTGTGCGGGCTTCTCATTGCAGTGGTTTCTCTTGTTGCAGAGCACGGGCTCTAGGCGCGCGAGTTCAGTAGTTGCGGCACGCAGGCCCTAGAGCGCAGGCTCAGTAGTTGTGGCACGTGGGCTCAGTAGTTGTGGCACGCGGGCTCCAGAGCACAGGCTCAGTAGTTGTGGTGCACGGGCTTAGTTGCTCTGTGGCCTGTGGGATATTCCCGGACCAGGGATTGAACCCGTGTCCCCTGCATTGGCAGGCGGATTCTTAACCACTGCATCACCAGGGAAGTCCCTTAGCTATTCTTAACATTAGGAGTCATTTTTTCCTCACAGCTCTCTTTCTCACCGCAGATAGGTTCTAGAAAGCTTGTCAACACACCTGCTAATCAGCAGTGTGAAGCTGCCAGCCCAGCATCTTCAAGAGGTCTGAGCTTTCTCCACATTCCCATCATTTACACCAGAAGGACGGGAAGCTCGCCTTCACCATCACTATCCAGATCTTATCAGGGAAACACAGAGCTCTCGTTACCAAGGGCTCAGCAGATAGAATCAGGGCTTCAAGGACAGAAACTAGAGTTTTGCTTGTCTCTTCCTAGAGACCAGCAGAATTCCGAATTTTAATCTAACTGACCCAATTCTCAGTTGGGGGTGATATCCTTCAAGCCTATCTGGGAGTCTCTCCCCCTTCCTCAGAAGACTGAGGGGCCTTCTTTCCTAGGCCCGGGTCCTCCAGGGGGGTGCCAGCCTAGCCAGAAGTTTTCTTTTGTTCGCTCTCACGGACCCCTGGAGCCCATGATGCAAATAAAGCACAAACCAACCCTCTGGGAAAAACCGTAGGTAACGCAAACTAATATGTCGTCCTTTGGACAGAAAGAACATTCTAGAAGTCCCTCAGTTCTTGCCTGGTATGAGCATTAGCTGTGATCCAGACTAAAACATCAAAGAAGCGAGCGGACAGGAGTAGACAGAGCGGGCAGATAAGATAGTGACATCTTTCATCTGTGTAGAACAGCACGGTTCCCAGGGCAACGTCCCCTTCCGTTTCATCCCCAGAGCAACCCTGTGGGCAGGTCAGGCACCTCGCCCAAGGCCACCTCAACTAGTCAGTGGCCCAAGAGTTCTGCTGTTGACCTCCATGCGCTGCCCCTACAGCGATGTGGCGTTCAAGTGGAGCAGGGACAAACACGGCAGGTGGAGGGGCCTCAAAAGCTGGGTGATCAACTTCGGGTTTCAATGGCAAATCACCCGAACATCAAGGCCTTTCTGCTACAGCACACCTGGAAAGCCGCGCTGAATGGGGAGCTTTTTATGTGAAATCAAACCCTGTTCTCTGCACATTAGCATCGCCAGCACAAAGATTCGTTGACGGCACAAACAAACCTGAATCACTGGTGAATGGGGGAATTTCAGGCATAAATTCCATGTCTCCTGCGCTCAGGCGTGGAGTAATTGAAATCCATTTGCTCTCAAAGAGGAGATAGCTAAGAGATGAGGTCACATTTAAAGAAAGTCTCAGGAATCTATCTCGTGTCTAGGTCCCTTGGTGGAGCCATGGCCATAAAGATATCTAAATTAGCCCTATTTATATCTTTCTGAAGACAGTTTCTCCATTCAGCAGGAACTCCAGCCTAGAAAGCGATGGTTTGGGGAGGATCTGGTGGAGGTCTTTGACGGCTGCACGGAAACTTGGGGGTGTCTTTTGATAGGGAACCCGGGGAGGGGGGGGCGAGGAGTGAGAAGCTATCTAAAGGGGTTTTATTGAACTTTTCCGAGCTAATGAGTGCATTTAATGGGAACAGCGCTGGATGTCAATGCAACATAATGACCATGTAATCTGTTTGGCTAGATTCGTGTGGCTTTCGAGGAGGAAAGAAAGAAGGACCTGCCTGAGCAGTTAATCACTCTGTAGCCAAACTTCATTTAAAATGTCACCGTGTTCCCCAAACTGTGCCAAGGGACGGTGTCACATGTTTCAATGGATCACTTGTCACCAAATCAGAAACAAGCAGGAGACCCAGCCTTTTCTCCCCTTATTTTGAGTCTCTATTTCCGGTGACATGTGATTCGGTGACACAGTGGAGTCTGGTCAAAGAGTAATGGTGGCGACTTCCACGCCTGGCCCCATTCTAAGCACTCCCAAGATGCAAAGATGGGTTTGGCTCCAGTCTGTTGATGGGGAAACTGAGGCCCAGAGCAATTAGAAGAGTTGCCCATAGTGGTCACAGAGGTAGGGGATAGGGCTCTAAAGCTTTTTCTGTTTTTTTTAATTGCAGTATAGTTGATATACAATATTAGTTGCAGGTGTACAACATAGTGATTCCATATTTTTGTAGATTCTACTCCATTTAAAGTCATTATAAAATATCGGCTATGTTCCCTGTGCTGTGCAAGCACCTTGTCCTTGACTCCGTAGTTCATCCTTTTCACCAACAAGCCCAGACTGTGAACCCCTAGAGAAGTGGAAGTAGGCTGCCTCTGTTCTTCCTAAGACTGCATTCTGTCCGTGCTCTTCCCTGTTAGCTGTGCCTGCCTGGGTGGCTGCCAGGAAAAAACCACGGCCTTACATGCCTTCAGTGACAGCCCCATGGTGTGGGCCCACGGTTTTGACCCATTCTACGTGTGGGAGAACTGAGAGCCAGAAAGGTAACGTCAGATTTGTTGGATGACTGAGGGAAGCAGGTCACACAGCTGGTTCGTGTTAGCACTAGATTTGATCTGCGGCTATAGATTCCAACACCCCTGCTCTTTCCCTCCCACCATGTGGATTCTGGAGGGAAAGCAACTATTTTTATTATCTACATTGGACAGATGGCGAAACAGAAGCCCAGCAGGTGAAGAGGCCCATTGTAGGTTGTGAGAGAATGGATATTTAACTAATGTGAAGTTTTATCAGTGGATACAGTACCAATGAACAATGGTTGATCACAGGTATAATCACACACATGCACGCACACACACTTACACACTCCTCCAGGAATTAATGCAGTCAGTTTAAACAGCACATGTGGTGTCAGAGAAGGGTGCATGGGTTTTGTTTTTTTCTTTTTTACTCCTCCCCCCCAACCCCCCCCCCCGCCCCCTCCTCAGCTGAGCTCTGAGATAGTGAACAACTTGCTTTTCCATATTTGTGCTGGGATTTGAACCCAGGTTGGCCGGCTGCTGCCTTATGCCAATCTTCCCGGCTGGATTCCAGTCTCACTCGATTTCACCCCCCTTGCTCTGAGCTCCTGCGAGCCTTTTCCAACCCATGGGTGGCTTCCTATGGCTGTCATTTCTAGCCCTTGTGGGCCAGCCCAACCTCACTCTCAAAGGTGGAGCTCAACTTTCCACCCAGAAGAAATTCTCCAAATGAAATTTCAGATTGATTTAAAATCCAGATTCCCCACGTGGAACCAATAGCATTATACTCTGTCTGGTTTCACTCATGAGCTAAGTGTTACTGAAGACTTGTGCTCCGATCCCAGTCTGGTTTTATTGAGGACATTCTCCAGCTGAAGGGTTTCAAAGGGAAACCAGCTACGCAGCCAGGGACCCCCTGAACGTGTGGCTTGGCGCCCTTATTCCAGCCAGCACTCAGAGCAAAGCTCGCCCTGTGTAAACACTTCCCGTGAGGGTGGGGGAGCATAGGGGGAGGATGGGAAGTGGGAGATGGAGGGAGAGGGAGAAAGATCAACACATCCCCACCTCCTCTGGGCACAGAAGCCAAATGGTCTGCGCGAGGTGTCAGCTCTCGCAGCCTAGAGGTCGAGGGGCCGGGCACCAGGGCTTGTGGCCCTCCTCCCGTGCATAGGGCACCAGGCACGTCACCCAGCTCTGGGCATGGTGGGTCTGTCTCCACAGGAGCCTGCCATGCAGCCTTTGGCAGAGGTTGAGGGTGGGCAGAAGGGAGACCAACTCCCTCTCTTTCTGAATGGAAGCATCAACTCTAAGAGTAGAGTCAACAGGCCTTCCCTCTCATGAGAAAATTTTTTTAAAATTATATATACACACACACATACCAGGAAATTAAGCCAGAGGATGAGGAAGTCTTGGAGAGGAGTGGTGTTCTCTGCCTTCCAAAACATGTGCTTGTTTAGTGGATGGAAATAAGGGAATATTGACAGAGACACACAAGACAGCATTTAACAGGCTTTCTGTGATCACAGCAAAGCAGGGGGGATTTCTGGGCAAGGAAGCAGGGGTTGACAGACACAGAGGACATGGCTTCAGGGCTACCTAAGTATCCCTCCATCTGAGGCCTCGCTTCCCAGGACCTGTGTAGAGCGGGGGGCTTTGGCTCTGCTTTTCAACTCCCCATCCCCTACCCTCTACAGAACTGGAAAATAATTAAAATGTTATTCTCAGAACTGGAAAATAATTTCCTGCCGACAGCTAAGAGGCTCTGTGCTGCCCGGTCCCACCTCCCAGAATTGGTGCTCAGCCCTCGGCTTCCCCTAGGCCAGCATCTCCCCCCAGCATCCTCTGACTGTTTCTGTCTCACCTGGCTTCCCCTCTCTGCCCACTCTCAGCTTAGCACACAATGCCCCCAATTCTCTCGGGGTCGTGAAACCATGTTAGGGTGTAGTTTCTTGAAGGCAGAGCTGAAGTCCATATTTCTGTATATTCGTGATGCCAAGGTCTGAGTTTGTTTAAACCTTCAGTTATAGCCTGAGTAACTCTCTCAGTGGTATGTTTGAGTTATCCAGACACTTCCAAAATCCCGCTCCCCTACAACCTGCATCGTTACCCTCTGATATTATGATGCACCTTTTAGTGACAAGGGAGCTAAGACTTGGAGAGTCGAGATTTGCTCACAAGTGCCAGACGAGGAGGAATGGGCAGGTCTGGTTCCTGAACCCGGGCTGCTAGCGAGAATCGGGGTTTTCTCCATCAGTAACCTCTATCCCCTCCAGGCACACACACCCTGGCTGGGTTCATATGGCCCGCTCCGTATCCCCCTCCCGCTCCTGGCCCACTCTGGAGGAACAGGGGCTCCGCCCTGTTGGGACAGTTATGACCAGGTCTCCGGGATGGAGGGCCAGAGTCGCAATAAACCTCCTCCTGGCCCGACGCTTGGGCGGAGCAGCTAGTCACAGAGGCCAGGCCTGCCTCCTTCTTGGTCCCTTGCCGAATTCTGGATACCTCTAGGCTTTGGTTGATTTCTAAAATTATTTCCAGAAGGAACTGTCCAAAGACTCCTAAAGCAGCAATAAAACCCTCTGACTTTTACATTTCCACAGGCCCAGATGGGCTGTCACGGGGTTCCCAGCATCCCAGCCACAGGCCAAGTCACAGAAAACCAAGCAATTCTCACCCTGGGAGCCCTGGCTTGATATGGAGGTGGCCTGTGTCCCAGCCAGTAAGCTCCTCCTCGCTGGCCTGCCAGGCTGTCTGGGGCCTCAGTGGGCAGAGGAAGAACATGGGTTTTGGAGACATCCACCGGGTAGACACAGACAAAGCATCTACCATGTGCCAAGAATGGTGTCTGGGGACACAGCAAAGGGAAAGACGTTGAAGTCCAGTGGGAGAGGCCAAGTCACCAGGCGACTCTAATCAAACAAGGATGTAGGCAGTGCTGCAGGAACACAGAGGAGGGGAGCTGTCAGTCTGGGTGTCCTGGAAGTCTTCCTGGAGGAGGTGACTTCTGAGTGGAGAGGACCAGAGAGTTGAATATGCAAATGCCTGGAGGCCCATCTTGACAATACAGCCTGGGAGGTGGGAGTGAGGGTGCGCCACGACCACACGTGAAGTGTACACATGGTGCTGGGCACACAGCAGGGCTGGCCTTTCCCCACACCTGCCCTTGGAAACATCCTCCACGGCGAGACTGTTGGCATGATCTTGGCCTAATTGGAGAGCTGGTCTTTTGGGAAATACCAGTCCAGCCCCCTCAGACCAGTACAGAGGACAGGAAGCAGCCAGCTTTGGCTGGAACAGAGACTTTGCAGGGTAAATCCAGGGAACCCGCCGTTGAGGACCCAACCACGGAAGGCCTCGAGGCCAGGCTGTGGGGTACCATCTTGTACGTTCAGGCCATCGGCTATGACCCTGCTTCCTGGAACCCTGGGTTTCGGCAGAATTCCCAAGTCTGCTACAGGGTGAGGGACGGGCTGCTGCATCCTGGGCCCCACACCATTGGAACTGCAGAAGGTCCAGCTGATCTGTGTTCCACGCTGTAGACAGTGAAGGGGCAGGGCCCAGAGAGACAACATGCAGACAAAAGGCATCTTTGAAAATTGTCAAAGACAAATAAGAGAGATGCTGAGCAGGAAAGGACCCCACCATGGGCTGATCTGGGGGACAGGGTGTAAGGTGGGTTAGAGAGACCGGGTCACTGCTAGTAGTCTGTTGTGATAGAATCCATGAGGGCCCACCTGATCCCAGCCAAGCTGTGGTGGGAGAAGCTGTAGAGAAGTGAAGAGGTGGAGAGGACCCTCCAGAGGCAGAATAAAGAGCTGGGACTTGGCAACAGCTGGTACTTGGTACAGGCCTCATCTCCCCGGTTTAGTTACTTCAGGGTAGGGACTGTGGTCCATGCACCTTTCTGTCCTTCATACTGTCAACCATCGTTGGTGCCTGGCAAGGCACAGGTGTTTTCTAAGCACCTGTTGGGGGAACAAACAAGGGCCCAGGACCTATGATCCCCAAATATAAGTTCTATGGGAACTGAGAAATAAGGTCCTGACCCCCATTCAGAGGCCCCATAGGAGTTTGGGTGAGGGCAGAAACTCTGCAGTCAGGGGTCCAGTCCTAACCCCTCTTCCTGCTAGTTGCATAGCCTTGGGCCAGTAACTTAACCTCAGGTTGGCTCAATTTCTTATCTGTAAAGTGGGAATAATCAGGGTACCTATTTCATAGAGTTGTTGTGAGGACTGGGTTCTGGAATGTTTGTGTCCTCCCCAAATTCATGTGTTGAAGCTCTAACCCCCATTGTGATGGTATCCAGGGATGAGACCTTTAGGGAATAATTAAGTTTAGATGAGATCATGAGGGTGAAGCCTCTGTGATGGGATTAGTGCCCTTACAAGAAGATACATGAGAACCATTTCTCTCTCTCTCTCTCTCTCTCTCTCTCTCTCTCTCTCTTTCTGCCTGCCATGTGAGGACACAGCAAGAAGTCATTCCCCAAACCAGAAAGAGAGTTCTCACCAGGAACTGAATCAGCCGGCACCTTAATCTTAGATTTCCAGCCTCTAAAACTGAGCAATACATTTCTGCTGTTTAGGACACAGAATCTATGGTGTTTTGTTACAGTAGCCAGAGCAGACCAAGACAGACAGCATGTAAAAACGAAAGTTCTTAGAACAATGCCTGACAGCACAGGTATGCTAAGCACGTAATAAAGGGGCAGAAATCACTGGGAAAGGGAATCTGACATGGAGGCTGTGGCCAGGCTGCCTGAGTTCAAACCTGGCACTGCAGCTTGAGCTGTGTGTCCAGTGACAAACTTCCTAACCTCTCTGTGTCTCAGTTTGCTCACCTGTCGGAGGGAAGGGGGGGGTGATCATATTTCTGTTTCCAGGAGAGGTAAACAACGATATTCAGCTACTGTAAGCAGCAATGCAGCCAGGCTTATAGCGAAAACATTGAAATATTTCCATACCAGCTGGTAACAGTCAGCTCTTCATCTCCCTGAGGGCCTCCCAGTACCCTCCCAGAAGTTCCCTACAATCTTGCAACTGAAGAGTTCGTAACCAGCACCAGGGGCCTGCTCTTCTAAGTGGGTTCATCACTGAATTCAAAAGCGTTCCCAAAATGCTTTGAGAGATGACATCATCATTATTGGAGTAAAAGACACTTTTATTCATCCAACCATTCAATAAATCTTTATTGATCACCTCCAAATGTCACACATGTCAGGACCTGGGGATCTAAAGAGAAATAAGGCCTGGTCTCTGCCCTCAGGAGACCCACAATGTAGCAGGAAAAAAATCATCAGAAAGTAAGAGGCTGTGTAATGGGATGCCCAGGGCCCTGGGGGCTCTAACAAGGTGATTGAGACGAAGGACAAACTCAGCCTGTGCATGAAGGTGTGACACTTTTTGGTCCAGCACCGGTCTGTCTACTTGATACCCACCCTTCCCATGTAGGGTTGCCAGATATAGCAAATAAAAATTCAAGGCACTCCATGAAATAATTTCAGATAAACAATGAAGGATTTTATAAGTATGTCTCAAAATATCACATACACTGAAAAAAAGTCTTAGGTGTTTATCTGAAATCCACATTTAAGTGAGATGTGGCATTTTCTCTGGCAATCCCATTCCTAGGTCAGTTATAACCAGTGCCCCATTAACTGTCAAACGGGACCCCTTATACTTCTGTCCAGAAGATCATCTCAGATACAGCTTGGTTTCCTGGAGAGAACAAGAAAAGGACAGAACAGGGAGGAAATGAGTGGAGGGACCCAGAATGAGGTGGGCAGAAAATGGATGTGCTGCAGGAAAAGGAGGAGGATGGCAGGGGAAGAAAGAGAGAGCAGGGCAGGCGGAGCCTACCGGGAAGCTTCCCCCTCTCTGCAGCTGCCTCTCCCTCCCCCGTCACCGCCCCCCCCCACCCCCCACCCCGCCTGCCCCCCCACCCCCACCCCCGCCCAGTGATGTGGATGTGTCAGGAGGTTGGTGCGGGCCGTCTTGGGAACCTGAGTGTGCTCTCTGAAATGTCAGCAGAAATAAACCTGGCTAATCCTCTGCGATGGCCCGTCACATTAATATCCCTGAAATTCCAAGCGGATTAAAATAACCATGAGCGTGACACCATTTGGAAGGCCGGGGATTTACTTGGAAGCGGTGCCCCGTTGGTGAGCATTCCTCTAATTGCTGCTTCGTATAAATAGAGTGTTCTTTAATATCGCCACCCGCCCCAGCTGACAGATTTAGAAGGGAGCTGTCGAAGTCATCAGGGCCCGGGCCGTGGTAAACCGAGGCTCTGTTCGGGCTGTAAATGGGATTCTCGAAGGTCGATCAATCTTACCAAAGCCGCCAACATTGCCTGTTGATCTGTGAGGTCCTGAGTGACTACAGCTTCCCAGAAATGTGCTCGCATCTGTCAGAATTATAAGCAGCTGGCAGCTGACACCAAGGTCAAGTTTGCTGCTAGTGTGGAAATAGAATCTCCCCAGTACACGAAATGCTACTTAGGAGCATATCAATTGCAGGCGGGTCATTAAGGGAGGATCGTGTGTGCGTGCGCATGTATGTTACAGCCTCGGTTGCCCAGAACCCACTTCCTCTGTAGGTCCACATTGGACTCAAAAGCAGGTGCTCAGATGAATAAAATTAAATAACAATTAGTTCGCAGCAAAATTTTTAGCATCATCATCATAAGGCGGTTTTCACTCTGTCATCTAACAAGTAGTCGAGCTCAGGACACTGGCTCAGGCACTGCTCTTGGTTAAGACCTCTCTTATTTAGGGGCCGTGTGGCCTTGGATGTGTTATTTCTTGGCTTTGCTGAGCCTCAGGTTTGCCATCTTTAAAATGGGGATGATAATTCCTACTTCAGAGAGTGTTGAGTATACCTGATGAAATTAGGTCCCTGAAGTGCTGGGACAGGTCATGCTCCGCCCGCGTTAACGGTATCTCATGTCAGATGGCCATCTGGGAGGACGGTAGAGGAGGCGAAGGAGCCAGGAAAGGACGGGTCCAGATCCAGACAGGGTACACCACGAGGAGTGATTCAAGGTCTAGATCCCAGTGTCCCAAGCTGTGGGGACTCACGCTCCATCTAGGGGACAGATCTGATTTGGGGGAGGGTTTCACGGCAAAGGCAGTTTCCAGGGTCCGTGGATACTTGACCCTCTGTTTGACCCGAACGTGTCCCCAGTCAAGAGTGGGCCCCAGGGAAGAGGGACGTGCTCCACCCAAGGAGAGGGGCTGGTGAGAGGCAGGCCCCAGAGCCTCCTGCAGCCCCAGACTCAGGGCAAGGGAGAGCCTGGGGGAGCCCAGGCAGTCTTCTGGACTTTGTTCTGGTCCGTCGTGTCAACTGGAAGCCTCCTCAAATCTCCAACAGATCTGGAGGCTACTCCCTGTAGAGAATTGGGTCTGGGGTAAGCCAAGCAGTTCTTGGATAAGCTGGTTCCTAAGATTGCATCAGACACCACAGGCAAGAGTCAGTTTTTGGCCTTGTGATCCAATTCCGCCCAAACCTCACCCCAATTCCAATTCACTGAAAATCTGTCTAAGTGAGGCGGCTTCTGTAAGAGTCAGCGAGGGAGTTATTCCGTTCCAGCTGTTGGCACGTGCCACCCTGTGATGATTCCTATGTCTGCCCAGCACGTTACATGATTAGAAGTCCTGTTATGTCCTGTCGCTCTTTCAAGTCTCACTCACATCAGCCTTTGGCAGCTGGACTGAACGTAAAGACTGTGAGCTTTGTATCCCTCAGGCTCGGGACTGCACCCTTGTCTGCTCAACTCGGCAGTCCGTCCGTGCTAAGGCCCGCTCTTCACACATTTTAACGTCTGTGACATTAGAACGGCCTTAGGAGCTGTGACCCCTTGCAGTTATAATTCTTTCCTGTTTCTAAAATCATAGTGTGTCCCACCATCTATGAAGTCTTAAATTCGATGAATTGACTGTCTGGCCTTTGGCAAGGCCCTTCTCTGTGAACTTGCTTCCAACATCTGTAAACTGACAGGGCTGTCGTGAAGACAAAAAAAGAGGCCTGTGGGGAAGGCGCCTGCCCGTGGCAGTCACTGGAGGCCAGAGAGCTGGGCTGCTGTGAGAAGCAAAGCGAATTTTACAGGTGAGGAAACGGAGCCCCGAGGGGAGGCTCTGTCACAGGCAGAGATTTGGGGTTTTCGATGTACAGTTGACCCTTGAACAACATGGGTTTGACCTGCACTGCTCCCCTTACACTTGATTTTTTTGTTCAGTAAATGTATAGTCGTTCCTCCCTATCTGGAGATGCGGGGCTGTGGATGCAGGGAGCCAACTATAAGGGACTTGAGCATGCATGGATTTTGGTACCCACAGGGGTCCTGGAACCAATCCCCCACAAATACCGAGGGATGACTGTACTGTCATCAGTCTCATCTCACCAGTGTTTACCCCACCAGGAAAAAGAATGACTCGTGGGGTGTTCAGCCCAGGAGGCAGGGCTAGATGAGGGACCCAGTCTGCTCCTGGACACTCGGCCACTGGTGGGCTGCGGGCGGGACTCCCGCCAGCAGAACCCGAGAGGTGGCCACCAGTGCCAGCCCGATTTTACGAAACATAACTGCCAGTGGGCTGCCCATCATTTTAATTTTGGCCCAGAGTGTGGGTAAGGGAAAACCAAGGTCAGATAGTGTCCGGTAATAATTCAAGAAGGGAAGATGCTTGAGACCTTTTTTAAAAAAATATACTGGATTCGTTTTAACGGTATTATATCAGAATTAATTTCATAGGCCACAAATTCAGATGGGAAAGAAAGCAAAACTTTATTTCCCCCTTGGCTCCCATCCCACTTCGGGCAGAACCTCTATTTTAGTCACCTCGCGGTCCCCCCTCTCTCCTTCCAGAGGTGGCACCCAGTTGGGGTGGGGGGAACAGGTATCAGAGCACCCAGGGAGCATGCCTGGTTCTCTGCGGTCACCTGTCCACACTGGCCTCTGCTGAGCAGGGCATTGGTCCCCGGTGGCCACCCACACGGGCTGGTGAGGTGTCCTTATTTCTGCCACTCGTGGCCCACGCTTGCACCTGCTGTCACATCTCCACCACCCCAGGCATGAGGCCCTCCAGGTTTGCTGGCCCTCAGGCCACCAGCCAGAGTATCCTTCTGCCCCCTCCCCCAATGAGACGCTGGAGCTTGCGATGCAGCCTGGGCTCTCAGGCTGCTGCTCCCTCACTGAACACTGGGGCTTCTCTGTGAAACTTCCAGCCCCCCAACTTCTCTCAGGGGGTAGGGCACCTTTCCCCTCTGCTCTCAGAGCCCCCAGACTATTGGGTATCCTATTTTCCCCTCAACTTCAGGGTGTGGAGACATGAAGCGTGTGGCAGGACCGTTCTCAGAATTCCATGTCAGCATTAACTCTTTCCTTCTGAGGCCCCGTTTTTTTTGCTCAGGGAAGGACTAATCTAATCTGGTAAAGTAGGAAAAAATGGTTAACTAAACACACCCTCGTCCACCCGAGGCATGCACCCTCAGGGTTTAGATGCTCCAGAGGAAACACTTGGAGACTCCCAAGCTATATCTGCCATGAAATTCAAAACCTACATACTCACTTGTTTATCCCTCTATTTCTGCTGTGATGACTAACCACGAGGTCAGGGAGTAAAGACTAGGAAAATGGTAGGAAACATCAAGGAAGAACAGTCCAGGTGAACGTTTAAATGATTTCCAAATCTGATCCTACCAAGGTGGGTAGAAATTCGTCAAGCTCCATGTTGTTAGTTAATTCAAGGTTGGAAACATTTATAGGGAAGAGGACACGTGGACGGCATGATGTGAACTGGAAAATAGGAGACGGGGTTTGTAACCTCGCTCTGCCCCCAGCCAAATGGCTGAGCTGCTTTCCTCCGCAAGTCTCAGGGAGAAACGGGCTCCAGACTTCAGCTGCAGAAGCCAAAACAGCCAGAAACCTGTTCTCCCAGAGCCTGACGGCTGGAGAGGGGCACGCAGCCTGCGCTCAACCAATGGGCTCTTCCCAGCGGGGGCGACACAAAGAGATGTGGGTCAGTTTCTAATGCATCCTGGCTCTAGCTGAAGCAGCCTACTCCAGCTCCATGGCATGGTCTGGCCGCGGGCTCAGCAGCCCACCTACCCTGGGTTCCTGCCTGTTTTCTGAACATGGTTCCCCAGGCTTCCAGTGGGTTGGCAGGCTCCCTGGTAATATGCCCACCAAATCTCTTTCCCCCCTTGGGTTATCCAGCATTGGCGTCTATGGTGTAGAGCCAAGAACTCTGGTAATAATGGGTCAGCTCTCCTCTATGGACCTCAGTGGCCATCTCTATAACGTGAGGCGTTTAAATCAGATGAACTCCACGATCTTACAGTCTATCTTATGCTTTTAATGCTCTGGGGCCGAATCGCCCAGCCTACCTGGCTGGGTCACACATCCATACCCCAAACTCCACCATGCTCTAGGTGTCCACATTTTGGGGAGTAGTCACCCTCTGCACAGTTGGCCTCATGCCGCATTCCATCCAGCGTGTGGGTGATCCCCCCAAAATGAGTTCTATGATCCTTCAATCAACAAGGTTCCTTTACCGCAGGACCTCTCAGAGCCTTTAGTGCACTAGCGTACATTGTGATTCTCCGAGACAGGACTATAGGATTCATAAATTAGCTCCCAAATGAATATTGCTGCAAACACGCTTCCTCGCTGCCCATTTCAAGAACTAGAACACAATGGAACCCACTCTGAGACAACTAGATCCCAGGTGTCACCTGAGGAAAGACAACGTCCTGCATGACTTCCAAAACTCTCTCTCTCACACACACAGGAACACACCGGCCCGGCCTGACTCCATTTAACATGTTTTTTCCGCCACCGCTCAGCTTCCTGGATGCACAGGCATAAGCGGCGCTAAGTGCCTGCAGCTGGAGTTCTACGCCTGTGGCAACCGTCCGCGGTGACTCAAGGTTTGGGGTTTCCACTCTCCATCGGCCCATTCGTCCTCTGCGCCACTCAGGATGCGGCAAGTGCAAAAACACGTGTGCTTTCCTGAGCCCTGGGCACTCAGCTGGGCCGAGGGCTGTGTGCCGCCACCCGCCTCGCCGACACCTTGACATGGGAGACCAGATGGGTCTAGTGTAGTGGCCCAGCCTCGCAGACGGTCCTGGCTCGGCCCCGAGGGAGAATCTGGGGGCCTCCCTGACTCCCATCCCAAGGCCAGAGACAGCTCCACACGTACCACCCCTCCCTCCAATCCTGCAGCAGAACTGCCCTTCAGGAATGGTTCAAAACCTCTTGAAACTGTTTCTCTTTTCAACTTGTACCTTCTCTGGAGAGAACAGCTGCTTTAAGTTGCTTCTCACTGCCCAGAGAAGGATTTCCTTGTCCAGCTTTAAGGGGAGCTCCTCAAATGTCTGCTACAGGGCTGGGTGGGAGGCCCGCCTCCACCGCACAGCCCTCTAGGGGATCCACGGCTTCCACGGGGCCTGAGCACCGGTCCCTTTAGCCTCTTGCCTTTCCGAGTTGAAGAAGCAGAGTTTTACTATAGTATATCTTGGAGGTTTTCCTTGTTTGTTTGATCTTTATTCACAAAACATGCTTGCTACAAAAATGTAGGAAAATGCAATAAAATATATGAAGAGAGAAATAAGAATAACCCACGATCCTGCTACCCAAAGATAATACTGTAAACATTTGGTCTTGTTTTTCCTAGTCCTGTGGTCACATTTGTGTAAATGAGGACTCGTTCTACCTCAGGTGACTGATAATCTGACTCAAATGGAGCTTAAACATAAAAGAGAATTCATTGGTTCTCAGTGCTAAAAGATCCAAGGGTTGGGCCAGCTTCAGGCAAAGCTGGAATAGGAGCGCCTCACCGCCTTCAGGACACACCCCCTCCCCAGTCCTCAGCTGTAGTCCCAGGCTGCAGGATGCCGCAGCTTAGCCCACAGCTCACAAGCCTTCAGGCTCAGGTCTAGAGGGAAAACCTGAGCATCCTTTCCAGGAGTTTCCACAGAAGTCCTGAACCTCATTCTGATTGTACCAGCCTCCGGTCACATGCCCACCCCTGAACCAATCACTATGGCCTAGGAATGTGAAGTGCCGATTCGCTGAGGTCAAGGTCATGTGCTCCACCTCCAGAGCCCCACCCAGGTCACCTGGACTAAGAGAGGATTAGTAACAAGTGAAAAGTCAGCTGTCCTTGTAAGAGGAAGGAGTCAAGGCAGGGGAGGGATTAAAGAGTAAGTGTGCACTAAAAGTTGACTATGAGACATCTAGCTCAAAATCTTGAGTGGCCCACCAATTAGCCTTTAAAACGTCTCACTAAGCCTGTCTAGGAGAATTCCTAGTAATATCACCCAACCTACCCAGGATGCCCTCCATCAGGCAGCGAAGGACCCATTGGGAAAACGTGGAAGGATCCTTCACGCCTCTTCTCTCATGGGTCCTGTGTCAGTGACCCAGGCTCGGACCCACCAGAATTGGGGCCAGCTACTCCTCTCTGGCTCTTAAGAGCTATTCTTTGAAGCAGAGTGTTGTAACCTCTCCTCACGGTAGCGCTCTCTTTCCTTTGTCACCGTCTGTCCACAGCCTTGTGATAGAAGACGGAAGTCTGGAGCAGGCGGAGGAATGCATTCTGGGACATGGCTTTCTCACCGGCAGCTGGGGCTGGGGCCAGAGGGGAGAAGCATAACTGCCAGGGTGTGCTGGGGTTCCCTGCACCCCAACAGCATCTTCAAGTGCCCAAGGCCCCGGGGCGGGGATGGTGGTGGTGACAGAATCCCACCCCAGCACAGCACAGATACACCAGGAGTCAGGGACTGAGCTGGGAGCCCTCACACCAGCCTGCCCCAGCTATAGATCTGAGAGGAACACGTATCTACCTCCCCAGGGAGCTCAGTAGAAAAGAAGGTGTGACCTGCTTAAAAGAGGAGCAGAAAGCCTTAGGGAGAGAATATAGACTTCATTTCAAGATGAAATAACGAGGTAATGTGAAAAGGGAGACGTGTGAGAAGTGGAAGAATTATAAAGTAACTAAAAACATAATAGCTGAATTAAAAACCACTTTGGAAGAAGGTAATGAAAAACAGACTTGATGACCCAGAAAAACAAATCAGCAAAGTAGAGAAAGAACTTGGCCAGCTCTCCTGGGATACAAGGGAAAAAAAAAAAGGATAAAGAGGTGACAGTTATGAGAGGAAGACGAGAGATACATAGCAGGGCTGAGGTACAAATGTTAGAGCTGATTTCTAGAGCAGACAACCAAAAAAACAAACTTTGGGCAAGACGAACCAGGAAGGAAGATGGAGGTGTCGTGTTGAGAAGGGGAAGGGCATCTGTCCGTTGGTACAGTGCACCCAGGTTATGCAGAGAGCTGGGAATTCCATGAGCTGAATTGTGCCCGAGTTGTGGGCAGTCTGGCTTCACTTGCCTGCAGGCTCAGTTTCAACCTTGTGAATTCCGTTTTTATCTGCAGTATCGCACAGATGTGAGACGTATCGTGGGGGATGCTCACGCCAGATGCAAGGTACCAGGAGTTGGGGGAAACTGGGCCGCTGTAAGGACCCTGGGCAGGCTCATAGGGCCAAAAGGGATGCGAGCAGTTAGCAGAGACAACTGTCTTCTTCATTCTGCCAAAGAGAAGTAGCAGTACCATCCAAGAAAGAGAAATGGCCCATGAAGAAAGGGTTTTGCTCAACAGAGTAACACATTCAGGACAGCTCTGGAAAATAAAAGTCTGTCGGCCTGGAAATCCCAGCAGTTCTAGTGAGATTGAATTCAGCGAGCAGTTGAATCACAGACTTTGCGAGATGTGGAGAGTGGCTGACACCAGAGAGGCCATCTGGCTGGTATTCTCAGCCCAGCCTGTGCGTCCCCCAGAGCTCGACCCCGGGATGGAACCTCCAAGAAAGCTTGCTCAGCCCTGAGGCTCAGTCCCAACCCCTGGCAACGCACCACCCCCAAGTGCCCTCCACACACCTGCTGGTGAAGGAGAGAGAGAGCTCTGATTTTGCAGTCAGAAGTCTTAAAGTTCTGACCTTGATGCGCTTGGTGACTGTCCCTTAAGATCTCAGGGCAAGGTCTCTGTGGAAGAGGAATGCCCTAAGCCAGCTGCGTCTCCCTGACAGAGCACTCTGACATCCAACGAGGCATTCAGTGGGAAAGTGCTCCAAAAAGGAGAAAGGGATCCAAGGATGGAGGTTAGCAGGGTTCTAAGGACATGGAGAGTGAAAAGAAAGAACCTAAGAGAATATTCTAGAATGGGCGTAGAGGAGGGAGCAATATTAGAAAGGCAGCATCCTACTTATAAGAAAAGAAGGAAAAATAAGTCTCTGAGGCTTCTTAGTGAGCAGGAAATATTCCACAAGTCCCGACCCTGACACTAGCTCTATGACCACCTCCAAGCCCTGTCTGTCCCTCTGATTCTAGTCCGTGTGATATGTGTTGTCAGCTTTGAAGGGATGACACATGAGGCTCAAAAACAAAATCCTGAAGTTATATACAGAAAATGAAGGAAAAAAGGACCATTTCCCATCAGGTTGAAAATGGTGTCCTGTCGAAGGAGGTCAGAATAAAAAGGGAATCCTTCTCCTCTGGCTGTACATTTGCTAACACAGCCCGTGCTCTGGTTTATTTTCTCAATCCCAAGGCAAGAAGCAGCCCTTCAGGGGACATATAGTGGAGCCAGACATCACAGGAAAGGACCCCAGCCCTGGAGGCAGGAGATTCAGATTCAAACACCACTTGCCATGTGTGGCAATCGTGTGCCTGCCCTGGGCCTCAGTTTCCCCTTCTATAAAACAGGTGGGGTGGATCGGAAGATTCTCATCCCTCCCATCACCTTCTTTAAAAAAACGGAGCTTTAGTGGAATAACTGGGAGGAAGGAAATCTTTTGTTAAAAAACGTTTTATTCATTTTCTTTTTAGATATCCTGCAAAATACATTTAGCCTCCTATAAGCACATAAATGCGGTCATCATCATGTGTGCTCATCTTTGGTTTTTTTTGTTTTTTTTTTTGCGGTACGCGGGGCTCTCACTGTTGTGGCCTCTCCCGTTGCGGAGCACAGGCTCCGGACGCGCAGGCTCAGTGGCCATGGCTCACGTGCCCAGCCGCTCCGCAGCATGTGGGATCTTCCCGGACCGGGGCACGAACCCGCGTCCCCTGCATCGGCAGGCGGACTCTCAACCACTGAGCCACCAGGCAAGCCCTCATCTTTGTTTTTAACTCTTCTTTTTTTTGCATGGCTCCTGTCCTCACTCTGGAAGATCTTTTAGGACCCTTCTAGCTCTGGTGGTCATATTTCTGAGGCCAGAAAAATTCCAGGGAAAGGGGAAAAGAAAGCAGACAGTGCCACGGGGCCACGGTGATGCGTGGAGCTAAGTGGTGAGTCAGGCACCACGTCGGGTGCTCACTTGCTCTAGGAGCATAATGAGTTTGCCGCTCCTCTGCCTGTCTAGCCTCCCCTCCCCCCCAACTCTGACTATCACCCCCACCCTGATTCCAGAGCAGGTCAGAACTCAGATCTGAAAGCCAGGCCATATCTCAGTTTGGTCTCCACCTTCCCAATCTTTCATGGAATCTGAGGATCAGAGAAACCACCAGAACCACTTGGCCCAGCTCTCTCTATCAAGGCAAGTAGTTGTCCATCCTCCCTGGAAAACATCCGGTGGAAAGCTTGACCCACCCAGCTTCCTGCAGGGAGCGGAGGCTGGTGCACGCCCAGATTTTTCAGGCCAACTGGCTCATTTCTTTCCACCTTAGAAACCTCTGGAAGCTAGGATGCCCACATCCTGGCTTAACTCTTAGCCATCAGTTCAGCCAGGAACTACTGCTTCCAGGCAGGAGAAAGCAAAGCAAACACAGAAAGTTCAGCTAGACGAACAAGCCATTCACAGTAGGAAGAGGGTGCCTGGGGGACACGTGAACATATTTTCAATCTTGGTGAAAAGCAAGGAAACCAGAATGAACCAATGATATGCCCGTGGCACACGTGAGAAAAGAAGAGGTACAACTCTGTGGGGACGAGGTAGCGGGAGCCTGTCGAGAGCAGTAGACCCTCGGGTGGAGAGGCCCAGGGTTACGGCAGGTGCAAGGCAAACTCTTAGCAGGCACCTGCCTCTGGACTCAGCAGTTCTACTTGGGGGGGGGGGGCATCTCAACTGAATAATAAAGAATGGACTCAAATATCTGAATTCAGGAACCCTCATTGAAATTAGAAAGAACCCACTTGTCCATCAAGAGGGGATTGGTTGAATTAACTGTGGTACATCTATGGAATTCTTTTAGAATCAAAGGTATACAAAGGTATACATTAATGTAAAAAAAGATGTTCATGAAATATTGTTGGGTGGAAAAAACAGCTTACACAGGAGTCCATCCAGTAGCATTTCATTTCTGCTAAAAAGTCTGATATATAGCATGACAGTTCAGAGATAAACATTCTTCTCGATGATAAATATTTTAGCTACATTGTCTGATTCTTTTTTACATAAATAGGTATTACTTATAGGGTATGAAAACAATAGCAATAGGAAGAAGCCATCCCAAGGAAAGGGCTCCTTCATCCCAAGGGGAGGAATGGTCTGGAGGACCATTTGTGCCTTGGGTCTTTCCCTGCAAAGCGTTCCCCGGCCAGTGGAGGGGGAGGCAGCGAGAGAGATGGGGTGAAAGTCCCTCCTAATCTTGTGCAGGCATGAACCCTGGAGCCCACGCCTTTTTCCCTTTCCCTCTGTAAAACAAAAGGTGCTGAAGCACTTTCCAGGAAGCCTCTATCTCTGAGTCCTCACTGTACCTTGTTTTTCCCCTCTGGTCCTCCCTTCCTCAGCAAGGACCCTGTGCCGTGTTGTCTGTCCAACACAGAGGCCAAGAGTAGGGCTGCCTGTCTGGGTCTGAACTCAGCAAAGCCACGCCCCAGCAGTGTGGCCGTGAGCCGTCTGAAAATGACTCTTCCTACTTTGGTTTCCTCTTTTTTTTTTTTTTTTGCAGCACGGGGGCCTCTCACTCCTGTGGCCTCTCCCGTTGCAGAGCACAGGCTCCGGATGCGCAGGCTCAGCGGCCAATGGCTCACGGGCCTAGCCGCTCTGCGGCATGTGGGATCTTCCCGGACCGGGGCACGAACCCGTGTCCCCTGCATCAGCAGGCGGACTCTCAACCACTGCGCCACCAGGGAAGCCCTTCGGTTCCTCTTTAACTGTGGGGATTAAAAGTGAGAAAAAGGAAGGAGAGAGGAGGGGAGGAGAGGAAGGAGAGGAAAGAGAGGGAGGCAGAAAAGAAAAAGTATAAAGCTTCTAAAAGCAATGTGGAATCCTGGATTTTATCCTAAAACAGGGAAAAGACATTAGTGGAAAAACGGGAAATCCAAATAAAGTCTGTAGTTTAGTGAATGCTAGTATGTGCCTGCTGACATACTAATGCTAGTTTCTTGGTCATGATAAATGTATCACAATTACACGGGGGAAATGGGTGCAGGGGCGCTCTCTGTGCTCTCTTTGCAACCTTTCTGTAAATCGAAAATTACTCCAAAATAAAAATTTATTTTCAAAACAAGTAAAGTGCTTAGAACAAGGCCTGACACAAAATAAACAGTCAATGAATATTGACTCTTATTTAACTATTTCATTCTATTTGAACTATGATCATCCAGGTGTTAATTATTTTTGCAGGGGTATCCAATTATTTTGCACATCCCGCAGAACCTTCTCTGGTGCTGGACACCTGGGGGCTCTCAGTGGCGTTTCACCTCTTGGCCTTTATTAATTCCTACCCCTTGCCTCTGCTTTCAAGACCAAGACCTTGATTTTATGTTCTCTTTCTCTCAGATTTCGCATATGTAAGCTGCATATTATAAGTTGGATCAAAATTCTTTGGAAGTAGTCAGGATATCAATAGGTAATAAAAATATTCATAAATGAATTAATCTCCTATTTTTACCAGCACTGCACACACAGTGCAGGTAAACCCTCTGTGATAATTATAAGATCCTGGGATAGAGCATGGGTTTGGAACCAGAAGAGCTGTATTTGTGAATCCCAGACCCACTGCTCATGGATCACGTGACACTGGGCAAGTCATACACCAGGGAAAAAAGGGCTTGTAAGCAGCCCCTCCACCCCTGGGTGTTCTGAGGGTTTGCTACAATAAGGCTTGTGAAAGCCCTGAGCAAAGCTCCAGCTCACTGACTGCTTTCTCCCTCTGTAGACCCCAGGAGATGGCTTTCACCCACAGGGCCATCCAGGCCTGGGACCAAAACCTGCCCAATGGGGACCCACCTCTCCCAGCCAACCCACCCTCACAGTCACATGTACCACCACAGCCCTACGCATGACCGGCTAGTCCAGTTGCCTGGCCTGGTCTTCTGGCCTTCACCCGGGAAGGGAAGTGGGCCTAACGCTGGCTGCCATGGCCTCACCCCTGCCCAGACCTCCCGTTCCAGGGGTGCTCACCAGCGCCCCCTAAACTGCCACATGGTTGCACAGAACTGCAGAGTAAGACCACCATCTCACCTCTGACTCGCTAGCAGATGGACCCAATCGCTTGGGTGTGGGATGACACGTGAATGGTATCTCCGGTGACGAGGGGCAAAGGGAAGAAGGGAGTAAGTGGGTGAAAGGAGCCCTGGGGGCAATTCCCGTGCCTAACCCTGGAGCTTAGGCCCTCGTCGGAGGAGACACACCTTCTTGCCCGTATCCGGCCCAGGCATGTGTTCACCCTTTTATTGCAGGGAGAGAGTGGTGCTTCAGAAGACAGGGAGCTCAACATAAAGTCTGGATCCATCCAAACGGGTGACCTCTCTGCCTTCTACACCCAGGTGAAGGCGGGCAGGTGAGAGGCAGCCTGCCCAGGCCCATTCCCTCGCTTGGCTGACCCCACCATTCAATTCTCCATCCCTCATTTTCTCTCTAGGTCAGTCCTTGGACATCTCCAATCCAGGTCCAAGTGTTGACTTAGTTCATGGGGGAATTATGCCCTCCAAGAAGCACCACGTGGGCTGGTGGGTGGGAGAAGACTTGGACACAAATCCAAGGTGGGTATTTCAGGAGGTGTGGGGCAAAATGAATGGTGAATGTAATATTTGCTACGCACCAAGAACTGCATTGTCTCGTTTAATTCGCGCGAGGATTCTGTGAGGAAGAATTTTTATACCTGGGGAAAATGAGATGCACAAAGGTTATGGAACTTACCTAAAGTCACGTGGCTAGAGAGCCGTGATCTTGGGATCATGAACCCAGTCAGTCTGGCTACAGAGCATACACGTGCCCTCGGTCGGGATGCTGTAGGAGAAACTCACAGGAACTCAAAGGAGTCTGCTGGGCTGCCACCTACGGAATCAATTTCAGGCGGATAGAAATCCGCTGTCCAGGCAACTGTGAGTTCATTTCTGGAGGGGCTTGGAGGGTAGGGGACAGGAGCCACCTCAGGGAGCCTTGGACTGGCCTCAGACAGCTCATAAGCCTCCTCTGATTCCTTCAAGGCTGGAAGACCGAGGCCTTTGGATACTAATCCCTGTCGCTCAGCATCAAGGCAGGCTGAAAAGGGAATGGCCGCAACAGGTCCAGGAGTCAAGAAGGAATACGTTAGGTCAGGAATGGGGATGCCTGGTGTTGATGGTCAAGGCAAGACAGACACCCACCACCAAGTGAGAGGTCGAGGCAGCAGCACAAAGCACGGTCCCAGGAGGGATGCATCATTGACGTCATTCCTGCCTCAGCCAGGGAGCATCTTACATCCTCTCTGCTGGGCCAGGAGCTGGGCTCAGGCGGGGGCCTGGCCAGAGCTGCCTAGTGGAAGGAAGTGAGCCACAACAAAGACTCACAGAAAATATTAGCAGCAACACTTATCAGGCAACCACTGTGTGCCAGGCTCTGCACTAGACATTTGACATACATCTACCCTTCTCATTTTAATCTTCCAAACTACCCTGTGAGGTCTGAATAACTAGCGCCATTTTACAGACAGGCAATGAGCTGAAAGAGGGACAACGGCTTGCCCAGGGCCACACAGCTTCTACGCAGCAGGATCAGGTTCAGACTCTGGCCGGCCTGGCTGCAAAGTCCAAGCTCTCACCCTGTCACCAGGCAGCCTCTGTGGGAAGGAGACAGGGTGTCCCTCCGTCAGGCGGGCCCTCTTTCCCTCCCCCATTCTCACCACCTTCTACCAGGGCATTTCCACCACACTTTTGCTCTTGTTCCAAAGTCAGCCTGCTCAGTTCCATGCCCCTGCTGGCAGTAGCTGCCCTGCAGGCCTGAACGGTGCCTCTTTCCATCTGCTCTCACAACCGTGATGGGAGGGACACCAGGCAAGGATGTTCTCCCATTTTACGGTCAAGAAACTGAGGCTCAGGGATAAACAAAATGGTTAACCAGCAACACCCTGTCATCCAGGCTAGGATGGGACAGATCCAGACCTCGAAATCCAGTGTCCCTCTGTGACATCTCACAGTACTGCCTGCGAACCCAGGTGTGTTGGTGACTCCACAGGTCTTCAAACTTCTGTAGCTCACGACGGCCGGCTTACAAGGACTGCCTGCATCAGGCCTCTGGTGCCAAGTCCTGCCAGGATTCTGCAGGTCCCTCAGGGGTCCTCCCCCAGCCAGGAGGCCTCTTGCACAGTTGCCATGCAGGGACCGGGGTGTCCTGAGGCAATGAAGGTGCTGTGAAGGAGACCAGGGGGTTAGTGTATGATCCCCCTGGATGGCAAGTCCTTCTTCAGGGCTCCTGCTGCTTGGGAGGCGCCCTCTGATAGGAGGGCTCAGTGGGAAGGCACCTGTCCGCCAGCACTGCTCCAGGCAGACCCTCATGGTCCTGGAGAACCGTGGTACGAAAACCTCAGGGAGGACTCCCAAGAAACCCCCAAAGCCCACGGGTGGCCCATCCATCTCTTCTCCAAGAGTTTGGCTTCTGTTCTCCAGTGTTTTTCCCTCTAGGAGACAGATAGCCCAGGTTAATTTGGGGGTTGTTTCAATCCCGTTTGACAAGTGAGGAAACCGAGGCTCAGGTAAATAAAGTAATAGCCAGTTAGGAAAGAGATGGAGTGAACACAGGCAGCTCCCAAGCCCAGAGCAGCCCCTCCTGCTGAGCGCCATGGCTCCGCACTCTCCTCTGACCCCAGGCCTTATCTGGAAGTTTCCTTGGCACAGAGCAGACAGAGAATTTGTCTCTGCGTCTGCCCTTGTGAACACTTGGTTTGCACACCATCAATTTTTTTGTTTTTTTTATGTGTATACTATGAGTTCTATTTTGACTGGGAAAAAATACGTAGAATTACATATATGTATATATGTATAGAAACACTCCGAATCACACACAGCAAATCTTAACAGGAGTTCTCTCTCAGATTATTCATAATTTTAACTTGTGCTCTGCTTATGTGAATTTTCTGATTCATCTGAACATTTATTACTACTATAACTGGTTTTTTTTTTGTCAAAGCATTTTTTTTTCATTTTTTTAAACATCTTTATTGGAGTATATTTGCTTTACAATGGTGTGTTAGTTTCTGCTGTATAACAAAGTGAATCAGCTATACATATACATATATCCCCATATCTCTTCCCTCTTGCGTCTCCCTCCCACCCTCCCTATCCCACCCCTCTAGGTGGTCACAAAGCACCGAGCTGATCTCCCTGTGCTATGCGGCTGCTTCCCACTAGCTATCTATTTTACATTTGTAGTATACATACACCATCCATTTTAACTCAGAGCCTCAGGTTTCTGGAAGTGTTGGGTTGAGGGAATTCCAAGACTTCAGTTGACCTGGAAGGAATTTCAGGAGACGGTGCTGCCTCTTTCAACTTTATCCACAGCCCAGAAGGTCTGCCTGAGTCAAAGACTTGCTCCATCTCACTAGGGAGGATTTTCTCAAGCCCCGCCCCCCCATTCCTTCTTTCCCTCCCTCTCCCCCTTCACACACAACATGAAGTTTGCAAGGGAACAGGGCAGCCAAATTCCACAAGGTTTAAATCATAGTTCCATTTCACTCTGGTACTTGGCATTTTCAAAGAGTCACAGATTGTGAGAACTTGAAAAGACCTTATTGATGGATTTGACCGACTGCCTCTTTTAACAGCTGAGGAAAATGAAGGCAGAGAGGGGAGGTGGGTCACCGGGGTCAATCGACGGGTCAGCACAGGGTCAGGGCCAGAACACAGAGCCCGGGTCCCCTAGGCACTGCCCTTCCCGCTCTCCACTCAGAATCACATGATGCTGTCACTGGAAGAATCGACAGGAAGCATGGGGTCACGGCGATGGTTGGAGACAAACCCGAATGCCATTGGGGCCACAAGGTCACGTCGGAGGAAAAGGAGAGCCAGGACACGTCAGGGAGAGGGGTGGTGACAGCCACACAGACTACTGTCCTGAGGGCCCAGGATTTCTGGGCGTTCTGACTTTTTTTAAAGGACATCCATAAAATACAATTTTTAATGTGAAATATTCCAACTTTTAAATAGAGAAACAATTCAAGTTTAAAAATGAAACACCCGAGACTAACTTGTAACCGGAGATGGAGTCCAACTCCATCCGCTTTTAATAGATGAGGAAACTGAGGCACGGAGGAGCGGCCATCAGAGACCACACGCAGACCAAGGTCCAGCATGGCTGAGTCATTTCTGGGGAATCCCACCTCCGGGTCGCCTGTCCCGTCGGCACTGATCATGGGATGGCATTCCGCTCACAGCCCCAACTTCGCAGGTCTTAAGTGATTTGCCCAGGGCGGGGCACCTTACCCTGGGCCTTCTATTATATTTTCCCTGTGGTCCACATTCCCAAATCTCTCTAAGTATTTTTTTTTTCTCAACGTGTCCCTTTAAGACTCCAAAGTGGGCCAGAACATTCCGAGACCCTCTGAAAGCTGGGAAAGGCTGCAGACACCCTTGCCCTCGGCCAAGCCCTTCCCACATGCCATCCCCTACCTCTGGACATTCTGCCCTTCACAGCCCAGCTCAAAACAGCACAGCTGACACTCCAGAAAAATCTCATAAAGCCGAATTAGGAACATGTCAGCGAAAGGGGAAAATGAGATCATGTCCACACTGTCACCTTTCCCGGCTGGCTAAATCTGTCAGCAGGCCGTCAGTCGCCAAGCCCTCCCTGACCCCTCCTACGTGTCCAGTCCTGCGCCTGAGACCGGCGCATGGGGCAGTTAAGGGAGGAGATGACACGTAGCCTCGTAAAACCAGAGAAGAAAGTCGAGGGCTAAGATGAGCACTGAAGATAAGAAGGGTCTGGTGAGCGCCAAGATAGGGATGGCTAAAATAAACAATGGTATAGCAGACGGAATGGGTCTGGAGCGATCTCAAAGAATTGACAGAATTTGTGTAAGTGGAGTCGAGAGGAGAGGACGTTCAAGGTGTCAGGCAGGCACAGAGGTGGGGCGGGATGTGGCGTGTTGGGAGAGCCTAGGGGCTCAAGTGGCCTAGCTGCCCCAGCTCTTGGATGAGGCCCTTGATGGTTCCAAGCTCTGCTTCCTCAGCCACAGATGAGGGCTTGGGCCAGGTGAGCCCAGCTTGTTCTTTCTCCTTGAGCAGAGAATCTGTGCTGTATTCTCCAGCTCCCAGCTTATACCTAACTTATGTACTCTTTGAATGAATGAATGAGTCATTGAATATTTAACGTAAACATCAACCCAATGAGAAAAATATGAGAACAGATACCCGAATAAGATAATTTGGGGTTTAAATTGCTTCAAGACATTTCCCCATCAACCTTTGTGGCATCCCCATAGCAACCGTGGAGGCAGGTAGTATGGGTTTCATTACTCCCACTTGACAAGTAAGGAAACCGAGGTGTGGAGTGTGTTGGGAGGGGTGGGTGACTTACCTGAGTGGTGAGTTTGGGAAGGAACTGAGCCCCATGGCTCTGCCCTTCTGGGCTCTCCCTCTTGGGGGTCTGCCTGCCTGTACCGAGGGCACCCTCAGTCCTACTACTGAGAATGGGGCCTGCAGTCAGCTCGCTGTGTCCGTGCTTGGGTGGGAAAGTCTGGCTGATTCAGGCGGGATGTGAGCAACCCCTCTGCCCACGAGCCTGAGCCTTGTACCCATATGTAACACTTACCAGAATAAAGCTGACATTTTGATCTCCCTCTGAGTGACCCTGCAGCCACCTCTCAATGTGTCCTGAACTCAAGTGGGGCAAGATAAGGGGTGTTGTTTATTGTTTCTCTAAAACCTCAACAGAAATGTTAAGCAACTTAGATAAGCCACGACCTTACCTGGGGTCCCCTGGCAATTAACCGTCCTCCTCTTTCCACTTGGAGGAACCCTATCAGAGAGGAATGTGAGGACTGGCCTGGTGAGCCAGATGCACAGATTGTTTTCTGATCCTGAAAGTTTGGGAAACAATAATGATTTAAAAGCCTATCGGGTTCTATTCTGCAGGACTTATCAGAACCATCAATATGTTGCTGTGCTTGGTCGATCTCTAAGTAGAGAGAGATAAAATGGGCATCATTTTCCAGACTTATTGGAGTACATATTTTTTTCTCAAAGATCAATGTGAGGGTCCAGTGTTCCACTATTCCACATCTGGGGAAATGTTCCTCCTCACAGACTCATCCCCTCACTCCCAGGCCAAGTTCATGCCAATCTCCTGCTGCCTGGGTTCGGCTCTTCTTTTGTGGCAAAGACTGCTGGTTTCCCTCAGGGATCCATTCTCCCATGGCCTTTGGGAATAGAACTAAAGACTCTATTCCCCAGGCTGGAGATAGGTGTGGCCATGGACAAAATTCTACCAATGAGATATGAGGAAAGTGGTGTGTACAAGTTCTAGGTCATGTTTGTCCTTAATGAAGATGGCATTTCCTCAACTTCTACTTTTGCTCTTTCTGTAGACTGAACTCATGATATGATGGCAGGTGCTATAGCAGCTATTGTGGACCATATGATAAAAGTTACTGATAGAAAATGGCAGCGCAATAAGACAGATGGATCCTGGGTCTTCAAAACCATGAAACTGCCACATTAGCCCCGGACTGCTTAAGTTATTACTGTTACATGAGGGAGAAATAAACTGCTATTGTTACGTTGGCCGTTAGTTACAGCAGGTGAACTCCTTCACTTTGCATAGCTACTTCTAACCATTCTTCAAAACCTACCCAAAGGCCACCTCCCCGAGGAAGTATCCCGATTACACCAATGATATCTTGCCTCACATACCACGCCATGCATTCCAGAACGTATTGCCTAAACCAAATCTTGATGCACCGAATTCTATTGTATTTAGTGTTATTTGTTCCAATATAGAGTGTGGCACACGTCAGGAAGCGTGGAAAGACAGTTATTGAGTTGGGTGATATGACCTTAGCTGGTTGGTTCAGTGTCTCTTTCATCAGCATAGTACCTTCCAGACAGCGCCGTATGCCACTGTAGGGTGGGCCCGGGTCACAGACCTCTGTTGCCACCATTCACGCGTATTACACTCAACTGAGACTCGGGGGCTTTACTTCCATGTTTTCAAAAGAAACTGATGGGAAATAAGGCCAGCCAAGGTGGGGCGTGCTGGGGGACAGTCCTGGCACCGAGCCCCTAAATACGACCTGATGTCAGAGAACTCTGTGACATGTAACCCAAGAAAGGTCCTGCTAAAATTGGATTCTTCCGACATGGAAAAATAAGGCAGGCTGACTGCCGCCACCATGGAGAGGCGACAAATGTTTGACCTCGGGTGTGAGGATGACTGATTCCATGCTGTCACGGGGAGAAATGCACACCTGTTCCTGCTGGAATAGAGTCAACCCTGACCAGCCGCCCGCCCTCAGACAGACCAGCTGGAGCCCTGGGAAAAAAAAAAAAAAAGGATCACGTTCGCTGTTACACAACGAAGCTATTGAGCAGCCGCTCAGGATGGAATAGTCTGACTCGTGAGGTAATGAGCTCCCCGGCACTAGAGGTAACCAAGCCAGATGACCCCTGGTGGGGATACTTTAAGGGCATTCCAGGCTCAGGTTGGAGTAGGGGATTACACTGGGTGGCTTGAGGTTTTATGATACTGTGATTTTTCAAACTACAGGCTCCATCTCAACATGTCTCCCTGGGAGCCTACCATAGTGCCTGAAGTTCTATATTAGAGCTTTATTCATTGGAAGTAAGGCATCATGATCTCCTGAAGATGCCTGTTAAATAAAGGGATGCTACATAGTGTTATAGTTGTTGACTCTGTCGGTTTCTTTAGCAGACCCCTCTCCCAGATGGCTAGGGGCAGGGGTTACTAGAGCACAGGTCACCATAGTAGGGGGCCCTTATCATCCAGAACACAGCATGTAGACAGAGTATGCTTGGGTGTGGTTGCACTGAGAGAGCCGAGGGTACAGGAGGATGTGAGAAAGCAGGTGAGGTGGCCGAGTGCACCATCAGAAACCCTTTCATCCAATGCACAACTCGGCCCACGGTGGCCCCAACTAGTCCAACAGCCCAGCTTCTGCACACACCTTACACTTCCCAAAGGGAGCACTGGACCAGGAGTCCGGAGACCTGGCCTCTGGGGCTGGCTGGCCACTCCCTGGCAGCGGGCCTTGGGTATGTCTCCATGCCTCCCTGGAGAGCTCAGCTCCCTCCACTGCCAAATAAGAGGAGGCACATGCTGGTTTCCAAAGGTCCTTTCCCCCTGCTGGGGTCTGGAGCCAGGGCCAAAGCACCATGGCAGGCTGTGGGGCCACCCAGACCTCGTGAAACCCAACTCTGCTTTTCCTGAGCAATGCAACCTTGAGCGAGTTACCTAGGCTTCCTGAGCCTCAGTCCCCACCTCTGTAAAATGGGAACAGCAATACTTGCTTGCAAGGATTGTTAGGATGATGAAATACAAAATGGCTTCACAGTGACAGGCTGGATGCTGAGAACAGCCATTATCCATCATGTCATTTTACTAGTTAACGCCTCAGTGAGAGAAAGTAGGCTCTGCCCATAAAAGGAGAGTGGGACTGGAATTCAGACCCAGCTCAGGCTTTGTCATCTCCCCAAAGAGCCAGCAGCTCTGAGCTCCTGCCGGCTCGGACCCTGGCCCTCTTCTTGCCTTCTGGCGGCCCCGTTCAGGAGAAGCCCGGGTGACAACAGGGGCTGTGATCCGAAGCTGCAGGCATGGGAAACCTGGGCCCCCTCCCAACATTCTCTCCCCTCACTGGTCATCCTCCCAAAGTACCCTCCACTGGCCAGGGTCTCTGCCCTCAGGGCCCATGGGGGCCAGTCTAGGACCAGACATCAAGGTTGTCATCCCCACCCACACCCTTCCTGCACTGCCTCTCTGTCCAGCGGTAGGTGGGAAGCTCGTGAGTTTAGCAGTCAGACAACCGTGGACTTGAAAGCCTGCCCGGCCACTAACTGCCGTGTGCCCTAGGCTGTTTACTTTGGGTCTCTGAGCATCAGTTTCCTCATCTGTAAAATGGGCACAAGCAGCACCACTTCCCAGGGGCCTTGTGGAAATCTAAACATGGAAGTCAGTGCCCGGCACAGGGCAGGTCCTCTGTAAGTGGGAATTGCCTTTCTTCCTCTTCTGTCTGTAGCTTAAAGCATTGGCTCCAGGAAGGATCGATATTTTTTCCAATTTTTATTTTGTAATTTTTCAAACCTAAGTACATATTGAAAGAATAGGACCACAAATTCGCATGTACTTTTCACCTAGATTTGCCAATTTAGCACTTTACCATTTTTGCTTTATCACTATTTATACATATCACACTGTCTATTGCTATGACTATTCCTTCTCCCCTTTACTCCAGCAGGTGTTTTCTAAAAGCAAGGATAATTTCTCATATACCCACATCAACAAACTCAGGACACAACAGGGATGTAATGCTAGTATGCAGCCTACATCCAAATTTTGCCAATTGTCCCTCTAATGTCTTTTAGAGCAATTTTTTTTTTCTGGTCCATGGTCCAATCTAGGATCAGGCCTTGCATTTGCTTGTTGGATGTCTTTGGTCTGGAACAGTTCTTGTGCTCTCTGTCTTTCTTGACCTTGACACTTGTAAAGCGTGCAGGCCAGTTATTTTGTAGAATGTCCCTCCCTTTGGCATTGGCTGAGGGTAGTTCCTCAGGACACGCACTTGGGGCAGGGCTATCCCAGGAGAGATGCAGAGTCCTTCTCGGGGCCGCTAGTCAGGACATGTGATGTCAGCCCACTCATCGCCAGGGATGGCTGTGTTGGTTGACTCTGGCTTGAGGTGGTATCTGCAGGCTTTCTCCCCCGCACATTTGCCACTTTTCCTACTCTTTGGGGAACATGATCCTATTTTAACCCTGGACTCAAGTCAAGCAGAGCTGGGTTGTGGCTGGATTTCAACATTCACCAGCTGTGTGCCCTTGGCCAAATTACCTAATTTCTCTAAACTCATGAAACAAAGATTGTACTTCTGCCTCTCAGCGAAGTTTGGAGACTGGATGAGACGATGTGAATAAAGTATTGAGCACAACGTCCAGGAGGACGTTGGAGGAGGAGCTGCCTGGTGAACAGCAGTGGGTGTTCAATGAACATCTTTCTGAGGTTTAGGAGGGGACCTGGAGATCAAGAAGACGGCCCCCCTCCCCTGGTGATGGAAGGGGCTCCCAGCAAACAGCAGCAGAGGGACCAGATGTCACTGGTGGTGCTGTGACGTGCCCTGAGCTCAGAGAGGCGCCAGGGGCAGAAGAGAATTTCTAGTGACAGGCGGATAACCCCGGGAACAGAATTGGACACGCAAGGTAGACCACAGCTGTGAGCCAAGCATGGGCTTTGGGGTCTAGCCAATCTGTGGTTGTGTCCGATCTTCCCTTTGAATTAGCTGCGTGACCTGGGGCAAGTCATGTGACCTCTCTGAGCCTCAGTTTCTTCCTCTGTGAACTGGGGATAGTATTACATCCCTCATAGTGGTCTTGAAAGGCTGATAAGATTCATGTCTGCCACATGGTAAGCGCTCAAAAATGAAGCAGTAGCACTGACCGTCCCAGCCAGGATCTCTTTAAGAACACCTTCCCTGACCACATTCCCCAGAAAAGAGAAGCAGGCTTTCCTGAAATGCCCTCAGCATCACGTCCGCTCACACTCTGTGGGACCATAAATTGATATGACCTTCCTGGTGGACATCTTGACAAACGGGGATTTTGTTGGTCAGTGTTCTTAGCCGTGGACAACAGAATCCACTCAGCTAGTTTAAGCAAAACAGAATTTATTAAGGAAAATAGGTAGCTTGCAGAATCACCAGGAAGTGCAAGTAATCTTCCTAGGCTGGGCTTCCAGGGATGAGTCTCAAAAGCACAAGACAGAACTGGCTACCAATGGAACTGCTGCTTCTGCCTCGATCAGAAAGTTCCAGAACAGGAATGGCCACCATGACTCACAGCTCCAGGACCATGCCACTTCTGCCCTGATCTGTGCTGGCAAAACGGGTGCCTCGTGCCCCTCCTGCCTTCTCCCCGACCCATGACTTAGCTTTGAATCGCACTCACAGAAGTTCGCCTCAGTAACAGAACCAAAATCACATCAAGAATCCACACTGTAAGGGGGTCATGTTTTTTTGCTGTCCAATATCTAGACATACTGGTTAGAAGGAGGTAGAATATGTTTTGAACCAGCAATTGAGCAAATCAAGAACCGTAAAAATATTCAATCCTTTGAGGGGAGGGGGAGGAATAAATTAGGAGTATGGGATTAATAGAGACACACTGCTATGTATAAAATAGATAAACAACAAGGATTTGCTGTATAGCACATGGAACTATAGTCAATATCTTGTAATAACCTATAATGGAAAAGAATCGGAAGCTGTACACCTGAAACTAAAACAATATCGTAAATCAACTATAGTTTAATAAATATAATTTTTTAAAACTATTCAACCCTTGGGGCTTCCCTGGTGGCGCAGTGGTTGAGAGTCCGCCTGCCGATGCAGGGGACACAGGTTCGTGCCCCGGTCCGGGAAGATCCCACATGCTGCGGAGCGGCTGGGCCCGTGAGCCATGGCCGCTGAGCCTGCGCGTCCGGAGCCTGTGCTGCGCAATGGGAGAGGCCACAACAGTGAGAGTCCCGCGTACCGCAAAAAAAAGTTTTAATTTAAATTTTAAAAAAATTTAAAAAAATAAAACATTTAACCCTTGACCTAGTAGATGCTCTTCTAGGAATCCACATGAAGGAAATAATTGGAGATATAAAAAGTACTGGTGTCTAAAGAGGAAGGAGGGAGGGAAGAAAGGGAGGGTGGGGGGAGAAGGGGAAGAGGGGAGGAAGGGAGAAGAAAAACAAAATCCATGAACAGGGTATTGGTTCAATAAATTTTAGAACATTCATATGAAAGAGATTTTTGACCAATAGAAGTGAGGGTTTTGAATAGTTTAAAAGTTCTCAGGCTTCCCTGGTGGCTCAGTGGTTGAGAGTCCACCTGCCGATGCAGGGGACGCGGGTTCGTGCCCTGGTCCGGGAAGATCTCACATGCCGCGGAGCGGCTGGGGCCGTGAGCCATGGCCGCTGAGCCTGCGCGTCCGGAGCCTGTGCCCCGCAACGGAAGAGGCCAAAACAGTGAGAGGCCCGTAAGTTCTCAATAACATAGTATTAACTGGGAAAAGACAAAACAAACTATACATACAGTATGATCTCAGTTTTATAAGAAGGACACATATATGCAGAGTACAGTAGCAAAAGAAGTAACCTAAAGATGTTTATCTCAGTGTGACTGGCATCACATGGGATTTTTAAATTTTCTTACTTATACTTCTCTATATGATCTATGTGTTCTACGAGGATATGCTTTTTTTTTTTTTTTTTTTTTTTTTTTTGCGGTACGCGGGCCTCTCACTGTTGTGGCCTCTCCCATTGCGGAGCACAGGCTCCGGACGCGCAGGCTCAGCGGCCATGGCTTACGGGCCCAGCTGCTCCACGGCATGTGGGACCTTCCCGGACCAGGGCACGAACCCGTGTCCCCTGCGTCGGCAGGCGGACTCTCAACCACTGTGCCACCAGGGAAGCCCGGTATGCATTATTTTTTTCATAATTAACTGTTTTAGAAATTGAAGGATGTTATTAACAGAATGAGAGGTACTCATCACTTCTGCACACTCACCTGCCTTTACCTTGTGCAGGGGAGGCTGTGGTGAGGACAAGTGGTGTCTGGAAGATGACAGAAGTACGGGATGGAAACTGGGGTTTGGGGAGGGGGGACTAAGGGATAACAGTGGATTAGGGAGGACGAGGATCGACTATTTAGGATGGGCAGAGGCCATCGCTGACTTACCTGGCACATAAGTGGCTGTTGATCAATATTTGCTCCAGACCCTTAGAGAGGAATTGTCAAAGGGCTTGAAAGCAGCCAGGTCGCAGGAAAAAGAAGACAAATGACTTTGAAACAGATGAAAAGATACCCAGCCTCAATCGTAATCAAAGAAATGCAAAATAAAACAAGCGCTATTTTTCACTTAGCAGATTGGCAAAGATCACAATGTTTGATGAGAACACAGGCTGACTAGCCTGGAGGGAAGCTGGCTCTGCCTGCCCTGCAAAGCGGTTTGTAGCACCTAGCAGAACGGAAAACACACATGCCCTTTGATATGGCCACTCTGCTTCTAAGAATTAGTTCTCAGATGTAGCTGTGCATTGCTCATATGCAAAAGGGGCTGTACAAGGGTGTTTATTGTGGTATTGCTTATCTTAGCAAAAGATTAGAAGCCACGTTTTCAGTAGGGGTCTGATTAAATAAACCATGGTGCCTTCGTCTGATGGAATACTGTGCTAAAAGGCAGGCATCTCAAAGATATATTTATAAGGGATAAAGTCAAGGTGAAGAACAAAGTATATAATGTCCTATTTTTGTAAGAAAAAGCATGTACATGTATCATCTGATATCTATAGCACATTTCTGGTGTCCCTGGGGTATTTGAGGATCTGAGTGAGAGGCAATATTCATTGTTTATATTGATATTTTTATACTGTTGGGTTATTTGATCATGTTCATGTGTTCCATTTTCAATTCCAACATGTGATTTAAAAATAAAGACTCATTGAATTAATAATTGCGTTCAGAAGCCACAGAGAGGCATTTGGATGTGATGACAGGAGCCATAGGGAGCCACTGGTGGTTCTTGAGCAGGGGAGTGCAGCACGAGTGTGGTATTGAACAAGGAGGACCCAGAAGAACGGCAGAGTGGCAGGGAGAGGCTGAGAGCAGGGAAAGGAGCCTGATCGGCCAGACCAGCCCGAGGCATCAGTGCCCAGGCAGGCAGGCTGCACCCAGGGCACCTGGGGTCAGGGATGCAGGAAGCGCTACTCCTCGAGTAGCCCCTCTCATCCTACTCAGTCTGGATGGTTCTCTTTGTTCCTATCCCCCCATTACACCCCCCTACTTTCCCAGGTGATTTATGGAGTAA
The DNA here is from genome assembly GCF_937001465.1 of Orcinus orca. Lineage (NCBI taxonomy): Eukaryota > Metazoa > Chordata > Mammalia > Artiodactyla > Delphinidae > Orcinus > Orcinus orca. The sequence continues at coordinate 89,306,531 of NC_064560.1, forward strand.
TTCGTTTTTCTGCAGTGCAGATATTTACTCTTTAACCGTGGTCTCTCAGGTACCACTCTACATTCACCTGCCGGGTGGTACTTGCCTCGTCCTCTCCCTCCTCACACTCCCTGTGCTCTTGTCAGGACACAGCTTGCCCTCGCCCTGCATGCAGCTCCCCCAGCCCTCTTACCTGACTCTCACCTCTGAGCCCACATTGTTCCCCCTCACATACACAGTGCTACCCCTCTTCCCGGGCTCCACCATCCAGTGGGCCCTTAGGCCTGCAGTGAGATAGATGACAAAGGACCTTCTCCTTTATCTCAGCTTGGCTAGCCTCCTGAGGAGGTTTTGAAGGGTCTTAAGCCCCAGGAAGAGGGTGTAGAGGAGGGGAGGGTGGAGGGAGGACAGGGTTTTAGGGGAAGAAAAAAAAAAATCTGTCCTGCTTTACTATACCTTAATAGGTATACTTATTTTAATATTAAATATTATTTTAAATTATTTACCAATGAGTAAAATGAATGTTTCTAGGGATGCTCCAACTCATCCATTTATCCCACAGTCCAGGGTTTCTCAACCGCGGCACTGTTGATGTCTTGGGCTGGGTAATTCTTTGTCACGGGGGCTACCCTGTGGATTGTAAAGCAGCATCGCTGGCCTCTACCCACTAGACGCCAGCAGTACCACACCCTCCGGTTGTGACAAACAGAAATGTCTCCACACGTCGCCAAACGTGCCCTGGAGGAAAAACGGCCCTAGTGAGAACCACCGTGTATAGTTGTCACGCGTTCCCTAGTACAGAACTGCATGCTGATGGGAGGAGGCCACGGTGCCCCTTTATTGGTCTTCACCTGAAGTCATAATGGGGAGTTTCCGGCATTGTGGGGAAGACAGGCAGCTGCTGACAAAGCACCCTATAAATCACAGCACAGAGACGACCTCTGCTTTACCACTTGCCCCCTCTCAGAATGCAGCCGTGAAAAAAAAGCTTAAAAGACTCCAAGTAAAATGAACTCAAAGAGACCCACGCAAAGACATATTGTAATCAAACTATCGCAAGACAAAGACAAAGTGAGAATTTGAAAGCAGCAAGAGGGAAGTGATTCCTCACAAAGAATTGTCAATAAGATTATTAGCAGATTTCTTTTTTTTTTTCTTTTTTTTTTTGCGGTACGCGGGCCTCTCACTGTCATGGCCTCTCCCGTTGCGGGGCACAGGCTCCGGATGCACAGGCTCAGCGGCCATGGCTCACGGGCCCAGCTGCTCCGCGGCATGTGGGATTTTCCCGGACCGGGGCACGAATCCGTATCCCCTGCATCGGCAGGCGGACTCTCAACCACTGCGCCACCAGGGAAGCCCTAGCAGATTTCTTATCAGTGACTTTGGAGACCAGAGGTATTGTGCCGATATAGTCAAAATGCTAAAAGAAAAAATCAAAAACAATAACATTATTGTAACTTTTGGTTCGTAATTCCATATTATGGTTTCTACATGATTTAAGAGATTAATGCTCTAAAAAAAAAACAACTATTAATTTGGTTTTGGATACACAATGTATAAATATGTAATTTTGTAATATCAATAACAAAGGGTGGTTATGGAGTTCTAAAGGACCAGAGTTTTTATATGTTATTGAAGTTAAGCTGGTATCATTTCAAATTAGAATATTATAACTTGAGGATGTTAATGTAATCCCCATAGTAACTACAAAGAAAGTAGGTATAGCATATATACAAAAGGAAATGAGAAGGGAATTAAAATGTTTCACTACAAAAACCCCCCAAATAAACAGTAATGAAGGAAAAGAGGGACAAAAAAGCTATAAAGCATATAGAAAACAAATAGTAAAATGACAGAAGTAAGCCTCATTGTTAGTTATATCATTAAATGTAAATGGATTAAACTCAACAATGAAAATGCAGAATGGTTTAAGAAAACATGACCCAACAATATACTGTCTACAAAAGACTCACTTTATATCCAAAGACACAAATAGGTTAAAAGTGAAAGCATAGAAAAATATATCATGCAAATAGAAAACAGAAGAGAATGGGAGTGGATATATTAATAAAAGTTTCAATATATCAAGAAGATATAACAATTATAGATATTCATGCACCTAATAATAGGCCATCAAAATATGTGAAGCAAAAATTGACAGAATTGAAGGGAGAAATAAAGAGTCCTATGATAATAATTGAAGCCATCAATACTTCACTCTCAATATTGGGTAAAACTACAGACAGAAGATAAATAAGGAAATAGAGGACTTGAACAACATACTAAACTAACCAGACCTGACTTTACACTTTACCCAACAGTAGAATACACATTCTTCTCAAGTGCACATGGGACATTTTCCAGGATAGACCATATGTTAGGCCATAAATTGTCTCAATAGTTTATAAAGATAGATATTATACAAAGTACCTTCACAAAGAGGTGAAGTTAAAAATCATTAAGAAAAACTAGAAAATTCACAAATTTGTGGAAATTAAAAACGTACTCCTAAACAACCAACGGATCAAAGAAGAAATCACAAGGGAAATTAGAAAATATTTAGAGACAAATGAAATAAAAAATAAAACATACCAAAACTTATAGAACACAGCCAAAGGAGTGCTAAGGGAGAAATTTATAGCTATAAACACTTACATTAAAAACAAAAAAAGATATCAAATCAATAACCTAACTTTATAACTAAAGGAACTAGGAAAAAAAAAGAGTTAAACCCAAAGCTAGCAGAAGAAAAGAAATAATAAAGACTAGAGCAGAGATAAACAAAATAGAGAATAGAAAAACAATAGAAAAAATTAACAAAACCAAAAGTTGTTTCTTCAAAAAGATCAAAAAATAAAAAAAGATCAACAAAATTAACAAATCTTTAGCTAGACTGACTAAGAAAAAAGAGAAGACTCAAATTATTAAAATGAGAAATGGGAACATTACTACCAAGTCTATAGAAATAAAAATGATTCTAAGACTGTACTGTGAACAAAAATTATACATGAACAAATTGAATAACCTTGATGAAATAAATTCGCAGAAACCCATGATCTACCAAGACTGAATAACAAGGAAATAGAAAATCTGAACAGACTTATATATAAGTATTAAGGAAATTGAATCAAGCTGAGAGGGAGTCTAGGACAATATGCCCCTAGACCTGGTCCACCCTGGCTGGTCTCTGGAAGCCAGACCATAAAACAGAGAAGCCTCAACCTCAGCAGATGCTACTCCTTCTCCCCTGGGAGAGGCTCCACAAGGCAGGAGGCCCCCTTCAGCTCTGCCCTCTCTGACTCCCAGGTCCCTCCCCCTCCCCCTAGCCTAAGGGTTGGTACCCTGCCTATACACAGAGTAAGTAGCACCCTCTTGGGTGTGATATGAGATGAAGCTATACATTTCCCCACCTCAAGCCCTGGAGTTCCCCATTACTGATGGACTTGGTGGAGGTAAGCACTACCCTCCCCGGGTTCATCTTTCCAAAGGCACATCCCCTTCGGGAAAGAAAGCGCATTAATGTGCAAGGATCACAGTGTGAATAACCTGAGCTATTGGTTGGCCCTGCTCCCCACTCTGTCTGGAGGAACCTGGGCAGGTGGGAGCTCTGGCATTGGGAGCCAGCCGGCAGAAAGGGCATCCTGGGGAAGGACAAGACGTGACGTAAAACTCTACTGATGCCACGATTGGACCAGCCTCCAGCTCTGGCCAGGACCTCGCCTCCTGGAGAATCACAAAGTCACAGACTGTTAGGCTAGAAGGACTTGAGTCCAACTCCATCATTGGACAGATGGGGAAACTGAGGTTCACAGAGACAAAAGAGATTCCATAGCTATCAATGGCAGAATCAGGACAAGAACCTGAGTGTATTACATCCAGGCTGTGTTTTTGCTTTTTTCATGAAGGCTTTCTAGAATTCTAAGAGCCTGGGGCAACAGGGATCATCAAATTCAGACTCTCATCAAAGATGGGTATGTTCTAGAACTCCACCAGCCAGTTCAGACAAAAGGACTGGTGCTCTGGCCATCTCTGGAGAAGAAAACCTACTGTGAAATTTCCATACAGTTGCATACAGGTGAAAGCAGGTTAAAATCTGACCAATGTTACTGAGGGTCTACTCTAGGCTAGAAAGTTGATAGAAATGATTTCAGTCTATATATCCTAAACTAGCTCTTGAAGGCCATTATTCCACTTTATAGTGGAAGACACTGAGGATCAGAAAGAGTAATTTATTCAAATCCACAGAGGTAGGAAGTTGAGAATATGGGATTTGAACCCAAGTCTATTAGAATCAAAAGTACATGATTGTTCTACAAACAATAAATGCTGGAGAGGGTATGGAGAAAAGGGAACCCTCTTGCACTGTTGGTGGGAATGTAAATTGGTACAGTCACTATGGAGAACAGTATGGAGGTTCCTTAACAAACTAAAAATAGAACTACCATACGACCCAGCAATCCCACTACTGGGCATATACCCTAAGAAAAACCGTAATTCAAAGAGTCATGTAGCACAATGTTCATTGCAGCACTATTTACAATAGCCAGGACATGGAAGCAACCTAAGTGTCCATCAACAGATGAATGGATAAAGAAGATGTGGCACATATATACAGTGGAATATTACTCAGCCATAGAAAGAAACGAAATTGAGTTATTGGTAGTGAGGTGGATGGACCTAGAGTCTGTCATACAGAGTGAAGTAAGTCAGAAAGAGAAAAACAAATACCGTATGCTAACACATATATATGGAATCTAAAAAAAAAAAAAGAAAAGGTTCTGAAGAACCTAAGGGCAGGACAGGAATAAAGACATAGACGTAGAGAATGGACTTGAGGACACAGGGAGGGGGAAGTGTAAGCTGGGACGAAGTGAGAGAGTGGCATGGACATATATACACTACCAAATGTAAAATAAATAGCTAGTGGGAAGCAGCTGCATGGCACAGGGAGATCAGCTCCGTGCTTTGCGACCACCTAGAGGGGTGGGATAAGGAGGGTGGGAGGGAGATGCAAGAGGGAGGGGATATGAGGATATACGTCTGCATATAGCTGATTCACTTTGCTATACAGCAGAAACTAACACAGCACTGTAAAGCAATTATACTGCAATAAAGACATTAAAAAAAAAAGAGTGCTTGATTGTTCCATTAACTCATCATGGGTTGTGTGGGTGTGTGGGTGTGTGTGTGTGTGGAGAGAGAGAGAGAGAAGGAGAGGGAGGGGGAGGGGGGAGAAAGAGAGGGTTTGAAAGAACAAGGGTGAGTTCTACACTCTTACCATCCCTGATGGTGGGAGAGATGGTGCTAAAAGGCTGATCATACAGTTATTAGTATCACCATCTTCTAGCATCTGCCCCTGATTTCACTGACCAGCTTCCCAGAACAGGTCAGCTCTCCTATTATGTGCCCCCTCAGGGTACTCTATATTTTCTTTCACAGCATTATCACAGTAGTGATTCAGTTACCCATGTAATTATTTCTTCAATACATCTGTTCTTCACTAGACTGTCAGCCTCTTGAAGGCGGGGACTGTGTCTATCTTGGTCACCACTATATCATCTCGCACCTAGCACAGGGCCTACATAGAGTGTGTACTCATAGTATTTGTTAAATGGATGGATGGACGGGTGGATGGATGGATGGATAGATGCATACATGGATGCGTGGATGCTTGAATGTTTGGATGGACAGATGAATCTTAGCTCACTGGAGACCTGAGATGTGCAACGAACCGGAGCCCTAAGCCTGGGCTCCTGGCTGAAAGTCCCAGCAGACCAAGACTATATCTCTGTCCCCAAACTCTGCCTGTGTGGTGAGTCACCCTGTTTCTGAAAACCACATGCTTCTTTCCACAACGAGGCTGCCCAGAGGGGCCCCTAGGCCTCAAAGAGTGTCAGGAAAACTCTGCTCACACACACAATTACTGCCAGCCCCTTATCGCTGCTGCTTCTTTGATGTTCTCTTTGTGAGTCAGAGCAGCTCTTGCCTCAATGCTGTTCCTGTTTCAGCAGCACTCTGACATTTTTAAAAGAAAAAAGTCGGAAGTGACAGGCTCTGTCTTCGGGCTAAGACTGCAGACAGTCCTTCGATTTGATTTGATTATAAAGGGACTTAGGGTTGAAAGCAACAAGGACGACAGAGAGAAGATGGGTGGACCCTCCCACCTATGGCAAAATGAAGGGAAATGCTCCAGGCCTTTGGAAGAAACCGTCCCCAAGTTCTCCTCTTCTCCAGCAGATCTACTGTACATGCCCTCCTTCCAGTCAGACGAGGGTCTGGCGTTTCTTGATACACCTTGAACTCTCTTACTTCCTTTCTTACCTACATGTTTCCTCCTGCCAAGAATGCCACCCCATCTCCCATCTCTACCACTTGCATGTCCAAATACTGTGCAGCCCCCTAGGCGGCACTCAGTTGCTCCTTTCTCCTCTAAGCCTCTTCTGATCACTACAGCCCCATCTCCTGACCGGCCTGCTCTCTGATCTCTGGTCACATTCACTTCCCATGTGGCAATTACTCAAGTTACTGTCTAATGATTATGTGCATTTTGCAACGTTCTGCTGCAATTTAAAGGAAAAAAGTTGTGATATCTCGGGGACAATGGCATTTGTGGAGCCCAAAAAAAGAAGCTGGAATCCAACTCAGCTATTTCCTTCTTATCTGATCTCAGAGCAGTTATTACTTCCGTTTGTTCATCCCTGAAATTGGGTTTCTTTTGGATAGTTTTGAATATGAAATAAGATCATGGCCATAAACATGCTTTGTGACTGTACATGGTTCAGGATGAGCAGCGCCACCATCATCTTCATTCTCCCCATCGTTTCCAGTCTCGTCACCATCAGCAGCATCATTGCAGCGCTATTTCACACGTGTTATCTTCCAAACTGGACAGTGAGTCTCTCATGGTTAGGGATCCCCCTTCCTACACCTAGTACACGGTTGGTATCCAGTGAGTTTCTTAATCAACTGATAAACTCAGAGGGAAAGAAGTCAAAGAGAGAATGCTGTATATGATGAGGATGTCTTTCAGAGATGCTGTTGTCTTCCTTCCTCTGTCTGAAAAAGAACAGATGGAAAGCAAGGGCATTATGAAAGTCAGATGCGTCCCTGCCTAACGAGGAAGGTCTTGGACATTTTTGCCATAGTCCCTGACTGCTACTTTCTAACTTATAGTCTCCTCCGGTCTTCAAGAGTCCTGAGAAAGGCGGTGGGGAAGCATAAGTGCATTAGCATCCCATTCTACAGTCAAGCAAAGTGAGGCTCAGTAAGGCCAAGGGTCTCACTCACTCCATGGTCAAGCAGTGAGTCATCAGTAAAACCCAGCCCCTGGAGCAGTCTCCTAACCTTGGCCTTGGATCTTTTCAGGGGGACACTCATTCCACTGAAAGAGGATTTTCTACCATTAATGGAGGGAGAGATTTTATAAGTGTTATTGTTCCTCATGGTGTCCTTGCAAGGACCCACCAGCATCCCCATTTTATGCATGACGAGACTGAGACTCTGAGAAGTGAGATGACCTGCCTAAGGTCAGAGAGAGGAGGTAGGGCCACGCTCTCATTTCCCAATACCCACTGAGCACACTCTAGGCCTCTGGGCTGAGCCTCCTGCCTGGGTGCGAATCTGTCCCCGTGTTCTCTGGTTCCCCCCACTCACAGGAAGTTCAGGTCAACCACATCCTGCCACGTCCTTGCAGACGAGATAATGATTCTCACCACCACCATTCTCTGTACCACCACAGCCCAGCCCAGCCCAGAGAAGGCACACAGTCTCCCTCAACTCTGTTGACATCCACTGAATGTCAGGGTTAGAAGAGGCCAAGTTCTCTGCTCCTTGGGGTGTCCTCCTCCAGAGTCGTCTGGGGCACGTGTTAATAGCCCAGAGTCCCCAAGCCATCTCCAGAATTTGAGACAATGGAGCCAAAGTAGTGACCTAGGAATCTGCATTTTTAACAAGCACCCTGCATCCTTCAATGAGTGTTGAAGTTTGGGAAACCACTAGTCCAGCACTCTCATTTTAAGAGAGACGAACTGAAGTCTGGAGAGGAGACCTGACTTTGCCCTCCCAGCCCAGCAGCACAGAACCGGTTGCCTCTTTGCCGTGCCTGTTGAATTCCTTAAAAGGGACCACGGAATGCTATTGAATTCGCACTTCCCCATTAGGGAAGCAGGTTGGAAAAGCTAATTAAGCCAGCTTGGGATCTAATACATCCAGCTCCCCATAAGCAAAAGGCACGAAACTTTTGTGGAGGGAGAGAAAGACTTTTGGAGACCCTCCAGAAGAACTCCTTGCATTCAAGGCTGAATCCAACAGTAGACAATTTAGAAGGAGCCTTCTTGGAGTGATCTGGAACTGGCCTCCAGTCCGAAAGTATTAACACGTTAGCCCAGAAGCGGGCAAACTGCAGGTCAAACCTGGCCCGCTGCCTGTTTTTGCGAAGTTTTGTTGGAATGTAGCCACCCCCATTTGTTTATGTGTTGCTTATGGCTTGCTTGGCTTTTGTGCTAAAATGGCAGAGTAAAGCCTAAAATATTTACTATCTGGCCCTTTACAGCAAGAGTTTGCCAACCCCTGTCTCGGCACATCAATCACCCAGCAAAGCTTCCTTCCCTTCGCTGTTCCAGCAGGTCTCTGGTTTTCCCACTCCTGCAACCCCAGCACCTAGCAGCATGGTACTTGGCATAGCGCAGGTGCTAGAAAACAATTGTCAAATGAATGAACCATCACAATAAGCTATTTGACTTCCCATTACACAAATGAGAAAATCACAGCTTTCAGAAAAGGTTAAGTATATAGTCTAAGTTCTCAGAGGTAGAAAGTGCTAGGATTAGACTCTGTCTTGATCCAGAGTACAGTACTTACCCCCATATACTTGAAGCAGGGGTCAGGTAGAATCTTGCCAGAAATCTTGCCAGAAATGGGGTCAAGGGTCGATCTTTTGGAAGAAGGGGCTGGAGAGGTGGGAAGACCCTAGAAAGGAATAAAGAATCATTAGAAGGGATAAGAAGACCCTGCGGCTGCCGCTGGGAAAATGGATTCCTAGACATTATATGAATGAAGCTAATTCAGACTAGAGTGTTAGCTGCTTTCTGGACCTGCTGTCTTCTTAGCTGAGGGTGAGTCATGGAGCTCTTTCACCTGTCGGCAAAGGAGGAGGGCTCTTCACGGAGTGCAAAGAGGAGATAGAAGGGCATCAAGCATGCTTACCAGAATACAATTCAAAATTAGCCAGGTTCTGATCTGAGTGGTGGTGGGTCCCTGGTGGCATTCATAGAGAGCCCTGACGGCCACTTGGCAGTGTGGGTCTGTGGTGGACATGCCCACCACAGGAAGAGCCTGGGCCCAGTGACTACGAAGTCTCTCCCAACTCTGAGGGGCTCACCCTAATGATATGGCTTGAGTCAGCCATGACACTCCCCCTTCCAGCTCATGCGGAGCCATTAAACGTACAGAACAAACTCTCTTAAACCTGATGAGAGCTGGCTTGATGAGGGTCACTTGGCCCAACAGGTCATAGAAAGTGGGGAATCCCTTGGGTCCCTGATTTGAACCCTTTGTTATCTTTCCCCCAAAAAACATGCCCACAAAGTATTGTGGACAATTTATAGCCTCTGTTTCCTTAAGGTAGACTGAGAACATAAAACTGAATGCCAAAGATTCAATTTTACAGGTTTTTGTTTCCCCTCTAACCTTTACAGTTGTATCACTTACACAATTAATTCACCAGGAAGTTGTTGCGCTATCACATGCATTGATTCTCTCCCAAGCGTTCAACTTAGCTTATGATGAAACGACTCTGTTTTTACGCCTTCATATTTCATTGCATTACGGAATAATAATTGAACTATTTAATTAAAGTGATAGGAACAGGTTGAGAACAAACACAAATAACTCTCGATAAGCCTATACAACTCAACTGATTGGAACCGACGTGCCTGGGGAAATTGGAGAGTACCTGCTAGCTTCAAGGTGGTTAGTTGGAGATTGTTTAAGAGGGTTCTGCTAATTAACCACAGGTGCCGCAGCCCTTTGTCATGTGCAGAGCACTGTCCTGGGTAAGCCTCATGACCCTCTGAGGCGGGTAGAGAAAACGTTCACCTAGGCAAAATGAGGGTCAGGGATGTGAAGTGACTTTCTCAAGGACAAAGGCACAGGGATTCTCTCCTTTGTGTCTGTACTTCTGGAGCCCAGCACAGAGCGGACACCTGAAAAAAAAAAAAGAAGTCCATAATTTATGGGACAGAAGTAAGAGAGCTGGGCCCACGTCCAGGGAGATGTGCTTTGTAATCCCCAGTTCCTCCAGCTCATGTGTGGAATGAACTGTGTGTGAAAATATAAAGCATGTGTGAAATGCACACTCTATGCTGAGCTCCATGCCTGGCTCGGGTACAAAAGATGGAACCTATTCTCATCTGTTTAGGGCCTTGTGCTCCCTAATTCTTATTCCTCTCCCCACCTTTCCCCTAGGGGAAAAAAAACCCCTAAATCCTTCTGTCTCCTTTGGTGTTACTGTTAAATGCTTCTGCAAAGTGGCCTGGGAAGAAACAACTGAGAGATTGGGGAGTATGCCCTCCTCCAGGCTCAGCTGAGTGCCCCCCCACCTGGCTCACCTGCACCCCTTCACTTTGACCTCATCTCTTACTTCCAACTCCAAGACTTTCCGCACGTATGCAAAACATCCTGGCCCGTCTCCCCACCAGCTCTAGGGGAAACCCTAAACCTCAAAATGAAAATAAGGGGCCCATTTGCCTCCGGGGAAATTAGACACAAACAAGCCTGGGGTGAACCGCTGGGCCAGAGCTGTTTCTCCAGATTAGTCATGGTTACCCACTCACGAATGCCTCTGCCACTGGCTACCCCTACAACCCCAGCTCATCTGGAAGGCTGGCCTGGTCACCAGCAAGGCCAGATGAGCAGGGGGTGAAGAGGGGAAGGTGGGGGGGGGGGGGGACATGGCTGAGGAAACCACTCTGCCCTTCCACCTGGATGGGGCTTCTCTTTTCTTCTTTCATTCTCTTGCCAAACTGCCCGAGAAACTGCTTGTCAGCAACTCCACTCCCTTCCTGCCAGCGCTACTAGGAGACCTTTACACGCTTAATAGAAGGGGGACGGTGGCCTCAGCCCCCGTCTTCACTCTCTCGGGGAAGTCAGCATTGTTCCTGTGGTTTATTTCTCAGCAAACATTTATTTTTTTTGACAGGTACGCGTTAGCCATGGCTCTGATGCTTAGTAAGGTGAAGACATCCAGTAATCGCTAGATAGCACACTCACCCCGCCAATGGTGCGGGTTTCTGTCTATCTGGCTCATTGCTGTATCGTCAAGGCCAGGAACAGTGCCTGGCATATAATAGGCACTCAACAAGTATGTGCTGAATGAATGAATGACACAAAGAATTGCAGATGTCATGCTGAGTGCAAGAATTAAACCTATCCTGGGCCATGAGAATGTGTCACAGGTCACCTTTGGGTCCAGGGAAGGCTTCTTTGCAGAAATGATGATCTAGCTGAGATTCGAGGAGCGAGTAGAAACCAGCTGAAGGAAGGAGGGGTGGTGGCAGGAAGAGAAGCCCAGGTAGAGGGAGCAGCATGGCTGAAGGTCCAGACGCAGGAGGACACAGTTCCTGAGGGGCTGACTGGAGGAGGTTGCTGGCATGGAAGACGGGCAGAAAAGGAGGGTTGGGTCAAGGTGATGCTGGAAAGGACAGCAGAGCAAGCCTGGCAGACTGGGGAGAGGACTCCAGCTTCTTCCTCAGAGCAATGAGGAGCCGCTAAAGCGCATTCAGCAGGAACTGATGTGGTCAGACTTGTACTGGCATCACAAGTTGAGATGCCTCTAGAATAATACATTTGGGAGTGTCTAGCTATACAGGACAATGGGGAGCTGTGGCTGAAGTTTAAACTTATGTCTTTCTAACCAACTACAGTACAAGTTTACCTTCATGTCACTACGTAACGTGTTCCATTTAACAAACACCAATGTTGCATGACTACGTGCTGGATACCGTTCTAAGTGCTCAGCAAACATTCACTCATTTCACCCTCACGATGACCTCGTGACGCTGGTGCTATTATTATCATGTTTAAAAGATGAGGCAACTGGGGTGGGGCGTTCAAACTGAGAACACAGATGGCGGAACCAGAGTCTTCCTCAATTCCTGTGGGGCACAGAGAGCTGCAGTGGGGGTGACTCGGGAAGCCAGACAGGGCTTGATCGAGGGTCAGTCAGCTGTCAGGGGGTGCAGAGCACCAGTCTCAGTAAGGTGGCGGGGAGAGATGGAGCCCTATCCCTGGGCCATGGCAGCAATCCTGGCATCTCTCCGCATCGTCCTAGGAATCCCTTCTCTTTCTCCACTGTTGGATCACCTGCTTCATGGATCCCACATCTGCCTCTTCCTTAGTGGACCTCCTTCATTTTAGCAGAACACCCCCTCCAGGAGCATCATGACACAGGGAAAATGGGAGGCAAATCTGGGAGGAATTTCCAGTTTTAGAAATGTCTTTAGAGCCTCTGCTGGAGTGTTATTTGGCTGGGTACGAACTCTACATTGCAAATACTTTTCAGAATTTTGAAGACGTTGCTTTTTTGCTTCTAGTTTTCAGTGCTGCTGCCGGGAAGCCCACACTGGATTAATAGTTTGGCTGGGTATAGAATCCAAGGGTGTAAATCACCTTCAAAGACTGTTGTTGAGAAATCCAACGTCATCCTGTATCCTGATCCATTATACATATCTTGTTTTTGTTTTTCATTTGTTCCTTTCTGGAAGTTTTCAATATTCCTTTTATCCCTGGTTTTCTAACAATTTGCCTTGATGTGGGTCTTTTCATCATTTGCTGTGTCAAGCATGTGCTGGATTCAGACAAGGAAACTCGTGATTTCAGTTCTGGGAATATTATGTTGTATTATTTCCTTGAATATTGCCTCCCCTGTGTTTTCTCCATTTTTTCTCTTTTTGGGACTCTTACTACTTGGACGCTGAATATCTTAGATGGATCCTGCAATTTTCTTATGTTTCTTTCCTATTTTCAGTCTATTTATCCTTTTGTTTTACTTTCTGAGAGTTCGCCTCGTGTTCCAAATGTTGTGTTATTTAAAACATTGTTTTGGTCTGTTAATTTTCATTTTCAAGAGCTCTGTGTAATTCTTAGTTTGATCCTCCACTGTTCCTTTTTACATTCTGATGTTGGATTTTTGGATGCAATATCTTCTCATCTTTCTGATATTACTCGTAATTTTTTGAAGTCCAAAAAACATATTGAAAATGGGTCACTAAGGATTAGATGAAAAGCTCTGTGGGGTTGAATGGGGTTTGCCATTTGGTGAAATTCACTACAAGGTAATGATGTGGGGAACTAACCATTTCATTTAGGGACACACACCCCAACCACCAGGAATATCCCCCACTTTGTAGATTGGGGTGTAGTCACTGAGAAAATGAGCAATTCACCCAAGGCCACACAGTGAACCGGTAGAGGAGAGATCGAAACCAAGGACGGCTCAACTCTGCAATCAGCGTTCCAGACCACTGTACTACACTGCCTCACAAAGCAGCAGCAGCTGACGTTTATCAGGCGCTTTCTGTGCACCAGGCACTGTTCTAAGCCCCTAAAAACGTAAAATCAATTTAATCCTCACAACAGCCCTTGGAAGTAGGTACTGTTGCTAGACCCATCGTTGATGATGTTGATCTGCGACACAGAAACCACTGGCCCAAGCCCACACAGCTGCTAAGTGTCAGGGGCAGGACACGGTCTGAGGCAAGCTGGCCCTAGAGCTCTCTCTGCTTCGTCTCCCAGAGCCTCAGTTTCCCCATCTGAAAAAAATGGCCATGATTCCTAACTCCCAGAGTTATTTTGAGGATGAAATGAGAGAACACATGTAAGAAACATGTACACAATGGAGCCTCAACAGATGTTATTTTTATTTAAAAAATCCCCCCGTCCCACCCAGGCTTCAATTCCTTTAAAACCAGATGCTACGGTGTGGGCCTCTGAAGGCTTCTCCCGGCTGTGAACTTCGTGGCTCCAAGAGCTGGGCTGCAAAGTTAGAGGGCCTAACTCAGAGGAGAGAGGTGAGGTGGGAGTGGGTTTGAGGGTAGGAGGCATCAAGGCCTCGGGGATAGAAGAAGACAAAAATCCTGAGGTGAGAGCCAGTGTGACATGGCCCCGAGCATCACTCCTGAGTTCCCAAATAGCTGTGAAGTTCAAATAACAGACTCCAACTGACACATAAAAAGGAACACATGTAACCACTTACAGGCCAATTAATATCGGGGCGGGGAGAGAGCCACAGGGCTGGGAGGCCACTGGGGTTGAAGTGAGCAAAAGAATGATGGCCGTGCTTCCGGCCCTCCGGCTGAAATGGGCTATTATATGTCATCAGGAAACTTAAGAAGGGGGGGGGGGGAACAACCGCTGATCAAAGTCCCTTTTGTCAACTTCTAACAGATTAATAGATGACAGATTTTGCACTTAGAGCTCTACTGCAAGGTCAAGGGCAGTGAAATGGAGCTTGTTGGGACTTTCTTCTTTCGTTCAGCTTCTAGGCTGCAGGACTCATCACTCTGACAGCCTGGCTGCCTGAAACGGCTGGAAGAAGGTCTGCCTCCCCCAGGGCTTTTGTGGGGGAGAGCGGAGGGCTCCTTTTTAACACAGACAAGCGAGGCGTGTCTCCTGCCCAGAGCCACTTCCCTGCTCAGGCTGCTGCTGGGGTCCATCTCTCCTTGCAGCCCCAGGCTCATCACGGCACTGCCCCCAGCTTCCCTCTTATGGCCTCGTGGTGGCCCTCAGGGACCACAGAAGGAAGACACACTTCTAAAGCTGGCTTCTAAGTCCTTCAGTGATTTGCCCTCGCCCCCATTACCCCGGTGTGTTCACATCAGTCACACCAGGTTACTCGTACCTCCCCAAATGCCCCTTGACCTCTGCTTCCACGTCTTGGCCTTCTCTGCCACACTTTTTATCTTCCTGTCAATTTCCGATACATCCATCAAGGCTGTGCCAGTGCCAACTCCTTTGGAAAGCCCATTCTGACCCTACTGCCCTGCCCTCCCAGCCCAAGGAGATACTCTATTCTCTGTGACTCCCAGACCCTTCAGATACACAGCCTTGGGCATTTACCTTATTATAAGGTCTTATAATCATCCCCATGTGACTATTTACAGAGGCCAGTGTGCTGCCTAGCATGGAACAAGGGCTTCCTGTTACATAGAGATAGGTAGATGCTGGGTGATTCACCAAGGTGTTAGAGACTGTGGAGGAAGCCCCTAATGTCACCCTAATAACCCCTACCCCTGGCAGAACCTGTGACTTGCTCCAAACCAACAGACCAGGGTAAGGGTGATGGGGTATCACCCCCATGATTTGGTTACATTGTAAGGCAAGGGTGATAGGCTGTCAATTTCACAATGATGTTGCTTTATAGAAAACTCCACACTGACAGACTGCAATGAGAGATTCTCCTTGCCTGCTTGATGAAGTTAGCAGCCATGTTTAGAAAGCCCATATGGCAAGGAACCGGGGGTGGGCAGCTCTAGGACGGCCTCCAGCTCCCAGCCAGCAAAAAGCCGGCCGCTCGGTCATACAGCCACGAGGACATGAATTCAGCCACAACCTGAGTAATCTTGGAAGTGGATCCATCCCCTGTTGAGCCTCCCAATGAGAATGCTACCCAGCCAAGACCCTGACTGCAGTCTTGTGAGATGTGGTGCAGAGGACCCAGCTAAGACGTGCCTGGTCTCCTGACCTATAGAAACTGTGAGATGATAAATGTGTGTGTTGTTTTAAGTTGCTACATTTGAGCTGCTCTGCTACTCAGCCATTAACAAGCTGATAGATTATTCTTTTTTTTAATTAATTTATTTTATTTTATTTACTTTTGGCTGTGTTGGGTCTCTGTTGCTGTACGCAGGCTTTCTCTAGTTGCAGCGAGCAGAGGCTACTCTTTGTTGCGGTGCGCAGGCTTCTCATTGTGGTGGCTTCTCTTGTTGCGGAGCACAAGCTCTAGACGCGCGGGCTTCAGTCATTGCGGCTTGCGGGCTCAGTAGTTGTGGCGCGTGGGCTTAGTTGCTCCACGGCATGTGGGATCTTCCCGGACCAGGGCTCGAACCCGTGTCCCCTGCATTGGCAGGTGGATTCTTAACCACTGCGCCACCAGGGAAGCCCCTGATAGATTATCCTTAAAGATGCATTCTTTGGGGTCTGGAAGTCCCAAATAGTCTGGGGGAAATTCAGTTTCATTCTAATAAGTCAGTGCATTGGCAAGAAATTTTTACCAGCCAACTCGTAGCAAAACTCCAGAGCAAGGGCTTGGAGAGTGAAAGTGGGGTCAGGCCCAGGGAGACAGAGAGAGACTTAGAAAGATGAGAGGCCACAGTCAGACAGGAAACAGGAAGAGCCCTGAGCCTGAAATCAGGTTCCGGGTTCCAGCCTCTGCAGATAGTTTGCTAGTAGGCTTTGGGCGAAGCAGCCCCTGTCTGGGTCTCCATGATCTCATCCGCAACCCAACTGGTATGAACAGTTTGAGCTCCATAGCTCTCTCTGGCTCTAGCATTCTGAGTCTATGACAGTTCAGTTTTGCCAAGGAACTCTAAAGTTCAGAGCATGCTCAATCTTTCACTTATTCCTTCATTCATTCAGAATAAGTTACCTCTCCTCGCAATAATTTTTAGGACTGCTAACCATGTAAAACATACCTTTAGTCACACCATTAAAAAAGAGAGCGACATATAATGAATTAGGGGGAGGGGACAGAAAGCTATGCCAGGATCCCAGGCTGAAGCAGACATCTGCTTGGATAGCTCCCCTTCCCCCTCCGCACATCTCCTATATAGAATCTATTCCATGTGCTTAGGGTGGGGCTCCTTTCCCCACCTATAGGATGGTCACTTGGCCTGGGTTTGGCCAATCAGAGTACCTCAAGTCTCTGGCCACTGTGACTGGTTCAAAAATGAGTATATAGGCCAAGCAGGACCACTCAGAATATCCAATAGGGCTTTGCTGCCAGAGCTGGTAGAAAAGATTATCTTTCTTCTGGGGCTGCTAAACTCATAAGACGTAAGTTTGGGGCAGTTTGGGGCTGTCTTCTGGAGAAAGCTTATCTGAGATCTAGAAAGGGAGCCCGGGAAAGAGTGAGCCCCTTGGATCCAGACATCTCTGAAGCCCGCTGCACTTACTTGACCTGATAAATTATCTTTTTATTTAAAGTAGTAGGGTTGGATTTCTGCCACTTGTAACCAAAAGCATCTTAACGAATGTCGTTATTTCAACTGAGCATATAATTTAGCTCTGGGTCTCTTGGAAGCCAAAGCGAAAAGGGAACCACATTGCATCACAAAGCTCCCCTTCTCTGATATCACAACCACAAAGCACCAAGAAAGAAAGCCTTTGCTCAAGTACTCTGGCCTTTTTCTCATGATCGTTTGCATTGGTGGCCCAGATCGACATCTTCCACAGCTGTTTCAGAAATGACGCAGAAACATTCCTCATGTGGCTGGCTGCCTTCTACCCTGAATCTCGACCAAAGACCAGCCACAAAAACCAAGCGTCTCAGCGCTCAAGAAGACCTCCTAGGCCTTTGCCCAGAGAGGCGAATGGGCCACGAGGCTTGGGGTCCGGCCATTCATTGGCCCCTCCTTTCAAAGCCTCCCCAGAAACTTCTCCAACGGCCGCCCTGAGGTTTGACTGTAATCCGTCATTTCTTCGGTTGGAAGGTTGGTGTTTCCTTGCAAGGGACCACAAAGCCATATTACATTCAAAGTTAAGTAAACAAACGTTTGAATCTGTGTTTTAATGGTTCCATGCCATCTGCCATCTGGTTTGGGGGAGCAAGGAAAACTGTGGTTTTGTTGGTTTTATGTGTGTGTGTTGTTGGTGGTGGTGGTTTTTTGGGTCGTTTTCTTTTTTTTTTTCTTCTTTTCCCTGTGAAAATTCCCTAAGGTTGAGCACTGGCAGTACGGGCTGGTTAGAAGCCACCTAGTTTCCCACGTCTTAACTCACAGCTAAATGTTGGAGGCTGGTCTGGGTCCCCATCTGCTAAGCAGCCTGTTGTGTGAAAATGAGATCTATACATATGCAGAGCTCCACAGCCTGGCTTCCAAGATGTAAAGGATTGTTATGAGCGAACCACAAGAAGCACTTATTTAATGTTGACAGGCTACACTCAGACCAAAGGCTAGAGTGAGGCATATGGAAAGGGGACACAGGAAGCCTGGTGTCTGAGCACCCCGGGGGCTGTCAGGAAAGGCAGCTCTGCCTTCAAGACCTGGGGTCGCTAGAGATCTCAAGCCTGCAGTGACTTGAAGGAGAAAATATGCCCCAGACACTGAGTGGGAAATACGCCCCAGCCTACCTGGAATCTTTAATCTGGAAACTGCAATGGCTGTAGCGGGTGGGGAGAGGGCACAGTCCACAGCGAGGGCGGGGTGGAGGCCAACATCTCTGCCTCTCCTGCTGCCCCAGCTGTTTCCGGCCAGTGAAGCCTGGAGCTGCTTGAAAGAGGTGGGAGGTGGGGGGAGGGGGGAGGGGGGAGGGGGGAGGGGAGTACTCTCAGAGTTACAATTTCCAGGACTTTTAAACCAGGTCTCCAGCTTCCCCATCAATAAGATACAGACATGCTTGGCGATGGGTCACAGGTGCCCATGCCACGGGGCCAGGGAGGTGATGAAAGTGAGTGAGCCTGGCTGGGTGGGGACCAAG
Source organism: Orcinus orca (assembly GCF_937001465.1). Lineage (NCBI taxonomy): Eukaryota > Metazoa > Chordata > Mammalia > Artiodactyla > Delphinidae > Orcinus > Orcinus orca. The sequence goes on from NC_064560.1 coordinate 89,325,200, forward strand.
ACACGTATGCTAAAGGGCAGCGGTGCCCCGGCAGCGGGGGGTGGGGGGGTGGGGGGATCAGGGGGAGGGAGACTTCCCTGGCGGTCCAGTGGTTAAGACTCTGGGCTTCCCATGCAGGAGCTGTGGGTTCGATCCCTGGTCGGGGAACTAAGATCCCACATGCTGCACCTTGTGGCCAAAAAAAGAAAGAAAGAAATAATAATAATAAAGGGCAGTGGGGACTCAACTGGCCCCAGCGATGGTGGCCATGCAGGAGCCCAGCCCAGTGTGGTCAGATGTCCCAAGTTCTCAGGAAAGGCCAGATTTTTGATGTGAAAACACTCAGTGTTTCGATGCTGACAGCTATTGCAATTACTAAAAAAAAAAAATTCATTCAAATAAAACCTGTCTGCAGCCCACACAAGACCCTCAGGTCACCAGTTGGTGACCTCTGTGGAAGAACTCAAGGAGACAGTCTTTGGGGGAAGCCAGGGACGAGGGTCATCTCTTCCTGTGATGAAGGGCAGGAAGGCCAGTCCAGGCACATTGGTCCTGCTCCCACCTGCATGGGCCTTGGATAACACAGAGGTCCTCTCCAGCACTGGCTCCTCCAGGCTTGGTCCACAGAGGCTGGGAAGGGCCCTCCCTAAGATGCCCTCCCTCATTCTTCCTGAGCCCTGGCATGTGATGAGATTCCAATGGCAGCCCAGCCATGCCAGTGACACGGAGACTGCCCTGGGCACTCAAGCTCTGAGCATCCCTGGTGTCTCTGCTTTGCAACTCATTGCTGGGTAAGAAACGAACTCTGCTATCTGTACATATGACCTTCCTGCTGCGCACACCCTCTGGGTCCGCACAATTTGGTCCCCTCCCAGCCACCCTTTTACAGTATCATGAATTAGCAAGTTGGTGACCTGCGCAAAGTGCAACATAGCCATTTAATCTCTTGCCAGATGTCACCTCTCTTGACACGATGTGGAACAGGCCTGACTGTCTCAGAAGCCAAGGAACTATTAGTCTAGTTTTTCTGCTTTTTGTTATTGTTGTGTTTTCTTTCTAATTGAGGTGTGAAAAAGTCCTAGCTTCAGTTGAAGCCACCGATAGAGAAACACAGTTCAGATTTTTCTCAGTGACAAAATCTGCATATTTGTATTTCAAATAATGTAGCCGAAAAAATGCAAAGTCCTCCAATGGACCATTTCCTGTGCTTTCATGAATAATGAATATCATTTATTCAGCATGAAATCTTTATACTATATGGCCCACGTGTTAAGAAAAAATGTACATTAAATCTTGATAAAATGCTAAAAAAAAAAAAAAAAAAATCAGGCAGGAGCCCTGGTCTCCCATCGGCCACCATCTTGCTACACAGTTTTTGTGAGTCACTCACTCCTCTGAGTCTCATTCGCCCTACCTGCTATCTGGACAGGGGGTATTAGCAGGCCCCCCCTCCTCTCCTGCAGAGCGAGCATGTGGAGGGGGGAAAGGGAGGAGGGGAAGCAAGCATGTTAAGAATTCCCTCACCAAAACTTCACAGGGCAAGCAGACTCTATGCCACATGGGTGCAAAAAAGCACACAGACGTGAAGTCCACTTCTAGAAGCAAGAAGAGCCTGTGAGCTCATGGGGGCAGAGGGTAGGTCCTGCTATCTCTGGGTTCCAGAGCCTAGCATGACACTTGTGCAGAGTCTGCGCCCAGTCATTGTGCAATTTACTCACGTAAGAATCAACTAGAACGGGTTGACTTGGCATTTCACAACTCTTCCACCCCCTCGAGCCTGGTACCAACCCACGAGGTAGGATGAGGTAGGCACTGCTGTTCTCCAGACAGAGGTGGGAAACTAAGGCCCAGCAAGGTGAGGAGGGTTGTCAATGGTGGGCTGGTGGAGAACCACGTCTAGGTCCCAAGTCTCCCTGCCTCCGAAGAATAAGCATCCTTTTGGAGCAGGGATTCTCAGGGATTCTCAAAGCTTTCTGGGGGCAGATGGTCTGGAAGCGGAAGTACTCTCTGAAAGACCTAGAGAGAGTTAAATGAAGTAACTAATAGCTGATTCAGTGTCAAATCAGATCCAGACTTACACCAGATTCTAACGTAAAGGTAACGCCAGGTATCAAAGGTTTAAGAAAATCTGTCAGAAACAAAACTGAAAGGGAGAGAATTCTTTCGCTTACTGAAGTTTGTTTTATTTTCTGTGACTTGCATCATTACATGATTTTTCCAAGGGCAATATCCCCACCCGACTCCCACCCTTACAAGAGACACACCCCATTAACACTCACCGGGGTCTGTCTGCCCTGGTCTTGCTGGGTCCCAGGACATCTTGGCATGTTGGGCAGGTCTGAGAGGGAGTCCTGGGCTCCTCAGGTGGACATGAAGCCTGGGGCCAGTGAAAGGCAAGTAACTAACATGCACGCACACTTGCCCATACACATGCAGGCACATGTACACACACACACACGTGCACACACACACACACACACACAGGAAACCACGTTTGGTCTGGGCTGGCCCCAAGCTGAGGAAGAAACTTCGAAGAGTGACTACTCCACTCAGTAAATCAAGATGTAGGATTCAAACCACTTCTTCCCCCAGCTGCATGTTAGGAACTTCATCTACTTGCTCTTGGGCAGTGCTTACAACCTGAGAGGGAGATGCAAACACCCACTTACAACCCGAGAGGGAGATGCCAAAACCCACTCAGATGCCATGGGATTTGCCCAGGGATACAGCTAGTGAGACGCAGGGCTGGGAGAGGCATTCAGACCTGCTTCACCTACTGGAAGAGACCTCCATGGACCCCACCCTCCAAGGACCCCTGGATGCTGAGGTCCATAGACCCTGGTCCTTGGAGATGTCCAGGCTGCTGCCCAGAATTGAACAATGGACCATTTCCTGTGCTTTCATCTGCCCCATCAATTCCAGCTGAGTGTCTGGGACACTCCCCACCCATTTCCTGGGCTCGTTTCCCCAGAAGGAGGTTCTGGAAGGTCCTCTAAGTGCTGTGGCCTTTCATCTAGTTAGACACCCCCTCGGGGGCTAAAATTAAATTATAAGGCCCAGACCTACATTTCAGAAAACATCTCACAAAATCTTTGGTTGACGGCCAGCAATGAGACTTCTTTAGGCAGAAGGCTTTTGCTATCATGGAAGCCCCACCCCTTCCTGCTCCCCCAGTCTCCCAGATAGAAAGGCAGGAGTCTTGGATCCTGGTGGTGGGGGGGGGGGTCATGGGCTCTTTGGGTTAGGCACTGAAGCTATTGAGCCCCCTTCAATCTGATCCCTGCTCCACACTCCCTTGGGGGGCTTACATGGCCTCTACTTGGCCATCTCCTGCCACAGGGAGCTTACCACCTCTCAGAAGACCTTCTCACAATTCAGAAAACGCTGGGCATCAGGATGTGCTTCCTCAAATGAGCTAGCATCCGCCTCCCCATTCACGAGGACCCGTGGTTCTCATTCTTCCACGTGGGACACACCGGAAGAAGCAAACGTCTCCTCAAAGCTGCAACCACAACCCGCAGCAGAGGTAGCAATTTCTAGTCTTAGACGGGACTCCAAGCTCTGTATGTGCTTGGGTTTGTCACGTCTACCCTTTCTGGCCTCAACGTCTCATCTGTAAGATGGGGGAGGCTGGACAGAGTGAGTCTAAGTCCCCTGCCAGATCTGTCCTTGCATCCATGCCAGGGAAGGCTCGGGCAATGACTCGAGGCCTCTGAAAGCCAGCAGCGTGGAAACCAGGAACAGAACCTGCATCTCCTGGTTACTGAGCTGGTGTGCAATTTCCACCCGCGGAGATGAGAGAGCATCACAAAGATATAAACACACCCTGTGATGAGGAAGAGCACTCCCACAGCCAAAGGGGAAGGGACTAGATATGGTCCAATACGTTTCCATGGAGAAAGAAAGCCTGTCATGGGAAGGCAAGCCAGGAGGACAGAAAGGGCTTGAGCTGAGAGGTGGGAAGCAAGGATTGCTGTCCCAGCTCAGTCAGCGACTAGCTAGCTGATCTTGGGATGTTGCTTGACCTCCAGCTCCTTGATTTCTTCCTCTGCTAAATGAGAGACATTGGAACAGCTGATCTCTAAGCTCAAGAAGTCGGAGAATCAATAGAAAACGTAAAAGTGGGCCAAGAAAAGAGCTTGGAGTTCGCTCAGTTTCAGTAAAGCTATCCCCAAGGCTGGCAGGCGCGTGGCACCAGACCGATGTGAATGGACCTCTAGGAAGGTGGGGACCAGATGTTCGTCATCACTGAAGCCTGGTGCCCAGACAAAGGAGCCCCTTCCTAGCAAGGGGAGGGTGAGAGGGTTATTGTGGCAGAAACAAAGGCCAGAGTCTGGGTCTAGGGACCACTGTTGCTAACCAGGAGCCTTAGGCACGGCGTGTAACCTCTCCAAGCCTCATCCTCAACACAGGAACAATCCCTGCTACAGCCTGGAGCTGTTGTGAGGCTGAAAAGGATTGAATGCCTGGCACACAGTAGGGGCTCAGCGGCTGGCTGTGGAGGCTGAGGCTGGCCATACGTGCACCCGCATGGAAGGAATAGACCTTAGTGAAATCCTGTCGTCTTGCATTCTTTAGCAGCCTGGAAGGACCTTGATCCTGCATCTGGCTCAGAAATACACCTCCCTCTTTTTCTCTGTCTCTCTCTGTCTCTGTCTCTCACACACACACACATGTTCACACACGATAAAAGGAAGAGAAAACTGCAGTCAGCCTGGGGTGACCCCGGGCATCAGAAAAACATGCAGAACAAGTACCTGATGCAATAAATCAAACTGTGGGATCCAAATCCGAGCTGGGGTCCAACCTCCAGTTCCAGTTGCATCAGAGGCTGGGCTGAGCTCTCTGTTCCTGCAGCCAGCATTGCTGCCGGGAGCTGCTGGCCAACTCCTTGGGCCACTCCAGAGGTAGCCGACCCCTTCTTGGGAGATTGGGAGTGACCGGAGTGGGAGGGAGAGAAGAGAACCAGGCTGCTGGCCATGGGATGTTTGGCCCAGCTGAAACAAGGAGATGGCTAGAAAACCTGGCTGTGGCAAACCACCCCGATTCCTTGAGTGTGAATGTTGGAAGGTATTGTAGAAAGGCATGGAGGTGTGCACACGAGAGCCGCAAGGTGTGGTAGAGACTCAGCTCTAGATATGCCTCTGCCCCTACTTGCTGGGTGACTCCAGGTGAGTAACTTGCCTTCTCTGAACCTTGGTTTTATCATGAAAAATTGGGGGCTTAGGCTACTGGAGAGCCTCGAAGAGCCTTTTCTGCAGTATGATTTTGATGAATTTCTCTCGTAGAGTTGAACTAGCCTGCTTCTCAACAGCGGGCTGGGCTGAACTGGGCTGAAGTTGAACTGGGCTTCAGTTCATTTCAAGAAAGCAGTTAACCAAACGTTGACTGCACACCAGGCACTTGTGCTGGTTAGACCAAGAAGAAAAGCCATGGTTCCCGATTCATTGCCACCAAGGAGCTTGCAGTCTTATGAAGGGAAGCATATATTTAATCAAATACATATGATATAAGACAACACATCCCATAATAGCAATCCATTCTCCCAGGGAGACTGAGGAAGGTTCCATAGAGCAGAGAGACACCTGAGTGAGAATTTGAGTGATGAATAAGAACTTTCCAAATTACTGAAGGCAGAGGGCACGACAGAAACCAAATCAAAGGGCAGTGTCAGTACGTATGAAAACTCATCTATGCAGTCGTAGCGTGAGAGGGATGGAAGGACACGAGACCAGAAGCACAAGCTTGGAACAGAATGTGCAAAGGCCATGAATGAGAGCCAGAGATTTCGCTCTTCACCCTGTGGGAAATGGGGAGCCATTGAAGATTTCCCAGCAGGGGAGGGACAAGACCAGATGTGCATTTTAGGACCATTTGTACTGGCAGCAGTGTAAACCTCCCAGATCAGCACACCACAGCCCATGGGCCAAATCTGTTCCACAGCTTGTTGTTGTTGTTTTTTTTGTTTTTAATGGCCTGGGAACTGAAAAAACAATTTTTATAATTTTTTACTACCACTTTATTGAGATATAATTCACATACTGTATAATTCACTCATTTCAAGTAGACAATTCAATGGCTTTTAGCATACTCACAGAGTCGTGCAACCATGACCACTGTCAATTTTAGAACATTGTCATCTCTTCAAAAGGAAACCCTGTTCCCTTTAGCTACTACACCTCATCCCCCGCCTCACCCCAGCCCTACTTTCTGTCTCTATGGCTTTGCCTACTCTGAAGATCTCACGTAAACGGGATCTATAATATCTGGCCTTTTATGTCTGTCTTCTTTCAATTACCACAATGTTCCAAGGTTCTACCACGTCATAGCATGGACAGGATCTCATCGCTTTTCACGGCTGAATAATATTCCATTGAACGGATAGATCGCATTTCGGTGATCAGCTGATGGACACGCGTGTTGTTTCCACCAGAGAAGAACATGTAACATAGATGTGTGTGGCTCCTAAACAGCTATTACCCAGCTCTTCACAGACTCAGTACAGAGCCTGGAGAGCACCGAGGCAGGACTGGAAGTCAAGCCCAGGTCAGGGGCTCTGACAGTTCCCAAGTGAGATATGACAGGGGCCTCAGCTAGGGGAAAGCAAACATATTTGTGGTCCTACCCACTGAACTTGGCAACAGATCTGATGATTGGGTGAAGGAGAGAGTGACTGAGGAAAATCGCAACAGATCTGATGATTGGGTGAAGGAGAGAGTGACTGAGGACAATCCATTTACCATAAAGACACTGAGATGTCTTTATCGGTCTTTAAGACAGATGGAGTGAGTCATCTGAGGTGAAGTCACTGGCTGATGGCAAAGCCAAGCTAGGAATCCAGCTCTGTTCTTGCACACAGCTAATGAACTTGTGAGATTTCTGAGCACCGTTAACAGGAAAGTGGCCTGAGCTGGTGACCTTGACCTTGCTATGTGAGGCTTCCAGCGCTAGGCTAACCAGGCGTAGGCATGCACCCACTCACTAGCATGGTACCTCCGGGAGAGCTGCTGGCGTTTCCTGGAGCCACCTGGAGTGTGAACAGCTCGTGTGTCCCTCAAAACACCTTCACAGGCGTCTCTCGATCAAGCACCTTCCTTCTAGGTGAATGGATCAGTCCCTCCTCCGCTGTCTTCCCCCACCCCCTCCAGTCCTGCCTCCAAACCTGTGCGCTGGTACCGTGCTCACCGCTGCGCTGAGGTACACATCTGCTCAGCTACAAGCAGAAGCGGCCACGGCGCCCCCTACCATGTTTGCCTGGGAGAGCAGGACCCGAAGCTCCTGCAAAGCCAGTCCCCTGGGGTCCCAAATGAACCGAGACAAGGAATCCTCTCTGCGGTACTTGTCTCTGATCACGGTGCCTTCCAATCTCCCTCAGCTTCTCTGGATTTCAAAGGAATCCAAAATCCAGCTGGCACTGAAGTTTCTCCGCCACCCCCACCGGACCTCAACATACCTCGCTAACCACACCTTCCCTTCCGCACGTCTACACTCTCTGCTTCTCTCTCCCTCCTTGGTCCCCAAGCTCACCACACCCCTTTCCTGCCTCTGAGCCTTGCTCCTTGTCTTAGCATTGTCTTTCCCCATTCCCATCTCCAGCCAGAAAACTTCTGTTTATCCTTCAAAACCCATTCAAATATTCTGCTTCTGGGAAGTCTCTCCCTCCAGCTCTTGTTCATAACGTTGGCCACACTGAACTGTAACAGTCCTGTTCTTGGGTCTTTCTCCCCTACTAGCCCATGCCTTTTGTCTTTGTTCTGGCCCATGGTCTGTGCTCTCTAAATATTTGCTAAGTGAGTGAGGGAGCTGGTAAATATTCCTGGCTGCTTTCTCTTCTATTGATCCTGGAATTTATGGCACTATTGTTTCCCTTTATTAGGCTGTAATGGCCTCCGTGAAAACATGTTACATGGAAATAGGCTAATTAATTGTGTCAAATAAGTCACCATCCCACAGAGTGGCCGGCCCTTCCCAGGCAGGGCTGAGGTGTCTCGAGGTGGAGGAAAACAGGGTGCAGGGAGAGTTCGTCATCCGCACCCCTGTTTCTCAGAGCAGAGGAAGCTCCCAGCCCCCATGTGTCAGAGGACTCGCCCTGTTGCTCTGGGTGCCTCCCAGAGTTGGTGTGAGATGCTGCCCCCAGTGCCTCTGTCCTCCCGCACAAGTTGGAGTTGAAGCATCCATGCTGGGGACCGCGTGTCCTGCTCCTCTGCCTGTCCCTAGCCTAGGGCCTCAAGGGAAGGTGAACAGAGTGCACATCTCCGTTCCAGGGGAACTTCTAGTAGCAGACCTGAGAGGATGAGACTCTGGTGGGAAACCTGTCTTACACACCTCTGTCTCTTTGTTTATAATCCAGCAACACTTCCCAATCCAGGCGTGTTTGTAGGAAGCCAAGCTGGCGGGAGATGCCCCAGGCCTTGGATAAGAGGTGAATGCCTGCCTTTTTCTTATTTTTTATTTTATTTTATTTTATTTATTTATTTATTTTGTGGTACACGGGCCTCTCACTGTTGTGACCTCTCCCGTTGCGGAGCATACGCTCTGGACGCGCAGGCTTAGCAGCCATGGCTCACGGGCCCAGCCGCTCCACGGCATGTGGGATCTTCCCGGACCGGGGCACGAACCCGTGTCCCCTGCATCGGCAGGTGGACTCTCAACTACTGAGCCACCAGGGAAGCCCTATTTTATTTTTTTAACATCTTTATTGGAGTATAATTGCTTTACAATGGTGTGTTAGTTTCTGCTTTATAACATAATGAATCAGCTATACATTTACATATATCCCCATATCTCCTCCCTCTTGCATCTCCTTTTGAGGAATTTCCAATAAGGCCTTGCACTAGTGAGGTGATAGTGAAGATCAGACTCCAGGAGAGTCGTGTTCTCTTTCAGACCACACGGATATTCTGGGTTCTTCTGGTCCATGGGGGAATGGAGGATTTGATGAGATTCTCATGAGAAAGATCCCTTGAGGAAAGGGACTTTAACTCACATGAAAACCTTTCGGTTTTGCTCTACCATGGGGAAACCTCATCAACTGCTCAGCTGGATCTATTCTTCCAGGCCCCGTCAAGTCCAAAGCCTTCTCCTCCCTTGAACATCTGAAGATGAACTGTCTCCGTGAGCATGTCTCAAAATATCAATCCTGTAGGATGGTAGTAGGAGTCTGTGCTCAAAGAAATTGGGGGAACACCGCGTTAACAGAGCTAGACAGGCCTGTTTACTCTGAGCTTCTCAGAGCTCGCACCATGTTCGTGTGCATTTTCCAGGAAAGTGTGGCGGGTCCCAACTTCTTACTACCCCTCCGCAGTGTTGGAATCATAGGTCCCTGCCCTTTGCTATGTGACTTTGCGGTACCTCCCTCTAGACTAGGCTGCGTATATTTCTAGTTCCCCCTGGTGTTCAGCTTGGCCACATGACTGACTTTGGCCAGTGGAAGGTGGGCCGAAGGGGGGTGTCTCAGAGCCGAAATGGGAACAGACATGGCAAGTGTCTGCTAGTTTTCTCTCCTGTTTTTGCCACTGCCATGAAAAGAGCACACCTCTAGCAGCCACTATCCCAGAACGTAGCTGGTGGAGAGACTTAAAACCAAGCTATACAGGACTATTTACAATAGCCAAGACATGGAAGCAACCTAAATGTCCATTCGACAAATAAAGATGTGGTGCATATATACAATGAAAACTACTCAGCCATAAAAAAGAATGAAATAATGCCATTTTCAGCAACGTGGATAGACCTAGAGATTATCTGACAAGTCAGAAAGAGAAAGACAAATACCATGTAATATCACTTGTATGTGGAATCTAAAATATGACACAAATGAACTTATCTCCAAAGAGAAACAGACTCACAGACATAGAAAACAAACACAGTTACCAAAAGGGATGCGGGAGGAGGGATAAATTAGGAGTATGAGATTAGCAGATACAAACTATTATACATAAAATAGATAAGTAACAAGGGCCCACTGTATAGCACAGGGAACTATATTCAATATCCTGTAATATGGCCGATTCGCTTTGTTATGCAGCAGAAACTAACACAGTATTGTGAAGCAATGGTACTCCAAAAAATATCTATTAAAAAGAAAGTTTAAAAAAAATCCTGTAATAAACCGTAATGGAAAAGAATATGAAAAAGAACATATATATATATATATATATATATATATATGGATAACTGAGTCACTTTGCTGTACAGCAGAAATTAAACACAACATTGTAAATCAACTATACTGCAATTAAAAAAACAAACAAACAAAAACCCAGGCCCTGATCGGAACCAGAGCTGCCACATGCAGCGCCTAGTCCGGGATCAGAAAGCAGCCGTGAGATGATTTGTTTCTTATCCTTAACGGACCATGTGCGTTTCTTACCGCTGCTGTAACACATCACCACCAACCAAGGAGCTAAGCGCAGCACACGTTTATTCTCTTACAGCTCTGGAGGTCAGAAGTCCAACACCAGCCTTACCGGGCTATAGTCAAGGTGTTGACAGGGCTGGTTCCTTCTGGAGACTCCAGGGGAAAACCCCTTGCCTTGTCTCTTTCAGCTTCTAGCGGCACCTGTGTTCCTCGGTTCATGGCTCCTCTGTCCACCTTCAAAGTCCATCGCTCCAGTTTCTGCTTCTGTTGCGACATCTCCTCCTCACGTGGACCCTCCTTCCTCCCTCTTACAGGGACACTTGTTATTACATTGGGTCCACTTGAATAATTCAGAATCATCTTCCCATCTCAAGATGCTTAATTTAATCACATCTGCAAATACACGGTAACATTCATAAATTCTGGAGATTAGTAGGTGGCTTATTTGGGGTTGTAATTCAGTTTACCACACTGAGTAATACAAAAAAAGGCTAAAGATATGTAGAGTTTCCCTAAAGTATTTGGAATTTTTTCCCCACATCTAAGAATATCTCCTCCCTTCTTCTGAGGATGCCACTTTTGGAAATTGGGCCGTTCCCCTATTATTGGCCATTTCTGTCGCTAATCTGTAGTTAGTGATAAACGGATATCCCAGTGTCTACTGCAGGATTACAAGTTCCTACAGGTTCAGTGCAGCCACTTTCTTTGCTTGGTGGTCTCCTACTTTCCTAATCTGTAAAACAGGGATAATGTCTATCTGTCAGAGCTAAACTGATGATCGAATTACAGGAGAGAATTTTGATTGTGTTTACACAGGGACTAGCCATAACTTCTCAATAAATGGCATTTGTCTTCCTTGCCTGCCTTGGCTGGGGCGGAGAGAAACTATGACAGTTGGTTGGCTGCCATGGCAGACAGTAAATGCTTTTTGTCTCACGGAGGTGCAGTCTCCCTGATGCCCATATCCCCACTTTCCACCCTCTACTCTTCCTGCACCGTCCTGTGTCTCTCTGCCCTGTCCTCTCCTAATATATGGAAGACCCTGGGGGAGGCTGGCAGGAACAGTGTCGTGGGAGTGAATGAGCCTGACCCACCGCTCAGTAGCTCTGTGGCTGTGGGAACAGTCCTTGTTTTCCTGGGGCTTCGGTTGCCCTGCATGCTAATAGGAGGCTAGATTAGGGGCCCCGTGGCTCCCTACCAGGTCGCAAACCCTCGAGTCTGTGACTCTCACTTTTCCCACCATTTTGCTCAGCCCAGGCTCTGGACCCCATTGGTACTGAATCATTATTTGGCGAGTAGAACGCTGGCACCCCTCTTTGTGCAATCATTTCCTATTTTGCACTTTAATGGGCTCTTTAAGCCAAAATACCCTTCAGAAACCAAAAGAAAAAGTGGCAGATTACCCACACTACAGAACAGACCATTAGGACAGATTCATAATCACTGGGCCTTTCCAAGGACCTCAAATCCCCCATGCAAAGCTGATAAATAAATGCCCCTAGGGAGTCCTGTGTCACAGAGAGAATGGCAGGTTACAAACCCACTGGAAATCTCCTGTCCTGAAGCCCACCAAACCCTTTAGAGTCACCGATCTCTTCGTGGATGAAAGAAAGCCCTGTTTCATGAGAGGATGACCAAGAAAAGGGTTAAGCCCTGAAAGGTTCGTTTCCTCGATTCTGCCTGCTCTAGAATCAGGGATAATTCCTGCCATTAATATTTTAAGCAACTAATTTGACATTTTTCCATTTAATTAACTTGCATACATATGAGAACAGGGTTTTGAGAGTACCATGACATTTAAACAAAGTCATTTAAGTTTTTCCATTTCCGGGGGAGTTCTGCTCTTTGCTTTGCCTCTTTTTTCTTTTTGAGCCATTTCTGTTTTGCATTCCTGATCCTGAGGCTGGCTTATTAGCTCAGAGAAATGACCGAATTTCCCAAAGCAAATGTCCCACAGTCTCAACCTAGGTGACGTGGGTGGGCCCGGCGCTCTGAGCTGTGGCGCTTTTAAACTCGGTCCTGCTCCTTTCGAAGCCTCTGTGCAAATGGCATTTCAATCAGAGCAGGCCCGCTTCACAGGCTAATGTTTTCCTGTTGCCACACCAACCCCGAGTGGGAGTTGGAGAGGGGTGGGGGGAATGCAAAACGTTTATCAAATGTAACCATCTCAGCAGAAGACCTGGGGTTTCAAGAGGGAAACAATAGCTCCGTGACAATTTTCTCTTCCAAATGACAAATAATTGCTGTCATATCATCAAATGATTAAGAAATAAAGGGAAATAGACAAATAGAGTGTAGCCATTGAGGGATGATGGGGGGGGGGGGCCGGGGGAGAGGCTCACTCAATGTTCCATAATTGAAAAATTGCACCCTAATTAGCTCCCACCCCAGACAATTCATGAGTTCTATGCGCCATCCAATCTCCCGCCTGCCAAGTCACAGAACTTTCAGCCCTTCAAGTTTACTGCCGGTTTCAGAAGGGGTTGTGCAGTCTCCAAATGCATTCAGAGAATGAGACACTTCAGCTCGCCCAGCCCTCAAAAAGGATCCATTACTTCATACTTTCATCTGCCATAATTAGTCACAGATTTTCTCTGCCTATCCACTGCTGCGGCTGCTCTCCCCAGATGAACCTGGGCACTCCTGGCTCCGGCTTTTCCGTGGCGGCCAGCCCAGCCAGGCTCAGACGTGTCACAGGAGCTGCATTCCCAGGATGCAACATGGCACCCCCTAATCCCAGGCATCTCAGGGGAGAAATGGGTCCTGCATTTAAAATGAAATCCCACTGCAGACTAAGCCCATAAGACTCTGGAGAAATTCCACGTCTCCATTTCTCCCCACACTCAGGATATTCCTTGGGGATTTCTAATGAGGCTGTCAGACTTTAGGAAGAATAGCGCTGTAAGAGAGGAGTGTCCCCACTTTCCTCCATCCCCTCCTCCTGGGCCTGGGTTTAAATCCCGGATCCATGACCTCATTAGCTGCATGACCTTGGGGAAGTGACTTGGTCTGTCTGAGCATGAGTTTTTCCTTTTGTAAAATGAAGCTAATGGTGCCTACCTTTCCGGAATATGATGGGGATTGGAGGATGCCGTGCGTAAAGGATCTGTGTACGGTGGTTAGCACTGCCTCTTGATCCTTATATGTAAAGTGGGGATAATAATCTTACCTCCTCACTAGGGTTTAATGACAACCGAGTAGAGACTGCGTAATATGTGCCTTGCACAAAGTTGGTGCCCAGTAAATATGTGGATTGAACTGAAATGAATCGTACATAATTGAGTCATTCATTCATTTAATCCATCAGCTAATAGTCGTTGAGTGATTACTTTTTGTCAGACACTTTATTTGGCATAGGATATACAAAGGGGAATGAGACAGACTTGACTCATGCCTTTGGGAGCTTACAGACTAGGGGGAAACACCATGAAAGACAACTTTTTAAAAACACACAAGTTGTAAAATTTCTATTAAAAAAATAGACAAGAACTCAGAACATAGGCTAACAGTTGGATGGTGACTTTGAAATGAGATCTAGAGGCTGACGAGATAAGCATGTGAGGAATAGTAGGGAAAAGCATTCCAAGCAGAGGGAACAGCGTGGGAGAAGCAGAATGAATCTTAACACATTCCAGGCACTGAGAACAGGTCATTAGTCAGGGTAAGTGATTCTAGCTCCTAGAGCACATCTGGTGAACCCAAAGCTCAGCGATTTCAAACAGCAAAAGTTTATTCCTCCTTCTTGTCAGAGCCCATCAGGTGTTTGGTGGGTGGTCCTTCAGTTTTTCAAAACCCAAACTCCTTCTAATCAGCTGCTCTGTCTGCCGTCCCCTGGGTCTCCTTGGAGTCGTCCACTGTGTCCTCCACTTGCAGCCAAGAGCAAAGAGGAAAAGTCCTGGGACATCTGGGGGCAAAGCCTGGGGGTGGTGCACATCACTTCCACTCATATTCCATCCCCCGGAACTGAAATGCATGGTGCTGCCTGACTGCAGAGGGGCTGGGGATGGAGTCCGGCTATGCGCCAAGGAGGACAGTAAACAGGTTAGGAGAGCACATGGCATCTTTGGCCTCACAAGGTGAGTGAGGGTAGGTAGTGTGGCATGAGATGAGACATACATGGCCAGGTTGTTCAGGGCTATGTAAACCAGGGGAGGAAATGTGAACTGGATGCTGCCCTGTCCCGTGATGCACCAGGCGTTCCAGGATATTCTTTACACACCAGTTTGGATTTTATTCAGTGAGAATGGGGAGCCAGTCAACATGAATGGTATGACCTGATTTATATCTTAAGAGGACCCCTCCAGCCGCTACGAGGAGAACACCTCTGCAGAGGGCAATGATGGTCCATTGGAGGTGCCCTGGATTCGGATGATGAGAAAAAGCATGGAGAGAAAGTGACAGATGCAGGATTTCATCCCCGTTGGAATTGGTTTCGGTCTCACTAACTAGCCAGCGTGTAGGCCCCTGCTGACCGACTGGGGTGTTGAACAAGGCTCCAAAAGATTAGAGAAAACACAAAAGGACTAAGCAAGGCAGCTGGCTGTGTGGAGTCATTCCAGAAAGGACCACCTGGACCAACAGCTGGGAGTCTGTTTCCTCACGGGACCTTTGGCCTCCAGGCCCAGAGGAGCAGCAGACCCTCTCCGCTTTCATCAGAGGGAGAGAGGTTAACATTCAGCTAAGCTGGTTCCCACCGGCCCCAGCGTAGGTGGCCGGAGGGCAGCTGGGAGTGGGTGGGCAATCTGCGCAGAGGTGACCACTCCTCGAGCACAGCTCCAAGTTGTTCTGCTTAATCCCAACTGGGCTGGGAGGATGGAATTACCGTTGACCGCATTTTATAGACAAAGAAACAGACTCAGGCTGCTCCTGGGACTTGCCCAAGGCTACCCTGTCAGTGAGAGCCCCGGCGTTGAACACAGGTCTTCTGTTCTTTCTGATGCAGCACAGGGGAGTCCTCCATCGGCAGGATTTGTCCAGACTCACGTGGAGGCCAAATGATGAGGAGGATCTGCCTGGGTCTGGAGGCTGCCCTGTCCCATGATGCACAAGTTGTCCCACTGAGCAATGCCTTTGGACAGGTCACTGGCTTACCAACCTGGCTGATCTTTGGAATGACCTGGCAGTCTCTGAACATACAGCAACCTGAGCGCCGCGCCGCCCCCCCCCCCCCAGATGTATTGAAGCAGAATCTTTGCGTGGATGGGGACCTGGCGGCTGTGTTTTTAAAATCTCCCCAGGTGCTCAGATAAAAGCACTATGACATTGTCAGTGGATGTGTCAAGCGTAAGTGAGGTTCAGGGAGGGAGTGTTATCAGGTGATGAATTAGTGACAGAGTCAGGAGAAGAAGATGCGTCTCTTGCCTTTCTCATCCCTTTTTCCTCAGCACCGTACTGATGCTCTGCAAGGGGTTATGGGAAAATCCATCCTTATCGATAATCTGAAAATGTCAGAGCTGGGCAGGAGCTTTGAGGTTATCTTTCCAACCCAGTGGTTCCCCATTGCCCATCGGACAAGCCGGGTTAGAGTTACACGAGGTGCTTGTTACAACACAGGTTCCCGCCTCCCACTGTACCTACTTTCTCAGCACTGGGGAGATGTACCCCTGGAATCTATATTTTTAAAGTATCTCTGGTGATTCTGACACCAGCCGTGTCTGGAAACCATGGATCCAGCCCTTCCCATTTTACAGTTGATGTAAATTCAGTCCCCCAAGAGAAGTGATTTGACTAAGATCACCTAGCCTAGAAGCCAAGGTTTCTAGCTCAGTCTAGAGCTCTTTCCACTACCCCTTACTCATCTGGAAGCCCAGCCACACGTGCGTGTGGGCAGAGGAGGGGGCGTGGTCAGCCCACAACAGCAAGAGGGACGCTTACGCTGAATGGGCTGTGTCAGAGAAACATCTAATTAGCTGCTTGTTTGTAGTGGGTTTCCTTCCCGTGGTTACCGATGCCTCTTCTCCCTTCTCTTCCTGGTACTTCCCCTTGCTCATCCTGATGTGATCAATTATTCGCAGGAATAAATTATGCACACAGCCTGCAGCCTATTAGATAATCAGTGGGGCTCTGGCTCAGGAGCCAGCAGGCAAGACCGGCTGTCTGGAGCCGAGGCCAGCAGAAAGGACAGTGCGGGCCCAGTGGGTGGAAGAGTCTCTAAGTGGGAAAGTCCCAATGCTCCAAGCATGGAAATTCTGGGCCCCCAGAGACGAACTTTCAGGCCAAACCTGAAAACGACTCGAGGCACCACTGCAGCTCTGCTTGCGCGGCAGTTCTCCAGGCCAGCCACCCCCCAGAACCCCACATCTCCCAGACCCCCAGTGCCTGCAGGAGGTTTGTCTCTGATCCAGGTGGCACTAGAGCCTGCCTCTCAGACCTTGCTGTGGCCGTGGATCACGGAGAACGCTGTCGAAACGGAGGTTCGGAATCAGGGGTCCTGGGGGGCCCGAGACTCTGCATTTCTGACAAACTCACAGGCAATACCAATGCTGCTGGTCTGAACAACAAGGGCGTAGAGACGAGTGTGGGCAGAGCTGGGTGATCAGCCAGCTTTGTTTACTGGTTGGTCCTTTCCCAGGCCAGCCCCTTTGCATGTGCTGTTTCCTCTGCCTACAATGCCCTTCCCCCTCATGTTTGCTAGAAAACTCCTGTTCACCATTGCCATTCTGGCTTGGGCAGTGTCTGCTCCCCGAAATCTTCACTGATCCCCTCCTGCCCCAAGTAGACTTAGGGGAGATGATACTTTCCCTGTGCCCTGATCACACTCCATTATGTCCATACTTACTCTTTTGTGACAGTAGTTTGCTCATCTGTCACTCAGTGGCCTGGGAACTCTGTAAAAACCACACTGAGTCTTTCGTCTCTCCATCCTAAGCCTTTAGGGTTCTGCTAGCAGCTAGGCACTACAGGGCCTGAGAACTTCTCCAAGATCTCTGAACAAGTTGGATACCTAAAAACAAAATTATTGGATCCAAGACACGAAGGGAAACTCTGCAATAGAAATGAATAAAAGTTTAATGAAATGTCTACCAAACAAAATATTACATCAACCTCATTAATGGTTTCATTGAGTATTCAGAAAAATTCACAAAAATTTCATTATATTTGAAAACGATGTGCAGGTTGGGTTTTTTCATTTTGGAAGAATTCTTGAGTACCCCGATCATTGCTGAGGCATCAAAGCCAACGGTAAATCGAATGAATTACTTGTGGCCACATAATTTCAAAAGCAGGGTTAGAAAAATAATTCTTCTTTTTAACAGAAAAAAATATATACTTAATCTGGAATATGGGTGAACTGCAGTAGGTTTGATATGCGTAGAGTGGAGCTTCCAGAACATGTGTTTAGGTCTTAAAAGTCTGAACACCATCTTGATGTCTGGCCAAGGGGAAGCACTCAGGAGATTTCCCCTGAATGAATGGACGAATAGGGGGGAACCCAAAGTGAATCTGGAAAGTGCAAAGGTGGGAAGAAGGGGAGAAAAGAAGCGGGGAGAAATACATAAAATGTAAGGCAAAGTTTTAAGACAACAGCAAAGTCCTTGTTAGCAAGAAATCCACCAAGGCCCAACCGGCTGGCAGAGACAGGCGATATTGCCCCCTACTGGCTGGAGGAGTCCTGTATTGTCCACAAACTCTGGCTTCGTTTATTGATCTGTCATTGTTGCTTTTCCAATGCCCAAAACATCAAAGCCCCTTGGAATTGCCTCAGAGAAAGAAAGCAGTGGTCCCTGGGGAACAAGATGCTGCCTCTCCTCTGGGAAGGGGGCTCGAGGGGAACTTTATAACTGACTCTGTGTCAGATGTCCTGAAATGGATCCAAACTCATCTTGAACCGATTTCTACCTTCCTCCTGAACCACCTCTTGGTTAACGTGTTCCATATGTTTCTTTCTCTGAAGGAAAACAGGCTTTACTTTTATTTCAAAGGACATCACTGAAAAGTCAGGAGGGAAGAGGACTTTGTTCAAAGACAAGCAAGATTTGGGGAGTTCTTCTAAGGAAGCTATCAGAGATAAACAGAAAGATTTATACGCAAGATGTTCACTGCAGCATTATTTATAAGAGTGAAAGATTGGAAACAGCTACAGTAACAAGGAGGTGGTTAGATAAATTATAATCTACCCACGCCATAGAAGATGACACAGCCATTCAAATTCGTGTTTGAAGATTATGTTATAGAAATAGCCAACCTTTAGTGAGCCCTTCCTAGGGGCCAAGTGGTAGCGTCTGTGATAGTGTACGTATCAACTTCTCACAACAGCCCTATGCAAAAGCACTCTTGTATTCTCTCCATTTGATACACAAGGAAACTGAGGCACAGAGAAGCCCAGGTCACACAGGTAGAGGTGTGCCTTGAACTGGCGCATCTGAGATGCACTGTCACACATCGCAGGATGCTGCCTCTCCCTGGCACAGATTCACTGAGATTCCAAGCCTGGGGAGTAGGGGAGGGAGAGGTGAACTCCTTCCCAGGTCTTTGGCGAGCTGTAATGAAGAAGGTCAGATCTGAGCTGCGCCCCGGGAATGGTGAGGTCTTGGCCTGGCTGCCCTCACAGGTGTGCTTAGAGAGCACACCTCAGTATCAAACATGAAGATTCTTCTGAGTATTACTTTCCTTGTCTCTGTCTCCCTCTCTGAAGAGGTAAATCGAGGTCTCTGTGGATTCTAGCTACTGTGCGTCTTGAGGGAAGCCTCCCCCAAATGCCCTTGGACTGACCCTACTCCCCCAGGGTAAGGGCCTTCAGAGAACAGACAACTTTGGGGCGCTAGTCCAGGCGCACCCCTCCCCTAAGAACCACTCCCAACACTCCCACAGGGGTGGGCTCTGGAGCCATGCTATCCAGGAGACAAACCCCTTCAGGGGTCCCGCCCCGAGACCTGCAGTCTGCTGCCCGGGCTCAGCCAATCAGATGCTCCCCTGGGAGACTAGGACCCAGATTCTCTCCTCAGCCTCTATGGGACACTGGGCAGTGGGAAGCAGGAGCGGGGCCGGCTGTGTGCTCCTGCTAACAGAGGGAGCTGGCCAGAAATGGAGAGAGAAAAGAGGAAGAGAAACTTGGGAGGGGGGCGAGGGAGGGGGTCCGGTGGAGGGGGGAAGACACAGGCGTGACTTTGCAGTTCCTGATCCTAGTTCCTCAGAGGCAGGGCTAAAGTTTTCACCCTTGGGTTTTGTTGAAATACTGCCATATCCTTCCCACAAGGTCATCGTTTTGCTTGAGCAAACAGCTGTCCTTTGCAGCCAAGGAGCCCCAGCTAGACCACCAGGGCCCGAGGAGGCCCTCCCCACAGAGGCCTGCTCTGAAGACCCCACACTGCAGGGGAGTTCTTACGGCCCTGGGCCCTGTCCTCTGTCCACTGTGAGCGAAGGAGTGCTGTGTGGGGAAGAGAGCTTGCCCGTCCCTCGAACCTCCATGGTGCTCTGGGTCCCACCTCAGACATGCTGTTATCTAGGGCTTCTGCAACTTGCCTCCCCTTGGCCCACTCACAACTACCTTACTGGTGGCAGAGCCAGATTAATCCTTTCCCTTGTGCCTCTCTTCCTTAAATGCTCCCCACTGCATACGGGATGTAGTCCAAGTTCCCTGACACAGCGCTCAAGCTCACTGCCTACTTTCTGCAGCCTCATCACCCCCATTTCCGATTTTGTGTCTTAGTTGGCTTCCACCTCCATACCTTTGCCCATTCTGTTCCCTCTGCCTGGAATTCCCTTTGCTTCCTTCTTTGGCGTGATAACTTCCCCTTGACTTTCAGGAAGGCCCCCTAGTTCCACACACGTTGCTTCCAGGAAAACTCTAACTTCCCAGGCTGGGCTAAGGGCTCCTCCCCTGGGCGCCCAAATCTCCTGGCCTCGCTCAGCCTATCAAAACTCAGACCAGACTGTGCTTTCTTGTCTTTTAAGAAAAGACACCGTGGGCTCTGCAAGGGCTGAGATCACAACTTAATCTCTGGGTCTCCCCAGTGCCATGCTCAGTGTAAACTGGCCTCTATCCACCCACCCACCCATGCCCCCTTCTGCCTGCTCCTTCCAACCAAGGACATAGATTTCCAAAAGAATGCTCATGTCACCTGTCCCTATTTTAGAGATGGTAACACTGAGGCTCAGAGGGGTTCATAGTGACCAAGGTCACAGGGCTGGCAAGCGCCAGGGTCTGATTTAGAAGCCAGGACCATCTGCTTCAAGCCCTGTGCTTTTCCCACTACACCCACTACTTAATGGGCAAACTCATCCGTGGCCTTGGCCCACACTGTCACCACAAGGGTTCACTTAAACACGTGTGTCCCATTTGGGGTCATCAACTTTTCTGAGCTCCAGCAAGACGGCCCATCTGCACCCTGGGATCAACACTTGGATTTAGGCTCTCGCGGTTCATTGATGCCCTTGTGTGCGTGGGTTTCGCACTTCCATGCCTCTGCCCATGCGGTTCCTTCTGCCCTGGTTCCCCATGAGGATTCAGTTCCTCATCCCGGCTCCTTCATCAAGATGCACCTCAGTGTCCCCCTCTACCTGAAGCTTTCCAGGAGCCTTCCTGGGCTTGTTGCCCATGGCCTCCTGCCTCGTGCCCACAGAACCCATCCGTCTCTCTGTCCCTGGCTACCACACTGGGCTTCGTACCCACCCATTTGCTCCTGTCTTAATTAAAGTGTGTTCAAAGGAAGAGGGAGGGGTTTCCCTGGTGGCGCAGTGGTTGAGAGTCCGCCTGCCGATGCAGGGGACGCGGGTTCGTGCCCCGGTCCGGGAAGATCTCACATGCCGCGGAGCGGCTGGGCCCGTGAGCCGTGGCCGCTGAGCCTGCGCGTCCGGAGCCTGTGCTCCGCAACGGGAGAGGCCACAACAGTGAGAGGCCCGTGTACCGCAAAAAATAAATAAATAGATAAATAAAATAAAATAAAATATAGTAAGTTTAAAAAAAAAAAGGAAGAGGGAGGGATGATGATGTTTGCAAAGCATTTCAGTTAAGAAAGCCCAAGACCTAACCCCACCTGATTCCTCTACAGCTTCTAACAAAGGGCTGGGGCAGAGTAGAGAATCAGGAAGCATTTGCTAACCGAATTCTATACACCATGACTTTCTTCTGTATTTGTGCTGGTATTTACAAAGCACTTCTGCACACACTGACTGACTTAATTTTTATGATCGTCATGAGGGAGCCACATTTTTTAAACATGGAGGAGCCACTGGAATCAGCCTGTAATCCCGAGCCTTGCCCACAACATGTACCGTGTCTGAGGTCAGAGACTGGCTGCCCAGATATGTCCACACATGAACTTTAACCATGTGCTGCTGTATCTGTTACAGGCATCCTTGTCCACTCGTGGTCTGTGCCCAGCACGGTTACATGCTTCCAGCTATAGGGAATCCTTGGCCAAGAAATGATCATTTGCTCCCAAGATCAATGGCCCCAATCAGATAACACAGCCACCCTCCACCTTGTAATTCTGTCCTGCAATTCCCTCCCCTCCCCAGCCTTCCACCACAGAGAAGGTCCCATGCCTTCTGTGTGCCCCAGGGCACAGTGCCAGCCCCTCTCAGATGTCGGCTGGAGAGCATAGCCAGCCCCACATTCCGTTTTGCCTTACTTATTAATTAGGCCTCCGCAGTGCCACTCGGGCTGTCACCCCAGTCCCTCCAGTTTCCATGAGCGTATCTGTGCAGCCACGCCACCCTGATCAGTAATGTAGGGCTCCTGCCTCTGACATCTGCTCCAGAGAAGACCTGCCAGAGGGATGAAGATGGGGTCCCAGGGAGGACCAGCCTTTGCGCGGGTCAGTGTCAGGGCTAGGGCAGCACGGCAGATTGGCATGAGGGGGTACACACACCTCCTGGGGTGCCTTAGAGGACCCTCCCACAGATCGAGCCTAGCTCTTCCCCCTGCCCCCACTGAGCAAAGAAACTGAGGCCCGAAGCATCCAACCACACCCAATCGAACCCTCTTTCTACATCTTCTCTTGGAACTTACTGACCTCAGAGTTACTCTTCCCAGATGGCTAAGGTATAACATGACCAGCTCAGAAGTTGCCACCCCACCAGAGCTTCCAGCCCTCCCTGCATCTCAGAGGCCAACCTTGGGTCAAGTATCTCTTCTTTCAAGAGAGAACTAGAGCAGCTGCCAGCAGAGGGGGAGGGATTGGCCGGCTGAGGGCTGGCTTTGAAGCCTGGCTTTGCCACCAAATTGCTGTGCTTCCTTGGGAAGATGGCCCCATCCTTCTGGGCTGCAGGTGCCTCCCCTCACAGGGAGGGCCATGGCTACGTTGCACCATCAATTTCCTCTTTTCTTCCAGTCCCCACGATAACCATAAACCACAGTGCTGGGTTAGGAATAAAGCTCAGGGCACAGACAGTAAAGCTTCCTCCCTTTTTGCAAAAATAACAAAACAATGAAAATAGCAGCCTTTCTATTTAGTGAGTACCTCCCCTGAGCCAGGCCCCATGCTAGGCAGGTTTACGTACACTATCTCAGAATAATCTTTACAGCAAGGCGAGGAGGTGGATTGTTCCCATTTTAAAGATGGAAAGTAAAGCTCAGAAAAATTCTGTGTTTTCTTTATGGACAGACACAGCTGGAAAGGGACAGAAGATTTCAAACTGGGCGATGCGGCTGCAGAACCAGGACATTTTGGAACTCCATTCTTTTCTATATCAATCGGACCAGCTCAGCTTCCCCTTCCCCATAGAACATTTATAAAGTTTGATCACATATGTGGACACAAGGAAAAAAAATTTTTTTAATTTAAAATTGGAGATTTTAACAGGCCACAGTTCGTTATTCTAATCCAAAATTTTTACATACAAAAAATAATAATGTGACTGAAAATATTCTTAACTACTTGGAAATTAATAAACATTCTTGCAGATAACCCAGGGATCAAAAGAAATATTACAGCTGAAATTAAAAATCATCTAGAAAGAGATGAAAAGGGGAACACTTTATTTCCAAAACCTATGGGATCTGGAAAAAAGCTCAACTCGGGGGGAAATGTACAGCCCGGAAATGTCTTCATTATTAAAGAAGACTAAAAATAAAGAAGCTGAAGACACATCATAAGCAATGAGAAAAATAAGCAAACAGAAAAAGCAAGTACGGAATGGGAGTTAATCAATGGCTGAAATTAATAACACAGAAAATAAGGGAAAAGAAAAGAAAAGACACAGATTCCATGAAACCAAGACTGGCTAAAGAGGCTAACAGTGTTGCAGGGCTGGACAAAGGCCCCAGGTTCCGCAAGCATGACCGTCAGGCCAGGCCCCACCGATCAGTGATGTGGCCCCTGCCCCTCGGCCTACTGACCCTTGGGCTAGTGGCTGCCTTCTGCCTGGACATCGCAGTGCAGAGTGTGGCAATTTGACTGCCCAACCGAGGCTCCTCGGACTAGAGGCTTCAGCATTTCCTCCCAGAAATAAAGCCCTTCCGTCTGGGCTTATTAGGCAAACGAGTTAGTTTTGTGTTTTCAGCAATGAAAGCTGCTGTGGTTTTGTTTTCTCTCTGTTGCCAGGAGTCAAGAGGAAGTCTGTGGTTAGACATCTTCGGGTGGAGACATACACAAACAGAGTGGCTAGAAATGAGCTCCCCGGATTCAGCTCTCCCAGCCCCAACCAACGGGACTCGTGAAACGGAACAAATGAGAAAGAGGGTGGGGTGGAGGGAGGGACGGAGGGAACACTGAACCTCTATCCGTCGGCCTCCCAGACCTGCTGCAGCACTCACCCTTCCTCTTGTCCCCAGCCTGCCTCTGTTTCCCATTCTGACAGTAGGATGCTGTGATCCATTTTTTTCCTCAGAGGATGAGGCTACCCAATTTGCCTTCAATCCAGAGACTGAACATAAAAGATCCCTGTGAATTCAGTGCTCATCTCAGTAGCAGAGCTGTGGTGGGCACTGCCAGCTGCCACCCGCCATGGATCCTGGTCTTTCCTTTTCCAGCCAAACCCTGGATTTGATCAGAGTGATGGTGGTGTGCCTGGCCACAAATCCTCTCATCTCTAGCCTCCTATGTACCTAGAAGCTGGCCCTTCGATTACAGTTCTGGCCAATGAGCTATTGCATTTCTAAGAAAATGTTTGCATTCCTACTATAGGCCCCAACTCTTCCTCCTTCTCCCTTCTTTTTCCTGCCTGGAACTTGAACACGAGGCCTGGAGGTGCCGCAGCCACCTTGTGTTTATGAGGTAGCTGCGTGAGGATGAAGTTAGAGCAGAAAGACAGAAAGAGGCCAGGCCCTCCACGGTATTATTACATCACCTTCTGCCCTGCCCTATACGACTCACCAGAGACTTCTTATTTCATGAGAAAAAGAAAGCTTCAGCTGGTGAAACCACTGGAGCCAGCTGTTCTATTACTCGCAGCTGAAACATTGTTACTTGAAATAAGAACCTCCACTTTTGTTGTAGGATTTTCAAAATATTTTCACCCCATCCTCTATTGGATTTCCTCACAGAAATCCTTTAAGGTAGATCAATGTCTTTCCTCCCATTTTCAGATGAGGAAACTGAGGTTTCACAGACATGAAGTGGGTCAAAGGGTCAAGGCCTGCACTCCAGGACTCTGTCCCCCAGTCCATGGCTTTTCCCAAGAAAACCCCTCTTGCCTGGAAGCAGTTCAGCGCTTTCCTCTCCCTGTAACGCCTCTCCCCACACAAGCTTATAGGCTGAAAGTGAAAGTTCCTCCGGGCCCAAGGAGCGTGTGAACTGATTTCAGCCCCAGCTTCTAGCGCCTGGAGTAGATGTGCTCTTTTGGTTTAAAAATCCATCACTTGGAGTCGGAGGATCTGGGTTCAAGTCTTGGATCTCACCCTCACTTGCTATGTGATCTTGGGGAGGAAAAAAAATCTCTGAAAATCTCCCTGCCCATCTATACAGTGAGAATGGCAGCACTTCTTCTCCTGAGGCTACGCTAATACATTCAGAGATATACGACAACGTATGATACAGGATAATAAGCCTGGAGACAGTCATCGCCGAGCACTCAGGATGTCAGGGAAAACACGCTGTGCACGATGAGGCGCCAGTGTCCCCCTTACGGGGCTGTTACCACGATGGCTTTGGTCTGTTTCAAGGCTCTGACTCCTCCCTCAGACTTCCTCGAGGTTGACGTGTAAATTACAGCTATGCTTCACAGCTCTTCGTGACCACTTGCCCCCTTCTGTCAACCTCATGAGAGCTGAGAACGCTGATCTCATGAGACTCTACCTTTAAGACAGGATATCAGTGCTCCGATACTTATTTGCTCATTAAGCCAGGCTATTGGATTGCATAAGCTCTTTACTTTCTTAGTGCCCAAAATGTATCCATTCATCCACTTGAGGAAAAACAAAATTGGATTAGACTCTGTGTTGGGGACTCTCAGAGTTGGATGGGACTTCAAAGTCCTCTGGTCCATCCTGCGCCTCCCCATTCAAGGCTGTTATCCCCTCTATATGCTCCCCTCCACGTCCCCAGTGGACCCTGGACCTCCGCTTGCTCACATCAGAGACAAAGAGTTGACTGCCCCCCAAGCCAGTCCATTTCCCCTCCAGACATTCTCTGTTAGAATTCTTCCTCCAACAGGCACTGCTCGGCAGACACGGGTGTGCTCTTGGCAAAGCTGTGATCCTGTGCGCACTTGACTGTGTGGGATGGTGACCGGCAGAGTCAGTGGGGGATGAGCAGCCCATGTGAAGTGTCACCAAACAGGAAGTACCATTTGCACTGGGTGATGACGGTGAGAAAAAGCAACACTCAGCCCCGGGTGGCTCCAGAGACAGCTTCTTCCTTCAGCACAGGACAGACCTCAAGAATAGCAATTACTCACTTCAGTCTGACGTACTGGGTATTCACTGGGCTAGGCCGGGTGATGCTGCAGTAACAACGCTGAGCTCTCGGGGGCTTAATACGATGGAAGTTTATTTCTTTTTTTTTTTTTTTTTTTTGCGGTGCGCGGGCCTCTCACCGTTGAGGCCTCTCCCATTGCGGAGCACAGGCTCCGGATGTGCAGGCTCAGCGGCCATGGCTCACGGGCCCAGCCGCTCCGCGGCATGCGGGATCTTCCCGGACCGGGGCACGAACCCGCGTCCCCTGCATCGGCAGGTGGACCCTCAACCACTGCGCCACCGGGGAAGCCCTGGCAGTTTATTTCTTGCTCCTATAAGGTGCAACGTGAGTTGGGAGAACCGTCCCCATTTTGCTTGCCATCTGGAACATGGGGCCTCCACAGTCAGCACAGCAAAGGGCGGGAGGAGGTGCACCAGCTCTGGGCGGCCACGGCCTCAGTCTCTTGGTCAGAATGAGCCACAGGGAGCCCACCTGGCTGCAGAGGAGGCTGGGGAGGGCAGTAGAGCCATGGAATGTGGGTGAGTGCCGTCTCTGGCAGCACATCGCAGGCTATGGCATCAAAGAAACGAGAGTCAACTCTGTAAGGAAGAGGAGCCCAACGAAGTATAATGGGAAGGAAACACATAAGGTGACGGGGACGTTATGGGCCAAGAAGGGCCTCTGCTGGCTGCTGTGCGTGCACGTAGCTATCACACGGCAATCTGTGGTGGGGTTCGTATGCATGGGTGGCCAGGCTCTTCCACCCAAGGTGACCACATGCTAACGCAATGAGGACAAGCTTCGTACGCAGAGTGTTCCCAGCCTCCCCACCATCCCTCCCATTGCCACCTCCCCCATCAAAAATCTACTTCTTGCCTGCTCTGCGTCTCCTCTACCAGCTCCCTAAGAAGAGTTCTAGCTTGGCCATTCCAGTTCCTGGGAAAATAGGAAGGGAAGGACGGCCCTGAAGAGACCGGAGGTTGGGGAGTATCCCAACTTGTTGAATCAGTTCCTCGGTCCTCTGTGGGGAAGAACTGGGGTCAGCAGTAGAGTGGAAAGAAAACCAAGGAAGAATGAAGGGGGCGCGGGGAGAAGGAGGGACAAGAAAAAGAAGACAGACGTGTTAAGTCCATCTATATGTGGAAGGACAAAGGAGAGGTGGTCTGTCAGGTGGAGTGATGTCAGGAGGGTTTGGGATGCTTTGGTAGAGAGAAAGTTTCTGGAGAAGATTTGAAACACGAGATAGTGAGATAGAGAAGCAAAAGGGGGCCTCAACCTTTTTTCATCTCTCAGAGAGATGTGCGTGAAGACTGAAATCTCTTCCTTTTATTTGCTTGCTGGACTGTGCTTCTTTGAATGTGACTTAATGTAGAGACTGGGTCACAAGGAATCCCCAAATTCACTCAGGTTACATTAATTTAGTTATCAAAACTGAATAAGTAGCATATTCCCAAAGCAGGTAAGGCAAATGCATAAAAGTCAAGAAGAGGCTATGCTTGCTCAGAAATATATTAACATGCTTTGGTAATGACAAAGGCTGGGAGGGATGGAGCCACAGCAACAGTGGGGAGAAGCCCCCTCACACCGCAGCCATCACATCTGAGAGCCCAGCAGATTGTTGGCGCCCCTTTCCCACTGAGGGCTCCAGGACTCTATTTCCTGGGTGCGCCCTGACTTAAGAGTATCTCCTCCCTTCTCTGCTCGTTTTCCTCAACTTGTGGAGGTCACAGTGACATTAGCTTTGCTGGCTACCACCCCCCACCGTTGACTCATAAAGACTTCCTGCCGACTAAAAACCCGACATCTTTCACTTTTGCTGTTGACCCAGGTATCCCACATCCTGTATGTGTCTGATGGGGATTCTGAACCCCAGTGCAAGCAGAGGTCTTTGCTGCCTTTCAGCCTGATAGGCATTTATTTTGGCCCAATGTGAATTTCAGCCCTGTTGGGGCCTTTTCAGGTCCTGCCTCTCACCTTCCCTGTATCGTCTACCCCTCCCACTTTCCCACATGCCCCTCCGTCAGAGGGCAGTTCAGCACCTTGGGTGAATCAGTGCCCCAGCCTTTGGAGTCAGACCTATCGGGGTCCCAAATCTTAGGACGTGAATGGCTATAGGATTCTGGGCAAGCCACTCACCCTCTCCTGGTCTGTAAAGGAGTAATACACCTATCTTACAGGAATGTTCTGGGGAGTAAATAATCTGTGTAAAGTACTTGCGGTGCTTGTTGACACTTAGACGATTCTCAATACATGTTCATCCTCCCCCTACACCTGTAATTCCATCCTAGTCATTGGAAAAGTGCTGAATAAGATGTGGCCAAATATGGAGTCCCTTGGCATGCTCCCATCTAGGCTGGTCATTCATTGTATGTAGCTGAATTCATTCATTCCATTTGCACAGGTGGATATGCTGTGGGAAAGAAGGCAAAGTCTGCATGAATTTTTAAAATAAAACCTAAGATTTCCAAGATATTTCCTAGCTATCACTAGCAGAGGATCCTCAAACCTGTGGGTCTAAAATCACTCAATGCCCTTTGAAAGTCACCCTAGTAGACAAAAGTGACCCAAGAGGCTATCTGATTGCACAGAGACCAAATGGCTCTTCTGAGATCCCTCAGTACTCCAGGGGGAAATCCAGCCACCTCCAGTTTCAAAAGTAAACTCTTCCCCTGGTGCACACTGCCCTCCCGAC
This sequence comes from Orcinus orca, assembly GCF_937001465.1. NCBI lineage: Eukaryota > Metazoa > Chordata > Mammalia > Artiodactyla > Delphinidae > Orcinus > Orcinus orca. The sequence continues at coordinate 89,354,010 of NC_064560.1, forward strand.
ACTACCCTCCAACCCCAAGTCCAGGAGCTCACCTGATATTCTCAAAGAAAAACGCCAGCAGCCTGCCCACCTCCTGTCACAATGGACGGTTCAAAATTGTGACTACTCTAACCTTGACCTTGAGCCCCACTTCTGGGCTGGCAATGCAGATAAAAAGCACTAGACTTGGAGTAACACTTCGTTCAACTCCTGCTCTCTTTCACCAGCTAACACTCTCAGGCCAGTCACCCAGCCCCCTAAGATCAGATCTGCAAAATTGCAGATTGGGACAATAGGACCTAATTTGTGGTTGGGGAAGTTACAGTGAAGGGCTAGCTCCTCATACATCCTCAATCACCCCCACCCCATCTTATTCTCTACCTCGATTCCTCCAAAATGTTAGATTCTCTTTCCTTCTAATTTTTACCCCACCCCCCAGGGCACAGCATAATGAAAAATGAAACTAGTTTGGCCATCAGGAGACCTGGTTTTGAGTCCCGCCCCCCAACTCACAACCTGGCTGTCAAGTCACTTACACAAACTGTGCCTTCATTTCCTCACCTTTAAAATGAGAGGGTTGACTAAATGTCCATCAACAGAGGAATGGATAAAGATGTGGTACATATATACAATGGAATATTACTCAGCCATAAAAAGGAACAAAATTGTGCCATTGGCAGAGATGTGGAGGGACCTAGAGACTGTCATACAGAGTGAAGTAAGTCAGAAAGAGAAAAACAAGTATCGTATAATATCGCTTATATGTGGAATCTAGAAAAATGATACAGTTGAACTCATTTGCAAAGCAGAAATAGAGACACAGGTGTAGAGAACAAACGTATGGATACCAAGGGGGGAATGGGGGGTGGGATGAATTGGGAGATTGGGATTGACATATACAGACTCCTGTATGTAAAATGGATAACTAATGAGAACCTACTGTATAGCACGGGGAACTCTGCTCAGTGCTCTGTGGTGACCTAAATGGGAAGGAAACCTAAAAAAGAGGGGAAATATGTATGCGTATAGCTGATTCACTTTGCTGTACAGCAGAAATTAACACAACATTGTAAAGCAACTATATTCCAATTAAAATTAATTTTAAAAAATGAGAGCATTGAGTTAGACGTCAGTAATATCAGTCTCCACCGGCTGCACACCTGCTCTGTGCCAGGCACATTACAAATGTCCTTTATTTACATGAGTTCAATACCCTCAAGGAGACATCATGATATCACAGGGAGCAGACGCCGTGCCCCAGAGCGTGGGCTGTGAACTAAGGCCGCCCGACATTATTCCCCCTGCTCTCTGTAACCGCCCCATGCCTCAGCTTCCCCTCTGCAAATGAGAGTGGTTACGAAGATTAAATCAGATCCTCCACACGGGGGCTTCACGGGAGGCCCTGCACGAGTAATTACCCCAGAGGATTCTCGCTTCAGGGCCCTGCCCCGGGCTACCCAGTGCAGGACTGTGCAGCCCTAAAACTGTGCGGGGTCCCCTGCAGAACACCGTCTCCTTATGTGACTGCAGAGAGCCCTCCAGAAGCAGCTCTGGCATTGAGTCTGGACTTGGTAGGCTAGTAGCCTGGTGCCCAGGAGGAAAGGATGTCAGGGGAGAGGCATGAGATCCTGGGAGTTAAAACTTCCCCCACACATGGCAGACCACCAAGACCACTGCAGGCATGCCCACACTCCCCCCGCACACACACATACCGTCACCACAGGAGCCGTATCCTCAGCTCCGCCAGCTCCGAGACCCCATCCGAGAGCCCAGAGCAGCTGCAAACAATGCTTTGAATCAAGAATCCCATCAACGCACCTGCCTGGGCCCCAGCTGCTGCCGGGTGCTGTGATGAACACATGCGAGAATTCTCTTCAATGCCACGTTTATTGAGCTCCTGCTAAGTGTCAGGCCCTATGCGCTCAGAGACAGATAGCTCAGGGTCATCAGACTCATGCACAAGACTGGTTCATGGCAAAGCAGAGATATAGACCAAAAGGTGAGTTTGAGAAACTCTTACCAGGACAGGGCACATGAGCAGTGTTCTAGAGTCCTTCAGTGTCCTCACTGTGGGCACAGGGTGGGGAACAGGCTTCCCAGGCAGGGGAAGCAGCTTCAGTCCTGTGTGGGGGTAAGAGACACCAGGCCTACCTGCAGCTGGGTGGTGGGAGAGGGCAGGGATGAGAGACGAGGCTGGGGAGCTAAGTCAAAAGTTCTGGCCTTGTCTTATGTCAATGGGCAGACACTGAAGGACGTTAAATGGGTATAGAGAGAGAACAAGGAAAGTTTTGAATTAGATGCCCAGGAAGACTTCCTGGAGGAGGTGGCTTCCAGGCAGGCCTTTAACCGCTGGCCAGGACTTTGGAAGGTAGAGACGGGAAGGAAGGCCTTCTGCTGTGAGGGTACAGAGGGCATGGAACACAAGCCAGGGCCATCAAGGGATAGCAGGGGAGATGTCACAAGAGGTGGCAGTCAGGCTGCAGATAAGGGCCACTGCGTGTCAGGGAGGGAGAGAGCACTTTGGGCTGGTAGGCTCAGAGAAAGCCTTATGAAGAGAATGCATGAATCAATAATCAATCAGTCCATGAGGGGGCCTTGATTTGAACCACAGAGTTTAATAGGTTTGAGTGAGCACAGGCCCCGTAGCAGGTAGGCTGTCTCTGCCTGCCCCACCCCATGTCCCTTGCTCCTGCCCTTTCACCACACCTTCATCAAAGCTATCCATCTGGAGTCCCATCTCTTTGGAACCCCATTAGGAACCTCACAATTAAACTTTTGAGGTAATCAAAATCCTAGATTCCATACAACCCAAGCCCTTCACTTTACATTTGAGAAAACTGAAGCCCAGAGACAGGAAGTAACTTAGCCAAGGTCACATAGTGACCCTTTCCAGCGTCAGAGTCAGAACTAGCATGCAAAATCCCAAGGGTCCACCTCTTAAACATCAGTCCTCAGGGGCTCGAGGACTTCTCCAACCTGAAGACATGTCTTTCTAACACGAAGACTTCTTGGAGGTAAAATTGCTCTCTAGAACCCAGAGGAACGACTCTATGATGGTGATACTTCAAGCAATGCGACCAGTTCTGGGGAAACGCCCGGGTACCGCAGGTAGAGCGGGTGGGTGACTCACCTCCTTTCCCAGACGGGAAGCTGGCCTGAGCCCTGGGTGCAGAGCAAGGAATGGTCAGGAGCTGAGAGTCTCCCATACTTTGTTTCAATTTCCATAGAAACTTCATGGGAAAGGAAAGATGAGCCCCATTTTGCAAAAACTGAGATTTCAGGAGGCCAAGAGTTTTCTCAAGGCATGAATCTCAGAATCCAGCTCTCCCTCCTGGCCGGAGGATGCCATCAGCCTCCAGCCATCAGCTACTCTCCTTCAGGGGCCTGGGCGACCCCACGGGGGAAGATCTGTTCTTCACCAGGTCAATAACAACCCGTTAGGAAGCCTCTATTTAATGAACCATTAATGCTAAATTATTGAAGGGAGAGGAAAATACCATGAAGGTTCGGGTCAAAAGAAGTAGGGAGGGGGTGGATGATATTAAAGGATTATGAATTGATTGAATTGTGAATTGATTGAATTAAAGGAATATTAATTGATTGTCCATGAGTAAGACATTCTCTTGGGTGTGGCTGTATGGTTTTTATAGCAACCTCAGAAAAACCCAGGTCCTTCCACGTTACAGAGGAGGAAACTGAGGCTCAGAGGGGTTTATCAACTACCAGGGATAAACAGCCATTGAGTGGAGTCTAACTTAGGTCACGCTGGCTCTTGCCTTGGCGTCCTGCTGCCAAGAGAAGTCAGGATGGAAGAGATGGACTGGGAAGGGCTGAGGGGATGGAAGGGAATGCAGGGGAGCTAAGGAGGGTCAGCTAGAGGGAAGCGGAGGGGAGAAGCCAGGAGGCTGATTCTTAGGAGAACCTCCGTCTCTCTCATGAGCTTCACTTTCCTCCTGACAGTTTTTACCAAGCCTTGTAACGTGAAGCTGGTCCTTTAGAGGCAGGGAAGCTGGTAGCAAAGGAGAAACAGAGCAACCTCTCCTCTCCCTATAACCATTTCAGCTGCTACCCTTCCTACCTGGTCCAGCCAATCAGTGCTCACTGCCCTTGACTAAAAATGCCCTTCCAGAGGCCAAAGAACATTTTTCAGGATGCTCATGTGGGAATAGAAGACCAAGGGAAAATAGAGCTAAGGTGTCAGGATCCCTTAACCAGATATTGGAATTCATGATTCTGAGGTCTTGAGGAAGTATCAGATTTAATTAATCCAAAAATCCCACTGTCCACGTGGCTCCTCGCGACACTTTACAGGGGAGTTACACGTGGCACGGCAGCCCCTCCCACAGGCCCCTGGCCGCTCTGGGAGCCAGGTCGGGAGCTGCTGGGATGATCAGCCAGGCAAATGTGCCTCCTCCTGGGCCCCTCGTCCTGTAACCCATGAGGGAAAACCTACACATTGAAGGCATGTCTGGCTGCCTACATGAGGGACAGGGAACCAATGTGGGCATCATGGAAGGTTGTCCCCCTGCCCTCAGAACTCCCCCCCAGGAGAAATCCCAGACTCCCACCCAGTGGAGCATGGAGAGTTTGCCCATAGTATATGCTCAATAAATATTGGTTAGGGACTTCCCTGGTGGTGCAGTGGTTAAGGATCTGCCTGCCGATGCAGGGGACACAGGTTCGTGCCCCGGTCTGGGAAGATCCCACATGCCGCAGAGCAGCTGGGCCCGTGAGCCATGGCCGCTGAGCCTGCGCGTCCGGAGCCTGTGCTCCGCAACGGGAGAGGCCACAGCGGTGAGAGGCCCGCATACCACAAAAAAAAAAAAAAAAAAAATTTATGCCATCTGCAAAGTTAGGGGATGGATCAGTGATTTCTAAGAAACTCCCACTACGCCCGCTTTACCTATTCCTGGGGAAAAGTAGAGTCAAAGAGCCAGAAGTAAATCAAGAGTGGAGCTACTAAAGGCTCCTAACTTCCTTGCCGACTGCAAATGACTTACTCTCTGAATTCCTCTTTCTCCATCTGGATGTTGGGGTTATAACAATTATCTCCCTCATGGGATTCCCAGCATCACTGTGATAGATTGACTGCATTAAGGGGCTCTGATTGTTTAACCTGTCCCTGTGCCCATGGCCTTTGCCTGCGAGTTTTTAATTCCCTCCGTATAAAGAGATGGAGTCTAGCCCCCTCTTTGACTCAGAGTCAGGCCATGTCACTTGCTCTGGTTAACGGGGTGTTAGGCAAGCAGGAGGTTGGGAAAGCACTTGAATGATGGGGTTTGCGTGTTTTGCCCTCTGCCACCACCATGAGAATACGCCTGAGCCAACCTGGTGGAGGGTGAGAAATGCGGGCTGTGGAGTCGGTTGCCCCAGTTATCCCAGATGAGGCCAAGATCAAGCAACAGGACCATCCCTAGACCTTTAAAGGGCTCAGCGGAGGCTGGAAGGGGCTTGCAGCTGACTCATTAAATCAAGGAGCTAAAACATGCTTATTGTTTTAAGCCCCTGAGCTTGGGATGGTTTCTATTATTCTGGCAACCGATAGCTGACACGATCGCAAAATAGCACACGATAGGCGCCCAACACGTGTGTATTTCCGCCATCACGCTACCCACCCCCATACCTTCAGATGCAAACCTAGTTCTCCCAGAGATAGTTTGGGAGGCATCCGTGGCGGTCTTGGTGGATTTCAAGCTTCAGTCTCATTGTTATTCCCGCTTCAGACTGATTACAGACACTGACTGCTCAATTTTGATTAAATACTAAATCATAAGCTGCTTACAAAATGCCTGCAAAAAGCTGACATTTATGAAGTCCAATAAACTACTTGTAAGAACAGGAGTGCGAGATCGGGAGGAAAAAAAAATAAAATCTTCGTCTAAACAAACATCGGTTGACAGCAGACAGATGGTCAGAATCCCTCACTTGTAAACTAGAAAATTAAGATTTGGCAAAGGGTTGTCTGAAAATAACTAGCAAACATCAAAGTTTCCCCTTTCTAGGCTGGTGTTTCTCTGGGCCCGACTTCAATATTTTCACAGGCTACTGCACGGAAAAGGTGTTGCAGGCCTCCGCGGTGCTGGCAAGGAAAGACTAAGAAATACCAGCAATGATTTATAGGAAGCAAGGGTGCCAAAATCCCAAGGAGTGAGCGTTTACCAGCCAGCAACTGCACGTTCCCATAAATCCCCATAACTCAGCATCAGGCCTTCCCTTAATCTGCTGAGGTGTGAGGGGAAGGGAAGGCAGAATTTTCTAACTTGATTTTCCAGTCGGATCCACTTTCACGGGGGTGACTGTGGGTAAATCTTATGGGGCCAGCAGCAATCCTAATAGAAATGAAATCCAGCCTTAAAACCGCAAGGCAGGGCTCGCCTCACCTTTGTTGAGTCAAGAATGAGGGTGCTAAGGGGGGCTTTGGCTCGGGCTTAAACAAGCCCCCCAGGCCCAGGAGAGACCCAGGCTTTGGCTGCCCTGGTTCGCATTTTCTCCTGGCCTCTCCGTGACCTCCGAAGGGCTCAGGGAGTGAGCCCGTATGAGGATGACATGGGCTGGTGTGCTCATTCGGCTACACACAAGCATCGGTATGCTGATGCAGTTCCAAAGGTGGCCCACGTGCCGCCTCTTGGTGGCATTGCCCCTGCTGCCTCAGTTGCTCAGCTCGCACACAAGCCCATGCCCTCCTGAATCACAGGATCTGGGCCCTGCCAGGAGAGCAGCAGAGCCTCACAGTAGAAAGGTTATGGACTTTGGGCTTGGGAACCAGACCCAACCATCTCTACCTCCTTCTGGCTTCACGGGCAGGAGATTTCGCCACGCTGAGCTTCAGGTTCTCCATCCTCCCACTGGGGGAAGTCATGTCTACCTTGCAGGGCTATTGGAGGGTGACACGGACAGAATGCGACAGAGGCAAAGCGATGAGCAGACTGTCACAATGGATGGTGAAGGCAATGATTAAGATAGGTCCACGGCACTGTAGGAAACCAGAGGACCCCTGGCTCTGTCTGCGGTGCTTGAAGTGTGCAGGGAAGGCTTCCTGGAAGAAGTGATGCCTGAGCTGAGTCTTTTTTTTTTTCTTTTTGGCCATGCCACGTGGCTTGTGGGATCTTAGTTCCCTGACCAGGAATTGAACCCAGGCCACAGCAGTGAAAGCACTGAGTCCTAACCACGGGACCACCAGGGAATTCCCTGAGCTGAGTCTTAAAGGTTGACTAGGAATCAACCAGCAGAAAAGGATAAGGAAGAACATTCCAGAAAGAGAAGATCAGGTGAGCAAATGATTGCCACGCAGCTTCAGTTTGAACCCCCTCAGGGATGGGTGTTAGATGAGTATTCTGTTTGAACCCCTGCGGTGGCTCACAGCCTATTGAAGAGCCCTTTCTAGCTAAGAGAGCTCAGGCTATTAGAAAATTCTTTCTTACACAGAATCTCTCTATGGCTTCCACCTACTGGCCCTATTTCTCCTACACAGCTCTTGTGTCTCTACTTCTCCAGGGAATAGTGTCCAGCCCTATCAGGCATGACTTGTGCATCGGGGCGGGGGGTGCTGTGTGTGTGCGCCATGCTGACTCCTTTCCTTACCCATAGCCTGGCCCAACATTCCAGGAGAACAGGACTCACAGCCCCGGAGATGCTCAAAGAACCCATCTGGAAAATAAGTGCCCTTGGGATTGGAGCGGAACTTGAGGGTGGTGGGCCCAGCTCAGAGCGAAGGGTCTGGCTCAGCTCTGCTTCCAGGGGCCCAACAGAACTGCAGTCTGAAGCCCCGACTGGCGAACAGAGCCTGTGGCCTCTTCAAGTCATTGGCCAAGAGGAAGAGAGGCAGCGAGGGAGAGGGGCTCGCGCTGACCTTTGGGGCCCAGCTGAGCTGTGGGGAAGCCCCAGGCAGCCTGCCCTCAGCGAGCACTGGGTGCGCCAGCCATGTGTGGTGTCAACATGCCACGAGCAATTTGAGGCATATCTGACCCACAGAAGGGTTCCACGGGCGTTTACGGTTGTTACTATAACCTCTCAAAGATGGACGGGGCCAACCTGGGACTTCGAGGGCGTTCGAAGCAACACCCAGCCCTAAATTGTCTTCCCCGCCTCCCTGCCACAGACTGAACTCCACTAAGAGTTGTCTCTTTGCACAATACAAATAACAAATGTCCCCAACACCGTGCCCGAGATGCCTCCTTCGGACAATGGAAATAACAGTGTCCCACTCGTGGTGCTTAACTCCTAGGACCATGACGAGCTAATCAATACAAAAGCACTTAGAAGAGCGCCTGGCACGTAGCACTATATGTGTGTTTGTTAACAGTATGATTATTATTCCAGATATTCAACACATGAGTGCGGAAAAAAATTCCACTGCGTGACAGCTCAGAGGCAGCCCTATGATTTGCTTCTTTATCGTGTACGTGAAAAACACAGTGAACTATGTTCCATGGAGAAACGAAGTTTGTCCTCACCTTCCATGATTCTTGCCTTAGTTCCAACTTAGTTCACTGGAATCAGCTGCCTTTCCTTTGAGTCGCTAGTTGTCACTGAAAGCCACGAAATGACAGAGCACTGCTTAGCGCCAGGTGACTTCCATTGGAATCCCAGCGCCACCCTGGGCTCTCTGGGCTCTGCCCCTCCCGGGGCCATGGCAGCCTCCGGTGTGAAGCAACAATGGGAGGACATGAGCACGATAAGATTTAAACACTTACATACTGCAATCCACCTTTCGAGTCCCTCAGTAACGTTTCCTAATTAATCACCCTGTGTACTGCCTTCTAAATTAATTAAATTAAAAGTAATTAAATCCAGGAAATTGAAATTAGTCTAATTAGATTAGAGGCACATCCAGTGACTGTGGTGAGGGGTGCCACGTAAACTGGCCAATTTCGGTGTAGAAAAGAGAAACTCAGGTTACAGACAGGCTGTTAAGAGGGAGAGGCGAGCCTTATGAAGAATGAGTGCAGGTCGACGCAATCATGTTATCAGTGAGAGTAACAGTAACAACAGTAGCCAGTGGTACCTTCATTAGGGCTTCCCGGGGCCGAGGCTTCCTGGTGAGTCCCCACAAAATCCCTCCGAAGTAGGTGCTGTAGTTATCCATGCTTGACAGATGGGAAACAGAGGCTGTGCTGTGTGGAGGCTCATGGTAGAAACCCATGTGGTCTGGCCCCAGAAGCCCCTCCCAGCCTTCTCCAGACAGCCTCCCTGGTCTGGATGGACAAAGGAAAGTGCTGGATGGGAGTAGCAGCCCTCTCTGCCTTTCATCCTCCCGTGATGCTCACTCAAGGGTGGTCCAGGCCAGACACGGCTGTTGAGACCTGTGAGGTGTCCAAGACTGCCCCTGCTTACACACGAATGGGTCACCTTGCCCTACTCTCATGGCATCTGGAAGAGAACACAAGGCTCCCGGGTCAGAGACAAAGGATTTCATCCCTCACAGAAATATCAAGAGACAAATTGGCAGTATTTTCTTACCTCGGTTCCCCAAGCCCCAAATCGCACAAGGCAACATGAAAGGGACCAGGTGACAGCGGCATCCATGGTGGGTCGCATTGCAGGAGAGAAACGCCGCTTCTTAGGGAAGGGGAATCTTGTATAAGGAATAGTGAGGCCGCCTGCTCTCTGCTCCGGAGAGGAACGCTCTCTTCCAAGGCTGTTTGCTCTACAGCATTCTTGAAAAGACGGTCTGGAGATAAAGGGGGGTAGTGCCTCTGCTCGCCAAAAGATGCAGAAATGCCAAAAGCCCGTGGGGAATTGTCTCCCAGCAATAGGCACCCCTTGTTGGAAGCCTCAGCTTCTAGCAGATTTCCCCTTGAGTACACCACTCTGCCAGCCACTTTGATTAATTTGACCAACAGAGAATAGGACCAGATCTGTTCCGTTAGTCTCATGCAGCATTTAATTAAGGCAACTACCAACAGAACTCCAAGCAGTGAGATGAGACCAACCTGCACTATTAACCTCAATCCTGTCCCCCCCAGAGTCCCGGACCAGCCATCTGAGCAGAGCCATAAACAATCAGGTCTCCCTGGGAAAGCCAGGGGCATCTGCCTGACGATTCTGTGCTGACCTTTCCACTTGGCCCAAGGCAGCGGTCCAGGTAGGGCAGGATGTCTTAGGGACCACACAGGCTCCTCCTGGGCCCGCCAGGAAAGCGTTTAGGGTGATTCTATGATCTAGAACAACTCGGGTCGGTGAGCTGAGGCTGACATGCATGCCTCCCAGGGTGAGGTGAGGTCAGCTAAAGTCAGGGACAAATTGGTGCTATCTTTTCGAAGAGGAGGCTCTCCATTATAGGGATAACTGGCCACAGGGTGCACACGAGTGATGAGTCAGTTAGCTGTCCAGGAAGCTTCCCCAAGTTGCTACAGTCAAGTGAGGGCTCGGTGATCTACTAGTGCTGTCTAGACACTAGACTCTCTCTCATGACAACTCCCGATGGGCAGGTCACCGTGTTTTCAGGGGGGAGGCCAGTTAACGTCTGGTTTCCACATAAGAAGTACAGTCCCGGGCTTCCCTGGTGGTGCAGTGGTTGAGAATCTGCCTGCTAATGCAGGGGACACGGGTTCGAGCCCTGGTCTAGGAGGATCCCACATGCCGCGGAGCAACTGGGCCCGTGAGCCACAACTACTGAGCCTGCGCGTCTGGAGCCTGTGCTCCGCAACAAGAGAGGAGGCGACAGTGAGAGGCCCGCGCACCGCGATGAAGAGTGGCCCCCGCTCGCCGCAACTAGAGAAAGCCCATGCACAGAAACGAAGACCCAACACAGCAAAAATAAATAAATTAATTAATAAACTCCTACCCCCAACATCTTCTTTAAAAAAAAAAGTACAGTCCCACAGGTGCATATGGAGCCCCTAGAAAGAAGGTATTGTTTAAAAGTGTTGGGGTACCCCAAGTGGGGTCCCCATCTATCAGGAGGTACAGGTGGACGGTGCTTCTGCCAGCCCCTCAGTGGGTGGTAAGCCACAGGGTTCCCAGTTCAGCTAGAGTGACTGAGTCTAGTCTGGCCCTCGATTTGGGCGAGACGGCCTGAGGGCAGCCCGTCCATCTTGTTCTGTTTGTCCACACCCTAGTTGGGTGAGAGTCACCTGCCCCATGGAATGACTGAGCAGCAGCTATGAGGATGGGGGAGGGAAGACGTCAGAGGGTCTGACGTGTGGTGTACGGGAGGTGAAGGAGCTGGCGTCTTACCTGCTGTTCCTGTAGATGCCCCAGTAAGGTTAAGGGGAACGGGGGCCAAATCATGGTCAGAGCTGCCTGGCGGGGGACGCCAGACCCAGCACCAGGTGGGAGGGCTGCATGAGGACATTCTCTTTTATGAGGAAGTCTCCAGGGTGGCTCTGAAAGACTAACCTCATCAATGTCCCTCCCTCCCCCGGACCTCTGAATACCAATCGAAGCATTCCCTCCCCAGGGACCGGGTTGTTACCCATCCTGCACTGCCTTCCCCGTAGATAGACCACTAATCTGCTGATCACACTCAGACCTTTAATGCAGAAGGTTCCGAGGCAAGAGTGACAAGAGCATTTTCCTAAAGCACACAGAGACCCGTCATAGTCCCCACTTGGCCCCCCGAGGGCCACCGTAGGATGTCAGTATCCTAATGCTCTAAGATCATGGCAATCCAACAGGAGAGTCCAGGTGGCCCAGCCAGCCTTAAGTTCGAATCCCCTAGGTCCCCCTTTGGCAACCTGGAGCTGCTGTAGGGAAAGAAAGACACATCATGCCCAGGAATGGTCAGGACGGAATCCTGAATTTTCAAAATAGACCTGAGTAACACCCCACACCACCCCTTTCACCCTGATCTTTACTCGGGAAGCAGCCAGGGGGACATGATTTCTTTCTGGCTCAGAAGCATTCAGTGGTCAAACTGCTTGACTAAGGTGTGTGGCCCGGGGGAGCGGGAGGGGGAGGAGAGGGAGGTGAGGTCAGCAAGGAAAGGAGGGAGAAAAGCGGAGGGAGACAAAAGGAGAGACCCAGCTCTGGCGTAGCCCCAGACAACAAATTCACCTCCTCTCATCCCATCTACAACATCTACATTCAGGTTACTTCCCGGTTTTTCCCCCAAACCGCGGGAGGAAACACTTTATGGACCCAAAGTTCCATTCTGCTCTTTTCAGCAGCACAATGGAAAAGTCTGCCCCAAAGAGGCAAGTCTGCACCTCTATCAAGAGAGGAGCCACTTGTTTTGCCATGACAGTTTTTCCATCTTCTACCCATCACAGGGTCAAACCCCTCCCCGGTCCTCCTCAAGGGCAGCTGGCAACCCGCCAGCCTGCCGCTCATAGGAAACAGCTCTACAAGGGCCCCAAACAGCACAGGCGAGCTTCCTAGACGGCTGTTTAAATGTGGTACAAAGGTACATTTTACGCTGCCCAGAGACAAGTGTGCATTGCGTATCCTTCAGGGAAGGCTCCATGATATTAATTTTTACAGCTGAGTTGATAATGAGACTGCGGCAACAGGAGAAAACGAGGCTCCATTCTCTGGCAATCCCTGCACTGCTGACGTTACAAACTGAGAGCGGTGGTGCAGGGCAGCTTGGTGCCGGCGTTAAGGTTTGATGCTCCTGGAGACCCTGCTCGGGCAAAGGGACCACATCCCACCCACCTCCTGGCGCCCCTAGAGCGCAGGCAGGCCAGTGGTTAGGGGAAGGGGCCTCAGTTAGTCATGAAGGCCTACGTGGGTGCCTGTCTTTGAAGATGCCAATGAGGCATTATCGAAAACAGGACAGAGCAAGCAGGAGAAACATGCCCCATCTCTCCTAGCTCCTAACCAACAATTAGCCTGACCTTTGCCTCAGAAATTACACCAGCTGCAACTCCTACTGCTGCATTGCCTCATTTGCATCATTGCTGGGGGGAACACAAGTCCTGAAGAGGAATAAAAGCATCTGGTTTCTTTTGACCATCAAAGGCAGAACTGGATGCTGCCTGGTGATTTTCAAGGCAATTAAAAATTAACTTCAAATTACCAAGAGCTGACTCCCTCCCCGCCTCTCTCTCAAGCTCCCATGCTCTCTCTCTCTCTCTCTCCCCCTCTCTCTGCCTTTAGCCCGACTTTGTTCACAAAGCACAACTGTTCCCAGCCTCCCTGTGCTCTGCTCTGAAGCCAGCCCATGTTTTTCCGCTTCACCCCTTCATCCCTCCTGGCAGTGGTTCCTGCCCCCTCCAAAGGAATCCACGAGGAGGCTCAAACACTAAGTGTTTGCTTTTTCTAAGAAGAGGTTCCAAGGTGCCAACGTGCTTCCAGCACCGCTGGTGTTTGGTTGCTGGAGATTATAATATACCAGCCAAGTAGGGTGGCCTCCGGGGCACAGCAAGTCGTTTCTGAGTGTTCCCCAGCCAGGGAAGGAAAGGGTGGGGAGAGGAGACAGAGAAGCAGAATTGGGCTGGGGAGATGGATTTGATGACGTGTTATTTCAGCGACGCACGTGTAGAGCCCAAGGTCCTTCTGGAGCCGATGCCAAGGCCACCTCCTAGGGGAAGTCACTTCTCACGGTCTTTGCCCCACGGAGCCCACTGGCTCCCCTTCCTGGGAATTCAGCCTCACCGCCTGCCCGGCCTCTCGGTTCCTGGTCTCCAGCCTGCTGTCTATTTGAGAGGAACCCTGCGCGTGTGAGAACCCCAACACAGCCTGATGCAGCACGGGGTCCCAGTGAGGGTTGTCCCGTGCCCCTTGTCTTCAGCCCTGCCCCCTCCCTAGAAGTAAGCTTCACAACGAAAGGGACCGTGTCACACTCCAGGGGTCCCAGCACATCACCTAAGCCCTTCGATGTCTCAGTCACAGCCAGAACCAAATAACTGCTTGTAAATTGGATGATGGTTTCCTTCAAACACTGCGAGAGCTTGTTTTGTTTCCTTTAATGACCGAAGAAATCACACAGGTTAAGAATGTTTCCAACCTCATCTCTGTTGCTACCGTACCCTCAGCCTGTAAACGGAGTTACTGAATTTCCCTTCAGCGTTGGACCAAAGGGCTGCGCAGCTTCCGGTGCAATTAAAAATTCAGTGGTGAAGGGGCTTCTCTTTTCCACTTGCTAGCTGCCTCTCTTGGAGGAGTTGGGTTAAGTTACACCCTCTGAGTTCGTCCTACTCAGCGCTCAGTTTAGCTGGGCTGCATCCTGGCCACCGAAGTCCCCGGATGGCTTGGCTCTGGGGTCCTAAAGAGAGACCACGTGAGAACCTTCCTTCAAAGGAGACACCCCACCACCAGGTCGTGTTGTACGAAGAGATCTTTGGTCAGTACAAACAGCCCCCAGCCTGCAAGAGGTGGGCCTGGCCCTTCAAACCCAGCTAGACTGATGTCCCCAGTAAGAATTTCATTAGGGTGGCCAGGGGAGGCCTAAGGAGGTGATGTTTGAACTGAGGCTTGAATGACAAGACCATACCTTGGCATGTTCTGGGGAAGGTCATTCCAGGCAGAGGGAACAGCTACTGCAAAGGCTCTGGGGCAAGAACAAGCTTGACATGTTCAAGGAGCCAAGAGAAAGCCAGTGCAGCTAGAATATGGGGATTGTAATACGTCAGAGGGAAAAACAGAGGTTGGGAAGGAGACAGGAACCAAATGTATGGGCCCTTGCATCCCACAGTAAAGAGTTTAGGCTTAAGGTCAACAAAAAGCAATTAAAGAGCTTTACTTAGGAGAGGGATATTTTGAGATCATTCTGTCTGTGATAAGGTGAATGGATGGCAGGGCCACAAGGGTGGGAACAGAAAGACCTATTAGGAATGATGACAGTTGACCAGGGAAGACCTGATGGCTTGGGCCAGAGTGATGGGAAAAGAGGGAAAGTCGATAGATCCAGGATATATGTTGGAGGTATAGGCAATAAATCCTTCTCATGATGGAGAGGCTCTGGGGAGGGGAGGGAATGGGAGAATCAAGGATGACTCCTATGATTTTGTCATGAGCAATGGGGTTGGATGTCAGCGCTCCTTACTGGGCTGGAGAAGACTTAGGGAGGTTTATAGGTTTGGTGTAGGTGATCAGCAGTCTGGCTATTGTCACCTCGTCACTGTTGTGGTGGATGCCATGACGCTCGGCCAGGATCCCCTTCTCAGAGCCGGCACCCCAATCCTGTAGCCACCTGGAAGCTCATAGCTCATCCCTCATCAGAACCTGCCTTAGATCACAGCAAACCACCCTCCCAAAGTTACACCTCCTCACAAGGGGGCCATGGCCACTGACGGGCTGATGTGTGGATACAAGGCCCAGCCTTCTTACCTCAACTGGAGAGCATTCTGAAGGGCCATCCCAGCTCCAGAGCCTCCTGGAGGATCAGCTGAGGCCTCCGGCGCAGCTACATTGCCAGTCAACTTCCCCCCGCTGCCCCGTCGGCCTCCTCACCTCTTTCTGTGTGTGTCTCCCGTGAATACCTTCCGGGTTCTACAAGCTGTCTCAGCGTCTGATTCCAGGAAACCTCATCTAGGACAACGCTTATCATCATCATTATCATTATTGCTTGATCATTTCTAGGATCCCATCCACTTGAAAACTCTATGGTGAAGAATTCTGGAATAGCCTCTCAAACTTGTCTAATCGCTACTAGCTGAAGACTCCCAGCTCCCCTAGCTTGGTTCACTACCAACACACAGTCCCCCAGAAGCTACTTCCTGTCCTAGGTTTGCTGAGAAAATGGTCATATTTTCTATGACTTTGTCTATAGAAGCGCACTTGTAATCATTGAGACCCTGGGTCCTACGTTGAGAAGGGACAGGTACCCAGTGGGCTATGAGATACATCAGGGATCACAGAGGCCTCTTGATAAACCATCCAAAGGCCCTGGCCCCCACGGAGGGAGGGGAATGTGAGGACAACAGCACTGATAGCTCCTCCTGTGTTAAGGGCAGATTGTCTCTACACGTACTTCTATAGCCACACATGGGCCGCGTTTGTGAAAAATGTGTTCTTGTCTGTGCCTACACCTGTGTATGTGTGTGTGATGCCTGCATGTAACAGAATGCACTGTGTGTGATCGCTGAACAGATGCGGGGCCACCGGCAGGGCTGGAGCTCGGATGCTGAAACACTGCGGCAAGCAAGCCAGCCCCACACCTCCTGACCTTGTCTGCCCACAGAAACCAGCTAAAAGCAACAGCAAGGTGGCCTTGGCCTCAATTCTGCTTCCAAATCTCAGCTTAGTGGCCTCTAATTGGCAGAACTAAATTCACTAGCAGAACTCTAGCTGCAAGGGAGTCTGAGAGACATTGTTTTTGTCTTTTTGAACTTTGGAGCACAGGAAGGCACCCTAAAAGGAGGGTGCTGAGGGCCAGTGGATGACGTCCAACTCGAGTCCCAGTATAAAAGGCCCTGCAGAGACAAGTGAAGGGAAACAAGGGACATGAGACCTAATGGTTAGAGTTAAGGATCTGGGGCTCAGCCTGGGCTAACCTGGGCAGGGACCCCACAGGGCTCTGCCTTCAGCAGGCTGTTCATGGTGCTGAGTGAGGCTGGGGTGACCCTCACGGACAATCCCTTTAGCACTTGCAGGAGGATTAGGCAGCCCAGAGCAGCGTGTGACTAAGTCACACTTCCCTTCCTCGATCCCAGACTGAAATCTCAAGAGACTGAAAGTGTAAATATGTGATCCAGCTCAGGAATTTGCCTCCCTCGAATTTTTAGTCTTATTGCTACGTGCAACTGTGTTTGGAATCTCCACTTAGTGAATTTGTGTCCGTCTCAGATTCTTTGCTTCGTTTTCCCTAAGTGCTTTTCCTGTTCCTCTGGCACCAAGGTCCGGAAAGAAATTGGCATCTGGTCTCATCATTTGGAGGAGTGGGTGTGGTGTCCTGGCTGTCCGCTGGAGCTCCCCAGCCCCTTTAAAATCCAGACCAGTGTGACTGCAGCCACAAACCCTTGTCTCATGGGCGCCCAAGGTCTCCAGCTCTCCCTCCCCACGGTCCCTCTGCTCCTTGCTGCTACAGATGCCTCCGTGAAGCCCAGCCTCCTCCCAGGCTGTACAAACCAGCTCACCAAAGCAGCGGACGAGAGAGATGTCCTAATATGGTTCTGAGCACACTGCATGACAAACATCCCAGATCCACACTCTTGTTCTTGTTTTTCTAAACTTTTTTTTCTAAACTGTGGTAAAGTGGTACGGAGCCACACTTTGAGTCCTCAAAGCCCCTCCGACTTCACCCCCACAGCACACATTTCTAGAGGGCTCTGCCACCCCACAAAGCATCCCAGCATCTCCCCATCTTACCATCGACTCCGTCTTCCTCCCTTTTCACCATTTTTGGACTTTCACCATTTTTTTTGGTCTTTCTAATTTTTTTTCCTACTCCCCCTTCTCACGAGAAAGAGTTAAAACTTTTCCATTTTCACCAGCAGGCCATCTTGTTATTAGGGGGTCCAGCTGACAATTTTGCGTGAAGAGTCTCTCTCTCTCTCTCTCTCTCGATCTCGCTTTCACTCTCTGTCTCTCTCCAGTCCAGTGGCTTATCGAGGAAATTTCTCAGACAGTGCCCAGTGCATGTGGAAGTTTGGTGCCAGCCATTAGGACAGTAAATGTTTCGCCTCATTACATGTGTGTGTACAAACTTATACATGTATATAAATATTTTACATATAGCTATAAAATCAGGTACCTCCATGCCTTCGTACATGTACAAACAAGGTTTAAGCCGTTCTTTCGGAGGCAGTGGGTTAAACAATGTGCTAATACTCAGATCTTCATAAAACTGTAAAATGCGTTGTCCACTGCTCTCCAGTTCCCCTTCTCCCTCACCCTGTTTCTCTCCACAGTTGCAGCTCCCAGCCCAGGGGTGCCGCATGACACGTTAGCTGTCAATCAATAATTGTCAGCATGAGAAGCTAGCAGGTCAGCTGTGCCTGACTCCATGCGTGTTCCCAGGGAACACAGGGGCTGTGTCTCATGTGGACCGTGGGGGCCAGCCTCCCCCTCGCTAAGACTTGTGGTTTCTTCTAGAGAAGTCGGTCAAATGGAGATGTGAAATGAATCAAACAGATGTATGTCAACACTGCTCTAAAGCAAGGTGCCAACACTCCACATCCTCATACACACACCTCACCAGCACCCCTGGCCTCAGATGAACATCTATGCCAGGATATCCCAACCTCAGCAGCACTGACACTTGGGCCAGATAATCTGGGCTGTTCTGTGTATTGTAGGATATTTAGAAGTATCCCTGGTCTCTACACACTTGATGCCAATGGCAACCCCCATCCCCAATTTGGGGCGACCAGAAATTGGCCCTAGTTGAGAACCAGTGCTCTGTGTCTACATTGACACATATTGTGTGTACAGAAATGTATGTATACACACAAACAATTAAATATTTATATGTCCTTATTTTAAGTTGGCATGTGGTATAAACTTTTCAATCAGCATATGCATAAAACAGAAATGTGACATATTTTCTTCCTTTTCTCTTAAAAATTAATGTCATCTGTGATAATAGTGACATCTGTGGTAATTAAATAAATACAGTCATCTTCTATCTTTCTGTAAAGTTGGCATTTATTTACCTTAACCAGCAATGAGAAGGGGTCTTTTGGACCCTTAATTTATTTCTCATGGCCCTTCTCACCATGACTCCTGACTCCTTGAACTCTGAGAACCCAGGTGGGCAAATCCAGTGTCAAGTACTAGGTACATGTGTCTCTCTCCAGCCACGATATCCCAGCGATCCCTCTGCAAACCAGTTCAAAGGGGAAAAGAAGACAAGTTGAGGTCCCGTAAATCCCCAATTACACAAGATGACTTTCTAAATCAGCCTAAATACAGACTATTAGTCAGGATAGAGTAGGCTATGGTGGATAAGAAGCACCATCTTATAGACGAGGAAAGTGAGGTTCACAAAGATTGAGTGACGTCTCTAAACTGCGCGACAATTCGGTGACCGAACTGGGACTAAAAGTTGGATGCCCTGACTCCAAAAGTCGTTCTTCCTGGTCCCCTGCAAGAGACTCAGAAAGGCCCAGAGAGCTGAGAATATCGCTGATGCCACAGCAGGGTGAGCGTGCTTCCTACAGCCCTGGACATTCCGTCCGAGGCGCCTTCGCCTCAAGAAAGATCAGGAATGCGAAACGCAGAGAGAAAAGATAGATTCAAAGCAGATTTTTGATACTCATAGCAGAGACAAGTTCTTGAAAGCTAAGGCTTTTGATTTGCAGGAACCGTTTTCTTAAGTTCTAACTTTTTAGCATCAGCAGCAAAGCTCCGAAGGGCTGTAAAGTATAGATTGGGAAAAGGATAGAGGGAAGCCAAACTCCCAACTGTCAGAGATTAGCTGTGGATCAGCGAGGCGGGAAGGGGTGGATGGGAGGCAGAGATGAGAGCAGAAAAGGGCACAGCTTGTATGTGAGGCTGGGAGAAGCAGCCTCCTGACTGAGTCTCTTCAGGTTCAAACTTCAGCGGGAGAGGAGGCAATCAAATCAGTCTCGGACATGTTTGAGAAATGAGAAGGGAAGGGCTTTGAGATGATAGCAAACTGTAGAAAAGGATACCTGTCTGGGGGAGGAGCACAGGCACATGGACCCAAGAGTCCCATTCCACCCAGCCTGGGGCAGAAAATAAATGGGTCCATGCCCGTAGAGAGCAGAGGGGCTACCTGAGAAGCAGAGCCTCCTAGGGGACTCTCAACAACAGGAATGGATGTCCTGTGGGATCAGATGAGGATACAGTCATGTCCCATGTGGGGGACAATTGTCCAAAGACCAGACTGGATGGCAGATCTCAGCAGACACCAGTGGGGAGAGAGGATGACCAGTGTGGCTCACTGGAGTGAAGGTGTATCGATAGATGACAGTGAGGATGGAAAACAGCATGTCCAGTAACTATCCAGAGACTTCTTCTGATTGGACCAGCCCATGTCACATGCCCAAGCCCACGGAACCAATCACTGTGGCTAGAGGAGTGCTCATTCTGATTGGATGGGGCTTGAGTTGTACGATCTACTCCAAGAGTTGAGGCTGAGTCTCAACCAGACCTTGTGGACCAGACTGGGCAAGGGTAGAACCCTTAAAACATAAAATTGGGGCTTTTATTAGAAGAGGAAATGAATTCATAGGGAGATAGACAAGTGTCCATGAAAGAAGGTATTTGAAAAAGTCTCAGAGGGGTTGCAAATATTATGTTTGCTTAGCAAGCCTGCATTCTCATTCTCAGGCTCGCACGATCCCTAACCAGAAGAGGAGCAAGGGCTTCCCTCCATTTCCCACCGTAACTCTGAGAGAGAAAGTGGTGAGAAATATCCATCTGTCAGATTTGCCCAGATGAGAAGTTACTTCCCTTGTAAGGCTAACTTCTCTTATAAGGCGAGCCAGCCAGAGGGTTCATCCTCTGTGGATGTGGAATTTGATGCCAGCCTGCCGGGCCTTCACGCAGGAAGGCTTTAGTTGGGAGTTCTGGGACTGGAGGCCTGCTTCAGTCAGTGCTGAAGTTGCCATGGTCTGATCTTTGGGAAACCAGCTCTGTGACCCCAAGAGGAAAGAAAAGGCAATGGGACCGAGCCCACATCCCTCTCTCGAGATTATCTGGGCTTATGTCTATTGGTCACCCAGCCAGTGTCTTAATCACTGAGGCTCAGGCAGATGAGCGAAGCTGCCCCAAAGGCCACCACGGGTACCAGAAGCAGGATTTGAACTCATAGTTACGCAGTTCTCTTTCCCTACCTGCTCTTTTCTGGGGCGTCTTCCAGCCCCTGAATCTCAATCCCACTCAATTTTACAACATACGGTAGAGGTATCCCCTTACCATATAGCACGCACAGGCAGACGAGGAAAAGGAAGCTATGGCAGGCTGCCCATGTCACACAGCTGAGTAGTGGAGCCAGGTGATCCTAGCAGAAGCCAGAGCTTCTCCTGACTCTCGGTCCAGTGCTCTGTCCTCTGTCCATGCTTGTCCAGCACTCCTGGCCCTGCATCTTAAGTGGACCAACCAACTAGGGTGCTGGTTGGAAGCAGGCTTGAAGCCATGAACCAGGTGTTGGCATTCTTACGCCCCATCCCAGTGCCTGAGTGCACATCTTCTTGGAGGAATGACCCTGGTCTACACCCTTACTACCCAAAGTGCGGTCATGGACCAGCAGCCTTAACATCACCTGGGACCTTTAAGAAAGGCAACATCTCAGGTCCCTCTCGGAATCAGGGTTGTTACTTCCACAAGACCCCCAGGGGATTCTTGCGCATAATTTAAATTTGAGAAGGGCTGGTCTATACACCTTTCAAGTACTGGGACTTTTTCCAGCCTCAGAGGCTTCCAATTCACAGGCTGTTCCTGCGCTTTGCTGCTGCCATAAATACCTTCATTACTGCCTTAGTGGGTTTACACTTGGGGATTCCCAAAGTACGGCTGGCCCTTGTGTACCTGAATACGCTACCTTGGATGCCAGTTTCCGAGCAGGTGAGTCAGGGAAGCCGTGGTCCTATGCTCTCATCAATACACAGAGAAGGAGGTTCACAGAGGTCTCTGGGCTCTTCCTGCTTCTGTTCCTCCATCATCTCCGGCACATGATGCCTGCATGCCTTGCCCCTTAAACGCTGTGTTTGTAAACAAACCCATGCACGAAGCCATCAGGGCTGGAGCTGTGCATCGCCAGGACCCAGCATCTGTGTTTTTATGAAACGCCACCATCCTGGATCAGAGGAGACCAGCTTTTGCCCTTTCACTGTGGTTCTTCTCCTCCAGTGCAATTTAATCATTTTTTTTTAAACAGATGTCAGTCCCCATTTTTGGATAAATGGTAAAATCTTGGTTTCTCTTCTCTTTCTTCCTTCTCAACTGAGTCTCTAAGAGCTGGTATACACATATTATAGAGAACAGCAGGGATCAGTGATACAAAGTCTTGGTGAAAACTAAGAGAGAAAATAGAAAAGCTTTCATCTTCTCTCTATTTAGCACGAAACTATAATGGGTGGAACATTTTCTAATTCCTCAGTAAGGGAGTGTCCCATCCCCACCATGAGTCCCTGGGAAGGTGGGCAGATGTGTGTTGACATTACTTGTTAGGGGGGGCCCATTTGACCATATGTGCTATCACCAAAGAATTAAAATTAAAAACAAAACAAAACAAAGTACGGTGTCCCCCTCATTATTTTGCGTTGATGGGATTTAACATAAAATACTGCTGACCCAGCTGAAATCTTCAGAATTTGAAGTCGGCATCAAATCCTCATGCACCATATTTTTGACTTGCAAATGGCTCCAGGAATAGCTGGAGTGTCCTTATTAAGCCTGGCTTCTGATGCAGCCGTACTTTGCGCCGTCTGTTCCAGCACTGTATAATTCATGGACTTGCCTTATGAAGTTAAGGAGGGATAGAAACTGTGACCAGCCCGTGAACCCAAGCTGACACTTCCATTATTTTAAAAGGAACACAAAGAAAGCGGAAACCTGACCCATCTCTCAGCCCCATCCACCCTGCAGGGACGCCAAGCCCACCTTCCTTCACCCAGGTCCCAGGTCCATCTGTCCGCATGGAATCTGGGGCCGTCATATTGGGGGCACAGAAGACAGTCCCATCCTATGCTGGGCCATGACTCACCATCTCTGGTGACTATACAGAAGGTCAGAAAACATGCTTGCGGCCCATAGTATCTGGGGTGGAGTTTAAATAATTTTAACAAGAAAGAGGAAACCCAGTCATGATCATCATCACCATAGTTACCATATGGGGCTCTTCCAGCCTGCCAGGCCCTGGATCCTACACCTCACTTAAGCCGCACAGCAAAGTAGGAATTATTATCCCACCTTACAGAAGAAAGAGTGGCCCAGAGGCTGGCCTAACGCCACACGGATAATCACAAGAAAGGCCTGGATTCAAATAGAGATCTGTTGGGCTCCAAAGCCCATGTTCTTACTCAGTGGTCCCCAGATGGGGTGTATAACCTCCAGGCTGGACGTTGGTGATTGGGAAGAAATAACAAGATGGGAAGAAAATAACAGGAATGTTATTTACATTTTAAAATCGCATTTCAAACCATCTCTATGTGTACATTTTCATTGTATACATAATGCACGATTACATTTAAATGTGTATAATGAATAAACAATACATATATCGGTGGAGGTGGGATCTGTCTTTTTCTTGATAGTGAGGCAGAAGTGGATAAGTTTAGGACCACTGCCCTTAGCTCCGCCCTGTCCTGCCCCCTCCCTGCCGAGGGGCCCCAAAAGTGAGCTCCAGGCAGCCATGCCCGGGCCTCCCTCCTCAGGACCCTTTCTGAGACCCTCATCTGAGACCCCTTTAGCTGCAAACATAGTGTCTCCGGCCTGGCAAAGGAAGAAACTGATGGAAATGAAATTGACGACCACTTGTAATTTGCACTGTGACCTCTGGCCACGACACCTCCCTGGTCCTCAGCCCCTCTTCTGTTGGCAGGAAAGGCTTTATTAGAGGGGTCTCGCACCCTCAGGAGGGGTAGTCTGAGGCTCCATCCGCAGGTGCAAATATGCCTCCTTGCGCCTGGTTTCCTAAGCCTGATCCAACCATAGGACAGGCAGACACACCCCCGTGGCTGTCCCTCCAGCCAGCTGTGTCATCTTGCCTGTGACGCTCCCCCTCCCTGGGTCTCTATACCTTCACCTATGCGGGGAGTGGCCGTGGTCCTGCTGTGGATTCTCCAGGGCACCTCATGCGCTAGGTGTCACGAGCAATAGGAAAGTCAGAAAAACTTTCTAAATGAACGTCCTGTTCCCCCTCCGTGTCCTGTCATCATGTATCCAGCTTGGCAGGATGACAGGGGCTCGCATTCATTTAGGACGGCGCTCCCCAACCTTTTTGGCCCCAGGGACTGGTTTCGTGAAAGGCAATTTTTCCACGGATGGGCGCAGGAATTGTTCAGCCGGTAATGTGAGTGATGGGGGTGATGGTTCAGGCGGTAATGTGAGCGAAAGGGAGGAGCAGAGGACGCTTTGCTCGCTCGCCCACCTGCTGTTCATCTCCTGCTGTGTGGCCCGGCTCCTAACAGGCCGCGAACTGGTACCAGGGGTTGCGGACCCTGATTTAGGAGATATGTACTGAGCACCTTCGGTGCTAGGCACTGGGGTCACAGCGTGGATTAAACATCCATGGTCTCGGTGGGAGGGTTTCTACTGTCATGGGGGAGACAGAAAAGAAGCAAGAAACAATCTAATAAAAACAACTCCTGGGAGTTTGGGATTAGCAGATGCAGACTACTGTATATAGGATGGATAAGCAACAAGGTCCTACTGTATGACACAGGGAACTATATTCAATATCCTGTGATAAACCATAATGGAAAAGAATATGAAAAAGAATATATATATATATATATATGTAACTGAGTCACTTTGCCGTAGAGCAAAAATTAAACACAACATTGTAAATCAACTATACTTCAATAAAATTTAAAAAAACAAAAAATCATAACTCCTGCCGGAGACATGTGCTCTGGAGATCATAAAAGAGGGCCACCTGCCCCAGGCACAGGGACCCACAGGAGCTGGGTAGTCTTGATAAGAAAGAGTCCCCTGTGTAAAGATCTGAGCATCTCCAGGGGAGAAGTCAGCCTTGGTTTACTCAGTGGGACAGAAAACAGCCTGGAGTAGCTGGAGCGGAGGGAACAGCTCAGCTGCTAGTGGGAGAGGCCAGGGAAGTGGGCAGGAGCAAATAGAGACATAGATCTGGCAGCACTGCGTTTACCATTATAGGTTGGAATCTCTGACACCCCCTCCCCACCTCTCCCCAGGTGATAATTCAGTGCAAAGAAGAAAACTCAGAGCTATCCGCACTCCAGCCTCCGACAGGCCCACAGTCCCCTTTGAGAGGTCTGCTTGTTTCTTAAGCACCCAAGGGAGCCGTTGCCACTGAAGACCAAGGATGGGAGAGCCGGCTGGAAGCTCAGATTGTATGGCAGGGCCTCCCCATCCCACCTCCTGATGGTGACTTGGGCGGCTCCCTGTCTCCCTCCCCCAGCTTCCTCCATCAGAACCGGGGTCTTGGCCGCTGACACGCGGTGACGGAGGTGTGACTGGCGGGCAGCGTGTATGCAGCAAGTTGTCCAGCCTGTGCTCTGCTCAACCACCCGCACCCCCTTGGCCGCGAAGCCCAGAGTTCATCTTGCAGGGCCCCTCCCCAGCTCAGGGCGGGACGGGGGGAGCCAGTGCCTTCGCTGAGTTCCTTGCCTCCCTGTGGGCGTTTGGAGGTGCCAAGGACCCCGGCCTCAGCTCTCAGGATTACCAGTCTGGAGGCGGGGCGGGGGCACACTTGGAGTGCAGTTTTCACAGCTGCCACCCACGGTTAGTGACACAAAGGCAAACAGGCCCCCGTGTGCCATCTGCTAGATCCAGGCCCCTGCACACACAGGGGCTCAGGAGAATCAGGCGTCCTCCAGGAGGGGAGGGCCAGGTGGTGGCTGGGGGTGGAGATGGGGGCCACCCCCGAGGTGCCCCTGACACGAGCGAGCCCATGAGAGCAGTCACTGCCTCCACTTGTGCACCCCCTGTGCCAGGTTCCACGCTGGGCGCTCGATGCTGGGAACTCGGTCCCTCCCCCAAACTTCACTCAGTGAGGCTGAGGCTCGGGGGTTATTACCACCCCACTTTATGAATGAGGGCGCTGAGGCTCTGAGAGGTGAATTAAGATCCAGGGTCATGCTGCTAGGAAGTGGCAGATGGGGGATTTGAAATCCACCAACCTGCTCCAGGGCCCACGCTGCCTCTGCCCCATTGCTGCCTTCTCAGGGCCTCGAGTCTTTGCTGACTGTGCCCCGGGGCCAAGCCCCAGGTCAGCTGCAGGGCGCACACAAGGACAGACTCTTCAGAGTCGGTGGACTTAGAGCTGAATCACAGAGACAAGACAGCACCCAGGAGACATTCTAGAATAAAAGAATATGGCGTTGAATAAGGGAGAAAAACGCATTGATCTTGGGAATCAGACAGACCTGGTTTGGACCTGAGCTCTCTGAACCTCAGTCTCCTCATCTGTAAAATGGGACTATTAAGTCACTGGGTGAGTCACATAGCCTCTATGGGATTCCTGCTTCCTCTGGGGTTAAATGGCCTGGTTATAGCTCTCCAAGGTTTCCTCTTGAGTTTAAAGCCTCCTGATGCTTGGGTGCTAAGCTAGGGCTCAGCCCGTCCCAATGTCCTCCCCACCCTACATGCCAGCCGAGACCCCACACCCATGGGGAACACTGTTCATGTCCAGGCTGGGAAAGGAAATGCTTCTGGGCCATGTCCTTTTGCCAAATGGCCTTTGCAAGAAACAAGAAGAGAGACAGAGGACAAAGAGGAAGAAATTTGCCTTGAAAAACATCCCAAGACAGAAATCGAGGTCTCCCATCTAGCCTACAGCAGGGCAGCCCTGTGCCCTTCAGAGGAACCTCAGAGCACTTCCTGCCTGGGCTGGGGGCAGAGCAGGCCAGGATGTTGGTGGAGACCAGCCCCAGCCAAGACAGGGGGCTCTGACCACGCAGCTGGTCACACACAAGGGTGAGCAGAGGTCTATTTCTGACCAGTGGCAGGTGACAAAATCCCGGTAGGGAGCCACAAATGGGCCCTGGGCTCCTCGGCATGGAAAGTCTCCCCCTTCTTGTTTTCCTGCTTCCTGGGATGCATTACTCTCAGCCAGCACCCCACATCCACACCCTCACTCAGGGACCAGCTAAATCCCATCCTTCCAAGACAGACAGGGGTCTACAACACACACGCCTTCAGCAGGGCTTCGGGGTGGAGTGGTTTGCCAAGGTTCGGGGCTTGGGGTGCTCAGTTTTGAGTACTCCTACTACCCGGAGGGCTCCTCAGGGGAGGAGGTCTGGAGCATTGAAGCAGAATTTCCCTAGTCTCTACAATTATGCTCCATTGTGCAGGGAGTTTCCTCCAGCGCCCCTCCCCACCATCCCTTCCAGGATGACCTCCATGGAGAGGGGGGAAATGGCCAGAGCAGGAAAGTGGGGGGAGTGAGGGATTGTGCAGGAACCAGCTGGGGCAGGAGGGAAAGGACTGGTCAGCTGATGGGGCCGCACATCCCAGCCTGACCCCACCTGTCTCTCTCCCTCCCCCTTCCTTCCTTCTTTCCCCCTCTCTCCCCATAGACATTAAAAGAGCTCCTACTATGTGCCAGCCTGTCTGAGTTACTGCGTACCCAGCGGTCAGTGAGACAGGCATGGCTGTCTCGTGCTCTGACTCTACATCCCCACCCCATCCCCGCTCTCCTGCTGAGGCAGAGGGGCCTGTGGAGGGTAAGAGCCGAAGGGCTCCTCCGCCTACGAGCCTGACCACCACCCCCATTTCCCAGATGTGGCCACTTCCCACCCAGGAGGGAGCCTTGCTCGAGGGCGCGCCTCTTCGAACCATGCCTCCAAGGCTTGCAGGGCTGAGAGGGCCCTGGCCAGGTGCGTGGACTCCATCCACTGGGTGTCCCCAGGGCTCCGGCTGTGCACCCAGCACTGTGTCGGACTACGGGGACATGTGGTGAGTCAGGCCTGATCTGGGGGTTGGGGGATGCAAACACACACACACACACACACACACACACAGCTGATTCACTCCTCCAGCTGGTGCAGGGGGCTAGGGAGGGCATGGGGAGAGAAGCCCAGACACCCTTGCTCGAGGGGCTGCCCCAGCCAAACTTGAGGCATGCCCAGCCACCTTTCATACCCCCAGAGGCCCAGGGTACCATCTGCTCACTTCTCACCACCTGCATGTTGGTGAACCGGGTGCCTATGGTGTGGCGGGGGGCTGCCTCTACTTCTGCATCATTCGCTCCTGAGTTGAGAGCGTGAAAGAGCAGGACTGGGACCCAAGTCACTTGTCTGAGCTGCTGGCCTTTCGCTTGTTGACCCTCTGCCCCGGCTGGCTCCCTCCCACCTCTAGCCTCCTCCCCACCCCCCCCAGCACCCTCACACCTGCACCATCCTAGGCCACAGTTATTCAGGGAGCAAAGGAATGGAACACCACAGTAGAATTCCAGGACAGCAGGGCAGAAGCGGGGGTTCAGGATAGAATGAGTCTTGCAGGATCATTCCTCACGTGGCAGCCCAAGGGCACTGACAGGACTGACAGTGAGCATCCCAGTGCTGAGGCCCAGAGAGGTACAGCACCTGGCCCAAAGTCACACAGCAAGAAGGGGCAGCACTTGGCCTGGAGCCCAGGTCTCTGCTCCCATCTCAGACTCCATCCACCCTTCCGAGTGGGTGGTCCCCTGCTGGTTCCACTCCGTGTTGGATGTCCGGGCCTGGTGTTCCTATAGCTCAGAGAGGGTGCCTGTTGAGGGGTGGGGTGTTGGGGGTGGGGGTAGTGTGGCAGGGAGGAGGGAAAAACTGAGGGTGCCAGCTGATTCAGATTTCTAAATGTCATGTTATTCCAGGCGTGTTCTCGCTTTGCCACCACTTTCTTCCACCCCCTGCTTGCCATCTTGAGGACCGGCTGCAGAGCAGCTGGTGGGGGAGGGCTGCGAGACCATGGTCTGGGGGCTGTGTTTCTGCCCTGCCCCCCAAACGAGTGGTGGGGTGAGCACTGTGCTGGGAGCCAGGAGACCTGCGTTCTAGCCCTGGTTCTGGACTGGTGGCTGTGAGTCACCGAGGCTGTCTGTACTTCTTCCGCATACCTCCCTGTGTAAGATGGGGAGGGCCTGGGGTTCCCAAGACTGGCTGCATCTCAGTATCCCCTCAGAATGAAACAAAACAAAACTGTACCCCTGGAGATTCTGATTCAATAAGGCGGAAGTGAGTCTGGGCATCTGTATTTTTAAAGCATTTCCCCAGCCCCGCCCCCCTAACATGGTCTACACAGGGTGCTCCACTACACGGTTCCATTCAGACTCTAATTCCTTTTCAGTACTCACTCACCTCCTCCAGAAAGCCCTCCTTGATTTACCCACCCCATCTGTCATCTCCAATCCTCATCACTCCTGGCCCTGCCCCCTACTCGTGCTCACCTACCACTCCCATAAGGCATTTTGTCCTCCATGCGTGTGTGTGCAGGTGTGTTCACGTGTTTCCTATGTGAGTTCAGCAAGGTGAGCCTCCTCACAGCACAGAGGAAGGTGCTCAGCCCTGGAGCCAGCAAGCCCCGAGTTCCAAGCTGTCCTCTGCTGCCTAAGGTTGGGTGACCCTGGAGAAGTGACTTAACCTCTCCAAGCCTCAATGTCCACATCTCTGAGATGCGCCTAAAAAGACATTAGCTCACTGGGCTGCCCTGAGCTCCCCTGAGGTGAAGTGTGCGAGCACTTATCACAGGGCCTGGTGGGAAGGGGACAGGGCAGCTGGGTTAATGGCAGAATGCTCCCAGAGGGCCCCGACTCCCTGGGAAGCCTGCCCCCCATGTGTACCTGCAGGACTGAGCAAGCTTGGGTCCTCAGAGAAGTACGGGGTCACTCAGAGTCCCCACAGGAAACAGAATCCCCCCAGATGGTTCTGCCAAAGAGACATGAATGGAGGGACCGTTGACAGGGGTGGGCAGGGTTAAGGGAATCCAAAAGTGTGGTGAGGCTCTGGGAGACCAGCAATGACAGATGGCTGTTAGCACCCCAAACTTAAAGAGGTAGGGGCGGGAGGCATCACCAGAGCCCAGTAGGAGCTGGAGCCGTGGAAGAGGGGCCACACGACAAGAGCAGCAGGCCAAAGGGAGGCAGCCATTCCCGGAGTTACAGCATTCCGGCAGGGAGAAGCAGAGAAGAAGTAGCCCTCCCACCCTGCCTTCTCGTTCTAGTACCTTCTATAGGCCAAGCCCAGGCAGCAGCAGCCCCTAGAAGTCCCCTCCCAGGACACAGAGCAGGGCAGAGAAAGCAGAGAGAGTCTTTCCTATAGGCAAGTGGGGGGAGCACGGGAACAAACGGAGAATAACCAGCTCTCAGGCAGCCTAGCCATCACCCAGCTGCTCCAGTCCCCACCCACCTTCTCCACTCCACAGGCGGCGGGGGAGGTAGAGGGCGCCTTACACAGCCCCATCTCTGCCACAAACACACAGGGTGACATCAGGAAGTCACCTCCCCTCTCCAGGCCTCAGTCTCCTCCTCTGTAACCCGTAGGGGCTAAACCAGCTGTCCCGGGCCACCTTCCCCAGTGCTGACCTGAGAGTTTCCTCTTCTGCCTCTTCTAGAAGGGAGAGAGGCCCACTCGACAGGAAAATGGGCTTGGAGAAGAAGGAATCTTAGCAAATGGAAAATTATTTCTGGGCGGTAAAGAGCAGAGGCTGTTGTTTGTGATGTATAACTTACTCTTTGTGTCAAACTGTGTACTGTGAATATCAGTGGGATGGCAAGGAAACCAAGATCTATTACTTAGAGTTTAATCTGTTCTCCTTGTCGGAGAAGGGAGAGGGAGGGGGGAAGAAAACTACAACTTTAATCACAGGCCCAACTCGAGATGTCAAGCTGCTCTGGGGTGTGCTAGTAAAATGATGTCATATTACAGACCTCCCAGACAGCACCCCGCAACGCGGCTTTAGCGGCCGAGCTGTAAATTAGCACACCTACTTCACGCTTTTCAGGTAAAACCCGTAATTTAGCTGAAACACACACACACACACACACACACAGAGCGTGGGAAGGGGGAGCTTAGGAGAGGGGGCTGCTCCCCTTGAGCAAGGAATAGCTAAAAACACGTGCAAAGACAGAGGAAGTGACACGTGGACTTCACCTCCCGTCATTGGCGCGTGGGCTCCTGGTGCAAGCCTGACGCTGGCCTCCCTTACTTCCTACCTGCCTCGGTGCCTCCCCCCACCCCCTGCCCCCCTTCTCGCCGTGAACCGTAAATTACATGCTGACACCTTTAATTTGTGCAAAGGATGCCTGGCTGCGCCTGGCACCGGCAGCTGGCTGCTATAATAAGGTCAATCTATATTCATTGTCGTAGCACTTGATATGCCAGATAACACAGGGAGGCAGCCTGTGGTGGCTTCTCCGGGCCGGGCGTGGGGGGCTGGCGGTGCCCGCTGCCACTCAGTGTGTCCCGGTACCAGTTGGTTCATCACTTATGCACGTTATGATCTAGCTAATCACCATCAGTTATTCATCCTACTGCTGCCTGGAGACAGCTGCTGCGCACGCCCGCCCGCTCCAGCCAGAGGGGGGGCCCGCCTACCAACACCACGGAGAGACCACCCAGTGGGTCTGGTTGTCCTTTCTGGGTAGTGGCCCCTGGTGGTGTATGTCTCAGAGCCCCTAGCCTTGAGGAGCAGAAGGTGTTGGCAGCATCCCTCGGGCAGGGGCACTAATGTAATGTCTCTGCATCCTGGGGTCCAGCCAGGGACAGGCATCTCAGTGATAGGTCACACAGCACGAGGCCAGGCATTGAAGTCATGGAGTTCTGGGTTCTAATCCCAGCTCTGCCTCTTGCAAGCTGTGAGAGCTTCGTTAAGTCACTTAACCTCTCTGGGCCACAGATTCTTCACCTGTACAGTCCATTCCTGGCAGGGAGAGTGTAAGGATGCAAAATAATATATGGTTATAGTTTCCAGCGTGTCTGCACACGGTAGGCACCCTATCAACGGCAGCTCCCATTATCAGAGCCCCGGTGGGTCCATCACATGTGTTTTGGATGAATGTCCGCTTTCAGTGGGGAATTCAGATCCATAAGGTTCCTAAGGGGCGGGGCTGGGACCCATAGGGGAGCCCATTTTAAGACAAACCGCGCTTGGATGGGGCTGTGTTGAGACAGATCTCGGATCCTAAAATGTTTAAGCTGAAGAGGACGTGAGAAACATCGAATCCACAGCTGGGGAGGGTCAGGGGGGCAAAGATGAAGCAAGTTCTCAGCCTCGAGCAGGCTGGAAGCAACAGAGGAAACACAAGCAGCCCAGTTTATCGCGGTGAAAGGACTTAGAGGTTGTTCAGCCGCCCCTCTCCTGCTAGGGATGGGGGAGAGGAGAGAGGACCAATGGGTCCGACATGGGCCAGCCGTGAGGGACAGAGCTGACGTCCCCCTGGGCTTCTGCCTTCACAGTTCTGCTCGCTGCCCCACAGGACAGCCTCAGAGAGAGACAGTTGTCCATCAGTCTCCTGGGGGCCGCCCTTGGGATCACCAGGCAACCTTTCCCCTTCTGCGTTCTGCTTAGTCAGGGGTGCACAGCATGTGTTCCCAGCTTTGTCCGTGGCCACGTGAGTGGTGGGAGGTACAAAAGCGGCTGCCTCTCAGGGCTGAGGAGAAGATTAAGTGAGCCGTTTTCCCTCCGGTCCACAAGCTTAGAGTCTAAAGCGGGGTGGCTGGGAAGATACTAACCTCAGGGGCCACTTCAATCCAGCTACACACAAAAAAGCCAATTTAAATAATAAATTCTGTGGCCTGGGAGCTCATTCTCCTGCCACGCCTTTGTCCCTGCTGTTCCCTTCCCCAGGAATGCCCTTCCCTTCTCACCTCTCCAGGTCCAGCCCATCCTCCCAGGTCCCGGTCAGATCCTGCTTCTTCCAAAAAGCTCTTCTTCCTCGTCGGCATCAGGAACGCCTTCCCCTGCCCACAGCCCCACGCCTTTCCCGACTGCAGGTGGGCTCCTTCTCTGTCCACTAGTGATTTGACCCCAGATTCGAAGCACTGGGTAGAGGAGCCATTATTTAAGGACTAAGCAGCCTTTGGCCTCGCTGGGTCTCCACCGGCTCATCTGCAAAATGGGCAGGAAAAGGAGACATGCGGTGTTCTTGGGGGCCCCAGGCATCACATTCCCGGGCAAACCTTCTGGCAAAATTTTGACTCTGAAAGGGTATCTCCATGGAAACCAGTGCCACGAGGTTAAATTTCCCCCATCTTGATAGGATAGGGACTCAGAGTCCGAATTAATTTAATTGAAAGAAATGCAAATGTTTTCACCCACCTGGTTTCTTCCCATTGCAAGGGGAAACCGCCTGCCCTGGTGGGCCTGTGCCTGCCCCTGCCCCAGGCTAGCCCACAGCTGCATCTCCGCACATCTCTGCGTGTATCACAATTATCCACACACCTGTGTCGCGAGTGCCTGCCAAGCCACAAAGCTTCCAGTGCTCAGTTGCCCTTGAAGTGCATTTCAGCTCTTACCTGCAAAGCTTGGGCAGCGCGGAGGGCGGGGCCTGCCACGGCAAGCAGGGTCATCGACCTCCCGCCACCAGCTGGTGGGTTTGCCTGGCTGGACACCCCACGCCCGGCAGCCTCAAGGAAGATCGGAGGGCTCCCGTCTGGCTGGCCTGGGTCCAGGCCCACCCCCTCGTTTCATAGCATCCTTATATCATCCGTGACCATGACGCCATCTTGCTACTGAGGAACCAGAAGCTAGGGGGCCATGGGGCGGGTGCCCCTTTCATGGAGCAGAAGCTAAGCCTCCCACAGATACCAAGACATCCAGCCCCTGAGAGCACCACCCTCCCACCTCCAGGAACTCAGGGCCTGGCATCCCGAACACCCCATCTCCCCAGCATCTTTCCTGAACTTCTTGCTTTGACTGACACCTGGCTGGCCCCTGACACCACTTCCTGCCCCCTCCCAAGGGGAGGCTGTTCTCTCTTCCACATCCCACATCACCTGGGGCTGGGAGGTGAGGTGGGTGTCCTCCTAGCTCCCCGTTGCCCTCCCCAAACATTTATCCTCCCTCTCAAGTCAAAACCCCCGCTCCTCTGAATTCCGTACCAAGAGACTTGACCTCTCACCACTGTCCTCATTGCAGGGTCACGCACTGCCCCACTGCGTTGCACTTCTCATTCATTACAGAATTAACCAACATCCTCACCCTCTGTCTTCCTCTCCACCCGCATGCTGGCATCATTTGGGGTGATTCCAACAGCCACTTTGAGCATCCACCCAACACTGGGTCCTCTCTGTTCTCCACCTGGTGAGTCCCACCCACCCACCTGCTCCCGTGGGTGTCCCACCCTTGACCTTACCATGGTGGAAATGCCACCATCTCTACCTCAAGCATCCCTCCGGGTGATCACCTGTCACCTCTTATCCTTCCAGGTCGCCCTCCCTCAGACATGCTGGAGCCCTCCAGCTGCTGACCACCACTGACTCAGGATCCATGCCCCTCTGCTGTCTCTCCTCCATCTTTCACCTTCTTTCCCCTCTCTCCCTTCTTTATTCTTAGAAACCATGTCCAACCTTGGTTAAATCCATCCACACACCTACTCGATGCCTGCATCCAAGCAGCAGAACACGGCTGGAGAAGAAGAGAGCTGACTTTCCTCTAAACTCCTAGCCTCGAATCTCAAAAGGGTCCCATCACCACTCAGCAGCGCTATGATAGTTGTCTAGCTGCCTCGTTGTGCGTTCCCCATTCTCCCAAACAAGTGTCTCGTTTCTCCTCTCCACAGACCCCACTCACTGGTCCCGCCCTCAGTGGCCTTGTGCTTTGTTCAGAACATGGTCCCAATCAGAAAGAGCGCCCTCATCTTCCCATCAGGACACGTGGCAAGCTTCCCATATCTGCACCCACACTCTGCCTCCCTCCCACTCAATGCATGGATGAAGGTCACTGCTCTGCCCGAGGCAACCCCCCACCACAGGGCCTGGATCCCCACCTCTCACCTGCTCAAGGACCTGGGGGGGGGGGGTCCCTTCTTCCTGCATCACCATCTTCTCCCTCTCCACCAGACCATCCATGGCAGGAGGTGCACCTGCTCCAGGATCTCTGGTAATACACAACCAGCTCCCTCCATCGCCACACCTGTCCCCAGCTCCCATCCCGCTCCCCTTCACTCCAGAATGTGTTGAAAGGATGGTCTGCAGCTCCTGTCTCCTCTTTCTCACTGGGCTTTCTGTCCACCATGGCTAGAGATGTGCATCTGTATCCCCAGCTCAGGAACTGATGGGCTCATGTCCGAGAGGAGGAGGGAAGGGCAGCTCTGGGGGAGAGGAAAAAACCCGAACCATGAAGGGCCTCAGAGGTCACGCAAAGAAGTGGGCTGTTCCCTGTAGCAGTCTTCAGATTTGTGTCGTAGAAAGGATACTCTGGTAGCACTGGGTGGGGTGGGCTGGAGGTCAAGAGAGGCGACCAGTTAGGAGGACACATCAAAGTAATCCAAGTGAGAAATCAGGAAGGCCTGAATTAGGCCAGACAGCAGACACAGTGAAGGATGGATTCTGAAGACAGAGTGAGAGAGTGTAGCATCGTCATCAGGACTAATGGACCAATTAGCATTTCCAGCATCAGGAAGGATCAGGAACTGACCTTCTCCTCTGCCTGGAACACTCCCTCCTACTCCTTAGATGCTCCTTTATCACCAGGTACTTTCTCATCATGAAAATGAGCAGACTGGCTGCCTCTCAGTTTGTTTGGTGACTGTCTCTCCCACACTAGCTGTGATCACTCCACTGCCGGTGACTTCTCACCACTGCCCTCCCAGCTCCTCCACCCCGCCCTTCATAGCTGGCACGTGGTAGGCACTCAGCACACATTCAAGGAAATGGTGGACGATGCAGAGGCAAGGAGGGACTGGAGTGGAGCAAAGGGCGAGGTTGTGGAGGTGTAAGTGCCTCTGCCCCAGAGCCTGGATTTCATCCTAAATGGGTACCAGGGAGACACAGAGGCGTTTAAGTACAGAAGTGACAGGGCCAGCTCTGTGGAGCCTAGAGGAAGAGGGACCAGTCTGAAGCCTCTTCTGATACTCCAGGCAAGGGAGGATGAGGCCTGATCTTGGAAAAGCAGACAGAACAGAGAAGAAGCTCAGCCTTAGAAATACCAAGGAGGTCAGATCGGCGAGGTACCAGGGTAAACTTGAATAGAGCTCATTGGTTAGTGGCTTAGGCAGCTGGGTAGATGGTGTCACTCGCTAGGATGGGGCAGTGGCGGGGGGGGGGGCGGGCGCTGTGATGAACTCCACTTTGGACATGTTGAGTTTAAGTTAACTGTGGAACATTCGGGGAGAAATACACTAGGCTGGAGGGTA
Source organism: Orcinus orca (assembly GCF_937001465.1). Taxonomy (NCBI): domain Eukaryota; kingdom Metazoa; phylum Chordata; class Mammalia; order Artiodactyla; family Delphinidae; genus Orcinus; species Orcinus orca. The sequence goes on from NC_064560.1 coordinate 89,389,750, forward strand.
GAGATGTGAGTGTGATGCTCATGGTGGAGCCCAGGACTAGAGAGGAGAATTGGGAGCTGTGAGCAAGGAAGGTTGGTGACACAATGACAGGACGATGAGGGGGTCTCCTGGAAAGGTCACATCAAGTGAGAAGAGCAGCCACTCAAGGACAGAGCCATGGAGAGTGCCCGGCTTTGAGGGTCATCGGAGGGAAAGGATCCTACAGAGAGACAGAGGAGAAAAGGAAACCAGGGGGAAAGCCAGGACAGAGCGGTATCCCAGGCGTCAGGGAAAAAGGTCCAGGAAGGACAGGTGGGTAGTCAGTGGGGTCAATATGAATGGCAGGTAGAGGAGGCCTAGAAGCCTCCACTGGAGTTGGCAGCATGGAGGTCACTGGTGATCTTTGCCAAAGTACTTTGCAGGGAGCCGTGGGGTGGAGGGGGTCACGCAGCTCTGGCCCGAGGAGTGAGTCAGGAGTAAGAAAGTACAGGCAGCTCGATTACTTAATCCATGTCTTTGTTATCACTGCTACTCTGCCTTCCTCCAGAAAGAAGCAATGTCTCAACGGTAAAATAGAGATTACAATGGATCAAACGATAAAACCTATTTAAAGAACTTAGAACTGTGCCAGGTGTGCAGTGCTATTCAGTACAGGTGGGGTGCACTTGACTCTTATATCAATAGGCACAGAGCCAATGAAGCTGTTGAAAATTAGAAATCATGTTCAGGGCTTCCCTAGTGGCGCAGTGGTTAAGAATCCGCCTGCCAATGCAGGGGACATGGGTTCAAGCCCTGGTCTGGGAAGATCCCACATGCCACGGAGCAACTAAGCCCATGCGCCACAACTACTGAGCGTGTGCTCTAGAGCCTGCGAGCCACAACAACTGAGCCTGTGTGCCGCAGCTACTGAAGCCCATGCACCTAGAGCCCGTGCTCCACAACAAGAGAAGCCCACACACCACCACTAAGTGTAGCCCCTGCTCGCCACAACTAGAGAAAGCCCACACACAGCAACGAAGACCCAATGTGGCCAAAAAAAAAAGAAAATCATGTGCAGATACAGACAAAAAAGAATTAAAACAGGGGCTTCAACAGATACTTGTACACCCAGGTCCATAGCAGCATTGGTCACAATAGCCAAAAGATGGAAGCAACTCAAGGGTCCATCAGTGGATGGATGGATAAACGAAATGTGGTATATCCATGCAATGGAATATCACTCAGCCTTTAAAAAGGAAGGAAATTCTGACACGTAACAATATAGATGCTACGCTTGTGATGTTACACTAAGTGAAATCAGTCAGTCACAAAAGAGCAGATACTGTATGATGCCAGTCATATGAAGTACCCAGTTTTAGCTTATGGCAATATGAGAGTCACTTGTTCAGACTGCAAGATTATTTCTGGCAGAGACCGTATCATACAGATCATTGATCTTCCAGGATATTGGACAAAATGCGTATTTTTGAATGGATTTTAGCTTACTAGCGTAAAATGTTTATATGAATTCAAACAGTCAAGTTCATAGAGACAGGAAGTAGAATGGTGGTGGCCAGGGGCAGGGGAGAGTGGGAAATGGGGAGTTATTATTTAATGGGTATGGGTTTCAGTTTGGGAAGGTGAAAAGAATTCTGGAGATGGATGGTGGTAAGGGATGCCCAACAGTAGGAACATACTTAATGCCACTGAACTGTACACTTGAAAATGGTTAATATGGTAAATTTCACGGTGTGTCTATTTCACCATAATAAAAACAATGTACAAAATGAAAGCAAATAGGTATTACAGTGTGGGCTAATGAAATTAGTAGGACTGAGCATTTCTTTATGTTCTGAGCTCCCTAGTAACCAAGATATAAAAGGGAACGTTTACATCTCGATGTTTAATGAGTAGAAAAATATTACAATATTTTTGTGGAAATATATTTCAGGAGATCTCAAGTCCACCCACCCCCATCCCTGGCCAGGACTGGTTATAACAGGCATGTGCCTTAGAGATTCTCACAAGAGGCATTCACAGAATAAAGGACAATTTATTCTACAAAGGTAGAAGACTAACACTGTACAAGGACGTATTCATTACATAACCACTTGTGGCAGCGATTCTTGAAGACATGCGAGAGAAAAATCAGTAAAGCCTAATTCCAAAAAGACTTTCCAGTAGGAGTGAAGTTAAGAAGGTCTAGATGTGACGATTTCCAGTGTGGGACTTAGAATTCCAGAAAAAGAGTGTCACTTAGTGCCCGTAGGATTCCTGGGGGGAGGTGTCCAGGAGGCGGTTGGCCATTTGCTCCCAAGCTCAGGGGAAAGGTCTGGTTAGAGGTGCAGGTCTGAGCGCCATCAGCACAGAGCTGGTGTTCAAAGCCGTGGGCAAGAATGCAACAAGCAGGATGGGTGTGGAGTCCTGGGAAACGCTGCCTCAGAAATACCATTTCCCCAGGGCCAACCCAAGTATCGGAGCTGCAGGCAGCGGTGCAGAACAGGAGCGAGAACTCATGTCCTGACTCTCGGTCAGTGTACGCCGTTATCCCAGGGCCCTTCTCTGTTCAGGAAGAAGAACATGGTGCTGGAGGACATCAGCGGACCTGGATGAGAATCTCACAGTCTCACTTCCAGCCTTGTGGCCTTGGACAACGTACCCGGGAAGATGGTGTCGACAGTGCAAGCATGCTGCATCTGATGAGCGTGTGGAGGCTCAGGTGGAGAAGCCCAGGAGTCACCTGCACTTAGGGGTCCAAAACCCCAAGGGGTCCAGGGGGAAAGAGAGAAATGGGATCATCGTCAGCATAGAGGTAGAAGTGGAAACGTTCAAAGGATTCAAGTATTAATGACTTTAACAGTGACTTCGATTGGGCATTAGGAAGGGGCTGGGGAAGATCTGAGAAGACTGGGTGTTTCTACACACATCAGAGTGTGCACCACACCCAGCCGCTCAAGCCCACGTGGGCTGGACCCTCAGTGTGCATGGCTCAGGCCTCTTGACGCAGGAGAGTCTGCAGAGAGGAGCCCTGCGTTAGGTTGGACAGGCTTCCTCGCCGGACCCTTTCAGACACATCATCTCTTAAAACCACCGCCCGGATGGCTGTGCTCAGCAATCATGTGTTTAAAAAGCAATAAGACTAAATGCTTTTCCGTTTCCCCTTTGAGAGACCATGTATGATAAATGATAGGCAATTTCATGGTTGGAGTTTCAATTTCCGAAAATATTAGCGCTATTCCCCAAGCTCCACTTCAGAGATAAATTCTTTTTGGCAGCCTCCTCTGTTGTCTCCTAATTCCCTGATTCTGAATATATTTGGAGGTCTAGTGTGAATTTCATCCGCTCAGTCCCAGCATCGCCCTGTCTGGGCTGCGTTGGAAAGGGTATTACCCATCTGCCACTCTTCTGGGTTCTTTCTGCATTGGCTTCAAGTCGAAGGTGTTTATTAAGTGCCTCTGTCTTCCCAGCTCTGCGCTCAGTGTTGTTATGGTGGGTGTAAGGGAACTACAATCAATCCTTCAATCGACAAACATCGGCCGTGGGTCTAGTCCCTTGAAGCTCAAAGAAATAGTAAGGCTACAGTACCTGATACCTCATGTTTGTTTCACACTGTCCCCATTTCATTGTTGGGGAAACTGAGGCTCAGCGCTAACCTAGTAGAGTTGGGATGGACTAGTGGATGAGGGCAAAGTGGGAGAGAGCAAGAATTTACTGAGCACCTAGGATGGGTCGGGTGCGGTGCTGAATGCTTGTTCAACCCTTGGCACAGGAGTATAAGCTATTCATCTGCACATAACTCTAGGTGAGAGCAATTATCCCTTTTTTACGGAAGTGCAAACTGAGAATCACAAAGGCTTGTCACCTTACCCAAGGATTCTCAACCACGGGACCACGCTGCCTCTCCTGGTGTCAGCAGGATGGATGGCGTCCCAATAATCGTCGCCAAACCACGGGAGTTCTCTTGTTGGAAAACATCAAAGCACCAAGTCAAGCCATAGAAGGAGACTAACCCACCTTTACCCCTTTATCTCTCATTACACAGCACCCTCTGCCTGCCCTAACCTTGGGCTCCCTCTTAAGTTTCCCAGGCCGGTGTCCTCATGTATCACTGCCCCTCAGGCCCATTCCCTGCTTTCTCTCATGTCAGCATCCTCCCCAAACCCTCCCCATCATGGGTCAGCTTAGATCCCTATGGCAATCTCTCTCCTCTCTCCCATTCACTCACCCTTTAGAGGATGACGTTTTCTTCTCTTATAATCTCATAGATCACTATCAAAATACCGAGCACAAAGCAGGTATTCCAAAAATCTTGAGGGAGGCACTGGAATAAAATGGGGCAAAATGAGATTGAATCTCTCAGAATGGAGCAAATGGAATGAATTGGAACAGAATGTAATGGAGTAGAACCAAGAAGAATAGTATGGCATAGGTGAAAAGAAGGAGAAAGGACAAAAATACAGAGTAGAACAGTATGGAACAGAATAAAAGAGGGTGGAACAGACTAAACAGGTTGAACTAGACTAGGACAGGGTGGAACAGAATAGACCAGGATGGAAGAGAATAGAACCAGATGGAACAGAATAGAACAGGTCAGAACAGAACGGAACAGGATAGAAAAGACTAGAACAGGATAGAAAAGAATAGAATTCAACAGACTAAAATAGAATGGAAGAGACTGGAACGGGTCTGAACAGAAGACAGTGCAATGGAATAATAGGACTGTGGCTAAATGTTATATAAGTGGATAAAATAAAATTCACTCCATTCATTCAATAAATATTTATCAGGTGCTAATCCATGCCAGGTGAGAAAAAAATAGACATAGTCCCTGCCGTCATAGAACATACTGTCTGGTGAAAGGGACCACAAAAAAAAAAGACATAAGTAAGCATTAATAAATACATAATTACCAAATATGAGTGTTCATGAGATACCATGAAAGAATGGACAGGTGGCCATTATTAAGAATAATAGGATGGGAAAAAAAAGAAGAATAGGATGGATGTGATAATATTAATAATAAAGAGGTCAGGAAAACTAAAGAGGTCAGGAGACCTAAAAAGTGAGGAAGAGCCAGAGACACTTGGAGGACTAGGGAAGAGCATTCTAGGCAGAGGGAACAGCATGTGCAAAAGCCCTGAGGCAGGAAAGTCTTTAACGTGTTCAGGAGCTTAAAGAAGTTCAGTATGAACAGAGCTCAGATAGCAAGGCCTAGAGTGACAGGGGAAGATGGGGAAGGCAGGCAGGGGCCAGATATCAGAGGGCCTGTGGGGAGTTTGGATTTCCATCTAAGTGTGATGAGAAGCCACTAAAGGGAGCAACAGTAACTACGGTGTGTTTCATGCTTCCTCTTTGGCTGCGGTAAAGGAATGAATTAGGGCAGGGAGGCCATTTAGGTCTCTACTGTGGTCGACCAGATAGTGATGTAGGTGGCTGGGAGCAGAGTAGCAGTGGCACCAGAGCGGGAGAGATGCAGCTGACTGGAGAAATACTTGTAAACACAGCCCAGGGATCTGCCAATGTTTTGGACATGGGGCTGGCAGAAAGGGCGATCTGAAGGCGCTACCGGGGGTTGGTGTTTCTATTTCCTGAGATGATGCTAAGGAGAGGTGGTTTAAGGAGGAAAATCAAGTTTTCTTTGAAATTCTAAGGCTCAGATGTTTAGGTCATGTCCAAATAGAGATGTTAAGCAGGTCTGGAGATAGAAGCCTGGAGCTCTGAGGTGGGAGGTCTGAGCTGGAGGTCTAAACTGAGGAGTTGTCAGCATATAAATACTGTGCAATGCCTTGGGATTGACTGAATCACACATGCAGTTGTGCAATGCAGAACTTCATCAAAGCGTGTTCCGTGGACTACTGGCATAGGAATCCCTCCGGATGCTAGTTGAACGTGCAAATTTCTAGGCCTCCAGGCCACTAAAATGGGTCTCTGGGGATGGGGTTCAGGGGCCTGCATGGTTAGCAATCGCCCTGGAGTGTTTGGATGCCATCTAACATGTGTGAAACACTGGTCTGGGGAGAGAATACAGAAGGGCACAGCCCCATCACTGAGAAAGGTGTACATTTGCACATTGAGGAGGAGACGCCAGCAAAGAAGACAGAGCAGGAGTAGCCAGAGAAATAGGAGAGATATCAGGAGAGGATGGTGTGTCCGAGGCCAGGAGAGGAGCGGGTATCGAGACCTGGGGCTCAGCTGGGCCTGTGTAGGCTCTGCTGAGTAGGCTGAGCCCAGAGCACTCCCGTGGGATGTGGCA